>NC_057846.1:1250000-2500000 GCF_910594005.1 Cervus elaphus
GAATCCAGGGACTAACCTCTCTTTTCGAGTTGATTTTTGGTCCACAGAGTTCTTTCGTGTTGCTACAGTGACCTCAGGATCCCTCTATCCTTGAAACAGTGTTCTTGGGGTTTCTCTGGAGTGCCATCAAGGAAATCAAGGCTCCTTTCATGTGTGATGTGCAAGACGGAATTGCTCTGCACGCAGTACAGGGGAATCGGGCCTCATTTCGCATCGAGGGGGAAGTCTCATGGTTTTTCTCGAGTTGCGGCGGGAACCTGGGGTATATTCTCGAGTTACGACGGGGATGGCCCTTCCACCCACGTGTTTGTTCAGCCACGTCAGGACTCCTGCCAAGTTGCCAGGGACAACTCGGGATTCTCCTCGAGGCTTGGCAGGGCAATTGGAACGCCTCTCCAGCTGAGGCGGGAGACCAAGGGTCCCTTTCCACGTGCCACAGGAATCCTGGGACTCCTATCAAGTTTCACGAGGAGTCAGGCATCGTCTCCTTTGGAGGCACTGATCTCCGCGTACCTCTGGAGTTTTCAAAGGATGTGAGGCTCTCGGTCGTGATGAGGTGGGGAACTAAGTCTTTCTCTGTGGTCTCCACAGGGGATTCAGACATCCTTTCGTCCTGGGAGAGGCAAGACGAGCCTGCATTCCAGTCACTGCAGGGATATCCGGCCTTATTTCGAGTCAGGGCATCGCGGTGTCCATTCCACGTGAGGCCGCAAACTCAGGGTCCCTCTCACATACCTAGAGCTGAGAGAAGCCTCCTCTTGAGGTGCTTGTGGTAAGGTGGTATTCCTCAGGAGTCGAAGCCAGGGACTAACCTCTCATCTCGTGTTGATTCTTGGTCCACGGAGCTCTTTCGTGTTGCTACAGTGACCTCAGGATCCCTCTAGCCTTGAAACAGTGTTCTTGGGGTTTCTCTGGAGTGCCATCAAGGAAATCAAGGCTCCTTTCATGTGTGATGTGCAACACGGAATTGCTCTGCACGCAGTGCAGGGGAATCGGGCCTCATCTCGCGGCGAGGGGGATGTCTCATGGTTTTTCTCGAGTTGCGGCGGGAACCTGGGGTATATTCTCGAGTTACGACGGGGATGGCCCTTCCACACACGTGTGTGTTCAGCCATGTCAGGACTCCTGCCTAGTTGCGAGGGACAACTCGGGATTCTCCTCGAGGCTTTGCAGGGCAATTGGGACGCCTCTCCAGCTGAGACGGGAGACCAAGGGTCCCTTTCCACGTGCCACAGGAATCCTGGGTCTCCTATCAAGTTTCACGAGGAGTCAGGCATCGTCTCCTTTGGAGGCACTGATCTCCGCATACCTCTGGAGTTTTCAAAGGATTTGAGGCCTCCTGTCGCGATGAGGTGGGGAACTAGGTCTTTCTCTGTGGTCTCCACAGGGGATTCAGACACCCTTTCGTCTTGGGAGATGCAAGACGAGCCTGCATTCCAGTCACTGCAGGGATATCCGGCCTTATTTCGAGTCAGGGCATCGCGGTGTCCATTCCACTTGAGGCCGCAAACTCAGAGTCCCTCTCACATACCTAGAGCTGAGAGAAGCCTCCTCTTGAGGTGCTTGTGGTAAGGCGGTATTCTTCTGGAGTCTAAGCCAGGGACTAACCTCTCATCTCGAGTTGATTTTTGGCCCACGGAGCTCTTTCGTGTTGCTACAGTGACCTCAGGATCCCTCTAGCCTTGAAACAGTGTTCTCGGGGTTTCACTGGAGTGCCATCAAGGAAATCAAGGCTCCTTTCATGTGTGATGTGCAACACGGAATTGCTCTGCACGCAGTGCAGGGGAATCGGGCCTCATCTCGCGGCGAGGGGGAAGTCTCATGGTTTTTCTCGAGTTGCGGTGGGAACCTGGGGTATATTCTCGAGTTATGACGGGGATGGCCCTTCCACACACGTGTTTGTTCAGCCACGTCAGGACTCTTGCCTAGTTGCGAGACACAACTCGGGATTCTCCTCGCGGCTTGGCAAGGCAATTGGGACGCCTCTCCAGCTGAGGCGCGAGACCAAGCGTCCCTTTCCACGTGCCACAGGAATCCTGGGACTCCTATCAAGTTTTACGAGGAGTCAGGCATCGTCTCCTTTGGAGGCACTGATCTCCGCGTACCTCTGGAGTTTTCAAAGGATGTGAGGTCTCCGGTCGCGATGAGGTGGGGAACTAGGTCTTTCTCTGTGGTCTCCACAGGGGAGTCAGACATCCTTTCGTCTTGGGAGATGCAAGACGAGCCTGCATTCAAGTCACTGCAGGGATATCCAGCCTTATTTCGCGTCAGGGCATCGCGGTGTACATTCCACTTGAGGCCGCAAACTCAGGGTCCCTCTCACATACCTAGAGCTGAGAGAAGCCTCCTCTTGAGGTGCTTGTGGTAAGGTGGTATTCCTCTGGAGTCGAAGCCAGGGACTAACCTCTCATCTCGAGTTGATTTTTGGCCCACGGAGCTCTTTCGTGTTGCTACGACCTCAGGATCCCTCTAGCCTTGAAACAGTGTTCTTGGGGTTTCTCTGGAGTGCCATCAAAGAAATCAAGACTCCTTTCATGTGTGATGTGCAACACGGAATTGCTCTGCCCGCAGTGCAGGGGAATCGGGCCTCATCTCGCGGCGAGGGGGAAGTCTCATGGTTTTTCTCGAGTTGCGGCGGGAACCTGGGGTATATTCTCGAGTTACGACGGGGATGGCCCTTCCACACACGTGTTTGTTCAGCCACGTCAGGACTCCTGCTTAGTTGCGAGACACAACTCGGGATTCTCCTCGAGGCTTGGCAGGGCAATTGGGACGCCTCTCCAGCTGAGGCGGGAGACCAAGTGTCCCTTTCCACGTGCCACAGGAATCCTGGGACTCCTATCAAGTTTCACGAGGAGTCAGGCATCGTCTCCTTTGGAGGCACTGATCTCCGCGTACCTCTGGAGTTTTCAAAGGATGTGAGGCTATCGGTCGCGATGAGGTGGGGAACTAAGTCTTTCTCTGTGCTTTCCACAGGGGATTCAGACATCCTTTCGTCCTGGGAGAGGCAAGATGAGCCTGCATTGAAGTCACTGCAGGGATATCCGGCCTTATTTCGAGTCAGGGCATCGCGGTGTCCATTCCACTTGAGGCCACAAACTCAGGGTTCCTCTCACATACCTAGAGCTGAGAGAAGCCTCCTCTTGAGGTGCTTGTGGTAAGGTGGTATTCCTCAGGAGTCGAAGCCAGGGACTAACCTCTCATCTCGTGTTGATTCTTGGTCCACGGAGCTCTTTCTTGTTGCTACAGTGACCTCAGGATCCCTCTAGCCTTGAAACAGTGTTCTTGGGGTTTCTCTGGAGTGCCATCAAGGAAATCAAGGCTCCTTTCATGTGTGATGTGCGACACGGAATTGCTCTGCACGCAGTGCAGGGGAATCGGGCCTCATCTCGCGGCGAGGGGGAAGTCTCATGGTTTTTCTCGAGTTGCGGCGGGAACCTGGGGTATATTCTCGAGTTACGACGGGGATGGCCCTTCCACACACGTGTGTGTTCAACCATGTCAGGACTCCTGCCTAGTTGCGAGGGACAACTCGGGATTCTCCTCGAGGCTTTGCAGGGCAATTGGGACGCCTCTCCAGCTGAGACGGGAGACCAAGTGTCCCTTTCCACGTGCCACAGGAATCCGGGGTCTCCTATCAAGTTTCACGAGGAGTCAGGCATCGTCTCCTTTGGAGGCACTGATCTCCGCATACCTCTGGAGTTTTTAAAGTATTTGAGGCCTCCTGTCGTGATGAGGTGGGGAACTAGGTCTTTCTCTGTGGTCTCCACAGGGGATTCAGACACCCTTTCGTCTTGGGAGATGCAAGACGAGCCTGCATTCCAGTCACTGCAGGGATATCCGGCCTTATTTCGAGTCAGGGCATCGCGGTGTCCATTCCACTTGAGGCCGCAAACTCAGGGTCCCTCTCACATACCTAGAGCTGAGAGAAGCCTCCTCTTGAGGTGCTTGTGGTAAGGTGGTATTCCTCAGGAGTCGAAGCCAGGGACTAACCTCTCATCTCGAGTTGATTTTTGGTCCTCGGAGCTCTTTCGTGTTGCTAAAGTGACCTCAGGATCCCTCTAGCCTTGAAACAGTGTTCTTGGGGTTTCTCTGGAGTGCCATCAAGGAAATCAAGGCTCCTTTCATGTGTGATGTGCAACACAGAATTGCTCTGCACGCAGTGCAGGGGAATCAGGCCTCATCTCGCGGCGAGGGGGAAGTTTCATGGTTTTTCTCGAGTTGCGGCGGGAACCTGGGGTATATTCTCGAGTTACGACGGGGATGGCCCTTCCACACACGTGTTTGTTCAGCCACGTCAGGACTCTTGCCTAGTTGCGAGACACAACTCGGGATTCTCCTCGAGGCTTGGCAAGGCAATTGGGACGCCTCTCCAGCTGAGGCGGGAGACCAAGGGTCCCTTTCCACGTGTCACAGGAATCCTGGGACTCCTATCAAGTTTCACGAGGAGTCAGGCATCGTCTCCTTTGGAGGCACTGATCTCCGCGTACCTCTGGAGTTTTCAAAGGATGTGAGGCCTCCGGTCGCGATGAGGTGGGGAAGTAGGTCTTTCTCTGAAGTCTCCACAGGGGATTCAGACATCCTTTCGTCTTGGGAGATGCAAGACGAGCCTGCATTGAAGTCACTGCAGGGATATCCAGCCTTATTTCGCGTCAGGGCATCGCGGTGTCCATTCCACTTGAGGCCGCAAACTCAGGGTCCCTCTCACATACCTAGAGCTGAGAGAAGCCTCCTCTTGAGGTGCTTGTGGTAAGGTGGTATTCCTCTGGAGTCGAAGCCAGGGACTAACCTCTCATCTCGAGTTGATTTTTGGCCCACGGAGCTCTTTCGTGTTGCTACAGTGACCTCAGGATCCCTCTAGCCTTGAAACAGTGTTCTTGGGGTTTCTCTGGAGTGCCATCAAGGAAATCAAGGCTCCTTTCATGTGTGATGTGCAACACGGAATTGCTCTGCACGCAGTGCCGGGGAATCGGGCCTCATCTCGCGGCGAGGGGGAAGTCTCATGGTTTTTCTCGAGTTGCGGCGGGAACCTGGGGTATATTCTCGAGTTACGACGGGGATGGCCCTTCCACCCACGTGTTTCTTCAGCGACGTCAGGACTCCTGCCTAGTTGCAAGGAACAACTCTGGATTCTCCTCGAGGCTTGGCAGGGCAATTGGGACGCCTCTCCAGCTGAGACGGGAGACCAAGTGTCCCTTTCCACGTGCCACAGGAATCCTGGGTCTCCTATCAAGTTTCACGAGGAGTCAGGCATCGTCTCCTTTGGAGGCACTGATCTCCGCATACCTCTGGAGTTTTCAAAGGATTTGAGGCCTCCTGTCGTGATGAGGTGGGGAACTAGGTCTTTCTCTGTGGTCTCCACAGGGGATTCAGACACCCTTTCGTCTTGGGAGATGCAAGACGAGCCTGCATTCCAGTCACTGCAGGGATATCCGGCCTTATTTCGAGTCAGGGCATCGCGGTGTCCATTCCACTTGAGGCCGCAAACTCAGGGTCCCTCTCACATACCTAGAGCTGAGAGAAGCCTCCTCTTGAGGTGCTTGTGGTAAGGTGGTATTCCTCTGGAGTCGAAGCCAGGGACTAACCTCTCATCTCGAGTTGATTTTTGGTCCACGGAGTTCTTTCGTGTTGCTACAGTGACCTCAGGATCCCTCTAGCCTTGAAACAGTGTTCTTGGGGTTTCTCTGGAGTGCCATGAAGGAAATCAAGGCTCCTTTCATGTGTGATGTGCAACACAGAATTGCTCTGCACGCAGTGCAGGGGAATCGGGCCTCATCTCGCGGCGAGGGGGAAGTCTCATGGTTTTTCTCGAGTTGCGGCGGGAACCTGGGGTATATTCTCGAGTTACGACGGGGATGGCCCTTCCACACACATGTTTTTTCAGCCACGTCAGGACTCTTGCCTAGTTGCGAGACACCACTCGGGATTCTCCTTGAGGCTTGGCAAGGCAATTGGGACGCCTTTCCAGCTGAGGCGGGAGACCAAGGGTCCCTTTCCACGTGCCACAGGAATCCTGGGACTCCTATCAAGTTTCACGAGGAGTCAGGCATCGTCTCCTTTGGAGGCACTGATCTCCGCGTACCTCTGGAGTTTTCAAAGGATGTGAGGCCTCCGGTCGCGATGAGGTGGGGAACTAGGTGTTTCTCTGTGGTCTCCACAGGGGATTCAGACATCCTTTCTTCTTGGGAGATGCAAGACGAGCCTGCATTCAAGTCACTGCAGGGATATCCGGCCTTATTTCGAGTCAGGGCATCGCGGTGCCCATTCCACTTGAGGCCGCAAACTCAGGGTCCCTCTCACATACCTAGAGCTGAGAGAAGCCTCCTCTTGAGGTGCTTGTGGTAAGGTGGTATTCCTCAGGAGTCGAAGCCAGGGACTAACCTCTCATCTCTTGTTGATTCTTGGTCCACGGAGCTCTTTCGTGTTGCTACAGTGACCTCAGGATCCCTCTAGCCTTGAAACAGTGTTCTTGGGGTTTCTCTGGAGTGCCATCAAGGAAATCAAGGCTCCTTTCATGTGTGATGTGCAACACGGAATTGCTCTGCACGCAGTGCAGGGGAATCGGGCCTCATCTCGCGGCGAGGGGGAAGTCTCATGGTTTTTCTCGAGTTGCGGCGGGAACCTGGGGTATATTCTCGAGTTACGACGGGGATGGCCCTTCCACACACGTGTGTGTTCAGCCATGTCAGGACTCCTGCCTAGTTGCGAGGGACAACTCGGGATTCTCCTCGAGGCTTTGCAGGGCAATTGGGACGCCTCTCCAGCTGAGACGGGAGACCAAGGGTCCCTTTCCACGTGCCACAGGAATCCTGGGTCTCCTATCAAGTTTCATGAGGAGTCAGGCATCGTCTCCTTTGGAGGCACTGATCTCCGCATACCTCTGGAGTTTTCAAAGGATTTGAGGCCTCCTGTCGCGATGAGGTGGGGAACTAGGTCTTTCTCTGTGGTCTCCACAGGGGATTCAGACACCCTTTCGTCTTGGGAGATGCAAGACGAGCCTGCATTCCAGTCACTGCAGGGATATCCGGCCTTATTTCGAGTCAGGGCATCGTGGTGTCCATTCCACTTGAGGCCGCAAACTCAGGGTCCCTCTCACATACCTAGAGCTAAGAGAAGCCTCCTCTTGAGGTGCTTGTGGTAAGGTGGTATTCCTCTGGAGTCGAAGCCAGGGACTAACCTCTCATCTCGAGTTGATTTTTGGTCCACGGAGCGCTTTCGTGTTGCTACAGGGACCTCAGGATCCCTCTAGCCTTGAAACAGTGTTCTTGGGGTTTCTCTGGAGTGCCATGAAGGAAATCAAGGCTTCTTTCATGTGTGATGTGCAACAGAGAATTGCTCTGCACGCAGTGAGGGGAATCGGGCCTCATCTCGCGGCGAGATGGAAGTCTCATGGTTTTTCTCGAGTTGCGGCGGGAACCTGGGGTATATTCTCGAGTTACGACGGGGATGGCCCTTCCACACAAGTGTGTGTTCAGCCATGTCAGGACTCCTGCCTAGTTGTGAGGGACAACTCGGGATTCTCCTCGAGGCTTTGCAGGGCAATTGGGACGCCTCTCCAGCTGAGGCGGGAGACCAAGAGTCCCTTTCCACGTGCCACTGGAACCCTGGGTCTCCTATCAAGTTTCACGAGGAGTCAGGCATCGTCTCCTTTGGAGGCACTGATCTCCGCATACCTCTGGAGTTTTCAAAGGATTTGAGGCCTCCTGTCGCGATGAGGTGGGGAACTAGGTCTTTCTCTGTGGTCTCCACAGGGGATTCAGACACCCTTTCGTCTTGGGAGATGCAAGACGAGCCTGCATTCCAGTCACTGCAGGGATATCCGGCCTTATTTCGAGTCAGGGCATCGCGGTGTCCATTCCACTTGACTCCGCAAACTCAGGGTACCTCTCACGTACCTAGAGCTGAGAGAAGCCTCCTCTTGAGGTGCTTGTGGTAAGGTGGTATTCCTCTGGAGTCGAAGCCAGGGACTAACCTCTCATCTCGGGTTGATTTTTGGTCCACGGAGCTCTTTCGTGTTGCTACAGTGACCTCAGGATCCCTCTAGCCTTGAAACAGTGTTCTTGGGGTTTCTCTGGAGTGCCATGAAGGAAATCAAGGCTCCTTTCATGTGTGATGTGCAACACAGAATTGCTCTGCACGCAGTGCAGGGGAATCGGGCCTCATCTCGCGGCGAGGGGGAAGTCTCATGGTTTTTCTCGAGTTGCGGCGGGAACCTGGGGTATATTCTCGAGTTACGACGGGGATGGCCCTTCCACACACGTGTTTGTTCAGCGACATCAGGACTCTTGCCTAGTTGCGAGACACAACTCGGGATTCTCCTCGAGGCTTGGCAAGGCAATTGGGACGCCTCTCCAGCTGAGGCGGGAGACCAAGGGTCCCTTTCCACGTGCCACAGGAATCCTGGGACTCCTATCAAGTTTCACGAGGAGTCAGGCATCGTCTCCTTTGGAGGCACTGATCTCCGCGTACCTCTGGAGTTTTCAAAGGATGTGAGGCCTCCGGTCGCGATGAGGTGGGGAACTAGGTGTTTCTCTGTGGTCTCCACAGGTGATTCAGACATCCTTTCTTCTTGGGAGATACAAGACGAGCCTGCATTCAAGTCACTGCAGGGATATCCAGCCTTATTTCGCGTCAGGGCATCGCGGTGTCCATTCCACTTGAGGCCACAAACTCAGGGTCCCTCTCACATACCTAGAGCTGAGAGAAGCCTCCTCTTGAGGTGCTTGTGGTAAGGTGGTATTCCTCTGGAGTCGAAGCCAGGGACTAACCTCTCATCTCGAGTTGATTTTTGGTCCACGGAGCTCTTTTGTGTTGCTACAGTGACCTCAGGATCCCTCTAGCCTTGAAACAGTGTTCTTGGGGTTTCTCTGGAGTGCCATCAAGGAAATCAAGGCTCCTTTCATGTGTGATGTGCAACACGGAATTGCTCTGCACGCAGTGCAGGGGAATCGGGCCTCATCTCGCGGCGAGGGGGAAGTCTCATGGTTTTTCTCGAGTTGCGGCGGGAACCTGGGGTATATTCTCGAGTTACGACGGGGATGGCCCTTCCACCCACGTGTTTCTTCAGCGACGTCAGGACTCCTGCCTAGTTGCGAGGGACAACTCTGGATTCTCCTCGAGGCTTGGCAGGGCAATTGGGACGCCTCTCCAGCTGAGGCGGGAGACCAAGTGTCCCTATCCAAGTGCCACAGGAATCCTGGGACTCCTATCAAGTTTCACGAGGAGTCAGGCATCGTCTCCTTTGGAGGCACTGATCTCCACATACCTCTGGAGTTTTCAAAGGATGTGAGGCCTCCGGTCGCGATGAGGTGGGGAACTAGGTGTTTCTCTGTGGTCTCCACAGGTGATTCAGACATCCTTTCTTCTTGGGAGATACAAGACGAGCCTGCATTCAAGTCACTGCAGGGATATCCAGCCTTATTTCGCGTCAGGGCATCGCGGTGTCCATTCCACTTGAGGCCACAAACTCAGGGTCCCTCTCACATACCTAGAGCTGAGAGAAGCCTCCTCTTGAGGTGCTTGTGGTAAGGTGGTATTCCTCTGGAGTCGAAGCCAGGGACTAACCTCTCATCTCGAGTTGATTTTTGGTCCACGGAGCTCTTTTGTGTTGCTACAGTGACCTCAGGATCCCTCTAGCCTTGAAACAGTGTTCTTGGGGTTTCTCTGGAGTGCCATGAAGGAAATCAAGGCTCCTTTCATGTGTGATGTGCAACACGGAATTGCTCTGCACGCAGTGCAGGGGAATCGGGCCTCATCTCGCGGCGAGGGGGAAGTCTCATGGTTTTTCTCGAGTTGCGGCGGGAACCTGGGGTATATTCTCGAGTTACGACGGGGATGGCCCTTCCACCCACGTGTTTCTTCAGCGACGTCAGGACTCCTGCCTAGTTGCGAGGGACAACTCTGGATTCTCCTCGAGGCTTGGCAGGGCAATTGGGACGCCTCTCCAGCTGAGGCGGGAGACCAAGTGTCCCTATCCAAGTGCCACAGGAATCCTGGGACTCCTATCAAGTTTCACGAGGAGTCAGGCATCGTCTCCTTTGGAGGCACTGATCTCCGCATACCTCTGGAGTTTTCAAAGGATGTGAGGCTGTCGGTCGCGATGAGGTGGGGAACTAAGTCTTTCTCTGTGCTTTCCACAGGGGATTCAGACATCCTTTCGTCCTGGGAGATGCAAGACGAGCCTGCATTGAAGTCACTGCAAGGATATCCGGCCTTATTTCGAGTCAGGGCATCGCGGTGTCCATTCCACTTGAGGCCGCAAACTCAGGGTCCCTCTCACATACCTAGAGCTGAGAGAAGCCTCCTCTTGAGGTGCTTGTGGTAAGGTGGTATTCCTCTGGAGTCGAAGCCAGGGACTAACCTCTCATCTCGTGTTGATTCTTGGTCCACGGAGCTCTTTCGTGTTGCTACAGTGACCTCAGGATCCCTCTAGCCTTGAAACAGTGTTCTTGGGGTTTCTCTGGAGTGCCATCAAGGAAATCAAGGCTCCTTTCATGTGTGATGTGCAACACGGAATTGCTCTGCACGCAGTGCAGGGGAATCGGGCCTCATCTCGCGGCGAGGGGGAAGTCTCATGGTTTTTCTCGAGTTGCGGCGGGAACCTGGGGTATATTCTCGAGTTACGACGGGGATGGCCCTTCCACACACGTGTGTGTTCAGCCATGTCAGGACTCCTGCTAGTTGCGAGGGACAACTCGGGATTCTCCTCGAGGCTTTGCAGGGCAATTGGGACGCCTCTCCAACTGAGGCGGGAGACCAAGGGTCCCTTTCCACGTGCCACAGGAATCCTGGGTCTCCTATCAAGTTTCACGAGGAGTCAGGCATCGTCTCCTTAGGAGGCACTGATCTCCGCATACCTCTGGAGTTTTCAAAGGATTTGAGGCCTCCTGTCGCGATGAGGTGGGGAACTAGGTCTTTCTCTGTGGTCTCCACAGGGGATTCAGACACCCTTTCGTCTTGGGAGATGCAAGACGAGCCTGCATTCCAGTCACTGCAGGGATATCCGGCCTTATTTCGAGTCAGGGCATCGCGGTGTCCATTCCACTTGAGACCGCAAACTCAGGGTCCCTCTCACATACCTAGAGCTGAGAGAAGCCTCCTCTTGAGGTGCTTGTGGTAAGGTGGTATTCCTCTGGAGTCGAAGCCAGGGACTAACCTCTCATCTCGAGTTGATTTTTGGTCCACGGAGCTCTTTCGTGTTGCTACAGTGACCTCAGGATCCCTCTAGCCTTGAAACAGTGTTCTTGGGGTTTCTCTGGAGTGCCATGAAGGAAATCAAGGCTCCTTTCATGTGTGATGTGCAACACAGAATTGCTCTGCACGCAGTGCAGGGGAATCGGGCCTCATCTCGCGGCGAGGGGGAAGTCTCATGGTTTTTCTCGAGTTGCGGCGGGAACCTGGGGTGTATTCTCGAGTTACGACGGGGATGGCCCTTCCACCCACGTGTTTCTTCAGCGATGTCAGGACTCCTGCCTAGTTGCGAGGGACAACTCTGGATTCTCCTCGAGGCTTGGCAGGGCAATTGGGACGCCTCTCCAGCTGAGGCGGGAGACCAAGTGTCCCTATCCAAGTGCCACAGGAATCCTGGGACTCCTATCAAGTTTCACGAGGAGTCAGGCATCGTCTCCTTTGGAGGCACTGATCTCCGCGTACCTCTGGAGTTTTCAAAGGATGTGAGGCTGTCGGTCGCGATGAGGTGGGGAACTAAGTCTTTCTCTGTGCTTTCCACAGGGGATTCAGACATCCTTTCGTCCTGGGAGATGCAAGACGAGCCTGCATTGAAGTCACTGCAAGGATATCCGGCCTTATTTCGAGTCAGGGCATCGCGGTGTCCATTCCAATTGAGGCCGCAAACTCAGGGTCCCTCTCACATACCTAGAGCTGAGAGAAGCCTCCTCTTGAGGTGCTTGTGGTAAGGTGGTATTCCTCTGGAGACGAATCCAGGGACTAACCTCTGTTTTCGAGTTGATTTTTGGTCCACAGAGTTCTTTCGTGTTGCTACAGTGACCTCAGGATCCCTCTATCCTTGAAACAGAGTTCTTGGGTTTTCTATGGAGTGCCATCAAGGAAATCAAGGCTCCTTTCATGTTTGATGTGCAAGACGGAATTGCTCTGCACGCAGTACAGGGGAATCGGGCCTCATCTCGCATCGAGGGAGAAGTCTCATGGTTTTTGTCGAGTTGCGGCGGGAACCTGGGGTATATTCTCGAGTTACGACAGGGATGGCCCTTCCACCCACGTGTTTGTTCAGCCACGTCAGGACTCCTGCCTAGTTGCGAGGGACAACTCGGGATTCTCCTCGAGGCTTGGCAGGGCAATTGGAACGCCTCTCCAGCTGAGGCGGGAGACCAAGGGTCCCTTTCCACGTGCCACAAGAATCCTGGGACTCCTATCAAGTTTCACGAGGAGTCAGGCATCGTCTCCTTTGGAGGCACTGATCTCCGCGTACCTCTGGAGTTTTCAAAGGATGTGAGGCCTCCGGTCGCGATGAGGTGGAGAACTAGGTCTTTCTCTGTGGTCTCCACAGGGGATTCAGACATCCTTTCTTCTTGGGAGATGCAAGACGAGCCTGCATTCATGTCACTGCAGGGATATCTGGCCTTATTTCGAGTCAGGGCATCGCGGTGTCCATTCCACTTGAGGCCGCAAACTCAGGGTCCCTCTCACATACCTAGAGCTGAGAGAAGCATCCTCTTGAGGTGCTTGTGGTAAGGTGGTATTCCTCAGGAGTCGAAGCCAGGGACTAACCTCTCATCTCGTGTTGATTCTTGGTCCACGGAGCTCTTTCGTGTTGCTACAGTGACCTCAGGGTCCCTCTAGCCTTGAAACAGTGTTCTTGGGGTTTCTCTGGAGTGCCATGAAGGAAATCAAGGCTCCTTTCATGTGTGATGTGCAACACCGAATTGCTCTGCACGCAGTGCAGGGGAATCGGGCCTCATCTCGCGGCGAGGGGGAAGTCTCATGGTTTTTTTCGAGTTGCGGCGGGAACCTGGGGTATATTCTCGAGTTACGACGGGGATGGCCCTTCCACCCACGTGTTTCTTCAGCCACGTCAGGACTCCTGCCTAGTTGCGAGGGACAACTCTGGATTCTCCTCGAGGCTTGGCAGGGCAATTGGGACGCCTCTCCAGCTGAGGCGGGAGACCAAGTGTCCCTTTCCAAGTGCCACAGGAATCCTGGGACTCCTATCAAGTTTCACGAGGAGTCAGGCATCGTCTCCTTTGGAGGCACTGATCTCCGCGTACCTCTGGAGTTTTCAAAGGATGTGAGGCTATCGGTCGCGATGAGGTGGGGAACTAAGTCTTTCTCTGTGCTTTCCACAGGGGATTCAGACATCCTTTCGTCCTGGGAGATGCAAGACGAGCCTGCATTGAAGTCACTGCAGGGATATCCGGCCTTATTTCGAGTCAGGGCATCGCGGTGTCCAGTCCACTTGAGGCCGCAAACTCAGGGTCCCTCTCACATACCTAGAGCTGAGAGAAGCCTCCTCTTGAGGTGCTTGTGGTAAGGTGGTATTCCTCTGGAGACGAATCCAGGGACTAACCTCTCTTTTCGAGATGATTTTTGGTCCACAGAGTTCTTTCGTGTTGCTACAGTGACCTCAGGATCCCTCTATCCTTGAAACAGTGTTCTTGGGGTTTCTCTGGAGTGCCATCAAGGAAATCAAGGCTAATTTCATGTGTGATGTGCAAGACGGAATTGCTCTGCACGCAGTAGAGGGGAATCGGGCCTCATCTCGCATCGAGGGGGAAGTCTCATGGTTTTTCTCGAGTTGCGGCGGGAACCTGGGGTATATTCTCGAGTTACGACGGGGATGGCCCTTCCACCCACGTGTTTCTTCAGCGACGTCAGGACTCCGGCCTAGTTGCGAGGGACAACTCGGGATTCTCCTCGAGGCTTGGCAGGGCAATTGGAACGCCTCCCCAGCTGAGGCGGGAGACCAAGGGTCCCTTTCCAAGTGCCACAAGAATCCTGGGACTCCTATCAAGTTTCACGAGGAGTCAGGCATCGTCTCCTTTGGAGGCACTGATCTCCGCGTACCTCTGGAGTTTTCAAAGGATGTGAGGCCTACGGTCGCGATGAGGTGGGGAACTAGGTGTTTCTCTGTGATCTCCACAGGGGATTCAGACATCCTTTCTTCTTGGGAGATGCAAGACGAGCCTGCATTCCAGTCACTGCAGGGATATCCGGCCTTATTTCGAGTCAGGGCATCGCGGTGTCCATTCCACTTGAGGCCGCAAACTCAGGATCCCTCTCACATACCTAGAGCTGAGAGAAGCCTCCTCTTGAGGTGCTTGTGGTAAGGTGGTATTCCTCAGGAGTCGAAGCCAGGGACTAACCTCTAATCTCATGTTGATTCTTGGTCCACGGAGCTCTTTCGTGTTGCTACAGTGACCTCAGGATCCCTCTAGCCTTGAAACAGTGTTCTTGGGGTTTCTCTGGAGTGCCATCAAGGAAATCAAGGCTCCTTTCATGTGTGATGTGCAAGACGGAATTGCTCTGCACGCAGTACAGGGGAATCGGGCCTCATCTCGCATCGAGGGGGAAGTCTCATGGTTTTTCTCGAGTTGCGGCGGGAACCTGGGGTATATTCTCGAGTTACGACGGGGATGGCCCTTCCACCCACGTGTTTGTTCAGCCACGTCAGGACTCCTGCCTAGTTGCGAGGGACAACTCGGGATTCTTCTCGAGGCTTTGCAGGGCTATTGGGACGCCTCTCCAGCTGAGACGGGAGACCAAGGGTCCCTTTCCACGTGCCACAGGAATCCTGGGTCTCCTATCAAGTTTCACGAGGACTCAGGCATTCTCTCCTTTGGAGGCACTGATCTCCGCATACCTCTGGAGTTTTCAAAGGATTT
Organism: Cervus elaphus; assembly: GCF_910594005.1. Classification (NCBI taxonomy): domain Eukaryota; kingdom Metazoa; phylum Chordata; class Mammalia; order Artiodactyla; family Cervidae; genus Cervus; species Cervus elaphus. The sequence continues at coordinate 1,264,859 of NC_057846.1, forward strand.
GAGGCCTCCTGTCGCGATGAGGTGGGGAACTAGGTCTTTCTCTGTGGTCTCCACAGGGGATTCAGACACCCTTTCTTCTTGGGAGATGCAAGACGAGCCTGCATTCCAGTCACTGCAGGGATATCCGGCCTTATTTCGAGTCAGGGCATCGCGGTGTCCATTCCACTTGAGGCCGCAAACTCAGGTTCCCTCTCACATACCTAGAGCTGAGAGAACCCTCCTCTTGAGGTGCTTGTGGTAAGGTGGCATTGCTCTGGAGTCGAAGCCAGGGACTAACCTCTCATCTCGAGTTGATTTTTGGCCCACGGAGCTCTTTCGTGTTGCTACAGTGACCTCAGGATCCCTCTAGCCTTGAAACAGTGTTCTTGGGGTTTCTCTGGAGTACCATGAAGGAAATCAAGGCTCCTTTCATGTGTGATGTGCAACACAGAATTGCTCTGCATGCAGTGCAGGGGAATCGGGCCTCATCTCGCGGTGAGGGGGAAGTCTCATGGTTTTTCTCGAGTTGCGGCGGGAACCTGGGGTATATTCTCGAGATACGACGGGGATGGCCCTTCCACACACGTGTGTGTTCAGCCATGTCAGGACTCCTGCCTAGTTACGAGGGACAACTCTGGATTCTCCTCGAGGCTTGGCAGGGCAATTGGGACGCCTCTCCAGCTGAGGCGGGAGACCAAGGGTCCCTTTTCACGTGCCACAGGAATCCTGGGACTCCTATCAAGTTTCACGAGGAGTCAGGCATCGTCTCCTTTGGAGGCACTGATCTCCGTGTACCTCTGGAGTTTTCAAAGGATGTGAGGCTATCGGTCGCGATGAGGTGGGGAACTAAGTCTTTCTCTGTGCTTTCCACAGGGGATTCAGACATCCTTTCTTCGTGGGAGATGCAAGACGAGCCTGCATTCAAGTCACTGCAGGGATATCCGGCCTTATTTCGAGTCAGGGCATCGCGGTGTCCATTCCACTTGAGGCCGCAAACTCAGGGTCCCTCTCACATACCTAGAGCTGAGAGAAGCCTCCTCTTGAGGTGCTTGTGGTAAGGTGGTATTCCTCTGGAGACGAATCCAGGGACTAACCTCTCTTTTCGAGTTGATTTTTGGTCCACAGAGTTCTTTCGTGTTGCTACAGTGACCTCAGGATCCCTCTATCCTTGAAACAGTGTTCTTGGGGTTTCTCTGGAGTGCCATCAAGGAAATCAAGGCTCCTTTCATGTGTGATGTGCAAGACGGAATTGCTCTGCACGCAGTACAGGGGAATCGGGCCTCATCTCGCATCGAGGGGGAAGTCTCATGGTTTTTCTCGAGTTGCGGCGGGAACCTGGGGTATATTCTCGAGTTACGACGGGGATGGCCCTTCCACCCACGTGTTTGTTCAGCCACGTCAGGACTCCTGCCTAGTTGCCAGGGACAACTCGGGATTCTCCTCGAGGCTTGGCAGGGCAATTGGGACGCCTCTCCAGCTGAGGCGGGAGACCAAGGGTCCCTTTCCACGTGCCACAGGAATCCTGGGACTCCTATCAAGTTTCACGAGGAGTCAGGCATCGTCTCCTTTGGAGGCACTGATCTCCGCGTACCTCTGGAGTTTTCAAAGGATGTGAGGCTATCGGTCGCGATGAGGTGGGGAACTAAGTCTTTCTCTGTGGTCTCCACAGGGGATTCAGACATCCTTTCGTCCTGGGAGAGGCAAGACGAGCCTGCATTCCAGTCACTGCAGGGATATCCGGCCTTATTTCGAGTCAGGGCATCGCGGTGTCCATTCCACGTGAGGCCGCAAACTCAGGGTCCCTCTCACATTCCTAGAGCTGAGAGAAGCCTCCTCTTGAGGTGCTTGTGGTAAGGTGGTATTCCTCAGGAGTCGAAGCCAGGGACTAACCTCTCATCTCGTGTTGATTCTTGGTCCACGGAGCTCTTTCGTGTTGCTACAGTGACCTCAGGATCCCTCTAGCCTTGAAACAGTGTTCTTGGGGTTTCTCTGGAGTGCCATCAAGGAAATCAAGGCTCCTTTCATGTGTGATGTGCAACACGGAATTGCTCTGCACGCAGTGCAGGGGAATCGGGCCTCATCTCGCGGCGAGGGGGATGTCTCATGGTTTTTCTCGAGTTGCGGCGGGAACCTGGGGTATATTCTCGAGTTACGACGGGGATGGCCCTTCCACACACGTGTGTGTTCAGCCATGTCAGGACTCCAGCCTAGTTGCGAGGGACAACTCGGGATTCTCCTCGAGGCTTTGCAGGGCAATTGGGACGCCTCTCCAGCTGAGACGGGAGACCAAGGGTCCCTTTCCACGTGCCACAGGAATCCTGGGTCTCCTATCAAGTTTCACGAGGAGTCAGGCATCGTCTCCTTTGGAGGCACTGATCTCCGCATACCTCTGGAGTTTTCAAAGGATTTGAGGCCTCCTGTCGCGATGAGGTGGGGAACTAGGTCTTTCTCTGTGGTCTCCACAGGGGATTCAGACACCCTTTCGTCTTGGGAGATGCAAGACGAGCCTGCATTCCAGTCACTGCAGGGATATCCGGCCTTATTTCGAGTCAGGGCATCGCGGTGTCCATTCCACTTGAGGCCGCAAACTCAGGGTCCCTCTCACATACCTAGAGCTGAGAGAAGCCTCCTCTTGAAGTGCTTGTGGTAAGGTGGTATTCTTCTGGAGTCGAAGCCAGGGACTAACCTCTCATCTCGAGTTGATTTTTGGCCCACGGAGCTCTTTCGTGTTGCTACAGTGACCTCAGGATCCCTCTAGCCTTGAAACAGTGTTCTTGGGGTTTCTCTGGAGTGCCATCAAGGAAATCAAGGCTCCTTTCATGTGTGATGTGCAACACAGAATTGCTCTGCACGCAGTGCAGGGGAATCGGGCCTCATCTCGCGGCGAGGGGGAAGTCTCATGGTTTTTCTCGAGTTGCGGCGGGAACCTGGGGTATATTCTCGAGTTACGACGGGGATGGCCCTTCCACCCCCGTGTTTCTTCAGCGACGTCAGGACTCCTGCCTAGTTGCGAGGGACAACTCTGGATTCTCCTCGAGGCTTTGCAGGGCAATTGGGACGCCTCTCCAGCTGAGGCGGGAGACCAAGTGTCCCTTTCCAAGTGCCACAGTAATCCTGGGACTCCTATCAAGTTTCACGAGGAGTCAGGCATCGTCTCCTTTGGAGGCACTGATCTCCGCGTACCTCTGGAGTTTTCAAAGGATGTGAGGCTATCGGTCGCGATGAGGTGGGGAACTAAGTCTTTCTCTGTGCTTTCCACAGGGGATTCAGACATCCTTTCGTCCTGGGAGATGCAAGACGAGCCTGCATTGAAGTCACTGCAGGGATATCCGGCCTTATTTCGAGTCAGGGCATCGCGGTGTCCATTCCACTTGAGGCCGCAAACTCAGGGTCCCTCTCACATACCTAGAGCTGAGAGAAGCCTCCTCTTGAGGTGCTTGTGGTAAGGTGGTATTCCTCTGGAGACGAATCCAGGGACTAACCTCTCTTTTCGAGTTGATTTTTGGTCCACAGAGTTCTTTCGTGTTGCTACAGTGACCTCAGGATCCCTCTATCTTTGAAACAGTGTTCTTGGGGTTTCTCTGGAGTGCCATCAAGGAAATCAAGGCTCCTTTCATGTGTGATGTGCAAGACGGAATTGCTCTGCACGCAGTACAGGGGAATCGGGCCTCATCTCGCATCGAGGGGGAAGTCTCATGGTTTTTGTCGAGTTGCGGCGGGAACCTGGGGTATATTCTCGAGTTACGACGGGGATGGCCCTTCCACCCACGTGTTTGTTCAGCCACGTCAGGACTCCTGCCTAGTTGCGAGGGACAACTCGGGATTCTCCTCGAGGCTTGGCAGGGCAATTGGAACGCCTCTCCAGCTGAGGCAGGAGACCAAGTGTCCCTTTCCAAGTGCCACAGGAATCCTGGGACTCCTATCAAGTTTCACGAGGAGTCAGGCATCGTCTCCTTTGGAGGCACTGATCTCCGCATACCTCTGGAGTTTTCAAGTATTTGAGGCCTCCTGTCGCGATGAGGGGGGAACTAGGTCTTTCTCTGTGGTCTCCACAGGGGATTCAGACACCCTTTCGTCTTGGGAGATGCAAGACGAGCCTGCATTCCAGTCACTGCAGGGATATCCGGCCTTATTTCGAGTCAGGGCATCGCGGTGTCCATTCCACTTGAGGCCGCAAACTCAGGGTCCCTCTCACATACCTAGAGCTGAGAGAAGCCTCCTCTTGAGGTGCTTGTGGTAAGGTGGTATTCCTCAGGAGTCGAAGCCAGGGACTAACCTCTCATCTCGAGTTGATTTTTGGTCCTCGGAGCTCTTTCGTGTTGCTACAGTGACCTCAGGATCCCTCTAGACTTGAAACAGTGTTCTTGGGTTTTCTCTGGAGTGCCATGAAGGAAATCAAGGCTCCTTTCATGTGTGATGTGCAACACAGAATTGCTCTGCACGCAGTGCAGGGGAATCAGGCCTCATCTCGTGGCGAGGGGGAAGTCTCATGGTTTTTCTCGAGTTGCGGCGGGAACCTGGGGTATATTCTCGAGTTACGACGGGGATGGCCCTTCCACAAACGTGTTTGTTCAGCCACGTCAGGACTCTTGCCTAGTTGCGAGACACAACTCGGGATTCTCCTCGAGGCTTGGCAAGGCAATTGGGACGCCTCTCCAGCTGAGGCGGGAGACCAAGGGTCCCTTTCCACGTGTCACAGGAATCCTGGGACTCCTATCAAGTTTCACGAGGAGTCAGGCATCGTCTCCTTTGGAGGCACTGATCTCCGCGTACCTCTGGAGTTTTCAAAGGATGTGAGGCCTCCGGTCGCGATGAGGTGGGGAACTAGGTCTTTCTCTGAAGTCTCCACAGGGGATTCAGACATCCTTTCGTCTTGGGAGATGCAAGACGAGCCTGCATTGAAGTCACTGCAGGGATATCCAGCCTTATTTCGCGTCAGGGCATCGCGGTGTCCATTCCACTTGAGGCCACAAACTCAGGGTCCCTCTCACATACCTAGAGCTGAGAGAAGCCTCCTCTTGAGGTGCTTGTGGTAAGGTGGTATTCCTCTGGAGTCGAAGCCAGGGACTAACCTCTCATCTCGAGTTGATTTTTGGCCCTCGGAGCTCTTTCGTGTTGCTACAGTGACCTCAGGATCCCTCTAGCCTTGAAACAGTGTTCTTGGGGTTTCTCTGGAGTGCCATCAAGGAAATCAAGGCTCCTTTCATGTGTGATGTGCAACACGGAATTGCTCTGCACGCAGTGCAGGGGAATCGGGCCTCATCTCGCGGCGAGGGGGAAGTCTCATGGTTTTTCTCGAGTTGCGGCGGGAACCTGGGGTATATTCTCGAGTTACGACGGGGATGGCCCTTCCAACCACGTGTTTCTTCAGCGACGTCAGGACTCCTGCCTAGTTGCGAGGGACAACTCTGGATTCTCCTCGAGGCTTGGCAGGGCAATTGGGACGCCTCTCCAGCTGAGGCGGGAGACCAAGGGTCCCTTTCCACGTGCCACAGGAATCCTGGGACTCCTATGAAGTTTTACGAGGAGTCAGGCATCGTCTCCTTTGGAGGCACTGATCTCCGCATACCTCTGGAGTTTTCAAAGGATTTGAGGCCTCCTGTCGCGATGAGGTGGGGAACTAGGTCTTTCTCTGTGGTCACCACAGGAGATTCAGACACCCTTTCGTCTTGGGAGATGCAAGACGAGCCTGCATTCCAGTCACTGCAGGGATATCCGGCCTTATTTCGAGTCAGGGCATCGCGGTGTCCATTCCACTTGAGGCCGCAAACTCAGGGTCCCTCTCACATACCTAGAGCTGAGAGAAGCCTCCTCTTGAGGTGCTTGTGGTAAGGTGGTATTCCTCAGGAGTCGAAGCCAGGGACTAAACTCTCATCTCGAGTTGATTTTTGGCCCACGGAGCCCTTTCGTGTTGCTACAGTGACCTCAGGATCCCTCTAGACTTGAAACAGTGTTCTTGGGGTTTCTCTGGAGTGCCATCAAGGAAATCAAGGCTCCTTTCATGTGTGATGTGCAACACGGAATTGCTCTGCACGCAGTGCAGGGGAATCGGGCCTCATCTCGCATCGAGGGGGAAGTCTCATGGTTTTTCTCGAGTTGCGGCGGGAACCTGGGGTATATTCTCGAGTTATGACGGGGATGGCCCTTCCACACACGTGTTTGTTCAGCCACGTCAGGACTCTTGCCTACTTGCGAGACACAACTCGGGATTCTCCTCGAGGCTTTGCAGGGCAATTGGGACGCCTCTCCAGCTGAGGCGGGAGACCAAGGGTCCCTTTCCACGTGCCACAGGAATCCTGGGACTCCTATCAAGTTTCACGAGGAGTCAGGCATCGTCTCCTTTGGAGGCACTGATCTCCGCGTACCTCTGGAGTTTTCAAAGGATGTGAGGCCTCCGGTCGCGATGAGGTGGGGAACTAGGTCTTTCTCTGTGGTCTCCACAGGGGATTCAGACATCCTTTCTTCTTGGGAGATGCAAGACGAGCCTGCATTCAAGTCACTGCAGGGATATCCAGCCTTATTTCGCGTCAGGGCATCGCGGTGTCCATTCCACTTGAGGCCGCAAACTCAGGGTCCCTCTCACATACCTAGAGCTGAGAGAAGCCTCCTCTTGAGGTGCTTGTGGTAAGGTGGTATTCCTCTGGAGTCGAAGCCAGGGACTAACCTCTCATCTCGAGTTGATTTTTGGCCCACGGAGCTCTTTCGTGTTGCTACAGTGACCTCAGGATCCCTCTAGCCTTGAAACAGTGTTCTTGGGGTTTCTCTGGAGTGCCATCAAGGAAATCAAGGCTCCTTTCATGTGTGATGTGCAACACGGAATTGCTCTTCACGCAGTGCAGGGGAATTGGGCCTCATCTCGCGGCGAGGGGGAAGTCTCATGGTTTTTCTCGAGTTGCGGCGGGAACCTGGGGTATATTCTCGAGTTACGACGGGGATGGCCCTTCCACACACGTGTTTGTTCAGCCACGTCAGGACTCTTGCCTAGTTGCGAGACACAACTCGGGATTCTCCTCGAGGCTTGGCAAGGCAATTGGGACGCCTCTCCAACTGAGGTGGGAGACCAAGTGTCCCTTTCCACGTGCCACAGGAATCCTGGGACTCCTATCAAGTTTCACGAGGAGTCAGGCATCGTCTCCTTTGGAGGCACTGATCTCCGCGTACCTCTGGAGTTTTCAAAGGATGTGAGGCTATCGGTCGCGATGAGGTGGGGAACTAAGTCTTTCTCTGTGCTTTCCACAGGGGATTCAGACATCCTTTCTTCCTGGGAGATGCAAGACGAGCCTGCATTGAAGTCACTGTAGGGATATCCGGCCTTATTTCGAGTCAGGGCATCGCGGTGTCCATTCCACTTGAGGCCGCAAACTCAGGGTCCCTCTCACATACCTAGAGCTGAGAGAAGCCTCCTCTTGAGGTGCTTGTGGTAAGGTGGTATTCCTCTGGAGACGAATCCAGGGACTAACCTCTCTTTTCGAGTTGATTTTTGGTCCACAGAGTTCTTTCGTGTTGCTACAGTGACCTCAGGATCCCTCTATCCTTGAAACAGTGTTCTTGGGGTTTCTCTGGAGTGCCATCAAGGAAATCAAGGCTCCTTTCATGTGTGATGTGCAAGACGGAATTGCTCTGCACGCAGTACAGGGGAATCGGGCCTCATCTCGCATCGAGGGGGAAGTCTCATGGTTTTTCTCGAGTTGCGGCGGGAACCTGGGGTATATTCTCGAGTTACGACGGGGATGGCCCTTCCACCCACGTGTTTGTTCAGCCACGTCAGGACTCCTGCCTAGTTGCGAGGGACAACTCGGGATTCTCCTCGAGGCCTGGCACGGCAATTGGAACGCCTCTCCAGCTGAGGCGGGAGACCAAGGGTCCCTTTCCACGTGCCACAAGAATCCTGGGACTCCTATCAAGTTTCACGAGGAGTCAGGCATCGTCTCCTTTGGAGGCACTGATCTCCGCGTACCTCTGGAGTTTTCAAAGGATGTGAGGCCTCCGGTCGCGATGAGGTGGGGAACTAGGTGTTTCTCTGTGGTCTCCACAGGGGATTCAGACACCCTTTCGTCTTGGGAGATGCAAGACGAGCCTGCATTCAAGTCACGGCAGGGATATCCGGCCTTATTTCGAGTCAGGGCATCGCGGTGTCCATTCCACTTGAGGCCGCAAACTCAGGGTCCCTCTCACATACCTAGAGCTGAGAGAAGCCTCCTCTTGAGGTGCTTGTGGTAAGGTGGTATTCCTCTGGAGACGAATCCAGGGACTAACCTCACTTTTCGAGTTGATTTTTGGTCCACAGAGTTCTTTCGTGTTGCTACAGTGACCTCGGGATCCCTCTATCCTTGAAACAGTGTTCTTGGGGTTTCTCTGGAGTGCCATCAAGGAAATCAAGGCTCCTTTCATGTGTGATGTGCAACACGGAATTGCTCTGCACGCAGTACAGGGGAATCGGTCCTCATCTCGCATCGAGGGGGAAGTCTCATGGTTTTTCTCGAGTTGCGGCGGGAACCTGGGGTATATTCTCGAGTTACGACGGGGATGGCCCTTCCACCCACGTGTTTGTTCAGCCACGTCAGGACTCCTGCCTAGTTGCGAGGGACAACTCGGGATTCTCCTCGAGGCTTGGCAGGGCAATTGGAACGCCTCTCCAGCTGAGGCGGGAGACCAAGGGTCCCTTTCCACGTGCCACAAGAATCCTGGGACTCCTATCAAGTTTCACGAGGAGTCAGGCATCGTCTCCTTTGGAGGCACTGATCTCCGCGTACCTCTGGAGTTTTCAAAGGATGTGAGGCCTCCGGTCGCGATGAGGTGGGGAACTAGGTGTTTCTCTGTGGTCTCCACAGGGGATTCAGACATCCTTTCTTCTTGGGAGATGCAAGACGAGCCTGCATTCAAGTCACTGCAGGGATATCCGGCCTTATTTCGAGTCAGGGCATCGCGGTGTCCATTCCACTTGAGGCCGCAAACTCAGGATCCCTCTCACATACCTAGAGCTGAGAGAAGCCTCCTCTTGAGGTGCTTGTGGTAAGGTGGTATTCCTCAGGAGTCGAAGCCAGGGACTAACCTCTCATCTCGTGTTGATTCTTGGTCCACGGAGCTCTTTCGTGTTGCTACAGTGACCTCAGGATCCCTCTAGCCTTGAAACAGTGTTCTTGGGGTTTCTCTGGAGTGCCATCAAGGAAATCAAGGCTCCTTTCATGTGTGATGTGCAAGACGGAATTGCTCTGCACGCAGTGCAGGGGAATCGGGCCTCATCTCGCGGCGAGGGGGAAGTCTCATGGTTTTTCTCGAGTTGCGGCGGGAACCTGGGGTATATTCTCGAGTTACGACGGGGATGGCCCTTCCACCCACGTGTTTCTTCAGCGACGTCAGGACTCCTGCCTAGTTGCGAGGGACAACTCTGGATTCTCCTCGAGGCTTGGCAGGGCAATTGGGACGCCTCTCCAGCTGAGGCGGGAGACCAAGTGTCCCTTTCCAAGTGCCACAGGAATCCTGGGACTCCTATCAAGTTTCACGAGGAGTCAGGCATCGTCTCCTTCGGAGGCACTGATCTCCGCGTACCTCTGGAGTTTTCAAAGGATGTTAGGCTATCGGTCGCGATGAGGTGGGGAACTAAGTCTTTCTCTGTGCTTTCCCCAGGGGATTCAGACATCCTTTCGTCCTGGGAGATGCAAGACGAGCCTGCATTGAAGTCACTGCAGGGATATCCGGCCTTATTTCGAGTCAGGGCATCGCGGTGTCCATTCCACTTGAGGCCGCAAACTCAGGGTCCCTCTCACATACCTAGAGCTGAGAGAAGCGTCCTCTTGAGGTGCTTGTGGTAAGGTGGTATTCCTCTGGAGACGAATCCAGGGACTAACCTCTCTTTTCGAGTTGATTTTTGGTCCACAGGGTTCTTTCGTGTTGCTACAGTGACCTCAGGATCCCTCTATCCTTGAAACAGTGTTTTTGGGGTTTCTCTGGAGTGCCATCAAGGAAATCAAGGCTCCTTTCATGTGTGATGTGCAAGACGGAATTGCTCTGCACGCAGTACAGGGAAATCGGGCCTCATCTCGCATCGAGGGGGAAGTCTCATGGTTTTTCTCGAGTTGCGGCGGGAACCTGGGGTATATTCTCGAGTTACGACGGGGATGGCCCTTCCACCCACGTGTTTGTTCAGCCACGTCAGGATTCCTGCCTAGTTGCGAGGGACAACTCGGGATTCTCCTCGAGGCTTGGCAGGGCAATTGGAACGCCTCTCCAGCTGAGGCGGGAGACCAAGGGTCCCTTTCCACGTGCCACAAGAATCCTGGGACTCCTATCAAGTTTCACGAGGAGTCAGGCATCGTCTCCTTTGGAGGCACTGATCTCCGCGTACCTCTGGAGTTTTTAAAGGATGTGAGGCCTCCGGTCGCGATGAGGTGGGGGACTAGGTGTTTCTCTGTGGTCTCCACAGGGGATTCAGACATCCTTTGTTCTTGGGAGATGCAAGACGAGCCTGCATTGAAGTCACTGCAGGGATATCCGGCTTATTTCGAGTCAGGGCATCGCGGTGTCCATTCCACTTGAGGCCGCAAACTCAGGATCCCTCTCACATACCTAGAGCTGAGAGAAGCCTCCTCTTGAGGTGCTTGTGGTAAGGTGGTATTCTTCAGGAGTCGAAGCCAGGGACTAACCTCTCATCTCGTGTTGATTCTTGGTCCACGGAGCTCTTTCGTGTTGCTACAGTGACCTCAGGATCCCTCTAGTCTTGAAACAGTGTTCTTGGGGTTTCTCTGGAGTGCCATCAAGGAAATCAAGGCTCCTTTCATGTGTGATGTGCAACACGGAATTGCTCTGCATGCAGTGCAGGGGAATCGGGCCTCATCTCGCGGCGAGGGGGAAGTCTCATGGTTTTTCTCGAGTTGCGGCGGGAACCTGGGGTATATTCTCGAGTTACGACGGGGATGGCCCTTCCACACACGTGTGTGTTCAGCCATGTCAGGACTCCTGCCTAGTTGCGAGGGACAACTCGGGATTCTCCTCGAGGCTTTGCAGGGCAATTGGGACGCCTCTCCAGCTGAGACGGGAGACCAAGAGTCCCTTTCCACGTGCCACAGGAATCCTGGGTCTCCTATCAAGTTTCACGAGGAGTCAGGCATCGTCTCCTTTGGAGGCACTGATCTCCGCATACCTCTGGAGTTTTCAAAGGATTTGAGGCCTCCTGTCGCGATGAGGGGGGAACTAGGTCTTTCTCTGTGGTCTCCACAGGGGATTCAGACACCCTTTCTTCTTGGGAGATGCAAGACGAGCCTGCATTCCAGTCACTGCAGGGATATCCGGCCTTATTTCGAGTCAGGGCATCGCGGTGTCCATTCCACTTGAGGCCGCAAACTCAGGGTCCCTCTCACATACCTAGAGCTGAGAGAAGCCTCCTCTTGAGGTGCTTGTGGTAAGGTGTATTCCTCTGGAGTCGAAGCCAGGGACTAACCTCTCATCTCGAGTTGATTTTTGGTCCACGGAGCTCTTTCGTGTTGCTACAGTGACCTCAGGATCCCTCTAGCCTTGAAACAGTGTTCTTGGGTTTTCTCTGGAGTGCCAGGAAGGAAATCAAGGCTCCTTTCATGTGTGATGTGCAACACAGAATTGCTCTGCAGGCAGTGCAGGGGAATCGGGCCTCATCTCGCGGCGAGAGGGAAGTCTCATGGTTTTTCTCGAGTTGCGGCGGGAACCTGGGGTATATTCTCGAGTTACGACGGGGATGACCCTTCCACCCACGTGTTTGTTCAGCCACGTCAGGACTCCTGCCTAGTTGCGAGGGACAACTCGGGATTCTCCTCGAGGCTTGGCAGGGCAATTGGAACGCCTCTCCAGCTGAGGCGGGAGACCAAGGGTCCCTTTCCACGTGCCACAAGAATCCTGGGACTCCTATCAAGTTTCACGAGGAGTCAGGCATCGTCTCCTTTGGAGGCACTGATCTCCGCGTACCTCTGGAGTTTTCAAAGGATGTGAGGCCTCCGGTCGCTATGAGGTGGGGAACTAGCTGTTTCTCTGTGGTCTCCACAGGGGATTCAGACATCCTTTCTTCTTGGGAGATGCAAGACGAGCCTGCATTCAAGTCACTGCAGGGATATCCGGCCTTATTTCGAGTCAGGGCATCGCGGTGTCCATTCCACTTGAGGCCGCAAACTCAGGATCCTTCTCACATACCTAGAGCTGAGAGAAGCCTCCTCTTGAGGTGCTTGTGGTAAGGTGGTATTCCTCAGGAGTCGAAGCCAGGGACTAACCTCTCATCTCGTGTTGATTCTTGGTCCACGGAGCTCTTTCGTGTTGCTACAGTGACCTCAGGATCCCTCTAGCCTTGAAACAGTGTTCTTGGGGTTTCTCTGGAGTGCCATCAAGGAAATCAAGGCTCCTTTCATGTGTGATGTGCAACACGGAATTGCTCTGCACGCAGTGCAGGGGAATCGGGCCTCATATCGCGGCGAGGGGGAAGTCTCATGGTTTTTCTCGAGTTGCGGCGGGAACCTGGGGTATATTTTCGAGTTACGACGGGGATGGCCCTTCCACACACGTGTGTGTTCAGCCATGTCAGGACTCCTGCCTAGTTGCGAGGGACAACTCGGGATTCTCCTCGAGGCTTTGCAGGGCAATTGGGACGCCTCTCCAGCTGAGACGGGGGACCAAGGGTCCCTTTCCACGTGCCACAGGAATCCTGGGTCTCCTATCAAGTTTCACGACGAGTCAGGCATCGTCTCCTTTGGAGGCACTGATCTCCGCATACCTCTGGAGTTTTCAAAGGATTTGAGGCCTCCTGTCGCGATGAGGTGGGGAACTAGGTCTTTCTCTGTGGTCTCCACAGGGGATTCAGACACCCTTTCGTCTTGGGAGATGCAAGACGAGCCTGCATTCCAGTCACTGCAGGGATATCCGGCCTTATTTCGAGTCAGGGCATCGCGGTGTCCATTCCACTTGAGGCCGCAAACTCAGGGTCCCTCTCACATACCTAGAGCTGAGAGAAGCCTCCTCTTGAGGTGCTTGTGGTAAGGTGGTATTCCTCTGGAGTCGAAGCCAGGGACTAACCTCTCATCTCGAGTTGATTTTTGGTCCACGGAGCTCTTTCGTGTTGCTACAGTGACCTCAGGATCCCTCTAGCCTTGAAACAGTGTTCTTGGGGTTTCTCTGGAGTGCCATCAAGGAAATCAAGGCTCCTTTCATGTGTGATGTGCAACACAGAATTGCTCTGCACGCAGTGCAGGGGAATCGGGGCTCATCTCGAGGCGACGGGGAAGTCTCATGGTTTTTCTCGAGTTGCGGCGGGAACCTGGGGTATATTCTCGAGTTACGACGGGGATGGCCCTTCCACACATGTGTTTGTTCAGCCACGTCAGGACTCTTGCTAGTTGCGAGACACAACTCGGGATTCTCCTCGAGGCTTGGCAAGGCAATTGGGACGCCTCTCCAGCTGAGGCGGGAGACCAAGGGTCCCTTTCCACGTGCCACAGGAATCCTGGGACTCCTATCAAGTTTCACGAGGAGTCAGGCATCGTCTCCTTTGGAGGCACTGATCTCCGCATACCTCTGGAGTTTTCAAAGGATGTGAGGCCTCCGGTTGCGATGAGATGGGGAACTAGGTCTTTCTCTGTGGTCTCCACAGGGGATTCAGACATCCTTTCATCTTGGGAGATGCAAGACGAGCCTGCATTCAAGTCACTGCAGGGATATCCAGCCTTATTTCGCGTCAGGGCATCGCGGTGTCCATTCCACTTGAGGCCGCAAACTCAGGGTCCCTCTCACATACCTAGAGCTGAGAGAAGCCTCCTCTTGAGGTGCTTGTGGTAAGGTGGTATTCCTCTGGAGTCGAAGCCAGGGACTAACCTCTCATCTCGAGTTGATTTTTGGCCCACGGAGCTCTTTCGTGATGCTACAGTGACCTCAGGATCCCTCTAGCCTTGAAACAGTGTTCTTGGGGTTTCTCTGGAGTGCCATCAAGGAAATCAAGGCTCCTTTCATGTGTGATGTGCAACACGGAATTGCTCTGCACGCAGTGCAGGGGAATCGGGCCTCATCTCGCGGCGAGGGGGAAGTCTCATGGTTTTTCTCGAGTTGCGGCGGGAACCTGGGGTATATTCTCGAGTTACGACGGGGATGGCCCTTCCACCCACGTGTTTCTTCAGCCACGTCAGGACTCCTGCCTAGTTGCGAGGGACAAATCTGGATTCTCCTCGAGGCTTGGCAGGGCAATTGGGACGCCTCTCCAGCTGAGGCGGGAGACCAAGTGTCCCTTTCCAAGTGCCACAGGAATCCTGGGACTCCTATCAAGTTTTACGAGGAGTCAGGCATCGTCTACTTTGGAGGCACTGATCTCCGCGTACCTCTGGAGTTTTCAAAGGATGTGAGGCTATCGGTCGCGATGAGGTGGGGAACTAAGTCTTTCTCTGTGCTTTCCACAGGGGATTCAGACATCCTTTCTTCCTGGGAGATGCAAGACGAGCCTGCATTGAAGTCACTGCAGGGATATCCGGCCTTATTTCGAGTCAGGGCATCGCGGTGTCCATTCCACTTGAGGCCGCAAACTCAGGGTCCCTCTCACATACCTAGAGCTGAGAGAAGCCTCCTCTTGAGGTGCTTGTGGTAAGGTGGTATTCCTCTGGAGACGAATCCAGGGACTAACCTCTCTTTTCGAGTTGATTTTTGGTCCACAGAGTTCTTTCGTGTTGCTACAGTGACCTCAGGATCCCTCTAGCCTTGAAACAGTGTTCTTGGGGTTTCTCTGGAGTGCCATCAAGGAAATCAAGGCTCCTTTCATGTGTGATGTGCAAGACGGAATTGCTCTGCACGCAGTACAGGGGAATCGGGCCTCATCTCGCATCGAGGGGGAAGTCTCATGGTTTTTCTCGAGTTGCGGCGGGAACCTGGGGTATATTCTCGAGTTACGACGGGGATGGCCCTTCCACCCACGTGTTTGTTCAGCCACGTCAGGACTCCTGCCTAGTTGCGAGGGACAACTCGGGATTCTCCTCGAGGCCTGGCACGGCAATTGGAACGCCTCTCCAGCTGAGGCGGGAGACCAAGGGTCCCTTTCCACGTGCCACAAGAATCCTGGGACTCCTATCAAGTTTCACGAGGAGTCAGGCATCGTCTCCTTTGGAGGCACTGATCTCCGCGTACCTCTGGAGTTTTCAAAGGATGTGAGGCCTCCGGTCGCGATGAGGTGGGGAACTAGGTGTTTCTCTGTGGTCTCCACAGGGGATTCAGACACCCTTTCGTCTTGGGAGATGCAAGACGAGCCTGCATTCAAGTCACGGCAGGGATATCCGGCCTTATTTCGAGTCAGGGCATCGCGGTGTCCATTCCACTTGAGGCCGCAAACTCAGGGTCCCTCTCACATACCTAGAGCTGAGAGAAGCCTCCTCTTGAGGTGCTTGTGGTAAGGTGGTATTCCTCTGGAGACGAATCCAGGGACTAACCTCTCTTTTCGAGTTGATTTTTGGTCCACAGAGTTCTTTCGTGTTGCTACAGTGACCTCGGGATCCCTCTATCCTTGAAACAGTGTTCTTGGGGTTTCTCTGGAGTGCCATCAAGGAAATCAAGGCTCCTTTCATGTGTGATGTGCAACACGGAATTGCTCTGCACGCAGTACAGGGGAATCGGTCCTCATCTCGCATCGAGGGGGAAGTCTCATGGTTTTTCTCGAGTTGCGGCGGGAACCTGGGGTATATTCTCGAGTTACGACGGGGATGGCCCTTCCACCCACGTGTTTGTTCAGCCACGTCAGGACTCCTGCCTAGTTGCGAGGGACAACTCGGGATTCTCCTCGAGGCTTGGCAGGGCAATTGGAACGCCTCTCCAGCTGAGGCGGGAGACCAAGGGTCCCTTTCCACGTGCCACAAGAATCCTGGGACTCCTATCAAGTTTCACGAGGAGTCAGGCATCGTCTCCTTTGGAGGCACTGATCTCCGCGTACCTCTGGAGTTTTCAAAGGATGTGAGGCCTCCGGTCGCGATGAGGTGGGGAACTAGGTGTTTCTCTGTGGTCTCCACAGGGGATTCAGACATCCTTTCTTCTTGGGAGATGCAAGACGAGCCTGCATTCAAGTCACTGCAGGGATATCCGGCCTTATTTCGAGTCAGGGCATCGCGGTGTCCATTCCACTTGAGCTCGCAAACTCAGGATCCCTCTCATATACCTAGAGCTGAGAGAAGCCTCCTCTTGAGGTGCTTGTGGTAAGGTGGTATTCCTCAGGAGTCGAAGCCAGGGACTAACCTCTCATCTCGTGTTGATTCTTGGTCCACGGAGCTCTTTCGTGTTGCTACAGTGACCTCAGGATCCCTCTAGCCTTGAAACAGTGTTCTTGGGGTTTCTCTGGAGTGCCATCAAGGAAATCAAGGCTCCTTTCATGTGTGATGTGCAACACGGAATTGCTCTGCACGCAGTGCAGGGGAATCGGGCCTCATCTCGCGGCGAGGGGGAAGTCTCATGGTTTTTCTCGAGTTGCGGCGGGAACCTGGGGTATATTCTCGAGTTACGACGGGGATGGCCCTTCCACCCACGTGTTTCTTCAGCGACGTCAGGACTCCTGCCTAGTTGCGAGGGACAACTCTGGATTCTCCTCGAGGCTTGGCAGGGCAATTGGGACGCCTCTCCAGCTGAGGCGGGAGACCAAGTGTCCCTTTCCAAGTGCCACAGGAATCCTGGGACTTCTATCAAGTTTCACGAGGAGTCAGGCATCGTCTCCTTTGGAGGCACTGATCTCCGCGTACCTCTGGAGTTTTCAAAGGATGTTAGGCTATCGGTCGCGATGAGGTGGGGAACTAAGTCTTTCTCTGTGCTTTCCCCAGGGGATTCAGACATCCTTTCGTCCTGGGAGATGCAAGACGAGCCTGCATTGAAGTCACTGCAGGGATATCCGGCCTTATTTCGAGTCAGGGCATCGCGGTGTCCATTCCACTTGAGGCCGCAAACTCAGGGTCCCTCTCACATACCTAGAGCTGAGAGAAGCCTCCTCTTGAGGTGCTTGTGGTAAGGTGGTATTCCTCTGGAGACGAATCCAGGGACTAACCTCTCTTTTCGAGTTGATTTTTGGTCCACAGGGTTCTTTCGTGTTGCTACAGTGACCTCAGAATCCCTCTAACCTTGAAACAGTGTTTTTGGGGTTTCTCTGGAGTGCCATCAAGGAAATCAAGGCTCCTTTCATGTGTGATGTGCAAGACGGAATTGCTCTGCACGCAGTACAGGGAAATCGGGCCTCATCTCGCATCGAGGGGGAAGTCTCATGGTTTTTCTCGAGTTGCGGCGGGAACCTGGGGTATATTCTCGAGTTACGACGGGGATGGCCCTTCCACCCACGTGTTTGTTCAGCCACGTCAGGATTCCTGCCTAGTTGCGAGGGACAACTCGGGATTCTCCTCGAGGCTTGGCAGGGCAATTGGAACGCCTCTCCAGCTGAGGCGGGAGACCAAGGGTCCCTTTCCACGTGCCACAAGAATCCTGGGACTCCTATCAAGTTTCACGAGGAGTCAGGCATCGTCTCCTTTGGAGGCACTGATCTCCGCGTACCTCTGGAGTTTTTAAAGGATGTGAGGCCTCCGGTCGCGATGAGGTGGGGAACTAGGTGTTTCTCTGTGGTCTCCACAGGGGATTCAGACATCCTTTGTTCTTGGGAGATGCAAGACGAGCCTGCATTGAAGTCACTGCAGGGATATCCGGCTTATTTCGAGTCAGGGCATCGCGGTGTCCATTCCACTTGAGGCCGCAAACTCAGGATCCCTCTCACATACCTAGAGCTGAGAGAAGCCTCCTCTTGAGGTGCTTGTGGTAAGGTGGTATTCTTCAGGAGTCGAAGCCAGGGACTAACCTCTCATCTCGTGTTGATTCTTGGTCCACGGAGCTCTTTCGTGTTGCTACAGTGACCTCAGGATCCCTCTAGTCTTGAAACAGTGTTCTTGGGGTTTCTCTGGAGTGCCATCAAGGAAATCAAGGCTCCTTTCATGTGTGATGTGCAACACGGAATTGCTCTGCATGCAGTGCAGGGGAATCGGGCCTCATCTCGCGGCGAGGGGGAAGTCTCATGGTTTTTCTCGAGTTGCGGCGGGAACCTGGGGTATATTCTCGAGTTACGACGGGGATGGCCCTTCCACACACGTGTGTGTTCAGCCATGTCAGGACTCCTGCCTAGTTGCGAGGGACAACTCGGGATTCTCCTCGAGGCTTTGCAGGGCAATTGGGACGCCTCTCCAGCTGAGACGGGAGACCAAGAGTCCCTTTCCACGTGCCACAGGAATCCTGGGTCTCCTATCAAGTTTCACGAGGAGTCAGGCATCGTCTCCTTTGGAGGCACTGATCTCCGCATACCTCTGGAGTTTTCAAAGGATTTGAGGCCTCCTGTCGTGATGAGGTGGGGAACTAGGTCTTTCTCTGTGGTCTCCACAGGGGATTCAGACACCCTTTCTTCTTGGGAGATGCAAGACGAGCCTGCATTCCAGTCACTGCAGGGATATCCGGCCTTATTTCGAGTCAGGGCATCGCGGTGTCCATTCCACTTGAGGCCGCAAACTCAGGGTCCCTCTCACATACCTAGAGCTGAGAGAAGCCTCCTCTTGAGGTGCTTGTGGTAAGGTGGTATTCCTCTGGAGTCGAAGCCAGGGACTAACCTCTCATCTCGAGTTGATTTTTGGTCCACGGAGCTCTTTCGTGTTGCTACAGTGACCTCAGGATCCCTCTAGCCTTGAAACAGTGTTCTTGGGTTTTCTCTGGACTGCCAGGAAGGAAATCAAGGCTCCTTTCATGTGTGATGTGCAACACAGAATTGCTCTGCACGCAGTGCAGGGGAATCGGGCCTCATCTCGCGGCGAGGGGGAAGTCTCATGGTTTTTCTCGAGTTGCGGCGGGAACCTGGGGTATATTCTCGAGTTACGACGGGGATGACCCTTCCACCCACGTGTTTGTTCAGCGACGTCAGGACTCATGCCTAGTTGCGAGGGACAACTCGGGATTCTCCTCGAGGCTTGGCAGGGCAATTGGAACGCCTCTCCAGCTGAGGCGGGAGACCAAGGGTCCCTTTCCACGTGCCACAAGAATCCTGGGACTCCTATCAAGTTTCACGAGGAGTCAGGCATCGTCTCCTTTGGAGGCACTGATCTCCGCGTACCTCTGGAGTTTTCAATGGATGTGAGGCCTCCGGTCGCTATGAGGTGGGGAACTAGGTGGTTCTCTGTGGTCTCCACAGGGGATTCAGACATCCTTTCTTCTTGGGAGATGCAAGACGAGCCTGCATTCACGTCACTGCAGGGATATCCGGCCTTATTTCGAGTCAGGGCATCGCGGTGTCCATTCCACTTGAGGCCGCAAACTCAGGATCCTTCTCACATACCTAGAGCTGAGAGAAGCCTCCTCTTGAGGTGCTTGTGGTAAGGTGGTATTCCTCAGGAGTCGAAGCCAGGGACTAACCTCTCATCTCGTGTTGATTCTTGGTCCACGGAGCTCTTTCGTGTTGCTACAGTGACCTCAGGATCCCTCTAGCCTTGAAACAGTGTTCTTGGGGTTTCTCTGGAGTGTCATCAAGGAAATCAAGGCTCCTTTCATGTGTGATGTGCAACACGGAATTGCTCTGCACGCAGTGCAGGGGAATCGGGCCTCATCTCGCGGCGAGGGGGAAGTCTCATGGTTTTTCTCGAGTTGCGGCGGGAACCTGGGGTATATTCTCGAGTTACGACGGGGATGGCCCTTCCACACAGGTGTGTGTTCAGCCATGTCAGGACTCCTGCCTAGTTGCGAGGGACAACTCGGGATTCTCCTCGAGGCTTTGCAGGGCAATTGGGACGCCTCTCCAGCTGAGACGGGAGACCAAGGGTCCCTTTCCACGTGCCACAGGAATCCTGGGTCTCCTATCAAGTTTCACGACGAGTCAGGCATCGTCTCCTTTGGAGGCACTGATCTCCGCATACCTCTGGAGTTTTCAAAGGATTTGAGGCCTCCTGTCGCGATGAGGTGGGGAACTAGGTCTTTCTCTGTGGTCTCCACAGGGGATTCAGACACCCTTTCGTCTTGGGAGATGCAAGACGAGGCTGCATTCCAGTCACTGCAGGGATATCCGGCCTTATTTCGAGTCAGGGCATCGCGGTGTCCATTCCACTTGAGGCCGCAAACTCAGGGTCCCTCTCACATACCTAGAGCTGAGAGAAGCCTCCTCTTGAGGTGCTTGTGGTAAGGTGGTATTCCTCTGGAGTCGAAGCCAGGGACTAACCTCTCATCTCGAGTTGATTTTTGGTCCACGGAGCTCTTTCGTGTTGCTACAGTGACCTCAGGATCCCTCTAGCCTTTAAACAGTGTTCTTGGGGTTTCTCTGGAGTGCCATCAAGGAAATCAAGGCTCCTTTCATGTGTGATGTGCAACACAGAATTGCTCTGCACGCAGTGCAGGGGAATCGGGCCTCATCTCGAGGCGACGGGGAAGTCTCATGGTTTTTCTCGAGTTGCGGCGGGAACCTGGGGTATATTCTCGAGTTACGACGGGGATGGCCCTTCCACACATGTGTTTGTTCAGCCACGTCAGGACTCTTGCTAGTTGCGAGACACAACTCGGGATTCTCCTCGAGGCTTGGCAAGGCAATTGGGACGCCTCTCCAGCTGAGGCGGGAGACCAAGGGTCCCTTTCCACGTGCCACAGGAATCCTGGGACTCCTATCAAGTTTCACGAGGAGTCAGGCATCGTCTCCTTTGGAGGCACTGATCTCCGCATACCTCTGGAGTTTTCAAAGGATGTGAGGCCTCCGGTTGCGATGAGATGGGGAACTAGGTCTTTCTCTGTGGTCTCCACAGGGGATTCAGACATCCTTTCATCTTGGGAGATGCAAGACGAGCCTGCATTCAAGTCACTGCAGGGATATCCAGCCTTATTTCGAGTCAGGGCATCGCGGTGTCCATTCCACTTGAGGCCGCAAACTCAGGGTCCCTCTCACATACCTAGAGCTGAGAGAAGCCTCCTCTTGAGGTGCTTGTGGTAAGGTGGTATTCCTCTGGAGTCGAAGCCAGGGACTAACCTCTCATCTCGAGTTGATTTTTGGCCCACGGAGCTGTTTCGTGATGCTACAGTGACCTCAGGATCCCTCTAGCCTTGAAACAGTGTTCTTGGGGTTTCTCTGGAGTGCCATCAAGGAAATCAAGGCTCCTTTCATGTGTGATGTGCAACACGGAATTGCTCTGCACGCAGTGCAGGGGAATCGGGCCTCATCTCGCGGCGAGGGGGAAGTCTCATGGTTTTTCTCGAGTTGCGGCGGGAACCTGGGGTATATTCTCGAGTTACGACGGGGATGGCCCTTCCACCCACGTGTTTCTTCAGCCACGTCAGGACTCCTGCCTAGTTGCGAGGGACAACGCTGGATTCTCCTCGAGGCTTGGCAGGGAAATTGGGACGCCTCTCCAGCTGAGGCGGGAGACCAAGTGTCCCTTTCCAAGTGCCACAAGAATCCTGGGACTCCTATCAAGTTTCCCGAGGAGCCAGGCATCGTCTCCTTTGGAGGCACTGATCTCCGCGTACCTCTGGAGTTTTCAAAGGATGTGAGGCTATCGGTCGCGATGAGGTGGGGAACTAAGTCTTTCTCTGTGCTTTCCACAGGGGATTCAGACATCCTTTCGTCCTGGGAGATGCAAGACGAGCCTGCATTGAAGTCACTGCAGGGATATCCGGCCTTATTTCGAGTCAGGGCATCGCGGTGTCCATTCCACTTGAGGCCGCAAATTCAGGGTCCCTCTCACATACCTAGAGCTGAGAGAAGCCTCCTCTTGAGGTGCTTGTGGTAAGGTGGTATTCCTCTGGAGACGAATCCAGGGACTAACCTCTCTTTTCGAGTTGATTTTTGGTCCACAGAGTTCTTTCGTGTTGCTACAGTGACCTCAGGATCCCTCTATCCTTGAAACAGTGTTCTTGGGGTTTCTCTGGAGTGCCATCAAGGAAATCAAGGCTCCTTTCATGTGTGACGTGCAAGACGGAATTGCTCTGCACGCAGTACAGGGGAATCGGGCCTCATCTCGCATCGAGGGGGAAGTCTCATGGTTTTTCTCGCGTTGCGGCGGGAACCTGGGGTATATTCTCGAGTTACGACGGGGATGGCCCTTCCACCCACGTGTTTGTTCAGCCACGTCAGGACTCCTGCCTAGTTGCGAGGGACAACTCGGGATTCTCCTCGAGGCTTGGCAGGGCAATTGGAACGCCTCTCCAGCTGAGGCGGGAGACCAAGGGTCCCTTTCCACGTTCCACAAGAATCCTGGGACTCCTATTAAGTTTCACGAGGAGTCAGGCATCGTCTCCTTTGGAGGCACTGATCTCCGCGTACCTCTGGAGTTTTCAAAGGATGTGAGGCCTCCGGTCGCGATGAGGTGGGGAACTAGGTGTTTCTCTGTGGTCTCCACAGGGGATTCAGACACCCTTTCTTCTTGGGAGATGCAAGACGAGCCTGCATTCAAGTCACTGCAGGGATATCCGGCCTTATTTCGAGTCAGGGCATCGCGGTGTCCATTCCACTTGAGGCCGCAAACTCAGGATCCCTCTCACATACCTAGAGCTGAGAGAAGCCTCCTCTTGAGGTGCTTGTGGTAAGGTGGTATTCCTCAGGAGTCGAAGCCAGGGACTAACCTCTCATCTCGTGTTGATTCTTGGTCCACGGAGCTCTTTCGTGTTGCTACAGTGACCTCAGGATCCCTCTAGCCTTGAAACAGTGTTCTTGGGGTTTCTCTGGAGTGCCATCAAGGAAATCAAGGCTCCTTTCATGTGTGATGTGCAACACGGAATTGCTCTGCACGCAGTGCAGGGGAATCGGGCCTCATCTCGCGGCGAGGGGGAAGTCTCATGGTTTTTCTCGAGTTGCGGCGGGAACCTGGGGTATATTCTCGAGTTACGACGGGGATGGCCCTTCTACACACGTGTGTGTTCAGCCATGTCAGGACTCCTGCCTAGTTGCGAGGGACAACTCGGGATTCTCCTCGAGGCTTTGCAGAGCAATTGGGACGCCTCTCCAGCTGAGGCGGGAGACCAAGGGTCCCTTTCCACGTGCCACAGGAATCCTGGGTCTCCTATCAAGTTTCACGAGGAGTCAGGCATCGTCTACTTTGGAGGCACTGATTTCCGCATACCTCTGGAGTTTTGAAAGGATTTGAGGCCTCCTGTCGCGATGAGGTTGGGAACTAGGTCTTTCTCTGTTGTCTCCACAGGGGATTCAGACACCCTTTCGTCTTGGGAGATGCAAGACGAGCCTGCATTCCAGTCACTGCAGGGATATCCGGCCTTATTTCGAGTCAGGGCATCGCGGTGTCCATTCCACTTCAGGCCGCAAACTCAGGGTCCCTCTCACATACCTAGAGCTGAGAGAAGCCTCCTCTTGAGGTGCTTGTGGTAAGGTGGTATTCCTCTGGAGTCGAAGCCAGGGACTAACCTCTCATCTCGAGTTGATTTTTGGCCCACGGAGCTCTTTCGTGTTGCTACAGTGACCTCAGGATCCCTCTAGCCTTGAAACAGTGTTCTTGGGGTTTCTCTGGAGTGCCATGAAGGAAATCAAGGCTCCTTTCATGTGTGATGTGCAACACAGAATTGCTCTGCACGCAGTGCAGGGGAATCGGGCCTCATCTCGCGGCGAGGGGGAAGTCTCATGGTTTTTCTCGAGTTGCGGCGGGAACCTGGGGTATATTCTCGAGTTACGACGGGGATGGCCCTTCCACCCACGTGTTTGTTCAGCCACGTCAGGACTCCTGCCTAGTTGCGAGGGACAACTCGGGATTCTCCTCGAGGCTTGGCAGGGCAATTGGAACGCCTCTCCAGCTGAGGCGGGAGACCAAGGGTCCCTTTCCACGTGCCACAAGAATCCTGGGACTCCTATCAAGTTTCACGAGGAGTCAGGCATCGTCTCCTTTGGAGGCACTGATCTCCGCGTACCTCTGGAGATTTCAAAGGATGTGAGGCCTCCGGTCGCGATGAGGTAGGGAACTAGGTGTTTCTCTGTGGTCTCCACAGGGGATTCAGACATCCTTTCTTCTTGGGAGACGCAAGACGAGCCTGCATTCAAGTCACTGCAGGGATATCCGGCCTTATTTCGAGTCAGGGCATCGCGGTGTCCATTCCACTTGAGGCCGCAAACTCAGGGTCCCTCTCACATACCTAGAGCTGAGAGAAGCCTCCTCTTGAGGTGCTTGTGGTAAGGTGGTATTCCTCTGGAGTCGAAGCCAGGGACTAACCTCTCATCTCGAGTTGATTTTTGGTCCACGGAGCTCTTTCGTGTTGCTACAGTGACCTCAGGATCCCTCTATTCTTGAAACAGTGTTCTTGGGTTTTCTCTGGAGTGCCATGAAGGAAATCAAGGCTCCTTTCATGTGTGATGTGCAACACAGAATTGCTCTGCACGCAGTGCAGGGGAATCGGGCCTCATCTCGCGGCGAGGGGGAAGTCTCATGGTTTTCTCGAGTTGCGGCGGGAACCTGGGGTATATTCTCGAGTTACGACGGGGATGGCCCTTCCACACACGTGTTTGTTCAGCCATGTCAGGACTCTTGCCTAGTTGCGAGACACAACTCGGGATTCTCCTCGAGGCTTGGCAAGGCAATTGGGACGCCTCTCCAGCTGAGGCGGGAGACCAAGGGTCCCTTTCCACGTGCCACAGGAATCCTGGGACTCCTATCAAGTTTCACGAGGAGTCAGGGATCGTTTCCTTTGGAGGCACTGATCTCCGCGTACCTCTGGAGTTTTCAAAGGATGTGAGGCCTCCGGTCGCGATGAGGTGGGGAACTAGGTCTTTCTCTGTGGTCTCCACAGGGGATTCAGACATCCTTTCACCTTGGGAGATGCAAGACGAGCCTGCATTCAAGTCACTGCAGGGATATCCAGCCTTATTTCGCGTCAGGGCGTTGCGGTGTCCATTCCACTTGAGGCCGCAAACTCAGGGTCCCTCTCACATACCTAGAGCTGAGATAAGCCTCCTCTTGAGGTGCTTGTGGTAAGGTGGTATTCCTCTGGAGTCGAAGCCAGGGACTAACCTCTCATCTCGAGTTGATTTTTGGTCCACGGAGCTCTTTCGTGTTGCTACAGTGACCTCAGGATCCCTCTAGCCTTGAAACAGTGTTCTTGGGGTTTCTCTGGAGTGCCATGAAGGAAATCAAGGCTCCTTTCATGTGTGATGTGCAACACAGAATTGCTCTGCACGCAGTGCAGGGGAATCGGGCCTCATCTCGTGGCGAGGGGGAAGTCTCATGGTTTTTCTCGAGTTGCGGCGGGAACCTGGGGTATATTCTCGAGTTACGACGGGGATGGCCCTTCCACCCACGTGTTTGTTCAGCCACGTCAGGACTCCTGCCTAGTTGCGAGGGACAACTCGGGATTCTCCTCGAGGCTTGGCAGGGCAATTGGAACGCCTCTCCAGCTGAGGCGGGAGACCAAGGGTCCCTTTCCACGTGCCACAAGAATCCTGGGACTCCTATCAAGTTTCACGAGGAGTCAGGCATCGTCTCCTTTGGAGGCACTGATCTCCGCGTACCTCTGGAGATTTCAAAGGATGTGAGGCCTCCGGTCGCGATGAGGTAGGGAACTAGGTGTTTCTCTGTGGTCTCCACAGGGGATTCAGACATCCTTTCTTCTTGGGAGACGCAAGACGAGCCTGCATTCAAGTCACTGCAGGGATATCCGGCCTTATTTCGAGTCAGGGCATCGCGGTGTCCATTCCACTTGAGGCCGCAAACTCAGGGTCCCTCTCACATTCCTAGAGCTGAGAGAAGCCTCCTCTTGAGGTGCTTGTGGTAAGGTGGTATTCCTCTGGAGTCGAAGCCAGGGACTAACCTCTCATCTCGAGTTGATTTTTGGTCCACGGAGCTCTTTCGTGTTGCTACAGTGACCTCAGGATCCCTCTATTCTTGAAACAGTGTTCTTGGGTTTTCTCTGGAGTGCCATGAAGGAAATCAAGGCTCCTTTCATGTGTGATGTGCAACACAGAATTGCTCTGCACGCAGTGCAGGGGAATCGGGCCTCATCTCGCGGCGAGGGGGAAGTCTCATGGTTTTCTCGAGTTGCGGCGGGAACCTGGGGTATATTCTCGAGTTACGACGGGGATGGCCCTTCCACACACGTGTTTGTTCAGCCATGTCAGGACTCTTGCCTAGTTGCGAGACACAACTCGGGATTCTCCTCGAGGCTTGGCAAGGCAATTGGGACGCCTCTCCAGCTGAGGCGGGAGACCAAGGGTCCCTTTCCACGTGCCACAGGAATCCTGGGACTCCTATCAAGTTTCACGAGGAGTCAGGGATCGTTTCCTTTGGAGGCACTGATCTCCGCGTACCTCTGGAGTTTTCAAAGGATGTGAGGCCTCCGGTCGCGATGAGGTGGGGAACTAGGTCTTTCTCTGTGGTCTCCACAGGGGATTCAGACATCCTTTCACCTTGGGAGATGCAAGACGAGCCTGCATTCAAGTCACTGCAGGGATATCCAGCCTTATTTCGCGTCAGGGCGTTGCGGTGTCCATTCCACTTGAGGCCGCAAACTCAGGGTCCCTCTCACATACCTAGAGCTGAGATAAGCCTCCTCTTGAGGTGCTTGTGGTAAGGTGGTATTCCTCTGGAGTCGAAGCCAGGGACTAACCTCTCATCTCGAGTTGATTTTTGGCCCACGGAGCTCTTTCGTGTTGCTACAGTGACCTCAGGATCCCTCAGCCTTGAAACAGTGTTCTTGGGGTTTCTCTGGAGTGCCATCAAGGAAATCAAGGCTCCTTTCATGTGTGATGTGCAACACGGAATTGCTCTGCACGCAGTGCAGGGGAATCGGGCCTCATCTCGCGGCGAGGGGGAAGTCTCATGGTTTTTCTCGAGTTGCGGCGGGAACCTGGGGTATATTCTCGAGTTACGACGGGGATGGCCCTTCCACCCACGTGTTTGTTCAGCCACGTCAGGACTCCTGCCTAGTTGCGAGGGACAACTCTGGATTCTCCTCGAGGCTTGGCAGGGCAATTGGGACGCCTCTCCAGCTGAGGCGGGAGACCAAGTGTCCCTTTCCAAGTGCCACAGGAATCCTGGGACTCCTATCAAGTTTCACGAGGAGTCAGGCATCGTCTCCTTTGGAGGCACTGATCTCCGCGTACCTCTGGAGTTTTCAAAGGATGTGAGGCCTCCGGTCGCGATGAGGTGGGGAACTAAGTCTTTCTCTGTGCTTTCCACAGGGGATTCAGACATCCTTTCGTCCTGGGAGATGCAAGACGAGCCTGCATTGAAGTCACTGCAGGGATATCCGGCCTTATTTCGAGTCAGGGCATCGCGGTGTCCATTCCACTTGAGGCCGCAAACTCAGGGTCCCTCTCACATACCTAGAGCTGAGAGAAGCCTCCTTTTGAGGTGCTTGTGGTAAGGTGGTATTCCTCTGGAGTCGAAGCCAGGGACTAACCTGTCATCTCGAGTTGATTTTTGGTCCACGGAGCTCTTTCGTGTTGCTACAGTGACCTCAGGATCCCTCTAGCCTTGAAACAGTGTTCTTGGGTTTTCTCTGGAGTGCCATGAAGGAAATCAAGGCTCCTTTCATGTGTGATGTGCAACACAGAATTGCTCTGCACGTAGTGCAGGGGAATCGGGCCTCATCTCGCGACGAGGGGGAAGTCTCATGGTTTTTCTCGAGTTGCGGCAGGAACCTGGGGTATATTCTCGAGTTACGACGATGATGGCCCTTCCACCCACGTGTTTGTTCAGCCACGTCAGGACTCCTGCCTAGTTGCGAGGGACAACTCGGGATTCTCCTCGAGGCTTGGCAGGGCAATTGGAACGCCTCTCCAGCTGAGGCGGGAGACCAAGGGTCCCTTTCCACGTGCCACAAGAATCCTGGGACTCCTATCAAGTTTCACGAGGAGTCAGGCATCGTCTCCTTTGGAGGCACTGATCTCCGCGTACCTCTGGAGTTTTCAAAAGATGTGAGGCCTCCGGTCGCGATGAGGTGGGGAACTAGGTGTTTCTCTGTGGTCTCCACAGGGGATTCAGACACCCTTTCTTCTTGGGAGATGCAAGACGAGCCTGCATTCAATCACTGCAGGGATATCCGGCCTTATTTCCAGTCAGGGCATCGCGGTGTCCATTCCACTTGAGGCCGCAAACTCAGGGTCCCTCTCACATACCTAGAGCTGAGAGAAGCCTCCTCTTGAGGTGCTTGTGGTAAGGTGGTATTCCTCTGGAGTCGAAGCCAGGGACTAACCTCTCATCTCGAGTTGATTTTTGGTCCACGGAGCTCTTTCGTGTTGCTACAGTGACCTCAGGATCCCTCTAGCCTTGAAACAGTGTTCTTGGGGTTTCTCTGGAGTGCCATCAAGGAAATCAAGGCTCCTTTCATGTGTGATGTGCAACACAGAATTGCTCTGCACGCAGTGCAGGGGAATCGGGCCTCATCTCGCGGCGACGGGGAAGTCTCATGGTTTTTCTCGAGTTGCGGCGGGAACCTGGGGTATATTCTCGAGTTACGACGGGGATGGCCCTTCCACACATGTGTTTGTTCAGCCACGTCAGGACTCTTGCTAGTTGCGAGACACAACTCGGGATTCTCCTCGAGGCTTGGCAAGGCAATTGGGACGCCTCTCCAGCTGAGGCGGGAGACCAAGGGTCCCTTTCCACGTGCCACAGGAATCCTGGGACTCCTATCAAGTTTCACGAGGAGTCAGGCATCGTCTCCTTTGGAGGCACTGATCTCCGCGTACCTCTGGAGTTTTCAAAGGATGTGAGGCCTCCGGTCGCGATGAGGTGGGGAACTAGGTCTTTCTCTGTGGTCTCCACAGGGGATTCAGACATCCTTTCATCTTGGGAGATTCAAGACGAGCCTTCATTCAAGTCACTGCAGGAATATCCAGCCTTATTTCGCGTCAGGGCATCGCGGTGTCCATTCCACTTGAGGCCGCAAACTCAGGGTCCCTCTCACATACCTAGAGCTGAGAGAAGCCTCCTCTTGAGGTGCTTGTGGTAAGGTGGTATTCCTCTGGAGTCGAAGCCAGGGACTAACCTCTCATCTCGAGTTGATTTTTGGCCCACGGAGCTCTTTCGTGTTGCTACAGTGACCTCAGGATCCCTCTAGCCTTGAAACAGTGTTCTTGGGGTTTCTCTGGAGTGCCATCAAGGAAATCAAGGCTCCTTTCATGTGTGATGTGCAACACCGAATTGCTCTGCACGCAGTGCAGGGGAATCGGGCCTCATCTCGCGGCGAGGGGGAAGTCTCATGGTTTTTCTCGAGTTGCGGCGGGAACCTGGGGTATATTCTCGAGTTACGACGGGGATGGCCCTTCCACCCACGTGTTTCTTCAGCGACGTCAGGACTCCTGCCTAGTTGCGAGGGACAACGCTGGATTCTCCTCGAGGCTTGGCAGGGAAATTGGGACGCCTCTCCAGCTGAGGCGGGAGACCAAGTGTCCCTTTCCAAGTGCCACAGGAATCCTGGGACTCCTATCAAGTTTCACGAGGAGTCAGGCATCGTCTCCTTTGGAGGCACTGATCTCCGCGTACCTCTGGAGTTTTCAAAGGATGTGAGGCTATCGGTCGTGATGAGGTGGGGAACTAAGTCTTCCTCTGTGCTTTCCCCAGGGGATTCAGACATCCTTTCGTCCTGGGAGATGCAAGACGAGCCTGCATTGAAGCCACTGCAGGGATATCCGGCCTTATTTCGAGTCAGGGCATCGCGGTGTCCATTCCACTTGAGGCCGCAAACTCAGGTTCCCTCTCACATACCTAGAGCTGAGAGAAGCCTCCTCTTGAGGTGCTTGAGGTAAGGTGGTATTCCTCTGGAGGCGAATCCAGGGACTAACCTCTCTTTTCGAGTTGATTTTTGGTCCACAGAGTTCTTTCGTGTTGCTACAGTGACCTCAGGATCCCTCTATCCTTGAAACAGTGTTCTTGGGGTTTCTCTGGAGTGCCATCAAGGAAATCAAGGCTCCTTTCATGTGTGATGTGCAACACGGAATTGCTCTGCACGCAGTACAGGGGAATCGGGCCTCATCTCGCATCGAGGGGGAAGTCTCATGGTTTTTCTCGAGTTGCGGCGGGAACCTGGGGTATATTCTCGAGTTACGACGGGGAAGGCCCTTCCACCCACGTGTTTGTTCAGCCACGTCAGGATTCCTGCCTAGTTGCGAGGGACAACTCGGAATTCTCCTCGAGGCTTGGCAGGGCAATTGGAACGCCTCTCCAGCTGAGGCGTGAGACCAAGGGTCCCTTTCCACGTGCCACAAGAATCCTGGGACTCCTATCAAGTTTCACGAGGAGTCAGGCATCGTCTCCTTTGGAGGCACTGATCTCCGTGTACCTCTGGAGTTTTCAAAGGATGTGAGGCCTCCGGTCGCGATGAGGTGGGGAACTAGGTGTTTCTCTGTGGTCTCCACAGGGGATTCAGACATCCTTTCTTCTTGGGAGATGCAAGACGAGCCTGCATTCAAGTCACTGCAGGGATATCCGGCCTTATTTCGAGTCAGGGCATCGCGGTGTCCATTCCACTTGAGGCCGCAAACTCAGGATCCCTCTCACATACCTAGAGCTGAGAGAAGCCTCCTCTTGAGGTGCTTGTGGTAAGGTGGTATTCCTCAGGAGTCGAAGCCAGGGACTAACCTCTCATCTCGTGTTGATTCTTGGTCCACGGAGCTCTTTCGTGTTGCTACAGTGACCTCAGGATCCCTCTAGCCTTGAAACAGTGTTCTTGGGGTTTCTCTGGAGTGCCATCAAGGAAATCAAGGCTCCTTTCATGTGTGATGTGCAACACGGAATTGCTCTGCACGCAGTGCAGGGGAATCGGGCCTCATCTCGCGGCGAGGGGGAAGTCTCATGGTTTTTCTCGAGTTGCGGCGGGAACCTGGGGTATATTCTCGAGTTACGACGGGGATGGCCCTTCCACACACGTGTGTGTTCAGCCATGTCAGGACTCCTGCCTAGTTGCGAGGGACAACTCGGGATTCTCCTCGAGGCTTGGCAGGGCAATTGGGACGCCTCTCCAGCTGAGACGGGAGACCAAGGGTCCCTTTCCACGTGCCACAGGAATCCTGGGTCTCCTATCAAGTTTCACGAGGAGTCAGGCATCGTCTCCTTTGGAGGCACTGATCTCCGCATACCTCTGGAGTTTTCAAAGGATTTGAGGCCTCCTGTCGCGATGAGGTGGGGAACTAGGTCTTTCTCTGTGATCTCCACAGGGGATTCAGACACCCTTTCGTTTTGGGAGATGCAAGACGAGCCTGCATTCCAGTCACTGCAGGGATATCCGGCCTTATTTCGAGTCAGGGCTTCGCGGTGTCCATTCCACTTGAGGCCGCAATCTCAGGGTCCCTCTCACATACCTAGAGCTGAGAGAAGCCTCCTCTTGAGGTGCTTGTGGTAAGGTGGTATTCCTCTGGAGTCGAAGCCAGGGACTAACCTCTCATCTCGAGTTGATTTTTGGTCCACGGAGCTCTTTCGTGTTGCTACAGTGACCTCAGGATCCCTCTAGCCTTGAAACAGTGTTCTTGGGGTTTCTCTGGAGTGCCATGAAGGAAATCAAGGCTCCTTTCATGTGTGATGTGCAACACAGAATTGCTCTGCATGCAGTGCAGGGGAATCGGGCCTCATCTCGCGGCGAGGGGGAAGTCTCATGGTTTTTCTCGAGTTGCGGTGGGAACCTGGGGTATATTCTCGAGTTACGACGGGGATGGCCCTTCCACACATGTGTTTGTTCAGCCACGTCAGGACTCCTGCCTAGTTGCGAGGGACAACTCGGGATTCTCCTCGAGGCTTGGCAAGGCAATTGGGATGCCTCTCCAGCTGAGGCGGGAGACCAAGGGTCCCTTTCCACGTGCCACAGGAATCCTGGGACTCCTATCAAGTTTCACGAGGAGTCAGGCATCGTCTCCTTTGGAGGCACTGATCTCCGCGTACCTCTGGAGTTTTCAAAGGATGTGAGGCCTCCGGTCGCGATGAGGTGGGGAACTAGGTGTTTCTCTGTGGTCTCCACAGGGGATTCAGACACCCTTTCTTCTTGGGAGATGCAAGACGAGCCTGCATTCAATCACTGCAGGGATATCCGGCCTTATTTCCAGTCAGGGCATCGCGGTGTCCATTCCACTTGAGGCCGCAAACTCAGGGTCCCTCTCACATACCTAGAGCTGAGAGAAGCCTCCTCTTGAGGTGCTTGTGGTAAGGTGGTATTCCTCTGGAGTCGAAGCCAGGGACTAACCTCTCATCTCGAGTTGATTTTTGGTCCACGGAGCTCTTTCGTGTTGCTACAGTGACCTCAGGATCCCTCTAGCCTTGAAACAGTGTTCTTGGGGTTTCTCTGGAGTGCCATCAAGGAAATCAAGGCTCCTTTCATGTGTGATGTGCAACACAGAATTGCTCTGCACGCAGTGCAGGGGAATCGGGCCTCATCTCGCGGCGACGGGGAAGTCTCATGGTTTTTCTCGAGTTGCGGCGGGAACCTGGGGTATATTCTCGAGTTACGACGGGGATGGCCCTTCCACACATGTGTTTGTTCAGCCACGTCAGGACTCTTGCTAGTTGCGAGACACAACTCGGGATTCTCCTCGAGGCTTGGCAAGGCAATTGGGACGCCTCTCCAGCTGAGGCGGGAGACCAAGGGTCCCTTTCCACGTGCCACAGGAATCCTGGGACTCCTATCAAGTTTCACGAGGAGTCAGGCATCGTCTCCTTTGGAGGCACTGATCTCCGCGTACCTCTGGAGTTTTCAAAGGATGTGAGGCCTCCGGTCGCGATGAGGTGGGGAACTAGGTCTTTCTCTGTGGTCTCCACAGGGGATTCAGACATCCTTTCATCTTGGGAGATTCAAGACGAGCCTTCATTCAAGTCACTGCAGGAATATCCAGCCTTATTTCGCGTCAGGGCATCGCGGTGTCCATTCCACTTGAGGCCGCAAACTCAGGGTCCCTCTCACATACCTAGAGCTGAGAGAAGCCTCCTCTTGAGGTGCTTGTGGTAAGGTGGTATTCCTCTGGAGTCGAAGCCAGGGACTAACCTCTCATCTCGAGTTGATTTTTGGCCCACGGAGCTCTTTCGTGTTGCTACAGTGACCTCAGGATCCCTCTAGCCTTGAAACAGTGTTCTTGGGGTTTCTCTGGAGTGCCATCAAGGAAATCAAGGCTCCTTTCATGTGTGATGTGCAACACCGAATTGCTCTGCACGCAGTGCAGGGGAATCGGGCCTCATCTCGCGGCGAGGGGGAAGTCTCATGGTTTTTCTCGAGTTGCGGCGGGAACCTGGGGTATATTCTCGAGTTACGACGGGGATGGCCCTTCCACCCACGTGTTTCTTCAGCGACGTCAGGACTCCTGCCTAGTTGCGAGGGACAACGCTGGATTCTCCTCGAGGCTTGGCAGGGAAATTGGGACGCCTCTCCAGCTGAGGCGGGAGACCAAGTGTCCCTTTCCAAGTGCCACAGGAATCCTGGGACTCCTATCAAGTTTCACGAGGAGTCAGGCATCGTCTCCTTTGGAGGCACTGATCTCCGCGTACCTCTGGAGTTTTCAAAGGATGTGAGGCTATCGGTCGTGATGAGGTGGGGAACTAAGTCTTCCTCTGTGCTTTCCCCAGGGGATTCAGACATCCTTTCGTCCTGGGAGATGCAAGACGAGCCTGCATTGAAGCCACTGCAGGGATATCCGGCCTTATTTCGAGTCAGGGCATCGCGGTGTCCATTCCACTTGAGGCCGCAAACTCAGGTTCCCTCTCACATACCTAGAGCTGAGAGAAGCCTCCTCTTGAGGTGCTTGAGGTAAGGTGGTATTCCTCTGGAGGCGAATCCAGGGACTAACCTCTCTTTTCGAGTTGATTTTTGGTCCACAGAGTTCTTTCGTGTTGCTACAGTGACCTCAGGATCCCTCTATCCTTGAAACAGTGTTCTTGGGGTTTCTCTGGAGTGCCATCAAGGAAATCAAGGCTCCTTTCATGTGTGATGTGCAACACGGAATTGCTCTGCACGCAGTACAGGGGAATCGGGCCTCATCTCGCATCGAGGGGGAAGTCTCATGGTTTTTCTCGAGTTGCGGCGGGAACCTGGGGTATATTCTCGAGTTACGACGGGGAAGGCCCTTCCACCCACGTGTTTGTTCAGCCACGTCAGGATTCCTGCCTAGTTGCGAGGGACAACTCGGAATTCTCCTCGAGGCTTGGCAGGGCAATTGGAACGCCTCTCCAGCTGAGGCGTGAGACCAAGGGTCCCTTTCCACGTGCCACAAGAATCCTGGGACTCCTATCAAGTTTCACGAGGAGTCAGGCATCGTCTCCTTTGGAGGCACTGATCTCCGTGTACCTCTGGAGTTTTCAAAGGATGTGAGGCCTCCGGTCGCGATGAGGTGGGGAACTAGGTGTTTCTCTGTGGTCTCCACAGGGGATTCAGACATCCTTTCATCTTGGGAGATTCAAGACGAGCCTTCATTCAAGTCACTGCAGGAATATCCAGCCTTATTTCGCGTCAGGGCATCGCGGTGTCCATTCCACTTGAGGCCGCAAACTCAGGGTCCCTCTCACATACCTAGAGCTGAGAGAAGCCTCCTCTTGAGGTGCTTGTGGTAAGGTGGTATTCCTCTGGAGTCGAAGCCAGGGACTAACCTCTCATCTCGAGTTGATTTTTGGCCCACGGAGCTCTTTCGTGTTGCTACAGTGACC
Source organism: Cervus elaphus (assembly GCF_910594005.1). Taxonomy (NCBI): domain Eukaryota; kingdom Metazoa; phylum Chordata; class Mammalia; order Artiodactyla; family Cervidae; genus Cervus; species Cervus elaphus. The sequence goes on from NC_057846.1 coordinate 1,299,406, forward strand.
TCAGGATCCCTCTAGCCTTGAAACAGTGTTCTTGGGGTTTCTCTGGAGTGCCATCAAGGAAATCAAGGCTCCTTTCATGTGTGATGTGCAACACCGAATTGCTCTGCACGCAGTGCAGGGGAATCGGGCCTCATCTCGCGGCGAGGGGGAAGTCTCATGGTTTTTCTCGAGTTGCGGCGGGAACCTGGGGTATATTCTCGAGTTACGACGGGGATGGCCCTTCCACCCACGTGTTTCTTCAGCGACGTCAGGACTCCTGCCTAGTTGCGAGGGACAACGCTGGATTCTCCTCGAGGCTTGGCAGGGAAATTGGGACGCCTCTCCAGCTGAGGCGGGAGACCAAGTGTCCCTTTCCAAGTGCCACAGGAATCCTGGGACTCCTATCAAGTTTCACGAGGAGTCAGGCATCGTCTCCTTTGGAGGCACTGATCTCCGCGTACCTCTGGAGTTTTCAAAGGATGTGAGGCTATCGGTCGTGATGAGGTGGGGAACTAAGTCTTCCTCTGTGCTTTCCCCAGGGGATTCAGACATCCTTTCGTCCTGGGAGATGCAAGACGAGCCTGCATTGAAGCCACTGCAGGGATATCCGGCCTTGTTTCGAGTCAGGGCATCGCGGTGTCCATTCCACTTGAGGCCGCAAACTCAGGTTCCCTCTCACATACCTAGAGCTGAGAGAAGCCTCCTCTTGAGGTGCTTGAGGTAAGGTGGTATTCCTCTGGAGGCGAATCCAGGGACTAACCTCTCTTTTCGAGTTGATTTTTGGTCCACAGAGTTCTTTCGTGTTGCTACAGTGACCTCAGGATCCCTCTATCCTTGAAACAGTGTTCTTGGGGTTTCTCTGGAGTGCCATCAAGGAAATCAAGGCTCCTTTCATGTGTGATGTGCAACACGGAATTGCTCTGCACGCAGTACAGGGGAATCGGGCCTCATCTCGCATCGAGGGGGAAGTCTCATGGTTTTTCTCGAGTTGCGGCGGGAACCTGGGGTATATTCTCGAGTTACGACGGGGAAGGCCCTTCCACCCACGTGTTTGTTCAGCCACGTCAGGATTCCTGCCTAGTTGCGAGGGACAACTCGGAATTCTCCTCGAGGCTTGGCAGGGCAATTGGAACGCCTCTCCAGCTGAGGCGTGAGACCAAGGGTCCCTTTCCACGTGCCACAAGAATCCTGGGACTCCTATCAAGTTTCACGAGGAGTCAGGCATCGTCTCCTTTGGAGGCACTGATCTCCGTGTACCTCTGGAGTTTTCAAAGGATGTGAGGCCTCCGGTCGCGATGAGGTGGGGAACTAGGTGTTTCTCTGTGGTCTCCACAGGGGATTCAGACATCCTTTCTTCTTGGGAGATGCAAGACGAGCCTGCATTCAAGTCACTGCAGGGATATCCGGCCTTATTTCGAGTCAGGGCATCGCGGTGTCCATTCCACTTGAGGCCGCAAACTCAGGATCCCTCTCACATACCTAGAGCTGAGAGAAGCCTCCTCTTGAGGTGCTTGTGGTAAGGTGGTATTCCTCAGGAGTCGAAGCCAGGGACTAACCTCTCATCTCGTGTTGATTCTTGGTCCACGGAGCTCTTTCGTGTTGCTACAGTGACCTCAGGATCCCTCTAGCCTTGAAACAGTGTTCTTGGGGTTTCTCTGGAGTGCCATCAAGGAAATCAAGGCTCCTTTCATGTGTGATGTGCAACACGGAATTGCTCTGCACGCAGTGCAGGGGAATCGGGCCTCATCTCGCGGCGAGGGGGAAGTCTCATGGTTTTTCTCGAGTTGCGGCGGGAACCTGGGGTATATTCTCGAGTTACGACGGGGATGGCCCTTCCACACACGTGTGTGTTCAGCCATGTCAGGACTCCTGCCTAGTTGCGAGGGACAACTCGGGATTCTCCTCGAGGCTTGGCAGGGCAATTGGGACGCCTCTCCAGCTGAGACGGGAGACCAAGGGTCCCTTTCCACGTGCCACAGGAATCCTGGGTCTCCTATCAAGTTTCACGAGGAGTCAGGCATCGTCTCCTTTGGAGGCACTGATCTCCGCATACCTCTGGAGTTTTCAAAGGATTTGAGGCCTCCTGTCGCGATGAGGTGGGGAACTAGGTCTTTCTCTGTGATCTCCACAGGGGATTCAGACACCCTTTCGTTTTGGGAGATGCAAGACGAGCCTGCATTCCAGTCACTGCAGGGATATCCGGCCTTATTTCGAGTCAGGGCTTCGCGGTGTCCATTCCACTTGAGGCCGCAATCTCAGGGTCCCTCTCACATACCTAGAGCTGAGAGAAGCCTCCTCTTGAGGTGCTTGTGGTAAGGTGGTATTCCTCTGGAGTCGAAGCCAGGGACTAACCTCTCATCTCGAGTTGATTTTTGGTCCACGGAGCTCTTTCGTGTTGCTACAGTGACCTCAGGATCCCTCTAGCCTTGAAACAGTGTTCTTGGGGTTTCTCTGGAGTGCCATGAAGGAAATCAAGGCTCCTTTCATGTGTGATGTGCAACACAGAATTGCTCTGCATGCAGTGCAGGGGAATCGGGCCTCATCTCGCGGCGAGGGGGAAGTCTCATGGTTTTTCTCGAGTTGCGGTGGGAACCTGGGGTATATTCTCGAGTTACGACGGGGATGGCCCTTCCACACATGTGTTTGTTCAGCCACGTCAGGACTCCTGCCTAGTTGCGAGGGACAACTCGGGATTCTCCTCGAGGCTTGGCAAGGCAATTGGGATGCCTCTCCAGCTGAGGCGGGAGACCAAGGGTCCCTTTCCACGTGCCACAGGAATCCTGGGACTCCTATCAAGTTTCACGAGGAGTCAGGCATCGTCTCCTTTGGAGGCACTGATCTCCGCGTACCTCTGGAGTTTTCAAAGGATGTGAGGCCTCCGGTCGCGATGAGGTGGGGAACTAGGTCTTTCTCTGTGGTCTCCACAGGGGATTCAGACATCCTTTCATCTTGGGAGATGCAAGACGAGCCTGCATTCAAGTCACTGCAGGGATATCCAGCCTTATTTCGCGTCAGGGCATCGCGGTGTCCATTCCACTTGAAGCCGCAAACTCAGGGTCCCTCTCACATACCTAGAGCTGAGAGAAGCCTCCTCTTGACGTGCTTGTGGTAAGGTGGTATTCCTCTGGAGTCGAAGCCAGGGACTAACCTCTCATCTCGAGTTGATTTTTGGCCCACGGAGCTCTTTCGTGTTGCTACAGTGACCTCAGGATCCCTCTAGCCTTGAAACAGTGTTCTTGGGGTTTCTCTGGAGTGCCATGAAGGAAATCAAGGCTCCTTTCATGTGTGATGTGCAACACGGAATTGCTCTGCAGGCAGTGCAGGAGAATCGGGCCTCATCTCGCGGCGAGGGGGAAGTCTCATGGTTTTTCTCGAGTTGCGGCGGGAACCTGGGGTATATTCTCGAGTTACGACGGGGATGGCCCTTCCACCCACGTGTTTGTTCAGCCACGTCAGGACTCCTGCCTAGTTGCGAGGGAAAACTCTGGATTCTCCTCGAGGCTTGGCAGGGCAATTGGGACTCCTCTCCAGCTGAGGCGGGAGACCAAGTGTCCCTTTCCAAGTGCCACAGGAATCCTGGGACTCCTATCAAGTTTCACGAGGAGTCAGGCATCGTCTCCTTTGGAGGCACTGATCTCCGCGTACCTCTGGAGTTTTCAAAGGATGTGAGGCTATCGGTCGCGATGAGGTGGGGAACTAAGTCTTTCTCTGTGCTTTCCACAGGGGATTCAGACATCCTTTCGTCCTGGGAGATGCAAGACGAGCCTGCATTGAAGTCACTGCAGGGATATCCAGCCTTATTTCGAGTCAGGGCATCGTGGTGTCCATTCCACTTGAGGCCGCAAACTCAGGGTCCCTCTCACATACCTAGAGCTGAGAGAAGCCTCCTCTTGAGGTGCTTGTGGTAAGGTGGTATTCCTCTGGAGACGAATCCAGGGACTAACCTCTCTTTTCGAGTTGATTTTTGGTCCACAGAGTTCTTTCTTGTTGCTACAGTGACCTCAGGATCCCTCTATCCTTGAAACAGTGTTCTTGGGGTTTCTCTGGAGTGCCATCAAGGAAATCAAGGCTCCTTTCATGTGTGATGTGCAAGACGGAATTGCTCTGCACGCAGTGCAGGGGAATCGGGCCTCATCTCGCATCGAGGGGGAAGTCTCATGGTTTTTCTCGAGTTGCGGCGGGAACCTGGGGTATATTCTCGAGTTACGACGGGGATGGCCCTTCCACCCACGTGTTTGTTCAGCCACGTCAGGACTCCTGCCTAGTTGCGAGGGACAACTCGGGATTCTCCTCGAGGCTTGGCAGGGCAATTGGAACGCCTCTCCAGCTGAGGCGGAAGACCAAGGGTCCCTTTCCAAGTGCCACAAGAATCCTGGGACTCCTATCAAGTTTCACGAGGAGTCAGGCATCGTCTCCTTTGGAGGCACTGATCTCCGCGTAGCTCTGGAGTTTTCAAAGGATGTGAGGCCTCCGGTCGCGATGAGGTGGGGAACTAGGTGTTTCTCTGTGGTCTCCACAGGGGATTCAGACATCCTTTCTTCTTGGGAGATGCAAGACGAGCCTGCATTGAAGTCACTGCAGGGATATCCGGCCTTATTTCGAGTCAGGGCATCGCGGTGTCCATTCCACTTGAGGCCGCAAACTCAGGGTCCCTCTCACATACCTAGAGCTGAGAGAAGCCTCCTCTTGAGGTGCTTGTGGTAAGGTGGTATTCCTCTGGAGTCGAAGCCAGGGACTAACCTCTCATCTCGAGTTGATTTTTGGCCCACGGAGCTCTTTCGTGTTGCTACAGTGACCTCAGGATCCCTCTATTCTTGAAACAGTGTTCTTGGGTTTTCTCCGGAGTGCCATGAAGGAAATCAAGGCTCCTTTCATGTGTGATGTGCAACACGGAATTGCTCTGCACGCAGTGCAGGGGAATCGGGCCTCATCTCGCGGCGAGGGGGAAGTCTCATGGTTTTCTCGAGTTGCGGCGGGAACCTGGGGTATATTCTCGAGTTACGACGGGGATGGTCCTTCCACACACGTGTGTGTTCAGCCATGTCAGGACTCTTGCCTAGTTGCGAGACACAACTCGGGTTTCTCCTCGAGGCTTGGCAAGGCAATTGGGACGCCTCTCCAGCTGAGGCGGGAGACCAAGGGTCCCTTTCCACGTGCCACAGGAATCCTGGGACTCCTATCAAGTTTCACGAGGAGTCAGGGATCGTCTCCTTGGGAGGCACAGATCTCCGCGTACCTCTGGAGTTTTCAAAGGATGTGAGGCCTCCGGTCGCGATGAGGTGGGGAACTAGGTCTTTCTCTGTGGTCTCCAGAGGGGATTCAGACATCCTTACATCTTGGGAGATGGAAGACGAGCCTGCATTCAAGTCACTGCAGGGATATCCAGCCTTATTTCGCGTCAGGGCATTGCGGTGTCCATTCCACTTGAGGCTGCAAACTCAGGGTCCCTCTCACATACCTAGAGCTGAGAGAAGCCTCCTCTTGAGGTGCTTGTGGTAAGGTGGTATTCCTCTGGAGTCGAAGCCAGGGACTAACCTCTCATCTCGAGTTGATTTTTGGCCCACGGAGCTCTTTCGTGTTGCTACAGTGACCTCAGGATCCCTCTAGCCTTGAAACAGTGTTCTTGGGGTTTCTCTGGAGTGCCATCAAGGAAATCAAGGCTCCTTTCATGTGTGATGTGCAACACCGAATTGCTCTGCACGCAGTGCAGGGGAATCGGGCCTCATCTCGCGGCGAGGGGGAAGTCTCATGGTTTGTCTCGAGTTGCGGCGGGAACCTGGGGTATATTCTCGAGTTACGACGGGGATGGCCCTTCCACCCACGTGTTTGTTCAGCCACGTCAGGACTCCTGCCTAGTTGCGAGGGACAACTCTGTATTCTCCTCGAGGCTTGGCAAGGAAATTGGGACGCCTCTCCAGCTGAGGCAGGAGACCAAGTGTCCCTTTCCAAGTGCCACAGGAATCCTGGGACTCCTATCAGGTTTCACGAGGAGTCAGGCATCGTCTCCTTTGGAGGCACTGATCTCCACGTACCTCTGGAGTTTTCAAAGGAGGTGAGGCTATCGGTCGCGATGAGGTGGGGAACTAAGTCTTTCTCTGTGCTTTCCACAGGGGATTCAGACATCCTTTCGTCCTGGGAGATGCAAGACGAGCCTGCATTGAAGTCACTGCAGGGATATCCGGCCTTATTTCGAGTCAGGGCATCGCGGTGTCCATTCCACTTGAGGCCGCAAACTCAGGGTCCCTCTCACATACCTAGAGCTGAGAGAAGCCTCCTCTTGAGGTGCTTGTGGTAAGGTGGTATTCCTCTGGAGACGAATCCAGGGACTAACCTCTCTTTTCGAGTTGATTTTTGGTCCACAGAGTTCTTTCGTGTTGCTACAGTGACCTCAGGATCCCTCTATCCTTGAAACAGTGTTCTTGGGGTTTCTCTGGAGTGCCATCAAGGAAATCAAGGCTCCTTTCATGTGTGATGTGCAAGACGGAATTGCTCTGCACGCAATACAGGGGAATCGGGCCTCATCTCGCCTCGAGGGGGAAGTCTCATGGTTTTTCTCGAGTTGCGGCGGGAACCTGGGGTATATTCTCGAGTTACGACGGGGATGGCCCTTCCACCCACGTGTTTGTTCAGCCACGTCAGGACTCCTGCCTAGTTGCGAGGGACAACTCGGGATTCTCCTCGAGGCTTGGCAGGGCAATTGGGACGCCTCTCCAGCTGAGGCGGGAGACCAAGGGTCCCTTTCCACGTGCCACAAGAATCCTGGGACTCCTATCAAGTTTCACGAGGAGTCAGGCATCGTCTCCTTTGGAGGCACTGATCTCCGCGTACCTCTGGAGTTTTCAAAGGATGTGAGGCCTCCGGTCGCGATGAGGTGGGGAACTAGGTGTTTCTCTGTGGTCTCCACAGGGGATTCAGACATCCTTTTTTCTTGGGAGATGAAAGACGAGCCTGCATTCAAGTCACTGCAGGGATATCCGGCCTTATTTCGAGTCAGGGCATCGCGGTGTCCATTCCACTTGAGGCCGCAAACTCAGGGTCCCTCTCACATACCTAGAGCTGAGAGAAGCCTCCACTTGAGGTGCTTTTGGTAAGGTGGTATTCCTCTGGAGTCGAAGCCAGGGACTAACCTCTCATCTCGTGTTGATTCTTGGTCCACGGAGCTCTTTCGTGTTGCTACAGTGACCTCAGGATCCCTCTAGCCTTGAAACAGTGTTCTTGGGGTTTCTCTGGAGTGCCATCAAGGAAATCAAGGCTCCTTTCATGTGTGATGTGCAACACGGAATTGCTCTGCACGCAGTGCAGGGGAATCGGGCCTCATCTCGTGGCGAGGGGGAAGTCTCATGGTTTTCCTCGAGGTGCGGCGGGATCCTGGGGTATATTCTCGGGTTACGACGGGGATGGCCCTTCCACACACGTGTGTGTTCAGCCATGTCAGGAATCCTGCCTAGTTGCGAGGGACAACTCGGGATTCTCCTCGAGGCTTTGCAGGGCAATTGGGACGCCTCTCCAGCTGAGACGGGAGACCAAGGGTCCCTTTCCACGTGCCACAGGAAACCTGGGTCTCCTATCAAGTTTCACGAGGAGTCAGGCATCGTCTCCTTTGGAGGCACTGATCTCCGCATACCTCTGGAGTTTTCAAAGGATTTGAGGCCTCCTGTCGCGATGAGGTGGGGAACTAGGTCTTTCTCTGTGGTCTTCACAGGGGATTCAGACACCCTTTCGTCTTGGGAGATGCAAGACGAGCCTGCATTCCAGTCACTGCAGGGATATCCGGCCTTATTTCGAGTCAGGGCATCGCGGTGTCCATTCCACTTGAGGCCGCAAACTCAGGGTCCCTCTCACATACCTAGAGCTGAGAGAAGCCTCCTCTTGAGGTGCTTGTGGTAAGGTGGTATTCCTCTGGAGTCGAAGCCAGGGACTAACCTCTCATCTCGAGTTGATTTTTGGCCCACGGAGCTCTTTCGTGTTGCTACAGTGACCTCAGGATACCTCTATCCTTGAAACAGTGTTCTTGGGGTTTCTCTGGAGTGCCATCAAGGAAATCAAGGCTCCTTTCATGTGTGATGTGCAAGACGGAATTGCTCTGCACGCAATACAGGGGAATCGGGCCTCATCTCGCATCGAGGGGGAAGTCTCATAGTTTTTCTCGAGTTGCGGCGGGAACCTGGGGTATATTCTCGAGTTACGACGGGGATGGCCCTTCCACACACGTGTTTGTTCAGCCACGTCAGGACTCCTGCCTAGTTGCGAGGGACAACTCGGGATTCTCCTCGAGGCTTGGCAGGGCAATTGGGACGCCTCTCCAGCTGAGGCGGGAGACCAAGGGTCCCTTTCCACGTGCCACAAGAATCCTGGGACTCCTATCAAGTTTCACGAGGAGTCAGGCATCGTCTCCTTTGGAGGCACTGATCTCCGCGTACCTCTGGAGTTTTCAAAGGATGTGAGGCCTCCGGTCGCGATGAGGTGGGGAACTAGGTGTTTCTCTGTGGTCTCCACAGGGGATTCAGACATCCTTTCTTCTTGGGAGATGCAAGACGAGCCTGCATTGAAGTCACTGCAGGGATATCCGGCCTTATTTCGAGTCAGGGCATCGCGGTGTCCATTCCACTTGAGGCCGCAAACTCAGGATCCCTCTCACATACCTAGAGCTGAGAGAAGCCTCCTCTTGAGGTGCTTGTGGTAAGGTGGTATTCCTCTGGAGTCGAAGCCAGGGACTAACCTCTCATCTCGAGTTGATTTTTGGCCCACGGAGCTCTTTCGTGTTGCTACAGTGACCTCAGGATCCCTCTAGCCTTGAAACAGTGTTCTTGGGGTTTCTCTGGAGTGCCATCAAGGAAATCAAGGCTCCTTTCATGTGTGATGTGCAAGACGGAATTGCCCTGCACGCAGTACTGGGGAATTGGGCCTCATCTCGCATCGAGGGGGAAGTCTCATGGTTTTTCTCGAGTTGCGGCGGGAACCTGGGGTATATTCTCGAGTTACCACGGGGATGGCCCTTCCACCCACGTGTTTGTTCAGCCACGTCAGGACTCCTGCCTAGTTGCGAGGGACAACTCGGGATTCTCCTCGAGGCTTGGCAGGGCAATTGGAATGCCTCTCCAGCTGAGGCGGGAGACCAAGGGTCCCTTTCCACGTGCCACAAGAATCCTGGGACTCCTATCAAGTTTCACGAGGAGTCAGGCATCGTCTCCTTTGGAGGCACTGATCTCCGCGTACCTCTGGAGTTTTCAAAGGATGTGAGGCCTCCGGTCGCGATGAGGTGGGGAACTAGGTGTTTCTCTGTGGTCTCCACAGGGGATTCAGACATCCTTTCTTCTTGGGAGATGCAAGACGAGCCTGCATTGAAGTCACTGCAGGGATATCCGACCTTATTTCGAGTCAGGGCATCGCGGTGTCCATTCCACTTGAGGCCGCAAACTCAGGATCCCTCTCACATACCTAGAGCTGAGAGAAGCCTCCTCTTGAGGTGCTTGTGGTAAGGTGGTATTCCTCAGGAGTCGAAGCCAGGGACTAACCTCTCATCTCGTGTTGATTCTTGGTCCACGGAGCTCTTTCGTGTTGCTACAGTGACCTCATGATCCCTCTAGCCTTGAAACAGTGTTCTTGGGGTTTCTCTGGAGTGCCATCAAGGAAATCAAGGCTCCTTTCATGTGTGATGTGCAACACGGAATTGCTCTGCATGCAGTGCAGGGGAATCGGGCCTCATCTCGCGGCGAGGGGGAAGTCTCATGGTTTTTCTCGAGTTGCGGCGGGAACCTGGGGTATATTCTCGAGTTACGACGGGGATGGCCCTTCCACACACGTGTGTGTTCAGCCATGTCAGGACTCCTGCCTAGTTGCGAGGGACAACTCGGGATTCTCCTCGAGGCTTGGCAGGGCAATTGGGACGCCTCTCCAGCTGAGACGGGAGACCAAGGGTCCCTTTCCACGTGCCACAGGAATCCTGGGTCTCCTATCAAGTTTCACGAGGAGTCAGGCATCGTCTCCTTTGGAGGCACTGATCTCCGCATACCTCTGGAGTTTTCAAAGGATTTGAGGCCTCCTGTCGCGATGAGGTGGGGAACTAGGTCTTTCTCTGTGGTGTCCACAGGGGATTCAGACATCCTTTCATCTTGGGAGATGCAAGACGAGCCTGCATTCAAGTCACTGCAGGGATATCCAGCCTTATTTCGCGTCAGGGCATTGCGGTGTCCATTCCACTTGAGGCCGCAAACTCAGGGTCCCTCTCACATACCTAGAGCTGAGAGAAGCCTCCTCTTGAGGTGCTTGTGGTAAGGTGGTATTCCTCTGGAGTCGAAGCCAGGGACTAACCTCTCATCTCGAGTTGATTTTTGGCCCACGGAGCTCTTTCGTGTTGCTACAGTGACCTCAGGATCCCTCTAGCCTTGAAACAGTGTTCTTGGGGTTTCTCTGGAGTGCCATCAAGGAAATCAAGGCTCCTTTCATGTGTGATGTGCAACACGGAATTGCTCTGCACGCAGTGCAGGGGAATCGGGCCTCATCTCGCGGCGAGGGGGAAGTCTCATGGTTTTTCTCGAATTGCGGCGGGAACCTGGGGTATATTCTCGAGTTACGACGGGGATGGCCCTTCCACCCACGTGTTTGTTCAGCCACGTCAGGACTCCTGCCTAGTTGCGAGGGACAACTCTGGATTCTCCTCGAGGCTTGGCAGGGCAATTTGGACGCCTCTCCAGCTGAGGCGGGAGACCAAGTGTCCCTATCCAAGTGCCACAGGAATCCTGGGACTCCTATCAAGTTTCACGAGGAGTCAGGCATCGTCTCCTTTGGAGGCACTGATCTCCGCGTACCTCTGGAGTTTTCAAAGGATGTGAGGCCTCCGGTCGCGATGAGGTGGGGAACTAAGTCTTTCTCTGTGCTTTCCACAGGGGATTCAGACATCCTTTCGTCCTGGGAGATGCAAGACGAGCCTGCATTGAAGTCACTGCAGGGATATCCGGCCTTATTTCGAGTCAGGGCATCGCGGTGTCCATTCCACTTGAGGCCGCAAACTCAGGGTCCCTCTCACATACCTAGAGCTGAGAGAAGCCTCCTCTTGAGGTGCTTGTGGTAAGGTGGTATTCCTCTGGAGTCGAAGCCAGGGACTAACCTCTCATCTCGAGTTGATTTTTGGTCCACGGAGCTCTTTCGTGTTGCTACAGTGACCTCAGGATCCCTCTAGCCTTGAAACAGTGTTCTTGGGTTTTCTCTGGAGTGCCATGAAGGAAATCAAGGCTCCTTTCATGTGTGATGTGCAACACAGAATTGCTCTGCACGTATTGCAGGGGAATCGGGCCTCATCTCGCAACGAGGGGGAAGTCTGATGGTTTTTCTCGAGTTGCGGCGGGAACCTGGGCTATATTCTCGAGTTACGACGGGGATGGCCCTTCCACCCACGTGTTTTTTCAGCCACGTCAGGACTCCTGCCTAGTTCCGAGGGACAACTCGGGATTCTCCTCGAGGCTTGGCAGGGCAATTGGAACGCCTCTCCAGCTGAGGCGGGAGACCAAGGGTCCCTTTCCACGTGCCACAAGAATCCTGGGACTCCTATCAAGTTTCACGAGGAGTCAGGCATCGTCTCCTTTGGAGGCACTGATCTCCGCGTACCTCTGGAGTTTTCAAAGGATGTGAGGCCTCCGGTCGCGATGAGGTGGGGAACTAGGTGTTTCTCTGTGGTCTCCACAGGGGATTCAGACATCCTTTCTTCTTGGGAGATGCAAGACGAGCCTGCATTCAAGTCACTGCAGGGATATCCGGCCTTATTTCGAGTCAGGGCATCGCGGTGTCCATTCCACTTGAGGCCGCAAACTCAGGATCCCTCTCACATACCTAGAGCTGAGAGAAGCCTCCTCTTGAGGTGCTTGTGGTAAGGTGGTATTCCTCAGGAGTCGAAGCCAGGGACTAACCTCTCATCTCGTGTTGATTCTTGGTCCACGGAGCTCTTTCGTGTTGCTACAGTGACCTCAGGATCCCTCTAGCCTTGAAAGAGTGTTCTTGGGGTTTCTCTGGAGTGCCATCAAGGAAATCAAGGCTCCTTTCATGTGTGATGTGCAACACGGAATTGCTCTGCACGCAGTGCAGGGGAATCGGGCCTCATCTCGCGGCGAGGGGGAAGTCTCATGGTTTTTCTCGAGTTGCGGCGGGAACCTGGGGTATATTCTCGAGTTACGACGGGGATGGCCCTTCCACACACGTGTGTGTTCAGCCATGTCAGGACTCCTGCCTAGTTGCGAGGGACAACTCGGGATTCTCCTCGAGGCTTTGCAGGGCAATTGGGACGCCTCTCCAGCTGAGACGGGAGACCAAGGGTCCCTTTCCACGTGCCACAGGAATCCTGGGTCTCCTATCAAGTTTCACGAGGAGTCAGGCATCGTCTCCTTTGGAGGCACTGATCTCCGCGTACCTCTGGAGTTTTCAAAGGATGTGAGGCCTCCGGTCGCGATGAGGTGGGGAACTAGGTGTTTCTCTGTGGTCTCCACAGGGGATTCAGACATCCTTTCTTCTTGGGAGATGCAAGACGAGCCTGCATTGAAGTCACTGCAGGGATATCCGGCCTTATTTCGAGTCAGGGCATCGCGGTGTCCATTCCACTTGAGGCCGCAAACTCAGGATCCCTCTCACATACCTAGAGCTGAGAGAAGCCTCCTCTTGAGGTGCTTGTGGTAAGGTGGTATTCCTCTGGAGTCGAAGCCAGGGACTAACCTCTCATCTCGAGTTGATTTTTGGCCCACGGAGCTCTTTCGTGTTGCTACAGTGACCTCAGGATCCCTCTAGCCTTGAAACAGTGTTCTTGGGGTTTCTCTGGAGTGCCATCAAGGAAATCAAGGCTCCTTTCATGTGTGATGTGCAACACCGAATTGCTCTGCACGCAGTGCAGGGGAATCGGGCCTCATCTCGCGGCAAGGGGGAAGTCTCATGGTTTTTCTCGAGTTGCGGCGGGAACCTGGGGTATATTCTCGAGTTACGACGGGGATGGCCCTTCCACCCACGTGTTTCTTCAGCGACGTCAGGACTCCTGCCTAGTTGCGAGGGACAACTCTGGATTCTCCTCGAGGCTTGGCAGGGCAATTGGGACGCCTCTCCAGCTGAGGCGGAGACCAAGGGTCCCTTTCCAAGTGCCACAGGAATCCTGGGACTCCTATCAAGTTTCACGAGGAGTCAGGCATCGTCTCCTTTGGAGGCACTGATCTCCGCGTACCTCTGGAGTTTTCAAAGGATGTGAGGCCTCCTGTCGCGATGAGGTGGGGAACTAGGTGTTTCTCTGTGGTCTCCACAGGGGATTCAGACATCCTTTCTTTTTGGGAGATGCAAGACGAGCCTGCATTGAAGTCACTGCAGGGATATCCGGCCTTATTTCGAGTCAGGGCATCGCGGTGTCCATTCCACTTGAGGCCGCAAACTCAGGGTCCCTCTCACATACCTAGAGCTGAGAGAAGCCTCCTCTTGAGGTGCTTGTGGTAAGGTGGTATTCCTCTGGAGTCGAAGCCAGGGACTAACCTCTCATCTCGAGTTGATTTTTGGCCCACGGAGCTCTTTCGTGTTGCTACAGTGACCTCAGGATCCCTCTATTCTTGAAACAGTGTTCTTGGGTTTTCTCTGGAGTGCCATGAAGGAAATCAAGGCTCCTTTCATGTGTGATGTGCAACACAGAATTGCTCTGCACGCAGTGCAGGGGAATCGGGCCTCATCTCGCGGCGAGGGGGAAGTCTCATGGTTTTCTCGAGTTGCGGCGGGAACCTGGGGTATATTCTCGAGTTACGACGGGGATGGCCCTTCCACACACATGTTTGTTCAGCCATGTCAGGACTCTTGCCTAGTTGCGAGACACAACTCGGGATTCTCCTCGAGGCTTGGCAAGGCAATTGGGACGCCTCTCCAGCTGAGGCGGGAGACCAAGGGTCCCTTTCCACGTGCCACAGGAATCCTGGGACTCCTATCAAGTTTCACGAGGAGTCAGGCATCGTCTCCTTTGGAGGCACAGATCTCCGCGTACCTCTGGAGTTTTCAAAGGATGTGAGGCCTCCGGTCGCGATGAGGTGGGGAACTAGGTCTTTCTCTGTGGTCTCCGGAGGGGATTCAGACATCCTTTCATCTTGGGAGATGCAAGACGAGCCTGCATTCAAGTCACTGCAGGGATATCCAGCCTTATTTCGCGTCAGGGCATTGCGGTGTCCATTCCACTTGAGGCTGCAAACTCAGGGTCCCTCTCACATACCTAGAGCTGAGAGAAGCCTCCTCTTGAGGTGCTTGTGGTAAGGTGGTATTCCTCTGGAGTCGAAGCCAGGGACTAACCTCTCATCTCGAGTTGATTTTTGGCCCACGGAGCTCTTTCGTGTTGCTACAGTGACCTCAGGATCCCTCTAGCCGTGAAACAGTGTTCTTGGGGTTTCTCTGGAGTGCCATCAAGGAAATCAAGGCTCCTTTCATGTGTGATGTGCAACACCGAATTTCTCTGCACGCAGTGCAGGGGAATCGGGCCTCATCTCGCGGCGAGGGGGAAGTCTCATGGTTTGTCTCGAGTTGCGGCGGGAACCTGGGGTATATTCTCGAGTTACGACGGGGATGGCCCTTCCACCCACGTGTTTGTTCAGCCACGTCAGGACTCCTGCCTAGTTGCGAGGGACAACTCGGGATTCTCCTCGAGGCTTGGCAGGGCAATTGGGAGGCCTCTCCAGCTGAGGCGGGAGACCAAGGGTCCCTTTCCACGTGCCAGAAGAATCCTGGAACTCCTATCAAGTTTCACGATGAGTCAGGCATCGTCTCCTTTGGAGGCACTGATCTCCGCGTACCTCTGGAGTTTTCAAAGGATGTGAGGCCTCCGGTCGCGATGAGGTGGGGAACTAGGTGTTTCTCTGTGGTCTCCACAGGGGATTCAGACATCCTTTCTTCTTGGGAGATGCAAGACGAGCCTGCATTGAAGTCACTGCAGGGATATCCGGCCTTATTTCGAGTCAGGGCATCGCGGTGTCCATTCCACTTGAGGCCGCAAACTCAGGATCCCTCTCACATACCTAGAGCTGAGAGAAGCCTCCTCTTGAGGTGCTTGTGGTAATGAGGTATTCCTCAGGAGTCGAAGCCAGGGACTAACCTCTCATCTCGAGTTGATTTTTGGCCCACGGAGCTCTTTCTTGTTGCTACAGTGACCTCAGGATCCCTCTAGCCTTGAAACAGTGTTCTTGGGGTTTCTCTGGAGTGCCATGAAGGAAATCAAGGCTCCTTTCATGTGTGATGTGCAACACCGAATTGCTCTGCACGCAGTGCAGGGGAATCGGGCCTCATCTCGCGGCGAGGGGGAAGTCTCATGGTTTTTCTCGAGTTGCGGCGGGAACCTGGGGTATATTCTCGAGTTACGACGGGGATGGCCCTTCCACCCACGTGTTTGTTCAGCCACGTCAGGACTCCTGCCTAGTTGCGAGGGACAACTCGGTATTCTCCTCGAGGCTTGGCAGGGCAATTGGGACGCCTCTCCAGCTGAGGCGGGAGACCAAGTGTCCCTTTCCAAGTGCCACAGGAATCCTGGGACTCCTATCAAGTTTCACGAGGAGTCAGGCATCGTCTCCTTTGGAGGCACTGATCTCCGCGTACCTCTGGAGTTTTCAAAGGATGTGAGGCTATCGGTCGCGATGAGGTGGGGAACTAAGTCTTTCTCTGTGCTTTCCACAGGGGATTCAGACATAGTTTCGTCCTGGGAGATGCAAGACGAGCCTGCATTGAAGTCACTGCAGGGATATCCGGCCTTATTTCGAGTCAGGGCATCGTGGTGTCCATTCCACTTGAGGCCGCAAACTCAGGGTCCCTCTCACATACCTAGAGCTGAGAGAAGCCTCCACCTGAGGTGCTTGTGGTAAGGTGGTATTCCTCAGGAGTCGAAGCCAGGGACTAACCTCTCTTCTCGTGTTGATTTTTGGTCCACGGAGCTCTTTCGTGTGGCTACAGTGACCTCAGGATCCCTCTAGCCTTGAAACAGTGTTCTTGGGGTTTCTCTGGAGTGCCATCAAGGAAATCAAGGCTCCTTTCATGTGTGATGTGCAACACGGAATTGCTCTGCACGCAGTGCAGGGGAATCGGGCCTCATCTCGCGGCGAGGGGGAAGTCTCATGGTTTTTCTCGAGTTGCGGCGGGAACCTGAGGTGTATTCTCGAGTTACGACGGGGATGGCCCTTCCACCCACGTGTTTCTTCAGCGACGTCAGGACTCCTGCCTAGTTGCGAGGGACAACTCTGGATTCTCCTCGAGGCTTGGCAGGGCAATTGGGACGCCTCTCCAGCTGAGGCGGGAGACCAAGGGTCCCTTTCCAAGTGCCACAGGAATCCTGGGACTCCTATCAAGTTTCACGAGGAGTCAGGCATCGTCTCCTTTGGAGGCACTGATCTCCGCGTACCTCTGGAGTTTTCAAAGGATGTGAGGCCTCCTGTCGCGATGAGGTGGGGAACTAGGTGTTTCTCTGTGGTCTCCACAGGGGATTCAGACATCCTTTCTTTTTGGGAGATGCAAGACGAGCCTGCATTGAAGTCACTGCAGGGATATCCGGCCTTATTTCGAGTCAGGGCATCGCGGTGTCCATTCCACTTGAGGCCGCAAACTCAGGGTCCCTCTCACATACCTAGAGCTGAGAGAAGCCTCCTCTTGAGGTGCTTGTGGTAAGGTGGTATTCCTCTGGAGTCGAAGCCAGGGACTAACCTCTCATCTCGAGTTGATTTTTGGCCCACGGAGCTCTTTCGTGTTGCTACAGTGACCTCAGGATCCCTCTATTCTTGAAACAGTGTTCTTGGGTTTTCTCTGGAGTGCCATGAAGGAAATCAAGGCTCCTTTCATGTGTGATGTGCAACACAGAATTGCTCTGCACGCAGTGCAGGGGAATCGGGCCTCATCTCGCGGCGAGGGGGAAGTCTCATGGTTTTCTCGAGTTGCGGCGGGAACCTGGGGTATATTCTCGAGTTACGACGGGGATGGCCCTTCCACACACATGTTTGTTCAGCCATGTCAGGACTCTTGCCTAGTTGCGAGACACAACTCGGGATTCTCCTCGAGGCTTGGCAAGGCAATTGGGACGCCTCTCCAGCTGAGGCGGGAGACCAAGGGTCCCTTTCCACGTGCCACAGGAATCCTGGGACTCCTATCAAGTTTCACGAGGAGTCAGGCATCGTCTCCTTTGGAGGCACAGATCTCCGCGTACCTCTGGAGTTTTCAAAGGATGTGAGGCCTCCGGTCGCGATGAGGTGGGGAACTAGGTCTTTCTCTGTGGTCTCCAGAGGGGATTCAGACATCCTTTCTTCTTGGGAGATGCAAGACGAGCCTGCATTGAAGTCACTGCAGGGATATCCGGCCTTATTTCGAGTCAGGGCATCGCGGTGTCCATTCCACTTGAGGCCGCAAACTCAGGATCCCTCTCACATACCTAGAGCTGAGAGAAGCCTCCTCTTGAGGTGCTTGTGGTAAGGTGGTATTCCTCTGGAGTCGAAGCCAGGGACTAACCTCTCATCTCGAGTTGATTTTTGGCCCACGGAGCTCTTTCGTGTTGCTACAGTGACCTCAGGATCCCTCTAGCCTTGAAACAGTGTTCTTGGGGTTTCTCTGGAGTGCCATCAAGGAAATCAAGGCTCCTTTCATGTGTGATGTGCAACACCGAATTGCTCTGCACGCAGTGCAGGGGAATCGGGCCTCATCTCGCGGCGAGGGGGAAGTCTCATGGTTTTTCTCGAGTTGCGGCGGGAACCTGGGGTATATTCTCGAGTTACGACGGGGATGGCCCTTCCACCCACGTGTTTGTTCAGCCACGTCAGGACTCCTGCCTAGTTGCGAGGGACAACTCGGTATTCTCCTCGAGGCTTGGCAGGGCAATTGGGACGCCTCTCCAGCTGAGGCGGGAGACCAAGTGTCCCTTTCCAAGTGCCACAGGAATCCTGGGACTCCTATCAAGTTTCACGAGGAGTCAGGCATCGTCTCCTTTGGAGGCACTGATCTCCGCGTACCTCTGGAGTTTTCAAAGGATGTGAGGCTATCGGTCGCGATGAGGTGGGGAACTAAGTCTTTCTCTGTGCTTTCCACAGGGGATTCAGACATAGTTTCGTCCTGGGAGATGCAAGACGAGCCTGCATTGAAGTCACTGCAGGGATATCCGGCCTTATTTCGAGTCAGGGCATCGTGGTGTCCATTCCACTTGAGGCCGCAAACTCAGGGTCCCTCTCACATACCTAGAGCTGAGAGAAGCCTCCACCTGAGGTGCTTGTGGTAAGGTGGTATTCCTCAGGAGTCGAAGCCAGGGACTAACCTCTCTTCTCGTGTTGATTTTTGGTCCATGGAGCTCTTTCGTGTGGCTACAGTGACCTCAGGATCCCTCTAGCCTTGAAACAGTGTTCTTGGGGTTTCTCTGGAGTGCCATCAAGGAAATCAAGGCTCCTTTCATGTGTGATGTGCAACACGGAATTGCTCTGCACGCAGTGCAGCGGAATCGGGCCTCATCTCGCGGCGAGGGGGAAGTCTCATGGTTTTTCTCGAGTTGCGGCGGGAACCTGAGGTGTATTCTCGAGTTACGACGGGGATGGCCCTTCCACACACGTGTGTGTTCAGCCATGTCAGGACTCCTGCCTAGTTGCGAGGGACAACTCGGGATTCTCCTCGAGGCTTGGCAAGGCAATTGGGACGCCTCTCCAGCTGAGGCGGGAGACCAAGGGTCCCTTTCCACGTGCCACAGGAATCCGGGGACTCCTATCAAGTTTCACGAGGAATCAGGCATCGTCTCCTTTGGAGGCACTGATCTCCGCGTACCTCTGGAGTTTTCAAAGGATGTGAGGCCTCCGGTCGCGATGAGGTGGGGAACTAGGTCTTTCTCTGTGGTCTCCACAGGGGATTCAGACATCCTTTCATCTTGGGAGATGCAAGACGAGCCTGCATTCAAGTCACTGTAGGGATATCCAGCCTTATTTCGCGTCAGGGCATCACGGTGTCCATTCCACTTGAGGCCGCAAACTCAGGGTCCCTCTCACATACCTAGAGCTGAGAGAAGCCTCCTCTTGAGGTGCTTGTGGTAAGGTGGTATTCCTCTGGAGTCGAAGCCAGGGACTAACCTCTCATCTCGAGTTGATTTTTGGCCCACGGAGCTCTTTCGTGTTGCTACAGTGACCTCAGGATCCCTCTATCCTTGAATCAGTGTTCTTGGGGTTTCTCTGGAGTGCCATCAAGGAAATCAAGGCTCCTTTCATGTGTGATGTGCAAGACGGAATTGCTCTGCACGCAATACAGGGGAATCGGGCCTCATCTCGCATCGAGGGGAAAGTCTCATAGTTTTTCTCGAGTTGCGGCGGGAACCTGGGGTATATTCTCGAGTTACGACGGGGATGGCCCTTCCACCCACGTGTTTGTTCAGCCACGTCAGGACTCCTGCCTAGTTGCGAGGGACAACTCGGGATTCTCCTCGAGGCTTGGAAGGGCAATTGGGACGCCTCTCCAGCTGAGGCGGGAGACCAAGTGTCCCTTTCCACGTGCCACAAGAATCCTGGGACTCCTATCAAGTTGCACGAGGAGTCAGGCATCGTCTCCTTTGGGGGCACTGATCTCCGCGTACCTCTGGAGTTTTCAAAGGATGTGAGGCCTCCGGTCGCGATGAGGTGGGGAACTAAGTCTTTCTCTGTGGTTTCCACAGGGGATTCAGACATCCTTTCATCTTGGGACATGCAAGACGAGCCTGCATTCAAGTCACTGCAGGGATATCCAGCCTTATTTCGCGTCAGGGCATCGCGGTGTCCATTCCACTTGAGGCCGCAAACTCAGGGTCCCTTTCACATACCTAGAGCTGAGAGAAGCCTCCTCTTGAGGTGCTTGTGGTAAGGTGGTATTCCTCTGGAGTCGAAGCCAGGGACTAACCTCTCATCTCGAGTTGATTTTTGGCCCACGGAGCTCTTTCGTGTTGCTACAGTGACCTCAGGATCCCTCTAGCCTTGAAACAGTGTTCTTGGGGTTTCTCTGGAGTGCCATGAAGGAAATCAAGGCTCCTTTCATGTGTGATGTGCAAGACGGAATTGCTCTGCACGCAATACAGGGGAATCGGGCCTCATCTCGCATCGAGGGGGAAGTCTCATGGTTTTTCTCGAGTTGCGGCGGGAACCTGGGGTATATTCTCGAGTTACGACGGGGATGGCCCTTCCACCCACGTGTTTGTTCAGCCACGTCAGGACTCCTGCCTAGTTGCGAGGGACAACTCGGGATTCTCCTCGAGGCTTGGCAGGGCAATTGGGACGCCTCTCCAGCTGAGGCGGGAGACCAAGTGTCCCTTTCCACGTGCCACAAGAATCCTGGGACTCCTATCAAGTTTCACGAGGAGTCAGGCATCGTCTCCTTTGGAGGCACTGATCTCCGCGTACCTCTGGAGTTTTCAAAGGATGTGAGGCCTCTGGTCGCGATGAGGTGGGGAACTAGGTGTTTCTCTGGGGTCTCCACAGGGGATTCAGACACCCTTTCTTCTTTGGAGATGCAAGACGAGCCTGCATTCAAGTCACTGCAGGGATATCCGGCCTTATTTCGAGTCAGGGCATCGCGGTGTCCATTCCACTTGAGGCCGCAAACTCAGGGTCCCTCTCACATACCTAGAGCTGAGAGAAGCCTCCTCTTGAGGTGCTTGTGGTAAGGTGGTATTCCTCTGGAGTCGAAGCCAGGAACTAACCTCTCATCTCGAGTTGATTTTGGGTCCATGGAGCTCTTTCGTGTTGCTACAGTGACCTCAGGATCCCTCTAGCCTTGAAACAGTGTTCCTGGGGTTTCTCTGGAGTGCCATGAAGGAAATCAAGGCTCCTTTCATGTGTGATGTGCAACACAGAATTGCTCTGCACGCAGTGCAGGGGAATCGGGCCTCATCTCGCGGCGAGGGGGAAGTCTCATGGTTTTTCTCGAGTTGCGGCGGGAACCTGGGGTATATTCTCGAGTTACGACGGGGATGGCCCTTCCACACACGTGTTTGTTCAGCCATGTCAGGACTCTTGCCTAGTTGCGAGACACAACTCGGGATTCTCCTCGAGGCTTGGCAAGGCAATTGGGACGCCTCTCCAGCTGAGGCGGGAGACCAAGGGTCCCTTTCCACGAGCCACAGGAATCCTGGGACTCCTATCAAGTTTCACGAGGAGTCAGGCATCGTCTCCTTTGGAGGCACTGATCTCCGCGTACCTCTGGAGTTTTCAAAGGATGTGAGGCCTCCGGTCGCGATGAGGTGGGGAACTAAGTCTTTCTCTGTGGTCTCCACAGGGGATTCAGACATCCTTTCATCTTGGGAGATGCAAGACGAGCCTGCATTCAAGTCACTGCAGGGATATCCAGCCTTATTTCGCGTCAGGGCATCGCGGTGTCCATTCCACTTGAGGCCGCAAACTCAGGGTCCCTCTCACATACCTAGAGCTGAGAGAAGCCTCCTCTTGAGGTGCTTGTGGTAAGGTGGTATTCCTCTGGAGTCGAAGCCAGGGACTAACCTCTCATCTCGAGTTGATTTTTGGCCCACGGAGCTCTTTCGTGTTGCTACATTGACCTCAGGATCCCTCTAGCCTTGAAACAGTGTTCTTGGGGTTTCTCTGGAGTGCCATGAAGGAAATCAAGGCTCCTTTCATGTGTGATGTGCAACACAGAATTGCTCTGCACGCAGTGCAGGGGAATCGGGCCTCATCTCGCGGCGAGGGGGAAGTCTCATGGTTTTTCTCGAGTTGCGGCGGGAACCTGGGGTATATTCTCGAGTTACGACGGGGATGGCCCTTCCACACACGTGTTTGTTCAGCCACGTCAGGACTCCTGCCTAGTTGCGAGGGACAACTCTGGATTCTCCTCGAGGCTTGGCAGGGCAATTGGGACGCCTCTCCAGCTGAGGCGGGAGACCAAGTGTCCCTTTCCAAGTGCCACAGGAATCCTGGGACTCCTATCAAGTTTCACGAGGAGTCAGGCATCGTCTCCTTTGGAGGCACTGATCTCCGCGTACCTCTGGAATTTTCAAAGGATGTGAGGCTATCGGTCGCGATGAGGTGGGGAACTAAGTCTTTCTCTGTGCTTTCCACAGGGAATTCAGACATCCCTTCGTCCTGGGAGATGCAAGACGAGCCTGCATTGAAGTCACTGCAGGGATATCCGGCCTTATTTCGAGTCAGGGCATCGCGGTGTCCATTCCACTTGAGGCCGCAAACTCAGGGTCCCTCTCACATACCTAGAGCTGAGAGAAGCCTCCTCTTGAGGTGCTTGTGGTAAGGTGGTATTCCTCTGGAGACGAATCCAGGGACTAACCTCTCTTTTCGAGTTGATTTTTGGTCCACAGAGTTTTTTCGTGTTGCTACAGTGACCTCAGGATCCCTCTATCCTTGAAATAGTGTTCTTGGGGTTTCTCTGGAGTGCCATCAAGGAAATCAAGGCTCCTTTCATGTGTGATGTGCAAGACGGAATTGCTCTGCACGCAATACAGGGGAATCGGGCCTCATCTCGCATCGAGGGGGAAGTCTCATGGTTTTTCTCGAGTTGCGGCGGGAACCTGGGGTATATTCTCGAGTTACGACGGGGATGGCCCTTCCACCCACGTGTTTGTTCAGCCACGTCAGGACTCCTGCCTAGTTGCGAGGGACAACTCGGGATTCTCCTCGAGGCTTGGCAGGGCAATTGGGACGCCTCTCCAGCTGAGGCGGGAGACCAAGGGTCCCTTTCCACGTGCCACAAGAATCCTGGGACTCCTATCAAGTTTCACGAGGAGTCAGGCATCGTCTCCTTTGGAGGCACTGATCTCCGCGTACCTCTGGAGTTTTCAAAGAATGTGAGGCCTCTGGTCGCGATGAGGTGGGGAACTAGGTGTTTCTCTGTGGTCTCCACAGGGGATTCAGACATCCTTTCTTCTTTGGAGATGCAAGACGAGCCTGCATTGAAGTCACTGCAGGGATATCCGGCCTTATTTCGAGTCAGGGCATCGCGGTGTCCATTCCACTTGAGGCCGCAAACTCAGGATCCCTCTCACATACCTAGAGCTGAGAGAAGCCTCCTCTTGAGGTGCTTGTGGTAAGGTGGTATTCCTCAGGAGTCGAAGCCAGGGACTAACCTCTCATCTCGTGTTGATTCTTGGTCCACGGAGCTCTTTCGTGTTGCTACAGTGACCTCAGAATCCCTCTAGCCTTGAAACAGTGTTTTTGGGGTTTCTCTGGAGTGCCATCAAGGAAATCAAGGCTCCTTTCATGTGTGATGTGCAACACGGAATTGCTCTGCACGCAGTGCAGGGGAATCGGGCCTCATCTCGCGGCGAGGGGGAAGACTCATGGTTTTTCTCGAGTTGCGGCGGGAACCTGGGGTATATTCTCGAGTTACGACGGGGATGGCCCTTCCACAAATGTGTGTGTTCAGCCATGTCAGGACTCCTGCCTAGTTGCGAGGGACAACTCTGGATTCTCCTCGAGGCTTTGCAGGGCAATTGGGACGCCTCTCCAGCTGAGACGGGAGACCAAGGGTCCCTTTCCACGTGCCACAAGAATCCTGGGACTCCTATCAAGTTTCACGAGGAGTCAGGCATCCTCTCCTTTGGAGGCACTGATCTCCGCATACCTCTGGAGTTTTCAAAGGATTTGAGGCCTCCTGTCGCGATGAGGTGGGGAACTAGGTCTTTCTCTGTGGTCTCCACAGGGGATTCAGACACCCTTTTGTCTTGGGAGATGCAAGACGAGCCTGCATTCCAGTCACTGCAGGGATATCCGGCCATATTTCGAGTCAGGGCATCGCGGTGTCCATTCCACTTGAGGCCGCAAACTCAGGGTCCCTCTCACATACCTAGAGCTGAGAGAAGCCTCCTCTTGAGGTGCTTGTGGTAAGGTGGTATTCCTCTGGAGTCGAAGCCAGGGACTAACCTCTCATCTCGAGTTGATTTTGGGTCCACGGAGCTCTTTCGTGTTGCTACAGTGACCTCAGGATCCCTCTAGCCTTGAAACAGTGTTCTTGGGGTTTCTCTGGAGTGCCATGAAGGAAATCAAGGCTCCTTTCATGTGTGATGTGCAACACAGAATTGCTCTGCACGCAGTGCAGGGGAATCGGGCCTCATCTCCTGGCGAGGGGGAAGTCTCATGGTTTTTCTCGAGTTGCGGCGGGAACCTGGGGTATATTCTCGAGTTACGACGGGGATGGCCCTTCCACACACGTGTTTGTTCAGCCATGTCAGGACTCTTGCCTAGTTGCGAGACACAACTCGGGATTCTCCTCGAGGCTTGGCAAGGCAATTGGGACGCCTCTCCAGCTGAGGCGGGAGACCAAGGGTCCCTTTCCACGTGCCACAGGAATCCTGGGACTCCTATCAAGTTTCACGAGGAGTCAGGCATCGTCTCCTTTGGAGGCACTGATCTCCGCGTACCTCTGGAGTTTTCAAAGGATGTGAGGCCTCCGGTCGCGATGAGGTGGGGAACTAGGTCTTTCTCTGTGGTCTCCACAGGGGATTCAGACATCCTTTCATCTTGGGAGATGCAAGACGAGCCTGCATTCAAGTCACTGCAGGGATATCCAGCCTTATTTCGCGTCAGGGCATTGCGGTGTCCATTCCACTTGAGGCCGCAAACTCAGGGTCCCTCTCACATACCTAGAGCTGAGAGAAGCCTCCTCTTGAGGTGCTTGTGGTAAGGTGGTATTCCTCTGGAGTCGAAGCCAGGGACTAACCTCTCATCTCGAGTTGATTTTTGGCCCACGGAGCTCTTTCGTGTTGCTACAGTGACCTCAGGATCCCTCTAGCCTTGAAACAGTGTTCTTGGGGTTTCTCTGGAGTGCCATCAAGGAAATCAAGGCTCCTTTCATGTGTGATGTGCAAGACGGAATTGCTCTGCACGCAATACAGGGTAATCGGGCCTCATCTCGCATCGAGGGGGAAGTCTCATGGTTTTTCTCGAGTTGCGGCGGGAACCTGGGGTATATTCTCGAGTTACGACGGGGATGGCCCTTCCACCCACGTGTTTGTTCAGCCACGTCAGGACTCCTGCCTAGTTGCGAGACACAACTCGGGATTCTCCTCGAGGCTTGGCAGGGCAATTGGGACGCCTCTCCAGCTGAGGCGGGAGACCAAGGGTCCCTTTCCACGTGCCACAAGAATCCTGGGACTCCTATCAAGTTTCACGAGGAGTCAGGCATCGTCTCCTTTGGAGGCACTGATCTTCGCGTACCTCTGGAGTTTTCAAAGGATGTGAGGCCTCTGGTCGCGATGAGGTGGGGAACTAGGTGTTTCTCTGTGGTCTCCACAGGGGATTCAGACATCCTTTCTTCTTGGGAGATGCAAGACGAGCCTGCATTCAAGTCACTGCAGGAATATCCGGCCTTATTTCGAGTCAGGGCATCGCGGTGTCCATTCCACTTGAGGCCGCAAACTCAGGATCCCTCTCACATACCTAGAGTTGAGAGAAGCCTCCTCTTGAGGTGCTTGTGGTAAGGTGGTATTCCTCAGGAGTCGAAGCCAGGGACTAACCTCTCATCTCGTGTTGATTCTTGGTCCACGGAGCTCTTTCGTGTTGCTACAGTGACCTCAGGATCCCTCTAGCCTTGAAACAGTGTTCTTGGGGTTTCTCTGGAGTGCCATCAAGGAAATCAAGGCTCCTTTCATGTGTGATGTGCAACACGGAATTGCTCTGCACGCAGTGCAGGGGAATCGGGCCTCATCTCGCGGCGAGGGGGAAGACTCATGGTTTTTCTCGAGTTGCGGCGGGAACCTGGGGTATATTCTCGAGTTACGACGGGGATGGCCCTTCCACACACGTGTGTGTTCAGCCATGTCAGGACTCCTGCCTAGTTGCCAGGGACAACTCTGGATTCTCCTCGAGGCTTTGCAGGGCAATTGGGACGCCTCTCGAGCTGAGACGGGAGACCAAGGGTCCCTTTCCACGTGCCACAGGAATCCTGGGTCTCCTATCAAGTTTCACGAGGAGTCAGGCATCGTCTCCTTTGGAGGCACTGATCTCCGCATACCTCTGGAGTTTTCAAAGGATTTGAGGCCCCCGGTCGGGATGAGGTGGGGAACTAGGTCTTTCTCTGTGGTCTCCACAGGGGATTCAGACAACCTTTCGTCTTGGGAGATGCAAGACGAGCCTGCATTCCAGTCACTGCAGGGATATCCGGCCTTATTTCGAGTCAGGGCATCGCGGTGTCCATTCCACTTGAGGCCGCAAACTCAGGGTCCCTCTCACATACCTAGAGCTGAGAGAAGCCTCCTCTTGAGGTGCTTGTGGTAAGGTGGTATTCCTCTGGAGTCGAAGCCAGGGACTAACCTCTCATCTCGAGTTGATTTTGGGTCCACGGAGCTCTTTCGTGTTGCTACAGTGACCTCAGGATCCCTCTAGCCTTGAAACAGTGTTCTTGGGGTTTCTCTGGAGTGCCATGAAGGAAATCAAGGCTCCTTTCATGTGTGATGTGCAACACAGAATTGCTCTGCACGCAGTGCAGGGGAATCGGGCCTCATCTCGCGGCGAGGGGGAAGTCTCATGGTTTTTCTCGAGTTGCGGCGGGAACCTGGGGTATATTCTCGAGTTACGACGGGGATGGCCCTTCCACACACGTGTTTGTTCAGCCACGTCAGGACTCTTGCCTAGTTGCGAGACACAACTCGGGATTCTCCTCGAGGCTTGGCAAGGCAATTGGGACGCCTCTCCAGCTGAGGCGGGAGACCAAGGGTCCCTTTCCACGTGCCACAGGAATCCGGGGACTCCTATCAAGTTTCACGAGGAGTCAGGCATCGTCTCCTTTGGAGGCACTGATCTCCGCGTACCTCTGGAGTTTTCAAAGGATGTGAGGCCTCCGGTCGCGATGAGGTGGGGAACTAGGTCTTTCTCTGTGGTCTCCACAGGGGATTCAGACATCCTTTCATCTTGGGAGATGCAAGACGAGCCTGAATTCAAGTCACTGTAGGGATATCCAGCCTTATTTCGCGTCAGGGCATCACGGTGTCCATTCCACTTGAGGCCGCAAACTCAGGGTCCCTCTCACATACCTAGAGCTGAGAGAAGCCTCCTCTTGAGGTGCTTGTGGTAAGGTGGTATTCCTCTGGAGTCGAAGCCAGGGACTAACCTCTCATCTCGAGTTGATTTTTGGCCCACGGAGCTCTTTCGTGTTGCTACAGTGACCTCAGGATCCCTCTATCCTTGAAACAGTGTTCTTGGGGTTTCTCTGGAGTGCCATCAAGGAAATCAAGGCTCCTTTCATGTGTGATGTGCAAGACGGAATTGCTCTGCACGCAATACAGGGGAATCGGGCCTCATCTCGCATCGAGGGGGAAGTCTCATAGTTTTTCTCGAGTTGCGGCGGGAACCTGGGGTATATTCTCGAGTTACGACGGGGATGGCCCTTCCACCCACGTGTTTGTTCAGCCACGTCAGGACTCCTGCCTAGTTGCGAGGGACAACTCGGGATTCTCCTCGAGGCTTGGCAGGGCAATTGGGACGCCTCTCGAGCTGAGGCGGGAGACCAAGTGTCCCTTTCCACGTGCCACAAGAATCCTGGGACTCCTATCAAGTTTCACGAGGAGTCAGGCATCGTCTCCTTTGGGGGCACTGATCTCCGCGTACCTCTGGAGTTTTCAAAGGATGTGAGGCCTCCTGTCGCGATGAGGTGGGGAACTAAGTCTTTCTCTGTGGTTTCCACAGGGGATTCAGACATCCTTTCATCTTGGGAGATGCAAGACGAGCCTGCATTCAAGTCACTGCAGGGATATCCAGCCTTATTTCGCGTCAGGGCATCGCGGTGTCCATTCCACTTGAGGCCGCAAACTCAGGGTCCCTCTCACATACCTAGAGCTGAGAGAAGCCTCCTCTTGAGGTGCTTGTGGTAAGGTGGTATTCCTCTGGAGTCGAAGCCAGGGACTAACCTCTCATCTCGAGTTGATTTTTGGCCCACGGAGCTCTTTCGTGTTGCTACAGTGACCTCAGGATCCCTCTAGCCTTGAAACAGTGTTCTTGGGGTTTCTCTGGAGTGCCATGAAGGAAATCAAGGCTCCTTTCATGTGTGATGTGCAAGACGGAATTGCTCTGCACGCAATACAGGGGAATCGGGCCTCATCTCGCATCGAGGGGGAAGTCTCATGGTTTTTCTCGAGTTGCGGCGGGAACCTGGGGTATATTCTCGAGTTACGACGGGGATGGCCCTTCCACCCACGTGTTTGTTCAGCCACGTCAGGACTCCTGCCTAGTTGCGAGGGACAACTCGGGATTCTCCTCGAGGCTTGGCAGGGCAATTGGGGCGCCTCTCCAGCTGAGGCGGGAGACCAAGTGTCCCTTTCCACGTGCCACAAGAATCCTGGGACTCCTATCAAGTTTCACGAGGAGTCAGGCATCGTCTCCTTTGGAGGCACTGATCTCCGCGTACCTCTGGAGTTTTCAAAGGATGTGAGGCCTCTGGTCGGGATGAGGTGGGGAACTAGGTGTTTCTCTGGGGTCTCCACAGGGGATTCAGACACCCTTTCTTCTTTGGAGATGCAAGACGAGCCTGCATTCAAGTCACTGCAGGGATATCCGGCCTTATTTCGAGTCAGGGCATCGCGGTGTCCATTCCACTTGAGGCCGCAAACTCAGGGTCCCTCTCACATACCTAGAGCTGAGAGAAGCCTCCTCTTGAGGTGCTTGTGGTAAGGTGGTATTCCTCTGGAGTCGAAACCAGGAACTAACCTCTCACCTCGAGTTGATTTTGGGTCCATGGAGCTCTTTCGTGTTGCTACAGTGACCTCAGGATCCCTCTAGCCTTGAAACAGTGTTCCTGGGGTTTCTCTGGAGTGCCATGAAGGAAATCAAGGCTCCTTTCATGTGTGATGTGCAACACAGAATTGCTCTGCACGCAGTGCAGGGGAATCGGGCCTCATCTCGCGGCGAGGGGGAAGTCTCATGGTTTTTCTCGAGTTGCGGCGGGAACCTGGGGTATATTCTCGAGTTACGACGGGGATGGCCCTTCCACACACGTGTTTGTTCAGCCATGTCAGGACTCTTGCCTAGTTGCGAGACACAACTCGGGATTCTCCTCGAGGCTTGGCAAGGCAATTGGGACGCCTCTCCAGCTGAGGCGGGAGACCAAGGGTCCCTTTCCACGAGCCACAGGAATCCTGGGACTCCTATCAAGTTTCACGAGGAGTCAGGCATCGTCTCCTTTGGAGGCACTGATCTCCGCGTACCTCTGGAGTTTTCAAAGGATGTGAGGCCTCCGGTCGCGATGAGGTGGGGAACTAAGTCTTTCTCTGTGGTCTCCACAGGGGATTCAGACATCCTTTCATCTTGGGAGATGCAAGACGAGCCTGCATTCAAGTCACTGCAGGGATATCCAGCCTTATTTCGCGTCAGGGCATCGCGGTGTCCATTCCACTTGAGGCCGCAAACTCAGGGTCCCTCTCACATACCTAGAGCTGAGAGAAGCCTCCTCTTGAGGTGCTTGTGGTAAGGTGGTATTCCTCTGGAGTCGAAGCCAGGGACTAACCTCTCATCTCGAGTTGATTTTTGGCCCACGGAGCTCTTTCGTGTTGCTACATTGACCTCAGGATCCCTCTAGCCTTGAAACAGTTTTCTTGGGGTTTCTCTGGAGTGCCATGAAGGAAATCAAGGCTCCTTTCATGTGTGATGTGCAACACAGAATTGCTCTGCACGCAGTGCAGGGGAATCGGGCCTCATCTCGCGGCGAGGGGGAAGTCTCATGGTTTTTCTCGAGTTGCGGCGGGAACCTGGGGTATATTCTCGAGTTACGACGGGGATGGCCCTTCCACACACGTGTTTGTTCAGCCACGTCAGGACTCCTGCCTAGTTGCGAGGGACAACTCTGGATTCTCCTCGAGGCTTGGCAGGGCAATTGGGACGCCTCTCCAGCTGAGGCGGGAGACCAAGTGTCCCTTTCCAAGTGCCACAGGAATCCTGGGACTCCTATCAAGTTTCACGAGGAGTCAGGCATCGTCTCCTTTGGAGGCACTGATCTCCGCGTACCTCTGGAATTTTCAAAGGATGTGAGGCTATCGGTCGCGATGAGGTGGGGAACTAAGTCTTTCTCTGTGCTTTCCAAAGGGAATTCAGACATCCCTTCGTCCTGGGAGATGCAAGACGAGCCTGCATTGAAGTCACTGCAGGGATATCCGGCCTTATTTCGAGTCAGGGCATCGCGGTGTCCATTCCACTTGAGGCCGCAAACTCAGGGTCCCTCTCACATACCTAGAGCTGAGAGAAGCCTCCTCTTGAGGTGCTTGTGGTAAGGTGGTATTCCTCTGGAGACGAATCCAGGGACTAACCTCTCTTTTCGAGTTGATTTTTGGTCCACAGAGTTTTTTCGTGTTGCTACAGTGACCTCAGGATCCCTCTATCCTTGAAATAGTGTTCTTGGGGTTTCTCTGGAGTGCCATCAAGGAAATCAAGGCTCCTTTCATGTGTGATGTGCAAGACGGAATTG
Source organism: Cervus elaphus (assembly GCF_910594005.1). Taxonomy (NCBI): domain Eukaryota; kingdom Metazoa; phylum Chordata; class Mammalia; order Artiodactyla; family Cervidae; genus Cervus; species Cervus elaphus. The sequence continues at coordinate 1,329,751 of NC_057846.1, forward strand.
CTCTGCACGCAATACAGGGGAATCGGGCCTCATCTCGCATCGAGGGGGAAGTCTCATGGTTTTTCTCGAGTTGCGGCGGGAACCTGGGGTATATTCTCGAGTTACAACGGGGATGGCCCTTCCACCCACGTGTTTGTTCAGCCACGTCAGGACTCCTGCCTAGTTGCGAGGGACAACTCGGGATTCTCCTCGAGGCTTGGCAGGGCAATTGGGACGCCTCTCCAGCTGAGGCGGGAGACCAAGGGTCCCTTTCCACGTGCCACAAGAATCCTGGGACTCCTATCAAGTTTCACGAGGAGTCAGGCATCGTCTCCTTTGGAGGCACTGATCTCCGCGTACCTCTGGAGTTTTCAAAGAATGTGAGGCCTCTGGTCACGATGAGGTGGGGAACTAGGTGTTTCTCTGTGGTCTCCACAGGGGATTCAGACATCCTTTCTTCTTTGGAGATGCAAGACGAGCCTGCATTCAAGTCACTGCAGGGATATCCGGCCTTATTTCGAGTCAGGGCATCGCGGTGTCCATTCCACTTGAGGCCGCAAACTCAGGATCCCTCTCACATACCTAGAGCTGAGAGAAGCCTCCTCTTGAGGTGCTTGTGGTAAGGTGGTATTCCTCAGGAGTCGAAGCCAGGGACTAACCTCTCATCTCGTGTTGATTCTTGGTCCACGGAGCTCTTTCGTGTTGCTACAGTGACCTCAGAATCCCTCTAGCCTTGAAACAGTGTTTTTGGGGTTTCTCTGGAGTGCCATCAAGGAAATCAAGGCTCCTTTCATGTGTGATGTGCAACACGGAATTGCTCTGCACGCAGTGCAGGGGAATCGGGCCTCATCTCGCGGCGAGGGGGAAGACTCATGGTTTTTCTCGAGTTGCGGCGGGAACCTGGGGTATATTCTCGAGTTACGACGGGGATGGCCCTTCCACAAATGTGTGTGTTCAGCCATGTCAGGACTCCTGCCTAGTTGCGAGGGACAACTCTGGATTCTCCTCGAGGCTTTGCAGGGCAATTGGGACGCCTCTCCAGCTGAGACGGGAGACCAAGGGTCCCTTTCCACGTGCCACAAGAATCCTGGGACTCCTATCAAGTTTCACGAGGAGTCAGGCATCCTCTCCTTTGGAGGCACTGATCTCCGCATACCTCTGGAGTTTTCAAAGGATTTGAGGCCTCCTGTCGCGATGAGGTGGGGAACTAGGTCTTTCTCTGTGGTCTCCACAGGGGATTCAGACACCCTTTTGTCTTGGGAGATGCAAGACGAGCCTGCATTCCAGTCACTGCAGGGATATCCGGCCATATTTCGAGTCAGGGCATCGCGGTGTCCATTCCACTTGAGGCCGCAAACTCAGGGTCCCTCTCACATACCTAGAGCTGAGAGAAGCCTCCTCTTGAGGTGCTTGTGGTAAGGTGGTATTCCTCTGGAGTCGAAGCCAGGGACTAACCTCTCATCTCGAGTTGATTTTGGGTCCACGGAGCTCTTTCGTGTTGCTACAGTGACCTCAGGATCCCTCTAGCCTTGAAACAGTGTTCTTGGGGTTTCTCTGGAGTGCCATGAAGGAAATCAAGGCTCCTTTCATGTGTGATGTGCAACACAGAATTGCTCTGCACGCAGTGCAGGGGAATCGGGCCTCATCTCCTGGCGAGGGGGAAGTCTCATGGTTTTTCTCGAGTTGCGGCGGGAACCTGGGGTATATTCTCGAGTTACGACGGGGATGGCCCTTCCACACACGTGTTTGTTCAGCCATGTCAGGACTCTTGCCTAGTTGCGAGACACAACTCGGGATTCTCCTCGAGGCTTGGCAAGGCAATTGGGACGCCTCTCCAGCTGAGGCGGGAGACCAAGGGTCCCTTTCCACGTGCCACAGGAATCCTGGGACTCCTATCAAGTTTCACGAGGAGTCAGGCATCGTCTCCTTTGGAGGCACTGATCTCCGCGTACCTCTGGAGTTTTCAAAGGATGTGAGGCCTCCGGTCGCGATGAGGTAGGGAACTAGGTGTTTCTCTGTGGTCTCCACAGGGGATTCAGACATCCTTTCATCTTGGGAGATGCAAGACGAGCCTGCATTCAAGTCACTGCAGGGATATCCAGCCTTATTTCGCGTCAGGGCATTGCGGTGTCCATTCCACTTGAGGCCGCAAACTCAGGGTCCCTCTCACATACCTAGAGCTGAGAGAAGCCTCCTCTTGAGGTGCTTGTGGTAATGTGGTATTCCTCTGGAGTCGAAGCCAGGGACTAACCTCTCATCTCGAGTTGATTTTTGGCCCACGGAGCTCTTTCGTGTTGCTACAGTGACCTCAGGATCCCTCTAGCCTTGAAACAGTGTTCTTGGGGTTTCTCTGGAGTGCCATCAAGGAAATCAAGGCTCCTTTCATGTGTGATGTGCAACACGGAATTGCTCTGCACGCAGTGCAGGGGAATCGGGCCTCATCTCGCGGCGAGGGGGAAGTCTCATGGTTTTTCTCGAGTTGCGGCGGGAACCTGGGGTATATTCTCGAGTTACGACGGGGATGGCCCTTCCACCCACGTGTTTCTTCAGCCACGTCAGGACTCCTGCCTAGTTGCGAGGGACAACTCGGGATTCTCCTCGAGGCTTGGCAGGGCAATTGGGACGCCTCTCCAGCTGAGGCGGGAGACCAAGTGTCCCTTTCCAAGTGCCACAGGAATCCTGGGACTCCTATCAACTTTCACGAGGTGTCAGGCATCGTCTCCTTTGGAGGCACTGATCTCCGCGTACCTCTGAAATTTTCAAAGGATGTGAGGCTATCGGTCGCGATGAGGTGGGGAACTAAGTCTTTCTCCGTGCTTTCCACAGGGGATTCAGACATCCTTTCGTCCTGGGAGATGCAAGACGAGCCTGCATTGAAGTCACTGCAGGGATATCCGGCCTTATTTCGAGTCAGGGCATCGTGGTGTCCATTCCACTTGAGGCCGCAAACTCAGGGTCCCTCTCACATACCTAGAGCTGAGAGAAGCCTCCTCTTGAGGTGCTTGTGGTAAGATGGTATTCCTCTGGAGACGAATCCAGGGACTAACCTCTCTTTTCGAGTTGATTTTTCGTCCACAGAGTTCTTTCGTGTTGCTACAGTGACCTCAGGATCCCTCTATCCTTGAAACAGTGTTCTTGGGGTTTCTCTGGAGTGCCATCAAGGAAATCAAGGCTCCTTTCATGTGTGATGTGCAAGACGGAATTGCTCTGCACGCAATACAGGGTAATCGGGCCTCATCTCGCATCGAGGGGGAAGTCTCATGGTTTTTCTCGAGTTGCGGCGGGAACCTGGGGTATATTCTCGAGTTACGACGGGGATGGCCCTTCCACCCACGTGTTTGTTCAGCCACGTCAGGACTCCTGCCTAGTTGCGAGACACAACTCGGGATTCTCCTCGAGGCTTGGCAGGGCAATTGGGACGCCTCTCCAGCTGAGGCGGGAGACCAAGGGTCCCTTTCCACATGCCACAAGAATCCTGGGACTCCTATCAAGTTTCACGAGGAGTCAGGCATCGTCTCCTTTGGAGGCACTCATCTTCGCGTACCTCTGGAGTTTTCAAAGGATGTGAGGCCTCTGGTCGCGATGAGGTGGGGAACTAGGTGTTTCTCTGTGGTCTCCACAGGGGATTCAGACATCCTTTCTTCTTGGGAGATGCAAGACGAGCCTGCATTCAAGTCACTGCAGGGATATCCGGCCTTATTTCGAGTCAGGGCATCGCGGTGTCCATTCCACTTGAGGCCGCAAACTCAGGATCCCTCTCACATACCTAGAGCTGAGAGAAGCCTCCTCTTGAGGTGCTTGTGGTAAGGTGGTATTCCTCAGGAGTCGAAGCCAGGGACTAACCTCTCATCTCGTGTTGATTCTTGGTCCACGGAGCTCTTTCGTGTTGCTACAGTGACCTCAGGATCCCTCTAGCCTTGAAACAGTGTTCTTGGGGTTTCTCTGGAGTGCCATCAAGGAAATCAAGGCTCCTTTCATGTGTGATGTGCAACACGGAATTGCTCTGCACACAGTGCAGGGGAATCGGGCCTCATCTCGCGGCGAGGGGGAAGACTCATGGTTTTTCTCGAGTTGCGGCGGGAACCTGGGGTATATTCTCGAGTTACGACGGGGATGGCCCTTCCACACACGTGTGTGTTCAGCCATGTCAGGACTCCTGCCTAGTTGCGAGGGACAACTCTGGATTCTCCTCGAGGCTTTGCAGGGCAATTGGGACGCCTCTCGAGCTGAGACGGGAGACCAAGGGTCCCTTTCCACGTGCCACAGGAATCCTGGGTCTCCTATCAAGTTTCACGAGGAGTCAGGCATCGTCTCCTTTGGAGGCACTGATCTCCGCATACCTCTGGAGTTTTCAAAGGATTTGAGGCCCCCGGTCGCGATGAGGTGGGGAACTAGGTCTTTCTCTGTGGTCTCCACAGGGGATTAAGACACCCTTTCGTCTTGGGAGATACAAGACGAGCCTGCATTCCAGTCACTGCAGGGATATCCGGCCTTATTTCGAGTCAGGGCATCGCGGTGTCCATTCCACTTGAGGCCGCAAACTCAGGGTCCCTCTCACATACCTAGAGCTGAGAGAAGCCTCCTCTTGAGGTGCTTGTGTTAAGGTGGTATTACTCTGGAGTCGAAGCCAGGAACTAACCTCTCATCTCGAGTTGATTTTGGGTCCACGGAGCTCTTTCGTGTTGCTACAGTGACCTCAGGATCCCTCTAGCCTTGAAACAGTGTTCTTGGGGTTTCTCTGGAGTGCCATGAAGGAAATCAAGGCTCCTTTCATGTGTGATGTTCAACACAGAATTGCTCTGCACGCAGTGCAGGGGAATCGGGCCTCATCTCCCGGCGAGGGGAAGTCTCATGGTTTTTCTCGAGTTGCGGCGGGAACCTGGGGTATATTCTCGAGTTACGACGGGGATGGCCCTTCCACACACGTGTGTGTTCAGCCATGTCAGGACTCCTGCCTAGTTGCGAGGGACAACTCTGGATTCTCCTCGAGGCTTTGCAGGGCAATTGGGACGCCTCTCCAGCTGAGGCGGGAGACGAAGTGTCCCTTTCCAAGTGCCACAGGAATCCTGGGACTCCTATCAATTTTCACGAGGAGTCAGGCATCGTCTCCTTTGGAGGCACTGATCTCCGCATACCTCTGGAGTTTTCAAAGGATTTGAGGCCTCCTGTCGCGATGAGGTGGGGAACTAGGTCTTTCTCTGTGGTCTCCACAGGGGATTCAGACACCCTTTCGTCTTGGGAGATGCAAGACGAGCCTGCATTCAAGTCACTGCAGGGATATCCAGCCTTATTTCGCGTCAGGGCATCGCGGTGTCCATTCCACTTGAGGCCGCAAACTCAGGGTCCCTCTCACATACCTAGAGCTGAGAGAAGCCTCCTCTTGAGGTGCTTGTGGTAAGGTGGTATTCCTCTGGAGTCGAAGCCAGGGAGTAACCTCTCATCTCGAGTTGATTTTTGGCCCACGGAGCTCTTTCGTGTTGCTACAGTGACCTCAGGATCCCTCTATCCTTGAAACAGTGTTCTTGGGGTTTCTCTGGAGTGCCATCAAGGAAATCAAGGCTCCTTTCATGTGTGATGTGCAACACGGAATTGCTCTGCACGCAGTGCAGGGGAATCGGGCCTCATCTCGCGGCGAGGGGGAAGTCTCATGGATTTTCTCGAGTTGCGGCGGGAACCTGGGGTATATTCTCGAGTTACGACGGGGATGGCCCTTCCACCCACGTGTTTGTTCAGCCACGTCAGGACCTCTGCCTAGTTGCGAGGGACAACTCGGGATTCTCTTCGAGGCTTGGCAGGGCTACTGGAACGCCTCTCCAACTGAGGCGGGAGACCAAGGGTCCCTTTCCAAGTGCCACAGGAATCCTGGGACTCCTATCAAGTTTCACGAGGAGTCAGGCATCGTCTCCTTTGGAGGCACTGATCTCCGCATACCTCTGGAGTTTTCAAAGGATTTGAGGCCTCCTGTCGCGATGAGGTGGGGAACTAGGTCTTTCTCTGTGGTCTCCACAGGGGATTCAGACACCCTTTCGTCTTGGGAGATGCAAGACGAGCCTGCATTCCAGTCACTGCAGGGATATCCGGCCTTATTTCGAGTCAGGGCATCGCGGTGTCCATTCCACTTGAGGCCGCAAACTCAGAGTCCCTCTCACATACCTAGAGCTGAGAGAAGCCTCCTCTTGAGTTGCTTGTGGTAAGGTGGTATTCCTCTGGAGTCGAAGCCAGGGACTAACCTCTCATCTCGAGTTGATTTTGGGTCCACGGAGCTCTTTCGTGTGGCTGCAGTGACCTCAGGACCCCTCTAGCCTTGAAACAGTGTTTTTGGGGTTTCTCTGGAGTGCCATGAAGGAAATCAAGGCTCCTTTCATGTGTGATGTGCAACACAGAATTGCTCTGCACGCAGTGCAGGGGAATTGGGCCTCATCTCGCGGCGAGGGGCAAGTCTCATGGTTTTTCTCGAGTTGCGGCGGGAACCTCGGGTATATTCTCGAGTTACGACGGGGATGGCCCTTCCACACACGTGTTTGTTCAGCCACGTCAGGACTCCTGCCTAGTTGCGAGGGACAACTCGGGATTCTCCTCGAGGCTTGGCAAGGCAATTGGGACGCCTCTCCACCTGAGGCGGGAGACCAAGAGTCCCTTTCCAAGTGCCACAGGAATCCTGGGACTCCTATCAAGTTTCACGAGGAGTCAGGCATCGTCTCCTTTGGAGGCACTGATCTCCGCGTACCTCTGGAGTTTTCAAAGGATGTGAGGCCTCCGGTCGCGATGAGGTGGGGAACTAGGTCTTTCTCTGTGGTCTCCACAGGGGATTCAGACATCCTTTCTTCATGGGAGATGCAAGACGAGCCTGCATTCAAGTCACTGCAGGGATATCCAGCCTTATTTCGCGTCAGGGCATCGCGGTGTCCATTCCACTTGAGGCCGCAAACTCAGGGTCCCTCTCACATACCTAGAGCTGAGAGAAGCCTCCTCTTGAGGTGCTTGTGGTAAGGTGGTATTCCTCTGGAGTCGAAGCCAGGGACTAACCTCTCATCTCGAGTTGATTTTTGGCCCACGGAGCTCTTTCGTGTTGCTACAGTGACCTCAGGATCCCTCTAGCCTTGAAACAGTGTTCTTGGGGTTTCTCTGGAGTGCCATCAAGGAAATCAAGGCTCCTTTCATGTGTGATGTGCAACACGGAATTGCTCTGCAGGCAGTGCAGGGGAATCGGGCCTCATCTCGCGGCGAGGGGGAAGTCTCATGGTTTTTCTCGAGTTGCGGCGGGAACCTGGGGTATATTCTCGAGTTACGACGGGGATGGCCCTTCCACCCACGTGTTTGTTCAGCCACGTCAGGACTCCTGCCTAGTTGCGAGGGACAACTTGGGATTCTCCTCGAGGCTTGGCAGGGCAATTGGAACGCCTCTCCAGCTGAGGCGGGAGACCAAGGGTCCCTTTCCACGTGCCACAAGAATCCTGGGACTCCTATCAAGTTTCACGAGGAGTCAGGCATCGTCTCCTTTGGAGGCACTGATCTCCGCGTACCTCTGGAGTTTTCAAAGGATGTTAGGCCTCCGGTCGCGATGAGGTGGGGAACTAAGTCTTTCTCTGTGGTCTCCACAGGGGATTCAGACATCCTTTCATCTTGGGAGATGCAAGACGAGCCTGCATTCAAGTCACTGCAGGGATATCCAGCCTTATTTCGCGTCAGGGCATCGCGGTGTCCATTCCACTTGAGGCCGCAAACTCAGGGTCCCTCTCACATACCTAGAGCTGAGAGAAGCCTCCTCTTGAGGTGCTTGTGGTAAGGTGGTATTCCTCTGGAGTCGAAGCCAGGGCCTAACCTCTCATCTCGAGTTGATTTTTGGCCCACGGAGCTCTTTCGTGTTGCTACAGTGACCTCAGGATCCCTCTATCCTTGAAACAGTGTTCTTGGGGTTTCTCTGGAGTGCCATGAAGGAAATCAAGGCTCCTTTCATGTGTGATGTGCAACACAGAATTGCTCTGCACGCAGTGCAGGGGAATCGGGCCTCATCTCGCGGCGAGGGGGAAGTCTCATGGTTTTTCTCGAGTTGCGGCGGGAACCTGGGGTATATTCTCGAGTTACGACGGGGATGGCCCTTCCACACACGTGTTTGTTCAGCCACGTCAGGACTCTTGCCTAGTTGCGAGGGACAACTCTGGATTCTCCTCGAGGCTTGGCAGGGCAATTGGGACGCCTCTCCAGCTGAGGCGGGAGACCAAGTGTCCCTTTCCAAGTGCCACAGGAATCCTGGGACTCCTATCAAGTTTCACGAGGAGTCAGGCATCGTCTCCTTTGGAGGCACTGATCTCCGCGTACCTCTGGAATTTTCAAAGGATGTGAGGCTATCGGTCGCGATGAGGTGGGGAACTAAGTCTTTCTCTGTGCTTTCCACAGGGGATTCAGACATCCTTTCGTCCTGGGAGATGCAAGACGAGCCTGCATTGAAGTCACTGCAGGGATATCCGGCCTTATTTCGAGTCAGGGCATCGCGGTGTCCATTCCACTTGAGGCCGCAAACTCAGGGTCCCTCTCACATACCAAGAGCTGAGAGAAGCCTCCTCTTGAGGTGCTTGTGGTAAGATGGTATTCCTCTGGAGACGAATCCAGGGACTAACCTCTCTTTTCGAGTTGATTTTTGGTCCACAGAGTTCTTTCGTGTTGCTACAGTGACCTCAGGATCCCTCTATCCTTGAAATAGTGTTCTTGGGGTTTCTCTGGAGTGCCATCAAGGAAATCAAGGCTCCTTTCATGTGTGATGTGCAAGACGGAATTGCTCTGCACGCAATACAGGGGAATCGGGCCTCATCTCGCATCGAGGGGGAAGTCTCATGGTTTTTCTCGAGTTGCGGCGGGAACCTGGGGTATATTCTCGAGTTACGACGGGGATGGCCCTTCCACCCACGTGTTTGTTCAGCCACGTCAGGACTCCTGCCTAGTTGCGAGGGACAACTCGGGATTCTCCTCGAGGCTTTTCAGGGCAATTGGGACGCCTCTCCAGCTGAGGCGGGAGACCAAGTGTCCCTTTCCACGTGCCACAAGAATCCTGGGACTCCTATCAAGTTTCACGAGGAGTCAGGCATCGTCTCCTTTGGAGGCACTGATCTCCGCGTACCTCTGGAGTTTTCAAAGGATGTGAGGCCTCTGGTCGCGATGAGGTGGGGAACTAGGTGTTTCTCTGGGGTCTCCACAGGGGATTCAGACATCCTTTCTTCTTTGGAGATGCAAGACGAGCCTGCATTCAAGTCACTGCAGGGATATCCGGCCTTATTTCGAGTCAGGGCATCGCGGTGTCCATTCCACTTGAGGCCGCAAACTCAGGATCCCTCTCACATACCTAGAGCTGAGAGAAGCCTCCTCTTGAGGTGCTTGTGGTAAGGTGGTATTCCTCAGGAGTCGAAGCCAGGGACTAACCTCTCATCTCGTGTTGATTCTTGGTCCACGGAGCTCTTTCGTGTTGCTACAGTGACCTCAGGATCCCTCTAGCCTTGAAACAGTGTTCTTGGGGTTTCTCTGGAGTGCCATCAAGGAAATCAAGGCTCCTTTCATGTGTGATGTGCAACACGGAATTGCTCTGCACGCAGTGCAGGGGAATCGGGCCTCATCTCGCGGCGAGGGGGAAGACTCATGGTTTTTCTCGAGTTGCGGCGGGAACCTGGGGTATATTCTCGAGTTACGACGGGGATGGCCCTTCCACACACGTGTTTGTTCAGCCACGTCAGGACTCTTGCCTAGTTGCGAGACACAACTCGGGATTCTCCTCGAGGCTTGGCAAGGCAATTGGGACGCCTCTCCAGCTGAGGCGGGAGACCAAGTGTCCCTTTCCACGTGCCACAGGAATCCTGGGACTCCTATCAATTTTCACGAGGAGTCAGGCATCGTCTCCTTTGGAGGCATTGATCTCCGCGTACCTCTGGAGTTTTCAAAGGATGTGAGGCCTCCGGTCGCGATGAGGTGGGGAACTAGGTCTTTCTCTGTGGTCTCCACAGGGGATTCAGACACCCTATCGTCTTGGGAGATGCAAGACGAGCCTGCATTTCAGTCAAGCAGGGATATCCAGCCTTATTTCGAGGCAGGGCATCGAGGTGTCCATTCCACTTGAGGCCGCAAACTCAGGGTCCCTCTCACATACCTAGAGCTGAGAGAAGCCTCCTCTTGAGGTGCTTGTGGTAAGGTGGTATTCCTCTGGAGTCGAAGCCAGGGACTAACCTCTCATCTCGAGTTGATTTTTGGTCCACGGAGCTCTTTCGTGTTGCTACAGTGACCTCAGGATCCCTCTAGCCTTGAAACAGTGTTCTTGGGGTTTCTCTGGAGTGCCATGAAGGAAATCAAGGATCCTTTCATGTGTGATGTGCAACACAGAATTGCTCTGAACGCAGTGCAGGGAAATCGGGCCTCATCTCGCGGCGAGGGGGAAGTCTCATGGTTTTTCTCGTGTTGCGGCGGGAACCTGGGGTATATTCTCGAGTTACGACGGGGATGGCCCTTCCACACACGTGTTTGTTCAGCCACGTCAGGACTCTTGCCTAGTTGCGAGACCCAACTCGGGATTCTCCTCGAGGCTTGGCAAGGCAATTGGGACGCCTCTCCAGCTGAGGCGGGAGACCAAGGGTCCCTTTCCACGTGCCACAGGAATCCTGGGTCTCCTATCAAGTTTCACGAGGAGTCAGGCATCGTCTCCTTTGGAGGCACTGATCTCCGCGTACCTCTGAAGTTTTCAAAGGATGTGAGGCTATCGGTCGCGATGTGGTGGGGAACTAAGTCTTTCTCTGTGCTTTCCACAGGGGATTCAGACATCCTTTCGTCCTGGGAGATGCAAGACGAGCCTCCATTGAAGTCACTGCAGGGATATCCGGCCTTATTTCGAGTCAGGGCATCGCGGTGTCCATTCCACTTGAGGCCGCAAACTCAGGGTTCCTCTCACATACCTAGAGCTGAGAGAAGCCTCCTCTTGAGGTGCTTGTGGTAAGGTGGTATTCCTCAGGAGTCGAAGCCAGGGACTAACCTCTCATCTCGAGTTGATTTTTGGTCCACGGAGCTCTTTCGTGTTGCTACAGTGACCTCAGGATCCCTCTAGCCTTGAAACAGTGTTCTTGGGGTTTCTCTGGAGTGCCATCAAGGAAATCAAGGCTCCTTTCATGTGTGATGTGCAACACAGAATTGCTCTGCACGCAGTACAGGGGAATCGGGCCTCATCTCGCGGCGAGGGGGAAGTCTCATGGTTTTTCTCGAGTTGCGGCGGGAACCTGGGGTATATTCTCGAGTTACGACGGGGATGGCCCTTCCACACACGTGTTTGTTCAGCCACGTTAGGACTCCTGCCTAGTTGCGAGACACAACTCGGGATTCTCTTCGAGGCTTGGGAAGGCAATTGGGACGCCTCTCAGGCTGAGGCGGGAGACCAAGTGTCCCTTTCCACGTGCCACAAGAATCCTGGGACTCCTATCAAGTTTCACGAGGAGTCAGGCATCGTCTCCTTTGGAGGCACTGATCTCCGCGTACCTCTGGAGTTTTCAAAGGATGTGAGGCCTCCGGTCGCGATGAGGTGGGGAACTAGGTGTTTCTCTGTGGTCTCCACAGGGGATTCAGACATCCTTTCTTCTTGGGAGATGCAAGACGAGCCTGCATTCAAGTCACTGCATGGATATCCGGCCTTATTTCGAGTCAGGGCATCACGGTGTCCATTCCACTTGAGGCCGCAAACTCAGGATCTCTCTCACATACCTAGAGCTGAGAGAAGCCTCCTCTTGAGGTGCTTGTGGTAAGGTGGTATTCCTCAGGAGTCGAAGCCAGGGACTAACCTCTCATCTCGTGTTGATTCTTGGTCCACGGAGCTCTTTCGTGTTGCTACAGTGACCTCAGGATCCCTCTAGCCTTGAAACAGTGTTCTTGGGGTTTCTCTGGAGTGCCATCAAGGAAATCAAGGCTCCTTTCATGTGTGATGTGCAACACGGAATTGCTCTGCACGCAGTGCAGGGGAATCGGGCCTCATCTCGCGGCGAGGGGGAAGTCTCATGGTTTTTCTCGAGTTGCGGCGGGAACCTGGGGTATATTCTCGAGTTACGACGGGGATGGCCCTTCCACACACGTGTGTGTTCAGCCATGTCAGGACTCCTGCCTAGTTGCGAGGGACAACTCGGGATTCTCCTCGAGGCTTTGCAGGGCAATTGGGACGCCTCTCCAGCTGAGACGGGAGACCAAGGGTCCCTTTCCACGTGCCACAGGAATCCTGGGTCTCCTATCAAGTTTCACGAGGAGTCAGGCATCGTCTCCTTTGGAGGCACTGATCTCCGCATTCCTCTTGAGTTTTCAAAGGATTTGAGGCCTCCTGTCGCGATGAGGTGGGGAACTAGGTCTTTCTCTGTGGTCTCCACAGGGGATTCAGACACCCTTTCGTCTTGGGAGATGCAAGACGAGCCTGCATTCCAGTCACTGCAGGGATATCCGGCCTTATTTCGAGTCAGGGCATCGTGGTGTCCATTCCACTTGAGGCCGCAAACTCAGGGTCCCTCTCACATACCTAGAGCTGAGAGAAGCCTCCTCTTGAGGTGCTTGTGGTAAGGTGGTATTCCTCTGGAGTCGAAGCCAGGGACTAACCTCTCATCTCGAGTTGATTTTTGGCCCACGGAGCTCTTTCGTGTTGCTACAGTGACCTCAGGATCCCTCTAGGCTTGAAACAGTGTTCTTGGGGTTTCTCTGGAGTGCCATCAAGGAAATCAAGGCTCCTTTCATGTGTGATGTGCAACACGGAATTGCTCTGCACGCAGTGCAGGGGAATCGGGCCTCATCTCGCGGCGAGGGGGAAGTCTCATGGTTTTTCTCGAGTTGCGGCGGGAACCTGGGGTATATTCTCGAGTTACGACGGGGATGGCCCTTCCACCCACGTGTTTCTTCAGCGACGTCAGGACTCCTGCCTAGTTGCGAGGGACACCTCGGGATTCTCCTCGAGGCTTGGCAGGGCAATTGGGACGCCTCTCCAGCTGAGGCGGGAGACCAAGTGTCCCTTTCCAAGTGCCACAGGAATCCTGGGACTCCTATCAAGTTGCACGAGGAGTCAGGCATCGTCTCCTTTGGAGGCACTGATCTCCGCGTACCTCTGGAATTTTCAAAGGATGTGAGGCTATCGGTCGCGATGAGGAGGGGAACTAAGTCTTTCTCTGTGCTTTCCACAGGGGATTCAGACATCCTTTCGTCCTGGGAGATGCAAGACGAGCCTGCATTGAAGTCACTGCAGGGATATCCGGCCTTATTTCGAGTCAGAGCATCGCGGTGTCCATTCCACTTGAGGCCGCAAACTCAGGATCCCTCTCACATACCTAGAGCTGAGAGAAGCCTCCTCTTGAGGTGCTTGTGGTAAGGTGGTATTCCTCTGGAGACGAATCCAGGGACTAACCTCTCTTTTCGAGTTGATTTTTGGTCCACAGAGTTCTTTCGTGTTGCTACAGTGACCTCAGGATCCCTCTAGCCTTGAAACAGTGTTCTTGGGGTTTCTCTGGAGTGCCATCAAGGAAATCAAGGCTCCTTTCATGTGTGATGTGCAAGACGGAATTGCTCTGCACGCAGTACACGGGAATCGGGCCTCATCTCGCGTCGAGTGGGAAGTATCATGGTTTTTCTCGAGTTGCGGCGGGAACCTGGGGTATATTCTCGAGTTACGACGGGGATGGCCCTTCCACCCACGTGTTTCTTCAGCCACGTCAGGACTCCTGCCTAGTTGCGAGGGACAACTCGGGATTCTTCTCGAGGCTTGGCAGGGCAATTGGAACGCCTCTCCAGCTGAGGCGGGAGACCAAGGGTCCCTTTCCACGTGCCACAAGAATCCTGGGACTCCTATCAAGTTTCACGAGGAGTCAGGCATCGTCTCCTTTGGAGGCACTGATCTCCGCGTACCTCTGGAGTTTTCAAAGGATGTGAGGCCTGCGGTCGCGATGAGGTGGGGACCTAGGTGTTTCTCTGTGGTCTCCACAGGGGATTCAGACATCCTTTCTTCTTGGGAGATGCAAGACGAGCCTGCATTCAAGTCACTGCAGGGATATCCGGCCTTATTTCGAGTCAGGGCATCGCGGTGTCCATTCCACTTGAGGCCGCAAACTCAGGATCCCTCTCACATACCTAGAGCTGAGAGAAGCCTCCTCTTGAGGTGCTTGTGGTAAGGTGGTATACCTCAGGAGTTGAAGCCAGGGACTAACCTCTCATCTCGTGTTGATTCTTGGTCCACGGAGCTCTTTCGTGTTGCTACAGTGACCTCAGGATCCCTCTAGCCTTGAAACAGTGTTCTTGGGGTTTCTCTGGAGTGCCATCAAGGAAATCAAGCCTCCTTTCATGTGTGATGTGCAACACGGAATTGCTCTGCACCCAGTGCAGGGGAATCGGGCCTCATCTCGTGGAGAGGGGGAAGACTCATGGTTTTTCTCGAGTTGCAGCGGGAACTTGGGGTATACTCTCGAGTTACGACGGGGATGGCCCTTCCACACACGTGTGTGTTCAGCCATGTCAGGACTCCTGCCTAGTTGCGAGGGACATCTCGGGATTCTCCTCGAGGCTTTGCAGGGCAATTGGGACGCCTCTCCAGCTGAGACGGGAGACCAAGGGTCCCTTTCCACGTGCCACAGGAATCCTGGGTCTCCTATAAAGTTTCACGAGGAGTCAGGCATCGTCTCCTTTGGAGGCACTGATCTCCGCATACCTCTGGAGTTTCCAAAGGATTTGAGCCCTCTGTCGCGATGAGGTGGGGATCTAGGTCTTTCTCTGTGGTCTCCACAGGGGATTCAGACACCCTTTCATCTTGGGAGATGCAAGAGGAGCCTGCATTCAAGTCACTGCAGGGATATCCGGCCTTATTTCGAGTCAGGGCATTGCGGTGTCCATTCCACATGAGGCCGCAAACTCAGGGTCCCTCTCACATACCTAGAGCTGAGAGAAGCCTCCTCTTGAGGTGTTTCTGGTAAGGTGGTATTCCTCTGGAGTCGAAGCCAGGGACTAACCTCTCATCTCGAGTTGATTTTTGGTCCACGGAGCTCTTTCGTGTTGCTTCAGTGACCTCAGGATCCCTCTAGCCTTGAAACAGTGTTCTTCGGGTTTCTCTGGAGTGCCATGAAGGAAATCAAGGCTCCTTTCATGTGTGATGTGCAACACAGAATTGCTCTGCACGCAGTGCAGGGGAATCGGGCCTCATCTCGCAGCGAGGGGGAAGTCTCATGGTTTTTCTCGAGTTGCGGCGGGAACCTGGGTTATATTCTCGAGTAACGACGGGGATGGCCCTTCCACACACGTGTTTGTTCAGCCACGTCAGGACTCCTGCCTAGTTGCGAGACACAACTCGGGATTCTCCTCGAGGCTTGGCAAGGCAATTGGGACGCCTCTCCAGCTGAGGCGGGAGACCAAGGGTCCCTTTCCACGTGCCACAGGAATCCTGGGACTCCTATCAATTTTCACGAGGAGTCAGGCATCGTCTCCTTTGGAGGCACTGATCTCCGCGTACCTCTGGAGTTTTCAAAGGATGTGAGGCCTCCGGTCGCGATGAGGTGGGGAACTAGGTCTTTCTCTGTGGTCTCCACAGGGGATTCAGACATCCTTTCATCTTGGGAGATGCAAGACGAGCCTGCATTCAAGTCACTGCAGGGATATCCAGCCTTATTTCGCGTCAGGGCATCGCAGTGTCCATTCCACTTGAGGTCGCAAACTCAGGGTCCCTCTCACATACCTAGAGCTGAGAGAAGCCTCCTCTTGAGGTGCTTGTGGTAAGGTGGTATTCCTCTGGAGTCGAAGCCAGGGACTAACCTCTCATCTCGAGTTGATTTGTGGCCCACGGAGCTCTTTCGTGTTGCTACAGTGACGTCAGGATCCCTCTAGCCTTGAAACAGTGTTCTTGGGGTTTCTCTGGAGTGCCATCAAGGAAATCAAGGCTCCTTTCATGTGTGATGTGCAACACGGAATTGCTCTGCACGCAGTGCAGGGGAATCGGGCCTCATCTCGCGGCGAGGGGGAAGTCTCATGGTTTTTCTCGAGTTGTGGCGGGAACCTGGGGTATATTCTCGAGTTACGACGGGGATGGCCCTTCCACCCACGTGTTTCTTCAGCGACGTCAGGACTCTTGCCTAGTTGCGAGACACAACTCGGGATTCTCCTCGAGGCTTGGCAAGGCAATTGGGACGCCTCTCCAGCTGAGGCGGGAGACCAAGGGTCCCTTTCCACGTGCCACAGGAATCCTGGGACTCCTATCAAGTTTCACGAGGAGTCAGGCATCGTCTCCTTTGGAGGCACTGATCTCCGCGTACCTCTGGAGTTTTCAAAGGATGTGAGGCCTCCGGTCGCGATGAGGTGGGGAACTAGGTCTTTCTCTGTGTTCTCCACAGGGGATTCAGACATCCTTTCGTCTTGGGAGATGCAAGACGAGCCTGCATTCCAGTCACTGCAGGGATATCCGGCCTTATTTCGCGTCAGGGCATCGCGGTGTCCATTCCACTTGAGGCCGCAAACTGAGGGTCCCTCTCACATACCTAGAGCTGAGAGAAGCCTCCTCTTGAGGTGCTTCTGGTAAGGTGGTATTCCTCTGGAGTCGAAGCCAGGGACTAACCTCTCATCTCGAGTTGATTTTTGGCCCACGGAACTCTTTCGTGTTGCTACAGTGACCTCAGGATCCCTCTAGCCTTGAAACAGTGTTCTTGGGGTATCTCTGGAGTGCCATCAAGGAAATCAAGGCTCCTTTCATGTGTGATGTGCAACACGGAATTGCTCTGCACGCAGTGCAGGGGAATCGAGCCTCATCTCGCGGCGAGGGGGAAGTCTCATGGTTTTTCTCGAGTTGCGGCGGTAACCTGGGGTATATACTCGAGTTACGACGGGGATGGCCCTTCCACACACGTGTTTGTTCAGCCACGTCAGGACTCCTGCCTAGCTGCGAGGGACAACTCTGGATTCTCCTCGAGGCTTGGCAGGGCAATTGGGACGCCTCTCCAGCTGAGGCGGGAGACCACGTGTCCCTTTCCAAGTGCCACAAGAATCCTGGGACTCCTATCAAGTTTCACGAGGAGTCAGGCATCGTCTCCTTTGGAGGCACTGATCTCCGTGGACCTCTGGAGTTTTCAAAGGATGTGAGGCTATCGGTCGCGATGAGGTGGGGAACTAAGTCTTTCTCTGTGCTTTCCACAGGGGATTCAGACATCCTTTCGTCCTGGGAGATGCAAGACGAGCCTGCATTCCAGTCACTGCAGGGATATCCAGCCTTATTTCGCGTCAGGGCATCGCGGTGTCCATTCCACTTGAGGCCGCAAACTCAGGGTCCCTCTCACATACCTAGAGCTGAGAGAAGCCTCCTCTTGAGGTGCTTGTGGTAAGGTGGTATTCCTCTGGAGTCGAAGCCAGGGACTAACCTCTCATCTCGAGTTGATTTTTGGTCCACGGAGCTCTTTCGTGTTGCTACAGTGACCTCAGGATCCCTCTAGCCTTGAAACAGTGTTCTTGGGGTTTCTCTGGAGTGCCATGAAGGAAATCAAGGCTCCTTTCATGTGTGATGTGCAACACAGAATTGCTCTGCACGCAGTGCAGGGGAATCGGGCCTCATCTCGCGGCGAGGGGCAAGTCTCATGGTTTTTCTCGAGTTGCGGCGGGAACCTGGGGTATATTCTCGAGTTACGACGGGGATCTCCCTTCCACACACGTGTTTGTTCAGCCACGTCAGGACTCCTGCCTAGTTGCGAGACACAACTCGGGATTCTCCTCGAGGCTTGGCAAGGAAATTGGGACGCCTCTCCAGCTGAGGCGGGAGACCAAGGGTCCCTTTCCACGTGCCACAGGAATCCTGGGACTCCTATCAAGTTTCACGAGGAGTCAGGCATCGTCTCCTTTGGAGGCACTGATCTCCGCGTAGCTCTGGAGTTTTCAAAGGATGTGAGGCCTCCGGTCGCGATGACGTGGGGAACTAGGTCTTTCTCTGTGGTCTCCACAGGGGATTCAGACATCCTTTCATCTTGGGAGATGCAAGACGAGCCTGCATTCAAGTCACTGCAGGGATATCCAGCCTTATTTCGCGTCAGGGCATCGCGGTGTCCATTCCACTTGAGGCCGCAAACTCAGGATCCCTCTCACATACCTAGAGCTGAGAGAAGCCTCCTCTTGAGGTGCTTGTGGTAAGGTGGTATTCCTCAGGAGTCGAAGCCAGGGACTAACCTCTCATCTCGAGTTGATTTTTGGCCCACGGAGCTCTTTCGTTTTGCTACAGTGACCTCAGGATCCCTCTAGCCTTGAAACAGTGTTCTTGGGGTTTCTCTGGAGTGCCATCAAGGAAATCAAGGCTCCTTTCATGTGTGATGTGGAACACGGAATTGCTCTGCACGCAGTGCAGGGGAATCGGGCCTCATCTCGCGGCGAGGGGGAAGTCTCATGGTTTTTCTCGAGTTGCAGCGGGAACCCGGGGTATATTCTCGAGTTACGACGGGGATGGCCCTTCCACACACGTGTTTGTTCAGCCACGTCAGGACTCCTGCCTAGTTGCGAGGGACAACTCGGGATTCTCCTCGAGGCTTTGCAGGGCAATTGGAACGCCTCTCCAGCTGAGGCGGGAGACCAAGGGTCCCTTTCCACGTGCCACAAGAATCCTGGGACTCCTATCAAGTTTCACGAGGAGTCAGGCATCGTCTCCTTTGGAGGCACTGATCTCCGCGTACCTCTGGAGTTTTCAAAGGATGTGAGGCCTCCGGTCGCGATGAGGTGGGGAACTAGGTCTTTCTCTGTGGTCTCCACAGGGGATTCAGACATCCTTTCTTCTTGGGAGATGCAAGACGAGCCTGCATTCAAGTCACTGCAGGGATATCCGGCCTTATTTCGAGTCAGGGCATCGCGGTGTCCATTCCACTTGAGGCCGCAAACTCAGGATCCCTCTCACATACCTAGAGCTGAGAGAAGCCTCCTCTTGAGGTGCTTGTGGTAAGGTGGTATTCCTCAGGAGTCGAAGCCAGGGACTAACCTCTCATCTCGTGTTGATTCTTGGTCCACGGAGCTCTTTCGCGTTTCTACAGTGACCTCAGGATCCCTCTAGCCTTGAAACAGTGTTCTTGGGGTTTCTCTGGAGTCCCATCAAGGAAATCAAGGCTCCTTTCATGTGTGATGTGCAAGACGGAATTGCTCTGCACGCAGTGCAGGGGAAACGGGCCACATCTCGCGGCGAGGGGGAAGTCTCATGGTTTTTCTCGAGTTGCAGCGGGAACCTGGGGTATATTCTCGAGTTACGACGGGGATGGCCCTTCCACACACGTGTTTGTTCAGGCATGTCAGGACTCCTGCCTAGTTGCGAGGGACAACTCGGGATTCTCCTCGAGGCTTTGCAGGGCAATTGGGACGCCTCTCCAGCTGAGGCGGGAGACCAAGGGTCCCTTTCCACGTGCCACAGGAATCCTGGGTCTCCTATCAAGTTTCATGAGGAGTCAGGCATCGTCTCCTTTGGAGGCACTGATCTCCGCATACCTCTGGAGTTTTCAAAGGATTTGAGGCCTCCTGTCGCGATGAGGTGGGGAACTAGGTCTTTCTCTGTGGTCTCCACAGGGGATTCAGACACCCTTTCGTCTTGGGAGATGCAAGACGAGCCTGCATTCCAGTCACTGCAGGGATATCCGGCCTTATTTCGAGTCAGAGCATCGCGGTGTCCATTCCACTTGAGGCCGCAAACTCAGGGTCCCTCTCACATACCTAGAGCTGAGAGAAGCCTCCTCTTGAGGTGCTTCTGGAAAGGTGGTATTCCTCTGGAGTCGAAGCCAGGGACTTACCTCTCATCTCGAGTTGATTTTTGGTCCACAGAGTTCTTTCGTGTTGCTACAGTGACCTCAGGATCCCTCTAGCCTTGAAACAGTGTTCTTGGGGTTTCTCTGGAGTGCCATGAAGGAAATCAAGGCTCCTTTCATGTGTGATGTGCAACACAGAATTGCTCTGCACGCAGTGCTGGGGAATCGGGCCTCATCTCGCGGCGAGGGGGAAGTCTCATGGTTTTTCTCGAGTTGCGGCGGGAACCTGGGGTATAGTCTCGAGTTACGACGGGGATGGCCCTTCCACACACGTGTTTGTTCAGCCACGTCAGGACTCCTGCCTAGTTGCGAGGGACAACTCGGGATTCTCCTCGAAGCTTGGCAGGGCAATTGGAACGCCTCTCCAGCTGAGGCGGGAGACCAAGGGTCCCTTTACACGTGCCACAAGAATCCTGGGACTCCTATCAAGTTTCACGAGGAGTCAGGCATCGTCTCCTTTGGAGGCACTGATCTCCGCGTACCTCTGGAGTTTTCAAAGGATGTGAGGCCTCCGGTCGCGATGAGGTGGGGAACTAGGTCTTTCTCTGTGGTCTCCACAGGGGATTCAGACATCCTTTCTTCTTGGGAGATGCAAGACGAGCCTGCATTCAAGTCACTGCAGGGATATCCAGCCTTATTTCGCGTCAGGGCATCGCGGTGTCCATTCCACTTGAGGCCGCAAACTCAGGGTCCCTCTCACATACCTAGAGCTGAGAGAAGCCTCCTCTTGAGGTGCTTGTGGTAAGGTGGTATTCGTCAGGAGTCGAAGCCAGGGATAAACCTCTCATCTCGTGTTGATTCTTGCTCCACGGAGCTCTTTCGTGTTGCTACAGTGACCTCAGGATCCCTCTAGCCTTGAAACAGTGTTCTTGGGGTTTCTCTGGAGTGCCATCAAGGAAATCAAGGCTCCTTTCATGTGTGATGTGCAACACGGAATTGCTCTGCACGCAGTGCAGGGGAATCGGGCCTCATCTCGCGGCGAGGGGGAAGTCTCATGGTTTTTCTCGAGTTGCGGCGGGAACCTGGGGTATATTGTCGAGTTACGACGGTGATGGCCCTTCCACACACGTGTGTGTTCAGCCATGTCAGGACTCCTGCCTAGTTGCGAGGGACAACTCGGGATTCTCCTCGAGGCTTTGCAGGGCAATTGGGACGCCTCTCCAGCTGAGACGGGAGACCAAGGGTCCCTTTCCACGTGCCACAGGAATCCTGGGTCTCCTATCAAGTTTCACGAGGAGTCAGGCATCGTCTCCTTTGGAGGCACTGATCTCCGCATACCTCTGGAGTTTTCAAAGGATTTGAGGCCTCCTGTCGCGATGAGGTGGGGAACTAGGTGTTTCTCTGTGGTCTCCACAGGGGATTCAGACACCCTTTCGTCTTGGGAGATGCAAGACGAGCCTGCATTCAAGTCACTGCAGGGATATCCAGCCTTATTTCGCGTCAGGGCGTCGCGGTGTCCATTCCACTTGAGGTCGCAAACTCAGGGTCCCTCTCACATACCTAGAGCTGAGAGAAGCCTCCTCTTGAGGTGCTTGTGGTAAGGTGGTATTCCTCTGGAGTCGAAGCCAGGGACTAACCTCTCATCTCGAGTTGATTTTTGGCCCACGGAGCTCTTTCGTGTTGCTACAGTGACCTCAGGATCCCTCTAGCCTTGAAACAGTGTTCTTGGGGTTTCTCTGGAGTGCCATCAAGGAAATCAAGGCTCCTTTCATGTGTGATGTGCAACACGGAATTGCTCTGCACGCAGTGCAGGGGAATCGGGCCTCATCTCGCGGCGAGGGGGAAGTCTCATGGTTTTTCTCGAGTTGCGGCGGGAACCTGGGGTATATTCTCGAGTTACGACGGGGATGGCCCTTCCACCCACGTGTTTGTTCAGCCACGTCAGGACCTCTGCCTAGTTGCGAGGGACAACTCGGGATTCTCCTCGAGGCTTGGCAGGGCAATTGGAACGCCTCTCCAGCTGAGGCGGGAGACCAAGGGTCCCTTTCCACGTGCCACAGGAATCCTGGGTCTCCTATCAAGTTTCACGAGGAGTCAGGCATCGTCTCCTTTGGAGGCACTGATCTCCGCATACCTCTGGAGTTTTCAAAGGATTTGAGGCCTCCTGTCGCGATGAGGTGGGGAACTAGGTCTTTCTCTGTGGTCTCCACAGGGGATTCAGACACCCTTTTGTCTTGGGAGATGCAAGACGGGCCTGCATTCCAGTCACTGCAGGGATATCCGGCCTTATTTCGAGTCAGGGCATCGCGGTGTCCATTCCACTTGAGGCCGCAAACTCAGGGTCCCTCTCACATACCTAGAGCTGAGAGAAACCTCCTCTTGAGGTGCTTGTGGTAAGGTGGTATTCTTCTGGAGTCGAAGCCAGGGACTAACCTCTCATCTCGAGTTGATTTTTGGTCCACGGAGCTCTTTCGTGTTGCTACAGTGACCTCAGGATCCCTCTAGCCTTGAAACAGTGTTCTTGGGGTTTCTCTGGAGTGCCATCAAGGAAATCAAGGCTCCTTTCATGTGTGATGTGCAACACAGAATTGCTCTGCACGCAGTGCAGGGGAATCGGGCCTCATCTCGCGGCGAGGGGAAAGTCTCATGGTTTTTCTCGAGTTGCGGCGGGAACCTGGGGTATATTCTCGAGTTAGGACGGGGATGGTCCTTCCACACACGTGTTTGTTCAGCCACGTCAGGACTCTTGCCTAGTTGCGAGACACAACTCGGGATTCTCCTCGAGGCTTGGCAAGGCAATTGGGACGCCTCTCCAGCTGAGGCGGGAGACCAAGGGTCCCTTTCCACGTGCCACAGGAATCCTGGGTCTCCTATCAAGTTTCACGAGGAGTCAGGCATCGTCTCCTTTGGAGGCACTGATCTCCGCATTCCTCTGGAGTTTTCAAAGGATGTGAGGCCTCCGGTCGCGATGAGGTGGGGAACTAGGTCTTTCTCTGTGGTCTCCACAGGGGATTCAGACAACCTTTCGTCTTGGGAGATGCAATACGAGCCTGCATTCAAGTCACTGCAGGGATATCCAGCCTTATTTCGCGTCAGGGCGTCGCGGTGTCCATTCCACTTGAGGCCGCAAACTCAGGGTCCCTCTCACATACCTAGAGCTGAGAGAAGCCTCCTCTTGAGGTGCTTGTGGTAAGGTGGTATTCCTCTGG
Organism: Cervus elaphus; assembly: GCF_910594005.1. NCBI lineage: Eukaryota > Metazoa > Chordata > Mammalia > Artiodactyla > Cervidae > Cervus > Cervus elaphus. Next base: position 1,352,654 of record NC_057846.1, read on the forward strand.
AGTCGAAGCCAGGGACTAACCTCTCATCTCGAGTTGATTTTTGGCCCACGGAGCTCTTTCGTGTTGCTACAGTGACCTCAGGATCCCTCTAGCCTTGAAACAGTGTTCTTGGGGTTTCTCTGGAGTGCCATCAAGGAAATCAAGGCTCCTTTCATGTGTGATGTGCAACACGGAATTGCTCTGCACGCAGTGCAGGGGAATCGGGCCTCATCTCGCGGCGAGGGGGAAGTCTCATGGTTTTTCTCGAGTTGTGGCGGGAACCTGGGGTATATTCTCGAGTTACGACGGGGATGGCCCTTCCACCCACGTGTTTGTTCAGCCACGTCAGGACCTCTGCCTAGTTGCGAGGGACAACTCGGGATTCTCCTCGAGGCTTGGCAGGGCAATTGGAACGCCTCTCCAGCTGAGGCGGGAGACCAAGGGTCCCTTTCCACGTGCCACAGGAATCCTGGGACTCCTATCAAGTTTCACGAGGAGTCAGGCATCGTCTCCTTTGGAGGCACTGATCTCCGCGTACCTCTGGAGTTTTCAAAGGATGTGAGGCCTCCGGTCGCGATGAGGTGGGGAACTAGCTCTTTCTCTGTGGTCTCCATAGGGGATTCAGACATCCTTTCATCTTGGGAGATGCAAGACGAGCCTGCATTCAAGTCACTGCAGGGATATCCAGCCTTATTTCGCGTCAGGGCATCGCGGTGTCCATTCCACTTGAGGCCGCAAACTCAGGGTCCCTCTCACATACCTAGAGCTGAGAGAAGCCTCCTCTTGAGGTGCTTGTGGTAAGGTGGTATTCCTCTGGAGTCGAAGCCAGGGACTAACCTCTCATCTCGAGTTGATTTTTGGTCCACGGAGCTCTTTCGTGTTGCTACAGTGACCTCAGGATCCCTCTAGCCTTGAAACAGTGTTCTTGGGGTTTCTCTGGAGTGCCATGAAGGAAATCAAGGCTGCTTTCATGTGTGATGTGCAACACGGAATTTCTCTGCATGCAGTGCAGGGGAATCGGGCCTCATCTCGCGGAGAGGGGGAAGTCTCATGGTTTTTCTCGAGTTGCGGCGGGAACCTGGGGTATATTCTCGAGTTACGACGGGGATGGCCCTTCCACCCACGTGTTTCTTCAGCGACGTCAGGACTCCTGCCTAGTTGCGAGGGACAACTCAGGATTCTCCTCGAGGCTTGGCAGGGCAATTGGGACGCCTCTCCAGCTGAGGCGGGAGACCAAGGGTCCCTTTCCAAGTGCCACAGGAATCCTGGGACTCCTATCAAGTTTCACGAGGAGTCAGGCATCGTCTCCTTTGGAGGCACTGATCTCCGCGTACCTCTGGAGTTTTCAAAGGATATGAGGCTATAGGTCGCGATGAGGTGGGGAACTAAGTCTTTCTCTGTGCTTTCCACAGGGGATTCAGACATCCTTTCGTCCTGGGAGATGCAAGACGAGCCTGCATTCCAGTCACTGCAGGGATATCCGGCCTTATTTCGAGTCAGGGCATCGCGGTGTCCATTCCACTTGAGGCCGCAAACTCAGGGTCCCTCTCACATACCTAGAGCTGAGAGAAGCCTCCTCTTGAGGTGCTTGTGGTAAGGTGGTATTCCTCTGGAGACGAATCCAGGGACTAACCTCTCTTTTCGAGTTGATTTTTGGTCCACAGAGTTCTTTCGCGTTGCTACAGTGACCTCAGGATCCCTCTATCCTTGAAACAGTGTTCTTGGGGTTTCTCTGGAGTGCCATCAAGGAAATCAAGGCTCCTTTCATGTGTGATGTGCAAGACGGAATTGCTCTGCACGCAGAACAGGGGAATCGGGCCTCATCTCGCATCGAGGGGGAAGTCTCATGGTTTTTCTCGAGTTGCGTCGGGAACCTGGGGTATATTCTCGAGTTACCACGGGGATGGCCCTTCCACACACGTGTGTGTTCAGCCATGTCAGGACTCCTGCCTAGTTGCGAGGGACAACTAGGGATTCTCCTCGAGGCTTTGCAGGGCAATTGGGACGCCTCTCCAGCTGAGACGGGAGACCAAGGGTCCCTTTCCACGTGCCACAGGAATCCTGGGTCTCCTATCAAGTTTCACGAGGAGTCAGGCATCGTCTCCTTTGGAGGCACTGATCTCCGCATACCTCTGGAGTTTTCAAAGGATTTGAGGCCTCCTGTCGCGATGAGGTGGGGAACTAGGTCTTTCTCTGTGGTGTCCACAGGGGAATCAGACACCCTTTCGTCTTGGGAGATGCAAGACGAGCCTGCATTCCAGTCACTGCAGGGATATCCGGCCTCATTTCAAGTCAGGGCATCGCGGTGTCCATTCCACTTGAGGTCACAAACTCAGGGTCCCTCTCACATACCTAGAGCTGAGAGAAGCCTCCTCTTGAGGTGCTTGTGGTAAGGTGGTATTCCTCTGGAGTCGAAGCCAGGGACTAACCTCTCATCTCGAGTTGATTTTTGGTCCACGGAGCTCTTTCGTGTTGCTACAGTGACCTCAGGATCCCTCTAGCCTTGAAACAGTGTTCTTGGGGTTTCTCTGGAGTGCCATGAAGGAAATCAAGGCTCCTTTCGTGTGTGATGTGCAACACAGAATTGCTCTGCACGCAGTGCAGGGGAATCGGGCCTCATCTCGCGGCGAGGGGGAAGTCTCATGGTTTTTCTCGAGTTGCGGCGGGAACCTGGCGTATATTCTCGAGTTACGACGGGGATGGCCCTTCCACACACGTGTTTGTTCAGCCACGTCAGGACTCTTGCCTAGTAGCGAGACATAACTCGGGATTCTCCTCGAGGCTTGGCAAGGCAATTGGGACGCCTCTCCAGCTGAGGCGGGATACCAAGGGTCCCTTTCCACGTGCCACAGGAATCCTGGGACTCCTATCAAGTTTCACGAGGAGTCAGGCATCTTCTCCTTTGGAGGCAATGATCTCCGCGTACCTCTGGAGTTTTCAAAGGATGTGAGGCCTCCGGTCGCGATGAGGTGGGGAACTAGGTCTTTCTCTGTGGTCTCCACAGGGGATTCAGACATCCTTTCATCTTGGGAGATGCAAGACGAGCCTGCATTCAAGTCACTGCAGGGATATCCAGCCTTATTTCGTGTCAGGGCATCGCGGTGTCCATTCCACTTGAGGCCGCAAACTCAGGGTCCCTCTCACATACCTAGAGCTGAGAGAAGCCTCCTCTTGAGGTGCTTGTGGTAAGGTGGTATTCCTCTGGAGTCGAAGCCAGGGACTAACCTCTCATCTCGAGTTGATTTTTGGTCCACGGAGCTCTTTCGTGTTGCTACAGTGACCTCAGGATCCCTCTAGCCTTGAAACAGTGTTCTTGGGGTTTCTCTGGAGTGCCATGAAGGAAATCAAGGCTGCTTTCATGTGTGATGTGCAACACGGAATTTCTCTGCATGCAGTGCAGGGGAATCGGGCCTCATCTCGCAGCGAGGGGGAAGTCTCATGGTTTTTCTCGAGTTGCGGCGGGAACCTGGGGTATATTCTCGAGTTACGACGGGGATGGCCCTTCCACCCACGTGTTTCTTCAGCGACGTCAGGACTCCTGCCTAGTTGCGAGGGACAACTCAGGATTCTCCTCGAGGCTTGGCAGGGCAATTGGGACGCCTCTCCAGCTGAGGCGGGAGACCAAGTGTCCCTTTCCACGTGCCACAGGAATCCTGGGACTCCTATCAAGTTTCACGAGGAGTCAGGCATCGTCTCCTTTGGAGGCACTGATCTCCGCGTACCTCTGGAGTTTTCAAAGGATATGAGGCTATAGGTCGCGATGAGGTGGGGAACTAAGTCTTTCTCTGTGCTTTCCACAGGGGATTCAGACATCCTTTCGTCCTGGGAGATGCAAGACGAGCCTGCATTGAAGTCACTGCAGGGATATCCGGCCTTATTTCGAGTCAGGGCATCGCGGTGTCCATTCCACTTGAGGCCGCAAACTCAGGGTCCCTCTCACATACCTATAGCTGAGAGAAGCCTCCTCTTGAGGTGCTTGTGGTAAAGTGGTATTCCTCTGGAGACGAATCCAGGGACTACCCTCTCTTTTCGAGTTGATTTTTGGTCCACAGAGTTCTTTCGCATTGCTACAGTGACCTCAGGATCCCTCTATCCTTGAAACAGTGTTCTTGGGGTTTCTCTGGAGTGCCATCAAGGAAATCAAGGCTCCTTTCATGTGTGATGTGCAAGACGGAATTGCTCTGCACGCAGAACAGGGGAATCGGGCCTCATCTCGCATCGAGGGGGAAGTCTCATGGTTTTTCTCGAGTTGCGGCGGGAACCTGGGGTATATTCTCGAGTTACGATGGGGATGGCCCTTCCACACACGTGTTTGTTCAGCCACGTCAGGACTCCTGCCTAGTTGCGAGGGACAACTCGGGATTCTCCTCGAGGCTTGGCAGGGCAATTGGGACGCCTCTCCAGCTGAGACGGGAGACCAAGGGTCCCTTTCCACGTGCCACAAGAATCCTGGGACTCCTATCAAGTTTCACGAGGAGTCAGGCATCGTCTCCTTTGGAGGCACTGATCTCCGCATACCTCTGGAGTTTTCAAAGGATTTGAGGCCTCCTGTCGCGATGAGGTGGGGAACTAGGTATTTCTCTGTGGTCTCCACAGGGGATTCAGACACCCTTTCCTCTTGGGAGATGCAAGACGAGCTTGCATTCCAGTCACTGCAGAGATATCCGGCCTTATTTCGCGTCAGGGCATCGCGGTGTCCATTCCACTTGAGGCCGCAAACTCAGGGTCCCTCTCACATACCTAGAGCTGAGAGAAGCCTCCTCTTGAGGTGCTTGTGGTAAGGTGGTATTCCTCAGGAGTCGAAGCCAGGGACTAACCTCTCATCTCGTGTTGATTCTTGGTCCACGGAGCTCTTTCGTGTTGCTACAGTGACCTCAGGATCCCTCTAGCCTTGAAACAGTGTTCTTGGGGTTTCTCTGGAGTGCCATCAAGGAAATCAAGGCTCCTTTCATGTGTGATGTGCAACACGGAATTGCTCTGCACGCAGTGCAGGGAAATCGGGCCTCATCTCGCGGCGAGGGGGAAGTCTCATGGTTTTTCTCGAGTTGCGGCGGGAACCTGGGGTATATTCTCGAGTTACGACGGGGATGGCCCTTCCACCCACGTGTTTCTTCAGCGACGTCAGGACTCCTGCCTAGTTGCGAGGGACAACTCTGGATTCTCCTCGAGGCTTGGCAGGGCAATTGGGACACCTCTCCTGCTGAGGCGGGAGACCAAGTGTCCCTTTCCAAGTGCCACAGGAATCCTGGGACTCCTATCAAGTTTCACGAGGAGTCAGGCATCGTCTCCTTTGGAGGCACTGATCTCCGCGTACCTCTGGAGTTTTCAAAGGATGTGAGGCTATCGGTCGCGATGAGGTGGGGAACTAAGTCTTTCTCTGTGCTTTCCACAGGGGATTCAGACATCCTTTCGTCGTGGGAGATGCAAGACGATGCCTGCATTGAAGTCACTGCAGGGATATCCGGCCTTATTTCGAGTCAGGGCATCGCGGTGTCCATTCCACTTGAGGCCGCAAACTCAGGGTCCCTCTCACATACCTAGAGCTGAGAGAAGCCTCCTCTTGAGGTGCTTGTGGTAAGGTGGTATTCCTCTGGAGACGAATCCAGGGACTAACCTCTCTTTTCGAGTTGATTTTTGGTCCACAGAGTTCTTTCGTGTTGCTACAGTGACCTCAGGATCCCTCTATCCTTGAAACAGTGTTCTTGGGGTTTCTCTGGAGTGCCATCAAGGAAATCAAGGCTCCTTTCATGTGTGATGTGCAAGACGGAATTGCTCTGCACGCAGTACAGGGGAATCGGGCCTCATCTCGCATCGAGGGGGAAGTCTCATGGTTTTTCTCGAGTTGCGGCGGGAACCTGGGGTATATTCTCGAGTTACGATGGGGATGGCCCTTCCACACACGTGTTTGTTCAGCCACGTCAGGACTCCTGCCTAGTTGCGAGGGACAACTCTGGATTCTCCTCGAGGCTTGGCAGGGCAATTGGGACGCCTCTCCAGCTGAGGCGGGAGACCAAGGGTCCCTTTCCACGTGCCACAAGAATCCTGGGACTCCTATCAAGTTTCACGAGGAGTCAGGCATCGTCTCCTTTGGAGGCACTGATCCCCGCATACCTCTGGCGTTTTCAAAGGATTTGAGGCCTCCTGTCGCGATGAGGTGGGGAACTAGGTCTTTCTCTGTGGTCTCCACAGGGGATTCAGACACCCTTTCGTCTTGGGAGATGCAAGACGAGCCTGCATTCCAGTCACTGCTGGGATATCCGGCCTTATTTCGCGTCAGTGCATCGCGGTGTCCATTCCACTTGAGGCCGCAAACTCAGGGTCCCTCTCACATACCTAGAGCTGAGAGAAGCCTCCTCTTGAGGTGCTTGTGGTAAGGTGGTATTCCTCTGGAGTCGAAACCAGGGACTAACCTCTCATCTCGAGTTGATTTTTGGTCCACGGAGCTCTTTTGTGTTGCTACAGTGACCTCAGGATCCCTCTAGCCTTGAAACAGTGTTCTTGGGGTTTCTCTGGAGTGCCATGAAGGAAATCAAGGCTCCTTTCATGTGTGATGTGCAACACAGAATTGCTTTGCACGCAGTGCAGGGGAATCGGGCCTCATCTCGCGGCGAGGGGGAAGTCTCATGGTTTTTCTCGAGTTGCGGCGGGAACCTGGGGTATATTCTCGAGTTACGACGGGGATGGAACTTCCACACACGTGTTTGTTCAGCCACGTCAGGACTCTTGCCTAGTTGCGAGACACAACTCGGGATTCTCCTCGAGGCTTGGCAAGGCAATTGGGACGCCTCTCCAGCTGAGGCGGGAGACCAAGGGTCCCTTTCCACGTGCCACAGGAATCCTGGGACTCCTATCAAGTTTCACGAGGAGTCAGGCATCGTCTCCTTTGGAGGCACTGATCTCCGCGTACCTCTGGAGTTTTCAAAGGATGTGAGGCCTCGGGTCGCGATGAGGTGGGGAACTAGGTCTTTCTCTGTGGTCTCCACAGGGGATTCAGACACCCTTTCGTATTGGGAGATGCAAGACGAGCCTGCATTCCAGTCACTGCAGGGATAATCGGCCTTATTTCGAGTCAGGACATCGCGGTGTCCATTACACTTGAGGCCGCAAACTCAGGGTCCCTCTCACATACCTAGAGCTGAGAGAAGCCTCCTCTTGAGGTGCTTGTGGTAAGGTGGTATTCCTCTGGAGTCGAAGCCAGGGACTAACCTCTCATCTCGAGTTGATTTTTGGCCCACGGAGCTCTTTCGTGTTGCTACAGTGACCTCAGGATCCCTCTAGCCTTGAAAGAGTGTTCTTGGGGTTTCTCTGGAGTGCCATCAAGGAAATCAAGGCTCCTTTCATGTGTGATGTGCAACACGGAATTGCTCTGCACGCAGTGCAGGGGAATCGGGCCTCATCTCGCGGCGACGGGGAAGTCTCATGGTTTTTCTTGAGTTGCGGCGGGAACCTGGGGTATATTCTCGAGTTACGACGGGGATGGCCCTTCCACCCACGTGTTTCTTCAGCGACGTCAGGACTCCTGCCTAGTTGCGAGGGACAACTCGGGATTCTCCTCGAGGCTTTGCAGGCCAATTGGGACGCCTCTCCAGCTGAGACGGGAGACCAAGGGTCCCTTTCCACGTGCCACAGGAATCCTGGGTCTCCTATCAAGTTTCACGAGGAGTCAGGCATCGTCTCCTTTGGAGGCACTGATCTCCGCATACCTCTGGAGTTTTCAAAGGATTTGAGGCCTCCTGTCGCGATGAGGTGGGGAACTAGGTCTTTCTCTGTGGTCTCCACAGGGGATTCAGACACCCTTTCGTCTTGGGAGATGCAAGACGAGCCTGCATTCCAGTCACTGCAGGGATATCCGGCCTAATTTCGAGTCAGGGCATCGTGGTGTCCATTCCACTTGAGGCCGCAAACTCAGGGTCCCTCTCACATACCTAGAGCTGAGAGAAGCCTCCTCTTGAGGTGCTTGTGGTAAGGTGGTATTCCTCTGGAGACGAAGCCAGGGACTAACCTCTCATCTCGAGTTGATTTTTGGCCCACGGAGCTCTTTCGTGTTGCTACAGTGACCTCAGGATCCCTCTAGCCTTGAAACAGTGTTCTTGGGGTTTCTCTGGAGTGCCATCAAGGAAATCAAGTCTCCCTTCATGTGTGATGTGCAACACAGAATTGCTCTGCACGCAGTGCAGGGGAATCGGGCCTCATCTCGCGTCGAGGGGGAAGTCTCATGGTTTTTCTCGAGTTGCGGCGGGAACCTGGGGTATATTCTCGAGTTACGACGGGGATGGCCCTTCCACCCACGTGTTTGTTCAGCCACGTCAGGACTCCTGCCTAGTTGCGAGGGACAACTCGGGATTCTCCTCGAGGCTTGGCAGGGCAATTGGAACGCCTCTCCAGCTGAGGCGGGAGACCAAGGGTCCCTTTCCACGTGCCACAAGAATCCTGGGACTCCTATCAAGTTTCACGAGGAGTCAGGTATCGTCTCCTTTGGAGGCACTGATCTCCGCGTACCTCTGGAGTTTTCAAAGGATTTGAGGCCTCCTGTCGCGATGAGGTGGAGAACTAGGTCTTTCTCTGTGGTCTCCACAGGGGATTCAGACACCCTTTCGTCTTGGGAGATGCAAGACGAGCCTGCATTCCAGTCACTGCAGGGATATCCGGCCTTATTTCGCGTCAGGGCATCGCGGTGTCCATTCCACTTGATGCCGCAAACTCAGGGTCCCTCTCACATACCTAGAGCTGAGAGAAGCCTCCTCTTGAGGTGCTTGTGGTAAGGTGGTATTCCTCTCGAGTCGAAGCCAGGGACTAACCTCTCATCTCGAGTTGATTTTTGGTCCACGGAGCTCTTTCGTGTTGCTACAGTGACCTCAGGATCCCTCTAGCCTTGAAACAGTGTTCTTGGGGTTTCTCTGGAGTGCCATGAAGGAAATCAAGGCTCCTTTCATGTGTGATGTGCAACACAGAATTGCTCTGCACGCAGGGCAGGGGAATCGGGCCTCATCTCGCGGCGAGGGGGAAGTCTCATGGTTTTTCTCGAGTTGCGGCGGGAACCTGGGGTATATTCTCGAGTTACGACGGGGATGGCCCTTCCACCCACGTGTTTCTTCAGCGACGTCAGGACTCCTGCCTAGTTGCGAGGGACAACTCTGGATTCTCCTCGAGGCTTGGCAGGGCAATTGGGACACCTCTCCAGCTGAGGCGGGAGACCAAGTGTCCCTTTCCAAGTGCCACAGGAATCCTGGGACTCCTATCAAGTTTCACGAGGAGTCAGGCATCGTCTCCTTTGGAGGCACTGATCTCCGCGTACCTCTGGAGTTTTCAAAGGATGTGAGGCTATCGGTCGCGATGAGGTGGGGAACTAAGTCTTTCTCTGTGCTTTCCACAGGGGATTCAGACATCCTTTCGTCATGGGAGATGCAAGACGAGCCTGCATTGAAGTCACTGCAGGGATATCCGGCCTTATTTCGAGTCAGGGCATCGCGGTGTCCATTCCACTTGAGGCCGCAAACTCAGGGTCCCTCTCACATACCTAGAGCTGAGAGGAGCCTCCTCTTGAGGTGCTTGTGGTAAGGTGGTATTCCTCTGGAGACGAATCCAGGGACTAACCTCTCTTTTCGAGTTGATTTTTGGTCCACAGAGTTCTTTCGTGTTGCTACAGTGACCTCAGGATCCCTCTAGCCTTGAAACAGTGTTCTTGGGGTTTCTCTGGAGTGCCATCAAGGAAATCAAGGCTCCTTTCATGTGTGATGTGCAAGACGGAATTGCTCTGCACGCAGTACAGGGGAATCGGGCCTCATCTCGCATCGAGGGGGAAGTCTCATGGTTTTTCTCGAGTTGCGGCGGGAACCTGGGGTATATTCTCGAGTTACGACGGGGATGGCCCTTCCACCCACGTGTTTGTTCAGCCACGTCAGGACTCCTGCCTAGTTGCCAGGGACAACTCGGGATTCTCCTCGAGGCTTGGCAGGGCAATTGGGACGCCTCTCCAGCTGAGGCGGGAGACCAAGTATCCCTTTCCAAGTGCCACAGGAATCCTGGGACTCCTATCAACTTTCACGAGGAGTCAGGCATCGTCTCCTTTGGAGGCACTGATCTCCGCGTACCTCTGGAGTTTTCAAAGGATGTGAGGCTATCGGTCGCGATGAGGTGGGGAACTAAGTCTTTCTCTGTGCTTTCCACAGGGGATTCAGACATCCTTTCGTCCTGGGAGATGCAAGACGAGCCTGCATTCAAGTCACTGCAGGGATATCCGGCCTTATTTCGCGTCAGGGCATCGCGGTGTCCATTCCACTTGAGGCCGCAAACTCAGGGTCCCTCTCACATACCTAGAGCTGAGAGAAGCCTCCTCTTGAGGTGCTTGTGGTAAGGTGGTATTCCTCAGGAGTCGAAGCCAGGGACTAACCTCTCTTTTCGAGTTGATTTTTGGTCCACAGAGTTCTTTCGTGTTGCTACAGTGACCTCAGGATCCCTCTATCCTTGAAACAGTGTTCTTGGGGTTTCTCTGGAGTGCCATCAAGGAAATCAAGGCTCCTTTCATGTGTGATGTGCAAGACGGAATTGCTCTGCACGCAGTACAGGGGAATCGGGCCTCATCTCGCATCGAGGGGGAAGTCTCATGGTTTTTCTCGAGTTGCGGCGGGAACCTGGGGTATATTCTCGAGTTACGATGGGGATGGCCCTTCCACCCAGGTGTTTGTTCAGCCACGTCAGGACTCCTGCCTAGTTGCGAGGGACAACTCGGGATTCTCCTCGAGGCTTGGCAGGGCAATTGGGACGCCTCTCCAGCTGAGGCGGGAGACCAAGGGTCCCTTTCCACGTGCCACAAGAATCCTGGGACTCCTATCAAGTTTCACGAGGAGTCAGGCATCGTCTCCTTTGGAGGCACTGATCCCCGCATACCTCTGGCGTTTTCAAAGGATTTGAGGCCTCCTGTCGCGATGAGGTGGGGAACTAGGTCTTTCTCTGTGGTCTCCACAGGGGATTCAGACACCCTTTCGTCTTGGGAGATGCAAGACGAGCCTGCATTCCAGTCACTGCTGGGATATCCGGCCTTATTTCGCGTCAGTGCATCGCGGTGTCCATTCCACTTGAGGCCGCAAACTCAGGGTCCCTCTCACATACCTAGAGCTGAGAGAAGCCTCCTCTTGAGGTGCTTGTGGTAAGGTGGTATTCCTCTGGAGTCGAAACCAGGGACTAACCTCTCATCTCGAGTTGATTTTTGGTCCACGGAGCTCTTTTGTGTTGCTACAGTGACCTCAGGATCCCTCTAGCCTTGAAACAGTGTTCTTGGGGTTTCTCTGGAGTGCCATGAAGGAAATCAAGGCTCCTTTCATGTGTGATGTGCAACACAGAATTGCTTTGCACGCAGTGCAGGGGAATCGGGCCTGATCTCGCGGCGAGGGGGAAGTCTCATGGTTTTTCTCGAGTTGCGGCGGGAACCTGGGGTATATTCTCGAGTTACGACGGGGATGGAACTTCCACACACGTGTTTGTTCAGCCACGTCAGGACTCTTGCCTAGTTGCGAGACACAACTCGGGATTCTCCTCGAGGCTTGGCAAGGCAATTGGGACGCCTCTCCAGCTGAGGCGGGAGACCAAGGGTCCCTTTCCACGTGCCACAGGAATCCTGGGACTCCTATCAAGTTTCACGAGGAGTCAGGCATCGTCTCCTTTGGAGGCACTGATCTCCGCGTACCTCTGGAGTTTTCAAAGGATGTGAGGCCTCCGGTCGCGATGAGGTGGGGAACTAGGTCTTTCTCTGTGGTCTCCACAGGGGATTCAGACACCCTTTCGTCTTGGGAGATGCAAGACGAGCCTGCATTCCAGTCACTGCTGGGATATCCAGCCTTATTTCGCGTCAGGGCATCGCGGTGTCCATTCCACTTGAGGCCGCAAACTCAGGGTCCCTCTCACATACCTAGAGCTGAGAGAAGCCTCCTCTTGAGGTGCTTGTGGTAAGGTGGTATTCCTCTGGAGTCGAAGCCAGGGACTAACCTCTCATCTCGAGTTGATTTTTGGCCCACGGAGCTCTTTCGTGTTGCTACAGTGACCTCAGGATCCCTCTAGCCTTGAAAGAGTGTTCTTGGGGTTTCTCTGGAGTGCCATCAAGGAAATCAAGGCTCCTTTCATGTGTGATGTGCAACACGGAATTGCTCTGCACGCAGTGCAGGGGAATCGGGCCTCATCTCGCGGCGACGGGGAAGTCTCATGGTTTTTCTCGAGTTGCGGCGGGAACCTGGGGTATATTCTCGAGTTACGACGGGGATGGCCCTTCCACCCACGTGTTTGTTCAGCCACGTCAGGACTCCTGCCTAGTTCGAGAGACAACTCGGGATTCTCCTCGGGGCTTGGCAGGGCAATTGGGACGCCTCTCCAGCTGAGGCGGGAGACCAAGTATCCCTTTCCAAGTGCCACAGGAATCCTGGGACTCCTATCAAGTTTCACGAGGAGTCAGGCATCGTCTCCTTTGGAGGCACTGATCTCCGCGTACCTCTGGAGTTTTCAAAGGATGTGAGGCTATCGGTCGCAATGAGGTGGGAAACTAAGTCTTTCTCTGTGCTTTCCACAGGGGATTCAGACATCCTTTCGTCGTGGGAGACGCAAGACGAGCCTGCATTGAAGTCACTGCAGGGATATCCGGCCTTATTTCGCGTCAGGGCATCGCGGTGTCCATTCCACTTGAGGCCGCAAACTCAGGGTCCCTCTCACATACCTAGAGCTGAGAGAAGCCTCCTCTTGAGGTGCTTGTGGTAAGGTGGTATTCCTCAGGAGTCGAAGCCAGGGACTAACCTCTCTTTTCGAGTTGATTTTTGGTCCACAGAGTTCTTTCGTGTTGCTACAGTGACCTCAGGATCCCTCTAGCCTTGAAACAGTGTTCTTGGGTTTCTCTGGAGTGCCATGAAGGAAATCAAGGCTCCTTTCATGTGTGATGTGCAACACGGAATTGCTCTGCACGCAGTGCAGGGGAATCGGGCCTCATCTCGCGGCGAGGGGGAAGTCTCATGGTTTTTCTCGAGTTGCGGCGGGAACCTGGGGTATATTATCGAGTTACGACGGGGATGGCCCTTCCACCCACGTGTTTCTTCAGCGACGTCAGGACTCCTGCCTAGTTGCGAGGGACAACTCGGGATTCTCCTCGAGGCGTGGCAGGGCAATTGGAACGCCTCTCCAGCTGAGATGGGAGACCAAGGGTCCCTTTCCACATGCCACAGGAATCCTGGGTCTCCTATCAAGTTTCACGAGGACTCAGGCATCATCTCATTTGGAGGCACTGATCTCCGCATACCTCTGGAGTTTTTAAAGGATTTGAGGCCTCCTGTCGCGATGAGGTGGGGAACTAGGTCTTTCTCTGTGGTCTCCACAGGGGATTCAGACACCCTTTCGTCTTGGGAGATGCAAGACGAGCCTGCATTCCTTTCACTGCAGGGATATCCGGCCTAATTTCGAGTCAGGGCATCGTGGTGTCCATTCCACTTGAGGCCGCAAACTCAGGGTCCCTCTCACATACCTAGAGCTGAGAGAAGCCTCCTCTTGAGGTGCTTGTGGTAAGGTGGTATTCCTCTGGAGACGAAGCCAGGGACTAACCTCTCATCTCGAGTTGATTTTTGGCCCACGGAGCTCTTTCGTGTTGCTACAGTGACCTCAGGATCCCTCTAGCCTTGAAACAGTGTTCTTGGGGTTTCTCTGGAGTGCCATCAAGGAAATCAAGGCTCCTTTCATGTGTGATGTGCAACACAGAATTGCTCTGCACGCAGTGCAGGGGAATCGGGCCTCATCTCGCGTCGAGGGGGAAGTCTCATGGTTTTTCTCGAGTTGCGGCGGGAACCTGGGGTATATTCTCGAGTTACGACGGGGATGGCCCTTCCACCCACGTGTTTGTTCAGCCACGTCAGGACTCCTGCCTAGTTGCGAGGGACAACTCGGGATTCTCCTCGAGGCTTGGCAGGGCAATTGGGACGCCTCTCCAGCTGAGGCGGGAGACCAAGTGTCCCTTTCCAAGTGCCACAGGAATCCTGGGACTCCTATCAAGTTTCACGAGAAGTCAGGCATCGTCTCCTTTGGAGGCACTGATCTCCGCGTACCTCTGGAGTTTTCAAAGGATGTGAAGCTATCGGTCGCGATGAGGTGGGAACTTGGTCTTTCTCTGTGCTTTCCACAGGGGATTCAGACATCCTTTCGTCCTGGGAGATGCAAGACGAGCCTGCATTGAAGTCACTGCAGGGATATCCGGCCTTATTTCGAGTCAGGGCATCGCGGTGTCCATTCCACTTGAGGCCGCAACCTCAGGGTCCCTCTCACATACCTAGAGCTGAGAGAAGCCTCCTCTTGAGGTGCTTGTGGTAAGGTGGTATTCCTCAGGAGTCGAAGCCAGGGACTAACCTCTCATCTCGAGTTGATTCTTGGTCCACGGAGCTCTTTCGTGTTGCTACAGTGACCTCAGGATCCCTCTAGCCTTGAAACAGTGTTCTTGGGTTTCTCTGGAGTGCCATGAAGGAAATCAAGGCTCCTTTCATGTGTGATGTGCAACACGGAATTGCTCTGCACGCAGTGCAGGGGAATCGGGCCTCATCTCGCAGCGAGGGGGAAGTCTCATGGTTTTTCTCGAGTTGCGGCGGGAACCTGGGGTATATTCTCGAGTTACGACGGGGATGGCCCTTCCACCCACGTGTTTCTTCAGCGACGTCAGGACTCCTGCCTAGTTGCGAGGGACAACTCGGGATTCTCCTCGAGGCTTGGCAGGGCAATTGGAACGCCTCTCCAGGTGAGGCGGGAGACCAAGGGTCCCTTTCCACGTGCCACAAGAATCCTGGGACTCCTATCAAGTTTCACGATTAGTCAGGCATCGTCTCCTTTGGAGGCACTGATTTCCGCGTACCTCTGGAGTTTTCAAAGGATGTGAGGCCTGCGGTCGCGATGAGGTGGGGAACTAGGTCTTTCTCTGTGGTCTCCACAGGGGATTCAGACATCCTTTCTTCTTGGGAGATGCAAGACGAGCCTGCATTCAAGTCACTGCAGGGATATCCGGCCTTATTTCGAGTCAGGGCATCGTGGTGTCCATTCCACTTGAGGCCGCAAACTCAGGATCCCTCTCACATACCTAGAGCTGAGAGAAGCCTCCTCTTGAGGTGCTTGTGGTACGGTGGTATTCCTCAGGAGTCGAAGCCAGGGACTAACCTCTCATCTCGTGTTGATTCTTGGTCCACGGAGCTCTTTCGTGTTGCTACAGTGACCTCAGGATCCCTCTAGCCTTGAAACAGTGTTCTTGGGGTTTCTCTGGAGTGCCATCAAGGAAATCAAGGCTCCTTTCATGTGTGATGTGCAACACGGAATTGCTCTGCACACAGTGCAGGGGAATCGGGCCTCATCTCGCGGCGAGGGGGAAGTCTCATGGTTTTTCTCGAGTTGCGGCGGGAACCTGGGGTATATTCTCGAGTTACGACGGGGATGGCCCTTCCACACTCGTGTGTCTTCAGCCATGTCAGGACTCCTGCTTAGTTGCGAGGGACAACTCGGGATTCTCCTCGAGGCTTTGCAGGGCAATTGGGACGCCTCTCCAGCTGAGACGGGAGACCAAGGGTCCCTTTCCACGTGCCACAGGAATCCTGGGACTCCTATCAAGTTTCACGAGGAGTCAGGCATCGTCTCCTTTGGAGGCACTTATCTCCGCATACCTCTGGAGTTTTCAAAGGATTTGAGGCCTCCTGTCGCGATGAGGTGGAGAACTAGGTCTTTCTCTGTGGTCTCCACAGGGGATTCAGACACCCTTTCGTCTTGGGAGATGCAAGACGAGCCTGCATTCCAGTCACTGCAGGGATATCCGGCCTTATTTCGAGTCAGGGCATCGCGGTGTCCATTCCACTTGAGGCCGCAAACTCAGGGTCCCTCTCACATACCTAGAGCTGAGAGAAGCCTCCTCTTGAGGTGCTTGTGGTAAGGTGGTATTCCTCTGGAGTCGAAGCCAGGGACTAACCTCTCATCTCGAGTTGATTTTTGGTCCACTGAGCACTTTCGTGTTGCTACAGTGACCTCAGGATCCCTCTAGCCTTGAAACAGTGTTCTTGGGGTTTCTCTGGAGTGCCATGAAGGAAATCAAGGCTCCTTTCATGTGTGATGTGCAACACAGAATTGCTCTGCACGCAGTGCAGGGGAATCGGGCCTCATCTCGCGGCGAGGGGAAATCTCATGGTTTTTCTCGAGTTGCGGCGGGAACCTGGGGTATATTCTCGAGTTACGACGGGGATGGCCCTTCCACACACGTGTTTCTTCCGCGACGTCAGGACTCCTGCCTAGTTGCGAGGCACAACTCTGGATTCTCCTCGAGGCTTGGCAGGGCAATTGGGACGCCTCTCCAGGTGAGGTGGGAGACCAAGTGTCCCTTTCCAAGTGCCACAGGAATCCTGGGACTCCTATCAAGTTTCACGAGAAGTCAGGCATCGTCTCCTTTGGAGGCACTGATCTCCGCGTACCTCTGGAGTTTTCAAGGGATGTGAGGCCTCCGGTCGCGATGAGGTGGGGAACTAAGTCTTTCTCTGTGCTTTCCACAGGGGATTCAGACATCCTTTCGTCTTGGGAGATGCAAGACGAGCCTGCATTGAAGTCACTGCAGGGATATCCGGCCTTATTTCGAGTCAGGGCATCGCGGTGTCCATTCCACTTGAGGCCGCAAACTCAGGGTCCCTCTCACATACCTAGAGCTGAGAGAAGCCTCCTCTTGAGGTGCTTGTGGTAAGGTGGTATTCCTCTGGAGACGAATCCAGGGACTAACCTCTCTTTTCGAGTTGATTTTTGGTCCACAGAGTTCTTTCGTGTTGCTACAGTGACCTCAGGATCCCTCTATCCTTGAAACAGTGTTCTTGGGGTTTCTCTGGAGTGCCATCAAGGAAATCAAGGCTTCTTTCATGTGTGATGTGCAAGACGGAATTGCTCTGCACGCAGTACAGGGGAATCGGGCCTCATCTCGCATCGAGGGGGAAGTCTCATGGTTCTTCTCGAGTTGCGGCGTTAACCTGGGGTATATTCTCGAGTTATGACGGGGATGGCCCTTCCACCCACGTGTTTCTTCAGCCACGTCAGGACTCCTGCCTAGTTGCGAGGGACAACTCTGGATTCTCCTTGAGGCTTGGCAGGGCAATTGGAAGGCCTCTCCAGCTGAGGCGGGAGACCAAGGGTCCCTTTCCACGTGCCACAAGAATCCTGGGACTCCTATCAAGTTTCACGAGGAGTCAGGCATCGTCTCCTTTGGAGGCACTGATCTCCGCGTACCTCTGGAGTTTTCAAAGGATGTGAGGCCTCCGGTCGCGATGAGGTGGGGAACTAGGTCTTTCTCTGTGGTCTCCACAGGGGATTCAGACATCCTTTCTTCTTGGGAGATGCAAGACGAGCCTGCATTCAAGTCACTGCAGGGATATCCGGCCTTATTTCGAGTCAGGGCATCGCGGTGTCCATTCCACTTGAGGCCGCAAAGTCAGGATCCCTCTCACATACCTAAAGCTGAGAGAAGCCTCCTCTTGAGGTGCTTGTGGTAATGTGGTATTCCTCAGGAGTCGAAGCCAGGGACTAACCTCTCATCTTGTGTTGATTCTTGGTCCACGGAGCTCTTTCGTGTTGCTACAGTGACCTCAGGATCCCTCTAGCCTTGAAACAGTGTTCTTGGGGTTTCTCTGGAGTGCCATCAAGGAAATCAAGGCTCCTTTCATGTGTGATGTGCAACACGGAATTGCTCTGCACGCAGTGCAGGGGAATCGGGCCTCATCTCGCGGCGAGGGGGAAGTCTCATGGTTTTTCTCGAGTTGCGGCGGGAACCTGGGGTATATTCTCGAGTTACGACGGGGATGGCCCTTCCACCCACGTGTTTCTTCCGCGACGTCAGTACTCCTGCCTAGTTGCGAGGGACAACTCGGGATTCTCCTCGAGGCTTTGCAGGGCAATTGGGACGCCTCTCCAGCTGAGACGGGAAACCAAGGGTCCCTTTCCACGTGCCACAGGAATCCTGGGTCTCCTATCAAGTTTCACGAGGAGTCAGGCATCGTCTCCTTTGGAGGCACTGATCTCCGCATACCTCTGGAGTTTTCAAAGGATTTGAGACCTCCTGTCGCGATGAGGTGGGGAACTAGGTCTTTCTCTGTGGTTTCCACAGGGGATTCAGACACCCTTTCGTCTTGGGAGATGCAAGACGAGCCTGCATTCCAGTCACTGCAGGGATATCCGGCCTTATTTCGAGTCAGGGCATCGCGGTGTCCATTCCACTTGAGGCCGCAAACTCAGCGTCCCTCTCACATACCTAGAGCTGAGAGAAGCCTCCTCTTGAGGTGCTTGTGGTAAGGTGGTATTCCTCTGGAGTCGAAGCCAGGGACTAACCTCTCATCTCGAGTTGATTTTTGGCCCACGGGGCTCTTTCGTGTTGCTACAGTGACTTCAGGATCCCTCTAGCCTTGAAACAGTGTTCTTGGGGTTTCTCTGGAGTGCCATCAAGGAAATCAAGGCTCCTTTCATGTGTGATGTGCAACACGGAATTGCTCTGCACGCAGTGCAGGGGAATCGGGCCTCATCTCGCGGCGAGGGGGAAGTCTCATGGTTTTTCTCGAGTTGCGGCGGGAACCTGGGGTATATTCTCGAGTTACGACGGGGATGGCCCTTCCACCCACGTGTTTCTTCAGCCACGTCAGGACTCCTGCCTAGTTGCGAGGGACATCTCTGGATTCTCCTCGAGGCTTGGCAGGGCAATTGGGACGCCTCTCCAGCTGAGGCGGGAGGCCAAGTGTCCCTTTCCAAGTGCCACAGGAATCCTGGGACTCCTATCAAGTTTCACGAGGAGTCAGGCATCGTCTCCTTTGGAGGCACTGATCTCCGCGTACCTCTGGAGTTTTCAAAGAATGTGAGGCTATCGGTCGCGATGAGGTGGGGAACTAGGTCTTTCTCTGTGCTTTCCACAGGGGATTCAGACATCCTTTCGTCCTGGGAGATGCAAGAGGAGCCTGCATTGAAGTCACTGCAGGGATATCCGGCCTTATTTCGAGTCAGGGCATCGTGGTGTCCATTCCACTTGAGTCCGCAAACTCAGGGTCCCTCTCACATACCTAGAGCTGAGAGAAGCTTCCTCTTGAGGTGCTTGTGGTAAGGTGGTATTCCTCTGGAGACGAATCCAGGGACTAACCTCTCTTTTCGAATTGATTTTTGGTCCACAGAGTTCTTTCGTGTTGCTACAGTGACCTCAGGATCCCTCTATCCTTGAAACAGTGTTCTTGGGGATTCTCTGGAGTGCCATCAAGGAAATCAAGGCTCCTTTCATGTGTGATGTGCAAGACGGAATTGCTCTGCACGCAGTACAGGGGAATCGGGCCTCATCTCGCATCGAGGGGGAAGTCTCATGGTTTTTTTCGAGTTGCGGCGGGAACCTGGGGTATATTCTCGAGTTACGACGGGGATGGCCCTTCCACCCACGTGTTTGTTCAGCCACGTCAGGACTCCTGCCTAGTTGCGAGGGACAACTCGGGATTCTCCTCGAGGCTTGGCAGGGCAATTGGAACGCCTCTCCAGCTGAGGCGGGAGACCAAGGGTCCCTTTCCACGTGCCACAAGAATCCTGGGACTCCTATCAAGTTTCACGAGGAGTCAGGTATCGTCTCCTTTGGAGGCACTGATCTCCGCGTACCTCTGGAGTTTTCAAAGGATGTGAGGCCTCCGGTCGCGATGAGGTGGGGAACTAGGTCTTTCTCTGTGGTCTCCACAGGGGATTCAGACATCCTTTCTTCTTGGGAGATGCAAGACGAGCCTGCATTCAAGTCACTGCAGGGATATCCGGCCTTATTTCGAGTCAGGGCATCGCGGTGTCCATTCCTCTTGAGGCCGCAAACTCAGGATCCCTCTCACATACCTAGAGCTGAGAGAAGCCTCCTCTTGAGGTGCTTGTGGTTAGGTGGTATTCCTCAGGAGTCGAAGCCAGGGACTAACCTCTCATCTCGTGTTGATTCTTGGTCCACGGAGCTCTTTTGTGTTGCTACAGTGACCTCAGGATCCCTCTAGCCTTGAAACAGTGTTCTTGGGGTTTCTCTGGAGTGCCATCAAGGAAATCAAGGCTCCTTTCATGTGTGATGTGCAACACGGAATTGCTCTGCACGCAGTGCAGGGAAATCGGGCCTCATCTCGCGGCGAGGGGTAAGTCTCATGGTTTTTCTCGAGTTGCGGCGGGAACCTGGGGTATATTCTCGAGTTACGACGGGGATGGCCCTTCCACCCACGTGTTTCTTCAGCCACGTCAGGACTCCTGCCTAGTTGCGAGGGACAACTCGGGTTTCTCCTCGAGGCTTGGCAGGGCAATTGGGACGCCTCTCCAGCTGAGAGGGGAGACCAAGGGTCCCTTTCCACGTGCCACAGGAATCCTGGGTCTCCTATCAAGTTTCACGAGGAGTCAGGCATCGTCTCCTTTGGAGGCACTGATCTCCGCATACCTCTGGAGTTTTCAAAGGATTTGAGGCCTCCTGTCGCGATGAGGTGGCGAACTAGGTCTTTCTCTGTGGTCTCCACAGGGGATTCAGACACCCTTTCGTCTTGGGAGATGCAAGACGAGCCTGCATTCCAGTCACTGCAGGGATATCCGGCCTTATTTCGAGTCAGGGCATCGCGGTGTCCATTCCACTTGAGGCCGCAAACTCAGGGTCCCTCTCACATACCTAGAGCTGAGAGAAGCCTCCTCTTGAGGTGCTTGTGGTAAGGTGGTATTCCTCTGGAGTCGAAGCCAGGGACTAACCTCTCATCTCGAGTTGATTTTTGGTCCACGGAGCTCTTTCGTGTTGCTACAGTGACCTCAGGATCCCTCTAGCCTTGAAACAGTGTTCTTGGGGTTTCTCTGGAGTGCCATCAAGGAAATCAAGGCTCCTTTCATGTGTGATGTGCAACACGGAATTGCTCTGCACGCAGTGCAGGGGAATCGGGCCTCATCTCGCGGCGAGGGGAAGTCTCATGGTTTTTCTCGAGTTGCGGCGGGAACCTGGGGTATATTCTCGAGTTATGACGGGGATGGCCCTTCCACCCACGTGTTTCTTCAGCGACGTCAGGACTCCTGCCTAGTTGCGAGGGACAACTCGGGATTCTCCTCGAGGCTTGGCAGGGCAATTGGGACGCCTCTCCAGCTGAGGCGGGAGACCAAGTGTCCCTTTCCAAGTGCCACAGGAATCTTGAGACTCCTATCAAGTTTCACGAGAAGTCAGGCATCGTCTCCTTTGGAGGCACTGATCTCCGCGTACCTCTGGAGTTTTCAAAGGATGTGAGGCTATCGGTCGCGATGAGGTGGGGAACTAAGTCTTTCTCTGTGCTTTCCACAGGGGATTCAGACATCCTTTCGTCCTGGGAGATGCAAGACGAGCCTGCATTGAAGTCACTGCAGGGATATCCGGCCTTATTTCGAGTCAGGGCATCGCGGTGTCCATTCCACTTGAGGCCGCAACCTCAGGGTCCCTCTCACATACCTAGAGCTGAGAGAAGCCTCCTCTTGAGGTGCTTGTGGTAAGGTGGTATTCCTCAGGAGTCGAAGCCAGGGACTAACCTCTCAGCTCGAGTTGATTCTTGGTCCACGGAGCTCTTTCGTGTTGCTACAGTGACCTCAGGATCCCTCTAGCCTTGAAACAGTGTTCTTGGGTTTCTCTGGAGTGCCATGAAGGAAATCAAGGCTCCTTTCATGTGTGATGTGCAACACGGAATTGCTCTGCACGCAGTGCAGGGGAATCGGGCCTCATCTCGCGGCGAGGGGGAATTCTCATGTTTTTTCTCGAGTTGCGGCGGGAACCTGGGGTATATTCTCGAGTTACGACGGGGATGGCCCTTCCACCCACGTGTTTCTTCAGCGACGTCAGGACTCCTGCCTAGTTGCGAGGGACAACTCGGGATTCTCCTCGAGGCGTGGCAGGGCAATTGGGACGCCTCTCCAGCTGAGGCGGGAGACCAAGAGTCCCTTTACAAGTGCCACAGGAAACCTGGGACTCCTATCAAGTTTCACGAGAAGTCAGGCGTCGTCTCCTTTGGAGGCACTGATCTCCGCGTACCTCTGGAGTTTTCAAAGGATGTGAGGCTATCGGTCGTGATGAGGTGGGGAACTCAGTCTTTCTCTGTGTTTTCCACAGGGGATT
This sequence comes from Cervus elaphus, assembly GCF_910594005.1. Lineage (NCBI taxonomy): Eukaryota > Metazoa > Chordata > Mammalia > Artiodactyla > Cervidae > Cervus > Cervus elaphus. The sequence goes on from NC_057846.1 coordinate 1,374,741, forward strand.
CAGACATCCTTTCGTCTTGGGAGATGCAAGACGAGCCTGCATTGAAGTCACTGCAGGGATATCCGGCCTTATTTCGAGTCAGGGCATCGCGGTGTCCATTCCACTTGAGGCCGCAAACTCAGGGTCCCTCTCACATACCTAGAGCTGAGAGAAGCCTCCTCTTGAGGTGCTTGTGGTAAGGTGGTATTCCTCTGGAGACGAATCCAGGGACTAACCTCTCTTTTCGAGTTGATTTTTGGTCCACAGAGTTCCTTCGTGTTGCTACAGTGACCTCAGGATCCCTCTATCCTTGAAACAGTGTTCTTGGGGTTTCTCTGGAGTGCCATCAAGGAAATCAAGGCTCCTTTCATGTGTGATGTGCAAGACGGAATTGCTCTGCACGCAGTGCAGGGGAATCGGGCCTCATCTCGCGGCGAGGGGGAAGTCTCATGGTTTTTCTCGAGTTGCGGCGGGAACCTGGGGTATATTCTCGAGTTACGACGGGGATGGCCCTTTCACACACGTGTGTGTTCAGCCATGTCAGGACTCCTGCCTAGTTGCGAGGGACAACTCGGGATTCTCCTCGAGGCTTTGCAGGGTAATTGGGACGCCTCTCCAGCTGAGACGGGAGACCAAGGGTCCCTTTCCACGTGCCACAGGAATCCTGGGTCTCCTATCAAGTTTCACGAGGAGTCAGGCATCGTCTCCTTTGGAGGCACTGATCTCCGCATACCTCTGGAGTTTTCAAAGGATTTGAGGCCGCCTGTCGCGATGAGGTGGGGAACTAGGTCTTTCTCTGTGGTCTCGACAGGGGATTCAGACACCCTTTCGTCTTGGGAGATGCAAGACGAGCCTGCATTCCAGTCACTGCAGGGATATCCGGCCTTATTTCGAGTCAGGGCATCGCGGTGTCCATTCCACTTGAGGCCGCAAACTCAGGGTCCCTCTCACATACCTAGAGCTGAGAGAAGCCTCCTCTTGAGGTGCTTGTGGTAATGAGGTATTCCTCAGGAGTCGAAGCCAGGGACTAACCTCTCATCTCGTGTTGATTCTTGGTCCACGGAGCTCTTTCGTGTTGCTACAGTGACCTCAGGATCCCTCTAGCCTTGAAACAGTGTTCTAGGGGTTTCTCTGGATTGCCATCAAGGAAATCAAGGCTCCTTTCATGTGTGATGTGCAACACGGAATTGCTCTGCACGCAGTGCAGGGGAATCGGGCCTCATCTCGCGGCGAGGGGGAAGTCTCATGGTTTTTCTCGAGTTGCGTCGGGAACCTGGGGTTTATTCTCGAGTTACGACGGGGATGGCCCTTCCACCCACGTTTTTCTTCAGCGACGTCAGGACTCCTGCCTAGTTGCGAGGGACAACTCGGGATTCTCCTCGAGGCTTTGTAGGGCAATTGGGACGCCTCTCCAGCTGAGACGGGAGACCAAGTGTCCCTTTCCACGTGCCACAGGAATCCTGGGTCTCCTATCAAGTTTCACGAGTAGTCAGGCATCGTCTCCTTTGGAGGCACTGATCTCCGCGTACCTCTGGAGTTTTCAAAGGATTTGAGGCCTCCTGTCGCGATGAGGTGGGGAACTAGGTCTTTCTCTGTGGTCCCCACAGGGGATTCAGACACCCTTTCGTCTTGGGAGATGCAAGACGAGCCTGCATTCCAATCACTGCAGGGATATCAGGCCTTATTTCGAGTCAGGGCATCGCGGTGTCCATTCCACTTGAGGCCACAAATTCAGGGTCCCTCTCACATACCTAGAGCTGAGAGAAGCCTCCTCTTGAGGTGCTTGTGGTAAGGTGGTATTCCTCTGGAGTCGAAGCCAGGGACTAACCTCTCATCTCGAGTTGATTTTTGGCCCACGGAGCTCTTTCGTGTTGCTACAGTGACCTCAGGATCCCTCTAGCCTTGAAACAGTGTTCTTGGGGTTTCTCTGGAGTGCCATCAAGGAAATCAAGGCTCCTTTCTTGTGTGATGTGCAACACAGAATTGCTCTGCACGCAGTGCAGGGGAATCGGGCCTCATCTCGCGGCGAGGGGGAAGTCTCATGGTTTTTCTCGAGTTGCGGCGGGAACCTGGGGTATATTCTCGAGTTACGACGGGGATGGCCCTTCCAAACACGTGTTTGTTCAGCCTCGTCAGGACTCTTGCCTAGTTGCGAGACACAACTCGGGATTCTCCTCGAGGCTTGGCAAGGCAATTGGGACGCCTCTCCAGCTGAGGCGGGAGACCAAGGGTCCCTTTCCACGTGCCACAGGAATCCTGGGACTCCTATCAAGTTTCACGAGGAGTCAGGCATCGTCTCCTTTGGAGGCACTGATCTCCGTGTACCTCTGGAGTTTTCAAAGGATGTGAGGCCTCCGGTCGTGATGAGGTGGGGAACTAGGTCTTTCTCTGTGGTCTCCACAGGGGATTCAGACATCCTTTCATCTTGGGAGATGCAAGACGAGCCTGCATTCAAGTCACTGCAGGGATATCCAGCCTTATTTCGCGTCAGGGCATCGCGGTTTCCATTCCACTTGAGGCCGCAAACTCAGGGTCCCTCTCACATACCTAGAGCTGAGAGAAGCCTCCTCTTGAGGTGCTTGTGGTAAGGTGGTATTCCTCTGGAGTCGAAGCCAGGGACTAACCTCTCATCTCGAGTTGATTTTTGGTCCACGGAGCTCTTTCGTGTTGCTACAGTGACCTCAGGATCCCTCTAGCCTTGAAACAGTGTTCTTGGGGTTTCTCTGGAGTGCCATCAAGGAAATCAAGGCTCCTTTCATGTGTGATGTGCAACACGGAATTGCTCTGCACGCAGTGCAGGGGAATCGGGCCTCATCTCGCGGCGAGGGGGAAGTCTCATGGTTTTTCTCGAGTTGCGGCGGGAACCTGGGGTATATTCTCGAGTTACGACGGGGATGGCCCTTCCACCCACGTGTTTATTCAGCGACGTCAGGACTCCTGCCTAGTTGCGAGGGACTACTCTGAATTCTCCTCGAGGCTTGGCAGGGCAATTGGGACGCCTCTCCAGCTGAGACGGGAGACCAAGTGTCCCTTTCCACGTGCCACAGGAATCCTGGGTCTCCTATCAAGTTTCACGAGTAGTCAGGCATCGTCTCCTTTGGAGGCACTGATCTCCGCGTACCTCTGGAGTTTTCAAAGGATTTGAGGCCTCCTGTCGCGATGAGGTGGGGAACTAGGTCTTTCTCTGTGGTCCCCACAGGGGATTCAGACACCCTTTCGTCTTGGGAGATGCAAGACGAGCCTGCATTCCAATCACTGCAGGGATATCAGGCCTTATTTCGAGTCAGGGCATCGCGGTGTCCATTCCACTTGAGGCCACAAATTCAGGGTCCCTCTCACATACCTAGAGCTGAGAGAAGCCTCCTCTTGAGGTGCTTGTGGTAAGGTGGTATTCCTCTGGAGTCGAAGCCAGGGACTAACCTCTCATCTCGAGTTGATTTTTGGCCCACGGAGCTCTTTCGTGTTGCTACAGTGACCTCAGGATCCCTCTAGCCTTGAAACAGTGTTCTTGGGGTTTCTCTGGAGTGCCATCAAGGAAATCAAGGCTCCTTTCTTGTGTGATGTGCAACACAGAATTGCTCTGCACGCAGTGCAGGGGAATCGGGCCTCATCTCGCGGCGAGGGGGAAGTCTCATGGTTTTTCTCGAGTTGCGGCGGGAACCTGGGGTATATTCTCGAGTTACGACGGGGATGGCCCTTCCACACACGTGTTTGTTCAGCCTCGTCAGGACTCTTGCCTAGTTGCGAGACACAACTCGGGATTCTCCTCGAGGCTTGGCAAGGCAATTGGGACGCCTCTCCAGCTGAGGCGGGAGACCAAGGGTCCCTTTCCACGTGCCACAGGAATCCTGGGACTCCTATCAAGTTTCACGAGGAGTCAGGCATCGTCTCCTTTGGAGGCACTGATCTCCGCGTACCTCTGGAGTTTTCAAAGGATGTGAGGCCTCCGGTCGCGATGAGGTGGGGAACTAGGTCTTTCTCTGTGGTCTCCACAGGGGATTCAGACATCCTTTCATCTTGGGAGATGCAAGACGAGCCTGCATTCAAGTCACTGCAGGGATATCCAGCCTTATTTCGCGTCAGGGCATCGCGGTTTCCATTCCACTTGAGGCCGCAAACTCAGGGTCCCTCTCACATACCTAGAGCTGAGAGAAGCCTCCTCTTGAGGTGCTTGTGGTAAGGTGGTATTCCTCTGGAGTCGAAGCCAGGGACTAACCTCTCATCTCGAGTTGATTTTTGGTCCACGGAGCTCTTTCGTGTTGCTACAGTGACCTCAGGATCCCTCTAGCCTTGAAACAGTGTTCTTGGGGTTTCTCTGGAGTGCCATCAAGGAAATCAAGGCTCCTTTCATGTGTGATGTGCAACACGGAATTGCTCTGCACGCAGTGCAGGGGAATCGGGCCTCATCTCGCGGCGAGGGGGAAGTCTCATGGTTTTTCTCGAGTTGCGGCGGGAACCTGGGGTATATTCTCGAGTTACGACGGGGATGGCCCTTCCACCCACGTGTTTATTCAGCGACGTCAGGACTCCTGCCTAGTTGCGAGGGACTACTCTGAATTCTCCTCGAGGCTTGGCAGGGCAATTGGGACGCCTCTCCAGCTGAGGCGGGAGACCAAGAGTCCCTTTACAAGTGCCACAGGAAACCTGGGACTCCTATCAAGTTTCACGAGAAGTCAGGCGTCGTCTCCTTTGGAGGCACTGATCTCCGCGTACCTCTGGAGTTTTCAAAGGATGTGAGGCTATCGGTCGTGATGAGGTGGGGAACTCAGTCTTTCTCTGTGCTTTCCACAGGGGATTCAGACATCCTTTCGTCCTGGGAGATGCAAGACGAGCCTGCATTGAAGTCACTGCAGGGATATCCGGCCTTATTTCGAGTCAGGGCATCGCGGTGTCCATTCCACTTGAGGCCGCAAACTCAGGGTCCCTCTCACATACCTAGAGCTGAGAGAAGCCTCCTCTTGAGGTGCTTGTGGTAAGGTGGTATTCCTCTGGAGACGAATCCAGGGACTAACCTCTCTTTTCGAGTTGATTTTTGGTCCACAGAGTTCTTTCGTGTTGCTACAGTGACCTCAGGATCCCTCTATCCTTGAAACAGTGTTCTTGGGGTTTCTCTGGAGTGCCATCAAGGAAATCAAGGCTCCTTTCATGTGTGATGTGCAAGACGGAATTGCTCTGCACACAGTACAGGGGAATCGGGCCTCATCTCGCATCGAGGGGGAAGTCTCATTGTTTTTCTCGAGTTGCGGCGGGAACCTGGGGTATATTCTCGAGTTCCGACGGGGATGGCCCTTCCACCCACGTGTTTGTTCAGCCACGTCAGGACTCCTGCCTAGTTGCGAGGGACAACTCGGGATTCTCCTCGAGGCTTGGCAGGGCAATTGGAACGCCTCTCCAGCTGAGGCGGGAGACCAGCGTCCCTTTCCACGTGCCACAAGAATCCTGGGACTCCTATCAAGTTTCACGAGGAGTCAGGCATCGTCTCCTTTGGAGGCACTGATCTCCGCGTACCTCTGGAGTTTTCAAAGGATGTGAGGCCTCCGGTCGCGATGAGGTGGGGAACTAGGTATTTCTCTGTGGTCTCCACAGGGGATTCAGACATCCTTTCTTCTTGGGAGATGCAAGACGATCCTGCATTCAAGTCACTGCAGGGATATCCGGCCTTATTTCGAGTCAGGGCATCGCGGTGTCCATTCCACTTGAGGCCGCAAACTCAGGATCCCTCTCACATACCTAGAGCTGAGAGAAGCCTCCTCTTGAGGTGCTTGTGGTAAGGTGGTATTCCTCAGGAGTCGAAGCCAGGGACTAACCTCTCATCTCGTGTTGATTCTTGGTCCACGGAGCTCTTTCGTGTTGCTACAGTGACCTCAGGATCCCTCTAGCCTTGAAACAGTGATCTTGGGGTTTCTCTGGAGTGCCATCAAGGAAATCAAGGCTCCTTTCATGTGTGATGTGCAAGACGGAATTGCTCTGCACGCAGTACAGGGGAATCGGGCCTCATCTCGCATCGAGGGGGAAGTCTCATGGTTTTTCTCGAGTTGCGGCGGGAACCTGGGGTATATTCTCGAGTTACGACGGGGATGGCCCTTCTACCCACGTGTTTGTTCAGCCACGTCAGGACTCCTGCCTAGTTGCGAGGGACAACTCGGGATTCTCCTCGAGGCTTGGCAGGGCAATTGGGACGCCTCTCCAGCTGAGGCGGGAGACCAAGGGTCCCTTTCCACATGCCACAAGAATCCTGGGACTCCTATCAAGTTTCACGAGGAGTCAGGCATCGTCTCCTTTGGAGGCACTGATCTCCGCGTACCTCTGGAGTTTTCAAAGGATGTAAGGCCTCCGGTCGCGATGAGGTGGGGAACTAAGTCTTTCTCTGTGGTCTCCACAGGGGATTCAGACATCCTTTCTTCTTGGGAGATGCAAGACGAGCCTGCATTCAAGTCACTGCAGGGATATCCGGCCTTATTTCGAGTCAGGGCATCGCGGTGTCCATTCCACTTAAGGCCGCAAACTCAGAATCCCTCTCACATACCTAGAGCTGAGAGAAGCCTCCTCTTGAGGTGCTTGTGGTAAGGTGGTATTCCTCAGGAGTCGAAGCCAGGGACTAACCTCTCATCTCGTGTTGATTCTTGGTCCACGGAGCTCTTTCTTGTTGCTACAGTGACCTCAGGATCCCTCTAGCCTTGAAACAGTGTTCTTGGGGTTTCTCTGGAGTGCCATCAAGGAAATCAAGGCTCCTTTCATGTGTGATGTGCAACACGGAATTGCTCTGCACGCAGTGCAGGGGAATCGGGCCTCATCTCGCGGCGAGTGGGAAGTCTCATGGTTTTTCTCGAGTTGCGGCGGGAACCTGGGGTATATTCTCGAGTTACGACGGGGATGGCCCTTCCACACACGTGTGTGTTCAGCCATGTCAGGACTCCTGCTTAGTTGCGAGGGACAACTCGGGATTCTCCTCGAGGCTTTGCAGGGCAATTGGGACGCCTCTCCAGCTGAGACGGGAGACCAAGGGTCCCTTTCCACGTGCCACAGGAATCCTGGGTCTCCTATCAAGTTTCACGAGGAGTCAGGCATCGTCTCCTTTGGAGGCACTGATCTCCGCATACCTCTGGAGTTTTCAAAGGATTTGAGGCCTCCTGTCGCGATGAGGTGGGGAACTAGGTCTTTGTGGTCTCCACAGGGGATTCAGACACCCTTTCGTCTTGGGAGATGCAAGACTAGCCTGCATTCCAGTCATTGCAGGGATATCCGGCCTTATTTCGAGTCAGGGCATCGCGGTGTCCATTCCACTTGAGGCCGCAAACTCAGGGTCCCTCTCACATACCTAGAGCTGAGAGAAGCCTCCTCTTGAGGTGCTTGTGGTAATTTGGTATTCCTCTGGAGTCGAAGCCAGGGACTAACCTCTCATCTCGAGTTGATTTTTGGTCCACGGAGCACTTTCGTGTTGCTACAGTGACCTCAGGATCCCTCTAGCCTTGAAACAGTGTTCTTGGGGTTTCTCTGGAGTGCCATGAAGGAAATCAAGGCTCCTTTCATGTGTGATGTGCAACACAGAATTGCTCTGCACGCAGTGCAGGGGAATCGGGCCTCATCTCGCATCGAGGGGGAAGTCTCATGGTTTTTCTCGAGTTGCGGCGGGAACCTGGGGTATATTCTCGAGTTACGACGGGGATGGCCCTTCCACACACGTGTTTGTTCAGCCACGTCAGGACTCTTGCCTAGTTGCGAGACACAACTCGGGATTCTCCTCGAGGCTTGGCAGGGCAATTGGGACGCCTCTCCAGCTGAGGCGGGAGACCAAGGGTCCCTTTCCACGTGCCACAGGAATCCTGGGTCTCCTATCAAGTTTCACGAGGAGTCAGGCATCGTCTCCTTTGGAGGCACTGATCTCCGCGTACCTCTGGAGTTTTCAAAGGATGTGAGGCCTCCGGTCGCGGTGAGGTGGGGAACTAGGTCTTTCTCTGTGGTCTCCACAGGGGATTCAGACATCCTTTCATCTTGGGAGATGCAAGACGAGCCTGCATTCAAGTCACTGCAGGGATATCCAGCCTTATTTCGCGTCAGGGCATCGCGGTTTCCATTCCACTTGAGGCCGCAAACTCAGGGTCCCTCTCACATACCTAGAGCTGAGAGAAGCCTCCTCTTGAGGTGCTTGTGGTAAGGTGGTATTCCTCTGGAGTCGAAGCCAGGGACTAACCTCTCATCTCGAGTTGATTTTTGGTCCACGGAGCTCTTTCGTGTTGCTACAGTGACCTCAGGATCCCTCTAGCCTTGAAACAGTGTTCTTGGGGTTTCTCTGGAGTGTCATCAAGGAAATCAAGGCTCCTTTCATGTGTGATGTGCAACACGGAATTGCTCTGCACGCAGTGCAGGGGAATCGGGCCTCATCTCGCGGCGAGGGGGAAGTCTCATGGTTTTTCTCGAGTTGCGGCGGGAACCTGGGGTATATTCTCGAGTTACGACGGGGATGGCCCTTCCACCCACGTGTTTATTCAGCGACGTCAGGACTCCTGCCTAGTTGCGAGGGACTACTCTGAATTCTCCTCGAGGCTTGGCAGGGCAATTGGGACGCCTCTCCAGCTGAGGCGGGAGACCAAGAGTCCCTTTACAAGTGCCACAGGAAACCTGGGACTCCTATCAAGTTTCACGAGAAGTCAGGCGTCGTCTCCTTTGGAGGCACTGATCTCCGCGTACCTCTGGAGTTTTCAAAGGATGTGAGGCTATCGGTCGTGATGAGGTGGGGAACTCAGTCTTTCTCTGTGCTTTCCACAGGGGATTCAGACATCCTTTCGTCCTGGGAGATGCAAGACGAGCCTGCATTGAAGTCACTGCAGGGATATCCGGCCTTATTTCGAGTCAGGGCATCGCGGTGTCCATTCCACTTGAGGCCGCAAACTCAGGGTCCCTCTCACATACCTAGAGCTGAGAGAAGCCTCCTCTTGAGGTGCTTGTGGTAAGGTGGTATTCCTCTGGAGACGAATCCAGGGACTAACCTCTCTTTTCGAGTTGATTTTTGGTCCACAGAGTTCTTTCGTGTTGCTACAGTGACCTCAGGATCCCTCTATCCTTGAAACAGTGTTCTTGGGGTTTCTCTGGAGTGCCATCAAGGAAATCAAGGCTCCTTTCATGTGTGATGTGCAAGACGGAATTGCTCTGCACACAGTACAGGGGAATCGGGCCTCATCTCGCATCGAGGGGGAAGTCTCATTGTTTTTCTCGAGTTGCGGCGGGAACCTGGGGTATATTCTCGAGTTCCGACGGGGATGGCCCTTCCACCCACGTGTTTGTTCAGCCACGTCAGGACTCCTGCCTAGTTGCGAGGGACAACTCGGGATTCTCCTCGAGGCTTGGCAGGGCAATTGGAACGCCTCTCCAGCTGAGGCGGGAGACCAGCGTCCCTTTCCACGTGCCACAAGAATCCTGGGACTCCTATCAAGTTTCACGAGGAGTCAGGCATCGTCTCCTTTGGAGGCACTGATCTCCGCGTACCTCTGGAGTTTTCAAAGGATGTGAGGCCTCCGGTCGCGATGAGGTGGGGAACTAGGTATTTCTCTGTGGTCTCCACAGGGGATTCAGACATCCTTTCTTCTTGGGAGATGCAAGACGATCCTGCATTCAAGTCACTGCAGGGATATCCGGCCTTATTTCGAGTCAGGGCATCGCGGTGTCCATTCCACTTGAGGCCGCAAACTCAGGATCCCTCTCACATACCTAGAGCTGAGAGAAGCCTCCTCTTGAGGTGCTTGTGGTAAGGTGGTATTCCTCAGGAGTCGAAGCCAGGAACTAACCTCTCATCTCGTGTTGATTCTTGGTCCACGGAGCTCTTTCGTGTTGCTACAGTGACCTCAGGATCCCTCTAGCCTTGAAACAGTGATCTTGGGGTTTCTCTGGAGTGCCATCAAGGAAATCAAGGCTCCTTTCATGTGTGATGTGCAAGACGGAATTGCTCTGCACGCAGTACAGGGGAATCGGGCCTCATCTCGCATCGAGGGGGAAGTCTCATGGTTTTTCTCGAGTTGCGGCGGGAACCTGGGGTATATTCTCGAGTTACGACGGGGATGGCCCTTCTACCCACGTGTTTGTTCAGCCACGTCAGGACTCCTGCCTAGTTGCGAGGGACAACTCGGGATTCTCCTCGAGGCTTGGCAGGGCAATTGGGACGCCTCTCCAGCTGAGGCGGGAGACCAAGGGTCCCTTTCCACATGCCACAAGAATCCTGGGACTCCTATCAAGTTTCACGAGGAGTCAGGCATCGTCTCCTTTGGAGGCACTGATCTCCGCGTACCTCTGGAGTTTTCAAAGGATGTAAGGCCTCCGGTCGCGATGAGGTGGGGAACTAAGTCTTTCTCTGTGGTCTCCACAGGGGATTCAGACATCCTTTCTTCTTGGGAGATGCAAGACGAGCCTGCATTCAAGTCACTGCAGGGATATCCGGCCTTATTTCGAGTCAGGGCATCGCGGTGTCCATTCCACTTAAGGCCGCAAACTCAGAATCCCTCTCACATACCTAGAGCTGAGAGAAGCCTCCTCTTGAGGTGCTTGTGGTAAGGTGGTATTCCTCAGGAGTCGAAGCCAGGGACTAACCTCTCATCTCGTGTTGATTCTTGGTCCACGGAGCTCTTTCGTGTTGCTACAGTGACCTCAGGATCCCTCTAGCCTTGAAACAGTGTTCTTGGGGTTTCTCTGGAGTGCCATCAAGGAAATCAAGGCTCCTTTCATGTGTGATGTGCAACACGGAATTGCTCTGCACGCAGTGCAGGGGAATCGGGCCTCATCTCGCGGCGAGTGGGAAGTCTCATGGTTTTTCTCGAGTTGCGGCGGGAACCTGGGGTATATTCTCGAGTTACGACGGGGATGGCCCTTCCACACACGTGTGTGTTCAGCCATGTCAGGACTCCTGCCTAGTTGCGAGGGACAACTCGGGATTCTCCTCGAGGCTTTGCAGGGCAATTGGGACGCCTCTCCAGCTGAGACGGGAGACCAAGGGTCCCTTTCCACGTGCCACAGGAATCCTGGGTCTCCTATCAAGTTTCACGAGGAGTCAGGCATCGTCTCCTTTGGAGGCACTGATCTCCGCATACCTCTGGAGTTTTCAAAGGATTTGAGGCCTCCTGTCGCGATGAGGTGGGGAACTAGGTCTTTGTGGTCTCCACAGGGGATTCAGACACCCTTTCGTCTTGGGAGATGCAAGACTAGCCTGCATTCCAGTCATTGCAGGGATATCCGGCCTTATTTCGAGTCAGGGCATCGCGGTGTCCATTCCACTTGAGGCCGCAAACTCAGGGTCCCTCTCACATACCTAGAGCTGAGAGAAGCCTCCTCTTGAGGTGCTTGTGGTAATTTGGTATTCCTCTGGAGTCGAAGCCAGGGACTAACCTCTCATCTCGAGTTGATTTTTGGTCCACGGAGCACTTTCGTGTTGCTACAGTGACCTCAGGATCCCTCTAGCCTTGAAACAGTGTTCTTGGGGTTTCTCTGGAGTGCCATGAAGGAAATCAAGGCTCCTTTCATGTGTGATGTGCAACACAGAATTGCTCTGCACGCAGTGCAGGGGAATCGGGCCTCATCTCGCATCGAGGGGGAAGTCTCATGGTTTTTCTCGAGTTGCGGCGGGAACCTGGGGTATATTCTCGAGTTACGACGGGGATGGCCCTTCCACACACGTGTTTGTTCAGCCACGTCAGGACTCTTGCCTAGTTGCGAGACACAACTCGGGATTCTCCTCGAGGCTTGGAAAGGCAATTGGGACGCCTCTCCAGCTGAGGCGGGAGACCAAGGGTCCCTTTCCACGTGCCACAGGAATCCTGGGTCTCCTATCAAGTTTCACGAGGAGTCAGGCATCGTCTCCTTTGGAGGCACTGATCTCCGCGTACCTCTGGAGTTTTCAAAGGATGTGAGGCCTCCGGTCGCGGTGAGGTGGGGAACTAGGTCTTTCTCTGTGGTCTCCACAGGGGATTCAGACATCCTTTCATCTTGGGAGATGCAAGAAGAGCCTGCATTCAAGTCACTGCAGGGATATCCGGCCTTATTTCGCGTCAGGGCATCGCGGTGTCCACTCCACTTGAGGCCGCAAACTCAGGGTCCCTCTCACATACCTAGAGCTGAGAGAAGCCTCCTCTTGAGGTGCTTGTGGTAAGGTGGTATTCCTCTGGAGTCGAAGCCAGGGACTAACCTCTCATCTCGAGTTGATTTTTGGCCCACGGAGCTCTTTCGTGTTGCTACAGTGACCTCAGGATCCCTCTAGCCTTGAAACAGTGTTCTTGGGGTTTCTCTGGAGTGCCATCAAGGAAATCAAGGCTCCTTTCATGTGTGATGTGCAACACGGAATTGCACTGCACGCAGTGCAGGGGAATCGGGCCTCATCTCGCAGCGAGGGGGAAGTCTCATGGTTTTTCTCGAGTTGCGGCGTGAACCTGGGGTATATTCTCGAGTTACGACGGGGATGGCCCTTCCACCCACGTGTTTCTTCAGCGACGTCAGGACTCCTGCCTAGTTGCGAGGGACAACTCTGGATTCTCCTCGAGGCTTGGCAGGGCAATTGGGACGCCTCTCCAGCTGAGGTGGGAGACCAAGTGTCCCTTTCCAAGTGCCACAGGAATCCTGGGACTCCTATCAAGTTTCACGAGAAGTCAGGCATCGTCTCCTTTGGAGGCACTGATCTCCGCGTACCTCTGGAGTTTTCAAGGGATGTGAGGCCTCCGGTCGCGATGAGGTGGGGAACTAAGTCTTTCTCTGTGCTTTCCACAGGGGATTCAGACATCCTTTCGTCTTGGGAGATGCAAGACGAGCCTGCATTGAAGTCACTGCAGGGATATCCGGCCTTATTTCGAGTCAGGGCATCGCGGTGTCCATTCCACTTGAGGCCGCAAACTCAGGGTCCCTCTCACATACCTAGAGCTGAGAGAAGCCTCCTCTTGAGGTGCTTGTGGTAAGGTGGTATTCCTCTGGAGACGAATCCAGGGACTAACCTCTCTTTTCGAGTTGATTTTTGGTCCACAGAGTTCTTTCGTGTTGCTACAGTGACCTCAGGATCCCTCTATCCTTGAAACAGTGTTCTTGGGGTTTCTCTGGAGTGCCATCAAGGAAATCAAGGCTTCTTTCATGTGTGATGTGCAAGACGGAATTGCTCTGCACGCAGTACAGGGGAATCGGGCCTCATCTCGCATCGAGGGGGAAGTCTCATGGTTTTTCTCGAGTTGCGGCGGGAACCTGGGGTATATTCTCGAGTTACGACGGGGATGGCCCTTCCACCCACGTGTTTCTTCAGCGACGTCAGGACTCCTGCCTAGTTGCGAGGGACAACTCTGGATTCTCCTCGAGGCTTTGCAGGGCAATTGGGACGCCTCTCCAGCTGAGACGGGAGACCAAGTGTCCCTTTCCACGTGCCACAAGAATCCTGGGACTCCTATCAAGTTTCACGAGGAGTCAGGCATCGTCTCCTTTGGAGGCACTGATCTCCGCGTACCTCTGGAGTTTTCAAAGGATGTGAGGCCTCCTGTCGCGATGAGGTGGCGAACTAGGTCTTTCTCTGTGGTCTCCACAGGGTATTCAGACACCCTTTCGTCTTGGGAGATGCAAGACGAGCCTGCATTCCAGTCACTGCAGGGATATCCGGCCTTATTTCGAGTCAGGGCATCGCGGTGTCCATTCCACTTGAGGCCGCAAACTCAGGGTCCCTCTCACATACCTAGAGCTGAGAGAAGCCTCCTCTTGAGGTGCTTGTGGTAAGGTGGTATTCCTCTGGAGTCGAAGCCAGGGACTAACCTCTCATCTCGAGTTGATTTTTGGTCCACGGAGCTCTTTCGTGTTGCTACAGTGACCTCAGGATCCCTCTAGCCTTGAAACAGTGTTCTTGGGGTTTCTCTGGAGTGCCATCAAGGAAATCAAGGCTCCTTTCATGTGTGATGTGCAAGACGGAATTGCTCTGCACGCAGTGCAGGGGAATCGGGCCTCATCTCGCGGCGAGGGGAAGTCTCATGGTTTTTCTCGAGTTGCGGCGGGAACCTGGGGTATATTCTCGAGTTATGACGGGGATGGCCCTTCCACCCACGTGTTTGTTCAGCCACGTCAGGACTCCTGCCTAGTTGCGAGGGACAACTCTGGATTCTCCTCGAGGCTTGGCAGGGCAATTGGGACGCCTCTCCAGCTGAGGCGGGAGACCAAGTGTCCCTTTCCAAGTGCCACAGGAATCCTGGGACTCCTATCAAGTTTCACGAGGAGTCAGGCATCGTCTCCTTTGGAGGCACTGATCTCCGCGTACCTCTGGAGTTTTCAAAGGATGTGAGGCTATCGGTCGCGATGAGGTGGGGAACTAAGTCTTTCTCTGTGCTTTCCACAGGGGATTCAGACATCCTTTCCTCCTGGGAGATGCAAGACGAGCCTGCATTGAAGTCACTGCAGGGATATCCAGCCTTATTTCGAGTCAGGGCATCGCGGTGTCCATTCCACTTGAGGCCGCAAACTCAGGGTCCCTCTCACATACCTAGAGCTGAGAGAAGCCTCCTCTTGAGGTGCTTGTGGTAAGGTGGTATTCCTCTGGAGTCGAAGCCAGGGACTAACGTCTCATCTCGAGTTTATTTTTGGTCCACGGAGCTCTTTCGTGTTGCTACAGTGACCTCAGGATCCCTCTAGCCTTGAAACAGTGTTCTTGGGGTTTCTCTGGAGTGCCATGAAAGAAATCAAGGCTCCTTTCATGTGTGATGTGCAACACAGAATTGCTCTGCACGCAGAGCAGGGGAAGCGGGCCTCATCTCGCATCGAGGGGGAAGTCTCATGGTTTTTCTCGAGTTTCGGCGGGAACCTGGGGTATATTCTCGAGTTACGACGGGGATGGCCCTTCCACACACGTGTTTGTTCAGCCACATCAGGACTCTTGCCTTGTTGCGAGACACAACTCGGGATTCTCCTCGAGGCTTGGCAAGGCAATTGGGACGCCTCTCCAGCTGAGGCGGGAGACCAAGGGTCCCTTTCCAAGTGCCACAGGAATCCTGGGACTCCTATCAAGTTTCACGAGGAGTCAGGCATCGTCTCCTTTGGAGGCACTGATCTCCGCGTACCTCTGGAGTTTTCAAAGGATGTGAGGCTATCGGTCGCGATGAGGTGGGGAACTAAGTCTTTCTCTGTGCTTTCCACAGGGGATTCAGACATCCTTTCGTCCTGGGAGATGCAAGACGAGCCTGCATTGAAGTCACTGCAGGGATATCCGGCCTTATTTCGAGTCAGGGCATCACGGTGTCCATTCCACTTGAGGCCGCAAACTCAGGGTCCCTCTCACATACCTAGAGCTGAGAGAAGCTTCCTCTTGAGGTGCTTGTGGTAAGGTGGTATTCCTCTGGAGACGAATCCAGGGACTAACCTCTCTTTTCGAGTTGATTTTTGGTCCACAGAGTTCTTTCGTGTTGCTACAGTGACCTCAGGATCCCTCTATCCTTGAAACAGTGTTTTTGGGGTTTCTCTGGAGTGCCATCAAGGAAATCAAGGCTCCTTTCATGTGTGATGTGCAAGACGGAATTGCTCTGCACGCAGTACAGGGGAATCGGGCCTCATCTCGCATCGAGGGGGAAGTCTCATGGTTTTTCTCGAGTTGCGGCGGGAACCTGGGGTATATTCTCGAGTTACGACGGGGATGGCCCTTCCACCCACGTGTTTGTTCAGCCACGTCAGGACTCCTGCCTAGTTGCGAGGGACAACTCGGGATTCTCCTCGAGGCTTGGCAGGGAAATTGGAACGCCTCTCCAGCTGAGGCGGGAGACCAAGGGTCCCTTTCCACGTGCCACAAGAATCCTGGGACTCCTATCAAGTTTCACGAGGAGTCAGGCATCGTCTCCTTTGGAGGCACTGATCTCCGCGTACCTCTGGAGTTTTCAAAGGATGTGAGGCCTCCGGTCGCGATGAGGTGGGGAACTAGGTCTTTCTCTGTGGTCTCCACAGGGGATTCAGACATCCTTTCTTCTTGGGAGATGCAAGACGAGCCTGCATTCAAGTCACTGCAGGGATATCCGGCCTTATTTCGCGTCAGGGCATCGCGGTGTCCATTCCACTTGAGGCCGCAAACTCAGGGTCCCTCTCACATACCTAGAGCTGAGAGAAGCCTCCTCTTGAGGTGCTTGTGGTAATGAGGTATTCCTCTGGAGTCGAAGCCAGGGACTAACCTCTCATCTCGAGTTGATTTTTGGACCACGGAGCTCTTTCGTGTTGCTACAGTGACCTCAGGATCCCTCTAGCCTTGAAACAGTGTTCTTGGGGTTTCGCTGGAGTGCCATCAAGGAAATCAAGGCTCCTTTCATGTGTGATGTGCAACACTGAATTGCTCTGCACGCAGTGCAGGGGAATCGGGCCTCATCTCGCGGCGAGGGGGAAGTCTCATGGTTTTTCTCGAGTTGCGGCGGGAACCTGGGGTATATTCTCGAGTTACGACGGGGATGGCCCTTCCACCCACGTGTTTCTTCAGCGACGTCAGGACTCCTGCCTAGTTGCGAGGGACAACTCTGCATTCTCCTCGAGGCTTGGCAAGGCAATTGGGACGCCTCTCCAGCTGAGGCGGGAGACCAAGTGTCCCTTTCCAAGTGCCACAGGAATCCTGGGACTTCTATCAAGTTTCACGAGGAGTCAGGCATCGTCTCCTTTGGAGGCACTGATCTCCGCGTACCTCTGGAGTTTTCAAAGGATGTGAGGCTATCGGTCGCGATGAGATGGGGAACTAAGTCTTTCTCTGTGCTTTCCACAGGGGATTCAGACATCCTTTCTTCTTGGGAGATGCAAGACGAGCCTGCATTGAAGTCACTGCAGGGATATCCGGCCTTATTTCGAGTCAGGGCATCCCAGTGTCCATTCCACTTGAGGCCGCAAACTCAGGGTCCCTCTCACATACCTAGAGCTGAGAGAAGCCTCCTCTTGAGGTGCTTGTGGTAAGGTGGTATTCCTCTGGAGACGAATCCAGGGACTAACCTCTCTTTTCGAGTTGATTTTTGGTCCACAGAGTTCTTTCGTGTTGCTACAGTGACCTCAGGATCCCTCTAGCCTTGAAAAAGTGTTCTTGGGGTTTCTCTGGAGTGCCATCAAGGAAATCAAGGCTCCTTTCATGTGTGATGTGCAATATGGAATTGCTCTGCACGCAGTGCAGGGGAATCGGGCCTCATCTCGCGGCGAGGGGGAAGTCTCATGGTTTTTCTCGAGTTGCGGCGGGAACCTGGGGTATATTCTCGAGTTACGACGGGGATGGCCCTTCCACCCACGTGTTTCTTCAGCCACGTCAGGACTCCTGCCTAGTTGCGAGGGACAACTCGGGATTCTCCTCGAGGCTTTGCAGGGCAATTGGGACGCCTCTCCAGCTGAGACGGGTGACCAAGTGTCCCTTTCCACGTGCCACAGGAATCCTGGGTCTCCTATCAAGTTTCACGAGGAGTCAGGCATCGTCTCCTTTGGAGGCACTGATCTCCGCATACCTCTGGAGTTTTCAAAGGATTTGAGGCCTCCTGTCGCGATGAGGTGGGAACTAGGTCTTTCTCTGTGGTCTCCACAGGGGATTCAGACACCCTTTCGTCTTGGGAGATGCAAGACGAGTCTGCATTCCAGTCACTGCAGGGATATCCGGCCTTATTTCGAGTCAGGGCATCGCGGTGTCCATTCCACTTGAGGCCGCAATCTCAGGGTCCCTCTCACATACCTAGAGCTGAGAGAAGCCTCCTCTTGAGGTGCTTGTGGTAAGGTGGTATTCCTCTGGAGTCGAAGCCAGGGACTAACCTCTCATCTCGAGTTGATTTTTGGTCCACGGAGCTCTTTCGTGTTGCTACAGTGACCTCAGGATCCCTCTAGCCTTGAAACAGTGTTCTTGGGGTTTCTCTGGAGTGCCATCAAGGAAATCAAGGCTCCTTTCATGTGTGATGTGCAAGACGGAATTGCTCTGCACGCAGTGCAGGGGAATCGGGCCTCATCTCGCGGCGAGGGGAAGTCTCATGGTTTTTCTCGAGTTGCGGCGGGAACCTGGGGTATATTCTCGAGTTATGACGGGGATGGCCCTTCCACCCACGTGTTTGTTCAGCCACGTCAGGACTCCTGCCTAGTTGCGAGGGACAACTCTGGATTCTCCTCGAGGCTTGGCAGGGCAATTGGGACGCCTCTCCAGCTGAGGCGGGAGACCAAGTGTCCCTTTCCAAGTGCCACAGGAATCCTGGGACTCCTATCAAGTTTCACGAGGAGTCAGGCATCGTCTCCTTTGGAGGCACTGATCTCCGCGTACCTCTGGAGTTTTCAAAGGATGTGAGGCTATCGGTCGCGATGAGGTGGGGAACTAAGTCTTTCTCTCTGCTTTCCACAGGGGATTCAGACATCCTTTCCTCCTGGGAGATGCAAGACGAGCCTGCATTGAAGTCACTGCAGGGATATCCAGCCTTATTTCGAGTCAGGGCATCGCGGTGTCCATTCCACTTGAGGCCGCAAACTCAGGGTCCCTCTCACATACCTAGAGCTGAGAGAAGCCTCCTCTTGAGGTGCTTGTGGTAAGGTGGTATTCCTCTGGAGTCGAAGCCAGGGACTAACGTCTCATCTCGAGTTTATTTTTGGTCCACGGAGCTCTTTCGTGTTGCTACAGTGACCTCAGGATCCCTCTAGCCTTGAAACAGTGTTCTTGGGGTTTCTCTGGAGTGCCATGAAAGAAATCAAGGCTCCTTTCATGTGTGATGTGCAACACAGAATTGCTCTGCACGCAGTGCAGGGGAAGCGGGCCTCATCTCGCATCGAGGGGGAAGTCTCATGGTTTTTCTCGAGTTTCGGCGGGAACCTGGGGTATATTCTCGAGTTACGACGGGGATGGCCCTTCCACACACGTGTTTGTTTAGCCACGTCAGGACTCTTGCCTTGTTGTGAGACACAACTCGGGATTCTCCTCGAGGCTTGGCAAGGCAATTGGGACGCCTCTCCAGCTGAGGCGGGAGACCAAGTGTCCCTTTCCAAGTGCCACAGGAATCCTGGGACTCCTATCAAGTTTCACGAGGAGTCAGGCATCGTCTCCTTTGGAGGCACTGATCTCCGCGTACCTCTGGAGTTTTCAAAGGATGTGAGGCTATCGGTCGCGATGAGGTGGGGAACTAAGTCTTTCTCTGTGCTTTCCACAGGGGATTCAGACATCCTTTCGTCCTGGGAGATGCAAGACGAGCCTGCTTTGAAGTCACTGCAGGGATATCCGGCCTTATTTCGAGTCAGGGCATCACGGTGTCCATTCCACTTGAGGCCGCAAACTCAGGGTCCCTCTCACATACCTAGAGCTGAGAGAAGCTTCCTCTTGAGGTGCTTGTGGTAAGGTGGTATTCCTCTGGAGACGAATCCAGGGACTAACCTCTCTTTTCGAATTGATTTTTGGTCCACAGAGTTCTTTCGTGTTGCTACAGTGACCTCAGGATCCCTCTATCCTTGAAACAGTGTTCTTGGGGTTTCTCTGGAGTGCCATCAAGGAAATCAAGGCTCCTTTCATGTGTGATGTGCAAGACGGAATTGCTCTGCACGCAGTACAGGGGAATCGGGCCTCATCTCGCATCGAGGGGGAAGTCTCATGATTTTTGTCGAGTTGCGGCGGGAACCTGGGGTATATTCTCGAGTTACGACGGGGATGGCCCTTCCACCCACGTGTTTGTTCAGCCACGTCAGGACTCCTGCCTAGTTGCGAGGGACAACTCGGGATTCTCCTCGAGGCTTGGCAGGGCAATTGGAACGCCTCTCCAGCTGAGGCGGGAGACCAAGGGTCCCTTTCCACGTGCCACAAGAATCCTGGGACTCCTATCAAGTTTCACGAGGAGTCAGGCATCGTCTCCTTTGGAGGCACTGATCTCCGCGTACCTCTGGAGTTTTCAAAGGATGTGAGACCTCCGGTCGCGATGAGGTGGGGAACTAGGTCTTTCTCTGTGGTCTCCACAGGGGATTCAGACATCCTTTCTTCTTGGGAGATGCAAGACGAGCCTGCATTCAAGTCACTGCAGGGATATCCGGCCTTATTTCGAGTCAGGGCATCGCGGTGTCCATTCCACTTGAGGCCGCAAACTCAGGATCCCTCTCACATACCTAGAGCTGAGAGAAGCCTCCTCTTGAGGTGCTTGTGGTAAGGTGGTATTCCTCAGGAGTCGAAGCCAGGGACTAACCTCTCATCTCGTGTTGATTCTTGGTCCACGGAGCTCTTTTGTGTTGCTACAGTGACCTCAGGATCCCTCTAGCCTTGAAACAGTGTTCTTGGGGTTTCTCTGGAGTGCCATCAAGGAAATCAAGGCTCCTTTCATGTGTGATGTGCAACACGGAATTGCTCTGCACGCAGTGCAGGGGAATCGGGCCTCATCTCGCGGCGAGGGGTAAGTCTCATGGTTTTTCTCGAGTTGCGGCGGGAACCTGGGGTATATTCTCGAGTTACGACGGGGATGGCCCTTCCACCCACGTGTTTCTTCAGCCACGTCAGGACTCCTGCCTAGTTGCGAGGGACAACTCGGGATTCTCCTCGAGGCTTTGCAGGGCAATTGGGACGCCTCTCCAGCTGAGACGGGAGACCAAGGGTCCCTTTCCACGTGCCACAGGAATCCTGGGTCTCCTATCAAGTTTCACGAGGAGTCAGGCATCGTCTCCTTTGGAGGCACTGATCTCCGCATACCTCTGGAGTTTTCAAAGGATTTGAGGCCTCCTGTCGCGATGAGGTGGGGAACTAGGTCTTTCTCTGTGGTCTCCACAGGGGATTCAGACACCCTTTCGTCTTGGGAGATGCAAGACGAGCCTGCATTCCAGTCACTGCAGGGATATCCGGCCTTATTTCGAGTCAGGGCATCGCGGTGTCCATTCCACTTGAGGCCGCAAACTCAGGGTCCCTCTCACATACCTAGAGCTGAGAGAAGCCTCCTCTTGAGGTGCTTGTGGTAAGGTGGTATTCCTCTGGAGTCGAAGCCAGGGACTAACCTCTCATCTCGAGTTGATTTTTGGTCCACGGAGCTCTTTCGTGTTGCTACAGTGACCTCAGGATCCCTCTAGCCTTGAAACAGTGTTCTTGGGGTTTCTGTGGAGTGCCATCAAGGAAATCAAGGCTCCTTTCATGTGTGATGTGCAACACGGAATTGCTCTGCACGCAGTGCAGGGGAATCGGGCCTCATCTCGCGGCGAGGGGGAAGTCTCATGGTTTTTGTCGAGTTGCGGCGGGAACCTGGGGTATATTCTCGAGTTACGACGGGGATGGCCCTTCCACACACGTGTTTGTTCAGCCACGTCAGGACTCTTGCCTAGTTGCGAGACACAACTCGGGATTCTCCTCGAGGCTTGGAAAGGCAATTGTGACGCCTCTCCAGCTGAGGCGGGAGACCAAGGGTCCCTTTCCACGTGCCACAGGAAACCGGGGACTCCTATCAAGTTTCAGGAGGAGTCAGGCATCGTCTCCTTTGGAGGCACTGATCTCCGCATACCTCTGGAGTTTTCAAAGGATGTGAGGCCTCCGGTCGCGATGAGGTGGGGAACTAGGTCTTTCTCTGTGGTCTCCACAGGGGATTCAGACATCCTTTCATCTTGGGAGATGCAAGACGAGCCTGCATTCAAGTCACTGCAGGGATATCCGGCCTTATTTCGAGTCAGGGCATCGCGGTGTCCATTCCACTTGAGGCCGCAAACTCAGGGTCCCTCTCACATACCTAGAGCTGAGAGAAGCCTCCTCTTGAGGTGCTTGTGGTAAGGTGGTATTCCTCTGGAGTCGAAGCCAGGGACTAACCTCTCATCTCGAGTTGATTTTTGGCCCACGGAGCTCTTTAGTGTTGCTACAGTGACCTCAGGATCCCTCTATCCTTGAAACAGTGTTCTTGGGGTTTCTCTGGAGTGCCATCAAGGAAATCAAGGCTCCTTTCATGTGTGATGTGCAAGACGGAATTGCTCTGCAGGCAGTACAGGGGAATCGGGCCTCATCTCGCATTGAGAGGGAAGTCTCATGGTTTTTGTCGAGTTGCGGCGGGAACCTGGGGTATATTCTCGAGTTACGACGGGGATGGCCCTTCCACCCACGTGTTTGTTCAGCCACGTCAGGACTCCTGCCTAGTTGCGAGGGACAACTCGGGATTCTCCTCGAGGCTTGGCAGGGCAATTGGGACGCCTCTCCAGCTGAGGCGGGAGACAAAGGGTCCCTTTCCACGTGCCACAAGAATCCTGGGACTCTTATCAAATTTCATGAGGAGTCAGGCATCGTCTCCTTTGGTGGCACTGATCTCCGCGTACCTCTGGAGTTTTCAAAGGATGTGAGGCCTCCGGTCGCGATGAGGTGGGGAACTAGGTGTTTCTCTGTGGTCTCCACAGGGGATTCAGACATCCTTTCTTCTTGGGAGATGCAAGACGAGCCTGCATTCAAGTCACTGCAGGGATATCCGGCCTTATTTCGAGTCAGGGCATCGCGGTGTCCATTCCACTTGAGGCCGCAAACTCAGGATCCCTCTCACATACCTAGAGCTGAGAGAAGCCTCCTCTTGAGGTGCTTGTGGTAAGGTGGTATTCCTCAGGAGTCGAAGCCAGGGACTAACCTCTAATCTCGTGTTGATTCTTGGTGCACGGGGCTCTTTCATGTTGCTACAGTGACCTCAGGATCCCTCTAGCCTTGAAACAGTGTTCTTGGGGATTCTCTGGAGTGCCATCAAGGAAATCAAGGCTCCTTTCATGTGTGATGTGCAAGACGGAATTGCTCTGCACGCAGTGCAGGGGAATCGGGCCTCATCTCGCGGCGAGGGGGAAGTCTCATGGTTTTTCTCGAGTTGCGGCGGGAACCTGGGGTATATTCTCGAGTTACGACGGGGATGGCCCTTCCACCCACGTGTTTCTTCAGCGACGTCAGGACTCCTGCC
The DNA here is from genome assembly GCF_910594005.1 of Cervus elaphus. Lineage (NCBI taxonomy): Eukaryota > Metazoa > Chordata > Mammalia > Artiodactyla > Cervidae > Cervus > Cervus elaphus. The sequence goes on from NC_057846.1 coordinate 1,397,549, forward strand.
TAGTTGCGAGGGACAACTCTGGATTCTCCTCGAGGCTTGGCAGGGCAATTGGGACGCCTCTCCAGCTGAGGCGGGAGACCAAGGGTCCCTTTCCACGTGCCACAGGAATCCTGGGACTCCTATCAAGTTTCACGAGGATTCAGGCATCGTCTCCTTTGGAGGCACTGATCTCCGCGTACCTCTGGAGTTTTCAAAGGATGTGAGGCCTCCGGTCGCGGTGAGGTGGGGAACTAGGTCTTTCTCTGTGGTCTCCACTGGGGATTCAGACATCCTTTCATCTTGGGAGATGCAAGAAGAGCCTGCATTCAAGTCACTGCAGGGATATCCAGCCTTATTTCGCGTCAGGGCATCGCGGTGTCCACTCCACTTGAGGCCGCAAACTCAGGGTCCCTCTCACATACCTAGAGCTGAGAGAAGCCTCCTCTTGAGGTGCTTGTGGTAAGGTGGTATTCCTCTGGAGTCGAAGCCAGGGACTAACCTCTCATCTCGAGTTGATTTTTGGCCCACGGAGCTCTTTCGTGTTGCTACAGTGACCTCAGGATCCCTCTATCCTTGAAACAGTGTTCTTGGGGTTTCTCTGGAGTGCCATCAAGGAAATCAAGGCTCCTTTCATGTGTGATGTGCAACACGGAATTGCACTGCACGCAGTGCAGGGGAATCGGGCCTCATCTCGCAGCGAGGGGGAAGTCTCATGGTTTTTCTCGAGTTGCGGCGTGAACCTGGGGTATATTCTCGAGTTACGACGGGGATGGCCCTTCCACCCACGTGTTTCTTCAGCGACGTCAGGACTCCTGCCTAGTTGCGAGGGACAACTCTGGATTCTCCTCGAGGCTTGGCAGGGCAATTGGGACGCCTCTCCAGCTGAGGTGGGAGACCAAGTGTCCCTTTCCAAGTGCCACAGGAATCCTGGGACTCCTATCAAGTTTCACGAGAAGTCAGGCATCGTCTCCTTTGGAGGCACTGATCTCCGCGTACCTCTGGAGTTTTCAAGGGATGTGAGGCCTCCGGTCGCGATGAGGTGGGGAACTAAGTCTTTCTCTGTGCTTTCCACAGGGGATTCAGACATCCTTTCGTCTTCGGAGATGCAAGACGAGCCTGCATTGAAGTCACTGCAGGGATATCCGGCCTTATTTCGAGTCAGGGCATCGCGGTGTCCATTCCACTTGAGGCCGCAAACTCAGGGTCCCTCTCACATACCTAGAGCTGAGAGAAGCCTCCTCTTGAGGTGCTTGTGGTAAGGTGGTATTCCTCTGGAGACGAATCCAGGGACTAACCTCTCTTTTCGAGTTGATTTTTGGTCCACAGAGTTCTTTCGTGTTGCTACAGTGACCTCAGGATCCCTCTATCCTTGAAACAGTGTTCTTGGGGTTTCTCTGGAGTGCCATCAAGGAAATCAAGGCTTCTTTCATGTGTGATGTGCAAGGCGGAATTGCTCTGCACGCAGTACAGGGGAATCGGGCCTCATCTCGCATCGAGGGGGAAGTCTCATGGTTTTTCTCGAGTTGCGGCGGGAACCTGGGGTATATTCTCGAGTTACGACGGGGATGGCCCTTCCACCCACGTGTTTCTTCAGCGACGTCAGGACTCCTGCCTAGTTGCGAGGGACAACTCTGGATTCTCCTCGAGGCTTGGCAGGGCAATTGGGACGCCTCTCCAGCTGAGGCGGGAGACCAAGTGTCCCTTTCCAAGTGCCACAGGAATCCTGGGACTCCTATCAAGTTTCACGAGGAGTCAGGCATCGTCTCCTTTGGAGGCACTGATCTCCGCGTACCTCTGGAGTTTTCAAAGGATGTGAGGCCTCCGGTCGCGATGAGGTGGGGAACTAGGTCTTTCTCTGTGGTCTCCACAGGGGATTCAGACATCCTTTCTTCTTGGGAGATACAAGACTAGCCTGCATTCAAGTCACTGCAGGGATATCCGGCCTTATTTCGAGTCAGGGCATCGCGGTGTCCATTCCTCTTGAGGCCGCAAACTCAGGATCCCTCTCACATACCTAGAGCTGAGAGAAGCCTCCTCTTGAGGTGCTTGTGGTAAGGTGGTATTCCTCAGGAGTCGAAGCCAGGGACTAACCTCTCATCTCGTGTTGATTCTTGGTCCACGGAGCTCTTTTGTGTTGCTACAGTGACCTCAGGATCCCTCTAGCCTTGAAACAGTGTTCTTGGGGTTTCTCTGGAGTGCCATCAAGGAAATCAAGGCTCCTTTCATGTGTGATGTGCAACACGGAATTGCTCTGCACGCAGTGCAGGGGAATCGGGCCTCATCTCGCGGCGAGGGGTAAGTCTCATGGTTTTTCTCGAGTTGCGGCGGGAACCTGGGGTATATTCTCGAGTTACGACGGGGATGGCCCTTCCACCCACGTGTTTCTTCAGCCACGTCAGGACTCCTGCCTAGTTGCGAGGGACAACTCGGGATTCTCCTCGAGGCTTTGCAGGGCAATTGGGACGCCTCTCCAGCTGAGACGGGAGACCAAGTGTCCCTTTCCACGTGCCACAGGAATCCTGGGTCTCCTATCAAGTTTCACGAGGAGTCAGGCATCGTCTCCTTTGGAGGCACTGATCTCCGCATACCTCTGGAGTTTTCAAAGGATTTGAGGCCTCCTGTCGCGATGAGGTGGGGAACTAGGTCTTTCTCTGTGGTCTCCACAGGGGATTCAGACACCCTTTCGTCTTGGGAGATGCAAGACGAGACTGCATTCCAGTCACTGCAGGGATATCCGGCCTTATTTCGAGTCAGGGCATCGCGGTGTCCATTCCACTTGAGGCCGCAAACTCAGGGTCCCTCTCACATACCTAGAGCTGAGAGAAGCCTCCTCTTGAGGTGCTTGTGGTAAGGTGGTATTCCTCTGGAGTCGAAGCCAGGGACTAACCTCTCATCTCGTGTTGATTTTTGGTCCACGGAGCTCTTTCGTGTTGCTACAGTGACCTCAGGATCCCTCTAGCCTTGAAACAGTGTTCTTGGGGTTTCTCTGGAGTGCCATGAAAGAAATCAAGGCTCCTTTCATGTGTGATGTGCAACACAGAATTGCTCTGCACGCAGTGCAGGGGAAGCGGGCCTCATCTCGCATCGAGGGGGAAGTCTCATGGTTTTTCTCGAGTTTCGGCGGGAACCTGGGGTATATTCTCGAGTTACGACGGGGATGGCCCTTCCACACACGTGTTTGTTCAGCCACGTCAGGACTCTTGCCTTGTTTCAAGACACAACTCGGGATTCTCCTCGAGGCTTGGCAAGGCAATTGGGACGCCTCTCCAGCTGAGGCGGGAGACCAAGTGTCCCTTTCCAAGTGCCACAGGAATCCTGGGACTCCTATCAGGTTTCACGAGGAGTCAGGCATCGTCTCCTTTGGAGGCACTGATCTCCGCGTACCTCTGAAGTTTTCAAAGGATGTGAGGCTATCGGTCGCGATGAGGTGGGGAACTAAGTCTTTCTCTGTGCTTTCCACAGGGGATTCAGACATCCTTTCGTCCTGGGAGATGCAAGACGAGCCTGCATTGAAGTCACTGCAGGGATATCCGGCCTTATTTCGAGTCAGGGCATCACGGTGTCCATTCCACTTGAGGCCGCAAACTCAGGGTCCCTCTCACATACCTAGAGCTGAGAGAAGCTTCCTCTTGAGGTGCTTGTGGTAAGGTGGTATTCCTCTGGAGACGAATCCAGGGACTAACCTCTCTTTTCGAATTGATTTTTGGTCCACAGAGTTCTTTCGTGTTGCTACAGTGACCTCAGGATCCCTCTATCCTTGAAACAGTGTTTTTGGGGTTTCTCTGGAGTGCCATCAAGGAAATCAAGGCTCCTTTCATGTGTGATGTGCAAGACGGAATTGCTCTGCACGCAGTACAGGGGAATCGGGCCTCAACTCGCATCGAGGGGGAAGTCTCATGGTTTTTCTCGAGTTGCGGCGGGAACCTGGGGTATATTCTCGAGTTACGACGGGGATGGCCCTTCCACCCACGTGTTTGTTCAGCCACGTCAGGACTCCTGCCTAGTTGCGAGGGACAACTCGGGATTCTCCTCGAGGCTTGGCAGGGCAATTGGAACGCCTCTCCAGCTGAGGCGGGAGACCAAGGTTCCCTTTCCACGTGCCACAAGAATCCTGGGACTCCTATCAAGTTTCACGAGGAGTCAGGCATCGTCTCCTTTGGAGGCACTGATCTCCGCGTACCTCTGGAGTTTTCAAAGGATGTGAGGCCTCCGGTCGCGATGAGGTGGGGAACTAGGTCTTTCTCTGTGGTCTCCACAGGGGATTCAGACATCCTTTCTTCTTGGGAGATGCAAGACGAGCCTGCATTCAAGTCACTGCAGGGATATCCGGCCTTATTTCGAGTCAGGGCATCGCGGTGTCCATTCCTCTTGAGGCCGCAAACTCAGGATCCCTCTCACATACCTAGAGCTGAGAGAAGCCTCCTCTTGAGGTGCTTGTGGTAAGGTGGTATTCCTCAGGAGTCGAAGCCAGGGACTAACCTCTCATCTCGTGTTGATTCTTGGTCCACAGAACTCTTTCGTGTTGCTACAGTGACCTCAGGATCCCTCTAGCCTTGAAACAGTGTTCTTGGGGTTTCTCTGGAGTGCCATCAAGGAAATCAAGGCTCCTTTCATGTGTGATGTGCAACACGGAATTGCTCTGCACGCAGTGCAGGGGAATCGGGCCTCATCTCGCGGCGAGGGGTAAGTCTCATGGTTTTTCTCGAGTTGCGGCGGGAACCTGGGGTATATTCTCGAGTTACGACGGGGATGGCCCTTCCACCCACGTGTTTCTTCAGCCACGTCAGGACTCCTGCCTAGTTGCGAGGGACAACTCGGGATTCTCCTCGAGGCTTTGCAGGGCAATTGGGACGCCTCTCCAGCTGAGACGGGAGACCAAGGGTCCCTTTCCACGTGCCACAGGAATCCTGGGTCTCCTATCAAGTTTCACGAGGAGTCAGGCATCGTCTCCTTTGGAGGCACTGATCTCCGCATACCTCTGGAGTTTTCATAGGATTTGAGGCCTCCTGTCGCGATGAGGTGGGGAACTAGGTCTTTCTCTGTGGTCTCCACAGGGGATTCAGACACCCTTTCGTCTTGGGAGATGCAAGACGAGCCTGCATTCCAGTCACTGCAGGGATATCCGGCCTTATTTCGAGTCAGGGCATCGCGGTGTCCATTCCACTTGAGGCCGCAAACTCAGGGTCCCTCTCACATACCTAGAGCTGAGAGAAGCCTCCTCTTGAGGTGCTTGTGGTAAGGTGGTATTCCTCTGGAGTCGAAGCCAGGGACTAACCTCTCATCTCGAGTTGATTTTTGGTCCACGGAGCTCTTTCGTGTTGCTACAGTGACCTCAGGATCCCTCTAGCCTTGAAACAGTGTTCTTGGGGTTTCTCTGGAGTGCCATCAAGGAAATCAAGGCTCCTTTCATGTGTGATGTGCAACACGGAATTGCTCTGCACGCAGTGCAGGGGAATCGGGCCTCATCTCGCGGCGAGGGGAAGTCTCATGGTTTTTGTCGAGTTGCGGCGGGAACCTGGGGTATATTCTCGAGTTACGACGGGGATGGCCCTTCCACACACGTGTTTGTTCAGCCACGTCAGGACTCTTGCCTAGTTGCGAGACACAACTCGGGATTCTCCTCGAGGCTTGGCAAGGCAATTGGGACGCCTCTCCAGCTGAGGCGGGAGACCAAGGGTCCCTTTCCACGTGCCACAGGAAACCGGGGACTCCTATCAAGTTTCAGGAGGAGTCAGGCATCGTCTCCTTTGGAGGCACTGATCTCCGCGTACCTCTGGAGTTTTCAAAGGATGTGAGGCCTCCGGTCGCGATGAGGTGGGGAACTAGGTCTTTCTCTGTGGTCTCCACAGGGGATTCAGACATCCTTTCATCTTGGGAGATGCAAGACGAGCCTGCATTCAAGTCACTGCAGGGATATCCGGCCTTATTTCGAGTCAGGGCATCGCGGTGTCCATTCCACTTGAGGCCGCAAACTCAGGGTCCCTCTCACATACCTAGAGCTGAGAGAAGCCTCCTCTTGAGGTGCTTGTGGTAAGGTGGTATTCCTCTGGAGTCGAAGCCAGGGACTAACCTCTCATCTCGAGTTGATTTTTGGCCCACGGAGCTCTGTAGTGTTGCTACAGTGACCTCAGGATCCCTCTATCCTTGAAACAGTGTTCTTGGGGTTTCTCTGGAGTGCCATCAAGGAAATCAAGGCTCCTTTCATGTGTGATGTGCAAGACGGAATTGCTCTGCACGCAGTACAGGGGAATCGGGCCTCATCTCGCATCGAGGGGGAAGTCTCATGGTTTTTGTCGAGTTGCGGCGGGAACCTGGGGTATATTCTCGAGTTACGACGGGGATGGCCCTTCCACCCACGTGTTTGTTCAGCCACGTCAGGATTCCTGCCTAGTTGCGAGGGACAACTCGGGATTCTCCTCGAGGCTTGGCAGGGCAATTGGGACGCCTCTCCAGCTGAGGCGGGAGACCAAGGGTCCCTTTCCACGTGCCACAGGAATCCTTGGTCTCCTATCAAGTTTCACGAGGAGTCAGGCATCGTCTCCTTTGGAGGCACTGATCTCCGCATACCTCTGGAGTTTTCAAAGGATTTGAGGCCTCCTGTCGCGATGAGGTGGGGAACTAGGTCTTTCTCTGTGGTCTCCACAGGGGATTCAGACACCCTTTCGTCTTGGGAGATGCAAGACGAGCCTGCATTCCAGTCACTGCAGGGATATCCGGCCTTATTTCGAGTCAGGGCATCGCGGTGTCCATTACACTTGAGGCCGCAAACTCAGGGTCCCTCTCACATACCTAGAGCTGAGAGAAGCCTCCTCTTGAGGTGCTTGTGGTAATGAGGTATTCCTCTGGAGTCGAAGCCAGGGACTAACCTCTCATCTCGAGTTGATTTTTGGCCCACGGAGCTCTTCCGTGTTGCTACAGTGACCTCAGGATCCCTCTAGCCTTGAAACAGTGTTCTTGGGGTTTCGCTGGAGTGCCATCAAGGAAATCAAGGCTCCTTTCATGTGTGATGTGCAACACTGAATTGCTCTGCACGCAGTGCAGGGGAATCGGGCCTCATCTCGCGGCGAGGGGGAAGTCTCATGGTTTTTCTCGAGTTGCGGCGGGAACCTGGGGTATATTCTCGAGTTACGACGGGGACGGCCCTTCCACACACGTGTTTGTTCAGCCACGTCAGGACTCCTGCCTAGTTGCGAGGGACAACTCGGGATTCTCCTCGAGGCTTGGCAGGGCAATTGGAACGCCTCTCCAGCTGAGGCGGGAGACCAAGGGTCCCTTTCCACGTGCCACAAGAATCCTGGGACTCCTATCAAGTTTCACGAGGAGTCAGGCATCGTCTCCTTTGGAGGCACTGATCTCCGCGTACCTCTGGAGTTTTCAAAGGATTTGAGGCCTCCTGTCGCGATGAGGTGGGGAACTAGGTCTTTCTCTGTGGTCTCCACAGGGGATTCAGACACCCTTTCTTCTTGGGAGATGCAAGACGAGCCTGCATTCCAGTCACTGCAGTGATATCCGGCCTTATGTCGAGTCAGGGCATCGCGGTGTCCATTCCACTTGAGGTCGCAAACTCAGGGTCCCTCTCACATACCTAGAGCTGAGAGAAGCCTCCTCTTGAGGTGCTTGTGGTAAGGTGGTATTCCTCTGGAGTCGAAGCCAGGGACTAACCTCTCATCTCGAGTTGATTTTTGGTCCACGGAGCTCTTTCGTGTTGCTACAGTGACCTCAGGATGCCTCTAGCCTTGAAACAGTGTTCTTGGGGTTTCTCTGGAGTGCCATCAAGGAAATCAAGGCTCCTTTCATGTGTGATGTGCAACACAGAATTGCTCTGCACGCAGTGCAGGGGAATCGGGCCTCATCTCGCGGTGAGGGGGAAGTCTCATGGTTTTTCTCGAGTTGCGGCGGGAACCTGGGGTATATTCTCGAGTTACGACGGGGATGGCCCTTCCACACACGTGTTTGTTCAGCCACGTCAGGACTCTTGCCTAGTTGCGAGACACAACTCGGGATTCTCCTCGAGGCTTGGCAAGGCAATTGGGACGTCTCTCCCGCTGAGGCGGGAGACTGAGGGTCCCTTTCCACGTGCCACAGGAATCCTGGGACACCTATCAAGTTTCACGAGGAGTCAGGCATCGTCTCCTTTGGAGGCACTGATCTCCGCGTACCTCTGGAGTTTTTAAAGGATGTGAGGCCTCCGGTCGCGATGAGGTGGGGAACTAGGTCTTTCTCTGTGGTCTCCACAGGGGATTCAGACACCCTTTCATCTTGGGAGATGCAAGACAAGCCTGCATTCAAGTCACTGCAGGGATATCCAGTCTTATTTCGCGTCAGGGCATCGCGGTGTCCATTCCACTTGGGGCCGCAAAATCAGGGTCCCTCTCACATACCTAGAGCTGAGAGAAGCCTCCTCTTGAGGTGCGTGTGGTAAGGTGGTATTCCTCAGGAGTCAAAGCCAGGGACTAACCTCTCATCTCGTGTTGATTCTTGGTCCACGGAGCTCTTTCGTGTTGCTACAGTTACCACAGCATCCCTCTAGCCTTGAAACAGTGTTCTTGGGGTTTCTCTGGAGTGCCATCAAGGAAATCAAGGCTCCTTTCATGTGTGATGTGCAACACGGAATTGCTCTGCATGCAGTGCAGGGGAATCGGGCCTCATCTCGCGGCGAGTGGGAAGTCTCATGGTTTTTCTCGAGTTGCGGCGGGAACCTGGGGTATATTCTCGAGTTACGACGGGGATGGCACTTCCACACACGTGTTTGTTCAGCGACGTCACTACTCCTGCCTAGTTGCGAGGGACAACTCGGGATTCTCCTCGAGGCTTGGCAGGGCAATTGGGACGCCTCTCCAGCTGAGACGGGAGACCAAGGTTCCCTTTCCACGTGCCACAGGAATCCTGGGTCTCCTATCAAGTTTCACGAGGAGTCAGGCATCGTCTCCTTTGGAGGCACTGATCTCCGCATACTTGTGGAGTTTTCAAAGGATTTGAGGCCTCCTGTCGCGATGAGGTGGGGAACTAGGTCTTTCTCTGTGGTCTCCACTGGGGATTCAGACACCCTTTCGTCTTGGGAGATGCAAAACGTGGCTGCATTCCAGTCACTGCAGGGATATCCGGCCTTATTTCGAGTCAGGGCATCGCGGTGTCCATTCCACTTGAGGCCGCAAACTCAGGGTCCCTCTCACATACCTAGAGCTGAGAGAAGCCTCCTCTTGAGGTGCTTGTGGTAAGGTGGTATTCCTCTGGAGTCGAAGCCAGGGACTAACCTCTCATCTCGAGTTGATTTTTGGTCCACGGAGCTCTTTCGTGTTGCTACAGTGACCTCAGGATCCCTCTAGCCTTGAAACAGTGTTCTTGGGGTTTCTCTGGAGTGCCATCAAGGAAATCAAGGCTCCTTTCATGTGTGATGTGCAACACGGAATTGCTCTGCACGCAGTGCAGGGGAATCGGGCCTCATCTCGCGGCGAGGGGGAAGTCTCATGGTTTTTCTCGAGTTGCGGCGGGAACCTGGGGTATATTCTCGAGTTACGACGGGGATGGCCCTTCCACCCACGTGTTTCTTCAGCGATGTCAGGACTCCTGCCTAGTTGCGAGGGACAACTCTGGATTCTCCTCGAGGCTTGGCAGGGCAATTGGGACGCCTCTCCAGCTGAGGCGGGAGACCAAGTGTCCCTTTCCAAGTGCCACAGGAATCCTGGGACTCCTATCAAGTTTCACGAGGAGTCAGGCATCGTCTCCTTTGGAGGCACTGATCTCCGCGTACCTCTGGAGTTTTCAAAGGATGTGAGGCTATCGGTCGCGATGAGGTGGGGAACTAAGTCTTTCTCTGTGCTTTCCACAGGGGATTCAGACATCCTTTCGTCCTGGGAGATGCAAGACGAGCCTGCATTGAAGTCACTGCAGGGATATCCGGCCTTATTTCGAGTCAGGGCATCGCGGTGTCCATTCCACTTGAGGCCGCAAACTCAGGGTCCCTCTCACATACCTAGAGCTGAGAGAAGCCTCCTCTTGAGGTGCTTGTGGTAAGGTGGTATTCCTCTGGAGACGAATCCAGGGACTAACCTCTCTTTTCGAGTTGATTTTTGGTCCACAGAGTTCTTTCGTGTTGCTACAGTGACCTCAGGATCCCTCTATCCTTGAAACAGTGTTCTTGGGGTTTCTCTGGAGTGCCATCAAGGAAATCAGGGCTCCTTTCATGTGTGATGTGCAAGACGGAATTGCTCTGCACGCAGTACAGGGGAATCGGGCCTCATCTCGCATCGAGGGGGAAGTCTCATGGTTTTTCTCGAGTTGCGGCGGGAACCTGGGGTATATTCTCGAGTTACGACGGGGATGGCCCTTCCACCCACGTGTTTGTTCAGCCACGTCAGGACGCCTGCCTAGTTGCGAGACACAACTCGGGATTCTCCTCGAGGCTTGGCACGGCAATTGGAACGCCTCTCCAGCTGAGGCGGGAGACCAAGGGTCCCTTTCCACGTGCCACAAGAATCCTGGGACTCCTATCACGTTTCACGAGGAGTCAGGCATAGTCTCCTTTGGAGGCACTGATCTCCGCGTACCTCTGAAGTTTTCAAAGGATGTGAGGCCTCCGGTTGCGATGAGGTGGGAAACTAGGTCTTTCTCTGTGGTCTCCACATGGGATTCAGACATCCTTTCTTCTTGGGAGATGCAAGACGAGCCTGCATTCAAGTCACTGCAGGGATATCCGGCCTTATTTCGAGTCAGGGCATCGCGGTGTCCATTCCACTTGAGGCCGCAAACTCAGGATCCCTCTCACATACCTAGAGCTGAGAGAAGCCTCCTCTTGAGGTGCTTGGGGTAAGGTGGCATTCCTCAGGAGTCGAAGCCAGGGACTAACCTCTCATCTCGTGTTGATTCTGTGTCCACGGAGCTCTTTCATGTTGCTACAGTGACCTCAGGATCCCTCTAGCCTTGAAACAGCGATCTTGGGGTTTCTCTGGAGTGCCATCAAGGAAATCAAGGCTCCTTTCATGTGTGATGTGCAAGACGGAATTGCTCTGCACGCAGTGCAGGGTAATCGGGCCTCATCTCGCGGCGAGGGGGAAGTCTCATGGTTTTTCTCGAGTTGCGGCGGGAACCTGGGGTATATTCTCGAGTTACGACGGGGATGGCCCTTCCACACACGTGTGTGTTCAGCGACGTCAGGACTCCTGCCTAGTTGCGAGGGACAACTCGGGATTCTCCTCGAGGCTTTGCAGGGCAATTGGGACGCCTCTCCAGCTGAGACGGGAGACCAAGGGTCCCTTTCCACGTGCCACAGGAATCCTGGGTCTCCTATCAAGTTTCACGAGGAGTCAGGCATCGTCTCCTTTGGAGGCACTGATCTCCGCATACCTCTGGAGTTTTCAAAGGATTTGAGGCCTCCTGTCGCGATGAGGTGGGGAACTAGGTCTTTCTCTGTGGTCTCCACAGCGGATTCAGACACCCTTTCGTCTTGGGAGATGGAAGACGAGCCTGCATTCCAGTCACTGCAGGGATATCCGGCCTTATTTCGAGTCAGGGCATCGCGGTGTCCATTCCACTTGAGGCCGCAAACTCAGGGTCCCTCTCACACACCTAGAGCTGAGAGAAGCCTCCTCTTGAGGTGCTTGTGGTAAGGTGGTATTCCTCTGGAGTCGAAGCCAGGGACTAACCTCTCATCTCGAGTTGATTTTTGGTCCACGGAGCTCTTTCTTGTTGCTACAGTGACCTCAGGATCCCTCTAGCCTTGAAACAGTGTTCTTGGGGTTTCTCTGGAGTGCCATGAAGGAAATCAAGGCTCCTTTCATGTGTGATGTGCAACACAGAATTGCTCTGCACGCAGTGCAGGGGAATCGGGCCTCATCTCGCGGCGAGGGGGAAGTCTCATGGTTTTTCTCGAGTTGCGGCGGGAACCTGGGGTATATTCTCGAGTTACGACGGGGATGGCCCTTCCACACACGTGTTTGTTCAGCCACGTCAGGACTCTTGCCTAGTTGCGAGACACAACTCGGGATTCTCCTCGAGGCTTGACCAGGCAATTGGGACGCCTCTCCAGCTGAGGAGGGAGACCAAGGGTCCCTTTCCACGTACCAAAAGAATCCTGGGACTCCTATCAAGTTTCACGAGGAGTCAGGTATCGTCTCCTTTGGAGGCACTGATCTCCGCGTACCTCTGGAGTTTTCAAAGGATTTGAGGCCTCCTGTCGCGATGAGGTGGGGAACTAGGTCTTTCTCTGTGGTCTCCACAGCGGATTCAGACACCCTTTCGTCTTGGGAGATGGAAGACGAGCCTGCATTCCAGTCACTGCAGGGATATCCGGCCTTATTTCGAGTCAGGGCATCGCGGTGTCCATTCCACTTGAGGCCGCAAACTCAGGGTCCCTCTCACACACCTAGAGCTGAGAGAAGCCTCCTCTTGAGGTGCTTGTGGTAAGGTGGTATTCCTCTGGAGTCGAAGCCAGGGACTAACCTCTCATCTCGAGTTGATTTTTGGCCCACGGAGCTCTTTCGTGTTGCTACAGTGACCTCAGGATCCCTCTAGCCTTGAAACAGTGTTCTTGGGGTTTCTCTGGAGTGCCATCAAGGAAATCAAGGCTCCTTTCATGTGTGATGTGCAACACGGAATTGCTCTGCACGCAGTGCAGGGGAATCCAGCCTAATCTCGCGGCGAGGGGGAAGTCTCATGGTTTTTCTCGAGTTGCGGCGGGAACCTGGGGTATATTCTCGAGTTACGACGGGGATGGCCCTTCCACCCACGTGTTTCTTCAGCGACATCAGGAGTCCTGCCTAGTTGCGAGGGACAACTCTGGATTCTCCTCGAGGCTTGGCAGGGCAATTGGGACGCCTCTCCAGCTGAGGCGGGAGACCAAGTGTCCCTTTCCAAGTGCCACAGGAATCCTGGGACTCCTATCAAGTTTCACGAGGAGTCAGGCATCGTCTCCTTTGGAGGCACTGATCTCCGCGTACCTCTGGAGTTTTCAAAGGATGTGAGGCTATCGGTCGCGATGAGGTGGGGAACTAAGTCTTTCTCTGTGCTTTCCACAGGGGATTCAGACATCCTTTCGTCCTGGGAGATGCAAGACGAGCCTGCATTGAAGTCACTGCAGGGATATCCGGCCTTATTTCGAGTCAGGGCATCGCGGTGTCCATTCCACTTGATGCCGCAAACTCAGGGTCCCTCTCACATACCTAGAGCTGAGAGAAGCCTCCTCTTGAGGTGCTTGTGGTAAGGTGGTATTCCTCTGGAGACGAATCCAGGGACTAACCTCTCTTTTCGAGTTGATTTTTGGTCCACAGAGTTCTTTCGTGTTGCTACAGTGACCTCAGGATCCCTCTATCCTTGAAACAGTGTTCTTGGGGTTTCTCTGGAGTGCCATCAAGGAAATCAAGGCTCCTTTCATGTGTGATGTGCAAGACGGAATTGCTCTGCACGCAGTACAGGGGAATCGGGCCTCATCTCGCATCGAGGGGGAAGTCTCATGGTTTTTCTCGAGTTGCGACGGGAACCTGGGGTATATTCTCCAGTTACGACGGGGATGGCCCTTCCACCCACGTGTTTGTTCAGCCACGTCAGGACTCCTGCCTAGTTGCGAGGGACAACTCGGGATTCTCCTCGAGGCTTGGCAGGGCAATTGGAACGCCTCTCCAGCTGAGGCGGGAGACCAAGGGTCCCTTTCCACGTGCCACAAGAATCCTGGGACTCCTATCAAGTTCCACGAGGAGTCAGGCATCGTCTCCTTTGGAGGCACTGATCTCCGCGTACCTCTGGAGTTTTCAAAGGATGTGAGGCCTCCGGTCGTGATGAGGTGGGAAACTAGGTCTTTCTCTGTGGTCTCCACAGGGGATTCAGACATCCTTTCTTCTTGGGAGATGCAAGACGAGCCTGCATTCCAGTCACTGCGGGGATATCCGGCCTTATTTCGAGTCAGGGCATCGCGGTGTCCATTCCACTTGATGCCGCAAACTCAGGATCCCTCTCACATACCTAGAGCTGAGAGAAGCCTCCTCTTGAGGTGCTTGTGGTAAGGTGGCATTCCTCAGGAGTCGAAGCCAGGGACTAACCTCTCATCTCGTGTTGATTCTGTGTCCACGGAGCTCTTTCATGTTGCTACATTGACCTCAGGATCCCTCTAGCCTTGAAACAGTGTTCTTGGGGTTTCTCTGGAGTGCCATCAAGGAAATCAAGGCTCCTTTCATGTGTGATGTGCAACACGGAATTTTCTGCACGCAGTGCAGGGGAATCGGGCCTCATCTCGCGGCGAGGGGGAAGTCTCATGGTTTTTCTCGAGTTGCGGCGGGAACCTGGGGTATATTCTCGAGTTACGACGGGGATGGCCCTTCCACACACGTGTGTGTTCCGCGACGTCAGGACTCCTGCCTAGTTGCGAGGGACAACTCGGGATTCTCCTCGAGGCTTTGCAGGGCAATTGGGACGCCTCTCCAGCTGAGACGGGAGACCAAGGGTCCCTTTCCACGTGCCACAGGAATCCTGGGTCTCCTCTCAAGTTTCACGAGGAGTCAGGCATCGTCTCCTTTGGAGGCACTGATCTCCGCATACCTCTGGAGTTTTCAAAGGATTTGAGGCCTCCTGTCGCGATGAGGTGGGGAACTAGGTCTTTCTCTGTGGTCTCCACAGCGGAATCAGACACCCTTTCGTCTTGGGAGATGGAAGACGAGCCTGCATTCCAGTCACTGCAGGGATATCCGGCCTTATTTCGAGTCAGGGCATCGCGGTGTCCATTCCACTTGAGGCCGCAAACTCAGGGTCCCTCTCACACACCTAGAGCTGAGAGAAGCCTCCTCTTGAGGTGCTTGTGGTAAGGTGGTATTCCTCTGGAGTCGAAGCCAGGGACTAACCTCTCATCTCGAGTTGATTTTTGGTCCACGGAGCTCTTTCTTGTTGCTACAGTGACCTCAGGATCCCTCTAGCCTTGAAACAGTGTTCTTGGGGTTTCTCTGGAGTGCCATGAAGGAAATCAAGGCTCCTTTCATGTGTGATGTGCAACACAGAATTGCTCTGCACGCAGTGCAGGGGAATCGGGCCTCATCTCGCAGCGAGGGGGAAGTCTCATGGTTTTTCTCGAGTTGCGGCGGGAACCTGGGGTATATTCTCGAGTTACGACGGGGATGGCCCTTCCACACACGTGTTTGTTCAGCCACGTCAGGACTCTTGCCTAGTTGCGAGACACAACTCGGGATTCTCCTCGAGGCTTGGCAAGGCAATTGGGACGCCTCTCCAGCTGAGGCGGGAGACCAAGGGTCCCTTTCCACGTGCCACAGGAATCCTGGGACTCCTATCAAGTTTCACGAGGAGTCAGGCATCGTCTCCTTTGGAGGCACTGATCTCCGCGTACCTCTGGAGTTTTCAAAGGATGTGAGGCCTCGGGTCGCGATGAGGTGGGGAACTAGGTCTTTCTCTGTGGTCTCCACAGGGGATTCAGACACCCTTTCGTATTGGGAGATGCAAGACGAGCCTGCATTCCAGTCACTGCAGGGATAATCGGCCTTATTTCGAGTCAGGACATCGCGGTGTCCATTACACTTGAGGCCGCAAACTCAGGGTCCCTCTCACATACCTAGAGCTGAGAGAAGCCTCCTCTTGAGGTGCTTGTGGTAAGGTGGTATTCCTCTGGAGTCGAAGCCAGGGACTAACCTCTCATCTCGAGTTGATTTTTGGCCCACGGAGCTCTTTCGTGTTGCTACAGTGACCTCAGGATCCCTCTAGCCTTGAAACAGTGTTCTTGGGGTTTCTCTGGAGTGCCATGAAGGAAATCAAGGCTCCTTTCATGTGTGATGTGCAACACGGAATTGCTCTGCACGCAGTGCAGGGGAATCCGGCCTCATCTCGCAGCGAGGGGGAAGTCTCATGGGTTTTCTCGAGTTGCGGCGGGAACCTGGGGTATATTCTCGAGTTACGACGGGGATGGCCCTTACCCCCACGTGTTTGTTCAGCCACGTCAGGACTCCTGCCTAGTTGCGAGGGACAACTCTGGATTCTCCTCGAGGCTTGGCAGGGCAATTGGGACGCCTCTCCAGCTGAGGCGGGAGACCAAGTGTCCCTTTCCAAGTGCCACAGGAATCCTGGGACTCCTATCAAGTTTCACGAGGAGTCAGGCATCGTCTCCTTTGGAGGCACTGATCTCCGCGTACCTCTGGAGTTTTCAAAGGATGTGAGGCTATCGGTCGCGATGAGGTGGGGAACTAAGTCTTTCTCTGTGCTTTCCACAGGGGATTCAGACATCCTTTCGTCCTGGGAGATGCAAGACGAGCCTGCATTGAAGTCACTGCAGGGATATCCGGCCTTATTTCGAGTCAGGGCATCGCGGTGTCCATTCCACTTGAGGCCGCAAACTCAGGGTCCCTCTCACATACCTAGAGCTGAGAGAAGCCTCCTCTTGAGGTGCTTGTGGTAAGGTGGTATTCCTCTGGAGACGAATCCAGGGACTAACCTCTCTTTTCGAGTTGATTTTTGGTCCACAGAGTTCTTTCGTTTTGCTACAGTGACCTCAGGATCCCTCTATCGTTGAAACAGTGTTCTTGGGGTTTCTCTGGAGTGCCATGAAGGAAATCAAGGCTCCTTTCATGTGTGATGTGCAAGACGGAATTGCTCTACACGCAGTGCAGGGGAATCGGGCCTCATCTCGCGGCGAGGGGGAAGTCTCATGGTTTTTCTCGAGTTGCGGCGGGAACCTGGGGTATATTCTCGAGTTACGACGGGGATGGCCCTTCCACAGACGTGTGTGTTCAGCCATGTCAGGACTCCTGCCTAGTTGCGAGGGATAACTCTGGATTCTCCTCTAGGCTTTGCAGGGCAATTGGGACGCCCCTCCAGCTGAGACGGGAGACCAAGTGTCCCTTTCCAAGTGCCACAGGAATCCTGGGTCTCCTATCAAGTTTCACGAGGAGTCAGGCATCGTCTCCTTTGGAGGCACTGATCTCCGCATACCTCTGGAGTTTTCAAAGGATTTGAGGCCTCCTGTCGCGATGAGGTGGGGAACTAGGTCTTTATCTGTGGTCTCCACAGGGGATTCAGACACCCTTTCGTCTTGGGAGATGCAAGACGAGCCTGCATTCCAGTCACTGCAGGGATATCCGGCCTTATTTCGAGTCAGGGCATCGCGGTGTCCATTCCACTTGAGGCCGCAAACTCAGGGTCCCTCTCACATACCTAGAGCTGAGAGAAGCCTCCTCTTGAGGTGCTTGTGGTAAGGTGGTATTCCTCTGGAGTCGAAGCCAGGGACTAACCTCTCATCTCGAGTTGATTTTTGGCCCACGGAGCTCTTTCGTGTTGCTACAGTGACCTCAGGATCCCTCTAGCCTTGAAACAGTGTTCTTGGGGTTTCTCTGGAGTTCCATCAAGGAAATCAAGGCTCCTTTCATGTGTGATGTGCAACACGGAATTGCTCTGCACGCAGTGCAGGGGAATCGGGCCTCATCTCGCGGCGAGGGGGAAGTCTCATGGTTTTTCTAGAGTTGCGGCCGGAACCTGGGGTATATTCTCGAGTTACGATGGGGATGGCCCTTCCACCCACGTGTTTCTTCAGCGACGTCAGGACTCCTGCCTAGTTGCGAGGGACAACTCGGGATTCTCCTCGAGGCTTGGCAGGGCAATTGGGACGCCTCTCCAGCTGAGGCGGGAGACCAAGTGTCCCTTTCCAAGTGCCACAGGAATCCTGGGACTCCTATCAAGTTTCACGAGGAGTCAGGCATCGTCTCCTTTGGAGGCACTGATCTCCGCGTACCTCTGGAGTTTTCAAAGGATGTGAGGCTATCGGTCGCGATGAGGTGGGGAACTAAGTCTTTCTCTGTGCTTTCCACAGGGGATTCAGACATCCTTTCGTCCTGGGAGATGCAAGACGAGCCTGCATTGAAGTCACTGCAGGGATATCCGGCCTTATTTCGAGTCAGGGCATCGCGGTGTCCATTCCACTTGAGGCCGCAAACTCAGGGTCCCTCTCACATACCTAGAGCTGAGAGAAGCCTCCTCTTGAGGTGCTTGTGGTAAGGTGGTATTCCTCTGGAGACGAATCCAGGGACTAACCTCTCTTTTCGAGTTGATTTTTGGTCCACAGAGTTCTTTCGTGTTGCTACAGTGACCTCAGGATCCCTCTATCCTTGAAACAGTGTTCTTGGGGTTTCTCTGGAGTGCCATCAAGGAAATCAAGGCTCCTTTCATGTGTGATGTGCAAGACGGAATTGCTCTGCACGCAGTACAGGGGAATCGGGCCTCATCTCGCATCGAGGGGGAAGTCTCATGGTTTTTCTCGAGTTGCGGCGGGAACCTGGGGTATATTCTCGAGTTACGACGGGGATGGCCCTTCCACCCACGCATTTGTTCAGCCACGTCAGGACTCCTGCCTAGTTGCGAAGGACAACTCGGGATTCTCCTCGAGGCTTGGCAGGGCAATTGGAACGCCTCTCCAGCTGAGGCGGGAGATCAAGGGTCCCTTTCCACGTGCCAGAAGAATCCTGGGACTCCTATCAAGTTTCACGAGGAGTCAGGCATCGTCTCCTTTGGAGGCACTGATCTTCGCGATCCTCTGGAGTTTTCAAAGGAGGTGAGGCCTCCGGTCGCGATGAGGTGGGGAATTAGGTCTTTCTCTGTGGTCTCCACAGGGGATTCAGACATCCTTTCTTCTTAGGAGATGCAAGACGAGCCTGCATTCAAGTCACTGCAGGGATATCCGGCCTTATTTCGAGTCAGGGCATCGCGGTGTCCATTCCACTTGAGGCCGCAAACTCAGGATCCCTCTCACATACCTAGAGCTGAGAGAAGCCTCCTCTTGAGGTGCTTGTGGTAAGGTGGTATTCCTCAGGAGTCGAAGCCAGGGACTAACCTCTCATCTCGTGTTGATTCTCGGTCCACGGAGCTCTTTCGTGTTTCTACAGTGACCTCAGGATCCCTCTAGCCTTGAAACAGTGTTCTTGGGGTTTCTCTGGAGTGCCATCAAGGAAATCAAGGCTCCTTTCATGTGTGATGTGCAACACGGAATTGCTCTGCACGCAGTGCAGGGGAATCGGGCCTCATCTCGCGGCGAGGGGGAAGTCTCATGATTTTTCTCGAGTTGCGGCGGGAACCTGGGGTATATTCTCGAGTTACAACGGGGATGGCCCTTCCACACACGTGTGTGTTCAGCGACGTCAGGACTCCTGCCTAGTTGCGAGGGACAACTCGGGATTCTCCTCGAGGATTTGCAGGGCAATTGGGACGCCTCTCCAGCGGAGACGGGAGACCAAGTGTCCCTTTCCACGTGCCACAGGAATCCTGGGACTCCTATCAAGTTTCACGAGGAGTCAGGCATCATCTCCTTTGGAGGCACTGATCTCCGCATACCTCTGGAGTTTTCAAAGGATGTGAGGCCTCCTGTCGCGATGAGGTGGGGAACTAGATCTTTCTCTGTGCTTTCCACAGGGGATTCAGACACCCTTTCATCTTGGGAGATGCAAGACGAGCCTGCATTCCAGTCACTGCAGGGATATCCGGCCTTATTTCGAGTCAGGGCATCGCGGTGTCCATTCCACTTGAGGCCGCAAACTCAGGGTCCCTCTCACATACCTAGAGCTGAGAGACGCCTCCTCTTGAGGTGCTTGTGGTAAGGTGGTATTCCTCAGGAGTCGAAGCCAGGGACTAACCTCTCATCTCGAGTTGATTTTTGGCCCACGGAGCTCTTTCGTGTTGCTACAGTGACCTCAGGATCCCTCTATCCTTGAAACAGTGTTCTTGGGGTTTCTCTGGAGTGCCATGAAGGAAATCAAGGCTCCTTTCATGTGTGATGTGCAACACGGAATTGCTCTGCACGCAGTGCAGGGGAATCGGGCCTCATCTCGCGGCGAGGGGGAAGTCTCATGGTTTTTCTCGAGTTGCGGCGGGAACCTGGGGTATATTCTCGAGTTACGACGGGGATGGCCCTTCCACACACGTGTTTGTTCAGCCACGTCAGGAGTCTTGCCTAGTTGCGAGACACAACTCGGGATTCTCCTCGAGGCTTGGCAAGGCCATTGGGACGCCTTTCCAGCTGAGGCGGGAGACCAAGGGTCCCTTTCCACGTGCCACAGGAATCCTGGGTCTCCTATCAAGTTTCACGAGGAGTCAGGCATCGTCTCCTTTGGAGGCACTGATCTCCGCGTACTTCTGGAGTTTTCAAAGGATGTGAGGCCTCCGGTCGCGATGAGGTGGGGAACTAGGTCTTTCTCTGTGGTCTCCACAGGGGATTCAGACATCCTTTCATCTTGGGAGATGCAAGACGAGCCTGCATTCAAGTCACTGCAGCGATATCCGGCCTTATTTCGCGTCAGGTCATCGCGGTGTCCATTCCACTTGAGGCCGCAAACTCAGGGTCCCTCTCACATACCTAGAGCTGAGAGAAGCCTCCTCTTGAGGTGCTTGTGGTAAGGTGGTATTCCTCTGGAGTGGAAGCCAGGGACTAACCTCTCATCTCGAGTTGATTTTTGGCCCACGGAGCTCTTTCGTGTTGCTACAGTGACCTCAGGATCCCTCTATCCTTGAAACAGTGTTCTTGGGGTTTCTCTGGAGTGCCATCAAGGAAATCAAGGCTCCTTTCATGTGTGATGTGCAACACGGAATTGCTCTGCACGCAGTGCAGGGGAATCGGGCCTCATCTCGCGGCGAGGGGGAAGTCTCATGGTTTCTCTCGAGTTGCGGCGGGAACCTGGGGTATATTCTCGAGTTACGACGGGGATGGCCCTTCCACACACGTGTTTCTTCAGCGACGTCAGGACTCCTGCCTAGTTGCGAGGGACAACTCTGGATTCTCCTCGAGGATTGGCAGGGCAATTGGGACGCCTCTCCAGCTGAGGCGGGAGACCAAGGGTCCCTTTCCAAGTGCCACAGGAATCCTGGCACTCCTATCAAGTTTCACGAGGAGTCAGGCATCGTCTCCTTTGGAGGCACTGATCTCCGCGTACCTCTGGAGTTTTCAAAGGATGTGAGGCTATCGGTCGCGATGAGGTGGGGAACTAAGTCTTTCTCTGTGCTTTCCACAGGGGATTCAGACATCCTTTTGTCCTGGGAAATGCAAGACGAGCCTGCATTGAAGTCACTGCAGGGATATCCGGCCTTATTTCGAGTCAGGGCATCGCGGTGTCCATTCCACTTGAGGCCGCAAACTCAGGGTCCCTCTCACATACCTAGAGCTGAGAGAAGCCTCCTCTTGAGGTGCTTGTGGTAAGGTGGTATTCCTCAGGAGACGAATCCAGGGACTAACCTCTCTTTTCGAGTTGATTTCTGGTCCACAGAGTTCTTTCGTGTTGCTACAGTGACCTCAGGATCCCTCTATCCTTGAAACAGTGTTCTGGGGTTTCTCTGGAGTGCCATCAAGGAAATCAAGGCTCCTTTCATGTGTGATGTGCAAGACGGAATTGCTCTGCACGCAGTACAGGGGAATCGGGCCTCATCTCGCATCGAGGGGGAAGTCTCATGGTTTTTCTCGAGTTGCGGCGGGAACCTGGGGTATATTCTCGAGTTACGACGGGGATGGCCCTTCCACCCACGTGTTTCTTCAGCGACGTCAGGACTCTTGCCTAGTTGCGAGGGACAACTCGGGATTCTCCTCGAGGCTTGCAGGGCAATTGGAACGCCTCTCCAGCTGAGGCGGGAGACCAAGGGTCCCTTTCCAAGTGCCACAAGAATCCTGGGACTCCTATCAAGTTTCACGAGGAGTCAGGCATCGTCTCCTTTGGAGGCACTGATCTCCGCGTACCTCTGGAGTTTTCAAAGGATGTGAGGCCTCCGGTCGCGATGAGGTGGGGAACTGGGTGTTTCTCTGTGGTCTCCACAGGGGATTCAGACATCCTTTCTTCTTGGGAGATGCAAGACGAGCCTGCATTCAAGTCACTGCAGGGATATCCGGCCTTATTTCGAGTCAGGGCATCGCGGTGTCCATTCCACTTGAGGCCGCAAACTCAGGATCCCTCTCACATACCTAGAGCTGAGAGAAGCCTCCTCTTGAGGTGCTTGTGGTAAGGTGGTATTCCTCAGGAGTCGAAGCCAGGGACTAACCTCTCATCTCGTGTTGATTCTTGGTCCACGGAGCTCTTTCGTGTTGCTACAGTGACCTCAGGATCCCTCTAGCCTTGAAACAGTGTTGTTGGGGTTTCTCTGGAGTGCCATCAAGGAAATCAAGGCTCCTTTCATGTGTGATGTGCAACACGGAATTGCTCTGCACGCAGTGCAGGGGAATTGGGCCTCATCTCGCGGCGAGGGGGAAGTCTCATGGTTTTTCTCGAGTTGCGGCGGGAACCTGGGGTATATTCTCGAGTTACGACGGGGATGGCCCTTCCACACACGTGTGTGTTCAGCCATGTCAGGACTCCTGCCTAGTTGCGAGGGACAACTCGGGATTCTCCTCGAGGTTTTGCAGGGCAATTGGGACGCCTCTCCAGCTGAGACGGGAGACCAAGGGTCCATTTCCACGTGCCAAAGGAATCCTTGGTCTCCTATCAAGTTTCACGAGGAGTCAGGCATCGTCTCCTTTGGAGGCACTGATCTCCGCATACCTCTGGAGTTTTCAAAGGATTTGAGGCCTCCTGTCGCGATGAGGTGGGGAACTAGGTCTTTCTCTGTGGTCTCCACAGGGGATTCAGACACCCTTTCGTCTTGGGAGATGCAAGACGAGCCTGCATTCCAGTCACTGCAGGGATATCCGGCCTTATTTCGAGTCAGGGCCTCGCGGTGTCCATTCCACTTGAGGCCGCAAACTCAGGGTCCCTCTCACATACCTAGAGCTGAGAGAAGCCTCCTCTTGAGGTGCTTGTGGTAAGGTGGTATTCCTCTGGAGTCGAAGCCAGGGACTAACCTCTCATCTCGAGTTGATTTTTGGTCCACGGAGCTCTTTCCTGTTGCTACAGTGACCTCAGGATCCCTCTAGCCTTGAAACAGTGTTCTTGGGGTTTCTCTGAAGTGCCATGAAGGAAATCAAGGCTCCTTTCATGTGTGATGTGCAACACAGAATTGCTCTGCACGCAGTGCAGGGGAATCGGGCCTCATCTCGCGGCGAGGGGGAAGTCTCATGGTTTTTCTCGAGTTGCAGCGGGAACCTGGGGTATATTCTCGAGTTACGACGGGGATGGCCCTTCCACACACGTGTTTGTTCAGCCACGTCAGGACTCTTGCCAAGTTGCGAGACACAACTCGGGATTCTCCTCGAGGCTTGGCAAGGCAATTGGGACGCCTCTCCAGCTGAGGCGGGAGAACAAGTGTCCCTTTCCACGTGCCACAGGAATCCTGGGGCTCCTATCAAGTTTCACGAGGAGTCAGGCATCGTCTCCTTTGGAGGCACTGATCTCCGCGTACCTCTGGAGTTTTCAAAGGATGTGAGGCCTCCGGTCGCGATGAGGTGGGGAACTAGGTCTTTCTCTGTGGTCTCCACAGGGGATTCAGACATCCTTTCATCTTGGGAGATGCAAGACGAGCCTGCATTCAAGTCACTGCAGGGATATCCAGCCTTATTTCGCGTCAGGGCATGGCGGTGTCCATTCCACTTGAGGCCGCTAACTCAGGGTCCCTCTCACATACCTAGAGCTGAGAGAAGCCTCCTCTTGAGGTGCTTGTGGTAAGGTGGTATTCCTCTGGAGTCGAAGCCAGGGACTAACCTCTCATCTCGAGTTGATTTTTGGCCCACGGAGCTCTTTCGTGTTGCTACAGTGACCTCAGGATCCCTCTAGCCTTGAAACAGTGTTCTTGGGGTTTCTCTGGAGTGCCATCAAGGAAATCAAGGCTCCTTTCATGTGTGATGTGCAACACGGAATTGCTCTGCACGCAGTGCAGGGGAATCGGGCCTCATCTCGCGGCGAGGGGGAAGTCTCATGGTTTTTCTCGAGTTGCGGCGGGAACCTGGGGTATATTCTCGAGTTACGACGGGGATGGCCCTTCCACCCACGTGTTTCTTCAGCGACGTCAGGACTCCTGCCTAGTTGCGAGGGACAACTCTGGATTCTCCTCGAGGCTTGGCAGGGCAATTGGGACGCCTCTCCAGCTGAGGCGGGAGACCAAGTGTCCCTTTCCAAGTGCCACAGGATCCTGGGACTCCTATCAAGTTTCACGAGGAGTCAGGCATCGTCTCCTTTGGAGGCACTGATCTCCGCGTACCTCTGGAGTTTTCAAAGGATTTGAGGCCTCCTGTCGCGATGAGGTGGGGAACTAGGTCTTTCTCTGTGGTCTCCACAGGGGATTCAGACACCCTTTCGTCTTGGGAGATGCAAGACGAGCCTGCATTCCAGTCACTGCAGGGATATCCGGCCTTATTTCGAGTCAGGGCATCGCGGTGTCCATTCCACTTGAGGCCGCAAACTCAGGGTCCCTCTCACATACCTAGAGCTGAGAATAGCCTCCTCTTGAGGTGCTTGTGGTAAGGTGGTATTCCTCTGGAGTCGAAGCCAGGGACTAACCTCTCATCTCGAGTTGATTTTTGGTCCACGGAGCTCTTTCGTGTGGCTACAGTGACCTCAGAATCCCTCTAGCCTTGAAACAGTGTTCTTGGGGTTTCTCTGGAGTGCCATGAAGGAAATCAAGGCTCCTTTCATGTGTGATGTGCAACACGGAATTGCTCTGCACGCAGTGCAGGGGAATCGGGCCTCATCTCGCGGCGAGGGGGAAGTCTCATGGTTTTTCTCGAGTTGCGGTGGGAACCTGGGGTATATTCTCGAGTTACGACGGGGATGGCCCTTCCACACACGTGTTTGTTCAGCCACGTCAGGACTCTTGCCTAGTTGCGAGACACAACTCGGGATTCTCCTCGAGGCTTGGCAAGGCAATTGGGACGCCTTTCCAGCTGAGGCGGGAGACCAAGGGTCCCTTTCCACGTGCCACAGGAATCCTGGGACTCCTATCAAGTTTCACGAGGAGTCAGGCATCGTCTCCTTTGGAGGCACTGATCTCCGCGTACCTCTGGAGTTTTCAAAGGATGTGAGGCCTCCGGTCGCGATGAGGTGGGGAACTAGGTCTTTCTCTGTGGTCTCCACAGGGGATTCAGACATCCTTTCATCTTGGGAGATGCAAGACGAGCCTGCATTCAAGTCACTGCAGGGATATCCGGCCTTATTTCGCGTCAGGGCATCGCAGTGTCCATTCCACTTGAGGCCGCAAACTCAGGGTCCCTCTCACATACCTAGAGCTGAGAGAAGCCTCCTCTTGAGGTGCTTGTGGTAAGGTGGTATTCCTCTGGAGTCGAAGCCAGGGACTAACCTCTCATCTCGAGTTGATTTTTGGCCCACGGAGCTCTTTCGTGTTGCTACAGTGACCTCAGGATCCCTCTCGCCTTGAAACAGTGTTCTTGGGGTTTCTCTGGAGTGCCATCAAGGAAATCAAGGCTCCTTTCATGTGTGATGTGCAACACGGAATTGCTCGGCACGCAGTGCAGGGGAATCGGGCCTCATCTTGCGGCGAGGGGGAAGTCTCATGGTTTCTCTCGAGTTGCGGCGGGAACCTGGGGT
Source organism: Cervus elaphus (assembly GCF_910594005.1). Classification (NCBI taxonomy): domain Eukaryota; kingdom Metazoa; phylum Chordata; class Mammalia; order Artiodactyla; family Cervidae; genus Cervus; species Cervus elaphus. Next base: position 1,422,946 of record NC_057846.1, read on the forward strand.
ATATTCTCGAGTTACGACGGGGATGGCCCTTCCACCCACGTGTTTGTTCAGCCACGTCAGGACTCCTGCCTAGTTGCGAGGGACAACTCGGGATTCTCCTCCAGGCTTGGCAGGGCAATTGGAACGCCTCTCCAGCTGAGGCGGGAGACCAAGGGTCCCTTTCCACGTGCCACAAGAATCCTGGGACTCCTATCAAGTTTCACGAGGAGTCAGGCATCGTCTCCTTTGGAGGCACTGATCTCCGCGTACCTCTGGAGTTTTCAAAGGATGTGAGGCCTCCGGTCGCGATGAGGTGGGGAACTGGGTGTTTCTCTGTGGTCTCCACAGGGGATTCAGACATCCTCTCTTCTTGGGAGATGCAAGACGAGCCTGCATTCAAGTCACTGCAGGGATATCCGGCCTTATTTCGAGTCAGGGCATCGCGGTGTCCATTCCACTTGAGGCTGCAAACTCAGGATCCCTCTCACATACCTAGAGCTGAGAGAAGCCTCCTCTTGAGGTGCTTGTGGTAAGGTGGTATTCCTCAGGAGTCGAAGCCACGGACTAACCTCTCATTTCGTGTTGATTCTTGGTCCACGGAGCTCTTTCGTGTTGCTACAGTGACCTCAGGATCCCTCTAGCCTTGAAACAGTGTTCTTGGGGTTTCTCTGGAGTGCCATCAAGGAAATCAAGGCTCCTTTCATGTGTGATGTGCAACACGGAATTGCTCTGCACGCAGTGCAGGGGAATCGGGCCTCATCTCGCGGCGAGGGGGAAGTCTCATGGTTTTTCTCGAGTTGCGGCGGGAACCTGGGGTATATTCTCGAGTTACGACGGGGATGGCCCTTCCACACACGTGTGTGTTCAGCCATGTCAGGACTCCTGCCTAGTTGGGAGGGACACCTCGGGATTCTCCTCGAGGCTTTGCAGGGCAATTGGGACGCCTCTCCAGCTGAGACGGGAGACCAAGGGTCCCTTTCCACGTGCCACAGGAATCCTGGGTCTCCTATCAAGTTTCACGAGGAGTCAGGCATCGTCTCCTTTGGAGGCACTGATCTCCGCATACCTCTGGAGTTTTCAAAGGATTTGAGGCCTCCTGTCGCGATGAGGTGGGGAACTAGGTATTTCTCTGTGGTCTCCTCAGGGGATTCAGACACCCTTTCGTCTTGGGAGATGCAAGACGAGCCTGCATTCCAGTCACTGCAGGGATATCCGGCCTTATTTCGAGTCAGGGCCTCGCGGTGTCCATTCCACTTGAGGCTGCAAACTCAGGGTCCCTCTCACATACCTAGAGCTGAGAGAAGCCTCCTCTTGAGGTGCTTGTGGTAAGGTGGTATTCCTCTGGAGTCGAAGCCAGGGACTAACCTCTCATCTCGAGTTGATTTTTGGTCCACGGAGCTCTTTCCTGTTGCTACAGTGACCTCAGGATCCCTCTAGCCTTGAAACAGTGTTCTTGGGGTTTCTCTGGAGTGCCATGAAGGAAATCAAGGCTCCTTTCATGTGTGATGTGCAACACAGAATTGCTCTGCACGCAGTGCAGGGGAATCGGGCCTCATCTCGCGGCGAGGGGGAAGTCTCATGGTTTTTCTTGAGTTGCAGTGGGAACCTGGGGTATATTCTCGAGTTACGATGGGGATGGCCCTTCCACACACGTGTTTGTTCAGCCACGTCAGGACTCTTGCCTAGTTGCGAGACACAACTCGGGATTCTCCTCTAGGCTTGGCAAGGCAATTGGGACGCCTCTCCAGCTGAGGCGGGAGACCAAGGGTCCCTTTCCACGTGCCACAAGAATCCTGGGACTCCTATCAAGTTTCACGAGGAGTCAGGCATCGTCTCCTTTGGAGGAACTGATCTCCGCGTACCTCTGGAGTTTTCAAAGGATGTGAGGCCTCTGGTCGCGATGAGGTGGGGAACTGGGTGTTTCTCTGTGGTCTCCACAGGGGATTCAGACATCCTCTCTTCTTGGGAGATGCAAGACGAGCCTGCATTCAAGTCACTGCAGGGATATCCGGCCTTATTTCGAGTCAGGGCATCGCGGTGTCCATTCCACTTGAGGCTGCAAACTCAGGATCCCTCTCACATACATAGAGCTGAGAGAAGCCTCCTCTTGAGGTGCTTGTGGTAAGGTGGTATTCCTCTGGAGTCGAAGCCAGGGACTAACCTCTCATCTCGTGTTGATTCTTGGTCCACGGAGCTCTTTCGTGTTGCTACAGTGACCTCAGGATCCCTCTAGCCTTGAAACAGTGTTCTTGGGGTTTCTCTGGAGTGCCATCAAGGAAATCAAGGCTCCTTTCATGTGTGATGTGCAACACGGAATTGCTCTGCACGCAGTGCAGGGGAATCGGGCCTCATCTCGCGGCGAGGGGGAAGTCTCATGGTTTTTCTCGAGTTGCGGCGGGAACCTGGGGTATATTCTCGAGTTACGACGGGGATGGCCCTTCCACACACGTGTGTGTTCAGCCATGTCAGGACTCCTGCCTAGTTGCGAGGGACACCTCGGGATTCTCCTCGAGGCTTTGCAGGGCAATTGGGACGCCTCTCCAGCTGAGACGGGAGACCAAGGGTCCCTTTTCACGTGCCACAGGAATCCTGGGTCTCCTATCAAGTTTCACGAGGAGTCAGGCATCGTCTCCTTTGGAGGCACTGATCTCCGCATACCTCTGGAGTTTTCAAAGGATTTGAGGCCTCCTGTCGCGATGAGGTTTGGAACTAGGTCTTTCTCTGTGCTCTCCTCAGGGGATTCAGACACCCTTTCGTCTTGGGAGATGCAAGACGAGCCTGCATTCCAGTCACTGCAGGGATATCCGGCCTTATTTCGAGTCAGGGCCTCGCGGTGTCCATTCCACTTGAGGCTGCAAACTCAGGGTCCCTCTCACATACCTAGAGCTGAGAGAAGCCTCCTCTTGAGGTGCTTGTGGTAAGGTGGTATTCCTCTGGAGTCGAAGCCAGGGACTAACCTCTCATCTCGAGTTGATTTTTGGTCCATGGAGCTCGTTCCTGTTGCTACAGTGACCTCAGGATCCCTCTAGCCTTGAAACAGTGTTCTTGGGGTTTCTCTGGAGTGCCATGAAGGAAATCAAGGCTCCTTTCATGTGTGATGTGCAACACAGAATTGCTCTGCACGCAGTGCAGGGGAATCGGGCCTCATCTCGCGGCGAGGGGAAGTCTCATGGTTTTTCTCGAGTTGCAGTGGGAACCTGGGGTATATTCTCGAGTTACGATGGGGATGGCCCTTCCACACACGTGTTTGTTCAGCCACATCAGACTCTTGCCTAGTTGCGAGACACAACTCGGGATTCTCCTCTAGGCTTGGCAAGGCAATTGGGACGCCTCTCCAGCTGAGGCGGGAGACCAAGGGTCCCTTTCCACGTGCCACAGGAATCCTGGGACTCCTGTCAAGTTTCACGAGGAGTCAGGCATCGTCTCCTTTGGAGGCACTGATCTCCGCGTACCTCTGGAGTTTTCAAAGGATGTGAGGCCTCCGGTCGCGATGAGGTGGGGAACTAGGTCTTTCTCTGTGGTCTCCACAGGGGATTCAGAGATCCTTTCATCTTGGGAGATGCAAGACGAGCCTGCATTCAAGTCACTGCAGGGATATCCAGCCTTATTTCGCGTCAGGGCATCGCGGTGTCCATTCCACTTGAGGCCGCAAACTCAGGGTCCCTCTCACATACCTAGAGCTGAGAGAAGCCTCCTCTTGAGGTGCTTGTGGTAAGGTGGTATTCCTCTGGAGTCGAATCCAGGGACTAACCTCTCATCTCGAGTTGATTTTTGGCCCACGGAGCTCTTTCGTGTTGCTACAGTGACCTCAGGATCCCTCTAGCCTTGAAACAGTGTTCTTGGGGTTTCTCTGGAGTGCCATCAAGGAAATCAAGGCTCCTTTCATGTGTGATGTGCAACACGGAATTGCTCTGCACGCAGTGCAGGGGAATCGGGCCTCATCTCGCGGCGAGGGGGAAGTCTCATGGTTTTTCTCAAGTTGCGGCGGGAACCTGGGGTATATTCTCGAGTTACGACGGGGATGGCCCTTCCACCCACGTGTTTCTTCAGCGACGTCAGGACTCCTGCCTAGTTGCGAGACACAACTCGGGATTCTCCTCGAGGCTTTGCAGGGCAATTGGGACGCCTCTCCAGCTGAGGCGGGAGACCAAGTGTCCCTTTCCAAGTGCCACAGGAATCCTGGGACTCCTATCAAGTTTCACGAGGAGTCAGGCATCGTCTCCTTTGGAGGCACTGATCTCCGCGTACCTCTGGATTTTTCAAAGGATTTGAGGCCTCCTGTCGCGATGAGGTGGTGAACTAGGTCTTTCTCTGTGGTCTCCACAGGGGATTCAGACACCCTTTCGTCTTGGGAGATGCAAAACGAGCCTGCATTCCAGTCACTGCAGGGATATCCGGCCTTATTTCGAGTCAGGGCATCGCGGTGTCCATTCCACTTGAGGCCGCAAACTCAGGATCCCTCTCACATACCTAGAGCTGAGAGAAGCCTCCTCTTGAGGTGCTTGTGGTAAGGTGGTATTCCTCTGGAGTCGAAGCCAGGGACTAACCTCTCATCTCGAGTTGATTTTTGGTCCACGGAGCTCTTTCGTGTTGCTACAGTGACCTCAGGATCCCTCTAGCCTTGAAACAGTGTTCTTGGGGTTTCTCTGGAGTGCCATGAAGGAAATCAAGGCTCCTTTCATGTGTGATGTGCAACACAGAATTCCTCTGCACGCAGTGCAGGGCAATCGGGCCTCATCTCGCGGCGAGGGGGAAGTCTCATGGTTTTTCTCGAGTTGCTGCGGAAACCTGGAGTATATTCTCGAGTTACCACGGGGATGGCCCTTCCAAACACGTGTTTGTTCAGCCACGTCAGGACTCTTGCCTAGTTGCGAGACACAACTCGGGATTCTCCTCGAGGCTTGGCAAGGCAATTGGGACGCCTCTCCAGCTGAGGCGGGAGACCAAGGGTCCCTTTCCACGTGCCACAGGAATCCTGGGACTCCTATCAAGTTTCACGAGGAGTCAGGCATCGTCTCCTTTGGAGGCACTGATCTCCGCGTACCTCTGGAGTTTTCAAAGGATGTGAGGCCTCCGGTCGCGATGAGGTGGGGAACTAGGTCTTTCTCTGTGGTCTCCACAGGGGATTCAGACATCCTTTCTTTTTGGGAGATGCAAGACGAGCCTGCATTCAAGTCACTGCAGGGATATCCGGCCTTATTTCGAGTCAGGGCATCGCGGTGTCCATTCCACTTGAGGCCGCAAACTCAGGGTCCCTCTCACATACCTAGAGCTGAGAGAAGCCTCCTCTTGAGGTGCTTGTGGTAAGGTGGTATTCCTCTGGAGTCGAAGCCAGGGACTAACCTCTCATCTCGAGTTGATTTTTGGCCCACGGAGCTCTTTCGTGTTGCTACAGTGACCTCAGGATCCCTCTAGCCTTGAAACAGTGTTCTTGGGGTTTCTCTGGAGTGCCATCAAGGAAATCAAGGCTCCTTTCATGTGTGATGTGCAACACGGAATTGCTCTGCACGCAGTGCAGGGGAATCAGGCCTCATCTCGCGGCGAGGGGGAAGTCTCATGGCTTTTCTCGAGTTGCGGAGGGAACCTGGGGTATATTCTCGAGTTACGACGGGGATGGCCCTTCCACCCACGTGTTTCTTCAGCGACGTCAGGACTCCTGCCTAGTTGCGAGGGACAACTCTGGATTCTCCTCGAGGCTTGGCAGGGCAATTGGGACGCCTCTCCAGCTGAGGCGGGAGACCAAGTGTCCCTTTCCAAGTGCCACAGGAATCCTGGGACTCCTATCAAGTTTCACGAGGAATCAGGCATCGTCTCCTTTGGAGGCACTGATCTCCGCGTACCTCTGGAGTTTTCAAAGGATGTGAGGCTATCGGTCGCGATGAGGTGGGGAACTAAGTCTTTCTCTGTGCTTTCCACAGGGGATTCAGACACCCTTTCGTCCTGGGAGATGCAAGACGAGCCTGCATTGAAGTCACTGCAGGGATATCCGGCCTTATTTCGAGTCAGGGCATCGCGGTGTCCATTCCACTTGAGGCTGCAAACTCAGGGTCCCTCTCACATACCTAGAGCTGAGAGAAGCCTCCTCTTGAGGTGCTTGTGGTAAGGTGGTATTCCTCTGGAGACGAATCCAGGGACTAACCTCTCTTTTCGAGTTGATTTTTGGTCCACAGTGTTCTTTCGTGTTGCTACAGTGACCTCAGGATCCCTCTAGCCTTGAAACAGTGTTCTTGGGGTATCTCTGGAGTGCCATCAAGGAAATCAAGGCTCCTTTCATGTGTGATGTGCAAGACGGAATTGCTCTGCACGCAGTACAGGGGAATCGGGCCTCATCTCGCATCGAGGGGGAAGTCTCATGGTTTTTCTCGAGTTGCGGCGGGAACCTGGGGTATATTCTCGAGTTACGACGGGGATGGCCCTTCCTCCCACGTGTTTGTTCAGCCACGTCAGGACTCCTGCCTAGTTGCGAGGGACAACTCGGGATTCTCCTCGAGGCTTGGCAGGGCAATTGGAACGCCTCTCCAGCTGAGGCGGGAGAACAAGGGTCCCTTTCCACGTGCCACAAGAATCCTGGGACTCCTATCAAGTTTCACGAGGAGTCAGGCATCGTCTCCTTTGGAGGCACTGATCTCCGCGTACCTCTGGAGTTTTCAAAGGATGTGAGGCTATCGGTCGCGATGAGGTGGGGAACTAGGTCTTTCTCTGTGGTCTCCACAGGGGATTCAGACATCCTTTCTTCTTGGGAGATGCAAGACGAGCCTGCATTCAAGTCACTGCAGGGATATCCGGCCTTATTTCGAGTCAGGGCATCGCGGTGTCCATTTCACTTGAGGCCGCAAACTCAGGATCCCTCTCACATACCTAGAGCTGAGAGAAGCCTCCTCTTGAGGTGCTTGTGGTAAGGTGGTATTCCTCAGGAGTCGAAGCCAGGGACTAACCTCTCATCTCGTGTTGATTCTTGGTCCACGGAGCTCTTTCGTGTTGCTACAGTGACCTCAGGATCCCTCTAGCCTTGAAACAGTGTTCTTGGGGTTTCTCTGGAGTGCCATCAAGGAAATCAAGGCTCCTTTCATGTGTGATGTGCAACACGGAATTGCTCTGCACGCAGTGCAGGGTAATCGGGCCTCATCCCGGGGCGAGGGGGAAGTCTCATGGTTTTTCTCGAGTTGCGGCGGGAACCTGGGGTATATTCTCGAGTTACGACGGGGATGGCCTTTCCACACACGTGTGTGTTCAGCCATGTCAGGACTCCTGCCTAGTTGCGAGGGACAACTCGGGATTCTCCTCGAGGCTTGGCAGGGCAATTGGGACGCCTCTCCAGCTGAGACGGGAGACCAAGGGTCGCTTTCCACGTGCCACAGGAATCCTGGGTCTCCTATCAAGTTTCACGAGGAGTCAGGCATCGTCTCCTTTGGAGGCACTGATCTCCGCATACCTCTGGAGTTTTCAAAGGATTTGAGGCCTCCTGTGGCGATGAGGTGGGGAACTAGGTTTTTCTCTGTGGTCTCCACAGGGGATTCAGACACCATTTCGTCTTGGGAGATGCAAGACGAGCCTGCATTCCAGTCACTGCAGGGATATCCGGCCTTATTTCGAGTCAGGGCATCGCGGTGTCCATTCCACTTGAGGCCGCAAACTCAGGGTCCCTCTCACATACCTAGAGCTGAGAGAAGCCTCCTCTTGAGGTACTTGTGGTAAGGTGGTATTCCTCTGGAGTCGAAGCCAGGGACTAACCTCTCATCTCGAGTTGATTTTTGGTCCACGGAGCTCTTTCGTGTTGCTACAGTGACCTCAGGATCCCTCTAGCCTTGAAACAGTGTTCTTGGGGTTTCTCTGGAGTGCCATGAAGGAAATCAAGGCTCCTTTCATGTGTGATGTGCAACACAGAATTGCTCTGCACGCAGTGCAGGGGAATCGGGCCTCATCTCGCGGCGAGGGGGAAGTCTCATGGTTTTTCTCGAGTTGCGGCGGGAACCTGGGGTATATCCTCGAGTTACAACGGGGATGGCCCTTCCACACACGTGTTTGTTCAGCCACGTCAGGACTCTTGCCTAGTTGCGAGACACAACTCGGGATTCTCCTCGAGGCTTGGCAAGGCAATTGGGACGCCTCTCCAGCTGAGGCGGGAGACCAAGGGTCCCTTTCCACGTGCCACAGGAATCCTGGGACTCCTATCAAGTTTCACGAGGAGTCAGGCATCGTCTCCTTTGGAGGCACTGATCTCCGCGTAGCTCTGGACTTTTCAAAGGATGTGAGGCCTCCGGTCGCGATGAGGTGGGGAACTAGGTCTTTCTCTGTGGTCTCCACAGGGGATTCAGACATCCTTTCATCTTGGGAGATGCAAGACGAGCCTGCATTCAAGTCACTGCAGGGATATCCAGCCTTATTTCGCGTCAGGGCATCGCGGTGTCCATTCCACTTGAGGCCGCAAACTCAGGGTCCCTCTCACATACCTAGAGCTGAGAGAAGCCTCCTCTTGAGGTGCTTGTGGTAAGGTGGTATTCCTCTGGAGTCGAAGCCAGGGACTAACCTCTCATCTCGAGTTGATTTTTGGCCCACGGAGCTCTTTCGTGTTGCTACAGTGACCTCAGGATCCCTCTATCCTTGAAACAGTGTTCTTGGGGTTTCTCTGGAGTGCCATCAAGGAAATCAAGGCTCCTTTCATGTGTGATGTGCAACACGGAATTGCTCTGCACGCAGTGCAGGGGAATCGGGCCTCATCTCGCATCGAGGGGGAAGTCTCATGGTTTTTCTCGAGTTGCGGCGGGAACCTGGGGTATATTCTCGAGTTACGACGGGGATGGCCCTTCCACCCACGTGTTTCTTCAGCGACCTCAGGACTCCTGCCTAGTTGCGAGGGACAACTCTGGATTCTCCTCGAGGCTTTGCAGGGCAATTGGGACGCCTCTCCAGCTGAGGCGGGAGACCAAGTGTCCCTTTCCAAGTGCCACAGGAATCCTGGGACTCCTATCAAGTTTCACGAGGAGTCAGGCATCGTCTCCTTTGGAGGCACTGATCTCCGCTTACCTCTGCAGTTTTCAAAGGATGTGAGGCTATCGGTCGCGATGAGGTGGGGAACTAAGTCTTTCTCTGTGGTCTCCACAGGGGATTCAGACACCCTTTCGTCTTGGGAGATGCAAGACGAGCCTGCATTCCAGTCACTGCAGGGATATCCGGCCTTATTTCGAGTCAGGGCATCGCGGTGTCCATTCCAATTGAGCCCGCAAACTCAGGGTCCCTCTCACATACCTAGAGCTGAGAGAAGCCTCCTCTTGAGGTGCTTGTGGTAAGGTGGTATTCCTCTGGAGTCGAAGCCAGGGACTAACCTCTCATCTCGAGTTGATTTTTGGTCCACGGAGCTCTTTCGTGTTGCTACAGTGACCTCAGGATCCCTCTAGCCTTGAAACAGTGTTCTTGGGGTTTCTCTGGAGTGCCATGAAGGAAATCAAGGCGCCTTTCATGTATGATGTGCAACACAGAATTGCTCTGCACGCAGTGCAGGGGAATCGGGCCTCATCTCGCGGCGAGGGGGAAGTCTCATGGTTTTTCTCGAGTTGCGGCGGGAACCTGGGGTATATTCTCCAGTTACGGCGGGGATGGCCCTTCCAAACACGTGTGTGTTCAGCCACGTCAGGACTCTTGCCTAGTTCCGAGACACAACTCGGGATTCTCCTCGAGGCTTGGCAAGGCAATTGGGACGCCTCTCCAGCTGAGGCGGGAGACCAAGTGTCCCTTTCCACGTGCCACAGGAATCCTGGGTCTCCTATCAAGTTTCACGAGGAGTCAGGCATCGTCTCCTTTGGAGGCACTGATCTCCGCGTACCTCTGGAATTTTCAAAGGATGTGAGGCCTCCGGTCGCGATGAGGTGGGGAACTAGGTCTTTCTCTGTGGTCTCCACAGGGGATTCAGACATCCTTTCATGTTGGGAGATGCAAGACGAGCCTGCATTCAAGTCACTGCAGGGATATCCGGCCTTATTTCGCGTCAGGGCATCGCGGTGTCCACTCCACTTGAGGCCGCAAACTCAGGATCCCTCTCACATACCTAGAGCTGAGAGAAGCCTCCTCTTGAGGTGCTTGTGGTAAGGTGGTATTCCTCAGGAGTCGAAGCCAGGGACGAACCTCTCATCTCGTGTTGATTCTTGGTCCACGGAGCTCTTTCGTGTTGCTACAGTGACCTCAGGATCCCTCTAGCCTTGAAACAGTGTTCTTGGGGTTTCTCTGGAGTGCCATCAAGGAAATCAAGGCTCCTTTCATGTGTGATGTGCAACACGGAATTGCTCTGCACGCAGTGCAGGGGAATTGGGCCTCATCTCGCGGTGAGGGGGAAGTCTCATGGTTTTTCTCGAGTTGCGGCGGGAACCTGGGGTATATTCTCGAGTTACGACGGGGATGGCCCTTCCACACACGTGTTTCTTCAGCGACGTCAGGACTCCTGCCTAGTTGCGAGGGACAACTCGGGATTCTCCTCGAGGCTTTGCAGGGCAATTGGGACGCCTCTCCAGCTGAGACGGGAGACCAAGGGTCCCTTTCCACGTGCCACAGGAATCCTGGGTCTCCTATCAAGTTTCACGAGGAGTCAGGCATCGTCTCCTTTGGAGGCACTGATCTCCGCATACCTCTGGAGTTTTCAAAGGATTTGAGGCCTCCTGTCGCGATGAGGTGGGGAACTAGGTCTTTCTCTGTGGTCTCCACAGGGGATTCAGACACCCTGTCGTCTTGGGAGATGCAAGACGAGCCTGCATTCCAGTCACTGCAGGGATATCCGGCCTTATTTCGAGTCAGGGCATCGCGGTGTCCATTGCACTTGAGGCCGCAAACTCAGGGTCCCTCTCACATACCTAGAGCTGAGAGAAGCCTCCTCTTGAGGTGCTTGTGGTAAGGTGGTATTCCTCTGGAGACGAATCCAGGGACTAACCTCTCTTTTCGAGTTGATTTTTGGTCCACAGAGTTCTTTCGTGTTGCTACAGTGACCTCAGGATCCCTCTATCCTTGAAACAGTGTTCTTGGGGTTTCTCTGGAGTGCCATCAAGGAAATCAAGGCTCCTTTCATGTGTGATGTGCAAGACGGAATTGCTCTGCACGCAGTACAGGGGAATCGGGCCTCATCTCGCATCGAGGGGGAAGTCTCATGGTTTTTCTCGAGTTGCGGCGGGAACCTGGGGTATATTCTCGAGTTCCGACGGGGATGGCCCTTCCACCCACGTGTTTGTTCAGCCACGTCAGGACTCCTGCCTAGTTGCGAAGGACAACTCGGGATTCTCCTCGAGGCTTGGCAGGGCAATTGGAACGCCTCTCCAGCTGAGGCGGGAGACCAAGGGTCCCTTTCCACGTGCCACAAGAATCCTGGGACTCCTATCAAGTTTCACGAGGAGTCAGGCATCGTCTCCTTTGGAGGCACTGATCTCCGCGTACCTCTCGAGTTTTCAAAGGATGTGAGGCCTCCGGTCGCGATGAGGTGGGGAATTAGGTGTTTCTCTGTGGTCTCCACAGGGGATTCAGACATCCTTTCTTCTTGGGAGATGCAAGACGAGCCTGCATTCAAGTCACTGCAGGGATATCCGGCCTTATTTCGAGTCAGGGCATCGCGGTGTCCATTCCACTTGAGGCCGCAAACTCAGGATCCCTCTCACATACCTAGAGCTGAGAGAAGCCTCCTCTTGAGGTGCTTGTGGTAAGGTGGTATTCCTCAGGAGTCGAAGCCAGGGACTAACCTCTCATCTCGTGTTGATTCTTGGTCCACAGAGCTCTTTCGTGTTGCTACAGTGACCTCAGGATCCCTCTAGCCTTGAAACAGTGTTCTTGGGGTTTCTCTGGAGTGCCATCAAGGAAATCAAGGCTCCTTTCATGTGTGATGTGCAACACGGAATTGCTCTGCACGCAGTGCAGGGGAATCGGGCCTCATCTCGCGGCGAGGGGGAAGTCTCATGGTTTTTCTCGAGTTGCGGCGGGAACCTGGGGAATATTCTCGAGTTACGACGGGGATGGCCCTTCCACCCACGTGTTTGTTCAGCCACGTCAGGACTCCTGCCTAGTTGCGAGGGACAACTCGGGATTCTCCTCGAGGCTTGGCAGGGCAATTGGAACGCCTCTCCAGCTGAGGCGGGAGACCAAGGGTCCCTTTCCACGTGCCACAAGAATCCTGGGACTCCTATCAAGTTTCACGAGGAGTCAGGCATCATCTCCTTTGGAGGCACTGATCTCCGCGTACCTCTGGAGTTTTCAAAGGATGTGAGGCCTCCGGTCGCGATGAGGTGGGGAACTAGGTCTTTCTCTGTGGTCTCCACAGGGGATTCAGACATCCTTTCTTCTTGGGAGATGCAAGACGAGCCTGCATTCAAGTCACTGCAGGGATATCCGGCCTTATTTCGAGTCAGGGCATGGCGGTGTCCATTCCACTTGAGGCCGCAAACTCAGGATCCCTCTCACATACCTAGAGCTGAGAGAAGCCTCCTCTTGAGGTGCTTGTGGTAAGGTGGTATTCCTCAGGAGTCGAAGCCAGGGACTAACCTCTCATCTCGTGTTGATTCTTGGTCCACGGAGCTCTTTCGTGTTGCTACAGTGACCTCAGGATCCCTCTATCCTTGAAACAGTGTTCTTGGGGTTTCTCTGGAGTGCCATGAAGGAAATCAAGGCTCCTTTCATGTGTGATGTGCAAGACGGAATTTCTCTACATGCAGTGCTGGGGAATCGGGCCTCATCTCGCGGCGAGGGGGAAGTCTCATGGTTTTTCTCGAGTTGCGGCGGGAACCTGGGGTATATTCTCGAGTTACGCCGGTGATGGCCCTTCCACACACGTGTGTGTTCAGCCACGTCAGGACTCTTGCCTAGTTGCGAGACACAACTCGGGATTCTCCTCGAGGCTTGGCAAGGCACTTGGGACGCCTCTCCAGCTGAGGCGGGAGACCAAGGGTCCCTTTCCACGTGCCACAGGAATCCTGGGACTCCTATCAAGTTTCACGAGGAGTCAGGCATCCTCTCCTTTGGAGGCACTGATCTCCGCGTACCTCTGGAGTTTTCAAAGGATGTGAGGCCTCCCGTCGCGATGAGGTGGGGAACTAGGTCTTTCTCTGTGGTCTCCACAGGGGATTCAGACATCCTTTCGTCCTGGGAGATGCAAGACGAGCCTGCATTGAAGTCACTGCAGGGATATCCGGCCTTATTTCGAGTCAGGGCATCGCGGTGTCCATTCCACTTGAGGCCGCAAACTCAGGGTCCCTCTCACATACCTAGAGCTGAGAGAAGCCTCCTCTTGAGGTGCTTGTGGTAAGGTGGTATTCCTCTGGAGACGAATCCAGGGACTAACCTCTCTTTTCGAGTTGATTTTTGGTCCACAGAGTTCTTTCGTGTTGCTACAGTGACCTCAGGATCCCTCTAGCCATGAAACAGTGTTCTTGGGGTTTCTCTGGAGTGCCATCAAGGAAATCAAGGTTCCTTTCATGTGTGATGTGCAAGACGGAATTGCTCTGCACGCAGTACAGGGGAATCGGGCCTCATCTCGCATCGAGGGGGAAGTCTCATGGTTTTTCTCGAGTTGCGGCGGGAACCTGGGGTATATTCTCGAGTTACGACGGGGATGGCCCTTCCACCCACGTGTTTGTTCAGCCACTTCAGGACTCCTGCCTAGTTGCGAGGGACAACTCGGGATTCTCCTCGAGCCTTGGCAGGGCAATTGGAACGCGTCTCCAGCTGAGGCGGGAGACCAAGGGTCCCTTTCCACGTGCCACAAGAATCCTGGGACTTCTATCAAGTTTCATGAGGAGTCAGGCATCGTCTCCTTTGGAGGCACTGATCTCCGCGTACCTCTGGAGTTTTCAAAGTATGTGAGGCCTCCGGTCGCGATGATGTGGGGAACTTGGTCTTTCTCTGTGGTCTCCACAGGGGATTCAGACATCCTTTCTTCTTGGGAGATGCAAGACTAGCCTGCATTCAAGTCACTGCAGGGATATCCGGCCTTATTTCGAGTCAGGGCCTCGCGGTGTCCATTCCACTTGAGGCCGCAAACTCAGGATCCCTCTCACATACCTAGAGCTGAGAGAATCCTCCTCTTGAGGTGCTTGTGGTAAGGTGGTATTCCTCAGGAGTCGAAGCCAGGGACTAACCTCTCATCTCGTGTTGATTCTCGGTCCACGGAGCTCTTTCGTGTTGCTACAGTGACCTCAGGATCCCTCTAGCCTTGAAACAGTGTTCTTGGGGTTTCTCTGGAGTGCCATCAAGGAAATCAAGGCTCCTTTCATGTGTGATGTGCAACACGGAATTGCTCTGCACGCAGTGCAGGGGAACCGGGCCTCATCTCGCGGCGAGGGGGAAGTCTCATGGTTTTTCTCGAGTTGCGGCGGGAACCTGGGGTATATTCTCGAGTTCCGACGGGGATGGCCCTTCCACACACGTGTGTGTTCAGCCATGTCAGGACTCCTGCCTAGTTGCGAGGGACAACTCGGGATTCTCCTCGAGGCTTTGCAGGGCAATTGGGACGCCTCTCCAGCTGAGACGGGAGACCAAGGGTCCCTTTCCACGTGCCAAAGGAATCCTGGGTCTCCTATCAAGTTTCACGAGGAGTCAGGCATCGTCTCCTTTGGAGGCACTGATCTCCGCATACCTCTGGAGTTTTCAAAGGATTTGAGGCCTCCTGTCGCGATGAGGTGGGGAACTAGGTCTTTCTCTGTGGTCTCCACAGGGGATTCAGACACCCTTTCGTCTTGGGAGATGCAAGACGAGCCTGCATTCCAGTCACTGCAGGGATATCCGGCCTTATTTCAAGTCAGGGCATCGCGGTGTCCATTCCACTTGAGGCCGCAAACTCAGGGTCCCTCTCACATACCTAGAGCTGAGAGAAGCCTCCTCTTGAGGTGCTTGTGGTAAGGTGGTATTCCTCTGGAGTCGAAGCCAGGGACTAACCTCTCATCTCGAGTTGATTTTTGGTCCACGGAGCTCTTTCGTGTTGCTACAGTGACCTCAGGATCCCTCTAGCCTTGATACAGTGTTCTTGGGGTTTCTCTGGAGTGCCATGAAGGAAATCAAGGCTCCTTTCATGTGTGATGTGCAACACGGAATTGCTCTGCACGCAGTGCAGGGGAATCGGGCCTCATCTCGTGGCGAGGGGGAAGTCTCATGGTTTTTCTCGAGTTGCGGCGGGAACCTGCGGTATATTCTCGAGTTACGACAGGGATGGCCGTCCACACACGTGTTTGTTCAGCCACGTCAGGACTCTTGCCTAGTTGCGAGACACAACTCGGGATTCTCCTCGACGCTTGGCAAGGCAATTGGGACGCCTCTCCAGCTGAGGCGGGAGACCAAGGGTCCCTTTCCACGTGCCACAGGAATCCTGGGACTCCTATCAAGTTTCACGAGGAGTCAGGCATCGTCTCCTTTGGAGGCACTGATCTCCGCGTACCTCTGGAGTTTTCAAAGGATGTGAGGCCTCCGGTCGCGATGAGGTGGGGAACTAGGTCTTTCTCTGTGGTCTCCACAGGGGATTCAGACATCCTTTCATCTTGGGAGATGCAAGACGAGCCTGCATTCAAGTCACTGCAGGGATATCCAGCCTTATTTCGCGTCAGGGCATCGCGGTGTCCATTCCACTTGAGGCCGCAAACTCAGGGTCCCTCTCACATACCTAGAGCTGAGAGAAGCCTCCTCTTGAGGTGCTTGTGGTAAGGTGGTATTCCTCTGGAGTCGAAGCCAGGGACTAACCTCTCATCTCGAGTTGATTTTTGGTCCACGGAGCTCTTTCGTGTTGCTACAGTGACCTCAGGATCCCTCTAGCCTTGAAACAGAGTTCTTGGGGTTTCTCTGGAGTGCCATCAAGGAAATCAAGGCTCCTTTCATGTGTGATGTGCAACACGGAATTGCTCTGCACGCAGTGCAGGGGAATCGGGCCTCATCTCGCGGCGAGGGGGAAGTCTCATGGTTTTTCTCGAGTTGCGGCGGGAACCTGGGGTATATTCTCGAGTTACGACGGGGATGGCCCTTCCACACACGTGTTTCTTCAGCGACGTCAGGACTCCTGCCTAGTTGCGAGGGACAACTCGGGATTCTCCTCGAGGCTTGGCAGGGCAATTGGAATGCCTCTCCAGCTGAGGCGGGAGACCAAGGGTCCCTTTCCACGTGCCACAAGAATCCTGGGACTCCCATCAAGTTTCACGAGGAGTCAGGCATCGTCTCCTTTGGAGGCACTGATCTCCGCGTACCTCTGGAGTTTTCAAAGGATGTGAGGCCTGCGGTCGCGATGAGATGGGGAACTAGGTCTTTCTCTGTGGTCTCCACAGGGGATTCAGACATCCTTTCCTCTTGGGAGATGCAAGACGAGCCTGCATTCAAGTCACTGCAGGGATATCCAGCCTTATTTCGCGTCAGGGCATCGCGGTGTCCATTCCACTTGAGGCCGCAAACTCAGGGTCCCTCTCACATACCTAGAGCTGAGAGAAGCCTCCTCTTGAGGTGCTTGTGGTAAGATGGTATTCCTCTGGAGTCGAAGCCAGGGACTAACCTCTCATCTCGAGTTGATTTTTGGCCCACGGAGGTCTTTCGTGTTGCTACAGTGACCTAAGGATCCCTCTCGCCTTGAAACAGTGTTCTTGGGGTTTCTCTGGAGTGCCATCAAGGAAATCAAGGCTCCTTTCATGTGTGATGTGCAACACGGAATTGCTCTGCACGCAGTGCAGGGGAATCGGGCCTCATCTCGCGGCGAGGGGGAAGTCTCATGGTTTCTCTCGAGTTGCGGCGGGAACCTGGGGTATATTCTCGAGTTACGACGGAGATGGCCCTTCCACCCACGTGTTTCTTCAGCGACGTCAGGACTCCTGCCTAGTTGCGAGGGACAACTCTGGATTCTCCTCGAGGATTGGCAGGGCAATTGGGACGCCTCTCCAGCTGAGGCGGGAGACCAAGTGTCCCTTTCCAAGTGCCACAGGAATCCTGGGACTCCTATCAAGTTTCACGAGGAGTCAGGCATCGTCTCCTTTGGAGGCACTGATCTCCGCGTACCTCTGGAGTTTTCAAAGGATGTGAGGCTATCGGTCGCGATGAGGTGGGGAACTAAGTCTTTCTCTGTGCTTTCCACAGGGGATTCAGACATCCTTTTGTCCTGGGACATGCAAGACGAGCCTGCATTGAAGTCACTGCAGGGATATCCGGCCTTATTTCGAGTCAGGGCATCGCGGTGTCCATTCCACTTGAGGCCCCAAACTCAGGGTCCCTCTCACATACCTAGAGCTGAGAGAAGCCTCCTCTTGAGGTGCTTGTGGTAAGGTGGTATTCCTCTGGAGACGAATCCAGGGACTAACCTCTCTTTTCGAGTTGATTTTTGGTCCACAGAGTTCTTTCGTGTTGCTACAGTGACCTCAGGATCCCTCTATCCTTGAAACAGTGTTCTTGGGGTTTCTCTGGAGTGCCATGAAGGAAATCAAGGCTCCTTTCATGTGTGATGTGCAACACAGAATTGCTCTGCACGCAGTGCAGGGGAATCGGGCCTCATCTCGCGGCGAGGGGGAAGTCTCATGGTTTTTCTCGAGTTGCAGCGGGAACCTGGGGTATATTCTCGAGTTACGACGGGGATGGCCCTTCCACACACGTGTTTGTTCAGCCACGTCAGGACTCTTGCCTAGTTGCGAGACACAACTCGGGATTCTCCTCTAGGCTTGGCAAGGCAATTGGGACGCCTCTCCAGGTGAGGCGGGAGACCAAGGGTCCCTTTCCACGTGCCACAGGAATCCTGGGACTCCTATCAAGTTTCACGAGGAGTCAGGCATCGTCTCCTTTGGAAGCACTGATCTCAGCGCACCTCTGGAGTTTTCAAAGGATGTGACGCCTCCGGTCGCGATGAGGTGGGGAACTAGGTCTTTCTCTGTGCTTTCCACAGGGGATTCAGACACCCTTTCGTCTTGGGAGATGCAAGACGAGCCTGCATTCCAGTCACTGCAGGGATATCCGGCCTTATTTCGAGTCAGGGCATCGCGGTGTCCATTCCACTTGAGGCCGCAAACTCAGGGTCCCTCTCACATACCTAGAGCTGAGAGAAGCCTCCTCTTGAGGTGCTTGTGGTAAGGTGGTATTCCTCTGGAGTCGAAGCCAGGGACTAACCTCTCATCTCGAGTTGATTTTTGGTCCACGGAGCTCTTTCGTGTTGCTACAGTGACCTCAGGATCCCTCTAGCCTTGAAACAGTGTTGTTGGGGTTTCTCTGGAGTGCCATGAAGGAAATCAAGGCTCCTTTCATGTGTGATGTGCAACACGGAATTGCTCTGCACGCAGTGCAGGGGAATCGGGCCTCATCTCGCGGCGAGGGGGAAGTCTCATGGTTTCTCTCGAGTTGCGGCGGGAACCTGGGGTATATTCTCGAGTTACGACGGGGATGGCCCTTCCACACACGTGTTTGTTCAGCCATGTCAGGACTCTTGCCTAGTTGCGAGACACAACTCGGGATTCTCCTCGAGTCTTGACAAGGCAATTGGGACGCCTCTCCAGCTGAGGCGGGAGACCAAGGGTCCCTTTCCACGTGCCACAGGAATCCTGGGACTCCTATCAAGTTTCACGAGGAGTCAGGCATCGTCTCCTTTGGAGGCACTGATCTCCGCGTACCTCTGGAATTTTTAAAGGATGTGAGGCCTCCGGTCGCGATGAGGTGGCGAACTAGGTCTTTCTCTGTGGTCTCCACAGGGGATTCAGACATCCTTTCATCTTGGGAGATGCAAGACGAGCCTGCATTCAAGTCACTGCAGGGATATCCAGCCTTATTTCGCGTCAGGGCATCGCAGTGTCCATTCCACTTGAGGCCGCAAACTCAGGGTCCCTCTCACATACCTAGAGCTGAGAGAAGCCTCCTCTTGAGGTGCTTGTGGTAAGGTGGTATTCCTCAGGAGTCGAAGCCAGGGACTAACCTCTCATCTCGTGTTGATTCTTGGTCCACGGAGCTCTTTCGTGTTGCTACAGTGACCTCAGGATCCCTCTAGCCTTGAAACAGTGTTCTTGGGGTTTCTCTGGAGTGCCATCAAGGAAATCAAGGCTCCTTTCATGTGTGATGTGCAACACGGAATTGCTCTACACGCAGTGCAGGGGAATCGGGCCTCATCTCGCGGCGAGGGGGAAGTCTCATGGTTTTTCTCGAGTTGCGGCGGGAACCTGGGGTATATTCTCGAGTTACGACGGGGATGGCCCTTCCACACACGTGTGTGTTCAGCCAAGTCAGGACTCCTGCCTAGTTGTGAGGGACAACTCGGGATTCTCCTCGAGGCTTTGCAGGGCAATTGGGACGCCCCTCCTGCTGAGACGGGAGACCAAGGGTCCCTTTCCACGTGCCACAGGAATCCTGGGTCTCCTATCAAGTTTCACGAGGAGTCAGGCATCGTCTCCTTTGGAGGCACTGATCTCCGCATACCTCTGGAGTTTTCAAAGGATTTGAGGCCTCCTGTCGCGATGAGGTGGGGAATTAGGTCTTTCTCTGTGGTCTCCACAGGGGATTCAGACACCCTTTCGTCTTGGGAGATGCAAGACGAGCCTGCATTCCAGTCACTGCAGGGATATCCGGCCTTACTTCGAGTCAGGGCATCGCGGTGTCCATTCCACTTGAGGCCGCAAACTCAGGGTCCCTCTCACATACCTAGAGCTGAGAGAAGCCTCCTCTTGAGGTGCTTGTCGTAAGGTGGTATTCCTCTGGAGTCGAAGCCAGGGACTAACCTGTCATCTCGAGTTGATTTTTGGTCCACGGAGCTCTTTCGTGTTGCTACAGTGACCTCAGGATCCCTCTAGCCTTGATACAGTGTTCTTGGGGTTTCTCTGGAGTGCCATGAAGGAAATCAAGGCTCCTTTCATGTGTGATGTGCAACACGGAATTGCTCTGCACGCAGTGCAGGGGAATCGGGCCTCATCTCGTGGCGAGGGGGAAGTCTCATGGTTTTTCTCGAGTTGCGGCGGGAACCTGCGGTATATTCTCGAGTTACGACAGGGATGGCCGTCCACACACGTGTTTGTTCAGCCACGTCAGGACTCTTGCCTAGTTGCGAGACACAACTCGGGATTCTCCTCGACGCTTGGCAAGGCAATTGGGACGCCTCTCCAGCTGAGGCGGGAGACCAAGGGTCCCTTTCCACGTGCCACAGGAATCCTGGGACTCCTATCAAGTTTCACGAGGAGTCAGGCATCGTCTCCTTTGGAGGCACTGATCTCCGCGTACCTCTGGAGTTTTCAAAGGATGTGAGGCCTCCGGTCTCGATGAGGTGGGGAACTAGGTCTTTCTCTGTGGTCTCCACAGGGGATTCAGACATCCTTTCATCTTGGGAGATGCAAGACGAGCCTGCATTCAAGTCACTGCAGGGATATCCAGCCTTATTTCGCGTCAGGGCATCGCGGTGTCCATTCCACTTGAGGCCGCAAACTCAGGGTCCCTCTCACATACCTAGAGCTGAGAGAAGCCTCCTCTTGAGGTGCTTGTGGTAAGGTGGTATTCCTCTGGAGTCGAAGCCAGGGACTAACCTCTCATCTCGAGTTGATTTTTGGTCCACGGAGCTCTTTCGTGTTGCTACAGTGACCTCAGGATCCCTCTAGCCTTGAAACAGAGTTCTTGGGGTTTCTCTGGAGTGCCATCAAGGAAATCAAGGCTCCTTTCATGTGTGATGTGCAACACGGAATTGCTCTGCACGCAGTGCAGGGGAATCGGGCCTCATCTCGCGGCGAGGGGGAAGTCTCATGGTTTTTCTCGAGTTGCGGCGGGAACCTGGGGTATATTCTCGAGTTACGACGGGGATGGCCCTTCCACACACGTGTTTCTTCAGCGACGTCAGGACTCCTGCCTAGTTGCGAGGGACAACTCGGGATTCTCCTCGAGGCTTGGCAGGGCAATTGGAATGCCTCTCCAGCTGAGGCGGGAGACCAAGGGTCCCTTTCCACGTGCCACAAGAATCCTGGGACTCCCATCAAGTTTCACGAGGAGTCAGGCATCGTCTCCTTTGGAGGCACTGATCTCCGCGTACCTCTGGAGTTTTCAAAGGATGTGAGGCCTGCGGTCGCGATGAGATGGGGAACTAGGTCTTTCTCTGTGGTCTCCACAGGGGATTCAGACATCCTTTCCTCTTGGGAGATGCAAGACGAGCCTGCATTCAAGTCACTGCAGGGATATCCAGCCTTATTTCGCGTCAGGGCATCGCGGTGTCCATTCCACTTGAGGCCGCAAACTCAGGGTCCCTCTCACATACCTAGAGCTGAGGGAAGCCTCCTCTTGAGGTGCTTGTGGTAAGATGGTATTCCTCTGGAGTCGAAGCCAGGGACTAACCTCTCATCTCGAGTTGATTTTTGGCCCACGGAGGTCTTTCGTGTTGCTACAGTGACCTAAGGATCCCTCTCGCCTTGAAACAGTGTTCTTGGGGTTTCTCTGGAGTGCCATCAAGGAAATCAAGGCTCCTTTCATGTGTGATGTGCAACACGGAATTGCTCTGCACGCAGTGCAGGGGAATCGGGCCTCATCTCGCGGCGAGGGGGAAGTCTCATGGTTTCTCTCGAGTTGCGGCGGGAACCTGGGGTATATTCTCGAGTTACGACGGAGATGGCCCTTCCACCCACGTGTTTCTTCAGCGACGTCAGGACTCCTGCCTAGTTGCGAGGGACAACTCTGGATTCTCCTCGAGGATTGGCAGGGCAATTGGGACGCCTCTCCAGCTGAGGCGGGAGACCAAGTGTCCCTTTCCAAGTGCCACAGGAATCCTGGGACTCCTATCAAGTTTCACGAGGAGTCAGGCATCGTCTCCTTTGGAGGCACTGATCTCCGCGTACCTCTGGAGTTTTCAAAGGATGTGAGGCTATCGGTCGCGATGAGGTGGGGAACTAAGTCTTTCTCTGTGCTTTCCACAGGGGATTCAGACATCCTTTTGTCCTGGGACATGCAAGACGAGCCTGCATTGAAGTCACTGCAGGGATATCCGGCCTTATTTCGAGTCAGGGCATCGCGGTGTCCATTCCACTTGAGGCCCCAAACTCAGGGTCCCTCTCACATACCTAGAGCTGAGAGAAGCCTCCTCTTGAGGTGCTTGTGGTAAGGTGGTATTCCTCTGGAGACGAATCCAGGGACTAACCTCTCTTTTCGAGTTGATTTTTGGTCCACAGAGTTCTTTCGTGTTGCTACAGTGACCTCAGGATCCCTCTATCCTTGAAACAGTGTTCTTGGGGTTTCTCTGGAGTGCCATGAAGGAAATCAAGGCTCCTTTCATGTGTGATGTGCAACACAGAATTGCTCTGCACGCAGTGCAGGGGAATCGGGCCTCATCTCGCGGCGAGGGGGAAGTCTCATGGTTTTTCTCGAGTTGCAGCGGGAACCTGGGGTATATTCTCGAGTTACGACGGGGATGGCCCTTCCACACACGTGTTTGTTCAGCCACGTCAGGACTCTTGCCTAGTTGCGAGACACAACTCGGGATTCTCCTCTAGGCTTGGCAAGGCAATTGGGACGCCTCTCCAGGTGAGGCGGGAGACCAAGGGTCCCTTTCCACGTGCCACAGGAATCCTGGGACTCCTATCAACTTTCACGAGGAGTCAGGCATCGTCTCCTTTGGAAGCACTGATCTCAGCGCACCTCTGGAGTTTTCAAAGGATGTGACGCCTCCGGTCGCGATGAGGTGGGGAACTAGGTCTTTCTCTGTGCTTTCCACAGGGGATTCAGACACCCTTTCGTCTTGGGAGATGCAAGACGAGCCTGCATTCCAGTCACTGCAGGGATATCCGGCCTTATTTCGAGTCAGGGCATCGCGGTGTCCATTCCACTTGAGGCCGCAAACTCAGGGTCCCTCTCACATACCTAGAGCTGAGAGAAGCCTCCTCTTGAGGTGCTTGTGGTAAGGTGGTATTCCTCTGGAGTCGAAGCCAGGGACTAACCTCTCATCTCGAGTTGATTTTTGGTCCACGGAGCTCTTTCGTGTTGCTACAGTGACCTCAGGATCCCTCTAGCCTTGAAACAGTGTTGTTGGGGTTTCTCTGGAGTGCCATGAAGGAAATCAAGGCTCCTTTCATGTGTGATGTGCAACACGGAATTGCTCTGCACGCAGTGCAGGGGAATCGGGCCTCATCTCGCGGCGAGGGGGAAGTCTCATGGTTTCTCTCGAGTTGCGGCGGGAACCTGGGGTATATTCTCGAGTTACGACGGGGATGGCCCTTCCACACACGTGTTTGTTCAGCCATGTCAGGACTCTTGCCTAGTTGCGAGACACAACTCGGGATTCTCCTCGAGTCTTGACAAGGCAATTGGGACGCCTCTCCAGCTGAGGCGGGAGACCAAGGGTCCCTTTCCACGTGCCACAGGAATCCTGGGACTCCTATCAAGTTTCACGAGGAGTCAGGCATCGTCTCCTTTGGAGGCACTGATCTCCGCGTACCTCTGGAATTTTTAAAGGATGTGAGGCCTCCGGTCGCGATGAGGTGGCGAACTAGGTCTTTCTCTGTGGTCTCCACAGGGGATTCAGACATCCTTTCATCTTGGGAGATGCAAGACGAGCCTGCATTCAAGTCACTGCAGGGATATCCAGCCTTATTTCGCGTCAGGGCATCGCGGTGTCCATTCCACTTGAGGCCGCAAACTCAGGGTCCCTCTCACATACCTAGAGCTGAGAGAAGCCTCCTCTTGAGGTGCTTGTGGTAAGGTGGTATTCCTCAGGAGTCGAAGCCAGGGACTAACCTCTCATCTCGTGTTGATTCTTGGTCCACGGAGCTCTTTCGTGTTGCTACAGTGACCTCAGGATCCCTCTAGCCTTGAAACAGTGTTCTTGGGGTTTCTCTGGAGTGCCATCAAGGAAATCAAGGCTCCTTTCATGTGTGATGTGCAACACGGAATTGCTCTACACGCAGTGCAGGGGAATCGGGCCTCATCTCGCGGCGAGGGGGAAGTCTCATGGTTTTTCTCGAGTTGCGGCGGGAACCTGGGGTATATTCTCGAGTTACGACGGGGATGGCCCTTCCACACACGTGTGTGTTCAGCCAAGTCAGGACTCCTGCCTAGTTGTGAGGGACAACTCGGGATTCTCCTCGAGGCTTTGCAGGGCAATTGGGACGCCCCTCCTGCTGAGACGGGAGACCAAGGGTCCCTTTCCACGTGCCACAGGAATCCTGGGTCTCCTATCAAGTTTCACGAGGAGTCAGGCATCGTCTCCTTTGGAGGCACTGATCTCCGCATACCTCTGGAGTTTTCAAAGGATTTGAGGCCTCCTGTCGCGATGAGGTGGGGAATTAGGTCTTTCTCTGTGGTCTCCACAGGGGATTCAGACACCCTTTCGTCTTGGGAGATGCAAGACGAGCCTGCATTCCAGTCACTGCAGGGATATCCGGCCTTACTTCGAGTCAGGGCATCGCGGTGTCCATTCCACTTGAGGCCGCAAACTCAGGGTCCCTCTCACATACCTAGAGCTGAGAGAAGCCTCCTCTTGAGGTGCTTGTCGTAAGGTGGTATTCCTCTGGAGTCGAAGCCAGGGACTAACCTGTCATCTCGAGTTGATTTTTGGTCCACGGAGCTCTTTCGTGTTGCTACAGTGACCTCAGGATCCCTCTAGCCTTGAAACAGTGTTCTTGGGGTTTCTCTGGAGTGCCATGAAGGAAATCAAGGCTCCTTTCATGTGTGATGTGCAACACGGAATTGCTCTGCACGCAGTGCAGGGGAATCGGGCCTCATCTCGCGGCGAGGGGGAAGTCTCATGGTTTTTCTCAAGTTGCGGCGGGAACCTGGGGTATATTCTCGAGTTACGACGGGGATGGCCCTTCCACCCACGTGTTTCTTCAGCGACGTCAGATTTCCTGCCTAGTTGCGAGGGACAACTCTGGATTCTCCTCGAGGCTTGGCAGGGCAATTGGGACGCCTCTCCAGCTGAGAAGGGAGACCAAGGGTCCCTTTCCACGTGCCACAGGAATCCTGGGACTCCTATCAAGTTTCACGAGGAGTCAGGCATCGTCTCCTTTGGAGGCACTGATCTCCGCGTACCTCTGGAGTTTTCAAAGGATGTGAGGCCTCCGGTCGCGATGAGGTGGGGAACTAGGTGTTTTTCTGTGGTCTCCACAGGGGATTCAGACATCCTTTCTTCTTGGGAGATGCAAGACGAGCCTGCATTCAAGTCACTGCAGGGATATCCGGCCTTATTTCGAGTCAGGGCATCGCGGTGTCCATTCCACTTGAGGCCGCAAACTCAGGGTCCCTCTCACATACCTAGAGCTGAGAGAAGCCTCCTCTTGAGGTGCTTGTGGTAAGGTGGTATTCCTCTGGAGTCGAAGCCAGGGACTAACCTCTCATCTCGAGTTGATTTTTGGTCCACGGAGCTCTTTCGTGTTGCTACAGTGACCTCAGGATCCCTCTAGCCTTGAAACAGTGTTCTTGGGGTTTCTCTGGAGTGCCATGAAGGAAACCAAGGCTCCTTTCATGTGTGATGTGCAACACAGAATTGCTCTGCACGCAGTGCAGGGGAATCGGGCCTCATCTCGCGGCGAGGGGGAAGTCTCATGGTTTTTCTCGAGTTGCAGTGGGAACCTGGGGTATATTCTCGAGTTACGACGGGGATGGTCCTTCCACACACGTGTTTGTTCAGCCACGTCAGGACTCTTGCCTAGGTGCGAGACACAACTCGGGATTCTCCTCGAGGCTTGGCAAGGCAATTGGGACGCCTCTCCAGCTGAGACGGGAGACCAAGGGTCCCTTTCCACGTGCCACAGGAATCCTGGGACTCCTATCAAGTTTCACGAGGAGTCAGGCATCGTCTCCTTTGGAGGCACTGATCTCCGCGTAGCTCTGGACTTTTCAAAGGATGTGAGGCCTCCGGTCGCGATGAGGTGGGGAACTAGGTCTTTCTCTGTGGTCTCCACAGGGGATTCAGACATCCTTTCATCTTGGGAGATGCAAGACGAGCCTGCATTCAAGTCACTGCAGGGATATCCAGCCTTATTTCGCGTCAGGGCATCGCGGTGTCCATTCCACTTGAGGCCGCAAACTCAGGGTCCCTCTCACATACCTAGAGCTGAGAGAAGCCTCCTCTTGAGGTGCTTGTGGTAAGGTGGTATTCCTCTGGAGTCGAAGCCAGGGACTAACCTCTCATCTCGAGTTGATTTTTGGCCCAGGGAGCTCTTTCGTGTTGCTACAGTGACCTCAGGATCCCTCTAGCCTTGAAACAGTGTTCTTGGGGTTTCTCTGGAGTGCCATCAAGGAACTCAAGGCTCCTTTCCTGTGTGATGTGCAACACGGAATTGCTCTGCACGCAGTGCAGGGGAATCGGGCCTCATCTCGCGGCGAGGGGGAAGTCTCATGGTTTTTCTCGAGTTGCGGCGGGAACCTGGGGTATATTCTCGAGTTACGACGGGGATGGCCCTTCCACCCACGTGTCTCTTCAGCGACGTCAGGGCTCCTGCCTAGTTGCGAGGGACAACTCGGGATTCTCCTCGAGGCTTGGCAGGGCAATTGGGACGCCTCTCCAGCTGAGGCGGGAGACCAAGTGTCCCTTTCCAAGTGCCACAGGAATCCTGGGACTCCTATCAAGTTTCACGAGGAGTCAGGCATCGTCACCTTTGGAGGCACTGATCTCCGCGTACCTCTGGAGTTTTCAAAGGATGTGAGGCTATCGGTCGCGATGAGGTGGGGAACTAAGTCTTTCTCTGTGCTTTCCACAGGGGATTCAGACATCCTTTCGTCCTGGGAGATGCAAGACGAGCCTGCATTGAAGTCACTGCAGGGATATCCGGCCTTATTTCGAGTCAGGGCATCGCGGTGTCCATTCCACTTGAGGCCGCAAACTCAGGGTCCGTCTCACATACCTAGAGCTGAGAGAAGCCTCCTCTTGAGGTGCTTGTGGTAAGGTGGTATTCCTCTGGAGTCGAAGCCAGGGACTAACCTCTCATCTCGAGTTGATTTTGGGTCCACGGAGCTCTTTCGTGTTGCTACAGTGACCTCAGGATCCCTCTAGCCTTGAAACAGTGTTCTTGGGGTTTCTCTGGAGTGCCATGAAGGAAATCAAGGCTCCTTTCATGTGTGATGTGCAACACAGAATTGCTCTGCACGCAGTGCAGGGGAATCGGGCCTCATCTCGCGGCGAGGGGGAAGTCTCATGGTTTTTCTCGAGTTGCTGCGGGAACCTGGGGTATATTCTCGAGTTACGACGGGGATGGCCCTTCCACACACGTGTATGTTCAGCCACGTCAGGACTCTTGCCTAGTTGCGAGACACAACTCGGGATTCTCCTCGAGGCTTGGCAAGGCAATTGGGACGCCTCTCCAGCTGAGACGGGAGACCAAGGGTCCCTTTCCACGTGCCACAGGAATCCTGGGACTCCTATCAAGTTTCACAAGGAGTCAGGCATCGTCTCCTTTGGAGGCACTGATCTCCGCGTACCTCTGGAGTTTTCAAAGGATGTGAGGCCTCCGGTCGCGATGAGGTGGGGAACTAGGTCTTTCTCTGTGGTCTCCACAGGGGATTCAGACATCCTTTCATCTTGGGAGATGCAAGACGAGCCTGCATTCAAGTCATTGCAGGGATATCCAGCCTTATTTCGCGTCAGGGCATCGCGGTATCCATTCCACTTGAGGCCGCAAACTCAGGGTCCCTCTCACATACCTAAAGCTGAGAGATGCCTCCTCTTGAGGTGCTTGTCGTAAGGTGGTATTCCTCTGGAGTCGAAGCCAGGGACTAACCTCTCATCTCGAGTTGATTTTTGGTCCACGGAGCTCTTTCATGTTGCTACAGTGACCTCAGGATCCCTCTAGCCTTGAAACAGTGTTCTTGGGGTTTCTCTGGAGTGCCATGAAGGAAATCAAGGCTCCTTTCATGTGTGATGTGCAACACGGAATTGCTCTGCACGCAGTGCAGGGGAATCGGGCCTCATCTCGCGGCGAGGGGGAAGTCTCATGGTTTTTCTCGAGTTGCGGCGGGAACCTGGGGTATATTCTCGAGTTACGACGGGGATGGCCCTTCCACCCACGTGTTTCTTCAGCGACGTCAGATTTCCTGCCTAGTTGCGAGGGACAACTCTGGATTCTCCTCGAGGCTTGGCAGGGCAATTGGGACGCCTCTCCAGCTGAGGCGGGAGACCAAGGGTCCCTTTCCACGTGCCACAGGAATCCTGGGACTCCTATCAAGTTTCACGAGGAGTCAGGCATCGTCTCCTTTGGAGGCACTGATCTCCGCGTACCTCTGGAGTTTTCAAAGGATGTGAGGCCTCCGGTCGCGATGAGGTGGGGAACTAGGTGTTTTTCTGTGGTCTCCACAGGGGATTCAGACATCCTTTCTTCTTGGGAGATGCAAGACGAGCCTGCATTCAAGTCACTGCAGGGATATCCGGCCTTATTTCGAGTCAGGGCATCGCGGTGTGCATTCCACTTGAGGCCGCAAACTCAGGGTCCCTCTCACATACCTAGAGCTGAGAGAAGCCTCCTCTTGAGGTGCTTGTGGTAAGGTGGTATTCCTCTGGAGTCGAAGCCAGGGACTAACCTCTCATCTCGAGTTGATTTTTGGTCCATGGAGCTCTTTCGTGTTGCTACAGTGACCTCAGGATCCCTCTAGCCTTGAAACAGTGTTCTTGGGGTTTCTCTGGAGTGCCATGAAGGAAACCAAGGCTCCTTTCATGTGTGATGTGCAACACAGAATTGCTCTGCACGCAGTGCAGGGGAATCGGGCCTCATCTCGCGGCGAGGGGGAAGTCTCATGGTTTTTCTCGAGTTGCGGCGGGAACCTGGGGTATATTCTCGAGTTACGACGGGGATGGGCCTTCCACACACGTGTGTGTTCAGACATGTCAGGACTCCTGCCTAGATGCGAGGGATAACTCTCGATTCTCCTCGAGGCTTTGCAGGGCAATTGGGACGCCCCTCCAGCTGAGACGGGAGACCAAGTGTCCCTTTCCAAGTGCCACAAGAATCCTGGGTCTTCTATCAAGTTTCACGAGGAGTCAGGCATCGTCTCCTTTGGAGGCACTGATCTCCGCTTACCTCTGGAATTTTCAAAGGATGTGAGGCCTCCTGTCGCGATGAGGTGGGGAACTAGGTCTTTCTCTGTGGTCTCCACAGGGGATTCAGACACCCTTTCGTCTTGGGAGATGCAAGACGAGCCTGCATTCCAGTCACTGCATGGATATCCGGCCTTATTTCGAGTCAGGGCATCGCAGTGTCCATTCCACTTGAGGCCGCAAACTCAGGGTCCCTCTCACATACCTAGAGCTGAGAGAAGCCTCCTCTTGAGGTGCTTGTGGTAAGGTGGTATTCCTCTGGAGTCGAAGCCAGGGACTAACCTCTCATCTCGAGTTGATTTTTGGCCCACGGAGCTCTTTCGTGTTGCTACAGTGACCTCAGGATCCCTCTAGCCTTGAAACAGTGTTCTTGGGGTTTCTCTGGAGTGCCATCAAGGAAATCAAGGCTCCTTTCATGTGTGATGTGCAAGACGGAATTGCTCTGCATGCAGTGCAGGGGAATCGGGCCTCATCTCGCGGCGAGGGGGAAGTCTCATGGTTTTTCTCGAGTTGCGGCGGGAACCTGGGGTATATTCTCGAGTTACGACGGGGATGGCCCTTCCACCCACGTGTTTCTTCAGCCACGTCAGGACTCCTGCCTAGTTGCGAGGGACAACTCTGGATTCTCCTCGAGGCTTGGCAGGGCAATTGGGACGCCTCTCCAGCTGAGGCGGGAGACCAAGTGTCCCTTTCCAAGTGCCACAGGAATCCTGGGACTCCTATCAAGTTTCACGAGGAGTCAGGCATCGTCTCCTTTGGAGGCACTGATCTCCGCGTACCTCTGGAGTTTTCAAAGGATGTGAGGCTATCGGTCGCGATGAGGTGGGGAACTAAGTCTTTCTCTGTGCTTTCCACAGGGGATTCAGACATCCTTTCGTCCTGGGAGATGCAAGACGAGCCTGCATTGAAGTCACTGCAGGGATATCCGGCCTTATTTCGAGTCAGGGCATCGCGGTGTCCATTCCAATTGAGGCCGCAAACTCAGGGTCCCTCTCACATACCTAGAGCTGAGAGAAGCCTCCTCTTGAGGTGCTTGTGGTAAGGTGGTATTCCTCTGGAGTCGAAGCCAGGGACTAACCTCTCATCTCGAGTTGATTTTTGGTCCACGGAGCTCTTTCGTGTTGCTACAGTGACCTCAGGATCCCTCTAGCCTTGAAACAGTGTTCTTGGGGTTTCTCTGGAGTGCCATGAAGGAAATCAAGGCTCCTTTCATGTGTGATGTGCAACACGGAATTGCTCTGCACGCAGTGCAGGGGAATCGGGCCTCATCTCGCGGCGAGGGGGAAGTCTCATGGTTTTTCTCGAGTTGCGGCGGGAACCTGGGGTATATTCTCGAGTTACGACGGGGATGGCCCTTCCACCCACGTGTTTCTTCAGCGACGTCAGATTTCCTGCCTAGTTGCGAGGGACAACTCTGGATTCTCCTCGAGGCTTGGCAGGGCAATTGGGACGCCTCTCCAGCTGAGGCGGGAGACCAAGGGTCCCTTTCCACGTGCCACAGGAATCCTGGGACTCCTATCAAGTTTCACGAGGAGTCAGGCATCGTCTCCTTTGGAGGCACTGATCTCCGCGTACCTCTGGAGTTTTCAAAGGATGTGAGGCCTCCGGTCGCGATGAGGTGGGGAACTAGGTGTTTTTCTGTGGTCTCCACAGGGGATTCAGACATCCTTTCTTCTTGGGAGATGCAAGACGAGCCTGCATTCAAGTCACTGCAGGGATATCCGGCCTTATTTCGAGTCAGGGCATCGCGGTGTGCATTCCACTTGAGGCCGCAAACTCAGGGTCCCTCTCACATACCTAGAGCTGAGAGAAGCCTCCTCTTGAGGTGCTTGTGGTAAGGTGGTATTCCTCTGGAGTCGAAGCCAGGGACTAACCTCTCATCTCGAGTTGATTTTTGGTCCATGGAGCTCTTTCGTGTTGCTACAGTGACCTCAGGATCCCTCTAGCCTTGAAACAGTGTTCTTGGGGTTTCTCTGGAGTGCCATGAAGGAAACCAAGGCTCCTTTCATGTGTGATGTGCAACACAGAATTGCTCTGCACGCAGTGCAGGGGAATCGGGCCTCATCTCGCGGCGAGGGGGAAGTCTCATGGTTTTTCTCGAGTTGCGGCGGGAACCTGGGGTATATTCTCGAGTTACGACGGGGATGGGCCTTCCACACACGTGTGTGTTCAGACATGTCAGGACTCCTGCCTAGATGCGAGGGATAACTCTCGATTCTCCTCGAGGCTTTGCAGGGCAATTGGGACGCCCCTCCAGCTGAGACGGGAGACCAAGTGTCCCTTTCCAAGTGCCACAAGAATCCTGGGTCTTCTATCAAGTTTCACGAGGAGTCAGGCATCGTCTCCTTTGGAGGCACTGATCTCCGCTTACCTCTGGAATTTTCAAAGGATGTGAGGCCTCCTGTCGCGATGAGGTGGGGAACTAGGTCTTTCTCTGTGGTCTCCACAGGGGATTCAGACACCCTTTCGTCTTGGGAGATGCAAGACGAGCCTGCATTCCAGTCACTGCATGGATATCCGGCCTTATTTCGAGTCAGGGCATCGCAGTGTCCATTCCACTTGAGGCCGCAAACTCAGGGTCCCTCTCACATACCTAGAGCTGAGAGAAGCCTCCTCTTGAGGTGCTTGTGGTAAGGTGGTATTCCTCTGGAGTCGAAGCCAGGGACTAACCTCTCATCTCGAGTTGATTTTTGGCCCACGGAGCTCTTTCGTGTTGCTACAGTGACCTCAGGATCCCTCTAGCCTTGAAACAGTGTTCTTGGGGTTTCTCTGGAGTGCCATCAAGGAAATCAAGGCTCCTTTCATGTGTGATGTGCAAGACGGAATTGCTCTGCATGCAGTGCAGGGGAATCGGGCCTCATCTCGCGGCGAGGGGGAAGTCTCATGGTTTTTCTCGAGTTGCGGCGGGAACCTGGGGTATATTCTCGAGTTACGACGGGGATGGCCCTTCCACCCACGTGTTTCTTCAGCCACGTCAGGACTCCTGCCTAGTTGCGAGGGACAACTCTGGATTCTCCTCGAGGCTTGGCAGGGCAATTGGGACGCCTCTTCAGCTGAGGCGGGAGACCAAGTGTCCCTTTCCAAGTGCCACAGGAATCCTGGGACTCCTATCAAGTTTCACGAGGAGTCAGGCATCGTCTCCTTTGGAGGCACTGATCTCCGCGTACCTCTGGAGTTTTCAAAGGATGTGAGGCTATCGGTCGCGATGAGGTGGGGAACTAAGTCTTTCTCTGTGCTTTCCACAGGGGATTCAGACATCCTTTCGTCCTGGGAGATGCAAGACGAGCCTGCATTGAAGTCACTGCAGGGATATCCGGCCTTATTTCGAGTCAGGGCATGGCGGTGTCCATTCCAATTGAGGCCGCAAACTCAGGGTCCCTCTCACATACCTAGAGCTGAGAGAAGCCTCCTCTTGAGGTGCTTGTGGTAAGGTGGTATTCCTCTGGAGACGAATCCAGGGACTAACCTCTCTTTTCGAGTTGATTTGTGGTCCACAGAGTTCTTTCGTGTTGCTACAGTGACCTCAGGATCCCTCTAGCCTTGAAACAGTGTTCTTGGGGTTTCTCTGGAGTGCCATCAAGGAAATCAAGGCTCCTTTCATGTGTGATGTGCAAGACGGAATTGCTCTGCACGCAGTACAGGGGAATCGGGCCTCATCTCGCATCGAGGGGGAAGTCTCATGGTTTTTCTCGAGTTGCGGCGGGAACCTGGGGTATATTCTCGAGTTACGACGGGGATGGCCCTTCCACCCACGTGTTTGTTCAGCCACGTCAGGACTCCTGCCTAGTTGCAAGGGACAACTCGGGATTCTCCTCGAGGCTTGGCAGGGCAATTGGAACGCCTCTCCAGCTGAGGCGGGAGACCAAGGGTCCCTTTCCACGTGCCACAAGAATCCTGGGACTCCTATCAAGTTTCACGAGGAGTCAGGCATCGTCTCCTTTGGAGGCACTGATCTCCGCGTACCTCTGGAGTTTTCAAAGGATGTGAGGCCTCCGGTCGCGATGAGGTGGGGAACTAGGTCTTTCTCTGTGGTCTCCACAGGGGATTCAGACTTCCTTTCTTCTTGGGAGATGCAAGACGAGCCTGCATTCAAGTCACTGCAGGGATATCCGGCCTTATTTCGAGTCAGGGCATGGCGGTGTCCATTCCACTTGAGGCCGCAAACTCAGGATCCCTCTCACATACCTAGAGCTGAGAGAAGCCTCCTCTTGAGGTGCTTGTGGTAAGGTGGTATTCCTCAGGAGTCGAAGCCAGGGACTAACCTCTCATCTCGTGTTGATTCTTGGTCCACGGAGCTCTTTCGTGTTGCTACAGTGACCTCAGGATCCCTCTAGCCTTGAAACAGTGTTCTTGGGGTTTCTCTGGAGTGCCATGAAGGAAATCAAGGCTCCTTTCATGTGTGATGTGCAAGACGGAATTGCTCTACACGCAGTGCTGGGGAATCGGGCCTCATCTCGTGGCGAGGGGGAAGTCTCATGGTTTTTCTCGAGTTGCGGTGGGAACCTGGGGTATATTCTCGAGTTACGACGGGGATGGCCCTTCCACACACGTGTGTGTTCAGCCATGTCAGGACTCCTGCCTAGTTGCGAGGGATAACTCTGGATTCTCCTCGAAGCTTTGCAGGGCAATTGGGACGCCCCTCCAGCTGAGACGGGAGACCAAGTGTCCCTTTCCAAGTGCCACAGGAATCCTGGGTCTCCTATCAAGTTTCACGAGGAGTCAAGCATCGTCTCCTTTGGAGGCACTGATCTCCGCATACCTCTGGAATTTTCAAAGGATTTGAGGCCTCCTGTCGCGATGAGGTGGGGAACTAGGTCTTTCTCTGTGGTCTCCACAGGGGATTCAGACATCCTTTCATCTTGGGAGATGCAAGACGAGCCTGCATTCAAGTCACTGCAGGGATATCCGGCCTTATTTCGAGTCAGGGCATCGCGGTGTCCATTCCACTTGAGGCCGCAAACTCAGGGTCCCTCTCACATACCTAGAGCTGAGAGAAGCCTCCTCTTGAGGTGCTTGTGGTAAGGTGGTATTCCTCTGGAGACGAATCCAGGGACTAACCTCTCTTTTCGAGTTGATTTTTGGTCCACAGAGTTCTTTCGTGTTGCTACAGTGACCTCAGGATCCCTCTAGCCTTGAAACAGTGTTCTTGGGGTTTCTCTGGAGTGCCATCAAGGAAATCAAGGCTCCTTTCATGTGTGATGTGCAACACGGAATTGCTCTGCACGCAGTACAGGGGAATCGGGCCTCATCTCGCATCGAGGGGGAAGTCTCATGGTTTTTCTCGAGTTGCGGCGGGAACCTGGGGTATATTCTCGAGTTACGACGGGGATGGCCCTTCCACCCACGTGTTTGTTCAGCCACGTCAGGACTCCTGCCTAGTTGCGAGGGACAACTCGGGATTCTCCTCGAGGCTTGGCAGGGCAATTGGAACGCCTCTCCAGCTGAGGCGGGAGACCAAGGGTCCCTTTCCACGTGCCACAAGAATCCTGGGACTCCTATCAAGTTTCACGAGGAGTCAGGCATCGTCTCCTTTGGAGGCACTGATCTCCGCGTACCTCTGGAGTTTTCAAAGGATGTGAGGCCTCCGGTCGTGATGAGGTGGGGAACTAGGTCTTTCTCTGTGGTCTCCACAGGGGATTCAGACATCCTTTCTTCTTGGGAGATGCAAGACGAGCCTGCATTCAAGTCACTGCAGGGATATCCGGCCTTATTTCGAGTCAGGGCATGGCGGTGTCCATTCCACTTGAGGCCGCAAACTCAGGATCCCTCTCTCATACCTAGATCTGAGAGAAGCCTCCTCTTGAGGTGCTTGTGGTAAGGTGGTATTCCTCAGGAGTCGAAGCCAGGGACTAACCTCTCATCTCGTGTTGATTCTTGGTCCACGGAGCTCTTTCGTGTTGCTACAGTGACCTCAGGATCCCTCTAGCCTTGAAACAGTGTTCTTGGGGTTTCTCTGGAGTGCCATGAAGGAAATCAAGGCTCCTTTCATGTGTGATGTGCAAGACGGAATTGCTCTACACGCAGTGCAGGGGAATCGGGCCTCATCTCGCGGCGAGGGGGAAGTCTCATGGTTTTTCTCGAGTTGCGGCGGGAACCTGGGGTATATTCTCGAGTTACGACGGGGATGGCCCTTCCACACACGTGTGTGTTCAGCCATGTCAGGACTCCTGCCTAGTTGCGAGGGATAACTCTGGATTCTCCTCGAGGCTTTGCAGGGCAATTGGAACGCCCCTCCAGCTGAGACGGGAGACCAAGTGTCCCTTTCCAAGTGCCACAGGAATCCTGGGTCTCCTATCAAGTTTCACGAGGAGTCAGGCATCGTCTCTTTTGGAGGCACTGATCTCCGCATACCTCTGGAATTTTCAAAGGATTTGAGGCCTCCTGTCGCGATGAGGTGGGGAACTAGGTCTTTCTCTGTGGTCTCCACAGGGGATTCAGACATCCTTTCATCTTGGGAGATGCAAGACGAGCCTGCATTCAAGTCACTGCAGGGATATCCGGCCTTATTTCGAGTCAGGGCATCGCGGTGTCCATTCCACTTGAGGCCGCAAACTCAGGGTCCCTCTCACATACCTAGAGCTGAGAGAAGCCTCCTCTTGAGGTGCTTGTGGTAAGGTGGTATTCCTCTGGAGACGAATCCAGGGACTAACCTCTCTTTTCGAGTTGATTTTTGGTCCACAGAGTTCTTTCTTGTTGCTACAGTGACCTCAGGATCCCTCTAGCCTTGAAACAGTGTTCTTGGGGTTTCTCTGGAGTGCCATGAAGGAAATCAAGGCTCCTTTCATGTGTGATGTGCAACACAGAATTGCTCTGCACGCAGTGCAGGGGATCCGGACCTCATCTCGCGGCGAGGGGGAAGTCTCATGGTTTTTCTCGAGTTGCGGCGGGAACCTGGGGTATATTCTCGAGTTACGACGGGGATGGCCCTTCCACACACGTGTATGTTCAGCCACGTCAGGACTCTTGCCTAGTTGCGAGACACAACTCGGGATTCTCCTCGAGGCTTGGCAAGGCAATTGGGACGCCTCTCCAGCTGAGACGGGAGACCAAGGGTCCCTTTCCACGTGCCACAGGAATCCTGGGACTCCTATCAAGTTTCACGAGGAGTCAGGCATCGTCTCCTTTGGAGGCACTGATCTCCGCGTACCTCTGGAGTTTTCAAAGGATGTGAGGCCTCCGGTCGCGATGAGGTGGGGAACTAGGTCTTTCTCTGTGGTCTCCACAGGGGATTCAGACAAACTTTCATCTTGGGAGATGCAAGACGAGCCTGCATTCAAGTCATTGCAGGGATATCCAGCCTTATTTCGCGTCAGGGCATCGCGGTATCCATTCCACTTGAGGCCGCATACTCAGGGTCCCTCTCACATACCTAAAGCTGAGAGATGCCTCCTCTTGAGGTGCTTGTGGTAAGGTGGTATTCCTCTGGAGTCGAAGCCAGGGACTAACCTCTCATCTCGAGTTGATTTTTGGCCCACGGAGCTCTTTCGTGTTGCTACAGTGACCTCAGGATCCCTCTAGCCTTGAAACAGTGTTCTTGGGTTTTCTCTGGAGTGCCATCAAGGAAATCAAGGCTCCTTTCATGTGTGATGTGCAACACAGAATTGCTCTGCACGCAGTGCAGGGGAATCGGGCCTCATCTCGGGGCGAGGGGGAAGTCTCATGGTTTTTCTCGAGTTGCGGCGGGAACCTGGGGTATATTCTCGAGTTACGACGGGGATGGCCCTTCCACACACGTGTTTGTTCAGCCACGTCAGGACTCTTGCCTAGTTGCGAGACACAACTCGGGATTCTCCTCGAGGCTTGGCAAGGCAATTGGGACACCTCTCCAGCTGAGACGGGAGACCAAGGGTCCCTTTCCACGTGCCCCAGGAATCCTGGGACTCCTATCAAGTTTCACGAGGAGTCAGGCATCGTCTCCTTTGGAGGCACTGATCTCCGCGTACCTCTGGAGTTTTCAAAGAATGTGAGGCCTCCGGTCGCGATGAGGTGGGGAACTAGGTCTTTCTCTGTGGTCTCCACAGGGGATTCAGACATCCTTTCGTCCTGGGAGATGCAAGACGAGCCTGCATTCCAGTCACTGCAGGGATATCCGGCCTTATTTCGAGTCAGGGCATCGCGGTGTCCATTCCACTTGAGGCCGCAAACTCAGGGTCCCTCTCACATACCTAGAGCTGAGAGAAGCCTCCTCTTGAGGTGCTTGTGGTAAGGTGGTATTCCTCTGGAGACGAATCCAGGGACTAACCTCTCTTTTCGAGTTGATTTTTGGTCCACAGAGTTCTTTCGTGTTGCTACAGTGACTTCAGGATCCCTCTATCCTTGAAAAAGTGTTCTTGGGGTTTCTCTGGAGTGCCATCAAGGAAATCAAGGCTCCTTTCATGTGTGATGTGCAAGACGGAATTGCTCTGCACGCAGTACAGGGGAATCGGGCCTCATCTCGCATCGAGGGGGAAGTCTCATGGTTTTTCTCGAGTTGCGGCGGGAACCTGGGTTATATTCTCGAGTTACGACGGGGATGGCCCTTCCACACACGTGTGTGTTCAGCCATGTCAGGACTCCTGCCTAGTTGCGAGGGACAACTCGGGATTCTCCTCGAGGCTTGGCAGGGCAATTGGAACGCCTCTCCAGCTGAGGCGGGAGACCAAGGGATCCTTTCCACCTGCCACAAGAATCCTGGGACTCCTATCAAGTTTCACGAGGAGTCAGGCATCGTCTCCTTTGGAGGCACTGATCTCCGCGTACCTCTGGAGTTTTCAAAGGATGTGAGGCCTCCTGTTGCGATGAGGTGGGGAACTAGGTCTTTCTCTGTGGTCTCCACAGGGGATTCAGACACCCTGTCGTCTTGGGAGATGCAAGACGAGCCTGCATTCCATTCACTGCAGGGATATCCGGCCTTATTTCGAGTCAGGGCATCGCGGTGTCCATTCCACTTGAGGCCGCAAACTCAGGGTCCCTCTCACATACCTAGAGCTGAGAGAAGCCTCCTCTTGAGGTGCTTGTGGTAAGGTGGTATCCCTCTGGAGTCGAAGCCAGGGACTAACCTCTCATCTCGAGTTGATTTTTGGTCCACGGAGCTCTTTCGTGTTGCTACAGTGACCTCAGGATCCCTCAAGCCTTGAAACAGTGTTCTTGGGGTTTTTCAGGAGTGCCATGAAGGAAATCAAGGCTCCTTTCATGTGTGATGTGCAACACGGAATTGCTCTGCACGCAGTGCAGGGGATTCGGGCCTTATCTCGCGGCGAGGGGGAAGTCTCATGGTTTTTCTCGAGTTGCGGCGGGAACCTGGGGTATATTCTCGAGTTACGACGGGGATGGCCCTTCCACCCCCGTGTTTGTTCAGCCACGTCAGGACTCTTGCCTAGTTGCGAGACACAACTTGGGATTCTCCTCGAGGCTTGGCAAGGCAATTGGGACGCCTCTC
Organism: Cervus elaphus; assembly: GCF_910594005.1. NCBI lineage: Eukaryota > Metazoa > Chordata > Mammalia > Artiodactyla > Cervidae > Cervus > Cervus elaphus. The sequence continues at coordinate 1,461,282 of NC_057846.1, forward strand.
CAGCTGAGGCGGGAGACCAAGGGTCCCTTTCCACATGCCACAGGAATCCTGGGACTCCTATCAAGTTTCACGAGGAGTCAGGCATCGTCTCCTTTGGAGGCACTGATCTCCGCGTACCTCTGGAGTTTTCAAAGGATGTGAGGCCTCCGATCGCGATGAGGTGGGGAACTAGGTCTTTCTCTGTGGTCTCCACAGGGGATTCAGACATCCTTTCATCTTGGGAGATGCAAGATGAGCCTGCATTCAAGTCACTGCAGGGATATCCAGCCTTATTTCGCGTCAGGGCATCGCGGTGTCCATTCCACTTGAGGCCGCAAACTCAGGGTCCCTCTCACATACCTAGATCTGAGAGAAGCCTCCTCTTGAGGTGCTTGTGGTAAGGTGGTATTCCTCAGGAGCCGAAACCAGGGACTAACCTCTCATCTCGTGTTGATTCTTGGTCCACGGAGCTCTTTCGTGTTGCCACAGTGACCTCAGGATCCCTCTAGCCTTGAAACAGTGTTCTTGGGGTTTCTCTGGAGTGCCATCAAGGAAATCAAGGCTCCTTTCATGTGTGATGTGCAACACGGAATTGCTCTGCACGCAGTGCAGGGGAATCGGGCCTCATCTCGCGGCGAGGGGGAAGTCTCATGGTTTTTCTCGAGTTGCGGCGGGAACCTGGGGTATATTCTCGAGTTACGACGGGGATGGCCCTTCCAAACTCCTGTGTGTTCAGCCATGTCAGGACTCCTGCCTACTTGCGAGGGACAACTCGGGATTCTCCTCGAGGCTTTGCAGGGCAATTGGGACGCCTCTCCAGCTGAGACGGGAGACCAAGTGTCCCTTCCCACGTGCCACAGGAATCCTGGGTCTCCTATCAAGTTTCACGAGGAGTCAGGCATCGTCTCCTTTGGAGGCACTGATCTCCACATACCTCTGGAGTTTTCAAAGGATTTGAGGCCTCCTGTCGCGGTGAGGCGGGGAACTAGGTCTTTCTCTGTCGTCTCCACAGGGGATTCAGACACCCTTTCGTCTTGGGAGATGCAAGACAAGCCTGCATTCCAGTCACTGCAGGGATATCCGGCCTTATTTCGAGTCAGGGCATCGCGGTGTCCATTCCACTTGAGGCCGCAAACTCAGGGTCCCTCTCACATACCTAGAGCTGAGAGAAGCCTCCTCTTGAGGTGCTTGTGGTAAGGTGGTATTCCTCTGGAGTCGAAGCCAGGGACTAACCTCTCATCTCGAGTTGGTTTTTGGTCCACGGAGCTCTTTCGTGTTGCTACAGTGACCTCAGGATCCCTCTAGCCTTGAAACAGTGTTCTTGGGGTTTCTCTGGAGTGCCATGAAGGAAATCAAGGCTCCTTTCATGTGTGATGTGCAACACGGAATTGATCTGCACGCAGTGCAGGGGAATCGGGCCTCATCTCGCGGCGAGGGGGAAGTCTCATGGTTTTTCTCGAGTTGCGGCGGGAACCTGAGGTATATTCTCGAGTTACGACGGGGATGGCCCTTCCACACACGTGTGTGTTCAGCCATGTCAGGACTCCTGCCTAGTTGCGAGGGACAACTCGGGAATCTCCTCCAGGCTTTGCAGGGCAATTGGGACGCCTCTCCAGCTGAGAAGGGAGACCAAGGGTCCCTTTCCACGTGCCACAGGAATCCTGGGTCTCCTATCAAGTTTCACGAGGAGTCAGGCATCGTCTCCTTTGGAGGCACTGATCTCCGCATACCTCTGGAGTTTTCAAAGGATGTGAGGCCTGCGGTCGCGATGAGGTGGCGAACTAGGTCTTTCTCTGTGGTCTCCACAGGGGATTCAGACATCCTTTCATCTTGGGAGATGCAAGACGAGCCTGCTTTCAAGTCACTGCAGGGATATCCAGCCTTATTTCGCGTCAGGGCTTCGTGGTGTCCATTCCACTTGAGGCCGCAAACTCAGGGTCCCTCTCACATACCTAGAGCTGAGAGAAGCCTCCTCTTGAGGTGCTTGTGGTAAGGTGGTATTCCTCTGGAGTCGAAGCCAGGGACTAACCTCTCATCTCGAGTTGATTTTTGGTCCACGGAGCTCTTTCGTGTTGCTACAGTGACCTCAGGATCCCTCTAGCCTTGAAACAGTGTTCTTGGGGTTTCTCTGGAGTGCCATGAAGGAAATCAAGGCTCCTTTCATGTGTGATGTGCAACACGGAATTGCTCTGCACGCAGTACAGGGGAATCGGGCCTCATCTCGCGGCGAGGGGGAAGTCTCATGGTTTTTCTCGAGTTGCGGCGGGAACCTGGGGTATATTCTCGAGTTACGACGGGGATGGCCCTTCCACCCACGTGTTTCTTCAGCGACGTCAGGACTCCTGCCTAGTTGCAAGGGCCAACTCGGGATTCTCCTCGAGGCTTGGCAGGGCAATTGGAACGCCTCTCCAGCTGAGGCGGGAGACCAAGGGTCCCTTTCCACGTGCCACAAGAATCCTGGGACTCCTATCAAGTTTCTCGAGGAGTCAGGCATCGTCTCCTTTGGAGGCACTGATCTCCGCGTACCTCTGGAGTTTTCAAAGGATGTGAGGCCTGCGGTCGCGATGAGGTGGCGAACTAGGTCTTTCTCTGTGGTCTCCACAGGGGATTCAGACATCCTTTCTTCTTGGGAGATGCAAGACGAACCTGCATTCAAGTCACTGCAGGGATATCCGGCCTTATTTCGAGTCAGGGCATCGCGGTGTCCATTCCATTTGAGGCCGCAAACTCAGGATCCCTTTCACATACCTAGAGCTGAGAGAAGCCTCCTCTTGAGGTGCTTGTGGTAAGGTGGTATTCCTCAGGAGTCGAAGCCAGGGACTAACCTCTCATCTCATGTTGATTCTTGGTCCACGGAGCTCTTTCGTGTTGCTACAGTGACCTCAGGATCCCTCTAGCCTTGAAACAGTGTTCTTGGGGTTTCTCTGGAGTGATATCAAGGAAATCAAGGCTCCTTTCATGTGTGATGTGCAACACGGAATTGCTCTGCACGCAGTGCAGGGGAATCGGGCCTCATCTCGCGGCGAGGGGGAAGTCTCATGGTTTTTCTCGAGTTGCGGCGGGAACCTGGGGTATATTCTCGAGTTACGACGGGGATGGCCCTTCCACACTCCTGTGTGTTCAGCCATGTCAGGACTCCTGCCTACTTGCGAGGGACAACTCGGGATTCTCCTCGAGGCTTTGCAGGGCAATTGGGACGCCTCTCCAGCTGAGACGGGAGACCAAGGGTCCCTTTCCACGTGCCACAGGAATCCTGGGTCTCCTATCAAGTTTCACGAGGAGTCAGGCATCGTCTCCTTTGGAGGCACTGATCTCCACATACCTCTGGAGTTTTCAAAGGATTTGAGGCCTCCTGTCGCGATGAGGTGGGGAACTAGGTCTTTCTCTGTCGTCTCCACAGGGGATTCAGACACCCTTTCGTCTTGGGAGATGCAAGACAAGCCTGCATTCCAGTCACTGCAGGGATATCCGTCCTTATTTCGAGTCAGGGCATCGCGGTGTCCATTCCACTTAAGGCCGCAAACTCAGGGTCCCTCTCACATACCTAGAGCTGAGAGAAGCCTCCTCTTGAGGTGCTTGTGGTAAGGTGGTATTCCTCTGGAGTCGAAGCCAGGGACTAACCTCTCATCTCGAGTTGATTTTTGGTCCACGGAGCTCTTTCGTGTTGCTACAGTGACCTCAGGATCCCTCTAGCCTTGAAACAGTGTTCTTGGGGTTTCTCTGGAGTGCCATGAAGGAAATCAAGGCTCCTTTCATGTGTGATGTGCAACACGGAATTGCTCTGCACGCAGTACAGGGGAATCGGGCCTCATCTCGCGGCGAGGGGGAAGTCTCATGGTTTTTCTCGAGTTGCGGCGGGAACCTGGGGTATATTCTCGAGTTACGACGGGGATGGCCCTTCCACCCACGTGTTTCTTCAGCGACGTCAGGACTCCTGCCTAGTTGCAAGGGCCAACTCGGGATTCTCCTCGAGGCTTGGCAGGGCAATTGGAACGCCTCTCCAGCTGAGGCGGGAGACCAAGGGTCCCTTTCCACGTGCCACAAGAATCCTGGGACTCCTATCAAGTTTCTCGAGGAGTCAGGCATCGTCTCCTTTGGAGGCACTGATCTCCGCGTACCTCTGGAGTTTTCAAAGGATGTGAGGCCTGCGGTCGCGATGAGGTGGCGAACTAGGTCTTTCTCTGTGGTCTCCACAGGGGATTCAGACATCCTTTCTTCTTGGGAGATGCAAGACGAACCTGCATTCAAGTCACTGCAGGGATATCCGGCCTTATTTCGAGTCAGGGCATCGCGGTGTCCATTCCATTTGAGGCCGCAAACTCAGGATCCCTTTCACATACCTAGAGCTGAGAGAAGCCTCCTCTTGAGGTGCTTGTGGTAAGGTGGTATTCCTCAGGAGTCGAAGCCAGGGACTAACCTCTCATCTCGTGTTGATTCTTGGTCCACGGAGCTCTTTCGTGTTGCTACAGTGACCTCAGGATCCCTCTAGCCTTGAAACAGTGTTCTTGGGGTTTTTCAGGAGTGCCATGAAGGAAATCAAGGCTCCTTTCATGTGTGATGTGCAACACGGAATTGCTCTGCACGCAGTGCAGGGGATTCGGGCCTTATCTCGCGGCGAGGGGGAAGTCTCATGGTTTTTCTTGAGTTGCGGCGGGAACCTGGGGTATATTCTCGAGTTACGACGGGGATGGCCCTTCCACCCCCGTGTTTGTTCAGCCACGTCAGGACTCTTGCCTAGTTGCGAGACACAACTTGGGATTCTCCTCGAGGCTTGGCAAGGCAATTGGGACGCCTCTCCAGCTGAGGCGGGAGACCAAGGGTCCCTTTCCACATGCCACAGGAATCCTGGGACTCCTATCAAGTTTCACGAGGAGTCAGGCATCGTCTCCTTTGGAGGCACTGATCTCCGCGTACCTCTGGAGTTTTCAAAGGATGTGAGGCCTCCGATCGCGATGAGGTGGGGAACTAGGTCTTTCTCTGTGGTCTCCACAGGGGATTCAGACATCCTTTCATCTTGGGAGATGCAAGATGAGCCTGCATTCAAGTCACTGCAGGGATATCCAGCCTTATTTCGCGTCAGGGCATCGCGGTGTCCATTCCACTTGAGGCCGCAAACTCAGGGTCCCTCTCACATACCTAGATCTGAGAGAAGCCTCCTCTTGAGGTGCTTGTGGTAAGGTGGTATTCCTCAGGAGTCGAAACCAGGGACTAACCTCTCATCTCGTGTTGATTCTTGGTCCACGGAGCTCTTTCGTGTTGCCACAGTGACCTCAGGATCCCTCTAGCCTTGAAACAGTGTTCTTGGGGTTTCTCTGGAGTGCCATCAAGGAAATCAAGGCTCCTTTCATGTGTGATGTGCAACACGGAATTGCTCTGCACGCAGTGCAGGGGAATCGGGCCTCATCTCGCGGCGAGGGGGAAGTCTCATGGTTTTTCTCGAGTTGCGGCGGGAACCTGGGGTATATTCTCGAGTTACGACGGGGATGGCCCTTCCACACACGTGTGTGTTCAGCCATGTCAGGACTCCTGCCTACCTGCGAGGGACAACTCGGGATTCTCCTCGAGGCTTTGCAGGGCAATTGGGACGCCTCTCCAGCTGAGACGGGAGACCAAGTGTCCCTTCCCACGTGCCACAGGAATCCTGGGTCTCCTATCAAGTTTCACGAGGAGTCAGGCATCGTCTCCTTTGGAGGCACTGATCTCCACATACCTCTGGAGTTTTCAAAGGATTTGAGGCCTCCTGTCGCGGTGAGGCGGGGAACTAGGTCTTTCTCTGTCGTCTCCACAGGGGATTCAGACACCCTTTCGTCTTGGGAGATGCAAGACAAGCCTGCATTCCAGTCACTGCAGGGATATCCGGCCTTATTTCGAGTCAGGGCATCGCGGTGTCCATTCCACTTGAGGCCGCAAACTCAGGGTCCCTCTCACATACCTAGAGCTGAGAGAAGCCTCCTCTTGAGGTGCTTGTGGTAAGGTGGTATTCCTCTGGAGTCGAAGCCAGGGACTAACCTCTCATCTCGAGTTGGTTTTTGGTCCACGGAGCTCTTTCGTGTTGCTACAGTGACCTCAGGATCCCTCTAGCCTTGAAACAGTGTTCTTGGGGTTTCTCTGGAGTGCCATGAAGGAAATCAAGGCTCCTTTCATGTGTGATGTGCAACACGGAATTGATCTGCACGCAGTGCAGGGGAATCGGGCCTCATCTCGCGGCGAGGGGGAAGTCTCATGGTTTTTCTCGAGTTGCGGCGGGAACCTGAGGTATATTCTCGAGTTACGACGGGGATGGCCCTTCCACACACGTGTGTGTTCAGCCATGTCAGGACTCCTGCCTAGTTGCGAGGGACAACTCGGGATTCTCCTCGAGGCTTTGCAGGGCAATTGGGACGCCTCTCCAGCTGAGACGGGAGACCAAGGGTCCCTTTCCACGTGCCACAGGAATCCTGGGTCTCCTATCAAGTTTCACGAGGAGTCAGGCATCGTCTCCTTTGGAGGCACTGATCTCCACATACCTCTGGAGTTTTCAAAGGATTTGAGGCCTCCTGTCGCGATGAGGTGGGGAACTAGGTCTTTCTCTGTCGTCTCCACAGGGGATTCAGACACCCTTTCGTCTTGGGAGATGCAAGACAAGCCTGCATTCCAGTCACTGCAGGGATATCCGTCCTTATTTCGAGTCAGGGCATCGCGGTGTCCATTCCACTTAAGGCCGCAAACTCAGGGTCCCTCTCACATACCTAGAGCTGAGAGAAGCCTCCTCTTGAGGTGCTTGTGGTAATGTGGTATTCCTCTGGAGTCGAAGCCAGGGACTAACCTCTCATCTCGAGTTGGTTTTTGGTCCACCGAGCTCTTTCGTGTTGCTACAGTGACCTCAGGATCCCTCTAGCCTTGAAACAGTGTTCTTGGGGTTTCTCTGGAGTGCCATGAAGGAAATCAAGGCTCCTTTCATGTGTGATGTGCAACACAGAATTGCTCTGCACGAAGTGCAGGGGAATCGGGCCTCATCTCGCGGCGAGGGGGAAGTCTCATGGTTTTTCTCGAGTTGCGGCGGGAACCTGGGGTATATTCTCGAGTTACGACGGGGATGGCCCTTCCACCCACGTGTTTGTTCAGCCACATCAGGACTCTTGCCTAGTTGCGAGACACAACTCGGGATTCTCCTCGAGGCTTGGCAAGGCAATTCGGACGCCTCTCCAGCTGAGGCGGGAGACCAAGGGTCCCTTTCCACGTGCCACAGGAATCCTGGGACTCCTATCAAGTTTCACGAGGAGTCAGGCATCGTCTCCTTTGGAGGCACTGATCTCCGCGTACCTCTGGAGTTTTCAAAGGATGTGAGGCCTCCGGTCGCGATGAGGTGGGGAACTAGGTCTTTCTCTGAGGTCTCCACAGGGGATTCAGACATCCTTTCTTCTTGGGAGATGCAAGACGAGCCTGCATTCAAGTCACGGCAGGGATATCCGGCCTTATTTCGAGTCAGGGCATCGCGGTGTTCATTCCACTTGAGGCCGCAATCTCAGGATCCCTCTCACATACCTAGAGCTGAGAGAAGCCTCCTCTTGAGGTGCTTGTGGTAAGGTGGTATTCCTCAGGAGTCGGAGCCAGGGACTAACCTCTCATCTCGTGTTGATTCTTGGTCCACGAAGCTCTTTCGTGTTGCTACAGTGACCTCAGGATCCCTCTAGCCTTGAAACAGTGTTCTTGGGGTTTCTCTGGAGTGCCATGAAGGAAATGAAGGCTCCTTTCATGTGTGATATGCAACACGGAATTGCTCTGCACGCAGTGCAGGGGAATCGGGCCTCATCTCGCGGCGAGGGGGAAGTCTCATGGTTTTTCTCGAGTTGCGGCGGGAACCTGGGGTATATTCTCGAGTTACGACGGGGATGGCCCTTCCACACACGTGTTTGTTCAGCCACGTCAGGACTCTTGCGTAGTTGCGAGACACAACTCGGGATTCTCCTCGAGGCTTGGCAAGGCAATTGGGACGCCTGTCCAGCTGAGGCGGGAGACCAAGGGTCCCTTTCCACGTGCCACAGGAATCCTGGGACTCCTATCAAGTTTCACGAGGAGTCAGGCATCGTCTCCTTTGGAGGCACTGATCTCCGCGTACCTCTGGAGTTTTCAAAGTATGTGAGGCCTCCGGTCGTGATGAGGTGGGGAACTAAGTCTTTCTCTGTGGTCTCCAAAGGGGATTCAGACATCCTTTCATTTTGGGAGATGCAAGACGAGCCTGCATTCAAGTCACTGCAGGGATATCCAGCCTTATTTCGCGTCAGGGCATCGCGGTGTCCATTCCACTTGAGGCCGCAATCTCAGGGTCCCTCTCACATACCTAGAGCTGAGAGAAGCCTCCTCTTGAGGTGCTTGTGGTAAGGTGGTATTCCTCTGAAGTCGAAGCCAGGGACTAACCTCTCATCTCGAGTTGATTTTTGGTCCACGGAGCTCTTTCGTGTTGCTACAGTGACCTCAGGATCCCTCTAGCCTTGAAACAGTGTTCTTGGGGTTTCTCTGGAGTGCCATCAAGGAAATCAAGGCTCCTTTCATGTGTGATGTGCAACACGGAATTGCTCTGCACGCAGTGCAGGGGAATCGGGCCTCATCTCGCGGCGAGGGGGAAGTCTCATGGTTTTTCTCGAGTTGCGGCGGGAACCTGGGGTATATTCTCGAGTTACGACGGGGATGGCCCTTCCACCCACGTGTTTCTTCAGCGACGTCAGGACTCCTGCCTAGTTGTGAGGGACAAATCTGGATTCTCCTTGAGGCTTGGCAGGGCAATTGGGACGCCTCTCCAGCTGAGGCGGGAGACCAAGTGTCCCTTTCCAAGTGCCACAGGAATCCTGGGACTCCTATCAAGTTTCACGAGGAGTCAGGCATCGTCTCCTTTGGAGGCACTGATCTCCGCGTACCTCTGGAGTTTTCAAAGGATGTGAGGCTATCGGTCGCGATGAGGTGGGGAACTAAGTCTTTCTCTGTGCTTTCCACAGGGGATTCAGACATCCTTTCGTCCTGGGAGATGCAAGACGAGCCTGCATTGAAGTCACTGCAGGGATATCCGGCCTTATTTCGAGTCAGGGCATCGCGGTGTCCATTCCACTTGAGGCTGCAAACTCAGGGTCCCTCTCACATACCTAGAGCTGAGAGAAGCCTCCTCTTGAGGTGCTTGTGGTAAGGTGGTATTCCTCTGGAGACGAATCCAGGGACTAACCTCTCTTTTCGAGTTGATTTTTGGTCCACAGAGTTCTTTCGTGTTGCTACAGTGACCTCAGGATCCCTCTAGCCTTGAAACAGTGTTCTTGGGGTTTCTCTGGAGTGCCATCAAGGAAATCAAGGCTCCTTTCATGTGTGATGTGCAAGACGGAATTGCTCTGCACGCAGTACAGGGGAATCGGGCCTCATCTCGCATGGAGGGGGAAGTCTCATGGTTTTTCTCGAGTTGCGGCGGGAACCTGGGGTATAATCTCGAGTTAAGACGGGGATGGCCCTTCCACCCACGTGTTTGTTCAGCCACGTCAGGACTCCTGCCTAGTTGCGAGACACAACTCGGGATTCTCCTCGAGGCTTGGCCGGGCAATTGGAACGCCTCTCCAGCTGAGGCGGGAGACCAAGGGTCCCTTTCCCCGTGCAACAAGAATCCTGGGACTCCTATCAAGTTTCACGAGGAGTCAGGCATCGTCTCCTTTGGAGGCACTGATCTCCGCGTACCTCTGGAGTTTTCAAAGGATGTGAGGCCTCCGGTAGCGATGACGTGGGGAACTAGGTGTTTCTCTGTGGTCTCCACAGGGGATTCAGACATCCTTTCTTCTTGGGAGATGCAAGACGAGCCTGCATTCAAGTCACTGCAGGGATATCCGGCCTTATTTCGAGTCAGGGCATCGCGGTGTCCATTCCACTTGAGGCCGCAAACTCAGGATCCCTCTCACATACCTAGAGCTGAGAGAAGCCTCCTCTTGAGGTGCTTGTGGTAAGGTGGTATTCCTCAGGAGTCGAAGCCAGGGACTTACCTCTCATCTCGTGTTGATTCTTGGTCCACGGAGCTCTTTCGTGTTGCTACAGTTACCTCAGGATCCCTCTAGCCTTGAAACAGTGTTCTTGGGGTTTCTCTGGAGTGCCATCAAGGAAATCAAGGCTCCTTTCATGTGTGATGTGCAACACGGAATTGCTCTGCACGCAGTGCAGGGGAATCGGGCCTCATCTCGCGGCGAGGGGGAAGTCTCATGGTTTTTCTCGAGTTGCGGCAGGAACCTGGGGTATATTCTCGAGTTACGACGGGGATGGCCCTTCCACACACGTGTGTGTTCAGCCATGTCAGGACTCCTGCCTAGTTGCGAGGGACAACTCGGGATTCTCCTCGAGGCTTTGCAGGGCAATTGGGACGCCTCTCCAGCTGAGACGGGAGACCAAGGGTCCCTTTCCACGTGCCAAAGGAATCCTGGGTCTCCTATCAAGTTTCACGAGGAGTCAGGCATCGTCTCCTTTGGAGGCACTGATCTCCGCATACCTCTGGAGTTTTCAAAGGATGTGAGGCCTCCGGTCGCGATGAGGTGGGGAGTTAGGTCTTTCTCTGTGGTCTCCACAGGGGATTCAGACACCCTTTCGTCTTGGGAGATGCAAGACGAGCCTGCATTCCAGTCACTGCAGGGTTATCCGGCCTTATTTCGAGTCAGGGCATCGCGGTGTCCATTCCACCTGAGGCCGCAAACTCAGGGTCCCTCTCACATACCTAGAGCTGAGAGAAGCCTCCTCTTGAGGTGCTTGTGGTAAGGTGGTATTCCTCTGGAGTCGAAGTCAGGGACTAACCTCTCATCTCGATTTGATTTTTGGTCCACGGAGCTCTTTCGTGTTACTGCAGTGACCTCAGGATCCCTCTAGCCTTGAAACAGTGTTCTTGGGGTTTCTCTGGAGTGCCATGACGGAAATCAAGGCTCCTTTCATGTGTGATGTGCAACACAGAATTGCTCTGCATGTAGTGCAGGGGAATCGGGCCTCATCTCGCGGCGAGGGGGAATTCTCATGGTTTTTCTCGAGTTGCGGCGGGAACCTGGGGTATATTCTCGAGTTACGACGGGGATGGCCCTTCCACACACGTGTTTGTTCAGCCACGTCAGGACTCTTGCCTAGTTGCGAGACACAACTCGGGATTCACCTCGAGGCTTGGCAAGGCCATTGGACGCCTCTCCAGCTGAGGCGGGAGACCAAGGGTCCCTTTCCACGAGCCACAGGAATTCTGGGACTCCTATCAAGTTTCACGAGGAGTCAGGCATCGTCTCCTTTGGAGGCACTGATCTCCGCGTACCTCTGGAGTTTTCAAAGGATGTGAGGCCTCCGGTCGCGATGAGGTGGGGAACTAGGTCTTTCTCTGTGGTCTCCACAGGGGATTCAGACATCCTTTCATCTTGGGAGATGCAAGACGAGCCTGCATTCAAGTCACTGCAGGGATATCCAGCCTTATTTCGCGTCAGGGCATCGCGGTGTCCATTCCACTTGAGGCCGCAAACTCAGGGTCCCTCTCACATACCTAGAGCTGAGAGAAGCCTCCTCTTGAGGTGCTTGTGGTAAGGTGGTATTCCTCTGGAGTCGAAGCCAGGGACTAACCTCTCATCTCGAGTTGATTTTTGGCCCACGGAGCTCTTTCGTGTTGCTACAGTGACCTCAGGATCCCTCTATCCTTGAAACAGTGTTCTTGGGGTTTCTCTGGAGTGCCATCAAGGAAATCAAGGCTCCTTTCATGTGTGATGTGCAACACGGAATTGCTCTGCACGCAGTGCAGGGGAACCGGGCCTCATCTCGCGGCGAGGGGGAAGTCTCATGGTTTTTCTCGAGTTGCGGCGGGAACCTGGGGTATATTCTCGAGTTACGACGCGGATGGCCCTTCCACCCACGTGTTTCTTCAGCGACGTCAGGACTCCTGCCTAGTTGCGAGGGACAACTCTGGATTCTCCTCGAGGCTTGGCAGGGCAATTAGGACGCCTCTCCAGCTGAGGCGGGAGACCAAGTGTCCCTTTCCAAGTGCCACAGTAATCCTGGGACTCCTATCAAGTTTCACGAGGAGTCAGGCATCGTCTCCTTTGGAGGCACTGATCTCCGCGTACCTCTGGAGTTTTCAAAGGATGTGAGGCTATCGGTCGCGATGAGGTGGGGAACTAAGTCTTTCTCTGTGCTTTCCACAGGGGATTCAGACATCCTTTCGTCCTGGGAGATGCAAGACGAGCCTGCATTGAAGTCACTGCAGGGATATCCGGCCTTATTTCGAGTCAGGGCATCGCGGTGTCCATTCCACTTGAGGCCGCAAACTCAGGGTCCCTCTCACATACCTAGAGCTGAGAGAAGCCTCATCTTGAGGTGCTTGTGGTAAGGTGGTATTCCTCTGGAGACGAATCCAGGGACTAACCTCTCTTTTCGAGTTGATTTTTGGTCCACAGAGTTCTTTCGTGTTGCTACAGTGACCTCAGGATCCCTCTAGCCTTGAAACAGTGTTCTTGGGGTTTCTCTGGAGTGCCATCAAGGAAATCAAGGCTCCTTTCATGTGTGATGTGCAAGACGGAATTGCTCTGCACGCAGTACAGGCGAATCGGGCCTCATCTCGCATCGAGGGGGAAGTCTCATGGTTTTTCTCGAGTTGCGGCGTGAACCTGTGGTATATTCTCGAGTTACGACGGGGATGGCCCTTTCACCCACGTGTTTGTTCAGCCACGTCAGGACTCCTGCCTAGTTGCGAGGGACAACTCGGGATTCTCCTCGAGGCTTGGCAGGGCAATTGGAACGCCTCTCCATCTGAGGCGGGAGACCAAGTGTCCCTTTCCACGTGCCACAGGAATCCTGGGACTCCTATCAAGTTTCACGAGGAGTCAGGCATCGTCTCCTTTGGAGGCACTGATCTCCGCGTACCTCTGGAGTTTTCAAAGGATGTGAGGCCTCCGGTCGCGATGAGGTGGGGAACTAGGTCTTTCTCTGAGGTCTCCACAGGGGATTCAGACATCCTTTCTTCTTGGGAGATGCAAGACGAGCCTGCATTCAAGTCACTGCAGGGATATCCGGCCTTATTTCGAGTCAGGGCATCGCGGTGTTCATTCCACTTGAGGCCGCAATCTCAGGATCCCTCTCACATACCTAGAGCTGAGAGAAGCCTCCTCTTGAGGTGCTTGTGGTAAGGTGGTATTCCTCAGGAGTCGGAGCCAGGGACTAACCTCTCATCTCGTGTTGATTCTTGGTCCACGAAGCTCTTTCGTGTTGCTACAGTGACCTCAGGATCCCTCTAGCCTTGAAACAGTGTTCTTGGGGTTTCTCTGGAGTGCCATGAAGGAAATGAAGGCTCCTTTCATGTGTGATGTGCAACACGGAATTGCTCTGCACGCAGTGCAGGGGAATCGGGCCTCATCTCGCGGCGAGGGGGAAGTCTCATGGTTTTTCTCGAGTTGCGGCGGGAACCTGGGGTATATTCTCGAGTTACGACGGGGATGGCCCTTCCACACACGTGTTTGTTCAGCCACGTCAGGACTCTTGCGTAGTTGCGAGACACAACTCGGGATTCTCCTCGAGGCTTGGCAAGGCAATTGGGACGCCTGTCCAGCTGAGGCGGGAGACCAAGGGTCCCTTTCCACGTGCCACAGGAATCCTGGGACTCCTATCAAGTTTCACGAGGAGTCAGGCATCGTCTCCTTTGGAGGCACTGATCTCCGCGTACCTCTGGAGTTTTCAAAGTATGTGAGGCCTCCGGTCGTGATGAGGTGGGGAACTAAGTCTTTCTCTGTGGTCTCCAAAGGGGATTCAGACATCCTTTCATTTTGGGAGATGCAAGACGAGCCTGCATTCAAGTCACTGCAGGGATATCCAGCCTTATTTCGCGTCAGGGCATCGCGGTGTCCATTCCACTTGAGGCCGCAATCTCAGGGTCCCTCTCACATACCTAGAGCTGAGAGAAGCCTCCTCTTGAGGTGCTTGTGGAAAGGTGGTATTCCTCTGAAGTCGAAGCCAGGGACTAACCTCTCATCTCGAGTTGATTTTTGGTCCACGGAGCTCTTTCGTGTTGCTACAGTGACCTCAGGATCCCTCTAGCCTTGAAACAGTGTTCTTGGGGTTTCTCTGGAGTGCCATCAAGGAAATCAAGGCTCCTTTCATGTGTGATGTGCAACACGGAATTGCTCTGCACGCAGTGCAGGGGAATCGGGCCTAATCTCGCGGCGAGGGGGAAGTCTCATGGTTTTTCTCGAGTTGCGGCGGGAACCTGGGGTATATTCTCGAGTTACGACGGGGATGGCCCTTCCACCCACGTGTTTCTTCAGCGACCTCAGGACTCCTGCCTAGTTGCGAGGGACAAATCTGGATTCTCCTCGAGGCTTGGCAGGGCAATTGGGACGCCTCTCCAGGTGAGGCGGGAGACCAAGTGTCCCTTTCCAAGTGCCACAGGAATCCTGGGACTCCTATCAAGTTTCACGAGGAGTCAGGCATCGTCTCCTTTGGAGGCACTGATCTCCGCGTACCTCTGGAGTTTTCAAAGGATGTGAGGCTATCGGTCGCGATGAGGTGGGGAACTAAGTCTTTCTCTGTGCTTTCCACAGGGGATTCAGACATCCTTTCGTCCTGGGAGATGCAAGACGAGCCTGCATTGAAGTCACTGCAGGGATATCCGGCCTTATTTCGAGTCAGGGCATCGCGGTGTCCATTCCACTTGAGGCTGCAAACTCAGGGTCCCTCTCACATACCTAGAGCTGAGAGAAGCCTCCTCTTGAGGTGCTTGTGGTAAGGTGGTATTCCTCTGGAGACGAATCCAGGGACTAACCTCTCTTTTCGAGTTGATTTTTGGTCCACAGAGTTCTTTCGTGTTGCTACAGTGACCTCAGGATCCCTCTAGCCTTGAAACAGTGTTCTTGGGGTTTCTCTGGAGTGCCATCAAGGAAATCAAGGCTCCTTTCATGTGTGATGTGCAAGACGGAATTGCTCTGCACGCAGTACAGGGGAATCGGGCCTCATCTCGCGGCGAGGGGGAAGTCTCATGGTTTTTCTCGAGTTGCGGCGGGAACCTGGGGTATATTCTCGAGTTACGACGGGGATGGCCCTTCCACACACGTGTGTGTTCAGCCATGTCAGGACTCCTGCCTAGTTGCGAGGGATAACTCTGGATTCTCCTCGAGGCTTTGCAGGGCAATTGGGACGCCCCTCCAGCTGAGACGGGAGACCAAGTGTCCCTTTCCAAGTGCCACAGGAATCCTGGGTCTCCTATCAAGTTTCACTAGGAGTCAGGCATCGTCTCTTTTGGAGGCACTGATCTCCGCATACCTCTGGAATTTTCAAAGGATTTGAGGCCTCCTGTCGCGATGAGGTGGGGAACTAGGTCTTTCTCTGTGGTCTCCACAGGGGATTCAGACATCCTTTCATCTTGGGAGATGCAAGACGAGCCTGCATTCAAGTCACTGCAGGGATATCCGGCCTTATTTCGAGTCAGGGCATCGCGGTGTCCATTCCACTTGAGGCCGCAAACTCAGGGTCCCTCTCACATACCTAGAGCTGAGAGAAGCCTCCTCTTGAGGTGCTTGTGGTAAGGTGGTATTCCTCTGGAGACGAATCCAGGGACTAACCTCTCTTTTCGAGTTGATTTTTGGTCCACAGAGTTCTTTCGTGTTGCTACAGTGACCTCAGGATCCCTCTAGCCTTGAAACAGTGTTCTTGGGGTTTCTCTGGAGTGCCATCAAGGAAATCAAGGCTCCTTTCATGTGTGATGTGCAACACAGAATTGCTCTGCACGCAGTGCAGGGGAATCGGACCTCATCTCGCGGCGAGGGGGAAGTCTCATGGTTTTTCTCGAGTTGCGGCGGGAACCTGGGGTATATTCTCGAGTTACGACGGGGATGGCCCTTCCACACACGTGTATGTTCAGCCACGTCAGGACTCTTGCCTAGTTGCGAGACACAACTCGGGATTCTCCTCGAGGCTTGGCAAGGCAATTGGGACGCCTCTCCAGCTGAGACGGGAGACCAAGGGTCCCTTTCCACGTGCCACAGGAATCCTGGGACTCCTATCAAGTTTCACGAGGAGTCAGGCATCGTCTCCTTTGGAGGCACTGATCTCCGCGTACCTCTGGAGTTTTCAAAGGATGTGAGGCCTCCGGTCGCGATGAGGTGGGGAACTAGGTCTTTCTCTGTGGTCTCCACAGGGGATTCAGACATCCTTTCATCTTGGGAGATGCAAGACGAGCCTGCATTCAAGTCATTGCAGGGATATTCAGCCTTATTTCGCGTCAGGGCATCGCGGTATCCATTCCACTTGAGGCCGCAAACTCAGGGTCCCTCTCACATACCTAAAGCTGAGAGATGCCTCCTCTTGAGGTGATTGTGGTAAGGTGGTATTCCTCTGGAGTCGAAGCCAGGGACTAACCTCTCATCTCGAGTTGATTTTTGGCCCACGGAGCTCTTTCGTGTTGCTACACTGACCTCAGGATCCCTCTAGCCTTGAAACAGTGTTCTTGGCGTTTCTCTGGAGTGCCATCAAGGAAATCAAGGCTCCTTTCATGTGTGATGTGCAACACAGAATTGCTCTGCACGCAGTGCAGGGGAATCGGGCCTCATCTCGGGGCGAGGGGGAAGTCTCATGGTTTTTCTCGAGTTGCGGCGGGAACCTGGGGTATATTCTCGAGTTACGACGGGGATGGCCCTTCCACACACGTGTTTGTTCAGCCACGTCAGGACTCTTGCCTAGTTGCGAGACACAACTCGGGATTCTCCTCGAGGCTTGGCAAGGCAATTGGGACACCTCTCCAGCTGAGACGGGAGACCAAGGGTCCCTTTCCACGTGCCCCAGGAATCCTGGGACTCCTATCAAGTTTCACGAGGAGTCAGGCATCGTCTCCTTTGGAGGCACTGATCTCCGCGTACCTCTGGAGTTTTCAAAGAATGTGAGGCCTCCGGTCGCGATGAGGTGGGGAACTAGGTCTTTCTCTGTGGTCTCCACAGGGGATTCAGACATCCTTTCGTCCTGGGAGATGCAAGACGAGCCTGCATTCCAGTCACTGCAGGGATATCCGGCCTTATTTCGAGTCAGGGCATCGCGGTGTCCATTCCACTTGAGGCCGCAAACTCAGGGTCCCTCTCACATACCTAGAGCTGAGAGAAGCCTCCTCTTGAGGTGCTTGTGGTAAGGTGGTATTCCTCTGGAGACGAATCCAGGGACTAACCTCTCTTTTCGAGTTGATTTTTGGTCCACAGAGTTCTTTCGTGTTGCTACAGTGACTTCAGGATCCCTCTATCCTTGAAAAAGTGTTCTTGGGGTTTCTCTGGAGTGCCATCAAAGAAATCAAGGCTCCTTTCATGTGTGATGTGCAATACGGAATTGCTCTGCACGCAGTACAGGGGAATCGGGCCTCATCTCGCATCGAGGGGGAAGTCTCATGGTTTTTCTCGAGTTGCGGCGGGAACCTGGGGTATATTCTCGAGTTACGACGGGGATGGCCCTTCCACACACGTGTGTGTTCAGCCATGTCAGGACTCCTGCCTAGTTGCGAGGGACAACTCGGGATTCTCCTCGAGGCTTGGCAGGGCAATTGGAACGCCTCTCCAGCTGAGGCGGGAGACCAAGGGATCCTTTCCACCTGCCACAAGAATCCTGGGACTCCTATCAAGTTTCACGAGGAGTCAGGCATCGTCTCCTTTGTAGGCACTGATCTCCGCGTACCTCTGGAGTTTTCAAAGGATGTGAGGCCTCCTGTTGCGATGAGGTGGGGAACTAGGTCTTTCTCTGTGGTCTCCACAGGGGATTCAGACACCCTGTCGTCTTGGGAGATGCAAGATGAGCCTGCATTCCATTCACTGCAGGGATATCCGGCCTTATTTCGAGTCAGGGCATCGCGGTGTCCATTCCACTTGAGGCCGCAAACTCAGGGTCCCTCTCACATACCTAGAGCTGAGAGAAGCCTCCTCTTGAGGTGCTTGTGGTAAGGTGGTATCCCTCTGGAGTCGAAGCCAGGGACTAACCTCTCATCTCGAGTTGATTTTTGGTCCACGGAGCTCTTTCGTGTTGCTACAGTGACCTCAGGATCCCTCTAGCCTTGAAACAGTGTTCTTGGGGTTTTTCAGGAGTGCCATGAAGGAAATCAAGGCTCCTTTCATGTGTGATGTGCAACACGAAATTGCTCTGCACGCAGTGCAGGGGAATCGGGCCTCATCTCGCGGCGAGGGGGAAGTCTCATGGTTTTTCTCGAGTTGCGGCGGGAACCTGGGGTATATTCTCGAGTTACGACGGGGATGGCCCTTCCACCCCCGTGTTTGTTCAGCCACGTCAGGACTCTTGCCTAGTTGCGAGACACAACTTGGGATTCTCCTCAAGGCTTGGCAAGGCAATTGGGACGCCTCTCCAGCTGAGGCGGGAGACCAAGGGTCCCTTTCCACATGCCACAGGAATCCTGGGACTCCTATCAAGTTTCACGAGGAGTCAGGCATCGTCTCCTTTGGAGGCACTGATCTCCGCGTACCTCTGGAGTTTTCAAAGGATGTGAGGCCTCCGATCGCGATGAGGTGGGGAACTAGGTCTTTCTCTGTGGTCTCCACAGGGGATTCAGACATCCTTTCATCTTGGGAGATGCAAGATGAGCCTGCATTCAAGTCACTGCAGGGATATCCAGCCTTATTTCGCGTCAGGGCATCGCAGTGTCCATTCCACTTGAGGCCGCAAACTCAGGGTCCCTCTCACATACCTAGATCTGAGAGAAGCCTCCTCCTGAGGTGCTTGTGGTAAGGTGGTATTCCTCAGGAGTCGAAACCAGGGACTAACCTCTCATCTCGTGTTGATTCTTGGTCCACGGAGCTCTTTCGTGTTGCCACAGTGACCTCAGGATCCCTCTAGCCTTGAAACAGTGTTCTTGGGGTTTCTCTGGAGTGCCATCAAGGAAATCAAGGCTCCTTTCATGTGTGATGTGCAACACGGAATTGCTCTGCACGCAGTGCAGGGGAATCGGGCCTCATCTCGCCGCGAGGGGGAAGTCTCATGGTTTTTCTCGAGTTGCGGCGGGAACCTGGGGTATATTCTCGAGTTACGACGGGGATGGCCCTTCCAAACTCCTGTGTGTTCAGCCATGTCATTACTCCTGCCTACTTGCGAGGGACAACTCTGGATTCTCCTCGAGGCTTTGCAGGGCAATTGGGACGCCTCTCCAGCTGAGACGGGAGACCAAGGGTCCCTTCCCACGTGCCACAGGAATCCTGGGTCTCCTATCAAGTTTCACGAGGAGTCAGGCATCGTCTCCTTTGGAGGCACTGATCTCCACATACCTCTGGAGTTTTCAAAGGATTTGAGGCCTCCTGTCGCGGTGAGGCGGGGAACTAGGTCTTTCTCTGTGGTCTCCACAGGGGATTCAGACACCCTTTCGTCTTGGGAGATGCAAGACAAGCCTGCATTCCAGTCACTGCATGGATATCCGGCCTTATTTCGAGTCAGGGCATCGCAGTGTCCATTCCACTTGAGGCCGCAAACTCAGGGTCCCTCTCACATACCTAGAGCTGAGAGAAGCCTCCTCTTGAGGTGCTTGTGGTAAGGTGGTATTCCTCTGGAGTCGAAGCCAGGGACTAACCTCTCATCTCGAGTTGGTTTTTGGTCCACGGAGCTCTTTCGTGTTGCTACAGTGACCTCAGGATCCCTCTAGCCTTGAAACAGTGTTCTTGGGGTTTCTCTGGAGTGCCATGAAGGAAATCAAGGCTCCTTTCATGTGTGATGTGCAACACGGAATTGCTCTGCACGCAGTGCAGGGGAATCGGGCCTCATCTCGCGGCGAGGGGGAAGTCTCATGGTTTTTCTCGAGTTGCGGCGGGAACCTGAGGTATATTCTCGAGTTACGACGGGGATGGCCCTTCCACACACGTGTGTGTTCAGCCATGTCAGGACTCCTGCCTAGTTGCGAGGGACAACTCGGGAATCTCCTCCAGGCTTTGCAGGGCAATTGGGACGCCTCTCCAGCTGAGACGGGAGACCAAGGGTCCCTTTCCACGTGCCACAGGAATCCTGGGTCTCCTATCAAGTTTCACGAGGAGTCAGGCATCGTCTCCTTTGGAGGCACTGATCTCCGCATACCTCTGGAGTTTTCAAAGGATTTGAGGCCTCCTGTCGCGATGAGGTGGGGAACTAGGTCTTTCTCTGTGGTCTCCACAGGGGATTCAGACACCCTTTCGTCTTGGGAGATGCAAGACGAGACTGCATTCCAGTCACTGCAGGGATATCCGGCCTTATTTCGAGTCAGGGCATCGCGGTGTCCATTCCACTTGAGGCCGCAAACTCAGGGTCCCTCTCACATACCTAGAGCTGAGAGAAGCCTCCTCTTGAGGTGCTTGTGGTAAGGTGGTATTCCTCTGGAGTCGAAGCCAGGGACTAACCTCTCATCTCGAGTTGATTTTTGGTCCTCGGAGCTCTTTCGTGTTGCTACAGTGACCTCAGGATCCCTCTAGCCTTGAAACAGTGTTCTTGGGGTTTCTCTGGAGTGCCATGAAGGAAATCAAGGCTCCTTTCATGTGTGATGTGCAACACAGAATTGCTCTGCACGCAGTGCAGGGGAATCGGGCCTCATCTCACGGCGAGGGGGAAGTCTCATGGTTTTTCTCGAGTTCCGGCGGGAACCTGGGGTATATTCTCGAGTTACGACGGGGATGGCCGTTCCACACACATGTTTGTTCAGCCACGTCAGGACTCTTGCCTAGTTGCGAGACACAACTCGGGATTCTCCTCGAGGCTTGGCAAGGCAATTGGGACGCCTCTCCAGCTGAGGCGGGAGACCAAGTGTCCCTTTCCACGTGCCACAGGAATCCTGGGACTCCTATCAAGTTTCTCGAGGAGTCAGGCATCGTCTCCTTTGGAGGCACTGATCTCCGCGTACCTCTGGAGTTTTCAAAGGATGTGAGGCCTCCGGTCGCGATGAGGTGGGGAACTAGGTCTTTCTCTGTGGTCTCCACAGGGGATTCAGACATCCTTTCATCTTGGGAGATGCAAGACGAGCCTGCTTTCAAGTCACTGCAGGGATATCCAGCCTTATTTCGCGTCAGGGCTTCGTGGTGTCCATTCCACTTGAGGCCGCAAACTCAGGGTCCCTCTCACATACCTAGAGCTGAGAGAAGCCTCCTCTTGAGGTGCTTGTGGTAAGGTGGTATTCCTCTGGAGTCGAAGCCAGGGACTAACCTCTCATCTCGAGTTGATTTTTGGTCCACGGAGCTCTTTCGTGTTGCTACAGTGACCTCAGGATCCCTCTAGCCTTGAAACAGTGTTCTTGGGGTTTCTCTGGAGTGCCATGAAGGAAATCAAGGCTCCTTTCATGTGTGATGTGCAACACGGAATTGCTCTGCACACAGTACAGGGGAATCGGGCCTCATCTCGCGGCGAGGGGGAAGTCTCATGGTTTTTCTCGAGTAGCGGCGGGAACCTGGGGTATATTCTCGAGTTACGACGGGGATGGCCCTTCCACCCACGTGTTTCTTCAGCGACGTCAGGACTCCTGCCTAGTTGCAAGGGCCAACTCGGGATTCTCCTCGAGGCTTGGCAGGGCAATTGGAACGCCTCTCCAGCTGAGGCGGGAGACCAAGGGTCCCTTTCCACGTGCCACAAGAATCCTGGGACTCCTATCAAGTTTCTCGAGGAGTCAGGCATCGTCTCCTTTGGAGGCACTGATCTCCGCGTACCTCTGGAGTTTTCAAAGGATGTGAGGCCTCCGGTCACGATTAGGTGGCGAACTAGGTCTTTCTCTGTGGTCTCCACAGGGGATTCAGACATCCTTTCTTCTTGGGAGATGCAAGACGAGCCTGCATTCAAGTCACTGCAGGGATATCCGGCCTTATTTCGAGTCAGGGCATCGCGGTGTCCATTCCATTTGAGGCCGCAAACTCAGGATCCCTTTCACATACCTAGAGCTGAGAGAAGCCTCCTCTTGAGGTGCTTGTGGTAAGGTGGTATTCCTCAGGAGTCGAAGCCAGGGACTAACCTCTCATCTCGTGTTGATTCTTGGTCCACGGAGCTCTTTCGTGTTGCTACAGTGACCTCAGGATGCCTCTAGCCTTTAAACAGTGTTCTTGGGGTTTCTCTGGAGTGCCATCAAGGAAATCAAGGCTCCTTTCATGTGTGATGTGCAACACGGAATTGCTCTGCACGCAGTGCAGGGGAATCGGGCCTCATCTCGCGGCGAGGGGGAAGTCTCATGGTTTTTCTCGAGTTGCGGCGGGAACCTGGGGTATATTCTCGAGTTACGACGGGGATGGCCCTTCCACACTCCTGTGTGTTCAGCCATGTCAGGACTCCTGCCTACTTGCGAGGGACAACTCGGGATTCTCCTCGAGGCTTTGCAGGGCAATTGGGACGCCTCTCCAGCTGAGACGGGAGACCAAGGGTCCCTTTCCACGTGCCACAGGAATCCTGGGTCTCCTATCAAGTTTCACGAGGAGTCAGGCATCGTCTCCTTTGGAGGCACTGATCTCCACATACCTCTGGAGTTTTCAAAGGATTTGAGGCCTCCTGTCGCGATGAGGTTGGGAACTAGGTCTTTCTCTGTCGTCTCCACAGGGGATTCAGACACCCTTTCGTCTTGGGAGATGCAAGACAAGCCTGCATTCCAGTCACTGCAGGGATATCCGTCCTTATTTCGAGTCAGGGCATCGCGGTGTCCATTCCACTTAAGGCCGCAAACTCAGGGTCCCTCTCACATACCTAGAGCTGAGAGAAGCCTCCTCTTGAGGTGCTTGTGGTAAGGTGGTATTCCTCTGGAGTCGAAGCCAGGGACTAACCTCTCATCTCGAGTTGGTTTTTGGTCCACCGAGCTCTTTCTTGTTGCTACAGTGACCTCAGGATCCCTCTAGCCTTGAAACAGTGTTCTTGGGTTTTCTCTGGAGTGCCATGAAGGAAATCAAGGCTCCTTTCATGTGTGATGTGCAACACGGAATTGCTCTGCACGCAGTGCAGGGGAATCGGGCCTCATCTCGCGGCGAGGGGGAAGTCTCATGGTTTTTCTCGAGTTGCGGCGGGAACCTGGGGTATATTCTCGAGTTACGACGGGGATGGCCCTTCCACACTCCTGTGTGTTCAGCCATGTCAGGACTCCTGCCTACTTGCGAGGGACAACTCGGGATTCTCCTCGAGGCTTTGCAGGGCAATTGGGACGCCTCTCCAGCTGAGACGGGAGACCAAGGGTCCCTTTCCACGTGCCACAGGAATCCTGGGTCTCCTATCAAGTTTCACGAGGAGTCAGGCATCGTCTCCTTTGGAGGCACTGATCTCCACATACCTCTGGAGTTTTCAAAGGATTTGAGGCCTCCTGTCGCGATGAGGTTGGGAACTAGGTCTTTCTCTGTCGTCTCCACAGGGGATTCAGACACCCTTTCGTCTTGGGAGATGCAAGACAAGCCTGCATTCCAGTCACTGCAGGGATATCCGTCCTTATTTCGAGTCAGGGCATCGCGGTGTCCATTCCACTTAAGGCCGCAAACTCAGGGTCCCTCTCACATACCTAGAGCTGAGAGAAGCCTCCTCTTGAGGTGCTTGTGGTAAGGTGGTATTCCTCTGGAGTCGAAGCCAGGGACTAACCTCTCATCTCGAGTTGGTTTTTGGTCCACCGAGCTCTTTCTTGTTGCTACAGTGACCTCAGGATCCCTCTAGCCTTGAAACAGTGTTCTTGGGTTTTCTCTGGAGTGCCATGAAGGAAATCAAGGCTCCTTTCATGTGTGATGTGCAACACGGAATTGCTCTGCACGCAGTGCAGGGGAATCGGGCCTCATCTCGCGGCGAGGGGGAAGTCTCATGGTTTTTCTCGAGTTGCGGCGGGAACCTGGGGTATATTCTCGAGTTACGACGGGGATGGCCCTTCCACCCACGTGTTTGTTCAGCCACATCAGGACTCTTGCCTAGTTGCGAGACACAACTCGGGATTCTCCTCGAGGCTTGGCAAGGCAATTCGGACGCCTCTCCAGCTGAGGCGGGAGACCAAGGGTCCCTTTCCACGTGCCACAGGAATCCTGGGACTCCTATCAAGTTTCACGAGGAGTCAGGCATCGTCTCCTTTGGAGGCACTGATCTCCGCGTACCTCTGGAGTTTTCAAAGGATGTGAGGCCTCCGGTCGCGATGAGGTGGGGAACTAGGTCTTTCTCTGAGGTCTCCACAGGGGATTCAGACATCCTTTCTTCTTGGGAGATGCAAGACGAGCCTGCATTCCAGTCACTGCAGGGATATCCGGCCTTATTTCGAGTCAGGGCATCGCGGTGTTCATTCCACTTGATGCCGCAATCTCAGGATCCCTCTCACATACCTAGAGCTGAGAGAAGCCTCCTCTTGAGGTGCTTGTGGTAAGGTGGTATTCCTCAGGAGTCGGAGCCAGGGACTAACCTCTCATCTCGTGTTGATTCTTGGTCCACGAAGCTCTTTCGTGTTGCTACAGTGACCTCAGGATCCCTCTAGCCTTGAAACAGTGTTCTTGGGGTTTCTCTGGAGTCCCATGAAGGAAATGAAGGCTCCTTTCATGTGTGATGTGCAACACGGAATTGCTCTGCACGCAGTGCAGGGGAATCGGGCCTCATCTCGCGGCGAGGGGGAAGTCTCATGGTTTTTCTCGAGTTGCGGCGGAAACCTGGGGTATATTCTCGAGTTACGACGGGGATGGCCCTTCCACACACGTGTTTGTTCAGCCACGTCAGGACTCTTGCGTAGTTGCGAGACACAACTCGGGATTCTCCTCAAGGCTTGGCAAGGCAATTGGGACGCCTGTCCAGCTGAGGCGGGAGACCAAGGGTCCCTTTCCACGTGCCACAGGAATCCTGGGACTCCTATCAAGTTTCACGAGGAGTCAGGCATCGTCTCCTTTGGAGGCACTGATCTCCGCGTACCTCTGGAGTTTTCAAAGTATGTGAGGCCTCCGGTCGTGATGAGGTGGGGAACTAAGTCTTTCTCTGTGGTCTCCAAAGGGGATTCAGACATCCTTTCATTTTGGGAGATGCAAGACGAGCCTGCATTCAAGTCACTGCAGGGATATCCAGCCTTATTTCGCGTCAGGGCATCGTGGTGTCCATTCCACTTGAGGCCGCAAACTCAGGGTCCCTCTCACATACCTAGAGCTGAGAGAAGCCTCCTCTTGAGGTGCTTGTGGTAAGGTGGTATTCCTCTGGAGTCGAAGCCAGGGACTAACCTCTCATCTCGAGTTGATTTTTGGTCCACGGAGCTCTTTCGTGTTGCTACAGTGACCTCAGGATCCCTCTAGCCTTGAAACAGTGTTCTTGGGGTTTCTCTGGAGTGCCATGAAGGAAATCAAGGCTCCTTTCATGTGTGATGTGCAACACGGAATTGCTCTGCACACAGTACAGGGGAATCGGGCCTCATCTCGCGGCGAGGGGGTAGTCTCATGGTTTTTCTCGAGTAGCGGCGGGAACCTGGGGTATATTCTCGAGTTACGACGGGGATGGCCCTTCCACCCACGTGTTTCTTCAGCGACGTCAGGACTCCTGCCTAGTTGCAAGGGCCAACTCGGGATTCTCCTCGAGGCTTGGCAGGGCAATTGGAACGCCTCTCCAGCTGAGGCGGGAGACCAAGGGTCCCTTTCCACGTGCCACAAGAATCCTGGGACTCCTATCAAGTTTCTCGAGGAGTCAGGCATCGTCTCCTTTGGAGGCACTGATCTCCGCGTACCTCTGGAGTTTTCAAAGGATGTGAGGCCTCCGGTCACGATTAGGTGGCGAACTAGGTCTTTCTCTGTGGTCTCCACAGGGGATTCAGACATCCTTTCTTCTTGGGAGATGCAAGACGAGCCTGCATTCAAGTCACTGCAGGGATATCCGGCCTTATTTCGAGTCAGGGCATCGCGGTGTCCATTCCATTTGAGGCCGCAAACTCAGGATCCCTTTCACATACCTAGAGCTGAGAGAAGCCTCCTCTTGAGGTGCTTGTGGTAAGGTGGTATTCCTCAGGAGTCGAAGCCAGGGACTAACCTCTCATCTCGTGTTGATTCTTGGTCCACGGAGCTCTTTCGTGTTGCTACAGTGACCTCAGGATGCCTCTAGCCTTTAAACAGTGTTCTTGGGGTTTCTCTGGAGTGCCATCAAGGAAATCAAGGCTCCTTTCATGTGTGATGTGCAACACGGAATTGCTCTGCACGCAGTGCAGGGGAATCGGGCCTCATCTCGCGGCGAGGGGGAAGTCTCATGGTTTTTCTCGAGTTGCGGCGGGAACCTGGGGTATATTCTCGAGTTACGACGGGGATGGCCCTTCCACACTCCTGTGTGTTCAGCCATGTCAGGACTCCTGCCTACTTGCGAGGGACAACTCGGGATTCTCCTCGAGGCTTTGCAGGGCAATTGGGACGCCTCTCCAGCTGAGACGGGAGACCAAGGGTCCCTTTCCACGTGCCACAGGAATCCTGGGTCTCCTATCAAGTTTCACGAGGAGTCAGGCATCGTCTCCTTTGGAGGCACTGATCTCCACATACCTCTGGAGTTTTCAAAGGATTTGAGGCCTCCTGTCGCGATGAGGTTGGGAACTAGGTCTTTCTCTGTCGTCTCCACAGGGGATTCAGACACCCTTTCGTCTTGGGAGATGCAAGACAAGCCTGCATTCCAGTCACTGCAGGGATATCCGTCCTTATTTCGAGTCAGGGCATCGCGGTGTCCATTCCACTTAAGGCCGCAAACTCAGGGTCCCTCTCACATACCTAGAGCTGAGAGAAGCCTCCTCTTGAGGTGCTTGTGGTAAGGTGGTATTCCTCTGGAGTCGAAGCCAGGGACTAACCTCTCATCTCGAGTTGGTTTTTGGTCCACCGAGCTCTTTCTTGTTGCTACAGTGACCTCAGGATCCCTCTAGCCTTGAAACAGTGTTCTTGGGTTTTCTCTGGAGTGCCATGAAGGAAATCAAGGCTCCTTTCATGTGTGATGTGCAACACGGAATTGCTCTGCACGCAGTGCAGGGGAATCGGGCCTCATCTCGCGGCGAGGGGGAAGTCTCATGGTTTTTCTCGAGTTGCGGCGGGAACCTGGGGTATATTCTCGAGTTACGACGGGGATGGCCCTTCCACCCACGTGTTTGTTCAGCCACATCAGGACTCTTGCCTAGTTGCGAGACACAACTCGGGATTCTCCTCGAGGCTTGGCAAGGCAATTCGGACGCCTCTCCAGCTGAGGCGGGAGACCAAGGGTCCCTTTCCACGTGCCACAGGAATCCTGGGACTCCTATCAAGTTTCACGAGGAGTCAGGCATCGTCTCCTTTGGAGGCACTGATCTCCGCGTACCTCTGGAGTTTTCAAAGGATGTGAGGCCTCCGGTCGCGATGAGGTGGGGAACTAGGTCTTTCTCTGAGGTCTCCACAGGGGATTCAGACATCCTTTCTTCTTGGGAGATGCAAGACGAGCCTGCATTCCAGTCACTGCAGGGATATCCGGCCTTATTTCGAGTCAGGGCATCGCGGTGTTCATTCCACTTGATGCCGCAATCTCAGGATCCCTCTCACATACCTAGAGCTGAGAGAAGCCTCCTCTTGAGGTGCTTGTGGTAAGGTGGTATTCCTCAGGAGTCGGAGCCAGGGACTAACCTCTCATCTCGTGTTGATTCTTGGTCCACGAAGCTCTTTCGTGTTGCTACAGTGACCTCAGGATCCCTCTAGCCTTGAAACAGTGTTCTTGGGGTTTCTCTGGAGTCCCATGAAGGAAATGAAGGCTCCTTTCATGTGTGATGTGCAACACGGAATTGCTCTGCACGCAGTGCAGGGGAATCGGGCCTCATCTCGCGGCGAGGGGGAAGTCTCATGGTTTTTCTCGAGTTGCGGCGGAAACCTGGGGTATATTCTCGAGTTACGACGGGGATGGCCCTTCCACACACGTGTTTGTTCAGCCACGTCAGGACTCTTGCGTAGTTGCGAGACACAACTCGGGATTCTCCTCAAGGCTTGGCAAGGCAATTGGGACGCCTGTCCAGCTGAGGCGGGAGACCAAGGGTCCCTTTCCACGTGCCACAGGAATCCTGGGACTCCTATCAAGTTTCACGAGGAGTCAGGCATCGTCTCCTTTGGAGGCACTGATCTCCGCGTACCTCTGGAGTTTTCAAAGTATGTGAGGCCTCCGGT
This sequence comes from Cervus elaphus, assembly GCF_910594005.1. NCBI lineage: Eukaryota > Metazoa > Chordata > Mammalia > Artiodactyla > Cervidae > Cervus > Cervus elaphus. Next base: position 1,489,292 of record NC_057846.1, read on the forward strand.
CGTGATGAGGTGGGGAACTAAGTCTTTCTCTGTGGTCTCCAAAGGGGATTCAGACATCCTTTCATTTTGGGAGATGCAAGACGAGCCTGCATTCAAGTCACTGCAGGGATATCCAGCCTTATTTCGCGTCAGGGCATCGCGGTGTCCATTCCACTTGAGGCCGCAATCTCAGGGTCCCTCTCACGTACCTAGAGCTGAGAGAAGCCTCCTCTTGAGGTGCTTGTGGTAAGGTGGTATTCCTCTGAAGTCGAAGCCAGGGACTAACCTCTCATCTCGAGTTGATTTTTGGTCCACGGAGCTCTTTCGTGTTGCTACAGTGACCTCAGGATCCCTCTAGCCTTGAAACAGTGTTCTTGGGGTTTCTCTGGAGTGCCATCAAGGAAATCAAGGCTCCTTTCATGTGTGATGTGCAACACGGAATTGCTCTGCACGCAGTGCAGGGGAATCGGGCCTCATCTCGCGGCGAGGGGGAAGTCTCATGGTTTTTCTCGAGTTGCGGCGGGAACCTGGGGTATATTCTCGAGTTACGACGGGGATGGCCCTTCCACCCACGTGTTTCTTCAGCGACGTCAGGACTCCTGCCTAGTTGCGAGGGACAAATCTGGATTCTCCTTGAGGCTTGGCAGGGCAATTGGGACGCCTCTCCAGCTGAGGCGGGAGACCAAGTGTCCCTTTCCAAGTGCCACAGGAATCCTGGGACTCCTATCAAGTTTCACGAGGAGTCAGGCATCGTCTCCTTTGGAGGCACTGATCTCCACGTACCTCTGAAGTTTTCAAAGGATGTGAGGCTATGGGTCGCGATGAGGTGGGGAACTAAGTCTTTCTCTGTGCTTTCCACAGGGGATTCAGACATCCTTTCGTCCTGGGAGATGCAAGACGAGCCTGCATTGAAGTCACTGCAGGGATATCCGGCCTTATTTCGAGTCAGGGCATCGCGGTGTCCATTCCACTTGAGGCTGCAAACTCAGGGTCCCCCTCACATACCTAGAGCTGAGAGAAGCCTCCTCTTGAGGGGCTTGTGGTAAGGTGGTATTCCTCTGGAGACGAATCCAGGGACTAACCTCTCTTTTCGAGTTGATTTTTGGTCCACAGAGTTCTTTCGTGTTGCTACAGTGACCTCAGGATCCCTCTAGCCTTGAAACAGTGTTCTTGGGGTTTCTCTGGAGTGCCATCAAGGAAATCAAGGCTCCTTTCATGTGTGATGTGCAAGACGGAATTGCTCTGCACGCAGTACAGGGGAATCGGGCCTCATCTCGCATGGAGGGGGAAGTCTCATGGTTTTTCTCGAGTTGCGGCGGGAACCTGGGGTATAATCTCGAGTTAAGACGGGGATGGCCCTTCCACCCACGTGTTTGTTCAGCCACGTCAGGACTCCTGCCTAGTTGCGAGACACAACTCGGGATTCTCCTCGAGGCTTGGCAGGGCAATTGGAACGCCTCTCCAGCTGAGGCGGGAGACCAAGGGTCCCTTTCCCCGTGCAACAAGAATCCTGGGACTCCTATCAAGTTTCACGAGGAGTCAGGCATCGTCTCCTTTGGAGGCACTGATCTCCGCGTACCTCTCGAGTTTTCAAAGGATGTGAGGCCTCCGGTAGCGATGACGTGGGGAACTAGGTGTTTCTCTGTGGTCTCCACAGGGGATTCAGACATCCTTTCTTCTTGGGAGATGCAAGACGAGCCTGCATTCAAGTCACTGCAGGGATATCCGGCCTTATTTCGAGTCAGGGCATCGCGGTGTCCATTCCACTTGAGGCCGCAAACTCAGGATCCCTCTCACATACCTAGAGCTGAGAGAAGCCTCCTCTTGAGGTGCTTGTGGTAAGGTGGTATTCCTCAGGAGTCGAAGCCAGGGACTAACCTCTCATCTCGTGTTGATTCTTGGTCCACGGAGCTCTTTCGTGTTGCTACAGTTACCTCAGGATCCCTCTAGCCTTGAAACAGTGTTCTTGGGGTTTCTCTGGAGTGCCATCAAGGAAATCAAGGCTCCTTTCATGTGTGATGTGCAACACGGAATTGCTCTGCTCGCAGTGCAGGGGAATCGGGCCTCATCTCGCGGCGAGGGGGAAGTCTCATGGTTTTTCTCGAGTTGCGGCGGGAACCTGGGGTATATTCTCGAGTTACGACGGGGATGGCCCTTCCACACACGTGTGTGTTCAGCCATGTCAGGACTCCTGCCTAGTTGCGAGGGACAACTCGGGATTCTCCTCGAGGCTTTGCAGGGCAATTGGGACGCCTCTCCAGCTGAGACGGGAGACCAAGGGTCCCTTTCCACGTGCCACAGGAATCCTGGGTCTCCTATCAAGTTTCACGAGGAGTCAGGCATCGTCTCCTTTGGAGGCACTGATCTCCGCATACCTCTGGAGTTTTCAAAGGATGTGAGGCCTCCGGTCGCGATGAGGTGGGGAGCTAGGTCTTTCTCTGTGGTCTCCACAGGGGATTCAGACACCCTTTCGTCTTGGGAGATGCAAGACGAGCCTGCATTCCAGTCACTGCAGGGTTATCCGGCCTTATTTCGAGTCAGGGCATCGCGGTGTCCATTCCACTTGAGGCCGCAAACTCAGGGTCCCTCTCACATACCTAGAGCTGAGAGAAGCCTCCTCTTGAGGTGCTTGTGGTAAGGTGGTATTCCTCTGGAGTCGAAGCCAGGGACTAACCTCTCATCTCGATTTGATTTTTGGTCCACGGAGCTCTTTCGTGTTACTGCAGTGACCTCAGGATCCCTCTAGCCTTGAAACAGTGTTCTTGGGGTTTCTCTGGAGTGCCATGACGGAAATCAAGGCTCCTTTCATGTGTGATGTGCAACACAGAATTGCTCTGCATGTAGTGCAGGGGAATCGGGCCTCATCTCGCGGCGAGGGGGAATTCTCATGGTTTTTCTCGAGTTGCGGCGGGAACCTGGGGTATATTCTCGAGTTACGACGGGGATGGCCCTTCCACACACGTGTTTGTTCAGCCACGTCAGGACTCTTGCCTAGTTGCGAGACACAACTCGGGATTCTCCTCGAGGCTTGGCAAGGCCATTGGACGCCTCTCCAGCTGAGGCGGGAGACCAAGGGTCCCTTTCCACGTGCCACAGGAATTCTGGGACTCCTATCAAGTTTCACGAGGAGTCAGGGATCGTCTCCTTTGGAGGCACTGATCTCCGTGTACCTCTGGAGTTTTCAAAGGATGTGAGGCCTCCGGTCGCGATGAGGTGGGGAACTAGGTCTTTCTCTGTGGTCTCCACAGGGGATTCAGACATCCTTTCATCTTGGGAGATGCAAGACGAGCCTGCATTCAAGTCACTGCAGGGATATCCAGCCTTATTTCGCGTCAGGGCATCGCGGTGTCCATTCCACTTGAGGCCGCAAACTCAGGGTCCCTCTCACATACCTAGAGCTGAGAGAAGCCTCCTCTTGAGGTGCTTGTGGTAAGGTGGTATTCCTCTGGAGTCGAAGCCAGGGACTAACCTCTCATCTCGAGTTGATTTTTGGCCCACGGAGCTCTTTCGTGTTGCTACAGTGACCTCAGGATCCCTCTAGCCTTGAAACAGTGTTCTTGGGGTTTCTCTGGAGTGCCATCAAGGAAATCAAGGCTCCTTTCATGTGTGATGTGCAAGACGGAATTGCTCTGCACGCAGTGCAGGGGAACCGGGCCTCATCTCGCGGCGAGGGGGAAGTCTCATGGTTTTTCTCGAGTTGCGGCGGGAACCTGGGGTATATTCTCGAGTTACGACGCGGATGGCCCTTCCACCCACGTGTTTCTTCAGCGACGTCAGGACTCCTGCCTAGTTGCGAGGGACAACTCTGGATTCTCCTCGAGGCTTGGCAGGGCAATTGGGACGCCTCTCCAGCTGAGGCGGGAGACCAAGTGTCCCTTTCCAAGTGCCACAGTAATCCTGGGACTCCTATCAAGTTTCACGAGGAGTCAGGCATCGTCTCCTTTGGAGGCACTGATCTCCGCGTACCTCTGGAGTTTTCAAAGGATGTGAGGCTATGGGTCGCGATGAGGTGGGGAACTAAGTCTTTCTCTGTGCTTTCCACAGGGGATTCAGACATCCTTTCGTCCTGGGAGATGCAAGACGAGCCTGCATTGAAGTCACTGCAGGGATATCCGGCCTTATTTCGAGTCAGGGCATCGCGGTGTCCATTCCACTTGAGGCTGCAAACTCAGGGTCCCCCTCACATACCTAGAGCTGAGAGAAGCCTCCTCTTGAGGTGCTTGTGGTAAGGTGGTATTCCTATGGAGACGAATCCAGGGACTAACCTCTCTTTTCGAGTTGATTTTTGGTCCACAGAGTTCTTTCGTGTTGCTACAGTGACCTCAGGATCCCTCTAGCCTTGAAACAGTGTTCTTGGGGTTTCTCTGGAGTGCCATCAAGGAAATCAAGGCTCCTTTCATGTGTGATGTGCAAGACGGAATTGCTCTGCACGCAGTACAGGGGAATCGGGCCTCATCTCGCATGGAGGGGGAAGTCTCATCGTTTTTCTCGAGTTGCGGCGGGAACCTGGGGTATAATCTCGAGTTAAGACGGGGATGGCCCTTCCACCCACGTGTTTGTTCAGCCACGTCAGGACTCCTGCCTAGTTGCGAGACACAACTCGGGATTCTCCTCGAGGCTTGGCAGGGCAATTGGAACGCCTCTCCAGCTGAGGCGGGAGACCAAGGGTCCCTTTCCCCGTGCAACAAGAATCCTGGGACTCCTATCAAGTTTCACGAGGAGTCAGGCATCGTCTCCTTTGGAGGCACTGATCTCCGCGTACCTCTCGAGTTTTCAAAGGATGTGAGGCCTCCGGTAGCGATGACGTGGGGAACTAGGTGTTTCTCTGTGGTCTCCACAGGGGATTCAGACATCCTTTCTTCTTGGGAGATGCAAGACGAGCCTGCATTCAAGTCACTGCAGGGATATCCGGCCTTATTTCGAGTCAGGGCATCGCGGTGTCCATTCCACTTGAGGCCGCAAACTCAGGATCCCTCTCACATACCTAGAGCTGAGAGAAGCCTCCTCTTGAGGTGCTTGTGGTAAGGTGGTATTCCTCAGGAGTCGAAGCCAGGGACTAACCTCTCATCTCGTGTTGATTCTTGGTCCACGGAGCTCTTTCGTGTTGCTACAGTAACCTCAGGATCCCTCTAGCCTTGAAACAGTGTTCTTGGGGTTTCTCTGGAGTGCCATCAAGGAAATCAAGGCTCCTTTCATGTGTGATGTGCAACACGGAATTGCTCTGCACGCAGTGCAGGGGAATCGGGCCTCATCTCGCGGCGAGGGGGAAGTCTCATGGTTTTTCTCGAGTTGCGGCGGGAACCTGGGGTATATTCTCGAGTTACGACGGGGATGGCCCTTCCACACACGTGTGTGTTCAGCCATGTCAGGACTCCTGCCTAGTTGCGAGGGACAACTCGGGATTCTCCTCGAGGCTTTGCAGGGCAATTGGGACGCCTCTCCAGCTGAGACGGGAGACCAAGGGTCCCTTTCCACGTGCCACAGGAATCCTGGGTCTCCTATCAAGTTTCACGAGGAGTCAGGCATCGTCTCCTTTGGAGGCACTGATCTCCGCATACCTCTGGAGTTTTCAAAGGATGTGAGGCCTCCGGTCGCGATGAGGTGGGGAGCTAGGTCTTTCTCTGTGGTCTCCACAGGGGATTCAGACACCCTTTCGTCTTGGGAGATGCAAGACGAGCCTGCATTCCAGTCACTGCAGGGTTATCCGGCCTTATTTCGAGTCAGGGCATCGCGGTGTCCATTCCACTTGAGGCCGCAAACTCAGGGTCCCTCTCACATACCTAGAGCTGAGAGAAGCCTCCTCTTGAGGTGCTTGTGGTAAGGTGGTATTCCTCTGGAGTCGAAGCCAGGGACTAACCTCTCATCTCGATTTGATTTTTGGTCCACGGAGCTCTTTCGTGTTACTGCAGTGACCTCAGGATCCCTCTAGCCTTGAAACAGTGTTCTTGGGGTTTCTCTGGAGTGCCATGACGGAAATCAAGGCTCCTTTCATGTGTGATGTGCAACACAGAATTGCTCTGCATGTAGTGCAGGGGAATCGGGCCTCATCTCGCGGCGAGGGGGAATTCTCATGGTTTTTCTCGAGTTGCGGCGGGAACCTGGGGTATATTCTCGAGTTACGACGGGGATGGCCCTTCCACACACGTGTTTGTTCAGCCACGTCAGGACTCTTGCCTAGTTGCGAGACACAACTCGGGATTCTCCTCGAGGCTTGGCAAGGCCATTGGACGCCTCTCCAGCTGAGGCGGGAGACCAAGGGTCCCTTTCCACGTGCCACAGGAATTCTGGGACTCCTATCAAGTTTCACGAGGAGTCAGGCATCGTCTCCTTTGGAGGCACTGATCTCCGTGTACCTCTGGAGTTTTCAAAGGATGTGAGGCCTCCGGTCGCGATGAGGTGGGGAACTAGGTCTTTCTCTGTGGTCTCCACAGGGGATTCAGACATCCTTTCATCTTGGGAGATGCAAGACGAGCCTGCATTCAAGTCACTGCAGGGATATCCAGCCTTATTTCGCGTCAGGGCATCGCGGTGTCCATTCCACTTGAGGCCGCAAACTCAGGGTCCCTCTCACATACCTAGAGCTGAGAGAAGCCTCCTCTTGAGGTGCTTGTGGTAAGGTGGTATTCCTCTGGAGTCGAAGCCAGGGACTAACCTCTCATCTCGAGTTGATTTTTGGCCCACGGAGCTCTTTCGTGTTGCTACAGTGACCTCAGGATCCCTCTAGCCTTGAAACAGTGTTCTTGGGGTTTCTCTGGAGTGCCATCAAGGAAATCAAGGCTCCTTTCATGTGTGATGTGCAAGACGGAATTGCTCTGCACGCAGTGCAGGGGAACCGGGCCTCATCTCGCGGCGAGGGGGAAGTCTCATGGTTTTTCTCGAGTTGCGGCGGGAACCTGGGGTATATTCTCGAGTTACGACGCGGATGGCCCTTCCACCCACGTGTTTCTTCAGCGACGTCAGGACTCCTGCCTAGTTGCGAGGGACAACTCTGGATTCTCCTCGAGGCTTGGCAGGGCAATTGGGACGCCTCTCCAGCTGAGGCGGGAGACCAAGTGTCCCTTTCCAAGTGCCACAGTAATCCTGGGACTCCTATCAAGTTTCACGAGGAGTCAGGCATCGTCTCCTTTGGAGGCACTGATCTCCGCGTACCTCTGGAGTTTTCAAAGGATGTGAGGCTATCGGTCGCGATGAGGTGGGGAACTAAGTCTTTCTCTGTGCTTTCCACAGGGGATTCAGACATCCTTTCGTCCTGGGAGATGCAAGACGAGCCTGCATTGAAGTCACTGCAGGGATATCCGGCCTTATTTCGAGTCAGGGCATCGCGGTGTCCATTCCACTTGAGGCCGCAAACTCAGGGTCCCTCTCACATACCTAGAGCTGAGAGAAGCCTCCTCTTGAGGTGCTTGTGGTAAGGTGGTATTCCTCTGGAGACGAATCCAGGGACTAACCTCTCTTTTCGAGTTGATTTTTGGTCCACAGAGTTCTTTCGTGTTGCTACAGTGACCTCAGGATCCCTCTAGCCTTGAAACAGTGTTCTTGGGGTTTCTCTGGAGTGCCATCAAGGAAATCAAGGCTCCTTTCATGTGTGATGTGCAAGACGGAATTGCTCTGCACGCAGTACAGGCAAATCGGGCCTCATCTCGCATCGAGGGGGAAGTCTCATGGTTTTTCTCGAGTTGCGGCGTGAACCTGTGGTATATTCTCGAGTTACGACGGGGATGGCCCTTTCACCCACGTGTTTGTTCAGCCACGTCAGGACTCCTGCCTAGTTGCGAGGGACAACTCGGGATTCTCCTCGAGGCTTGGCAGGGCAATTGGAACGCCTCTCCATCTGAGGCGGGAGACCAAGGGTCCCTTTCCACGTGCCACAGGAATCCTGGGACTCCTATCAAGTTTCACGAGGAGTCAGGCATCGTCTCCTTTGGAGGCACTGATCTCCGCGTACCTCTGGAGTTTTCAAAGGATGTGAGGCCTCCGGTCGCGATGAGGTGGGGAACTAGGTCTTTCTCTGAGGTCTCCACAGGGGATTCAGACATCCTTTCTTCTTGGGAGATGCAAGACGAGCCTGCATTCAAGTCACTGCAGGGATATCCGGCCTTATTTCGAGTCAGGGCATCGCGGTGTTCATTCCACTTGAGGCCGCAATCTCAGGATCCCTCTCACATACCTAGAGCTGAGAGAAGCCTCCTCTTGAGGTGCTTGTGGTAAGGTGGTATTCCTCAGGAGTCGGAGCCAGGGACTAACCTCTCATCTCGTGTTGATTCTTGGTCCACGAAGCTCTTTCGTGTTGCTACAGTGACCTCAGGATCCCTCTAGCCTTGAAACAGTGTTCTTGGGGTTTCTCTGGAGTGCCATGAAGGAAATGAAGGCTCCTTTCATGTGTGATGTGCAACACGGAATTGCTCTGCACGCAGTGCAGGGGAATCGGGCCTCATCTCGCATCGAGGGGGAAGTCTCATGGTATTTCTCGAGTTGCGGCGGGAACCTGGGGTATATTCTCGAGTTACGACGGGGATGGCCCTTCCACACACGTGTTTGTTCAGCCACGTCAGGACTCTTGCGTAGTTGCGAGACACAACTCGGGATTCTCCTCGAGGCTTGGCAAGGCAATTGGGACGCCTGTCCAGCTGAGGCGGGAGACCAAGGGTCCCTTTCCACGTGCCACAGGAATCCTGGGACTCCTATCAAGTTTCACGAGGAGTCAGGCATCGTCTCATTTGGAGGCACTGATCTCCGCGTACCTCTGGAGTTTTCAAAGTATGTGAGGCCTCCGGTCGTGATGAGGTGGGGAACTAAGTCTTTCTCTGTGGTCTCCAAAGGGGATTCAGACATCCTTTCATTTTGGGAGATGCAAGACGAGCCTGCATTCAAGTCACTGCAGGGATATCCAGCCTTATTTCGCGTCAGGGCATCGCGGTATCCATTCCACTTGAGGCCGCAATCTCAGGGTCCCTCTCACATACCTAGAGCTGAGAGAAGCCTCCTCTTGAGGTGCTTGTGGTAAGGTGGTATTCCTCTGAAGTCGAAGCCAGGGACTAACCTCTCATCTCGAGTTGATTTTTGGTCCACGGAGCTCTTTCGTGTTGCTACAGTGACCTCAGGATCCCTCTAGCCTTGAAACAGTGTTCTTGGGGTTTCTCTGGAGTGCCATCAAGGAAATCAAGGCTCCTTTCATGTGTGATGTGCAACACGGAATTGCTCTGCACGCAGTGCAGGGGAATCGGCCCTCATCTCGCGGCGAGGGGGAAGTCTCATGGTTTTTCTCGAGTTGCGGCGGGAACCTGGGGTATATTCTCGAGTTACGACGGGGATGGCCCTTCCACCCACGTGTTTCTTCAGCGACGTCAGGACTCCTGCCTAGTTGCGAGGGACAAATCTGGATTCTCCTTGAGGCTTGGCAGGGCAATTGGGACGCCTCTCCAGCTGAGGCGGGAGACCAAGTGTCCCTTTCCAAGTGCCACAGGAATCCTGGGACTCCTATCAAGTTTCACGAGGAGTCAGGCATCGTCTCCTTTGGAGGCACTGATCTCCGCGTACCTCTGGAGTTTTCAAAGGATGTGAGGCTATCGGTCGCGATGAGGTGGGGAACTAAGTCTTTCTCTGTGCTTTCCACAGGGGATTCAGACATCCTTTCGTCCTGGGAGATGCAAGACGAGCCTGCATTGAAGTCACTGCAGGGATATCCGGCCTTATTTCGAGTCAGGGCATCGCGGTGTCCATTCCACTTGAGGCTGCAAACTCAGGGTCCCTCTCACATACCTAGAGCTGAGAGAAGCCTCCTCTTGAGGTGCTTGTGGTAAGGTGGTATTCCTCTGGAGACGAATCCAGGGACTAACCTCTCTTTTCGAGTTGATTTTTGGTCCACAGAGTTCTTTCGTGTTGCTACAGTGACCTCAGGATCCCTCTAGCCTTGAAACAGTGTTCTTGGGGTTTCTCTGGAGTGCCATCAAGGAAATCAAGGCTCCTTTCATGTGTGATGTGCAAGACGGATTTGCTCTGCACGCAGTACAGGGGAATCGGGCCTCATCTCGCATGGAGGGGGAAGTCTCATGGTTTTTCTCGAGTTGCGGCGGGAACCTGGGGTATAATCTCGAGTTAAGACGGGGATGGCCCTTCCACCCACGTGTTTGTTCAGCCACGTCAGGACTCCTGCCTAATTGCGAGACACAACTCGGGATTCTCCTCGAGGCTTGGCAGGGCAATTGGAACGCCTCTCCAGCTGAGGCGGGAGACCAAGGGTCCCTTTCCCCGTGCAACAAGAATCCTGGGACTCCTATCAAGTTTCACGAGGAGTCAGGCATCGTCTCCTTTGGAGGCACTGATCTCCGCGTACCTCTGGAGTTTTCAAAGGATGTGAGGCCTCCGGTAGCGATGACGTGGGGAACTAGGTGTTTCTCTGTGGTCTCCACAGGGGATTCAGACATCCTTTCTTCTTGGGAGATGCAAGACGAGCCTGCATTCAAGTCACTGCAGGGATATCCGGCCTTATTTCGAGTCAGGGCATCGCGGTGTCCATTCCACTTGAGGCCGCAAACTCAGGATCCCTCTCACATACCTAGAGCTGAGAGAAGCCTCCTCTTGAGGTGCTTGTGGTAAGGTGGTATTCCTCAGGAGTCGAAGCCAGGGACTAACCTCTCATCTCGTGTTGATTCTTGGTCCACGGAGCTCTTTCGTGTTGCTACAGTTACCTCAGGATCCCTCTAGCCTTGAAACAGTGTTCTTGGGGTTTCTCTGGAGTGCCATCAAGGAAATCAAGGCTCCTTTCATGTGTGATGTGCAACACGGAATTGCTCTGCACGCAGTGCAGGGGAATCGGGCCTCATTTCGCGGCGAGGGGGAAGTCTCATGGTTTTTCTCGAGTTGCGGCGGGAACCTGGGATATATTCTCGAGTTACGACGGGGATGGCCCTTCCACACACGTGTGTGTTCAGCCATGTCAGGACTCCTGCCTAGTTGCGAGGGACAACTCGGGATTCTCCTCGAGGCTTTGCAGGGCAATTGGGACGCCTCTCCAGCTGAGACGGGAGACCAAGGGTCCCTTTCCACGTGCCACAGGAATCCTGGGTCTCCTATCAAGTTTTACGAGGAGTCAGGCATCGTCTCCTTTGGAGGCACTGATCTCCGCATACCTCTGGAGTTTTCAAAGGATGTGAGGCCTCCGGTCGCGATGAGGTGGGGAGCTAGGTCTTTCTCTGTGGTCTCCACAGGGGATTCAGACACCCTTTCGTCTTGGGAGATGCAAGACGAGCCTGTATTGAAGTCACTGCAGGGTTATCCGGCCTTATTTCGAGTCAGGGCATCGCGGTGTCCATTCCACTTGAGGCCGCAAACTCAGGGTCCCTCTCACATACCTAGAGCTGAGAGAAGCCTCCTCTTGAGGTGCTTGTGGTAAGGTGGTATTCCTCTGGAGTCGAAGCCAGGGACTAACCTCTCATCTCGATTTGATTTTTGGTCCACGGAGCTCTTTCGTGTTACTGCAGTGACCTCAGGATCCCTCTAGCCTTGAAACAGTGTTCTTGGGGTTTCTCTGGAGTGCCATGACGGAAATCAAGGCTCCTTTCATGTGTGATGTGCAACACAGAATTGCTCTGCATGTAGTGCAGGGGAATCGGGCCTCATCTCGCGGCGAGGGGGAATTCTCATGGTTTTTCTCGAGTTGCGGCGGGAACCTGGGGTATATTCTCGAGTTACGACGGGGATGGCCCTTCCACACACGTGTTTGTTCAGCCACGTCAGGACTCTTGCCTAGTTGCGAGACACAACTCGGGATTCTCCTCGAGGCTTGGCAAGGCCATTGGACGCCTCTCCAGCTGAGGCGGGAGACCAAGGGTCCCTTTCCACGTGCCACAGGAATTCTGGGACTCCTATCAAGTTTCACGAGGAGTCAGGCATCGTCTCCTTTGGAGGCACTGATCTCCGCGTACCTCTGGAGTTTTCAAAGGATGTGAGGCCTCCGGTCGCGATGAGGTGGGGAACTAGGTCTTTCTCTGTGGTCTCCACAGGGGATTCAGACATCCTTTCATCTTGGGAGATGCAAGACGAGCCTGCATTCAAGTCACTGCAGGGATATCCAGCCTTATTTCGCGTCAGGGCATCGCGGTGTCCATTCCACTTGAGGCCGCAAACTCAGGGTCCCTCTCACATACCTAGAGCTGAGAGAAGCCTCCTCTTGAGGTGCTTGTGGTAAGGTGGTATTCCTCTGGAGTCGAAGCCAGGGACTAACCTCTCATCTCGAGTTGATTTTTGGCCCACGGAGCTCTTTCGTGTTGCTACAGTGACCTCAGGATCCCTCTAGCCTTGAAACAGTGTTCTTGGGGTTTCTCTGGAGTGCCATCAAGGAAATCAAGGCTCCTTTCATGTGTGATGTGCAACACGGAATTGCTCTGCACGCAGTGCAGGGGAACCGGGCCTCATCTCGCGGCGAGGGGGAAGTCTCATGGTTTTTCTCGAGTTGCGGCGGGAACCTGGGGTATATTCTCGAGTTACGACGCGGATGGCCCTTCCACCCACGTGTTTCTTCAGCGACGTCAGGACTCCTGCCTAGTTGCGAGGGACAACTCTGGATTCTCCTCGAGGCTTGGCAGGGCAATTGGGACGCCTCTCCAGCTGAGGCGGGAGACCAAGTGTCCCTTTCCAAGTGCCACAGTAATCCTGGGACTCCTATCAAGTTTCACGAGGAGTCAGGCATCGTCTCCTTTGGAGGCACTGATCTCCGCGTACCTCTGGAGTTTTCAAAGGATGTGAGGCTATCGGTCACGATGAGGTGGGGAACTAAGTCTTTCTCTGTGCTTTCCACAGGGGATTCAGACATCCTTTCGTCCTGGGAGATGCAAGACGAGCCTGCATTGAAGTCACTGCAGGGATATCCGGCCTTATTTCGAGTCAGGGCATCGCGGTGTCCATTCCACTTGAGGCCGCAAACTCAGGGTCCCTCTCACATACCTAGAGCTGAGAGAAGCCTCCTCTTGAGGTGCTTGTGGTAAGGTGGTATTCCTCTGGAGACGAATCCAGGGACTAACCTCTCTTTTCGAGTTGATTTTTGGTCCACAGAGTTCTTTCGTGTTGCTACAGTGACCTCAGGATCCCTCTAGCCTTGAAACAGTGTTCTTGGGGTTTCTCTGGAGTGCCATCAAGGAAATCAAGGCTCCTTTCATGTGTGATGTGCAACACGGAATTGCTCTGCACGCAGTACAGGCGAATCGGGCCTCATCTCGCATCGAGGGGGAAGTCTCATGGTTTTTCTCGAGTTGCGGCGTGAACCTGTGGTATATTCTCGAGTTATGACGGGGATGGCCCTTTCACCCACGTGTTTGTTCAGCCACGTCAGGACTCCTGCCTAGTTGCGAGGGACAACTCGGGATTCTCCTCGAGGCTTGGCAGGGCAATTGGAACGCCTCTCCATCTGAGGCGGGAGACCAAGGGTCCCTTTCCACGTGCCACAAGAATCCTGGGACTCCTATCAAGTTTCACGAGGAGTCAGGCATCGTCTCCTTTGGAGGCACTGATCTCTGCGTACCTCTGGAGTTTTCAAACGATGTGAGGCCTCCGGTCGCGATGAGGTGGGGAACTAGGTCTTTCTCTGTGGTCTCCACAGGGGATTCAGACATCCTTTCTTCTTGGGAGATGCAAGACGAGCCTGCATTCAAGTCACTGCAGGGATATCCGGCCTTATTTCGAGTCAGGGCATCGCGGTGTCCATTCCATTTGAGGCCGCAAACTCAGGATCCCTTTCACATACCTAGAGCTGAGAGAAGCCTCCTCTTGAGGTGCTTGTGGCAAGGTGGTGTTCCTCAGGAGTCGAAGCCAGGAACTAACCTCTCATCTCGTGTTGATTCTTGGTCCACGGAGCTCTTTCGTGTTGCCACAGTGACCTCAGGATCCCTCTAGCCTTGAAACAGTGTTCTTGGGGTTTCTCTGGAGTGCCATCAAGGAAATCAAGGCTCCTTTCATGTGTGATGTGCAACACGGAATTGCTCTGCATGCAGTGCAGGGGAATCGGGCCTCATCTCGCGGCGAGGGGGAAGTCTCATGGTTTTTCTCGAGTTGCGGCGGAAACCTGGGGTATATTCTCGAGTTACGACGGGAATGGCCCTTCCACACACGTGTGTGTTCAGCCATGTCAGGACTGCTGCCTACTTGCGAGGGACAACTCGGGATTCTCCTCGAGGCTTTGCAGGGCAATTGGGACGCCTCTCCAGCTGAGACGGGAGACCAAGGGTCCCTTTCCACGTGCCACAGGAATCCTGGGTCTCCTATCAAGTTTCACGAGGAGTCAGGCATCGTCTCCTTTGGAGGCACTGATCTCCACATACCTCTGGAGATTTCAAAGGATTTGAGGCCTCCTGTCGCGATGAGGTGGGGAACTAGGTCTTTCTCTGTGGTCTCCACAGGGGATTCAGACACCCTTTCGTCTTGGGAGATGCAAGACAAGCCTGCATTCCAGTCACTGCAGGGATATCCGGCCTTATTTCGAGTCAGGGCATCGCGGTGTCCATTCCACTTGAGGCCGCAAACTCAGGGTCCCTCTCACATACCTAGAGCTGAGAGAAGCCTCCTCTTGAGGTGCTTGTGGTAAGGTGGTATTCCTCAGGAGTCGAAGCCAGGGACTAACCTCTCATCTCGAGTTGATTTTTGGCCCACGGAGCTCTTTTGTGTTGCTACAGTGACCTCAGGATTCCTCTAGCCTTGAAACAGTGTTCTTGGGGTTTCTCTGGAGTGCCATGAAGGAAATCAAGGCTCCTTTCATGTGTGATGTGCAACACAGAATTGCTCTGCACGCAGTGCAGGGGAATCGGGCCTCATCTCGCGGCGAGGGGGAAGTCTCATGGTTTTTCTTGAGTTGCGGCGGGAACCTGGGGTATATTCTCGAGTTACGACGGGGATGGCCCTTCCACACACGTGTTTGTTCAGCCACGTCAGGACTCTTGCCTAGTTGCGAGACACAACTCGGGATTCTCCTCGAGGCTTGGCAAGGCAATTGGGACGCCTCTCCAGCTGAGGCGTGAGACCAAGTGTCCCTTTCCACGTGCCACAGGAATCCTGGGACTCCTATCAAGTTTCACGAGGAGTCAGGCATCGTCTCCTTTGGAGGCACTGATCTCCGCGTACCTCTGGAGTTTTCAAAGGATGTGAGGCCTCTGGTCGCGATTAGGTGGGGAACTAGGTCTTTCTCTGTGGTCTCCACAGGGGATTCAGACATCCTTTCTTCTTTGGAGATGCAAGACGAGCCTGCATTCAAGTCACTGCAGGGATATCCAGCCTTATTTCGCGTCAGGGCATCGCGGTGTCCATTCCACTTGAGGCCGCAAACTCAGGGTCCCTCTCACATACCTAGAGCTGAGAGAAGCCTCCTCTTGAGGTGCTTGTGGTAAGGTGGTATTCCTCTGGAGACGAATCCAAGGACTAGCCTCTATTTTCGAGTTGATTTTTGGTCCACAGAGTTCTTTCGTGTTGCTACAGTGACCTCAGGATCCCTCTCTCCTTGAAACAATGTTCTTGGGGTTTCTCTGGAGTGCCATCAAGGAAATCAAGGCTCCTTTCATGTGTGATGTGCAAGACGGAATTGCTCTGCACGCAGTGCAGGGGAATCGGGCCTCATCTCGCGGCGAGGGGGAAGTCTCATGGTTTTTCTCGAGTTGCGTCGGGAACCTGGGGTATATTCTCGAGTTACGACGGGGATGGCCCTTCCACACACGTGTTTGTTCAGCCACGTCAGGACTCTTGCCTAGTTGCGAGACACAACTCTGGATTCTCCTCGAGGCTTGGCAAGGCAATTGGGACGCCTCTCCAGCTGAGGCGGGAGACCAAGGGTCCCTTTCCACGTGCCACAGGAATCCTGGGACTCCTATCAAGTTTCAAGAGGAGTCAGGCATCGTCTCCTTTGGAGGCACTGATCTCCGCGTACCTCTGGAGTTTTCAAAGGATGTGAGGCCTCCGGTCGCGATGAGGTGGGGAACTAAGTCTTTCTCTGTGCTTTCCACAGGGGATTCAGACATCCTTTCGTCCTGGGAGATGCAAGACGAGCCTGCATTGAAGTCACTGCAGGGATATCCGGCCTTATTTCGAGTCAGGGCATCGCGGTGTCCATTCCACTTGAGGCCGCAAACTCAGGGTCCCTCTCACATACCTAGAGCTGAGAGAAGCCTCCTCTTGAGGTGCTTGTGGTAAGGTGGTATTCCTCTGGAGACGAATCCAGGGACTAACCTCTCTTTTCGAGTTGATTTTTGGTCCACAGAGTTCTTTCGTGTTGCTACAGTGACCTCAGGATCCCTCTATCCTTGAAACAGTGTTCTTGGGGTTTCTTTGGAGTGCCATCAAGGAAATCAAGGCTCCTTTCATGTGTGATGTGCAAGACGGAATTGCTCTGCACGCAGTACAGGGGAATCGGGCCTCATCTCGCATCGAGGGGGAAGTCTCATGGTTTTTCTCGAGTTGCGGCGGGAACCTGGGGTATATTCTCGAGTTACGACGGGGATGGCCCTTCCACCCACGTGTTTGTTCAGCCACGTCAGGACTCCTGCCTTGTTGCGAGGGACAACTCGGGATTCTCCTCGAGGCTTGGCAGGGCAATTGGAACGCCTCTCCAGCTGAGGCGGGAGACCAAGGGTCCCTTTCCACGTGCCACAAGAATCCTGGGACTCCTATCAAGTTTCACGAGGAGTCAGGCATCGTCTCCTTTGGAGGCACTGATCTCCGCGTACCTCTGGAGTTTTCAAAGGATGTGAGGCCTCCGGTCGCGATGAGGTGGGGAACTAGGTGTTTCTCTGTGGTCTCCACAGGGGATTCAGACATCCTTTCTTCTTGGGAGATGCAAGACGAGCCTGCATTCAAGTCACTGCAGGGATATCCGGCCTTATTTCGAGTCAGGGCATCGCGGTGTCCATTCCACTTGAGGCCGCAAACTCAGGGTCCCTCTCACATACCTAGAGCTGAGAGAAGCCTCCTCTTGAGGTGCTTGTGGTAAGGTGGTATTCCTCTGGAGTCGAAACCAGGGACTAACCCCTCATCTTGAGTTGATTTTTGGCCCACGGAGCTCTTCCGTGTTGCTACAGTGACCTCAGGATCCCTCTAGCCTTGAAACAGTGTTCTTGGGGTTTCTCTGGAATGCCATCAAGGAAATCAAGGCTCCTTTCATGTGTGATGTGCAAGACGGAATTGCTCTGCACGCAGTGCAGGGGAATCGGGCCTCATCTCGCATCGAGGGGGAAGTCTCATGGTTTTTCTCGAGTTGCGGCGGGAACCTGGGGTATATTCTCGAGTTACGACGGGGATGGCCCTTCCACCCACGTGTTTCTTCAGCGACGTCAGGACTCCTGCCTAGTTGCGAGGGACAACTCTGGATTCTCCTCGAGGCTTGACAGGGCAATTGGGACGCCTCTCCAGCTGAGGCGGGAGACCAAGTGTCCCTTTCCAAATGCCACAGGAATCCTGGGACTCCTATCAAGTTTCACGAGGAGTCAGGCATCGTCTCCTTTGGAGGCACTGATCTCCGCGTACCTCTGGAGTTTTCAAAGGATGTGAGGCTATCGGTCGCGATGAGGTGGGGAACTAAGTCTTTCTCTGTGCTTTCCACAGGGGATTCAGACATCCTTTCGTCCTGGGAGATGCAAGACGAGCCTGCATTGAAGTCACTGCAGGGATATCCGGCCTTATTTCGAGTCAGGGCATCGCGGTGTCCATTCCACTTGAGGCCGCAAACTCAGGGTCCCTCTCACATACCTAGAGCTGAGAGAAGCCTCCTCTTGAGGTGCTTGTGGTAAGGTGGTATTCCTCAGGAGTCGACGCCAGGGACTAACCTCTCATCTCGTGTTGATTCTTGGTCCACGGAGCTCTTTCGTGTTGCTACAGTGACCTCAGGATCCCTCTAGCCTTGAAACAGTGTTCTTGGGGTTTCTCTGGAGTGCCATCAAGGAAATCAAGGCTCCTTTCATGTGTGATGTGCAACACGGAATTGCTCTGCACGCAGTGCAGGGGAATCGGACCTCATCTCTCGGCGAGGGGGAAGTCTCATGGTTTTTCTCGAGTTGCGGCGGGAACCTGGGGTATATTCTCGAGTTACGACGGGGATGGCCCTTCCACCCACGTGTTTCTTCAGCGACGTCAGGACTCCTGCCTAGTTGCGAGGGACAACTCGGGATTCTCCTCGAGGCTTTGCAGGGCAATTGGGACGCCTCTCCAGCTGAGACGGGAGACCAAGTGTCCCTTTCCACGTGCCACAGGAATCCTGGGTCTCCTATCAAGTTTCACGAGGAGTCAGGCATCGTCTCCTTTGGAGGCACTGATCTCCGCATACCTCTGGAGTTTTCAAAGGATTTGAGGCCTCCTGTCGCGATGAGGTGGGGAACTAGGTCTTTCTATGTGGTCTCCACAGGGGATTCAGACACCCTTTCGTCTTGGGAGATGCAAGACAAGCCTGCATTCCAGTCACTGCAGGGATATCCGGCCTTATTTCGAGTCAGGGCATCGCGGTGTCCATTCCACTTGAGGCCGCAAACTCAGGGTCCCTCTCACATACCTAGAGCTGAGAGAAGCCTCCTCTTGAGGTGCTTGTGGTAAGGTGGTATTCCTCTGGAGTCGAAGCCAGGGACTAACCTATCATCTCGAGTTGATTTTTGGTCCACGGAGCTCTTTCGTGTTGCTACAGTGACCTCAGGATCCCTCTAGCCTTGAAACAGTGTTCTTGGGGTTTCTCTGGAGTGCCATGAAGGAAATCAAGGCTCCTTTCATGTGTGATGTGCAACACAGAATTGCTCTGCACGCAGTGCAGGGGAATCGGGCCTCATCTCGCGGCGAGGGGGAAGTCTCATGGTTTTACTCGGGTTGCGGCGGGAACCTGGGGTATATTCTCGAGTTACGACGGGGATGGCCCTTCCACACACGTGTTTGTTCAGCCACGTCAGGACTCTTGCCTAGGTGCGAGACACAACTGGGGATTCTTCTCGAGGCTTGGCAAGTCAATTGGGACGCCTCTCCAGCTGAGGCGGGAGACCAAGGGTCCCTTTCCACGTGCCACAGGAATCCTGGGACTCCTATCAAGTTTCACGAGGAGTCAGGCATCGTCTCCTTTGGAGGCACTGATCTCTGCGTACCTCTGGAGTTTTCAAAGGATGTGAGGCCTCCGGTCGCGATGAGGTGGGGAACTAGGTCTTTCTCTGTGGTCTCCACAGGGGATTCAGACATCCTTTCATCTTGGGAGATGCAAGACGTGCCTGCATTCAAGTCACTGCAGGGATATCCGGCCTTATTTCGCGTCAGGGCATCGCGGTGTCCATTCCACTTGAGGCCGCAAACTCAGGGTCCCTCTCACATACCTAGAGCTGAGAGAAGCCTCCTCTTGAGGTGCTTGTGGTAAGGTGGTATTCCTCTGGAGTCGAAGCCAGGGACTAACCTCTCATCTCGAGTTGATTTTTGGTCCACGGAGCTCTTTCGTGTTGCTACAGTGACCTCAGGATCCCTCTAGCCTTGAAACAGTGTTCTTGGGGTTTCTCTGGAGTGCCATGAAGGAAATCAAGGCTCCTTTCATGTGTGATGTGCAACACAGAATTGCTCTGCACGCAGTGCAGGGGAATCAGGCCTCATCTCGCGGCGAGGGGGAAGTCTCATGGTTTTTCTCGAGTTGCGGCGGGAACCTGGGGTATATTCTCGAGTTACGACGGGGATGGCCCTTCCACACACGTGTTTGTTCAGCCACGTCAGGACTCTTGCCTAGTTGCGAGACACAACTCGGGATTCTCCTCGAGGCTTGGCAAGGCAATTGGGACGCCTCTCCAGCTGAGGCGGGAGACCAAGGGTCCCTTTCCACGTGCCACAGGAATCCTGGGACTCCTATCAAGTTTCACGAGGATTCAGGCATCGTCTCCTTTGGAGGCACTGAGCTCCGCGTACCTCTGGAGTTTTCAAAGGATGTGAGGCCTCCGGTCGCGATGAGGTGGGGAACTAGGTCTTTCTCTGTCGTCTCCACAGGGGATTCAGACATCCTTTCTTCTTGGGAGATGCAAGACGAGCCTGCATTCAAGTCACTGCAGGGATATCCAGCTTATTTCGCGTCAGGGCATCGCGGTGTCCATTCCACTTGAGGCCGCAAACTCAGGGTCCCTCTCACATACCTAGAGCTGAGAGAAGCCTCCTCTTGAGGTGCTTGTGGTAAGGTGGTATTCCTCTGGAGTCGAAGCCAGGGACTAACCTCTCATCTCGAGTTGATTTTTGGTCCACGGAGCTCTTTCGTGTTGCTACAGTGACCTCAGGATCCCTCTAGCCTTGAAACAGTGTTCTTGGGGTTTCTCTGGAGTGCCATGAAGGAAATCAAGGCTCCTTTCATGTGTGATGTGCAACACAGAATTGCTCTGCACGCAGTGCAGGGGAATCGGGCCTCATCTCGCATCGAGGGGGAAGTCTCATGGTTTTTCTCGAGTTGCGGCGGGAACCTGTGGTATATTCTCGAGTTACGACGGGGATGGCCCTTCCACCCACGTGTTTGTTCAGCGACGTCAGGACTCCTGCCTAGTTGCGAGGGACAACTCGAGATTCTCCTCGAGGCTTGGCAGGGCAATTGGAACGCCTCTCCAGCTGAGGCGGGAGACCAAGGGTCCCTTTCCGCGTGCCACAAGAATCCTGGGACTCCTATCAAGTTTCACGAGGAGTCAGGCATCGTCTCCTTTGGAGGCACTGATGTCCGCGTACCTCTGGAGTTTTCAAAGGATGTGAGGCTTCCGGTAGCGATGCCGTGGGGAACTAGGTGCTTCTCTGTGGTCTCCACTGGGGATTCAGACATCCTTTCTTCTTGGGAGATGCAAGACGAGCCTGCATTCAAGTCACTGCAGGGATATCCGGCCTTATTTCGAGTCAGGGCATCGCGGTGTCCATTCCACTTGAGACCGCAATCTCAGGATCCCTCTCACATACCTAGAGCTGAGAGAAGCCTCCTCTTGAGGTGCTTGTGGTAAGGTGGTATTCCTCAGGAGTCGAAGCCAGGGACTAACCTCTCATCTCGTGTTGATTCTTGGTCCACGGAGCTCTTTCGTGTTGCTACAGTGACCTCAGGATCCCTCTAGCCTTGAAACAGTGTTCTTGGGGTTTCTCTGGAGTGCCATCAAGGAAATCAAGGCTCCTTTCATGTGTGATGTGCAAGACGGAATTGCTCTGCATGCAGTACAGGGGAATCGGGCCTCATCTCGCGGCGAGGGGGAAGTCTCATGGTTTTTCTCGAGTTGCGGTGGGAACCTGGGGTATATTCTCGAGTTACGACGGGGATGGCCCTTCCACCCACGTGTTTGTTCAGCCACGTCAGGACTCTTGCCTAGTTGCGAGACACAACTCGGGATTCTCCTCGAGGCTTGGCAAGGCAATTGGGACGCCTCTCCAGCTGAGGCGGGAGACCAAGTGTCCCTTTCCACGTGCCACAGGAATCCTGGGACTCCTATCAAGTTTCACGAGGAGTCAGGCATCGTCTCCTTTGGAGGCACTGATCTCCGCGTACCTCTGGAGTTTTCAAAGGATGTGAGGCTATCGGTCGCGATGAGGTGGGGAACTAAGTCTTTCTCTGTGCTTTCCACAGGGGATTCAGACATCCTTTCGTCCTGGGAGATGCAAGACGAGCCTGCATTGAAGTCACTGCAGGGATATCCGGCCTTATTTCGAGTCAGGGCATCGCGGTGTCCATTCCACTTGAGGCCGCAAACTCAGGGTCCCTCTCACATACCTAGAGCTGAGAGAAGCCTCCTCTTGAGGTGCTTGTGGTAAGGTGGTATTCCTCTGGAGACGAATCCAGGGACTAACCTCTCTTTTCGAGTTGATTTTTGGTCCACAGAGTTCTTTCGTGTTGCTACAGTGACCTCAGGATCCCTCTATCCTTGAAACAGTGTTCTTGGGGTTTCTCTGGAGTGCCATCAAGGAAATCAAGGCTCCTTTCATGTGTGATGTGCAAGACGGAATTGCTCTGCACGCAGTACAGGGGAATCGGGCCTCATCTCGCATCGAGGGGGAAGTCTCATGGTTTTTCTCGAGTTGCGGCGGGAACCTGGGGTATATTCTCGAGTTACGACGGGGATGGCC
Organism: Cervus elaphus; assembly: GCF_910594005.1. Classification (NCBI taxonomy): domain Eukaryota; kingdom Metazoa; phylum Chordata; class Mammalia; order Artiodactyla; family Cervidae; genus Cervus; species Cervus elaphus. The sequence continues at coordinate 1,511,321 of NC_057846.1, forward strand.
CTTCCACACACGTGTTTGTTCAGCCACGTCAGGACTCCTGCCTTGTTGCGAGGGACAACTCGGGATTCTCCTCGAGGCTTGGCAGGGCAATTGGAACGCCTCTCCAGCTGAGGCGGGAGACCAAGGGTCCCTTTCCACGTGCCACAAGAATCCTGGGACTCCTATCAAGTTTCACGAGGAGTCAGGCATCGTCTCCTTTGGAGGCACTGATCTCCGCGTACCTCTGGAGTTTTCAAAGGATGTGAGGCCTCCGGTCGCGATGAGGTGGGGAACTAGGTGTTTCTCTGTGGTCTCCACAGGGGATTCAGACATCCTTTCTTCTTGGGAGATGCAAGACGAGCCTGCATTCAAGTCACTGCAGGGATATCCGGCCTTATTTCGAGTCAGGGCATCGCGGTGTCCATTCCACTTGAGGCCGCAAACTCAGGGTCCCTCTCACATACCTAGAGCTGAGAGAAGCCTCCTCTTGAGGTGCTTGTGGTAAGGTGGTATTCCTCTGGAGTCGAAGCCAGGGACTAACCCCTCATCTTGAGTTGATTTTTGGCCCACGGAGCTCTTCCGTGTTGCTACAGTGACCTCAGGATCCCTCTAGCCTTGAAACAGTGTTCTTGGGGTTTCTCTGGAATGCCATCAAGGAAATCAAGGCTCCTTTCATGTGTGATGTGCAAGACGGAATTGCTCTGCACGCAGTGCAGGGGAATCGGGCCTCATCTCGCATCGAGGGGGAAGTCTCATGGTTTTTCTCGAGTTGCGGCGGGAACCTGGGGTATATTCTCGAGTTACGACGGGGATGGCCCTTCCACCCACGTGTTTCTTCAGCGACGTCAGGACTCCTGCCTAGTTGCGAGGGACAACTCTGGATTCTCCTCGAGGCTTGACAGGGCAATTGGGACGCCTCTCCAGCTGAGGCGGGAGACCAAGTGTCCCTTTCCAAATGCCACAGGAATCCTGGGACTCCTATCAAGTTTCACGAGGAGTCAGGCATCGTCTCCTTTGGAGGCACTGATCTCCGCGTACCTCTGGAGTTTTCAAAGGATGTGAGGCTATCGGTCGCGATGAGGTGGGGAACTAAGTCTTTCTCTGTGCTTTCCACAGGGGATTCAGACATCCTTTCGTCCTGGGAGATGCAAGACGAGCCTGCATTGAAGTCACTGCAGGGATATCCGGCCTTATTTCGAGTCAGGGCATCACGGTGTCCATTCCACTTGAGGCCGCAAACTCAGGGTCCCTCTCACATACCTAGAGCTGAGAGAAGCCTCCTCTTGAGGTGCTTGTGGTAAGGTGGTATTCCTCAGGAGTCGACGCCAGGGACTAACCTCTCATCTCGTGTTGATTCTTGGTCCACGGAGCTCTTTCGTGTTGCTACAGTGACCTCAGGATCCCTCTAGCCTTGAAACAGTGTTCTTGGGGTTTCTTTAGAGTGCCATCAAGGAAATCAAGGCTCCTTTCATGTGTGATGTGCAACACGGAATTGCTCTGCACGCAGTGCAGGGGAATCGGACCTCATCTCTCGGCGAGGGGGAAGTCTCATGGTTTTTCTCGAGTTGCGGCGGGAACCTGGGGTATATTCTCGAGTTACGACGGGGATGGCCCTTCCACCCACGTGTTTCTTCAGCGACGTCAGGACTCCTGCCTAGTTGCGAGGGACAACTCGGGATTCTCCTCGAAGCTTTGCAGGGCAATTGGGACGCCTCTCCAGCTGAGACGGGAGACCAAGTGTCCCTTTCCACGTGCCACAGGAATCCTGGGTCTCCTATCAAGTTTCACGAGGAGTCAGGCATCGTCTCCTTTGGAGGCACTGATCTCCGCATACCTCTGGAGTTTTCAAAGGATTTGAGGCCTCCTGTCGCGATGAGGTGGGGAACTAGGTCTTTCTCTGTGGTCTCCACAGGGGATTCAGACAACCTTTCGTCTTGGGAGATGCAAGACAAGCCTGCATTCCAGTCACTGCAGGGATATCCGGCCTTATTTCGAGTCAGGGCATCGCGGTGTCCATTCCACTTGAGGCCGCAAACTCAGGGTCCCTCTCACATACCTAGAGCTGAGAGAAGCCTCCTCTTGAGGTGCTTGTGGTAAGGTGGTATTCCTCTGGAGTCGAAGCCAGGGACTAACCTCTCATCTCGAGTTGATTTTTGGTCCACGGAGCTCTTTCGTGTTGCTACAGTGACCTCAGGATCCCTCTAGCCTTGAAACAGTGTTCTTGGGGTTTCTCTGGAGTGCCATGAAGGAAATCAAGGCTCCTTTCATGTGTGATGTGCAACACAGAATTGCTCTGCACGCAGTGCAGGGGAATCGGGCCTCATCTCGCGGCGAGGGGGAAGTCTCATGGTTTTACTCGGGTTGCGGCGGGAACCTGGGGTATATTCTCGAGTTACGACGGGGATGGCCCTTCCACACACGTGTTTGTTCAGCCACGTCAGGACTCTTGCCTAGGTGCGAGACACAACTGGGGATTCTTCTCGAGGCTTGGCAAGTCAATTGGGACGCCTCTCCAGCTGAGGCGGGAGACCAAGGGTCCCTTTCCACGTGCCACAGGAATCCTGGGACTCCTATCAAGTTTCACGAGGAGTCAGGCATCGTCTCCTTTGGAGGCACTGATCTCTGCGTACCTCTGGAGTTTTCAAAGGATGTGAGGCCTCCGGTCGCGATGAGGTGGGGAACTAGGTCTTTCTCTGTGGTCTCCACAGGGGATTCAGACATCCTTTCATCTTGGGAGATGCAAGACGTGCCTGCATTCAAGTCACTGCAGGGATATCCGGCCTTATTTCGCGTCAGGGCATCGCGGTGTCCATTCCACTTGAGGCCGCAAACTCAGGGTCCCTCTCACATACCTAGAGCTGAGAGAAGCCTCCTCTTGAGGTGCTTGTGGTAAGGTGGTATTCCTCTGGAGTCGAAGCCAGGGACTAACCTATCATCTCGAGTTGATTTTTGGTCCACGGAGCTCTTTCGTGTTGCTACAGTGACCTCAGGATCCCTCTAGCCTTGAAACAGTGTTCTTGGGGTTTCTCTGGAGTGCCATGAAGGATATCAAGGCTCCTTTCATGTGTGATGTGCAACACAGAATTGCTCTGCACGCAGTGCAGGGGAATCAGGCCTCATCTCGCGGCGAGGGGGAAGTCTCATGGTTTTTCTCGAGTTGCGGCGGGAACCTGGGGTATATTCTCGAGTTACGACGGGGATGGCCCTTCCACACACGTGTTTGTTCAGCCACGTCAGGACTCTTGCCTAGTTGCGAGACACAACTCGGGATTCTCCTCGAGGCTTGGCAAGGCAATTGGGACGCCTCTCCAGCTGAGGCGGGAGACCAAGGTTCCCTTTCCACGTGCCACAGGAATCCTGGGACTCCTATCAAGTTTCACGAGGATTCAGGCATCGTCTCCTTTGGAGGCACTGAGCTCCGCGTACCTCTGGAGTTTTCAAAGGATGTGAGGCCTCCGGTCGCGATGAGGTGGGGAACTAGGTCTTTCTCTGTCGTCTCCACAGGGGATTCAGACATCCTTTCTTCTTGGGAGATGCAAGACGAGCCTGCATTCAAGTCACTGCAGGGATATCCAGCTTATTTCGCGTCAGGGCATCGCGGTGTCCATTCCACTTGAGGCCGCAAACTCAGGGTCCCTCTCACATACCTAGAGCTGAGAGAAGCCTCCTCTTGAGGTGCTTGTGGTAAGGTGGTATTCCTCTGGAGTCGAAGCCAGGGACTAACCTCTCATCTCGAGTTGATTTTTGGTCCACGGAGCTCTTTCGTGTTGCTACAGTGACCTCAGGATCCCTCTAGCCTTGAAACAGTGTTCTTGGGGTTTCTCTGGAGTGCCATGAAGGAAATCAAGGCTCCTTTCATGTGTGATGTGCAACACAGAATTGCTCTGCACGCAGTGCAGGGGAATCGGGCCTCATCTCGCGGCGAGGGGGAAGTCTCATGGTTTTTTTCGAGTTGCGGCGGGAAACTGGGGTATATTCTCGAGTTACGACGGGGATGGCCCTTCCACACACGTGTGTGTTCAGCCACGTCAGGACTCTTGCCTAGTTGCGAGACACAACTCGGGATTCTCCTCGAGGCTTGGCAAGGCAATTGGGACGCCTCTCCAGCTGAGGCGGGAGACCAAGTGTCCCTTTCCACGTGCCACAGGAATCCTGGGACTCCTATCAAGTTTCAAGAGGAGTCAGGCATCGTCTCCTTTGGAGGCACTGATCTCCGCGTACCTCTGGAGTTTTCAAAGGATGTGAGGCCTCCGGTCGCGATGAGGTGGGGAACTAAGTCTTTCTCTGTGCTTTCCACAGGGGATTCAGACATCCTTTCGTCCTGGGAGATGCAAGACGAGCCTGTATTGAAGTCACTGCAGGGATATCCGGCCTTATTTCGAGTCAGGGCATCGCGGTGTCCATTCCACTTGAGGCCGCAAACTCAGGGTCCCTCTCACATACCTAGAGCTGAGAGAAGCCTCCTCTTGAGGTGCTTGTGGTAAGGTGGTATTCCTCTGGAGACGAATCCAGGGACTAACCTCTCTTTTCGAGTTCATTTTTGGTCCACAGAGTTCTTTCGTGTTGCTACAGTGACCTCAGGATCCCTCTAGCCTTGAAACAGTGTTCTTGGGGTTTCTCTGGAGTGCCATCAAGGAAATCAAGGCTCCTTTCATGTGTGATGTGCAAGACGGAATTGCTCTGCACGCAGTACAGGGGAATCGGGCCTCATCTCGCATCGAGGGGGAAGTCTCATGGTTTTTCTCGAGTTGCGGCGGGAACCTGTGGTATATTCTCGAGTTACGACGGGGATGGCCCTTCCACCCACGTGTTTGTTCAGCGACGTCAGGACTCCTGCCTAGTTGCGAGGGACAACTCGGGATTCTCCTCGAGGCTTGGCAGGGCAATTGGAACGCCTCTCCAGCTGAGGCGGGAGACCAAGGGTCCCTTTCCGCGTGCCACAAGAATCCTGGGACTCCTATCAAGTTTCACGAGGAGTCAGGCATCGTCTCCTTTGGAGGCACTGATGTCCGCGTACCTCTGGAGTTTTCAAACGATGTGAGGCTTCCGGTAGCGATGCCGTGGGGAACTAGGTGTTTCTCTGTGGTCTCCACTGGGGATTCAGACATCCTTTCTTCTTGGGAGATGCAAGACGAGCCTGCATTCAAGTCACTGCAGGGATATCCAGCTTATTTCGCGTCAGGGCATCGCGGTGTCCATTCCACTTGAGGCCGCAAACTCAGGGTCCCTCTCACATACCTAGAGCTGAGAGAAGCCTCCTCTTGAGGTGCTTGTGGTAAGGTGGTATTCCTCTGGAGTCGAAGCCAGGGACTAACCTCTCATCTCGAGTTGATTTTTGGTCCACGGAGCTCTTTCGTGTTGCTACAGTGACCTCAGGATCCCTCTAGCCTTGAAACAGTGTTCTTGGGGTTTCTCTGGAGTGCCATGAAGGAAATCAAGGCTCCTTTCATGTGTGATGTGCAACACAGAATTGCTCTGCACGCAGTGCAGGGGAATCGGGCCTCATCTCGCGGCGAGGGGGAAGTCTCATGGTTTTTTTCGAGTTGCGGCGGGAAACTGGGGTATATTCTCGAGTTACGACGGGGATGGCCCTTCCACACACGTGTGTGTTCAGCCACGTCAGGACTCTTGCCTAGTTGCGAGACACAACTCGGGATTCTCCTCGAGGCTTGGCAAGGCAATTGGGACGCCTCTCCAGCTGAGGCGGGAGACCAAGTGTCCCTTTCCACGTGCCACAGGAATCCTGGGACTCCTATCAAGTTTCAAGAGGAGTCAGGCATCGTCTCCTTTGGAGGCACTGATCTCCGCGTACCTCTGGAGTTTTCAAAGGATGTGAGGCCTCCGGTCGCGATGAGGTGGGGAACTAAGTCTTTCTCTGTGCTTTCCACAGGGGATTCAGACATCCTTTCGTCCTGGGAGATGCAAGACGAGCCTGTATTGAAGTCACTGCAGGGATATCCGGCCTTATTTCGAGTCAGGGCATCGCGGTGTCCATTCCACTTGAGGCCGCAAACTCAGGGTCCCTCTCACATACCTAGAGCTGAGAGAAGCCTCCTCTTGAGGTGCTTGTGGTAAGGTGGTATTCCTCTGGAGACGAATCCAGGGACTAACCTCTCTTTTCGAGTTCATTTTTGGTCCACAGAGTTCTTTCGTGTTGCTACAGTGACCTCAGGATCCCTCTAGCCTTGAAACAGTGTTCTTGGGGTTTCTCTGGAGTGCCATCAAGGAAATCAAGGCTCCTTTCATGTGTGATGTGCAAGACGGAATTGCTCTGCACGCAGTACAGGGGAATCGGGCCTCATCTCGCATCGAGGGGGAAGTCTCATGGTTTTTCTCGAGTTGCGGCGGGAACCTGTGGTATATTCTCGAGTTACGACGGGGATGGCCCTTCCACCCACGTGTTTGTTCAGCGACGTCAGGACTCCTGCCTAGTTGCGAGGGACAACTCGGGATTCTCCTCGAGGCTTGGCAGGGCAATTGGAACGCCTCTCCAGCTGAGGCGGGAGACCAAGGGTCCCTTTCCGCGTGCCACAAGAATCCTGGGACTCCTATCAAGTTTCACGAGGAGTCAGGCATCGTCTCCTTTGGAGGCACTGATGTCCGCGTACCTCTGGAGTTTTCAAACGATGTGAGGCTTCCGGTAGCGATGCCGTGGGGAACTAGGTGTTTCTCTTTGGTCTCCACTGGGGATTCAGACATCCTTTCTTCTTGGGAGATGCAAGACGAGCCTGCATTCAAGTCACTGCAGGGATATCCGGCCTTATTTCGAGTCAGGGCATCGCGGTGTCCATTCCACTTGAGACCGCAATCTCAGGATCCCTCTCACATACCTAGAGCTGAGAGAAGCCTCCTCTTGAGGTGCTTGTGGTAAGGTGGTATTCCTCAGGAGTCGAAGCCAGGGACTAACCTCTCATCTCGTGTTGATTCTTGGTCCACGGAGCTCTTTCGTGTTGCTACAGTGACCTCAGGATCCCTCTAGCCTTGAAACAGTGTTCTTGGGGTTTCTCTGGAGTGCCATCAAGGAAATCAAGGCTCCTTTCATGTGTGATGTGCAAGACGGAATTGCTCTGCATGCAGTACAGGGGAATCGGGCCTCATCTCGCGGCGAGGGGGAAGTCTCATGGTTTTTCTCGAGTTGCGGTGGGAACCTGGGGTATATTCTCGAGTTACGACGGGGATGGCCCTTCCACCCACGTGTTTGTTCAGCCACGTCAGGACTCTTGCCTAGTTGCGAAACACAACTCGGGATTCTCCTCGAGGCTTGGCAAGGCAATTGGGACGCCTCTCCAGCGGAGGCGGGAGACCAAGGGTCCCTTTCCACGTGCCACAGGAATCCTGGGACTCCTATCAAGTTTCACGAGGAGTCAGGCATCGTCTCCTTTGGAGGCACTGATCTCTGCGTACCTCTGGAGTTTTCAAAGGATGTGAGGCTATCGGTCGCGATGAGGTGGGGAACTAAGTCTTTCTCTGTGCTTTCCACAGGGGATTCAGACATCCTTTCGTCCTGGGAGATGCAAGACGAGCCTGCATTGAAGTCACTGCAGGGATATCCGGCCTTATTTCGAGTCAGGGCATCGCGGTGTCCATTCCACTTGAGGCCGCAAACTCAGGGTCCCTCTCACATACCTAGAGCTGAGAGAAGCCTCCTCTTGAGGTGCTTGTGGTAAGGTGGTATTCCTCTGGAGACGAATCCAGGGACTAACCTCTCTTTTCGAGTTGATTTTTGGTCCACAGAGTTCTTTCGTGTTGCTACAGTGACCTCAGGATCCCTCTATCCTTGAAACAGTGTTCTTGGGGTTTCTCTGGAGTGCCATCAAGGAAATCAAGGCTCCTTTCATGTGTGATGTGCAAGACGGAATTGCTCTGCACGCAGTACAGGGGAATCGGGCCTCATCTCGCATCGAGGGGGAAGTCTCATGGTTTTTCTCGAGTTGCGGCGGGAACCTGGGGTATATTCTCGAGTTACGATGGGGATGGCCCTTCCACCCACGTGTTTGTTCAGCCACGTCAGGACTCCTGCCTTGTTGCGAGGGACAACTCGGGATTCTCCTCGAGGCTTGGCAGGGCAATTGGAACGCCTCTCCAGCTGAGGCGGGAGACCAAGGGTCCCTTTCCACGTGCCACAAGAATCCTGGGACTCCTATCAAGTTTCACGAGGAGTCAGGCATCGTCTCCTTTGGAGGCACTGATCTCCGCGTACCTCTGGAGTTTTCAAAGGATGTGAGGCCTCCGGTCGCGATGAGGTGGGGAACTAGGTCTTTCTCTGTGGTCTCCACAGGGGATTCAGACATCCTTTCTTCTTGGGAGATGCAAGACGAGCCTGCATTCAAGTCACTGCAGGGATATCCGGCCTTATTTCGAGTCAGGGCATCGCGGTGTCCATTCCTCCTGAGGCCGCAAACTCAGGGTCCCTCTCACATACCTAGAGCTGAGAGAAGCCTCCTCTTGAGGTGCTTGTGGTAAGGTGGTATTCCTCTGGAGTCGAAGCCAGGGACTAACCCCTCATCTTGAGTTGATTTTTGGCCCACGGAGCTCTTCCGTGTTGCTACAGTGACCTCAGGATCCCTCTAGCCTTGAAACAGTGTTCTTGGGGTTTCTCTGGAATGCCATCAAGGAAATCAAGGCTCCTTTCATGTGGGATGTGCAAGACGGAATTGCTCTGCACGCAGTGCAGGGGAATCGGGCCTCATCTCGCATCGAGGGGGAAGTCTCATGGTTTTTCTCGAGTTGCGGCGGGAACCTGGGGTATATTCTCGAGTTACGACGGGGATGGCCCTTCCACCCACGTGTTTCTTCAGCGACGTCAGGACTCCTGCCTAGTTGCGAGGGACAACTCTGGATTCTCCTCGAGGCTTGACAGGGCAATTGGGACGCCTCTCCAGCTGAGGCGGGAGACCAAGTGTCCCTTTCCAAATGCCACAGGAATCCTGGGACTCCTATCAAGTTTCACGAGGAGTCAGGCATCGTCTCCTTTGGAGGCACTGATCTCCGCGTACCTCTGGAGTTTTCAAAGGATGTGAGGCTATCGGTCGCGATGAGGTGGGGAACTAAGTCTTTCTCTGTGCTTTCCACAGGGGATTCAGACATCCTTTCGTCCTGGGAGATGCAAGACGAGCCTGCATTGAAGTCACTGCAGGGATATCCGGCCTTATTTCGAGTCAGGGCATCGCGGTGTCCATTCCACTTGAGGCCGCAAACTCAGGGTCCCTCTCACATACCTAGAGCTGAGAGAAGCCTCCTCTTGAGGTGCTTGTCGTAAGGTGGTATTCCTCAGGAGTCGACGCCAGGGACTAACCTCTCATCTCGTGTTGATTCTTGGTCCACGGAGCTCTTTCGTGTTGCTACAGTGACCTCAGGATCCCTCTAGCCTTGAAACAGTGTTCTTGGGGTTTCTTTAGAGTGCCATCAAGGAAATCAAGGCTCCTTTCATGTGTGATGTGCAACACGGAATTGCTCTGCACGCAGTGCAGGGGAATCGGACCTCATCTCTCGGCGAGGGGGAAGTCTCATGGTTTTTCTCGAGTTGCGGCGGGAACCTGGGGTATATTCTCGAGTTACGACGGGGATGGCCCTTCCACCCACGTGTTTCTTCAGCGACGTCAGGACTCCTGCCTAGTTGCGAGGGACAACTCGGGATTCTCCTCGAGGCTTTGCAGGGCAATTGGGACGCCTCTCCAGCTGAGACGGGAGACCAAGTGTCCCTTTCCACGTGCCACAGGAATCCTGGGTCTCCTATCAAGTTTCACGAGGAGTCAGGCATCGTCTCCTTTGGAGGCACTGATCTCCGCATACTTCTGGAGTTTTCAAAGGATTTGAGGCCTCCTGTCGCGATGAGGTGGGGAACTAGGTCTTTCTATGTGGTCTCCACAGGGGATTCAGACACCCTTTCGTCTTGGGAGATGCAAGACAAGCCTGCATTCCAGTCACTGCAGGGATATCCGGCCTTATTTCGAGTCAGGGCATCGCAGTGTCCATTCCACTTGAGGCCGCAAACTCAGGGTCCCTCTCACATACCTAGAGCTGAGAGAAGCCTCCTCTTGAGGTGCTTGTGGTAAGGTGGTATTCCTCTGGAGTCGAAGCCAGGGACTAACCTCTCATCTCGAGTTGATTTTTGGTCCACGGAGCTCTTTCGTGTTGCTACAGTGACCTCAGGATCCCTCTAGCCTTGAAACAGTGTTCTTGGGGTTTCTCTGGAGTGCCATGAAGGAAATCAAGGCTCCTTTCATGTGTGATGTGCAACACAGAATTGCTCTGCACGCAGTGCAGGGGAATCGGGCCTCATCTCGCGGCGAGGGGGAAGTCTCATGGTTTTACTCGGGTTGCGGCGGGAACCTGGGGTATATTCTCGAGTTACGACGGGGATGGCCCTTCCACACACGTGTTTGTTCAGCCACGTCAGGACTCTTGCCTAGGTGCGAGACACAACTGGGGATTCTTCTCGAGGCTTGGCAAGTCAATTGGGACGCCTCTCCAGCTGAGGCGGGAGACCAAGGGTCCCTTTCCACGTGCCACAGGAATCCTGGGACTCCTATCAAGTTTCACGAGGAGTCAGGCATCGTCTCCTTTGGAGGCACTGATCTCTGCGTACCTCTAGAGTTTTCAAAGGATGTGAGGCCTCCGGTCGCGATGAGGTGGGGAACTAGGTCTTTCTCTGTGGTCTCCACAGGGGATTCAGACATCCTTTCATCTTGGGAGATGCAAGACGTGCCTGCATTCAAGTCACTGCAGGGATATCCGGCCTTATTTCGCGTCAGGGCATCACGGTGTCCATTCCACTTGAGGCCGCAAACTCAGGGTCCCTCTCACATACCTAGAGCTGAGAGAAGCCTCCTCTTGAGGTGCTTGTGGTAAGGTGGTATTCCTCTGGAGTCGAAGCCAGGGACTAACCTCTCATCTCGAGTTGATTTTTGGTCCACGGAGCTCTTTCGTGTTGCTACAGTGACCTCAGGATCCCTCTAGCCTTGAAACAGTGTTCTTGGGGTTTCTCTGGAGTGCCATGAAGGAAATCAAGGCTCCTTTCATGTGTGATGTGCAACACAGAATTGCTCTGCACGCAGTGCAGGGGAATCAGGCCTCATCTCGCGGCGAGGGGGAAGTCTCATGGTTTTTCTCGAGTTGCGGCGGGAACCTGGGGTATATTCTCGAGTTACGACGGGGATGGCCCTTCCACACACGTGTTTGTTCAGCCACGTCAGGACTCTTGCCTAGTTGCGAGACACAACTCGGGATTCTCCTCGAGGCTTGGCAAGGCAATTGGGACGCCTCTCCAGCTGAGGCGGGAGACCAAGGGTCCCTTTCCACGTGCCACAGGAATCCTGGGACTCCTATCAAGTTTCACGAGGATTCAGGCATCGTCTCCTTTGGAGGCACTGAGCTCCGCGTACCTCTGGAGTTTTCAAAGGATGTGAGGCCTCCGGTCGCGATGAGGTGGGGAACTAGGTCTTTCTCTGTCGTCTCCACAGGGGATTCAGACATCCTTTCTTCTTGGGAGATGCAAGACGAGCCTGCATTCAAGTCACTGCAGGGATATCCAGCTTATTTCGCGTCAGGGCATCGCGGTGTCCATTCCACTTGAGGCCGCAAACTCAGGGTCCCTCTCACATACCTAGAGCTGAGAGAAGCCTCCTCTTGAGGTGCTTGTGGTAAGGTGGTATTCCTCTGGAGTCGAAGCCAGGGACTAACCTCTCATCTCGAGTTGATTTTTGGTCCACGGAGCTCTTTCGTGTTGCTACAGTGACCTCAGGATCCCTCTAGCCTTGAAACAGTGTTCTTGGGGTTTCTCTGGAGTGCCATGAAGGAAATCAAGGCTCCTTTCATGTGTGATGTGCAACACAGAATTGCTCTGCACGCAGTGCAGGGGAATCGGGCCTCATCTCGCGGCGAGGGGGAAGTCTCATGGTTTTTTTCGAGTTGCGGCGGGAAACTGGGGTATATTCTCGAGTTACGACGGGGATGGCCCTTCCACCCCCGTGTGTGTTCAGCCACGTCAGGACTTTGCCTAGTTGCGAGACACAACTCGGGATTCTCCTCGAGGCTTGGCAAGGCAATTGGGACGCCTCTCCAGCTGAGGCGGGAGACCAAGTGTCCCTTTCCACGTGCCACAGGAATCCTGGGACTCCTATCAAGTTTCACGAGGAGTCAGGCATCGTCTCCTTTGGAGGCACTGATCTTCGCGTACCTCTGGAGTTTTCAAAGGATGTGAGGCCTCCGGTCGCGATAAGGTGGAGAACTAGGTCTTTCTCTGTGGTCTCCACAGGGGATTCAGACATCCTTTCATCTTCGGAGATGCAAGACGAGCCTGCATTCAAGTCACTGCAGGGATATCCAGCCTTATTTCACGTCAGGGCATCGCGGTGTCCATTCCACTTGAGGCCGCAAACTCAGGGTCCCTCTCACATACCTAGAGCTGAGAGAAGCCTCCTCTTGAGGTGCTTGTGGTAAGGTGGTATTCCTCTGGAATCGAAGCCAGGGACTAACCTCTCATCTCGAGTTGATTTTTGGCCCACGGAGCTCTTTCGTGTTGCTACAGTGACCTCAGGATCCCTCTAGCCTTGAAACAGTGTTCTTGGGATTTCTCTGGAGTGCCATCAAGGAAATCAAGGCTCCTTTCATGTGTGATGTGCAACACGGAATTGCTCTGCACGCAGTGCAGGGGAATCGGGCCTCATCTCGCTTCGAGGGGGAAGTCTCATGGTTTTTCTCGAGTTGCGGCGGGAACCTGGGGTATATTCTCGAGTTACGACGGGGATGGCCCTTGCACCCACGTGTTTGTTCAGCGACGTCAGGACTCCTGCCTAGTTGCGAGGGACAACTCTGGATTCTCCTCGAAGCTTGGCAGGGCAATTGGGACGCCTCTCCAGCTGAGGCGGGAGACCAAGTGTCCCTTTCCAAGTGCCACAGGAATCCAGGGACTCCTATCAAGTTTCACGAGGAGTCAGGCATCGTCTCCTTTGGAGGCACTGATCTCCGCGTACCTCTGGAGTTTTCAAAGGATGTGAGGCCTCCGGTCGCGATGAGGTGGGGAACTAGATGATTCTCTGTGGTCTCCACAGGGGATTCAGACATCCTTTCTTCTTGGGAGATGCAAGACGAGCCTGCATTCAAGTCACTGCAGGGATATCCGGCCTTATTTCGAGTCAGGGCATCGCGGTGTCCATTCCACTTGAGGCCGCAAACTCAGGATCCCTCTCACATACCTAGAGCTGAGAGAAGCCTCCTCTTGAGGTGCTTGTCGTAAGGTGGTATTCCTCAGAAGTCGAAGCCAGGGACTAACCTCTCATCTCGTGTTGATTCTTGGTCCACGGAGCTCTTTCGTGTTGCTACAGTGACCTCAGGATCCCTCTAGCCTTGAAACAGTGTTCTTGGGGTTTCTCTGGAGTGCCATCAAGGAAATCAAGGCTCCTTTCATGTGTGATGTGCAACACGGAATTGCTCTGCACGCAGTGCAGGGGAATCGGGCCTCATCTCGCGGCGAGGGGGAAGTCTCATGGTTTTTCTCGAGTTGCGGCGGGAACCTGGGGTATATTCTCGAGTTACGACGGGGATGGCCCTTCCACACACGTGTTTCTTCAGCGACGTCAGGACTCCTGCCTAGTTGCGAGGGACAACTCGGGATTCTCCTCGAGGCTTTGCAGGGCAATTGGGATGCCTCTCCAGCTGAGACGGGAGACCAAGGGTCCCTTTCCACATGCCACAGGAAACCTGGGACTCCTATCAAGTTTCACGAGGAGTCAGGCATCGTCTCCTTTGGAGGCACTGATCTCCGCATACCTCTGGAATTTTCAAAGGATTTGAGGCCTCCTGTCGCCATGAGGTGTGAAACTAGGTCTTTCTCTGTGGTCTCCACAGGGGATTCAGACACCCTTTCGTCTTGGGAGATGCAAGACGAGCCTGCATTCCAGTCACTGCAGGGATATCCGGGCTTATTTCGAGTCAGGGCATCGCGGTGTCCATTCCACTTGAGGCCGCAAACTCAGGGTCCCTCTCACATACCTAGAGCTGAGAGAAGCCTCCTCTTGAGGTGCTTGTGGTAAGGTGGTATTCCTCTGGAATTGAAGCCAGGGACTAGCCTCTCATCTCGAGTTGATTTTTGGTCCACGGAGCTCTTTCGTGTTGCTACAGTGACCTCAGGATCCCTCTAGCCTTGAAACAGTGTTCTTGGGGTTTCTCTGGAGTGCCATCAAGGAAATCAAGGCTCCTTTCATGTGTGATGTGCAAGACGGAATTGCTCTGCACGCAGTGCAGGGGAATCGGGCCTCATCTCTCGGCGAGGGGGAAGTCTCATGGTTTTTCTCGAGTTGCGGCGGGAACCTGGGGTATATTCTCGAGTTACGACGGGGATGGCCCTTCCACACACGTGTTTCTTCAGCGTCGTCAGGACTCCTGCCTAGTTGCGAGGGACAACTCTGGATTCTCCTCGAGGCTTGGCAGGGCAATTGGGACGCCTCTCCAGCTGAGGCGGGAGACCAAGTGTCCCTTTCCAAGTGCCACAGGAATCCTGGGACTCCTATCAAGTTTCACGAGGAGTCAGGCATCGTCTCCTTTGGAGGCACTGATCTCCGCGTACCTCTGGAGTTTTCAAAGGATGTGAGGCTATCGGTCGCGATGAGGTGGGGAACTAAGTCTTTCTCTGTGCTTTCCACAGGGGATTCAGACATCCTTTCGTCCTGGGAGATGCAAGACGAGCCTGCATTGAAGTCACTGCAGGGATATCCGGCCTTATTTCGAGTCAGGGCATCGCGGTGTCCATTCCACTTGAGGCCGCAAACTCAGGGTCCCTCTCACATACCTAGAGCTGAGAGAAGCCTCCTCTTGAGGTGCTTGTGGTAAGGTGGTATTCCTCTGGAGACGAATCCAGGGACTAACCTCTCTTTTCGAGTTGATTTTTGGTCCACAGAGTTCTTTCGTGTTGCTACAGTGACCTCAGGATCCCTCTAGCCTTGAAACAGTGTTCTTGGGGTTTCTCTGGAGTGCCATCAAGGAAATCAAGGCTCCTTTCATGTGTGATGTGCAAGACGGAATTGCTCTGCACACAGTACAGGGGAATCGGGCCTCATCTAGCATCGAGGGGGAAGTCTCATGGTTTTTCTCGAGTTGCGGCGGGAACCTGGGGTATATTCTCGAGTTACGACGGGGATGGCCCTTCCACCCACATGTTTCTTCAGCGACGTCAGGACTCCTGCCTAGTTGCGAGGAACAACTCTGCATTCTCCTCGAGGCTTGGCAGGGCAATTGGGACGCCTCTCCAGCTGAGGCGGGAGACCAAGTGTCCCTTTCCAAGTGCCACAGGTATCCTGGGTCTCCTATCAAGTTTCACGAGGAGTCAGGCATCGTCTCCTTTGGAGGCACTGATCTCCGCATACCTCTGGAGTTTTCAAAGGATGTGAGGCCTCCGGTCGCGATGAGGTGGGGAACTAAGTCTTTCTCTGTGCTTTCCACAGGGGATTCAGACATCCTTTCGTCCTGGGAGATGCAAGACGAGCCTGCATTGAACTCACTGCAGGGATATCCGGCCCTATTTCGAGTCAGGGCATCGCGGTGTCCATTCCATTTGAGGCCGCAAACTCAGGGTCCCTCTCACATACCTAGAGCTGAGAGAAGCCTCCTCTTGAGGTGCTTGTGGTAAGGTGGTATTCCTCAGGAGTCGAAGCCAGGGACTAACCTCTCATCTCGTGTTGATTCTTGGTCCACGGAGCTCTTTCGTGTTGCTACAGTGACTTCAGGATCCCTCTAGCCTTGAAACAGTGTTCTTGGGGTTTCTCTGGAGTGCCATCAAGGAAATCAAGGCTCCTTTCATGTGTGATGTGCAACACGGAATTGCTCTGCACGCAGTGCAGGGGAATCGGGCCTCATCTCGCGGCGAGGGGGAAGTCTCATGGTTTTTCTCGAGTTGCGGCGGGAACCTGGGGTATATTCTCGAGTTACGACGGGGATGGCCCTTCCACACACGTGTGTGTTCAGCCATGTCAGGACTCCTGCCTAGTTGCGAGGGACAACTCGGGATTCTCCTCGAGGCTTTGCAGGGCAATTGGGACGCCTCTCCAGCTGAGACGGGAGACCAAGGGTCCCTTTCCACGTGCCACAGGAATCCTGGGTCTCCTATCAAGTTTCACGAGGAGTCAGGCATCGTCTCCTTTGGAGGCACTGATCTCCGCGTACCTCTGGAGTTTTCAAAGGATGTGAGGCCTCCGGTCGCGATGAGGTGGGGAACTAGGTCTTTCTCTGTGGTCTCCACAGGGGATTCAGACATCCTTTCATCTTGGGAGATGCAAGACGAGCCTGCATTCAAGTCACTGCAGGGATATCCAGCCTTATTTCGCGTCAGGGCATCGCGGTGTCCATTCCACTTGAGGCCGTAAACTCAGGGTCCCTCTCACATACCTAGAGCTGAGAGAAGCCTCCTCTTGAGGTGCTTGTGGTAAGGTGGTATTCCTCTGGAGTCGAAGCCAGGGACTAACCTCTCATCTCGAGTTGATTTTTGGCCCACGGAGCTCTTTCGTGTTGCTACAGGGACCTCAGGATCCCTCTAGCCTTGAAACAGTGTTCTTGGGGTTTCTCTGGAGTGCCATCAAGGAAATCAAGGCTCCTTTCATGTGTGATGTGCAACACGGAATTGCTCTGCACGCAGTGCAGGGGAATCGGGCCTCATCTCGCGGCGAGGGGGAAGTCTCATGGTTTTTCTCGAGTTGCGGCGGGAACCTGGGGTATATTCTCGAGTTACGACGGGGATGGCCATTCCACCCACGTGTTTGTTCAGCCGCGTCAGGACTCCTGCCTAGTTGCGAGGGACAACTCGGGATTCTCCTCGAGGCTTTGCAGGGCAATTGGGACGCCTCTCCAGCTGAGACGGGAGACCAAGGGTCCCTTTCCACGTGCCACAGGAATCCTGGGACTCCTATCAAGTTTCACGAGGAGTCAGGCATCGTCTCCTTTGGAGACACTGATCTCCGCATACCTCTGGAGTTTTCAAAGGATTTGAGGCCTCCTGTCGCGATGAGGTGGGGAACTAGGTCTTTCTCTGTGGTCTCCACAGGGGATTCAGACACCCTTTCGTCTTGGGAGATGCAAGACGAGCCTGCATTCCAGTCACTGCAGGGATATCCGGCCTTATTTCGAGTCAGGGCATCGCGGTGTCCATTCCACTTGAGGCCGCAAACTCAGGGTCCCTCTCACATACCTAGAGCTGAGAGAAGCCTCCTCTTGAGGTGCTTGTCGTAAGGTGGTATTCCTCAGGAGTCGACGCCAGGGACTAACCTCTCATCTCGTGTTGATTCTTGGTCCACGGAGCTCTTTCGTGTTGCTACAGTGACCTCAGGATCCCTCTAGCCTTGAAACAGTGTTCTTGGGGTTTCTTTAGAGTGCCATCAAGGAAATCAAGGCTCCTTTCATGTGTGATGTGCAACACGGAATTGCTCTGCACGCAGTGCAGGGGAATCGGACCTCATCTCTCGGCGAGGGGGAAGTCTCATGGTTTTTCTCGAGTTGCGGCGGGAACCTGGGGTATATTCTCGAGTTACGACGGGGATGGCCCTTCCACCCACGTGTTTCTTCAGCGACGTCAGGACTCCTGCCTAGTTGCGAGGGACAACTCGGGATTCTCCTCGAGGCTTTGCAGGGCAATTGGGACGCCTCTCCAGCTGAGACGGGAGACCAAGTGTCCCTTTCCACGTGCCACAGGAATCCTGGGTCTCCTATCAAGTTTCACGAGGAGTCAGGCATCGTCTCCTTTGGAGGCACTGATCTCCGCATACCTCTGGAGTTTTCAAAGGATTTGAGGCCTCCTGTCGCGATGAGGTGGGGAACTAGGTCTTTCTATGTGGTCTCCACAGGGGATTCAGACACCCTTTCGTCTTGGGAGATGCAAGACAAGCCTGCATTCCAGTCACTGCAGGGATATCCGGCCTTATTTTGAGTCAGGGCATCGCAGTGTCCATTCCACTTGAGGCCGCAAACTCAGGGTCCCTCTCACATACCTAGAGCTGAGAGAAGCCTCCTCTTGAGGTGCTTGTGGTAAGGTGGTATTCCTCTGGAGTCGAAGCCAGGGACTAACCTCTCATCTCGAGTTGATTTTTGGTCCACGGAGCTCTTTCGTGTTGCTACAGTGACCTCAGGATCCCTCTAGCCTTGAAACAGTGTTCTTGGGGTTTCTCTGGAGTGCCATGAAGGAAATCAAGGCTCCTTTCATGTGTGATGTGCAACACAGAATTGCTCTGCACGCAGTGCAGGGGAATCGGGCCTCATCTCGCGGCGAGGGGGAAGTCTCATGGTTTTACTCGGGTTGCGGCGGGAACCTGGGGTATATTCTCGAGTTACGACGGGGATGGCCCTTCCACACACGTGTTTGTTCAGCCACGTCAGGACTCTTGCCTAGGTGCGAGACACAACTGGGGATTCTTCTCGAGGCTTGGCAAGTCAATTGGGACGCCTCTCCAGCTGAGGCGGGAGACCAAGGGTCCCTTTCCACGTGCCACAGGAATCCTGGGACTCCTATCAAGTTTCACGAGGAGTCAGGCATCGTCTCCTTTGGAGGCACTGATCTCTGCGTACCTCTAGAGTTTTCAAAGGATGTGAGGCCTCCGGTCGCGATGAGGTGGGGAACTAGGTCTTTCTCTGTGGTCTCCACAGGGGATTCAGACATCCTTTCATCTTGGGAGATGCAAGACGTGCCTGCATTCAAGTCACTGCAGGGATATCCGGCCTTATTTCGCGTCAGGGCATCACGGTGTCCATTCCACTTGAGGCCGCAAACTCAGGGTCCCTCTCACATACCTAGAGCTGAGAGAAGCCTCCTCTTGAGGTGCTTGTGGTAAGGTGGTATTCCTCTGGAGTCGAAGCCAGGGACTAACCTCTCATCTCGAGTTGATTTTTGGTCCACGGAGCTCTTTCGTGTTGCTACAGTGACCTCAGGATCCCTCTAGCCTTGAAACAGTGTTCTTGGGGTTTCTCTGGAGTGCCATGAAGGAAATCAAGGCTCCTTTCATGTGTGATGTGCAACACAGAATTGCTCTGCACGCAGTGCAGGGGAATCAGGCCTCATCTCACGGCGAGGGGGAAGTCTCATGGTTTTTCTCGAGTTGCGGCGGGAACCTGGGGTATATTCTCGAGTTACGACGGGGATGGCCCTTCCACACACGTGTTTGTTCAGCCACGTCAGGACTCTTGCCTAGTTGCGAGACACAACTCGGGATTCTCCTCGAGGCTTGGCAAGGCAATTGGGACGCCTCTCCAGCTGAGGCGGGAGACCAAGGGTCCCTTTCCACGTGCCACAGGAATCCTGGGACTCCTATCAAGTTTCACGAGGATTCAGGCATCGTCTCCTTTGGAGGCACTGAGCTCCGCGTACCTCTGGAGTTTTCAAAGGATGTGAGGCCTCCGGTCGCGATGAGGTGGGGAACTAGGTCTTTCTCTGTCGTCTCCACAGGGGATTCAGACATCCTTTCTTCTTGGGAGATGCAAGACGAGCCTGCATTCAAGTCACTGCAGGGATATCCAGCTTATTTCGCGTCAGGGCATCGCGGTGTCCATTCCACTTGAGGCCGCAAACTCAGGGTCCCTCTCACATACCTAGAGCTGAGAGAAGCCTCCTCTTGAGGTGCTTGTGGTAAGGTGGTATTCCTCTGGAATTGAAGCCAGGGACTAGCCTCTCATCTCGAGTTGATTTTTGGTCCACGGAGCTCTTTCGTGTTGCTACAGTGACCTCAGGATCCCTCTAGCCTTGAAACAGTGTTCTTGGGGTTTCTCTGGAGTGCCATCAAGGAAATCAAGGCTCCTTTCATGTGTGATGTGCAAGACAGAATTGCTCTGCACGCAGTGCAGGGGAATCGGGCCTCATCTCTCGGCGAGGGGGAAGTCTCATGGTTTTTCTCGAGTTGCGGCGGGAACCTGGGGTATATTCTCGAGTTACGACGGGGATGGCCCTTCCACACACGTGTTTCTTCAGCGTCGTCAGGACTCCTGCCTAGTTGCGAGGGACAACTCTGGATTCTCCTCGAGGCTTGGCAGGGCAATTGGGACGCCTCTCCAGCTGAGGCGGGAGACCAAGTGTCCCTTTCCAAGTGCCACAGGAATCCTGGGACTCCTATCAAGTTTCACGAGGAGTCAGGCATCGTCTCCTTTGGAGGCACTGATCTCCGCGTACCTCTGGAGTTTTCAAAGGATGTGAGGCTATCGGTCGCGATGAGGTGGGGAACTAAGTCTTTCTCTGTGCTTTCCACAGGGGATTCAGACATCCTTTCGTCCTGGGAGATGCAAGACGAGCCTGCATTGAAGTCACTGCAGGGATATCCGGCCTTATTTCGAGTCAGGGCATCGCGGTGTCCATTCCACTTGAGGCCGCAAACTCAGGGTCCCTCTCACATACCTAGAGCTGAGAGAAGCCTCCTCTTGAGGTGCTTGTGGTAAGGTGGTATTCCTCTGGAGACGAATCCAGGGACTAACCTCTCTTTTCGAGTTGATTTTTGGTCCACAGAGTTCTTTCGTGTTGCTACAGTGACCTCAGGATCCCTCTAGCCTTGAAACAGTGTTCTTGGGGTTTCTCTGGAGTGCCATCAAGGAAATCAAGGCTCCTTTCATGTGTGATGTGCAACACAGAATTGCTCGGCATGCAGTGCAGGGGAATCGGGCCTCATCTCACGGCGAGGTGGAAGTCTCATGGTTTTTCTAGAGTTGCGGCGGGAACCTGGGGTATATTCTCGAGTTACGACGGGGATGGCCCTTCCACCCACATGTTTCTTCAGCGACGTCAGGACTCCTGCCTAGTTGCGAGGAACAACTCTGCATTCTCCTCGAGGCTTGGCAGGGCAATTGGGACGCCTCTCCAGCTGAGGCGGGAGACCAAGTGTCCCTTTCCAAGTGCCACAGGTATCCTGGGTCTCCTATCAAGTTTCACGAGGAGTCAGGCATCGTCTCCTTTGGAGGCACTGATCTCCGCATACCTCTGGAGTTTTCAAAGGATGTGAGGCCTCCGGTCGCGATGAGGTGGGGAACTAAGTCTTTCTCTGTGCTTTCCACAGGGGATTCAGACATCCTTTCGTCCTGGGAGATGCAAGACGAGCCTGCATTGAACTCACTGCAGGGATATCCGGCCCTATTTCGAGTCAGGGCATCGCGGTGTCCATTCCATTTGAGGCCGCAAACTCAGGGTCCCTCTCACATACCTAGAGCTGAGAGAAGCCTCCTCTTGAGGTGCTTGTGGTAAGGTGGTATTCCTCAGGAGTCGAAGCCAGGGACTAACCTCTCATCTCGTGTTGATTCTTGGTCCACGGAGCTCTTTCGTGTTGCTACAGTGACTTCAGGATCCCTCTAGCCTTGAAACAGTGTTCTTGGGGTTTCTCTGGAGTGCCATCAAGGAAATCAAGGCTCCTTTCATGTGTGATGTGCAACACGGAATTGCTCTGCACGCAGTGCAGGGGAATCGGGCCTCATCTCGCGGCGAGGGGGAAGTCTCATGGTTTTTCTCGAGTTGCGGCGGGAACCTGGGGTATATTCTCGAGTTACGACGGGGATGGCCCTTCCACACACGTGTGTGTTCAGCCATGTCAGGACTCCTGCCTAGTTGCGAGGGACAACTCGGGATTCTCCTCGAGGCTTTGCAGGGCAATTGGGACGCCTCTCCAGCTGAGACGGGAGACCAAGGGTCCCTTTCCACGTGCCACAGGAATCCTGGTTCTCCTATCAAGTTTCACGAGGAGTCAGGCATCGTCTCCTTTGGAGGCACTGATCTCCGCGTACCTCTGGAGTTTTCAAAGGATGTGAGGCCTCCGGTCGCGATGAGGTGGGGAACTAGGTCTTTCTCTGTGGTCTCCACAGGGGATTCAGACATCCTTTCATCTTGGGAGATGCAAGACGAGCCTGCATTCAAGTCACTGCAGGGATATCCAGCCTTATTTCGCGTCAGGGCATCGCGGTGTCCATTCCACTTGAGGCCGTAAACTCAGGGTCCCTCTCACATACCTAGAGCTGAGTGAAGTCTCCTCTTGAGGTGCTTGTGGTAAGGTGGTATTCCTCTGGAGTCGAAGCCAGGGACTAACCTCTCATCTCGAGTTGATTTTTGGCCCACGGAGCTCTTTCGTGTTGCTACAGGGACCTCAGGATCCCTCTAGCCTTGAAACAGTGTTCTTGGGGTTTCTCTGGAGTGCCATCAAGGAAATCAAGGCTCCTTTCATGTGTGATGTGCAACACGGAATTGCTCTGCACGCAGTGCAGGGGAATCGGGCCTCATCTCGCGGCGAGGGGGAAGTCTCATGGTTTTTCTCGAGTTGCGGCGGGAACCTGGGGTATATTCTCGAGTTACGACGGGGATGGCCCTTCCACCCACGTGTTTGTTCAGCCGCGTCAGGACTCCTGCCTAGTTGCGAGGGACAACTCGGGATTCTCCTCGAGGCTTTGCAGGGCAATTGGGACGCCTCTCCAGCTGAGACGGGAGACCAAGGGTCCCTTTCCACGTGCCACAGGAATCCTGGGTCTCCTATCAAGTTTCACGAGGAGTCAGGCATCGTCTCCTTTGGAGACACTGATCTCCGCATACCTCTGGAGTTTTCAAAGGATTTGAGGCCTCCTGTCGCGATGAGGTGGGGAACTAGGTCTTTCTCTGTGGTCTCCACAGGGGATTCAGACACCCTTTCGTCTTGGGAGATGCAAGACGAGCCTGCATTCCAGTCACTGCAGGGATATCCGGCCTTATTTCGAGTCAGGGCATCGCGGTGTCCATTCCACTTGAGGCCGCAAACTCAGGGTCCCTCTCACATACCTAGAGCTGAGAGAAGCCTCCTCTTGAGGTGCTTGTGGTAAGGTGGTATTCCTCTGGAGTCGAAGCCAGGGACTAACCTCTCATCTCGAGTTGATTTTTGGCCCACGGAGGTCTTTCGTGTTGCTACAGTGACCTCAGGATCCCTCTAGCCTTGAAACAGTGTTCTTGGGGTTTCTCTGGAGTGCCATCAAGGAAATCAAGGCTCCTTTCATGTGTGATGTGCAACACGGAGTTGCTCTGCACGCAGTGCAGGGGAATCGGGCCTCATCTCGCGGCGAGGGGGAAGTCTCATGGTTTTTCTCGAGTTGCGGCGGGAACCTGGGGTATATTCTCGAGTTACGACGGGGATGGCCCTTCCACCCACGTGTTTGTTCAGCCGCGTCAGGACTCCTGCCTAGTTGCGAGGGACAACTCGGGATTCTCCTCGAGGCTTTGCAGGGCAATTGGGACGCCTCTCCAGCTGAGACGGGAGACCAAGGTTCCCTTTCCACGTGCCACAGGAATCCTGGGTCTCCTATCAAGTTTCACGAGGAGTCAGGCATCGTCTCCTTTGGAGGCGCTGATCTCCGCGTACCTCTGGAGTTTTCAAACGATGTGACGCATCGGGTCGCGATGAGGTGGGGAACTAGGTCTTTCTCTGTGGTCTCCACAGGGGATTCAGACATCCTTTCGTCTTGGGAGATGCAAGACGAGCCTGCATTCCAGTCACTGCAGGGATATCCGTCCTTATTTCGAGTCAGGGCATCGCGGTGTCCATTCCACTTGAGGCCGCAAACTCAGGGTCCCTCTCACATACCTAGAGCTGAGAGAAGCCTCCTCTTGAGGTGCTTGTCGTAAGGTGGTATTCCTCAGGAGTCGACGCCAGGGACTAACCTCTCATCTCGTGTTGATTCTTGGTCCACGGAGCTCTTTCGTGTTGCTACAGTGACCTCAGGATCCCTCTAGCCTTGAAACAGTGTTCTTGGGGTTTCTTTAGAGTGCCATCAAGGAAATCAAGGCTCCTTTCATGTGTGATGTGCAACACGGAATTGCTCTGCACGCAGTGCAGGGGAATCGGACCTCATCTCTCGGCGAGGGGGAAGTCTCATGGTTTTTCTCGAGTTGCGGCGGGAACCTGGGGTATATTCTCGAGTTACGACGGGGATGGCCCTTCCACCCACGTGTTTCTTCAGCGACGTCAGGACTCCTGCCTAGTTGCGAGGGACAACTCGGGATTCTCCTCGAGGCTTTGCAGGGCAATTGGGACGCCTCTCCAGCTGAGACGGGAGACCAAGTGTCCCTTTCCACGTGCCACAGGAATCCTGGGTCTCCTATCAAGTTTCACGAGGAGTCAGGCATCGTCTCCTTTGGAGGCACTGATCTCCGCATACCTCTGGAGTTTTCAAAGGATTTGAGGCCTCCTGTCGCGATGAGGTGGGGAACTAGGTCTTTCTATGTGGTCTCCACAGGGGATTCAGACACCCTTTCGTCTTGGGAGATGCAAGACAAGCCTGCATTCCAGTCACTGCAGGGATATCCGGCCTTATTTCGAGTCAGGGCATCGCAGTGTCCATTCCACTTGAGGCCGCAAACTCAGGGTCCCTCTCACATACCTAGAGCTGAGAGAAGCCTCCTCTTGA
Organism: Cervus elaphus; assembly: GCF_910594005.1. Lineage (NCBI taxonomy): Eukaryota > Metazoa > Chordata > Mammalia > Artiodactyla > Cervidae > Cervus > Cervus elaphus. Next base: position 1,535,666 of record NC_057846.1, read on the forward strand.
GGTGCTTGTGGTAAGGTGGTATTCCTCTGGAGTCGAAGCCAGGGACTAACCTCTCATCTCGAGTTGAATTTTGGTCCACGGAGCTCTTTCGTGTTGCTACAGTGACCTCAGGATCCCTCTAGCCTTGAAACAGTGTTCTTGGGGTTTCTCTGGAGTGCCATGAAGGAAATCAAGGCTCCTTTCATGTGTGATGTGCAACACAGAATTGCTCTGCACGCAGTGCAGGGGAATCGGGCCTCATCTCGCGGCGAGGGGGAAGTCTCATGGTTTTACTCGGGTTGCGGCGGGAACCTGGGGTATATTCTCGAGTTACGACGGGGATGGCCCTTCCGCACACGTGTTTGTTCAGCCACGTCAGGACTCTTGCCTAGGTGCGAGACACAACTGGGGATTCTTCTCGAGGCTTGGCAAGTCAATTGGGACGCCTCTCCAGCTGAGGCGGGAGACCAAGGGTCCCTTTCCACGTGCCACAGGAATCCTGGGACTCCTATCAAGTTTCACGAGGAGTCAGGCATCGTCTCCTTTGGAGGCACTGATCTCTGCGTACCTCTAGAGTTTTCAAAGGATGTGAGGCCTCCGGTCGCGATGAGGTGGGGAACTAGGTCTTTCTCTGTGGTCTCCACAGGGGATTCAGACATCCTTTCATCTTGGGAGATGCAAGACGTGCCTGCATTCAAGTCACTGCAGGGATATCCGGCCTTATTTCGCGTCAGGGCATCACGGTGTCCATTCCACTTGAGGCCGCAAACTCAGGGTCCCTCTCACATACCTAGAGCTGAGAGAAGCCTCCTCTTGAGGTGCTTGTGGTAAGGTGGTATTCCTCTGGAGTCGAAGCCAGGGACTAACCTCTCATCTCGAGTTGATTTTTGGTCCACGGAGCTCTTTCGTGTTGCTACAGTGACCTCAGGATCCCTCTAGCCTTGAAACAGTGTTCTTGGGGTTTCTCTGGAGTGCCATGAAGGAAATCAAGGCTCCTTTCATGTGTGATGTGCAACACAGAATTGCTCTGCACGCAGTGCAGGGGAATCAGGCCTCATCTCGCGGCGAGGGGGAAGTCTCATGGTTTTTCTCGAGTTGCGGCGGGAACCTGGGGTATATTCTCGAGTTACGACGGGGATGGCCCTTCGACCCACGTGTTTGTTCAGCCACGTCAGGACTCTTGCCTAGTTGCGAGACACAACTCGGGATTCTCCTCGAGGCTTGGCAAGGCAATTGGGACGCCTCTCCAGCTGAGGCGGGAGACCAAGGGTCCCTTTCCACGTGCCACAGGAATCCTGGGACTCCTATCAAGTTTCACGAGGATTCAGGCATCGTCTCCTTTGGAGGCACTGAGCTCCGCGTACCTCTGGAGTTTTCAAAGGATGTGAGGCCTCCGGTCGCGATGAGGTGGGGAACTAGGTCTTTCTCTGTCGTCTCCACAGGGGATTCAGACATCCTTTCTTCTTGGGAGATGCAAGACGAGCCTGCATTCAAGTCACTGCAGGGATATCCAGCTTATTTCGCGTCAGGGCATCGCGGTGTCCATTCCACTTGAGGCCGCAAACTCAGGGTCCCTCTCACATACCTAGAGCTGAGAGAAGCCTCCTCTTGAGGTGCTTGTGGTAAGGTGGTATTCCTCTGGAGTCGAAGCCAGGGACTAACCTCTCATCTCGAGTTGATTTTTGGTCCACGGAGCTCTTTCGTGTTGCTACAGTGACCTCAGGATCCCTCTAGCCTTGAAACAGTGTTCTTGGGGTTTCTCTGAAGTGCCATGAAGGAAATCAAGGCTCCTTTCATGTGTGATGTGCAACACGGAATTGCTCTGCACGCAGTGCAGGGGAATCGGGCCTCATCTCGCTTCGAGGGGGAAGTCTCATGGTTTTTCTCGAGTTGCGGCGGGAACCTGGGGTATATTCTCGAGTTACGACGGGGATGGCCCTTGCACCCACGTGTTTGTTCAGCGACGTCAGGACTCCTGCCTAGTTGCGAGGGACAACTCTGGATTCTCCTCGAAGCTTGGCAGGGCAATTGGGACGCCTCTCCAGCTGAGGCGGGAGACCAAGTGTCCCTTTCCAAGTGCCACAGGAATCCAGGGACTCCTATCAAGTTTCACGAGGAGTCAGGCATCGTCTCCTTTGGAGGCACTGATCTCCGCGTACCTCTGGAGTTTTCAAAGGATGTGAGGCCTCCGGTCGCGATGAGGTGGGGAACTAGATGATTCTCTGTGGTCTCCACAGGGGATTCAGACATCCTTTCTTCTTGGGAGATGCAAGACGAGCCTGCATTCAAGTCACTGCAGGGATATCCGGCCTTATTTCGAGTCAGGGCATCGCGGTGTCCATTCCACTTGAGGCCGCAAACTCAGGATCCCTCTCACATACCTAGAGCTGAGAGAAGCCTCCTCTTGAGGTGCTTGTCGTAAGGTGGTATTCCTCAGAAGTCGAAGCCAGGGACTAACCTCTCATCTCGTGTTGATTCTTGGTCCACGGAGCTCTTTCGTGTTGCTACAGTGACCTCAGGATCCCTCTAGCCTTGAAACAGTGTTCTTGGGGTTTCTCTGGAGTGCCATCAAGGAAATCAAGGCTCCTTTCATGTGTGATGTGCAACACGGAATTGCTCTGCACGCAGTGCAGGGGAATCGGGCCTCATCTCGCGGCGAGGGGGAAGTCTCATGGTTTTTCTCGAGTTGCGGCGGGAACCTGGGGTATATTCTCGAGTTACGACGGGGATGGCCCTTCCACACACGTGTTTCTTCAGCGACGTCAGGACTCCTGCCTAGTTGCGAGGGACAACTCGGGATTCTCCTCGAGGCTTTGCAGGGCAATTGGGATGCCTCTCCAGCTGAGACGGGAGACCAAGGGTCCCTTTCCACATGCCACAGGAAACCTGGGACTCCTATCAAGTTTCACGAGGAGTCAGGCATCGTCTCCTTTGGAGGCACTGATCTCCGCATACCTCTGGAATTTTCAAAGGATTTGAGGCCTCCTGTCGCCATGAGGTGTGAAACTAGGTCTTTCTCTGTGGTCTCCACAGGGGATTCAGACACCCTTTCGTCTTGGGAGATGCAAGACGAGCCTGCATTCCAGTCACTGCAGGGATATCCGGGCTTATTTCGAGTCAGGGCATCGCAGTGTCCACTCCACTTGAGGCCGCAAACTCAGGGTCCCTCTCACATACCTAGAGCTGAGAGAAGCCTCCTCTTGAGGTGCTTGTGGTAAGGTGGTATTCCTCTGGAATTGAAGCCAGGGACTAGCCTCTCATCTCGAGTTGATTTTTGGTCCACGGAGCTCTTTCGTGTTGCTACAGTGACCTCAGGATCCCTCTAGCCTTGAAACAGTGTTCTTGGGGTTTCTCTGGAGTGCCATCAAGGAAATCAAGGCTCCTTTCATGTGTGATGTGCAAGACGGAATTGCTCTGCACGCAGTGCAGGGGAATCGGGCCTCATCTCTCGGCGAGGGGGAAGTCTCATGGTTTTTCTCGAGTTGCGGCGGGAACCTGGGGTATATTCTCGAGTTACGACGGGGATGGCCCTTCCACACACGTGTTTCTTCAGCGTCGTCAGGACTCCTGCCTAGTTGCGAGGGACAACTCTGGATTCTCCTCGAGGCTTGGCAGGGCAATTGGGACGCCTCACCAGCTGAGGCGGGAGACCAAGTGTCCCTTTCCAAGTGCCACAGGAATCCTGGGACTCCTATCAAGTTTCACGAGGAGTCAGGCATCGTCTCCTTTGGAGGCACTGATCTCCGCGTACCTCTGGAGTTTTCAAAGGATGTGAGGCTATCGGTCGCGATGAGGTGGGGAACTAAGTCTTTCACTGTGCTTTCCACAGGGGATTCAGACATCCTTTCGTCCTGGGAGATGCAAGACGAGCCTGCATTGAAGTCACTGCAGGGATATCCGGCCTTATTTCGAGTCAGGGCATCGCGGTGTCCATTCCACTTGAGGCCGCAAACTCAGGGTCCCTCTCACATACCTAGAGCTGAGAGAAGCCTCCTCTTGAGGTGCTTGTGGTAAGGTGGTATTCCTCTGGAGACGAATCCAGGGACTAACCTCTCTTTTCGAGTTGATTTTTGGTCCACAGAGTTCTTTCGTGTTGCTACAGTGACCTCAGGATCCCTCTATCCTTGAAACAGTGTTCTTGGGGTTTCTCTGGAGTGCCATCAAGGAAATCAAGGCTCCTTTCATGTGTGATGTGCAAGACGGAATTGCTCTGCACGCAGTATAGGGGAATCGGGCCTCATCTCGCATCGAGGGGGAAGTCTCATGGTTTTTCTCGAGTTGCGGCGGGAACCTGGGGTATATTCTCGACTTACGACGGGGATGGCCCTTCCACCCACGTGTTTGTTCAGCCACGTCAGGACTCCTGCCTAGTTGCGAGGGATAACTCTGGATTCTCCTCGAGGCTTGGCAGGGCAATTGGAATGCCTCTCCAGCTGAGGCGGGAGACCAAGTGTCCCTTTCCACGTGCCACAAGAATCCAGGGACTCCTATCAAGTTTCACGAGGAGTCAGGCATCGTCTCCTTTGGAGGCACTGATCTCTGCGTACCTCTGGAGTTTTCAAAGGATGTGATGCCTCCGGTCGCGATGAGGTGGGGAACTAGGTCTTTCTCTGTGGTCTCCACAGGGGATTCAGACATCCTTTCTTCTTGGGAGATGCAAGACGAGCCTGCATTCAAGTCACTGCAGGCATATCCGGCCTTATTTCGAGTCAGGGCATCGCGGTGTCCATTCCACTTGAGGCCGCAAACTCAGGGTCCCTCTCACATACCTAGAGCTGAGAGAAGCCTCCTCTTGAGGTGCTTGTGGTAAGGTGGTATTCCTCAGGAGTCGAAGCCAGGGACTAACCTCTCATCTCGTGTTGATTTTTGGTCCACGGAGCTCTTTCGTGTTGCTACAGTGACCTCAGGATCCCTCTAGCCTTGAAACAGTGTTCTTGGGGTTTCTCTGGAGTGCCATCAAGGAAATCAAGGCTCCTTTCATGTGTGATGTGCAACACGGAATTGCTCTGCACGCAGTGCAGGGGAATCGGGCCTCATCTCGCGGCGAGGGGGAAGTCTCATGGTTTTTCTCGAGTTGAGGCGGGAACCTGGGGTATATTCTCGAGTTACGACGGGGATGGCCCTTCCACACACGTGTTTGTTCAGCCACGTCAGGACTCCTGCCTAGTTGCGAGGGACAACTCTGGATTCTCCTCGAGGCTTGGCAGAGCAATTGGAATGCCTCTCCAGCTGAGGCGGGAGACCAAGTGTCCCTTTCCACGTGCCACAAGAATCCAGGGACTCCTATCAAGTTTCACGAGGAGTCAGGCATCGGCTCCTTTGGAGGCACTGATCTCCGCGTACCTCTGGAGTTTTCAAAGGATGTGAGTCTATCGGTCGCGATGAGGTGGGGAACTAAGTCTTTCTCTGTGCTTTCCACAGTGGATTCAGACATCCTTTCGTCCTGGGAGATGCAAGACGAGCCTGCATTGAAGTCACTGCAGGGATAACCGGCCTTATTTCGAGTCAGGGCATCGCGGTGTCCATTCCACTTGAGGCCGCAAACTCAGGGTCCCTCTCACATACCTAGAGCTGAGAGAAGCCTCCTCTTGAGGTGCTTGTGGTAAGGTGGTATTCCTCTGGAGACGAATCCAGGGACTAACCTCTCTTTTCGAGTTGATTTTTGGTCCACAGAGTTCTTTCGTGTTGCTACAGTGACCTCAGGATCCCTCTAGCCTTGAAACAGTGTTCTTGGGGTTTCTCTGGAGTGCCATCAAGGAAATCAAGGCTCCTTTCATGTGTGATGTGCAACACGGAATTGCTCTGCACGCAGTGCAGGGGAATCGGGCCTCATCTCGCGGCGAGGGGGAAGTCTCATGGTTTTTCTCGAGTTGCGGCGGGAACCTGGGGTATATTCTCGAGTTACGACGGGGATGGCCCTTCCACACACGTGTGTGTTCAGCCATGTCAGGACTCCTGCCTAGTTGCGAGGGACAACTCGGGATTCTCCTCGAGGCTTTGCAGGGCAATTGGGACGCCTCTCCAGCTGAGACGGGAGACCAAGGGTCCCTTTCCACGTGCCACAGGAATCCTGGTTCTCCTATCAAGTTTCACGAGGAGTCAGGCATCGTCTCCTTTGGAGGCACTGATCTCCGCGTACCTCTGGAGTTTTCAAAGGATGTGAGGCCTCCGGTCGCGATGAGGTGGGGAACTAGGTCTTTCTCTGTGGTCTCCACAGGGGATTCAGACATCCTTTCATCTTGGGAGATGCAAGACGAGCCTGCATTCAAGTCACTGCAGGGATATCCAGCCTTATTTCGCGTCAGGGCATCGCGGTGTCCATTCCACTTGAGGCCGTAAACTCAGGGTCCCTCTCACATACCTAGAGCTGAGTGAAGTCTCCTCTTGAGGTGCTTGTGGTAAGGTGGTATTCCTCTGGAGTCGAAGCCAGGGACTAACCTCTCATCTCGAGTTGATTTTTGGCCCACGGAGCTCTTTCGTGTTGCTACAGGGACCTCAGGATCCCTCTAGCCTTGAAACAGTGTTCTTGGGGTTTCTCTGGAGTGCCATCAAGGAAATCAAGGCTCCTTTCATGTGTGATGTGCAACACGGAATTGCTCTGCACGCAGTGCAGGGGAATCGGGCCTCATCTCGCGGCGAGGGGGAAGTCTCATGGTTTTTCTCGAGTTGCGGCGGGAACCTGGGGTATATTCTCGAGTTACGACGGGGATGGCCCTTCCACCCACGTGTTTGTTCAGCCGCGTCAGGACTCCTGCCTAGTTGCGAGGGACAACTCGGGATTCTCCTCGAGGCTTTGCAGGGCAATTGGGACGCCTCTCCAGCTGAGACGGGAGACCAAGGGTCCCTTTCCACGTGCCACAGGAATCCTGGGTCTCCTATCAAGTTTCACGAGGAGTCAGGCATCGTCTCCTTTGGAGACACTGATCTCCGCATACCTCTGGAGTTTTCAAAGGATTTGAGGCCTCCTGTCGCGATGAGGTGGGGAACTAGGTCTTTCTCTGTGGTCTCCACAGGGGATTCAGACACCCTTTCGTCTTGGGAGATGCAAGACGAGCCTGCATTCCAGTCACTGCAGGGATATCCGGCCTTATTTCGAGTCAGGGCATCGCGGTGTCCATTCCACTTGAGGCCGCAAACTCAGGGTCCCTCTCACATACCTAGAGCTGAGAGAAGCCTCCTCTTGAGGTGCTTGTGGTAAGGTGGTATTCCTCTGGAGTCGAAGCCAGGGACTAACCTCTCATCTCGAGTTGATTTTTGGCCCACGGAGGTCTTTCGTGTTGCTACAGTGACCTCAGGATCCCTCTAGCCTTGAAACAGTGTTCTTGGGGTTTCTCTGGAGTGCCATCAAGGAAATCAAGGCTCCTTTCATGTGTGATGTGCAACACGGAGTTGCTCTGCACGCAGTGCAGGGGAATCGGGCCTCATCTCGCGGCGAGGGGGAAGTCTCATGGTTTTTCTCGAGTTGCGGCGGGAACCTGGGGTATATTCTCGAGTTACGACGGGGATGGCCCTTCCACCCACGTGTTTGTTCAGCCGCGTCAGGACTCCTGCCTAGTTGCGAGGGACAACTCGGGATTCTCCTCGAGGCTTTGCAGGGCAATTGGGACGCCTCTCCAGCTGAGACGGGAGACCAAGGTTCCCTTTCCACGTGCCACAGGAATCCTGGGTCTCCTATCAAGTTTCACGAGGAGTCAGGCATCGTCTCCTTTGGAGGCGCTGATCTCCGCGTACCTCTGGAGTTTTCAAAGGATGTGAGGCATCGGGTCGCGATGAGGTGGGGAACTAGGTCTTTCTCTGTGGTCTCCACAGGGGATTCAGACATCCTTTCGTCTTGGGAGATGCAAGACGAGCCTGCATTCCAGTCACTGCAGGGATATCCGTCCTTATTTCGAGTCAGGGCATCGCGGTGTCCATTCCACTTGAGGCCGCAAACTCAGGGTCCCTCTCACATACCTAGAGCTGAGAGAAGCCTCCTCTTGAGGTGCTTGTGGTAAGGTGGTATTCCTCTGGAGTCGAAGCCAGGGACTAACCTCTCATCTCGAGTTGATTTTTGGCCCCCGGAGCTCTTTCGTGTTGCTACAGTGACCTCAGGATCCCTCTAGCCTTGAAACAGTGTTCTTGGGGTTTCTCTGGAGTGCCATCAAGGAAATCAAGGCTCCTTTCATGTGTGATGTGCAACACGGAATTGCTCTGCACGCAGTGCAGGGGAATCGGGCCTCATCTCGCGGCGAGGGGGAAGTCTCATGGTTTTTCTCGAGTTGCGGCGGGAACCTGGGGTATATTCTCGAGTTACGACGGGGATGGCCCTTCCACACACGTGTTTGTTCAGCCGCGTCAGGACTCCTGCCTACTTGCGAGGGACAACTCGGGATTCTCCTCGAGGCTTTGCAGGGCAATTGGGACGCCTCTCCAGCTGAGACGGGAGACCAAGGGTCCCTTTCCACGTGCCACAGGAATCCTGGGTCTCCTATCAAGTTTCACGAGGAGTCAGGCATCGTCTCCTTTGGAGGCACTGATCTCCGCATGCCTCTGGAGTTTTCAAAGGATTTGAGGCCTCCTGTCGCGATGAGGTGGGGAACTAGGTCTTTCTCTGTGGTCTCCACAGGGGATTCAGACACCCTTTCGTCTTGGGAGATGCAAGACGAGCCTGCATTCAAGTCACTGCAGGGATATCCGGCCTTATTTCGAGTCAGGGCATCGCGGTGTCCATTCCACTTGAGGCCGCAAACTCAGGGTCCGTCTCACATACCTAGAGCTGAGAGAAGCCTCCTCTTGAGGTGCTTGTGGTAAGGTGGTATTCCTCTGGAGTCGAAGCCAGGGACTAACCTCTCTTCTCGAGTTGATTTTTGGCCCCCGGAGCTCTTTCGTGTTGCTACAGTGACCTCAGGATCCCTCTAGCCTTGAAACAGTGTTCTTGGGGTTTCTCTGGAGTGCCATCAAGGAAATCAAGGCTCCTTTCATGTGTGATGTGCAACACGGAGTTGCTCTGCACGCAGTGCAGGGGAATCGGGCCTCATCTCGCGGCGAGGGGGAAGTCTCATGGTTTTTCTCGAGTTGCGGCGGGAACCTGGGGTATATTCTCGAGTTACGACGGGGATGGCCCTTCCACCCACGTGTTTCTTCAGTGACGTCAGGACTCCTGCCTAGTTGCGAGGGACAACTCGGGATTCTCCTCGAGGCTTTGCAGGGCAATTGGGACGCCTCTCCAGCTGAGACGGGAGACCAAGGGTCCCTTTCCACGTGCCACAGGAATCCTGGGTCTCCTATCAAGTTTCACGAGGAGTCAGGCATCGTCTCCTTTGGAGGCGCTGATCTCCGCGTACCTCTGGAGTTTTCAAAGGATGTGAGGCATCGGGTCGCGATGAGGTGGGGAACTAGGTCTTTCTCTGTGGTCTCCACAGGGGATTCAGACATCCTTTCGTCTTGGGAGATGCAAGACGAGCCTGCATTCCAGTCACTGCAGGGATATCCGTCCTTATTTCGAGTCAGGGCATCGCGGTGTCCATTCCACTTGAGGCCGCAAACTCAGGGTCCCTCTCACATACCTAGAGCTGAGAGAAGCCTCCTCTTGAGGTGCTTGTGGTAAGGTGGTATTCCTCTGGAGTCGAAGCCAGGGACTAACCTCTCATCTCGAGTTGATTTTTGGCCCACGGAGCTCTTTCGTGTTGCTACAGTGACCTCAGGATCCCTCTAGCCTTGAAACAGTGTTCTTGGGGTTTCTCTGGAGTGCCATCAAGGAAATCAAGGCTCCTTTCATGTGTGATGTGCAACACGGAATTGCTCTGCACGCAGTGCAGGGGAATCGGGCCTCATCTCGCGGCGAGGGGGAAGTCTCATGGTTTTTCTCGAGTTGCGGCGGGAACCTGGGGTATATTCTCGAGTTACGACGGGGATGGCCCTTCCACCCACGTGTTTCTTCAGCGACGTCAGGACTCCTGCCTAGTTGCGAGGGACAACTCTGGATTCTCCTCGAGGCTTGGCAGGGCAATTGGGATGCCTCTCCAGCTGAGGCGGGAGACCAAGTGTCCCTTTCCAAGTGCCACAGGAATCCTGGGACTCCTATCAAGTTTCACGAGGAGTCAGGCATCGTCTCCTTTGGAGGCACTGATCTCCGCGTACCTCTGGAGTTTTCAAAGGATGTGAGGCTATCGGTCGCGATGAGGTGGGGAACTAAGTCTTTCTCTGTGCTTTCCACAGGGGATTCAGACATCCTTTCGTCCTGGGAGATGCAAGACGAGCCTGCATTGAAGTCACTGCAGGGATAACCGGCCTTATTTCGAGCCAGGGCATCGCGGTGTCCATTCCACTTGAGGCCGCAAACTCAGGGTCCCTCTCACATACCTAGAGCTGAGAGAAGCCTCCTCTTGAGGTGCTTGTGGTAAGGTGGTATTCCTCTGGAGACGAATCCAGGGACTAACCTCTCTTTTCGAGTTGATTTTTGGTCCACAGAATTCTTTCGTGTTGCTACAGTGACCTCAGGATCCCTCTAGCCTTGAAACAGTGTTCTTGGGGTTTCTCTGGAGTGCCATCAAGGAAATCAAGGCTCCTTTCATGTGTGATGTGCAACACAGAATTGCTCGGCACGCAGTGCAGGGGAATCGGGCCTCATCTCGCGGCGAGGTGGAAGTCTCATGGTTTTTCTAGAGTTGCGGCGGGAACCTGGGGTATATTCTCGAGTTACGACGGGGATGGCCCTTCCACCCACATGTTTCTTCAGCGACGTCAGGACTCCTGCCTAGTTGCGAGGAACAACTCTGCATTCTCCTCGAGGCTTGGCAGGGCAATTGGGACGCCTCCCCAGCTGAGGCGGGAGACCAAGTGTCCCTTTCCAAGTGCCACAGGTATCCTGGGTCTCCTATCAAGTTTCACGAGGAGTCAGGCATCGTCTCCTTTGGAGGCACTGATCTCCGCGTACCTCTGGAGTTTTCAAAGTATGTGAGGCTATCGGTCGCGAGGAGGTGGGGAACTAAGTCTTTCTCTGTACTTTCCACAGGGGATTCAGGCATCCTTTCGTCCTGGGAGATGCAAGACGAGCCTGCATTGAAGTCACTGCAGGGATATGCTGCCTTATTTCGAGTCAGGGCATCGCGGTGTCCATTCCATTTGAGGCCGCAAACTCAGGGTCCCTCTCACATACCTAGAGCTGAGAGAAGCCTCCTCTTGAGGTGCTTGTGGTAAGGTGGTATTCCTCAGGAGTCGAAGCCAGGGACTAACCTCTCATCTCGTGTTGATTCTTGGTCCACGGAGCTCTTTCGTGTTGCTACAGTGACCTCAGGATCCCTCTAGCCTTGAAACAGTGTTCTTGGGGTTTCTCTGGAGTGCCATCAAGGAAATCAAGGCTCCTTTCATGTGTGATGTGCAACACGGAATTGCTCTGCACGCAGTGCAGGTGAATCGGGCCTCATCTCGCGGCGAGGGGGAAGTCTCATGGTTTTTCTCGAGTTGCGGCGGGAACCTGGGGTATATTCTCGAGTTACGACGGGGATGGCCCTTCCACACACGTGTGTGTTCAGCCATGTCAGGACTCCTGCCTAGTTGCGAGGGACAACTCGGGATTCTCCTCGAGGCTTTGCAGGGCAATTGGGACGCCTCTCCAGCTGAGACGGGAGACCAAGGGTCCCTTTCCACGTGCCACAGAAATCCTGGGTCTCCTATCAAGTTTCACGGGAAAGTCAGGCATCGTCTCCTTTGGAGGCACTGATCTCCGCGTACCTCTGGAGTTTTCAAAGGATGTGAGGCCTCCGGTCGCGATGAGGTGGGGAACTAGGTCTTTCTCTGTGGTCTCCACAGGGGATTCAGACATCCTTTCATCTTGTGAGATGCAAGACGAGCCTGCATTCAAGTCACTGCAGGGATATCCAGCCTTATTTCGCGTCAGGGCATCGCGGTGTCCATTCCACTTGAGGTCGCAAACTCAGGGTCCCTCTCACATACCTAGAGCTGAGTGAAGCCTCCTCTTGAGGTGCTTGTGGTAAGGTGGTATTCCTCTGGAGTCGAAGCCAGGGACTAACCTCTCATCTCGAGTTGATTTTTGGCCCACGGAGCTCTTTCGTGTTGCTACAGTGACCTCAGGATCCCTCTAGCCTTGAAACAGTGTTCTTGGGGTTTCTCTGGAGTGCCATCAAGGAAATCAAGGCTCCTTTCATGTGTGATGTGCAACACGGAATTGCTCTGCACGCAGTGCAGGGGAATCGGGCCTCATCTCGCGGCGAGGGGGAAGTCTCATGGTTTTTCTCGAGTTGCGGCGGGAACCTGGGGTATATTCTCGAGTTACGACGGGGATGGCCCTTCCACACACGTGTGTGTTCAGCCATGTCAGGACTCCTGCCTAGTTGCGAGGGACAACTCGGGATTCTCCTCGAGGCTTTGCAGGGCAATTGGGACGCCTCTCCAGCTGAGACGGGAGACCAAGGGTCCCTTTCCACGTGCCACAGGAATCCTGGTTCTCCTATCAAGTTTCACGAGGAGTCAGGCATCGTCTCCTTTGGAGGCACTGATCTCCGCATACCTCTGGAGTTTTCAAAGGATTTGAGGCCTCCTGTCGCGATGAGGTGGGGAACTAGGTCTTTCTCAGTGGTCTCCACAGGGGATTCAGACACCCTTTCGTCTTGGGAGATGCAAGACGAGCCTGCATTCCAGTCACTGCAGGGATATCCGGCCTTATTTCGAGTCAGGGTATCGCGGTGTCCATTCCACTTGAGGCCGCAAACTCAGGGTCCCTCTCACATACATAGAGCTGAGAGAAGCCTCCTCTTGAGGTGCTTGTGGTAAGGTGGTATTCCTCTGGAGTCGAAGCCAGGGACTAACCTCTCATCTCGAGTTGATTTTTGGTCCACGGAGCTCTTTCGTGTTGCTACAGTGACCTCAGGATCCCTCTAGCCTTGAAACAGTGTTCTTGGGGTTTCTCTGGAGTGCCAACAAGGAAATCAAGGCTCCTTTCATGTGTGATGTGCAACACAGAATTGCTCTGCACGCAGTGCAGGGGAATCGGGCCTCATCTCGCGGCGAGGGGGAAGTCTCATGGTTTTTCTCGAGTTGCGGCGGGAACCTGGGGTATATTCTCGAGTTACGACGGGGATGGCCCTTCCACCCACGTGTTTGTTCAGCCGCGTCAGGACTCCTGCCTAGTTGCGAGGGACAACTCGGGATTCTCCTCGAGGCTTTGCAGGGCAATTGGGACGCCTCTCCAGCTGAGACGGGAGACCAAGGGTCCCTTTCCACGTGCCACAGGAATCCTGGGTCTCCTATCAAGTTTCACGAGGAGTCAGGCATCGTCTCCTTTGGAGGCACTGATCTCCGCATACCTCTGGAGTTTTCAAAGGATTTGAGGCCTCCTGTCGCGATGAGGTGGGGAACTAGGTCTTTCTCTGTGGTCTCCACAGGGGATTCAGACACCCTTTCGTCTTGGGAGATGCAAGACGAGCCTGCATTCCAGTCACTGCAGGGATATCCGGCCTTATTTCGAGTCAGGGCATCGCGGTGTCCATTCCACTTGAGGCCGCAAACTCAGGGTCCGTCTCACATACCTAGAGCTGAGAGAAGCCTCCTCTTGAGGTGCTTGTGGTAAGGTGGTATTCCTCTGGAGTCGAAGCCAGGGACTAACCTCTCTTCTCGAGTTGATTTTTGGCCCCCGGAGCTCTTTCGTGTTGCTACAGTGACCTCAGGATCCCTCTAGCCTTGAAACAGTGTTCTTGGGGTTTCTCTGGAGTGCCATCAAGGAAATCAAGGCTCCTTTCATGTGTGATGTGCAACACGGAGTTGCTCTGCACGCAGTGCAGGGGAATCGGGCCTCATCTCGCGGCGAGGGGGAAGTCTCATGGTTTTTCTCGAGTTGCGGCGGGAACCTGGGGTATATTCTCGAGTTACGACGGGGATGGCCCTTCCACCCACGTGTTTCTTCAGCCGCGTCAGGACTCCTGCCTAGTTGCGAGGGACAACTCGGGATTCTCCTCGAGGCTTTGCAGGGCAATTGGGACGCCTCTCCAGCTGAGACGGGAGACCAAGGGTCCCTTTCCACGTGCCACAGGAATCCTGGGTCTCCTATCAAGTTTCACGAGGAGTCAGGCATCGTCTCCTTTGGAGGCGCTGATCTCCGCGTACCTCTGGAGTTTTCAAAGGATGTGAGGCATCGGGTCGCGATGAGGTGGGGAACTAGGTCTTTCTCTGTGGTCTCCACAGGGGATTCAGACATCCTTTCGTCTTGGGAGATGCAAGACGAGCCTGCATTCCAGTCACTGCAGGGATATCCGTCCTTATTTCGAGTCAGGGCATCGCGGTGTCCATTCCACTTGAGGCCGCAAACTCAGGGTCCCTCTCACATACCTAGAGCTGAGAGAAGCCTCCTCTTGAGGTGCTTGTGGTAAGGTGGTATTCCTCTGGAGTCGAAGCCAGGGACTAACCTCTCATCTCGAGTTGATTTTTGGCCCACGGAGCTCTTTCGTGTTGCTACAGTGACCTCAGGATCCCTCTAGCCTTGAAACAGTGTTCTTGGGGTTTCTCTGGAGTGCCATCAAGGAAATCAAGGCTCCTTTCATGTGTGATGTGCAACACGGAATTGCTCTGCACGCAGTGCAGGGGAATCGGGCCTCATCTCGCGGCGAGGGGGAAGTCTCATGGTTTTTCTCGCGTTGCGGCGGGAACCTGGGGTATATTCTCGAGTTACGACGGGGATGGCCCTTCCACCCACGTGTTTCTTCAGCAACGTCAGGACTCCTGCCTAGTTGCGAGGGACAACTCTGGATTCTCCTCGAGGCTTGGCAGGGCAATTGGGACGCCTCTCCAGCTGAGGCGGGAGACCAAGTGTCCCTTTCCAAGTGCCACAGGAATCCTGGGACTCCTATCAAGTTTCACGAGGAGTCAGGCATCGTCTCCTTTGGAGGCACTGATCTCCGCGTACCTCTGGAGTTTTCAAAGGATGTGAGGCTATCGGTCGCGATGAGGTGGGGAACTAAGTCTTTCTCTGTGCTTTCCACAGGGGATTCAGACATCCTTTCGTCCTGGGAGATGCAAGACGAGCCTGCATTGAAGTCACTGCAGGGATAACCGGCCTTATTTCGAGCCAGGGCATCGCGGTGTCCATTCCACTTGAGGCCGCAAACTCAGGGTCCCTCTCACATACCTAGAGCTGAGAGAAGCCTCCTCTTGAGGTGCTTGTGGTAAGGTGGTATTCCTCTGGAGTCGAAGCCAGGGACTAACCTCTCATCTCGAGTTGATTTTTGGCCCCCGGAGCTCTTTCGTGTTGCTACAGTGACCTCAGGATCCCTCTAGCCTTGAAACAGTGTTCTTGGGGTTTCTCTGGAGTGCCATCAAGGAAATCAAGGCTCCTTTCATGTGTGATGTGCAACACGGAATTGCTCTGCACGCAGTGCAGGGGAATCGGGCCTCATCTCGCGGCGAGGGGGAAGTCTCATGGTTTTTCTCGAGTTGCGGCGGGAACCTGGGGTATATTCTCGAGTTACGACGGGGATGGCCCTTCCACCCACGTGTTTCTTCAGCGACGTCAGGACTCCTGCCTAGTTGCGAGGGACAACTCTGGATTCTCCTCGAGGCTTTGCAGGGCAATTGGGACGCCTCTCCAGCTGAGGCGGGAGACCAAGTGTCCCTTTCCAAGTGCCACAGGAATCCTGGGACTCCTATCAAGTTTCACGAGGAGTCAGGCATCGTCTCCTTTGGAGGCACTGATCTCTGCGTACCTCTGGAGTTTTCAAAGGATGTGAGGCTATCGGTCGCGATGAGGTGGGGAACTAAGTCTTTCTCTGTGCTATCCACAGGGGATTCAGACATCCTTTCGTCCTGGGAAATGCAAGACGAGCCTGCATTGAAGTCACTGCAGGGATATCCAGCCTTATTTCGAGTCAGGGCAACGCGGTGTCCATTCCACTTGAGGCCGCAAACTCAGGGTCCCTCTCACATACCTAGAGCTGAGAGAAGCCTCCTCTTGAGGTGCTTGTGGTAAGGTGGTATACCTCTGGAGACGAATCCAGGGACTAACTTCTCTTTTCGACTTGATTTTTGGTCCACAGAGTTCTTTCGTGTTGCTACAGTGACCTCAGGATCCCTCTATCCTTGAAACAGTGTTCTTGGGGCTTCTCTGGAGTGCCATGAAGGAAATCAAGGCTCCTTTCATATGTGATGTGCAAGACGGAATTGCTCT
The DNA here is from genome assembly GCF_910594005.1 of Cervus elaphus. NCBI lineage: Eukaryota > Metazoa > Chordata > Mammalia > Artiodactyla > Cervidae > Cervus > Cervus elaphus. The sequence continues at coordinate 1,551,798 of NC_057846.1, forward strand.
GCACGCAGTACAGTGGAATCAGGCCTCATCTCGCATCGAGGGGGAAGTCTCATGGTTTTTCTCGAGTTGCGGCGGGAACCTGGGGTATATTCTCGAGTTACGACGGGGATGGCCCTTCCACCCACGTGTTTGTTCAGCCACGTCAGGACTCCTGCCTAGTTGCGAGGGACAACTCGGGATTCTCCTCGAGGCTTGGCACGGCAATTGGAACGCCTCTCCAGCTGAGGCGGGAGACCAAGGGTCCCTTTCCACGTGCCACAAGAATCCTGGGACTCCTATCAAGTTTCACGAGGAGTCAGGCATCGTCTCCTTTGGAGGCACTGATCTCCGCGTACCTCTGGAATTTTCAAAGGATGTGAGGCCTCCGGTCGCGATGAGGTGGGGAACTAGGTGTTTCTCTGTGGTCTCCACAGGGGATTCAGACATCCTTTCTTCTTGGGAGATGCAAGACGAGCCTGCATTCAAGTCACTGCAGGGATATCCGGCCTTATTTCGAGTCAGGGCATCGCGGTGTCCATTCCACTTGAGGCCGCAAACTCAGGGTCCCTCTCACATACCTAGAGCTGAGAGAAGCCTCCTCTTGAGGTGCTTGTGGTAAGGTGGTATTCCTCAGGAGTCGAAGCCAGGTACTAACCTCTCATCTCGTGTTGATTCTTGGTCCACGGAGCTCTTTCGTGTTGCTACAGTGACCTCAGGATCCCTCTAGCCTTGAAACAGTGTTCTTAGGGTTTCTCTGGAGTGCCATCAAGGAAATCAAGGCTCCTTTCATGTGTGATGTGCAACACGGAATTGCTCTGCACGCAGTGCAGGGGTATCGGGCCTCATCTCGCGGCGAGGGGGAAGTCTCATGGTTTTTCTCGAGTTGCGGCGGGAACCTGGGGTATATTCTCGAGTTACGACGGGGATGGCCCTTCCACCCACATGTTTCTTCAGCGACGTCAGGACTCCTGCCTAGTTGCGAGGAACAACTCTGCATTCTCCTCGAGGCTTGGCAGGGCAATTGGGACGCCTCCCCAGCTGAGGCGGGAGACCAAGTGTCCCTTTCCAAGTGCCACAGGTATCCTGGGTCTCCTATCAAGTTTCACGAGGAGTCAGGCATCGTCTCCTTTGGAGGCACTGATCTCCGCGTACCTCTGGAGTTTTCAAAGTATGTGAGGCTATCGGTCGCGATGAGGTGGGGAACTAAGTCTTTCTCTGTACTTTCCACAGGGGATTCAGACATCCTTTCGTCCTGGGAGATGCAAGACGAGCCTGCATTGAAGTCACTGCAGGGATATCCGGCCTTATTTCGAGTCAGGGCATCGCGGTGTCCATTCCATTTGAGGCCGCAAACTCAGGGTCCCTCTCACATACCTAGAGCTGAGAGAAGCCTCCTCTTGAGGTGCTTGTGGTAAGGTGGTATTCCTCAGGAGTCGAAGCCAGGGACTAACCTCTCATCTCGTGTTGATTCTTGGTCCACGGAGCTCTTTCGTGTTGCTACAGTGACTTCAGGATCCCTCTAGCCTTGAAACAGTGTTCTTGGGGTTTCTCTGGAGTGCCATCAAGGAAATCAAGGCTCCTTTCATGTGTGATGTGCAACACGGAATTGCTCTGCACGCAGTGCAGGGGAATCGGGCCTCATCTCGCGGCGAGGGGGAAGTCTCATGGTTTTTCTCGAGTTGCGGCGGGAACCTGGGGTATATTCTCGAGTTACGACGGCGATGGCCCTTCCACACACGTGTGTGTTCAGCCATGTCAGGACTCCTGCCTAGTTGCGAGGGACAACTCGGGATTCTCCTCGAGGCTTTGCAGGGCAATTGGGACGCCTCTCCAGCTGAGACGGGAGACCAAGGGTCCCTTTCCACGTGCCACAGAAATCCTGGTCTCCTATCAAGTTTCACGGGAAAGTCAGGCATCGTCTCCTTTGGAGGCACTGATCTCCGCGTACCTCTGGAGTTTTCAAAGGATGTGAGGCCTCCGGTCGCGATGAGGTGGGGAACTAGGTCTTTCTCTGTGGTCTCCACAGGGGATTCAGACATCCTTTCATCTTGTGAGATGCAAGACGAGCCTGCATTCAAGTCACTGCAGGGATATCCAGCCTTATTTCGCGTCAGGGCATCGCGGTGTCCATTCCACTTGAGGCCGCAAACTCAGGGTCCCTCTCACATACCTAGAGCTGAGTGAAGTCTCCTCTTGAGGTGCTTGTGGTAAGGTGGTATTCCTCTGGAGTCGAAGCCAGGGACTAACCTCTCATCTCGAATTGAATTTTGGCCCACGGAGCTCTTTCGTGTTGCTACAGTGACCTCAGGATCCCTCTAGCCTTGAAACAGTGTTCTTGGGGTTTCTCTGGAGTGCCATCAAGGAAATCAAGGCTCCTTTCATGTGTGATGTGCAACACGGAATTGCTCTGCACGCAGTGCAGGGGAATCGGGCCTCATCTCGCGGCGAGGGGGAAGTCTCATGGTTTTTCTCGAGTTGCGGCGGGAACCTGGGGTATATTCTCGAGTTACGACGGGGATGGCCCTTCCACCCACGTGTTTGTTCAGCCACGTCAGGACTCCTGCCTAGTTGTGAGGGACAACTGGGGATTCTCCTCGAGGCTTGGCAGGACAATTGGAACGCCTCTCCAGCTGAGGCGGGAGACCAAGGGTCCCTTTCCACGTGCCACAGGAATCCTGGGTCTCCTATCAAGTTTCACGAGGAGTCAGGCATCGTTTCCTTTGGAGGCACTGATCTCCGCATACCTCTGGAGTTTTCAAAGGATTTGAGGCCTCCTGTCGCAATGAGGTGGGGAACTAGGTCTTTCTCTGTGGTCTCCACAGGGGATTCAGACACCCTTTCGTCTTGGGAGATGCAAGACGAGCCTGCATTCCAGTCACTGCAGGGATATCCAGCCTTATTTCGAGTCAGGTCATCGCGGCGTCCATTCCACTTGAGGCCGCAAACTCAGGGTCCCTCTCACATACCTAGAGCTGAGAGAAGCCTCCTCTTGAGTTGCTTATGGTAAGGTGGTATTCCTCTGTAGTCGAAGCCAGGGACTAACCTCTCATCTCGAGTTGATTTTTGGTCCACAGAGCTCTTTCGTGTTGCTACAGGGACCTCAGGATCCCTCTAGCCTTGAAACAGTGTTCTTGGGGTTTCTCTGGAGTGCCATCAAGGAAATCAAGGCTCCTTTCATGTGTGATGTGCAACACAGAATTGCTCGGCACGCAGTGCAGGGGAATCGGGCCTCATCTCGCGGCGAGGGGGAAGTCTCATGGTTTTTCTCGAGTTGCGGCGGGAACCTGGGGTATATTCTCGAGTTACGACGGGGATGGCCCTTCCACCCAAGTGTTTCTTCAGCGACGTCAGGAATCCTGCCTAGTTGCGAGGGACAACTCTGGATTCTCCTCGAGGCTTGTCAGGGCAATTGGGACGCCTCTCCAGCTGAGGCGGGAGACCAAGTGTCCCTTTCCAAGTGCCACAGGTATCCTGGGTCTCCTATCAAGTTTCACGAGGAGTCAGGCATCGGCTCCTTTGGAGGCACTGATCTCCGCGTACCTCTGGAGTTTTCAAAGGATGTGAGGCTATCGGTCGCGATGAGGTGGGGAACTAAGTCTTTCTCTGTGCTTTCCACAGGGGATTCAGACATCCTTTCGTCCTGGGAGATGCAAGACGAGCCTGCATTGAAGTCACTGCAGGGATATCCGGCCTTATTTCGAGTCAGGGCATCGCGGTGTCCATTCCACTTGAGGCCGCAAACTCAGGGTCCCTCTCACATACCTAGAGCTGAGAGAAGCCTCCTCTTGAGGTGCTTGTGGTAAGGTGGTATTCCTCAGGAGTCGAAGCCAGGGACTAACCTCTCATCTCGTGTTGATTCTTGGTCCACGGAGCACTTTCGTGTTGCTACAGTGACTTCAGGATTCCTCTAGCCTTGAAACAGTGTTCTTGGGGTTTCTCTGGAGTGCCATCAAGGAAATCAAGGCTCCTTTCATGTGTGATGTGCAACACGGAATTGCTCTGCACGCAGTGCAGGGGAATCGGGCCTCATCTCGCGGCGAGGGGGAAGTCTCATGGTTTTTCTCGAGTTGCGGCGGGAACCTGGGGTATATTCTCGAGTTACGACGGGGATGGCCCTTCCACACACGTGTGTGTTCAGCCATGTCAGGACTCCTGCCTAGTTGCGAGGGACAACTCGGGATTCTCCTCGAGGCTTTGCAGGGCAATTGGGACGCCTCTCCAGCTGAGACGGGAGACCAAGGGTCCCTTTCCACGTGCCACAGGAATCCTGGTTCTCCTATCAAGTTTCACGAGGAGTCAGGCATCGTCTCCTTTGGAGGCACTGATTTCCGCATACCTCTGGAGTTTTCAAAGGATTTGAGGCCTCCTGTCGCGATGAGGTGGGGAACTAGGTCTTTCTCTGTGGTCTCCACAGGGGATTCAGACACCCTTTCGCCTTGGGAGATGCAAGACGAGCCTGCATTCCAGTCACTGCAGGGATATCCGGCCTTATTTCGAGTCAGGGCATCGCGGTGTCCATTCCACTTGAGGCCGCAAACTCAGGATACCTCTCACATACCTAGAGCTGAGAGAAGCCTCCTCTTGAGGTGCTTGTGGTAAGGTGGTATTCCTCTGGAGTCGAAGCCAGGGACTAACCTCTCTTCTCGAGTTGATTTTTGGCCCCCGGAGCTCTTTCGTGTTGCTACAGTGACCTCAGGATCCCTCTAGCCTTGAAACAGTGTTCTTGGGGTTTCTCTGGAGTGCCATCAAGGAAATCAAGGCTCCTTTCATGTGTGATGTGCAACACGGAGTTGCTCTGCACGCAGTGCAGGGGAATCGGGCCTCATCTCGCGGCGAGGGGGAAGTCTCATGGTTTTTCTCGAGTTGCGGCGGGAACCTGGGGTATATTCTCGAGTTACGACGGGGATGGCCCTTCCACCCACGTGTTTCTTCAGCCGCGTCAGGACTCCTGCCTAGTTGCGAGGGACAACTCGGGATTCTCCTCGAGGCTTTGCAGGGAAATTGGGACGCCTCTCCAGCTGAGACGGGAGACCAAGGGTCCCTTTCCACGTGCCACAGGAATCCTGGGTCTCCTATCAAGTTTCACGAGGAGTCAGGCATCGTCTCCTTTGGAGGCGCTGATCTCCGCGTACCTCTGGAGTTTTCAAAGGATGTGAGGCATCGGGTCGCGATGAGGTGGGGAACTAGGTCTTTCTCTGTGGTCTCCACAGGGGATTCAGACATCCTTTCGTCTTGGGAGATGCAAGACGAGCCTGCATTCCAGTCACTGCAGGGATATCCGTCCTTATTTCGAGTCAGGGCATCGCGGTGTCCATTCCACTTGAGGCCGCAAACTCAGGGTCCCTCTCACATACCTAGAGCTGAGAGAAGCCTCCTCTTGAGGTGCTTGTGGTAAGGTGGTATTCCTCTGGAGTCGAAGCCAGGGACTAACCTCTCATCTCGAGTTGATTTTTGGCCCACGGAGCTCTTTCGTGTTGCTACAGTGACCTCAGGATCCCTCTAGCCTTGAAACAGTGTTCTTGGGGTTTCTCTGGAGTGCCATGAAGGAAATCAAGGCTCCTTTCATGTGTGATGTGCAACACGGAATTGCTCTGCACGCAGTGCAGGGGAATCGGGCCTCATCTCGCGGCGAGGGGGAAGTCTCATGGTTTTTCTCGCGTTGCGGCGGGAACCTGGGGTATATTCTCGAGTTACGACGGGGATGGCCCTTCCACCCACGTGTTTCTTCAGCAACGTCAGGACTCCTGCCTAGTTGCGAGGGACAACTCTGGATTCTCCTCGAGGCTTGGCAGGGCAATTGGGACGCCTCTCCAGCTGAGGCGGGAGACCAAGTGTCCCTTTCCAAGTGCCACAGGAATCCTGGGACTCCTATCAAGTTTCACGAGGAGTCAGGCATCGTCTCCTTTGGAGGCACTGATCTCCGCGTACCTCTGGAGTTTTCAAAGGATGTGAGGCTATCGGTCGCGATGAGGTGGGGAACTAAGTCTTTCTCTGTGCTTTCCACAGGGGATTCAGACATCCTTTCGTCCTGGGAGATGCAAGACGAGCCTGCATTGAAGTCACTGCAGGGATAACCGGCCTTATTTCGAGCCAGGGCATCGCGGTGTCCATTCCACTTGAGGCCGCAAACTCAGGGTCCCTCTCACATACCTAGAGCTGAGAGAAGCCTCCTCTTGAGGTGCTTGTGGTAAGGTGGTATTCCTCTGGAGTCGAAGCCAGGGACTAACCTCTCATCTCGAGTTGATTTTTGGCCCCCGGAGCTCTTTCGTGTTGCTACAGTGACCTCAGGATCCCTCTAGCCTTGAAACAGTGTTCTTGGGGTTTCTCTGGAGTGCCATCAAGGAAATCAAGGCTCCTTTCATGTGTGATGTGCAACACGGAATTGCTCTGCACGCAGTGCAGGGGAATCGGGCCTCATCTCGCGGCGAGGGGGAAGTCTCATGGTTTTTCTCGAGTTGCGGCGGGAACCTGGGGTATATTCTCGAGTTACGACGGGGATGGCCCTTCCACCCACGTGTTTCTTCAGCGACGTCAGGACTCCTGCCTAGTTGCGAGGGACAACTCTGGATTCTCCTCGAGGCTTTGCAGGGCAATTGGGACGCCTCTCCAGCTGAGGCGGGAGACCAAGTGTCCCTTTCCAAGTGCCACAGGAATCCTGGGACTCCTATCAAGTTTCACGAGGAGTCAGGCATCGTCTCCTTTGGAGGCACTGATCTCTGCGTACCTCTGGAGTTTTCAAAGGATGTGAGGCTATCGGTCGCGATGAGGTGGGGAACTAAGTCTTTCTCTGTGCTATCCACAGGGGATTCAGACATCCTTTCGTCCTGGGAAATGCAAGACGAGCCTGCATTGAAGTCACTGCAGGGATATCCAGCCTTATTTCGAGTCAGGGCAACGCGGTGTCCATTCCACTTGAGGCCGCAAACTCAGGGTCCCTCTCACATACCTAGAGCTGAGAGAAGCCTCCTCTTGAGGTGCTTGTGGTAAGGTGGTATACCTCTGGAGACGAATCCAGGGACTAACTTCTCTTTTTGACTTGATTTTTGGTCCACAGAGTTCTTTCGTGTTGCTACAGTGACCTCAGGATCCCTCTATCCTTGAAACAGTGTTCTTGGGGCTTCTCTGGAGTGCCATGAAGGAAATCAAGGCTCCTTTCATATGTGATGTGCAAGACGGAATTGCTCTGCACGCAGTACAGTGGAATCAGGCCTCATCTCGCATCGAGGGGGAAGTCTCATGGTTTTTCTCGAGTTGCGGCGGGAACCTGGGGTATATTCTCGAGTTACGACGGGGATGGCCCTTCCACCCACGTGTTTGTTCAGCCACGTCAGGACTCCTGCCTAGTTGCGAGGGACAACTCGGGATTCTCCTCGAGGCTTGGCACGGCAATTGGAACGCCTCTCCAGCTGAGGCGGGAGACCAAGGGTCCCTTTCCACGTGCCACAAGAATCCTGGGACTCCTATCAAGTTTCACGAGGAGTCAGGCATCGTCTCCTTTGGAGGCACTGATCTCCGCGTACCTCTGGAGTTTTCAAAGGATGTGAGGCCTCCGGTCGCGATGAGGTGGGGAACTAGGTGTTTCTCTGTGGTCTCCACAGGGGATTCAGACATCCTTTCTTCTTGGGAGATGCAAGACGAGCCTGCATTCAAGTCACTGCAGGGATATCCGGCCTTATTTCGAGTCAGGGCATCGCGGTGTCCATTCCACTTGAGGCCGCAAACTCAGGGTCCCTCTCACATACCTAGAGCTGAGAGAAGCCTCCTCTTGAGGTGCTTGTGGTAAGGTGGTATTCCTCAGGAGTCGAAGCCAGGTACTAACCTCTCATCTCGTGTTGATTCTTGGTCCACGGAGCTCTTTCGTGTTGCTACAGTGACCTCAGGATCCCTCTAGCCTTGAAACAGTGTTCTTAGGATTTCTCTGGAGTGCCATCAAGGAAATCAAGGCTCCTTTCATGTGTGATGTGCAACACGGAATTGCTCTGCACGCAGTGCAGGGGTATCGGGCCTCATCTCGCGGCGAGGGGGAAGTCTCATGGTTTTTCTCGAGTTGCGGCGGGAACCTGGGGTATATTCTCGAGTTACGACGGGGATGGCCCTTCCACCCACATGTTTCTTCAGCGACGTCAGGACTCCTGCCTAGTTGCGACGAACAACTCTGCATTCTCCTCGAGGCTTGGCAGGGCAATTGGGACGCCTCCCCAGCTGAGGCGGGAGACCAAGTGTCCCTTTCCAAGTGCCACAGGTATCCTGGGTCTCCTATCAAGTTTCACGAGGAGTCAGGCATCGTCTCCTTTGGAGGCACTGATCTCCGCGTACCTCTGGAGTTTTCAAAGTATGTGAGGCTATCGGTCGCGATGAGGTGGGGAACTAAGTCTTTCTCTGTACTTTCCACAGGGGATTCAGACATCCTTTCGTCCTGGGAGATGCAAGACGAGCCTGCATTGAAGTCACTGCAGGGATATCCGGCCTTATTTCGAGTCAGGGCATCGCGGTGTCCATTCCATTTGAGGCCGCAAACTCAGGGTCCCTCTCACATACCTAGAGCTGAGAGAAGCCTCCTCTTGAGGTGCTTGTGGTAAGGTGGTATTCCTCAGGAGTCGAAGCCAGGGACTAACCTCTCATCTCGTGTTGATTCTTGGTCCACGGAGCTCTTTCGTGTTGCTACAGTGACTTCAGGATCCCTCTAGCCTTGAAACAGTGTTCTTGGGGTTTCTCTGGAGTGCCATCAAGGAAATCAAGGCTCCTTTCATGTGTGATGTGCAACACGGAATTGCTCTGCACGCAGTGCAGGGGAATCGGGCCTCATCTCGCGGCGAGGGGGAAGTCTCATGGTTTTTCTCGAGTTGCGGCGGGAACCTGGGGTATATTCTCGAGTTACGACGGCGATGGCCCTTCCACACACGTGTGTGTTCAGCCATGTCAGGACTCCTGCCTAGTTGCGAGGGACAACTCGGGATTCTCCTCGAGGCTTTGCAGGGCAATTGGGACGCCTCTCCAGCTGAGACGGGAGACCAAGGGTCCCTTTCCACGTGCCACAGAAATCCTGGTCTCCTATCAAGTTTCACGGGAAAGTCAGGCATCGTCTCCTTTGGAGGCACTGATCTCCGCGTACCTCTGGAGTTTTCAAAGGATGTGAGGCCTCCGGTCGCGATGAGGTGGGGAACTAGGTCTTTCTCTGTGGTCTCCACAGGGGATTCAGACATCCTTTCATCTTGTGAGATGCAAGACGAGCCTGCATTCAAGTCACTGCAGGGATATCCAGCCTTATTTCGCGTCAGGGCATCGCGGTGTCCATTCCACTTGAGGCCGCAAACTCAGGGTCCCTCTCACATACCTAGAGCTGAGTGAAGTCTCCTCTTGAGGTGCTTGTGGTAAGGTGGTATTCCTCTGGAGTCGAAGCCAGGGACTAACCTCTCATCTCGAATTGAATTTTGGCCCACGGAGCTCTTTCGTGTTGCTACAGTGACCTCAGGATCCCTCTAGCCTTGAAACAGTGTTCTTGGGGTTTCTCTGGAGGGCCATCAAGGAAATCAAGGCTCCTTTCATGTGTGATGTGCAACACGGAATTGCTCTGCACGCAGTGCAGGGGAATCGGGCCTCATCTCGCGGCGAGGGGGAAGTCTCATGGTTTTTCTCGAGTTGCGGCGGGAACCTGGGGTATATTCTCGAGTTACGACGGGGATGGCCCTTCCACCCACGTGTTTGTTCAGCCACGTCAGGACTCCTGCCTAGTTGTGAGGGACAACTGGGGATTCTCCTCGAGGCTTGGCAGGACAATTGGAACGCCTCTCCAGCTGAGGCGGGAGACCAAGGGTCCCTTTCCACGTGCCACAGGAATCCTGGGTCTCCTATCAAGTTTCACGAGGAGTCAGGCATCGTTTCCTTTGGAGGCACTGATCTCCGCATACCTCTGGAGTTTTCAAAGGATTTGAGGCCTCCTGTCGCAATGAGGTGGGGAACTAGGTCTTTCTCTGTGGTCTCCACAGGGGATTCAGACACCCTTTCGTCTTGGGAGATGCAAGACGAGCCTGCATTCCAGTCACTGCAGGGATATCCAGCCTTATTTCGAGTCAGGTCATCGCGGTGTCCATTCCACTTGAGGCCGCAAACTCAGGGTCCCTCTCACATACCTAGAGCTGAGAGAAGCCTCCTCTTGAGTTGCTTATGGTAAGGTGGTATTCCTCTGTAGTCGAAGCCAGGGACTAACCTCTCATCTCGAGTTGATTTTTGGTCCACAGAGCTCTTTCGTGTTGCTACAGGGACCTCAGGATCCCTCTAGCCTTGAAACAGTGTTCTTGGGGTTTCTCTGGAGTGCCATCAAGGAAATCAAGGCTCCTTTCATGTGTGATGTGCAACACAGAATTGCTCTGCACGCAGTGCAGGGGAATCGGGCCTCATCTCGCGGCGAGGGGGAAGTCTCATGGTTTTTCTCGAGTTGCGGCGGGAACCTGGGGTATATTCTCGAGTTACGACGGGGATGGCCCTTCCACCCAAGTGTTTCTTCAGCGACGTCAGGAATCCTGCCTAGTTGCGAGGGACAACTCTGGATTCTCCTCGAGGCTTGTCAGGGCAATTGGGACGCCTCTCCAGCTGAGGCGGGAGACCAAGTGTCCCTTTCCAAGTGCCACAGGTATCCTGGGTCTCCTATCAAGTTTCACGAGGAGTCAGGCATCGGCTCCTTTGGAGGCACTGATCTCCGCGTACCTCTGGAGTTTTCAAAGGATGTGAGGCTATCGGTCGCGATGAGGTGGGGAACTAAGTCTTTCTCTGTGCTTTCCACAGGGGATTCAGACATCCTTTCGTCCTGGGAGATGCAAGACGAGCCTGCATTGAAGTCACTGCAGGGATATCCGGCCTTATTTCGAGTCAGGGCATCGCGGTGTCCATTCCACTTGAGGCCGCAAACTCAGGGTCCCTCTCACATACCTAGAGCTGAGAGAAGCCTCCTCTTGAGGTGCTTGTGGTAAGGTGGTATTCCTCAGGAGTCGAAGCCAGGGACTAACCTCTCATCTCGTGTTGATTCTTGGTCCACGGAGCACTTTCGTGTTGCTACAGTGACTTCAGGATTCCTCTATCCTTGAAACAGTGTTCTTGGGGTTTCTCTGGAGTGCCATCAAGGAAATCAAGGCTCCTTTCATGTGTGATGTGCAACACGGAATTGCTCTGCACGCAGTGCAGGGGAATCGGGCCTCATCTCGCGGCGAGGGGGAAGTCTCATGGTTTTTCTCGAGTTGCGGCGGGAACCTGGGGTATATTCTCGAGTTACGACGGGGATGGCCCTTCCACACACGTGTGTGTTCAGCCATGTCAGGACTCCTGCCTAGTTGCGAGGGACAACTCGGGATTCTCCTCGAGGCTTTGCAGGGCAATTGGGACGCCTCTCCAGCTGAGACGGGAGACCAAGGGTCCCTTTCCACGTGCCACAGGAATCCTGGTTCTCCTATCAAGTTTCACGAGGAGTCAGGCATCGTCTCCTTTGGAGGCACTGATTTCCGCATACCTCTGGAGTTTTCAAAGGATTTGAGGCATCCTGTCGCGATGAGGTGGGGAACTAGGTCTTTCTCTGTGGTCTCCACAGGGGATTCAGACACCCTTTCGCCTTGGGAGATGCAAGACGAGCCTGCATTCCAGTCACTGCAGGGATATCCGGCCTTATTTCGAGTCAGGGCATCGCGGTGTCCATTCCACTTGAGGCCGCAAACTCAGGATACCTCTCACATACCTAGAGCTGAGAGAAGCCTCCTCTTGAGGTGCTTGTGGTAAGGTGGTATTCCTCAGGAGTCGAAGCCAGGGACTAACCTCTCATCTCGTGTTGATTCTTGGTCCACGGAGCTCTTTTGTGTTGCTACAGTGACCTCAGGATTCCTCTAGCCTTGAAACAGTGTTCTTGGGGTTTCTCTGGAGTGCCATCAAGGAAATCAAGGCTCCTTTCATGTGTGATGTGCAACACGGAATTGCTCTGCACGCAGTGCAGGGGAATCGGGCCTCATCTCGCGGCGAGGGGGAAGTCTCATGGTTTTTCTCGAGTTGCGGCGGGAACCTGGGGTATATTCTCGAGTTACGACGGGGATGGCCCTTCCACCCACGTGTTTGTTCAGCCACGTCAGGACTCCTGCCTAGTTGCGAGGGACAACTCGGGATTCTCCTCGAGGCTTGGCACGGCAATTGGAACGCCTCTCCAGCTGAGGCGGGAGACCAAGGGTCCCTTTCCACGTGCCACAAGAATCCTGGGACTCCTATCAAGTTTCACGAGGAGTCAGGCATCGTCTCCTTTGGAGGCACTGATCTCCGCGTACCTCTGGAATTTTCAAAGGATGTGAGGCCTCCGGTCGCGATGAGGTGGGGAACTAGGTGTTTCTCTGTGGTCTCCACAGGGGATTCAGACATCCTTTCTTCTTGGGAGATGCAAGACGAGCCTGCATTCAAGTCACTGCAGGGATATCCGGCCTTATTTCGAGTCAGGGCATCGCGGTGTCCATTCCACTTGAGGCCGCAAACTCAGGGTCCCTCTCACATACCTAGAGCTGAGAGAAGCCTCCTCTTGAGGTGCTTGTGGTAAGGTGGTATTCCTCAGGAGTCGAAGCCAGGTACTAACCTCTCATCTCGTGTTGATTCTTGGTCCACGGAGCTCTTTCGTGTTGCTACAGTGACCTCAGGATCCCTCTAGCCTTGAAACAGTGTTCTTAGGATTTCTCTGGAGTGCCATCAAGGAAATCAAGGCTCCTTTCATGTGTGATGTGCAACACGGAATTGCTCTGCACGCAGTGCAGGGGTATCGGGCCTCATCTCGCGGCGAGGGGGAAGTCTCATGGTTTTTCTCGAGTTGCGGCGGGAACCTGGGGTATATTCTCGAGTTACGACGGGGATGGCCCTTCCACCCACATGTTTCTTCAGCGACGTCAGGACTCCTGCCTAGTTGCGACGAACAACTCTGCATTCTCCTCGAGGCTTGGCAGGGCAATTGGGACGCCTCCCCAGCTGAGGCGGGAGACCAAGTGTCCCTTTCCAAGTGCCACAGGTATCCTGGGTCTCCTATCAAGTTTCACGAGGAGTCAGGCATCGTCTCCTTTGGAGGCACTGATCTCCGCGTACCTCTGGAGTTTTCAAAGTATGTGAGGCTATCGGTCGCGATGAGGTGGGGAACTAAGTCTTTCTCTGTACTTTCCACAGGGGATTCAGACATCCTTTCGTCCTGGGAGATGCAAGACGAGCCTGCATTGAAGTCACTGCAGGGATATCCGGCCTTATTTCGAGTCAGGGCATCGCGGTGTCCATTCCACTTGAGGCCGCAAACTCAGGGTCCCTCTCACATACCTAGAGCTGAGAGAAGCCTCCTCTTGAGGTGCTTGTGGTAAGGTGGTATTCCTCAGGAGTCGAAGCCAGGGACTAACCTCTCATCTCGTGTTGATTCTTGGTCCACGGAGCTCTTTCGTGTTGCTACAGTGACTTCAGGATCCCTCTAGCCTTGAAACAGTGTTCTTGGGGTTTCTCTGGAGTGCCATCAAGGAAATCAAGGCTCCTTTCATGTGTGATGTGCAACACGGAATTGCTCTGCACGCAGTGCAGGGGAATCGGGCCTCATCTCGCGGCGAGGGGGAAGTCTCATGGTTTTTCTCGAGTTGCGGCGGGAACCTGGGGTATATTCTCGAGTTACGACGGCGATGGCCCTTCCACACACGTGTGTGTTCAGCCATGTCAGGACTCCTGCCTAGTTGCGAGGGACAACTCGGGATTCTCCTCGAGGCTTTGCAGGGCAATTGGGACGCCTCTCCAGCTGAGACGGGAGACCAAGGGTCCCTTTCCACGTGCCACAGAAATCCTGGTCTCCTATCAAGTTTCACGGGAAAGTCAGGCATCGTCTCCTTTGGAGGCACTGATCTCCGCGTACCTCTGGAGTTTTCAAAGGATGTGAGGCCTCCGGTCGCGATGAGGTGGGGAACTAGGTCTTTCTCTGTGGTCTCCACAGGGGATTCAGACATCCTTTCATCTTGTGAGATGCAAGACGAGCCTGCATTCAAGTCACTGCAGGGATATCCAGCCTTATTTCGCGTCAGGGCATCGCGGTGTCCATTCCACTTGAGGCCGCAAACTCAGGGTCCCTCTCACATACCTAGAGCTGAGTGAAGTCTCCTCTTGAGGTGCTTGTGGTAAGGTGGTATTCCTCTGGAGTCGAAGCCAGGGACTAACCTCTCATCTCGAATTGAATTTTGGCCCACGGAGCTCTTTCGTGTTGCTACAGTGACCTCAGGATCCCTCTAGCCTTGAAACAGTGTTCTTGGGGTTTCTCTGGAGTGCCATCAAGGAAATCAAGGCTCCTTTCATGTGTGATGTGCAACACGGAATTGCTCTGCACGCAGTGCAGGGGAATCGGGCCTCATCTCGCGGCGAGGGGGAAGTCTCATGGTTTTTCTCGAGTTGCGGCGGGAACCTGGGGTATATTCTCGAGTTACGACGGGGATGGCCCTTCCACCCACGTGTTTGTTCAGCCACGTCAGGACTCCTGCCTAGTTGTGAGGGACAACTGGGGATTCTCCTCGAGGCTTGGCAGGACAATTGGAACGCCTCTCCAGCTGAGGCGGGAGACCAAGGGTCCCTTTCCACGTGCCACAGGAATCCTGGGTCTCCTATCAAGTTTCACGAGGAGTCAGGCATCGTTTCCTTTGGAGGCACTGATCTCCGCATACCTCTGGAGTTTTCAAAGGATTTGAGGCCTCCTGTCGCAATGAGGTGGGGAACTAGGTCTTTCTCTGTGGTCTCCACAGGGGATTCAGACACCCTTTCGTCTTGGGAGATGCAAGACGAGCCTGCATTCCAGTCACTGCAGGGATATCCAGCCTTATTTCGAGTCAGGTCATCGCGGTGTCCATTCCACTTGAGGCCGCAAACTCAGGGTCCCTCTCACATACCTAGAGCTGAGAGAAGCCTCCTCTTGAGTTGCTTATGGTAAGGTGGTATTCCTCTGTAGTCGAAGCCAGGGACTAACCTCTCATCTCGAGTTGATTTTTGGTCCACAGAGCTCTTTCGTGTTGCTACAGGGACCTCAGGATCCCTCTAGCCTTTAAACAGTGTTCTTGGGGTTTCTCTGGAGTGCCATCAAGGAAATCAAGGCTCCTTTCATGTGTGATGTGCAACACAGAATTGCTCGGCACGCAGTGCAGGGGAATCGGGCCTCATCTCGCGGCGAGGGGGAAGTCTCATGGTTTTTCTCGAGTTGCGGCGGGAACCTGGGGTATATTCTCGAGTTACGACGGGGATGGCCCTTCCACCCAAGTGTTTCTTCAGCGACGTCAGGAATCCTGCCTAGTTGCGAGGGACAACTCTGGATTCTCCTCGAGGCTTGTCAGGGCAATTGGGACGCCTCTCCAGCTGAGGCGGGAGACCAAGTGTCCCTTTCCAAGTGCCACAGGTATCCTGGGTCTCCTATCAAGTTTCACGAGGAGTCAGGCATCGGCTCCTTTGGAGGCACTGATCTCCGCGTACCTCTGGAGTTTTCAAAGGATGTGAGGCTATCGGTCGCGATGAGGTGGGGAACTAAGTCTTTCTCTGTGCTTTCCACAGGGGATTCAGACATCCTTTCGTCCTGGGAGATGCAAGACGAGCCTGCATTGAAGTCACTGCAGGGATATCCGGCCTTATTTCGAGTCAGGGCATCGCGGTGTCCATTCCACTTGAGGCCGCAAACTCAGGGTCCCTCTCACATACCTAGAGCTGAGAGAAGCCTCCTCTTGAGGTGCTTGTGGTAAGGTGGTATTCCTCAGGAGTCGAAGCCAGGGACTAACCTCTCATCTCGTGTTGATTCTTGGTCCACGGAGCACTTTCGTGTTGCTACAGTGACTTCAGGATTCCTCTAGCCTTGAAACAGTGTTCTTGGGGTTTCTCTGGAGTGCCATCAAGGAAATCAAGGCTCCTTTCATGTGTGATGTGCAACACGGAATTGCTCTGCACGCAGTGCAGGGGAATCGGGCCTCATCTCGCGGCGAGGGGGAAGTCTCATGGTTTTTCTCGAGTTGCGGCGGGAACCTGGGGTATATTCTCGAGTTACGACGGGGATGGCCCTTCCACACACGTGTGTGTTCAGCCATGTCAGGACTCCTGCCTAGTTGCGAGGGACAACTCGGGATTCTCCTCGAGGCTTTGCAGGGCAATTGGGACGCCTCTCCAGCTGAGACGGGAGACCAAGGGTCCCTTTCCACGTGCCACAGGAATCCTGGTTCTCCTATCAAGTTTCACGAGGAGTCAGGCATCGTCTCCTTTGGAGGCACTGATTTCCGCATACCTCTGGAGTTTTCAAAGGATTTGAGGCATCCTGTCGCGATGAGGTGGGGAACTAGGTCTTTCTCTGTGGTCTCCACAGGGGATTCAGACACCCTTTCGCCTTGGGAGATGCAAGACGAGCCTGCATTCCAGTCACTGCAGGGATATCCGGCCTTATTTCGAGTCAGGGCATCGCGGTGTCCATTCCACTTGAGGCCGCAAACTCAGGATACCTCTCACATACCTAGAGCTGAGAGAAGCCTCCTCTTGAGGTGCTTGTGGTAAGGTGGTATTCCTCAGGAGTCGAAGCCAGGGACTAACCTCTCATCTCGTGTTGATTCTTGGTCCACGGAGCTCTTTTGTGTTGCTACAGTGACCTCAGGATTCCTCTAGCCTTGAAACAGTGTTCTTGGGGTTTCTCTGGAGTGCCATCAAGGAAATCAAGGCTCCTTTCATGTGTGATGTGCAACACGGAATTGCTCTGCACGCAGTGCAGGGGAATCGGGCCTCATCTCGCGGCGAGGGGGAAGTCTCATGGTTTTTCTCGAGTTGCGGCGGGAACCTGGGGTATATTCTCGAGTTACGACGGGGATGGCCCTTCCACACACGTGTTTGTTCAGCCGCGTCAGGACTCCTGCCTAGTTGCGAGGGACAACTCGGGATTCTCCTCGAGGCTTTGCAGGGCAATTGGGACGCCTCTCCAGCTGAGACGGGAGACCAAGGGTCCCTTTCCACGTGCCACAGGAATCCTGGGTCTCCTATCAAGTTTCACGAGGAGTCAGGCATCGTCTCCTTTGGAGGCGCTGATCTCCGCGTACCTCTGGAGTTTTCAAAGGATGTGAGGCATCGGGTCGCGATGAGGTGGGGAACTAGGTCTTTCTCTGTGGTCTCCACAGGGGATTCAGACATCCTTTCGTCTTGGGAGATGCAAGACGAGCCTGCATTCCAGTCACTGCAGGGATATCCGGCCTTATTTCGAGTCAGGGCATCGCGGTGTCCATTCCACTTGAGGCCGCAAACTCAGGGTCCCTCTCACATACCTAGAGCTGAGAGAAGCCTCCTCTTGAGGTGCTTGTGGTAAGGTGGTATTCCTCTGGAGTCGAAGCCAGGGACTAACCTCTCATCTCGAGTTGATTTTTGGCCCCCGGAGCTCTTTCGTGTTGCTACAGTGACCTCAGGATCCCTCTAGCCTTGAAACAGTGTTCTTGGGGTTTCTCTGGAGTGCCATCAAGGAAATCAAGGCTCCTTTCATGTGTGATGTGCAACACGGAATTGCTCTGCACGCAGTGCAGGGGAATCGGGCCTCATCTCGCGGCGAGGGGGAAGTCTCATGGTTTTTCTCGAGTTGCGGCGGGAACCTGGGGTATATTCTCGAGTTACGACGGGGATGGCCCTTCCACCCACGTGTTTCTTCAGCGACGTCAGGACTCGTGCCTAGTTGCGAGGGACAACTCTGGATTCTCCTCGAGGCTTTGCAGGGCAATTGGGACGCCTCTCCAGGTGAGGCGGGAGACCAAGTGTCCCTTTCCAAGTGCCACAGGAATCCTGGGACTCCTATCAAGTTTCACGAGGAGTCAGGCATCGTCTCCTTTGGAGGCACTGATCTCTGCGTACCTCTGGAGTTTTCAAAGGATGTGAGGCTATCGGTCGCGATGAGGTGGGGAACTAAGTCTTTCTCTGTGCTATCCACAGGGGATTCAGACATCCTTTCGTCCTGGGAAATGCAAGACGAGCCTGCATTGAAGTCACTGCAGGGATATCCAGCCTTATTTCGAGTCAGGGCAACGCGGTGTCCATTCCACTTGAGGCCGCAAACTCAGGGTCCCTCTCACATACCTAGAGCTGAGAGAAGCCTCCTCTTGAGGTGCTTGTGGTAAGGTGGTATACCTCTGGAGACGAATCCAGGGACTAACCTCTCTTTTCGACTTGATTTTTGGTCCACAGAGTTCTTTCGTGTTGCTACAGTGACCTCAGGATCCCTCTATCCTTGAAACAGTGTTCTTGGGGCTTCTCTGGAGTGCCATGAAGGAAATCAAGGCTCCTTTCATATGTGATGTGCAAGACGGAATTGCTCTGCACGCAGTACAGTGGAATCGGGCCTCATCTCGCATCGAGGGGGAAGTCTCAAGGTTTTTCTCGAGTTGCGGCGGGAACCTGGGGTATATTCTCGAGTTACGACGGGGATGGCCCTTCCACCCACGTGTTTGTTCAGCCACGTCAGGACTCCTGCCTAGTTGCGAGGGACAACTCGGGATTCTCCTCGAGGCTTGGCACGGCAATTGGAACGCCTCTCCAGCTGAGGCGGGAGACCAAGGGTCCCTTTCCACGTGCCACAAGAATCCTGGGACTCCTATCAAGTTTCACGAGGAGTCAGGCATCGTCTCCTTTGGAGGCACTGATCTCCGCGTACCTCTGGAGTTTTCAAAGGATGTGAGACCTCCGGTCGCGATGAGGTGGGGAACTAGGTCTTTCTCTGTGGTCTCCACAGGGGATTCAGACATCCTTTCTTCTTGGGAGATGCAAGACGAGCCTGCATTCAAGTCACTGCAGGGATATCCGGCCTTATTTCGAGTCAGGGCATCGCGGTGTCCATTCCACTTGAGGCCGCAAACTCAGGGTCCCTCTCACATACCTAGAGCTGAGAGAAGACTCCTCTTGAGGTGCTTGTGGTAAGGTGGTATTCCTCAGGAGTCGAAGCCAGGTACTAACCTCTCATCTCGTGTTGATTCTTGGTCCACGGAGCTCTTTCGTGTTGCTACAGTGACCTCAGGATCCCTCTAGCCTTGAAACAGTGTCCTTAGGGTTTCTCTGGAGTGCCATCAAGGAAATCAAGGCTCCTTTCATGTGTGATGTGCAACACGGAATTGCTCTGCACGCAGTGCAGGGGTATCGGGCCTCATCTCGCGGCGAGGGGGAAGTCTCATGGTTTTTCTCGAGTTGCGGCGGGAACCTGGGGTATATTCTCGAGTTACGACGGGGATGACCCTTCCACACACGTGTTTCTTCAGCGACGTCTGGACTCCTGCCTAGTTGCGAGGGACAACTCGGGATTCTCCTCGAGGCTTTGCAGGGCAATTGTGACGCCTCTCCAGCTGAGGCGGGAGACCAAGGGTCCCTTTCCACGTGCCACAGGAATCCTGGGACTCCTATCAAGTTTCACGAGGAGTCAGGCATTGTCTCCTTTGGAGGCACTGATCTCCGCATACCTCTGGAGTTTTCAAAGGATTTGAGGCCTCCTGTCGCGATGAGGTGGGGAACTAGGTCTTTCTCTGTGGTCTCCACAGGGGATTCAGACACCCTTTCGTCTCGGGAGATGCAAGACGAGCCTGCATTCCAGTCACTGCAGGGATATCCGGCCTTATTTCGAGTCAGGGCATCGCGGTGTCCATTCCACTTGAGGCCGCAAACTCAGGGTCCCTCTCACATACCTAGAGCTGAGAGATGCCTCCTCTTGAGGTGCTTGTGGTAAGGTGGTATTCCTCTGTAGTCGAAGCCAGGGACTAACCTCTCATCTCGAGTTGATTTTTGGTCCACGGAGCTCTTTCGTGTTGTTACAGTGACCTCAGGATCCCTCTAGCCTTGAAACAGTGTTCTTGGGGATTCTCTGGAGTACCATCAAGGAAATCAAGGCTCCTTTCATGTGTGATGTGCAACACAGAATTGCTCTGCACGCAGTGCAGGGGAATCGGGCCTCATCTCGTGGCGAGGGGGAAGTCTCATGGTTTTTCTCGAGTTGCGGCGGGAACCTGGGGTATATTCTCGAGTTACGACGGGGATGGCCCTTCCACACACGTGTTTGTTCAGCCACGTCAGGACTCTTGCCTATTTGCGAGACACAACTCGGGATTCTCCTCGAGGCTTGGCAAGGCAATTGGGATGCCTCTCCAGCTGAGGCGGGAGACCAAGGGTCCCTTTCCCAGTGCCACAGGAATCCTGGGATTCCTATCAAGTTTCACGAGGAGTCAGGCATCGTCTCCTTTGGAGGCACTGATCTCGGCGTACCTCTGGAGTTTTCAAAGGATGTGAGGCCTCCGGTCGCGATGAGGTGGGGAATTAGTTGCTTCTCTGTGGTCTCCACAGGGGATTCAGACATCCTTTCTTCTTGGGAGATGCAAGACGAGCCTGCATTCAAGTCACTGCTGGGATATCCGGCCTTATTTCGAGTCAGGGCATCGCGGTGTCCTTTCCCCTTGAGGCCGCAAACTCAGGATCCCTCTCACATACCTAGAGCTGAGAGAAGCCTCCTCTTGAGTTGCTTGTGGTAAGGTGGTATTCCTCAGGAGTCGAAGCCAGGGACTAACCTCTCATCTCGAGTTGATTCTTGGTCCACGGAGCTCTTTCGTGTTGCTACAGTGACCTCAGGATCCCTCTAGCCTTGAAACAGTGTTCTTGGGGTTTCTCTGGAGTGCCATCAAGGAAATCAAGGCTCCTTTCATGTGTGATGTGCAAGACGGAATTGCTCTGCACGCAGTGCAGGGGAATCGGGCCTCATCTCGCGGCGAGGGGGAAGTCTCATGGTTTTTCTCGAGTTGCGGCGGGAACCTGGGGTATATTCTCGAGTTACGACGGGGATGGCCCTTCCACCCACGTGTTTGTTCAGCCACGTCAGGACTCCTGCCTAGTTGCGAGGGACAACTCGGGATTCTCCTCGAGGCTTTGCAGGGCAATTGGGACGCCTCTCCAGCTGAGACGGGAGACCAAGGGTCCCTTTCCACGTGCCACAGGAATCCTGGGTCTCCTATGAAGTTTCACGAGGAGTCAGGCATCGTCTCCTTTGGAGGCACTGATCTCCGCATACCTCTGGAGTTTTCGAAGGATTTGAGGCCTCCTGTCGCGATGAGGTGGGGAACTAGGTCTTTCTCTGTGGTCTCCACAGGGGATTCAGACACCCTTTCGTCTTGGGAGATGCAAGACGAGCCTGCATTCCAGTCACTGCAGGGATATCCGGCCTTATTTCGAGTCAGAGCATCGCGGTGTCCATTCCACTTGAGGCCGCAAACTCAGGGTCCCTCTCACATACCTAGAGCTGAGAGAAGCCTCCTCTTGAGGTGCTTGTGGTAAGGTGGTATTCCTCTGGAGTCGAAGCCAGGGACTAACCTCTCATCTCGAGTTGATTTTTGGTCCACAGAGTTCTTTCGTGTTGATACAGTGACCTCAGGATCCCTCTATCCTTGAAACAGTGTTCTTGGGGTTTCTCTGGAGTGCCATCAAGGAAATCAAGGCTCCTTTCATGTGTGATGTGCAACACAGAATAGCTCTGCACGCAGTGCAGGGGAATCGGGCCTCATCTCGCGGCGAGGGGGAAGTCTCATGGTTTTTCTCGAGTTGCGGCGGGAACCTGGGGTATATTCTCGAGTTACGACGGGGATGGCCCTTCCACACACGTGTTGGTTCAGCCACGTCAGGACTCTTGCCTAGTTGCGAGACACAACTCGGGATACTCCTCGAGGCTTGGCAAGGCAATTGGGACGCCTCTCCAGCTGAGGCGGGAGACCAAGTGTCCCTTTCCAAGTGCCACAGGAATCCTGGGACTCCTATCAAGTTTCACGAGGAGTCAGGCATCGTCTCCTTTGGAGGCACTGATCTCCGCGTACCTCTGGAGTTTTCAAAGGATGTGAGGCTATCGGTCGCGATGAGGTGGGGAACTAAGTCTTTCTCTGTGCGTTCCACAGGGGATTCAGAAATCCTTTCATCTTGGGAGATGCATGACGAGCCTGCATTGAAGTCACTGCAGGGATATCCGGCCTTATTTCGAGTCAGGGCATCGCGGTGTCCATTCCACTTGAGGCCGCAAACTCAGGGTCCCTCTCACATACCTAGAGCTGAGAGAAGCCTCCTCTTGAGGTGCTTGTGGTAAGGTGGTATACCTCTGGAGACGAATCCAGGGACTAACCTCTCTTTTCGAGTTGATTTGTGGTCCACAGAGTTCTTTCGTGTTGCTACAGTGACCTCAGGATCCCTCTAGCCTTGAAACAGTGTTCTTGAGGTTTCTCTGGAGTGCCATGAAGGAAATCAAGGCTCCTTTCATGTGTGATGTGCAACACGGAATTGCTCTGCACGCAGTGCAGGGGAATCGGGCCTCATCTCGCATCGAGGGGGAATTCTCATGGTTTTTCTCGAGTTGCGGCGGGAACCTGGGGTATATTCTCGAGTTACGACGGGGATGGCCCTTCCACCCACGTGTTTGTTCAGCCGCGTCAGGACTCCTGCCTAGTTGCGAGGGACAACTCGGGATTCTCCTCGAGGCTTGGCAGGGCAATTGGAACGCCTCTCCAGCTGAGGCGGGAGACCAAGGGTCCCTTTCCACGTGCCACAAGAATCCTGGGACTCCTATCAAGTTTCACGAGGAGTCAGGCATCGTCTCCTTTGGAGGCACTGATCTCCGCGTACCTCTGGAGTTTTCAAAGGATGTGAGGCCTCCGGTCGCGATGAGGTGGGGAACTTGGTCTTTCTCTGTGGTCTCCACAGGGGATTCAGACATCCTTTCATCTTGGGAGATGCAAGACGAGCCTGCATTCAAGTCACTGCAGGGATATCCAGCCTTATTTCGCGTCCGGGCATCGCGGTGTCCATTCCACTTGAGGCCGCAATCTCAGGGTCCCTCTCACATACCTAGAGCTGAGAGAAGCCTCCTCTTGAGGTGCTTGTGGTAAGGTGGTATTCCTCTGGAGTCGAAGCCAAGGACTAACCTCTCATCTCGAGTTGATTTTTGGCCCACGGAGCTCTTTCGTGTTGCTACAGTGACCTCAGGATCCCTCTAGCCTTGAAACAGTGTTCTTGGGGTTTCTCTGGAGTGCCATGAAGGAAATCAAGGCTCCTTTCATGTGTGATGTGCAAGACGGAATTGCTCTGAATGCAGTGCAGGGGAATCGGGCCTCATCTCGCGGCGAGGGGGAAGTCTCATGGTTTTTCTCGAGTTGCGGCGGGAACCTGGGGTATATTCTCGAGTTACGACGGGGATGACCCTTCCACCCACGTGTTTCTTCAGCGACGTCAGGACTCCTGCCTAGTTGCGAAGGACAACTCTGGATTCTCCTCGAGGCTTGCCAGGGCAATTGGGACGCCTCTCCAGCTGAGGCGGGAGACCAAGTGTCCCTTTCCAAGTGCCACAGGAATCCAGGGACTCCTATCAAGTTTCACGATGAGTCAGGCATCGTCTCCTTTGGAGGCACTGATCTCCGCGTACCTCTGGAGTTTTCAAAGGATGTGAGGCTATCGGTCGCGATGAGGTGGGGAACTAAGTCTTTCTCTGTGCTATCCACAGGGGATTCAGACATCCTTTCGTCCTGGGAGATGCAAGACGAGCCTGCATTGAAGTCACTGCAGGGATATCCAGCCTTATTTCGAGTCAGGGCATCGCGGTGTCCATTCCACTTGAGGCCGCAAACTCAGGATCCCTCTCACATACCTAGAGCTGAGAGATGCCTCCTCTTGAGGTGCTTGTGGTAAGGTGGTATTCCTCTGTAGTCGAAGCCAGGGACTAACCTCTCATCTCGAGTTGATTTTTGGTCCACGGAGCTCTTTCGTGTTGTTACAGTGACCTCAGGATCCCTCTAGCCTTGAAACAGTGTTCTTGGGGATTCTCTGGAGTACCATCAAGGAAATCAAGGCTCCTTTCATGTGTGATGTGCAACACAGAATTGCTCTGCACGCAGTGCAGGGGAATCGGGCCTCATCTCGTGGCGAGGGGGAAGTCTCATGGTTTTTCTCGAGTTGCGGCGGGAACCTGGGGTATATTCTCGAGTTACGACGGGGATGGCCCTTCCACACACGTGTTTGTTCAGCCACGTCAGGACTCTTGCCTATTTGCGAGACACAACTCGGGATTCTCCTCGAGGCTTGGCAAGGCAATTGGGATGCCTCTCCAGCTGAGGCGGGAGACCAAGGGTCCCTTTCCAAGTGCCACAGGAATCCTGGGATTCCTATCAAGTTTCACGAGGAGTCAGGCATCGTCTCCTTTGGAGGCACTGATCTCGGCGTACCTCTGGAGTTTTCAAAGGATGTGAGGCCTCCGGTCGCGATGAGGTGGGGAATTAGTTGCTTCTCTGTGGTCTCCACAGGGGATTCAGACATCCTTTCTTCTTGGGAGATGCAAGACGAGCCTGCATTCAAGTCACTGCTGGGATATCCGGCCTTATTTCGAGTCAGGGCATCGCGGTGTCCTTTCCCCTTGAGGCCGCAAACTCAGGATCCCTCTCACATACCTAGAGCTGAGAGAAGCCTCCTCTTGAGTTGCTTGTGGTAAGGTGGTATTCCTCAGGAGTCGAAGCCAGGGACTAACC
Source organism: Cervus elaphus (assembly GCF_910594005.1). Taxonomy (NCBI): domain Eukaryota; kingdom Metazoa; phylum Chordata; class Mammalia; order Artiodactyla; family Cervidae; genus Cervus; species Cervus elaphus. The sequence continues at coordinate 1,576,313 of NC_057846.1, forward strand.
TCTCATCTCGAGTTGATTCTTGGTCCACGGAGCTCTTTCGTGTTGCTACAGTGACCTCAGGATCCCTCTAGCCTTGAAACAGTGTTCTTGGGGTTTCTCTGGAGTGCCATCAAGGAAATCAAGGCTCCTTTCATGTGTGATGTGCAACACGGAATTGCTCTGCACGCAGTGCAGGGGAATCGGGCCTCATCTCGCGGCGAGGGGGAAGTCTCATGGTTTTTCTCGAGTTGCGGCGGGAACCTGGGGTATATTCTCGAGTTACGACGGGGATGGCCCTTCCACCCACGTGTTTGTTCAGCCACGTCAGGACTCCTGCCTAGTTGCGAGGGACAACTCGGGATTCTCCTCGAGGCTTTGCAGGGCAATTGGGACGCCTCTCCAGCTGAGACGGGAGACCAAGGGTCCCTTTCCACGTGCCACAGGAATCCTGGGTCTCCTATGAAGTTTCACGAGGAGTCAGGCATCGTCTCCTTTGGAGGCACTGATCTCCGCATACCTCTGGAGTTTTCGAAGGATTTGAGGCCTCCTGTCGCGATGAGGTGGGGAACTAGGTCTTTCTCTGTGGTCTCCACAGGGGATTCAGACACCCTTTCGTCTTGGGAGATGCAAGACGAGCCTGCATTCCAGTCACTGCAGGGATATCCGGCCTTATTTCGAGTCAGAGCATCGCGGTGTCCATTCCACTTGAGGCCGCAAACTCAGGGTCCCTCTCACATACCTAGAGCTGAGAGAAGCCTCCTCTTGAGGTGCTTGTGGTAAGGTGGTATTCCTCTGGAGTCGAAGCCAGGGACTAACCTCTCATCTCGAGTTGATTTTTGGTCCACAGAGTTCTTTCGTGTTGATACAGTGACCTCAGGATCCCTCTATCCTTGAAACAGTGTTCTTGGGGTTTCTCTGGAGTGCCATGAAGGAAATCAAGGCTCCTTTCATGTGTGATGTGCAACACAGAATAGCTCTGCACGCAGTGCAGGGGAATCGGGCCTCATCTCGCGGCGAGGGGGAAGTCTCATGGTTTTTCTCGAGTTGCGGCGGGAACCTGGGGTATATTCTCGAGTTACGACGGGGATGGCCCTTCCACACACGTGTTGGTTCAGCCACGTCAGGACTCTTGCCTAGTTGCGAGACACAACTCGGGATACTCCTCGAGGCTTGGCAAGGCAATTGGGACGCCTCTCCAGCTGAGGCGGGAGACCAAGTGTCCCTTTCCAAGTGCCACAGGAATCCTGGGACTCCTATCAAGTTTCACGAGGAGTCAGGCATCGTCTCCTTTGGAGGCACTGATCTCCGCGTACCTCTGGAGTTTTCAAAGGATGTGAGGCTATCGGTCGCGATGAGGTGGGGAACTAAGTCTTTCTCTGTGCGTTCCACAGGGGATTCAGAAATCCTTTCATCTTGGGAGATGCATGACGAGCCTGCATTGAAGTCACTGCAGGGATATCCGGCCTTATTTCGAGTCAGGGCATCGCGGTGTCCATTCCACTTGAGGCCGCAAACTCAGGGTCCCTCTCACATACCTAGAGCTGAGAGAAGCCTCCTCTTGAGGTGCTTGTGGTAAGGTGGTATACCTCTGGAGACGAATCCAGGGACTAACCTCTCTTTTCGAGTTGATTTGTGGTCCACAGAGTTCTTTCGTGTTGCTACAGTGACCTCAGGATCCCTCTAGCCTTGAAACAGTGTTCTTGAGGTTTCTCTGGAGTGCCATGAAGGAAATCAAGGCTCCTTTCATGTGTGATGTGCAACACGGAATTGCTCTGCACGCAGTGCAGGGGAATCGGGCCTCATCTCGCATCGAGGGGGAATTCTCATGGTTTTTCTCGAGTTGCGGCGGGAACCTGGGGTATATTCTCGAGTTACGACGGGGATGGCCCTTCCACCCACGTGTTTGTTCAGCCGCGTCAGGACTCCTGCCTAGTTGCGAGGGACAACTCGGGATTCTCCTCGAGGCTTGGCAGGGCAATTGGAACGCCTCTCCAGCTGAGGCGGGAGACCAAGGGTCCCTTTCCACGTGCCACAGGAATCCTGGGACTCCTATCAAGTTTCACGAGGAGTCAGGCATCGTCTCCTTTGGAGGCACTGATCTCCGCGTACCTCTGGAGTTTTCAAAGGATGTGAGGCCTCCGGTCGCGATGAGGTGGGGAACTTGGTCTTTCTCTGTGGTCTCCACAGGGGATTCAGACATCCTTTCATCTTGGGAGATGCAAGACGAGCCTGCATTCAAGTCACTGCAGGGATATCCAGCCTTATTTCGCGTCCGGGCATCGCGGTGTCCATTCCACTTGAGGACGCAAACTCAGGGTCCCTCTCACATACCTAGAGCTGAGAGAAGCCTCCTCTTGAGGTGCTTGTGGTAAGGTGGTATTCCTCTGGAGTCGAAGCCAGGGACTAACCTCTCATCTCGAGTTGATTTTTGGCCCACGGAGCTCTTTCGTGTTGCTACAGTGACCTCAGGATCCCTCTAGCCTTGAAACAGTGTTCTTGGGGTTTCTCTGGAGTGCCATGAAGGAAATCAAGGCTCCTTTCATGTGTGATGTGCAAGACGGAATTGCTCTGCACGCAGTGCAGGGGAATCGGGCCTCATCTCGCGGCGAGGGGGAAGTCTCATGGTTTTTCTCGAGTTGCGGCGGGAACCTGGGGTATATTCTCGAGTTACGACGGGGATGACCCTTCCACCCACGTGTTTCTTCAGCGACGTCAGGACTCCTGCCTAGTTGCGAAGGACAACTCTGGATTCTCCTCGAGGCTTGCCAGGGCAATTGGGACGCCTCTCCAGCTGAGGCGGGAGACCAAGTGTCCCTTTCCAAGTGCCACAGGAATCCAGGGACTCCTATCAAGTTTCACGATGAGTCAGGCATCGTCTCCTTTGGAGGCACTGATCTCCGCGTACCTCTGGAGTTTTCAAAGGATGTGAGGCTATCGGTCGCGATGAGGTGGGGAACTAAGTCTTTCTCTGTGCTATCCACAGGGGATTCAGACATCCTTTCGTCCTGGGAGATGCAAGACGAGCCTGCATTGAAGTCACTGCAGGGATATCCAGCCTTATTTCGAGTCAGGGCATCGCGGTGTCCATTCCACTTGAGGCCGCAAACTCAGGGTCCCTCTCACATACATAGAGCTGAGAGAAGCCTCCTCTTGAGGTGCTTGTGGTAAGGTGGTATTCCTCTGGATACGAATCCAGGGACTAACCTCTCTTTTCGAGTTGATTTTTGGTCCACAAAGTTCTTTCGTGTTGCTACAGTGACCTCAGGATCCCTCTATCCTTGAAACAGTGTTCTTGGGGTTTCTCTGGAGTGCCATCAAGGAAATCAAGGCTCCTTTCATGTGTGATGTGCAAGACGGAATTGCTCTGCACGCAGTACAGGGGAATCGGGCCTCATCTCGCATCGAGGGGGAAGTCTCATGGTTTTTCTCGAGTTGCGGTGGGAACCTGGGGTATATTCTCGAGTTACGACGGGGATGGCCCTTCCACCCACGTGTGTGTTCAGCCACGTCAGGACTCTTGCCTTGTTGCGAGACACAACTCGGGATTCTCCTCGAGGCTTGGCAAGGCAATTGAGACGCCTCTCCAGCTGAGGCGGGAGACCAAGGGTCCCTTTCCACGTGCCACAGGAATCCTGGGACTCCTATCAAGTTTCACGAGGAGTCAGGCATCGTCTCCTTTGGAGGCACTGATCTCCGCGTACCTCTGGAGTTTTCAAAGGATGTGAGGCCTCCGGTCGCGATGAGGTGGGGAACTAGGTCTTTCTCTGTGGTCTCCACAGGGGATTCAGACATCCTTTCATCGTGGGAGATGCAAGACGAGCCTGCATTCAAGTCACTGCAGGGATATCCAGCCTTATTTCGAGTCAGGGCATCTCGGTGTCCATTCCACTTGAGGCCGCAAACTCAGGGTCAATCTCACATACCTAGAGCTGAGAGAAGCCTCCTCTTGAGGTGCTTGTGGTAAGGTGGTATTCCTCTGGAGTCGAAGCCAGGGACTAACCTCTCATCTCGAGTTGATTTTTGGTCCTCAGAGTTCTTTCGTGTTGATACAGTGACCTCAGGATCCCTCTATCCTTGAAACAGTGTTCTTGGGGTTTCTCTGGAGTGCCATCAAGGAAATCAAGGCTCCTTTCATGTGTGATGTGCAAGACGGAATTGCTCTGCACGCAGTACAGGGGAATCGGGCCTCATCTCGCATCGAGGGGGAAGTCTCATGGTTTTTCTCGAGTTGCGGTGGGAACCTGGGGTATATTCTCGAGTTACGACGGGGATGGCCCTTCCACCCACGTGTGTGTTCAGCCACGTCAGGACTCTTGCCTTGTTGCGAGACACAACTCGGGATTCTCCTCGAGGCTTGGCAAGGCAATTGAGACGCCTCTCCAGCTGAGGCGGGAGACCAAGGGTCCCTTTCCACGTGCCACAGGAATCCTGGGACTCCTATCAAGTTTCACGAGGAGTCAGGCATCGTCTCCTTTGGAGGCACTGATCTCCGCGTAACTCTGGAGTTTTCAAAGGATGTGAGGCCTCCGGTCGCGATGAGGTGGGGAACTAGGTCTTTCTCTGTGGTCTCCACAGGGGATTCAGACATCCTTTCATCGTGGGAGATGCATGACGAGCCTGCATTGAAGTCACTGCAGGGATATCCGGCCTTATTTCGAGTCAGGGCATCGCGGTGTCCATTCCACTTGAGGCCGCAAACTCAGGGTCCCTCTCACATACCTAGAGCTGAGAGAAGCCTCCTCTTGAGGTGCTTGTGGTAAGGTGGTATTCCTCTGGAGACGAATCCAGGGACTAACCTCTCTTTTCGAGTTGATTTGTGGTCCACAGAGTTCTTTCGTGTTGCTACAGTGACCTCAGGATCCCTCTAGCCTTGAAACAGTGTTCTTGAGGTTTCTCTGGAGTGCCATGAAGGAAATCAAGGCTCCTTTCATGTGTGATGTGCAACACGGAATTGCTCTGCACGCAGTGCAGGGGAATCGGGCCTCATCTCGCATCGAGGGGGAATTCTCATGGTTTTTCTCGAGTTGCGGCGGGAAATGGGGTATATTCTCGAGTTACGACGGGGATGGCCCTTCCACCCACGTGTTTGTTCAGCCACGTCAGGACTCCTGCCTAGTTGCGAGGGACAACTCGGGATTCTCCTCGAGGCTTGGCAGGGCAATTTGAACGCCTCTCCAGCTGAGGCGGGAGACCAAGGGTCCCTTTCCACGTGCCACAAGAATCCTGGGACTCCTATCAAGTTTCACGAGGAGTCAGGCATCGTCTCCTTTGGAGGCACTGATCTCCGCGTACCTCTGGAGTTTTCAAAGGATGTGAGGCCTCCGGTCGCGATGAGATGGGGAACTTGGTCTTTCTCTGTGGTCTCCACAGGGGATTCAGACATCCTTTCATCTTGGGAGATGCAAGACGAGCCTGCATTCAAGTCACTGCAGGGATATCCAGCCTTATTTCGCGTCCGGGCATCGCGGTGTCCATTCCACTTGAGGCCGCAAACTCAGGGTCCCTCTCACATACCTAGAGCTGAGAGAAGCCTCCTCTTGAGGTGCTTGTGGTAAGGTGGTATTCCTCTGGAGTCGAAGCCAGGGACTAACCTCTCATCTCGAGTTGATTTTTGGCCCACGGAGCTCTTTCGTGTTGCTACAGTGACCTCAGGATCCCTCTAGCCTTGAAACAGTGTTCTTGGGGTTTCTCTGGAGTGCCATGAAGGAAATCAAGGCTCCTTTCATGTGTGATGTGCAACACGGAATTGCTCTGCACGCAGTGCAGGGGAATCGGGCCTCATCTCGTGGCGAGGGGGAAGTCTCATGGTTTTTCTCGAGTTGCGGCGGGAACCTGGGGTATATTCTCGAGTTACGACGGGGATGGCCCTTCCACCCACGTGTTTCTTCAGCGACGTCAGGACTCCTGCCTAGTTGCGAGGGACAACTCTGGATTCTCCTCGAGGCTTGGCAGGGCAATTGGGACGCCTCTCCAGCTGAGGCGGGAGACCAAGTGTCCCTTTCCAAGTGCCACAGGAATCCAGGGACTCCTATCAAGTTTCACGATGAGTCAGGCATCGTCTCCTTTGGAGGCACTGATCTCCGCGTACCTCTGGAGTTTTCAAAGGATGTGAGGCTATCGGTCGCGATGAGGTGGGGAACTAAGTCTTTCTCTGTGCTATCCACAGGGGATTCAGACATCCTTTCGTCCTGGGAGATGCAAGACGAGCCTGCATTGAAGTCATTGCAGGGATATCCAGCCTTATTTCGAGTCAGGGCATCGCGGTGTCCATTCCACTTGAGGCCGCAAACTCAGGGTCCCTCTCACATACATAGAGCTGAGAGAAGCCTCCTCTTGAGGTGCTTGTGGTAAGGTGGTATTCCTCTGGAGACGAATCCAGGGACTAACCTCTCTTTTCGAGTTGATTTTTGGTCCACAGAGTTCTTTCGTGTTGCTACAGTGACCTCAGGATCCCTCTATCCTTGAAACAGTGTTCTTGGGGTTTCTCTGGAGTGCCATTAAGGAAATCAAGGCTCCTTTCATGTGTGATGTGCAAGACGGAATTGCTCTGCACGCAGTACAGGGGAATCGGGCCTCATCTCGCATCGAGGGGGAAGTCTCATGGTTTTTCTCGAGTTGCGGTGGGAACCTGGGGTATATTCTCGAGTTACGACGGGGATGGCCCTTCCACCCACGTGTGTGTTCAGCCACGTCAGGACTCTTGCCTTGTTGCGAGACACAACTCGGGATTCTCCTCGAGGCTTGGCAAGGCAATTGAGACGCCTCTCCAGCTGAGGCGGGAGACCAAGGGTCCCTTTCCACGTGCCACAGGAATCCTGGGACTCCTATCAAGTTTCACGAGGAGTCAGGCATCGTCTCCTTTGGAGGCACTGATCTCCGCGTAACTCTGGAGTTTTCAAAGGATGTGAGGCCTCCGGTCGCGATGAGGTGGGGAACTAGGTCTTTCTCTGTGGTCTCCACAGGGGATTCAGACATCCTTTCATCGTGGGAGATGAAAGACGAGCCTGCATTCAAGTCACTGCAGGGATATCCAGCCTTATTTCGCGTCAGGGCATCGCGGTGTCCATTCCACTTGAGGCCGCAAACTCAGGGTCCCTCTCACATACCTACAGCTGAGAGAAGCCTCCTCTTGAGGTGCTTGTGGTAAGGTGGTATTCCTCTGGAGTCGAAGCCAGGGACTAACCTCTCATCTCGAGTTGATTTTTGGCCCCCGGAGCTCTTTCGTGTTGCTACAGTGACCTCAGGATCCCTCTAGCCTTGAAACAGTGTTCTTGGGGTTTCTCTGGAGTGCCATCAAGGAAATCAAGGCTCCTTTCATGTGTGATGTGCAAGACGGAATTGCTCTGCACGCAGTGCAGGGGAATCGGGCCTCATCTCGCGGCGAGGGGGAAGTCTCATGGTTTTTCTCGAGTTGCGGCGGGAACCTGGGGTATATTCTCGAGTTACGACGGGGATGGCCCTTCCACCCACGTGTTTCTTCAGCGACATCAGGACTCCTGCCTAGTTGCGAGGGACAACTCTGGATTCTCCTCGAGGCTTGGCAGGGCAATTGGGACGCCTCTCCAGCTGAGGCGGGAGACCAAGTGTTCCTTTCCAAGTGCCACAGGAATCCTGGGACTCCTATCAAGTTTCACGAGGAGTCAGGCATCGTCTCCTTTGGAGGCACTGATCTCCGCGTACCTCTGGAGTTTTCAAAGGATGTGAGGCTATCGGTCGCGATGAGGTGGGGCACTAAGTCTTTCTCTGTGCTATCCACAGGGGATTCAGACATCCTTTCGTCCTGGGAAATGCAAGACGAACCTGCATTGAAGTCACTGCAGGGATATCCAGCCTTATTTCGAGTCAGGGCATCGCGGTGTCCATTCCACTTGAGGCCGCAAACTCAGGGTCCCTCTCACATACCTAGAGCTGAGAGAAGCCTCCTCTTGAGGTGCTTGTGGTAAGGTGGTATTCCTCTGGAGTCGAAGCCAGGGACTAACCTCTCATCTCGAGTTGATTTTTGGTCCACAGAGTTCTTTCGTGTTGATACAGTGACCTCAGGATCCCTCTATCCTTGAAACAGTGTTCTTGGGGTTTCTCTGGAGTGCCATCAAGGAAATCAAGGCTCCTTTCATGTGTGATGTGCAACACAGAATAGCTCTGCACGCAGTGCAGGGGAATCGGGCCTCATCTCGCGGCGAGGCGGAAGTCTCATGGTTTTTCTCGAGTTGCGGCGGGAACCTGGGGTATATTCTCGAGTTACGACGGGGATGGCCCTTCCACACACGTGTTGGTTCAGCCACGTCAGGACTCTTGCCTAGTTGCGAGACACAACTCGGGATACTCCTCGAGGCTTGGCAAGGCAATTGGGACGCCTCTCCAGCTGAGGCGGGAGACCAAGTGTCCCTTTCCAAGTGCCACAGGAATCCTGGGACTCCTATCAAGTTTCACGAGGAGTCAGGCATCGTCTCCTTTGGAGGCACTGATCTCCGCGTACCTCTGGAGTTTTCAAAGGATGTGAGGCTATCGGTCGCGATGAGGTGGGGAACTAAGTCTTTCTCTGTGCTTTCCACAGGGGATTCAGACATCCTTTCGTCCTGGGAGATGCATGACGAGCCTGCATTGAAGTCACTGCAGGGATATCCGGCCTTATTTCGAGTCAGGGCATCGCGGTGTCCATTCCACTTGAGGCCGCAAACTCAGGGTCCCTCTCACATACCTAGAGCTGAGAGAAGCCTCCTCTTGAGGTGCTTGTGGTAAGGTGGTATTCCTCTGGAGTCGAAGCCAGGGACTAACCTCTCATCTCGAGTTGATTTTTGGCCCACGGAGCTCTTTCGTGTTGCTACAGTGACCTCAGGATCCCTCTAGCCTTGAAACAGTGTTCTTGGGGTTTCTCTGGAGTGCCATGAAGGAAATCAAGGCTCCTTTCATGTGTGATGTGCAAGACGGAATTGCTCTGCACGCAGTGCAGGGGAATCGGGCCTCATCTCGTGGCGAGGGGGAAGTCTCATGGTTTTTCTCGAGTTGCGGCGGGAACCTGGGGTATATTCTCGAGTTACGACGGGGATGGCCCTTCCACCCACGTGTTTGTTCAGCCACGTCAGGACTCCTGCCTAGTTGCGAGGGACAACTCGGGATTCTCCTCGAGGCTTGGCAGGGCAATTGGAACGCCTCTCCAGCTGAGGCGGGAGACCAAGGGTCCCTTTCCACGTGCCACAAGAATTCTGGGACTCCTATCAAGTTTCACGAGGAGTCAGGCATCGTCTCTTTGGAGGCACTGATCTCCGCGTACCTCTGGAGTTTTCAAAGGATGTGAGGCCTCCGGTCGCGATGAGGTGGGGAACTAGGTCTTTCTCTGTGGTCTCCACAGGGGATTCAGACACCCTTTCTTCTTGGGAGATGCAAGACGAGCCTGCATTCAAGTCACTGCAGGGATATCCGGCCTTATTTCGAGTCAGGGCATCGCGGTGTCCATTCCACTTGAGGCTGCAAACTCAGGATCCCTCTCACATACCTAGAGCTGAGAGAAGCCTCCTCTTGAGGTGCTTGTTGTAAGGTGGTATTCCTCTGGAGTCGAAGCCAGGGACTAACCTCTCATCTCGTGTTGATTCTTGGTCCACGGAGCTCTTTCGTGTTGCTACAGTGACCTCAGGATCCCTCTAGCCTTGAAACAGTGTTCTTGGGGTTTCTCTGGAGTGCCATGAAGGAAATCAAGGCTCCTTTCATGTGTGATGTGCAACACGGAATTGCTCTGCACGCAGTGCAGGGGAATCGGGCCTCATCTCGCGGCGAGGGGGAAGTCTCATGGTTTTTCTCGAGTTGCGGCGGGAACCTGGGGTATATTCTCGAGTTACGACGGGGATGGCCCTTCCACACACGTGTTTGTTCAGCCACGTCAGGACTCCTGCCTAGTTGCGAGGGACAACTCGGGATTCTCCTCGAGGCTTTGCAGGGCAATTGGGACGCCTCTCCAGCTGAGACGGGAGACCAAGGGTCCCTTTCCTCGTGCCACAGGAATCCTGGGTCTCCTATCAAGTTTCACGAGGAGTCAGGCATCGTCTCCTTTGGAGGCACTGATCTCCGCATACCTCTGGAGTTTTCAAAGGATTTGAGGCCTCCTGTCGCGATGAGGTGGGGAACTAGGTCTTTCTCTGTGGTCTCCACAGGGGATTCAGAAACCCTTTCGTCTTGGGAGATGCAAGACGAGCCTGCATTCCAGTCACTGCAGGGATATCCGGCCTTATTTTGAGTCAGGGCATCGCGATGTCCATTCCACTTGAGCCCGCAAACTCAGGGTCCCTCTCACATACCTAGAGCTGAGAGAAGCCTCTTCTTGAGGTGCTTGTGGTAAGGTGGTATTCCTCTGGAGTCGAATCCAGGGACTAACCTCTCATCTCGAGTTGATTTTGGTCCACGGAGCTCTTTCGTGTTGCTACAGTGACCTCAGGATCCCTCTAGCCTTGAAACAGTGTTCTTGGGGTTTCTCTGGAGTGCCATGAAGGAAATCAAGGCTCCTTTCATGTGTGATGTGCAACACAGAATTGCTCTGCACTCAGTGCAGGGGAATCGGGCCTCATCTCGCGGCGAGGGGGAAGTCTCATGGTTTTTCTCGAGTTGCGGCGGGAACCTGGGGTATATTCTCGAGTTACGACGGGGATGGCCCTTCCACACACGTGTTTGTTCAGCCACGTCAGGACTCTTGCCTAGTTGCGAGACACAACTCGGGATTCTCCTCGAGGCTTGGCAAGGCAATTGGGACGCCTCTCCAGCTGAGGCGGGAGACCAAGTGTCCCTTTCCACGTGCCACAGGAATCCTGGGACTCCTATCAAGTTTCACGAGGAGTCAGGCATCGTCTCCTTTGGAGGCACTGATCTCCGCGTACCTCTGGAGTTTTCAAAGGATGTGAGGCCTCCGGTCGTGATGAGTTGGGGAACTAGGTGTTTCTCTGTGGTCTCCACAGGGGATTCAGACATCCTTTCTTCTTGGGAGATGCAAGACGAGCCTGCATTCAAGTCACTGCAGGGATATCCAGCCTTATTTCGCGTCAGGGCATCGCGGTGTCCATTCCACTTGAGGCCGCAAACTCAGGGTCCCTCTCACATACCTAGAGCTGAGAGAAGCCTCCTCTTGAGGTGCTTGTGGTAAGGTGGTATTCCTCAGGAGTCGAAGCCAGGGACTAACCTCTCATCTCGAGTTGATTTTTGGTCCACGGAGCTCTTTCGTGTTGCTACAGTGACCTCAGGATCCCTCTAGCCTTGAAACAGTGTTCTTGGGGTTTCTCTGGAGTGCCATCAAGGAAATCAAGGCTCCTTTCATGTGTGATGTGCAAGACGGAATTGCTCTGCACGCAGTGCAGGGGAATCGGGCCTCATCTCTAGGCGAGGGGGAAGTCTCATGGTTTTTCTCGAGTTGCGGCGGGAACCTGGTGTGTATTCTCGAGTTACGACGGGGATGGCCCTTCCACACACGTGTGTGTTCAGCCACGTCAGGATTCCTGCCTAGTTGCGAGGGACAACTCGGGATTCTCCTCGAGGCTTGGCACGGCAATTGGAACGCCTCTCCAGCTGAGGCGGGAGACCAAGGGTCCCTTTCCACGTGCCACAAGAATCCTGGGACTCCTATCAAGTTTCACGAGGAGTCAGGCATCGTCTCCTTTGGAGGCACTGATCTCCGTGTACCTCTGGAGTTTTCAAAGGATGTGAGGCCTCCGGTCGCGATGAGGTGGGGAACTAGGTCTTTCTCTGTGGTCTCCACAGGGGATTCAGACAACCTTTCTTCTTGGGAGATGCAAGACGAGCCTGCATTCAAGTCACTGCAGGGACATCCGGCCTTATTTCGAGTCAGGGCATCGCGGTGTCCATTCCACTTGAGGCCGCAAACTCAGGGTCCCTCTCACATACCTAGAGCTGAGAGAAGCCTCCTCTTGAGGTGCTTGTGGTAAGGTGGTATTCCTCTGGAGTCGAAGCCAGGGACTAACCTCTCATCTCGAGTTGATTTTTGGCCCACGGAGCTCTTTCGTGTTGCTACAGTGACCTCAGGATCCCTCTAGCCTTGAAACAGTGTTCTTGGGGTTTCTCTGGAGTGCCATGAAGGAAATCAAGGCTCCTTTCATGTGTGATGTGCAAGACGGAATTGCTCTGCACGCAGTGCAGGGGAATTGGGCCTCATCTCGCGGCGAGGGGGAAGTCTCATGGTTTTTCTCGAGTTGCGGCGGGAACCTGGGGTATATTCTCGAGTTACGACGGGGATGGCCCTTCCACCCACGTGTTTCTTCAGCGACGTCAGGACTACTGCCTAGTTGCGAGGGACAACTCGGGATTCTCCTCGAGGCTTTGCAGGGCAATTGGGACGTCTCTCCAGCTGAGACGGGAGACCAAGGGTCCCTTTCCACGTGCCACAGGAATCCTGGGTCTCCTATCAAGTTTCACGAGGAGTCAGGCATCGTCTCCTTTGGAGGCACTGATCTCCGCGTACCTCTGGAGTTTTCAAAGGATGTGAGGCTTCCTGTCGCGATGAGGTGGGGAACTAGGTCTTTCTCTGTGGTCTCCACAGGGGATTCAGACATCCTTTCGTCTTGGGAGATGCAAGACGAGCCTGCATTCAAGTCACTGCAGGGATATCCAGCCTTATTTCGCGTCAGGGCATCGCGGTGTCCATTCCACTTGAGGCCGCAAACTCAGGGTCCCTCTCACATACCTAGAGCTGAGAGAAGCCTCCTCTTGAGGTGCTTGTGGTAAGGTGGTATTCCTCTGGAGTCGAAGCCAGGGACTAACCTCTCATCTCGAGTTGATTTTTGGCCCACGGAGCTCTTTCGTGTTGCTACAGTGACCTCAGGATCCCTCTAGCCTTGAAACAGTGTTCTTGGGGTTTCTCTGGAGTGCCATTAAGGAAATCAAGGCTCCTTTCATGTGTGATGTGCAACACGGAATTGCTCTGCACGCAGTGCAGGGGAATCGGGCCTCATCTCGCAGCGAGGGGGAAGTCTCATGGTTTTTCTCGAGTTGCGGCGGGAACCTGGGGTATATTCTCGAGTTACGACGGGGATGGCCCTTCCACCCACGTGTTTCTTCAGCGACGTCAGGACTCCTGCCTAGTTGCGAGGGACAACTCTGGATTCTCCTCGAGGCTTGGCAGGGCAATTGGGACGCCTCTCCAGCTGAAGCGGGAGACCAAGTGTCCCTTTCCAAGTGCCACAGGAATCCTGGGACTCCTATCAAGTTTCACGAGGAGTCAGGCATCGTCTCCTTTGGAGGCACTGATCTCCGCGTACCTCTGGAGTTTTCAAAGGATGTGAGGCTATCGGTCGCGATGAGGTGGGGAACTAAGTCTTTCTCTGTGGTCTCCACAGGGGATTCAGACATCCTTTCGTCCTGGGAGATGCAAGACGAGCCTGCATTGAAGTCACTGCAGGGATATCCGGCCTTATTTCGAGTCAGGGCATCGCGGTGTCCATTCCACTTGAGGCCGCAAACTCAGGGTCCCTCTCACATACCTAGAGCTGAGAGAAGCCTCCTCTTGAGGTGCTTGTGGTAAGGTGGTATTCCTCTGGAGACGAATCCAGGGACTAACCTCTCTTTTCGAGTTGATTTTTGGTCCACAGAGTTCTTTCGTGTTGCTACAGTGACCTCAGGATCCCTCTAGCCTTGAAACAGTGTTCTTGGGGTTTCTCTGGAGTGCCATCAAGGAAATCAAGGCTCCTTTCATGTGTGATGTGCAAGACGGAATTGCTCTGCACGCAAGAAAGGGGAATCGGGCCTCATCTCGCGGCGAGGGGGAAGTCTCATGGTTTTTCTCGAGTTGCGGCGGGAACCTGGGGTATATTCTCGAGTTACAACGGGGATGGCCCTTCCACCCACGTGTTTGTTCAGCCACGTCAGGACTCCTGCCTAGTTGCGAGGGACAACTCGGGATTCTCCTCGAGGCTTGGCAGGGCAATTGGAACGCCTCTCCAGCTGAGGCGTGAGACCAAGGGTCCCTTTCCACGTGCCACAGTAATCCTGGGACTCCTATCAAGTTTCACGAGGAGTCAGGCATCGTCTCCTTTGGAGGCACTGATCTCCGCGTACCTCTGGAGTTTTCAAAGGATGTGAGGCTATCGGTCGCGATGAGGTGGGGAACTAAGTCTTTCTCTGTGCTTTCCACAGGGGATTCAGACATCCTTTCTTCCTGGGAGATGCATGACGAGCCTGCATTGAAGTCACTGCAGGGATATCCGGCCTTATGTCGAGTCAGGGCATCGCGGTGTCCATTCCACTTGAGGCCGCAAACTCAGGGTCCCTCTCACATACCTAGAGCTGAGAGAAGCCTCCTCTTGAGGTGCTTGTGGTAAGGTGGTATTCCTCTGGAGACGAATCCAGGGACTAACCTCTCTTTTCGAGTTGATTTGTGGTCCACAGAGTTCTTTCGTGTTGCTACAGTCACCTCAGGATCCCTCTAGCCTTGAAACAGTGTTCTTGAGGTTTCTCTGGAGTGCCATCAAGGAAATCAAGGCTCCTTTCATGTGTGATGTGCAAGACGGAATTGCTCTGCACGCAGTACAGGGGAATCGGGCCTCATCTCGCATCGAGGGGGAAGTCTCATGGTTTATCTCGAGTTGCGGCGGGAACCTGGGGTATATTCTCGAGTTACGACGGGGATGGCCCTTCCACACACGTGTTTGTTCAGCCACGTCAGGACTCTTGCCTAGTTGCGAGGGACAACTCGGGATTCTCCTCGAGGCTTGGCAGGGCAATTGGAACGCCTCTCCAGCTGAGGCGGGAGACCAAGAGTCCCTTTCCACGTGCCACAAGAATCCTGGGACTCCTATCAAGTTTCACGAGGAGTTAGGCATCGTCTCCTTTGGAGGCACTGATCTCTGCATACCTCTGGAGTTTTCAAAGGATGTGAGGCTATCGGTCGCGATGAGGTGGGGAACTAAGTCTTTCTCTGTGCTTTCCACAGGGGATTCAGACATCCTTTCGTCCTGGGAGATGCATGACGAGCCTGCATTGAAGTCACTGCAGGGATATCCGGCCTTAATTCCAGTCAGTGCATCGCGGTGTCCATTCCACTTGAGGCCGCAAACTCAGGGTCCCTCTCACATACCTAGAGCTGAGAGAAGCCTCCTCTTGAGGTGCTTGTGGTAAGGTGGTATTCCTCTGGAGACAAATCCAGGGACTAACCTTTCTTTTCGAGTTGATTTTTGGTCCACAGAGTTCTTTCGAGTTGCTACAGTGACCTCAGGATCCCTCTAGCCTTGAAACAGTGTTCTTGGGGTTTCTCTGGAGTGCCATCAAGGAAATCAAGGCTCCTTTCATGTGTGATGTGCAGGACGGAATTGCTCTGCACTCAGTACAGGGGAATCGGGCCACATCTCGCATCGAGGGGAAAGTCTCATGGTTTTTCTCGAGTTGCGGCGGGAACCTGGGGTATATTCTCGAGTTACGACGGGGATGGCCCTTCCACCCACGTGTTTCTTCAGCGACGTCAGGACTCCTGCCTAGTTGCGAGGGACAACTCTGGATTCTCCTCGAGGCTTGGCAGGGCAACTGGGACGCCTCTCCAGCTGAGGCGGGAGACCAAGTGTCCCTTTCCAAGTGCCACAGGAATCCTGGGTCTCCTATCAAGTTTCACGAGGAGTCAGGCATCGTCTCCTTTGGAGGCACTGATCTCCGCGTACCTCTGGAGTTTTCAGAGGATGTGAGGCTATCGGTCGCGATGAGGTGGGGAACTGAGTCTTTCTCTGTGCTTTCCACAGGGGATTCAGACATCCTTTCGTCCTTGGAGATGCAAGACAAGCCTGCATTGAAGTCACTGCAGGGATATCCGGCCTTATTTCGAGTCAGGGCATCGCGGTGTCCATTCCACTTGAGGCCGCAAACTCAGGGTCCCTCTCACATACCTAGAGCTGAGAGAAGCCTCCTCTTGAGGTGCTTGTGGTAAGGTGGTATTCCTCTGGAGTCGAAGCCAGGGACTAACCTCTCATCTCGTGTTGATTCTTGGTCCACGGAGCTCTTTCGTGTTGCTACAGTGACCTCAGGATCCCTCTATCCTTGAAACAGTGTTCTTGGGGTTTCTCTGGAGTGCCATCAAGGAAATCAAGGCTCCTTTCATGTGAGATGTGCAAGACGGAATTGCTCTGCACGCAGTACAGGGGAATCGGGCCTCATCTCGCATCGAGGGGGAAGTCTCATGGTTTTTTTCGAGTTGCGGCGGGAACCTGGGGTATATTCTCGAGTTACGACGGGGATGGCCCTTCCACCCACGTGTTTGTTCACCAACGTCAGGACTCCTGCCTAGTTGCGAGGGACAACTCGGGATTCTCCTCGAGGCTTTGCAGGGCAATTGGAACACCTCTCCAGCTGAGGCGGGAGACCAAGGGTCCCTTTCCAAGTGCCACAGGAATCCTGGGACTCCTATTAAGTTTCACGAGGAGTTAGGCATCCTCTCCTTTGGAGGCACTGATCTCCGTGTACCTCTGGAGTTTTTAAAGGATGTGAGGCCTCCGGTCGCGATGAGGTGGGGAACTAGGTGTTTCTCTGTGGTCTCCACAGGGGATTCAGACATCCTTTCTTCTTGGGAGATGCAAGACGAGCCTGCATTCAAGTCACTGCAGGGATATCCGGCCTTATTTCGAGTCAGGGCATCGCGGTGTCCATTCCACTTGAGGCCGCAAACTCAGGGTCCCTCTCACATACCTAGAGCTGAGAGAAGCCTCCTCTTGAGGTGCTTGTGGTAAGGTGGTATTCCTCTGGAGTCGAAGCCAGGGACTAACCTCTCATCTCGAGTTGATTTTTGGCCCACGGAACTCTTTCGTGTTGCTACAGTGACCTCAGGATCCCTCTAGCCTTGAAACAGTGTTCTTGGGTTTTCTCTGGAGTGCCATGAAGGAAATCAAGGCTCCTTTCATGTGTGATGTGCAAGACGGAATTGCTCTGCATGCAGTGCAGGGGAATCGGGCCTCATCTCGCGGCGAGGGGGAAGTCTCATGGTTTTTCTCGAGTTGCGGCGGGAACCTGGGGTATATTCTCGAGTTACGACGGGGATGGCCCTTCCACACACGTGTTTGTTCAGCCACGTCAGGACTCTTGCCTAGTTGCGAGACACAACTCGGGATTCTCCTCGAGGCTTGGCAAGGCAATTGGGACGCCTCTCCAGCTGAGGCGGGAGACCAAGTGTCCCTTTCCACGTGCCACAGGAATCCTGGGACTCCTATCAAGTTTCACGAGGAGTCAGGCATCGTCTCCTTTGGAGGCACTGATCTCCGCATACCTCTGGAGTTTTCAAAGGATTTGAGGCCTCCTGTCGCGATGAGGTGGGGAACTAGGTCTTTCTCTGTGGTCTCCACAGGGGATTCAGAAACACTTTCGTCTTGGGAGATGCAAGACGAGCCTGCATTCCAGTCACTGCAGGGATATCCGGCCTTATTTTGAGTCAGGGCATCGCGATGTCCATTCCACTTGAGCCCGCAAACTCAGGGTCCCTCTCACATACCTAGAGCTGAGAGAAGCCTCTTCTTGAGGTGCTTGTGGTAAGGTGGTATTCCTCTGGAGTCGAATCCAGGGACTAACCTCTCATCTCGAGTTGATTTTGGTCCACGGAGCTCTTTCGTGTTGCTACAGTGACCTCAGGATCCCTCTAGCCTTGAAACAGTGTTCTTGGGGTTTCTCTGGAGTGCCATGAAGGAAATCAAGGCTCCTTTCATGTGTGATGTGCAACACAGAATTGCTCTGCACTCAGTGCAGGGGAATCGGGCCTCATCTCGCGGCGAGGGGGAAGTCTCATGGTTTTTCTCGAGTTGCGGCGGGAACCTGGGCTATATTCTCGAGTTACGACGGGGATGGCCCTTCCACACACGTGTTTGTTCAGCCACGTCAGGACTCTTGCCTAGTTGCGAGACACAACTCGGGATTCTCCTCGAGGCTTGGCAAGGCAATTGGGACGCCTCTCCAGCTGAGGCGGGAGACCAAGTGTCCCTTTCCACGTGCCACAGGAATCCTGGGACTCCTATCAAGTTTCACGAGGAGTCAGGCATCGTCTCCTTTGGAGGCACTGATCTCCGCGTACCTCTGGAGTTTTCAAAGGATGTGAGGCCTCCGGTCGTGATGAGTTGGGGAACTAGGTGTTTCTCTGTGGTCTCCACAGGGGATTCAGACATCCTTTCTTCTTGGGAGATGCAAGACGAGCCTGCATTCAAGTCACTGCAGGGATATCCAGCCTTATTTCGCGTCAGGGCATCGCGGTGTCCATTCCACTTGAGGCCGCAAACTCAGGGTCCCTCTCACATACCTAGAGCTGAGAGAAGCCTCCTCTTGAGGTGCTTGTGGTAAGGTGGTATTCCTCAGGAGTCGAAGCCAGGGACTAACCTCTCATCTCGAGTTGATTTTTGGTCCACGGAGCTCTTTCGTGTTGCTACAGTGACCTCAGGATCCCTCTAGCCTTGAAACAGTGTTCTTGGGGTTTCTCTGGAGTGCCATCAAGGAAATCAAGGCTCCTTTCATGTGTGATGTGCAAGACGGAATTGCTCTGCACGCAGTGCAGGGGAATCGGGCCTCATCTCTAGGCGAGGGGGAAGTCTCATGGTTTTTCTCGAGTTGCGGCGGGAACCTGGTGTGTATTCTCGAGTTACGACGGGGATGGCCCTTCCACACACGTGTGTGTTCAGCCACGTCAGGATTCCTGCCTAGTTGCGAGGGACAACTCGGGATTCTCCTCGAGGCTTGGCACGGCAATTGGAACGCCTCTCCAGCTGAGGCGGGAGACCAAGGGTCCCTTTCCACGTGCCACAAGAATCCTGGGACTCCTATCAAGTTTCACGAGGAGTCAGGCATCGTCTCCTTTGGAGGCACTGATCTCCGTGTACCTCTGGAGTTTTCAAAGGATGTGAGGCCTCCGGTCGCGATGAGCTGGGGAACTAGGTCTTTCTCTGTGGTCTCCACAGGGGATTCAGACAACCTTTCTTCTTGGGAGATGCAAGACGAGCCTGCATTCAAGTCACTGCAGGGACATCCGGCCTTATTTCGAGTCAGGGCATCGCGGTGTCCATTCCACTTGAGGCCGCAAACTCAGGGTCCCTCTCACATACCTAGAGCTGAGAGAAGCCTCCTCTTGAGGTGCTTGTGGTAAGGTGGTATTCCTCTGGAGTCGAAGCCAGGGACTAACCTCTCATCTCGAGTTGATTTTTGGCCCACGGAGCTCTTTCGTGTTGCTACAGTGACCTCAGGATCCCTCTAGCCTTGAAACAGTGTTCTTGGGGTTTCTCTGGAGTGCCATGAAGGAAATCAAGGCTCCTTTCATGTGTGATGTGCAAGACGGAATTGCTCTGCACGCAGTGCAGGGGAATTGGGCCTCATCTCGCGGCGAGGGGGAAGTCTCATGGTTTTTCTCGAGTTGCGGTGGGAACCTGGGGTATATTCTCGAGTTACGACGGGGATGGCCCTTCCACCCACGTGTTTCTTCAGCGACGTCAGGACTACTGCCTAGTTGCGAGGGACAACTCGGGATTCTCCTCGAGGCTTTGCAGGGCAATTGGGACGTCTCTCCAGCTGAGACGGGAGACCAAGGGTCCCTTTCCACGTGCCACAGGAATCCTGGGTCTCCTATCAAGTTTCACGAGGAGTCAGGCATCGTCTCCTTTGGAGGCACTGATCTCCGCGTACCTCTGGAGTTTTCAAAGGATGTGAGGCTTCCTGTCGCGATGAGGTGGGGAACTAGGTCTTTCTCTGTGGTCTCCACAGGGGATTCAGACATCCTTTCGTCTTGGGAGATGCAAGACGAGCCTGCATTCAAGTCACTGCAGGGATATCCAGCCTTATTTCGCGTCAGGGCATCGCGGTGTCCATTCCACTTGAGGCCGCAAACTCAGGGTCCCTCTCACATACCTAGAGCTGAGAGAAGCCTCCTCTTGAGGTGCTTGTGGTAAGGTGGTATTCCTCTGGAGTCGAAGCCAGGGACTAACCTCTCATCTCGAGTTGATTTTTGGCCCACGGAGCTCTTTCGTGTTGCTACAGTGACCTCAGGATCCCTCTAGCCTTGAAACAGTGTTCTTGGGGTTTCTCTGGAGTGCCATTAAGGAAATCAAGGCTCCTTTCATGTGTGATGTGCAACACGGAATTGCTCTGCACGCAGTGCAGGGGAATCGGGCCTCATCTCGCATCGAGGGGGAAGTCTCATGGTTTTTCTCGAGTTGCGGCGGGAACCTGGGGTATATTCTCGAGTTACGACGGGGATGGCCCTTCCACCCACGTGTGTGTTCAGCCACGTCAGGACTCCTGCCTAGTTGCGAGGGACAACTCGGGATTCTCCTCGAGGCTTGGCAGGGCAATTGGAACGCCTCTCCAGCTGAGGCGTGAGACCAAGGGTCCCTTTCCACGTGCCACAGTAATCCTGGGACTCCTATCAAGTTTCACGAGGAGTCAGGCATCGTCTCCTTTGGAGGCACTGATCTCCGCGTACCTCTGGAGTTTTCAAAGGATGTGAGGCCTCCGGTCGCGATGAGGTGGGGAACTAGGTGTTTCTCTGTGGTCTCCACAGGGGATTCAGACACCCTTTCTTCTTGGCAGATGCAAGACGAGCCTGCATTCAAGTCACTGCAGGGATATCCGGCCTTATTTCGAGTCAGGGCATCGCGGTGTCCATTCCACTTGAGGCCGCAAACTCAGGATCCCTCTCACATACCTAGAGCTGAGAGAAGCCTCCTCTTGAGGTGCTTGTGGTAAGGTGGTATTCCTCTGGAGTCGAAGCCAGGGACTAACCTCTCATCTCGAGTTGATTTTGGTCCACGGAGCTCTTTCGTGTTGCTACAGTGACCTCAGGATCCCTCTAGCCTTGAAACAGTGTTCTTGGGGTTTCTCTGGAGTGCCATCAAGGAAATCAAGGCTCCTTTCATGTGTGATGTGCAACACGGAATTGCTCTGCACGCAGTGCAGGGGAATCGGGCCTCATCTCGCGGCGAGGGGGAAGTCTCATGGTTTTTCTCGAGTTGCGGCGGGAACCTGGGGTATATTCTCGAGTTACGACGGGGATGGTGCTTCCACACACGTGTTTGTTCAGCCATGTCAGGACTCCTGCCTAGTTGCGAGGGACAACTCGCAATTCTCCTCGAGGCTTTGCAGGGCAATTGGGACGCCTCTCCAGCTGAGACGGGAGACCAAGGGTCCCTTTCCACGTGCCACAGGAATCCTGGGTCTCCTATCAAGTTTCACGAGGAGTCAGGCATCGTCTCCTTTGGAGGCACTGATCTCCGCATACCTCTGGAGTTTTCAAAGGATTTGAGGCCTCCTGTCGCGATGAGGTGGGGAACTACGTCTTTCTCTGTGGTCTCCACAGGGGATTCAGACACCCTTTCTTCTTGGGAGATGCAAGACGAGCCTGCATTCCAGTCACTGCAGGGATATCCGGCCTTATTTCGAGTCAGGGCATCGCGATGTCCATTCCACTTGAGGCCGCAAACTCAGGATCCCTCTCACATACCTAGAGCTGAGAGAAGCCTCCTCTTGAGGTGCTTGTGGTAATGAGGTATTCCTCTGGAGTCGAAGCCAGGGACTAACCTCTCATCTCGAGTTGATTTTGGTCCACGGAGCTCTTTCGTGTTGCTACAGTGACCTCAGGATCCCTCTATCCTTGAAACAGTGTTCTTGGGGTTACTCTGGAGTGCCATGAAGGAAATCAAGGCTCCTTTCATGTGTGATGTGCAACACAGAATTGCTCTGCACGCAGTGCAGGGGAATCGGGCCTCATCTCGCGGCGAGGGGGAAGTCTCATGGTTTTTCTCGAGTTGCGGCGGGAACCTGGGGTATATTCCCGAGTTCCGACGGGGATGGCCCTTCCACACACGTGTTTGTTCAGCCACGTCAGGACTCTTGCCTAGTTGCGAGACACAACTCGGGATTCTCCTCGAGGCTTGGCAAGGCAATTGGGACGCCTCTCCAGCTGAGGCGGGAGACCAAGGGTCCCTTTCCACGTGCCACAGGAATCCTGGGACTCCTATCAAGTTTCTCGAGGAGTCAGGCATCGTCTCCTTTGGAGGCACTGATCTCCGCGTACCTCTGGAGTTTTCAAAGGATGTGAGGCCTCCGGTCGCGATGAGGTGGGGAACTAGGTCTTTCTCTGTGGTCTCCACAGGGGATTCAGACATCCTTTCATCTTGGGAGATGCAAGACGAGCCTGCATTCAAGTCACTGCAGGGATATCCAGCCTTATTTCGCGTCAGGGCATCGCGGTGTCCATTCCACTTGAGGCCGCAAACTCAGGGTCCCTCTCACATACCTAGAGCTGAGAGAAGCCTCCTCTTGAGGTGCTTGTGGTAAGGTGGTATTCCTCTGGAGTCGAAGCCAGGGACTAACCTCTCATCTCCAGTTGATTTTTGGCCCACGGAGCTCTTTCGTGTTGCTACAGTGACCTCAGGATCCCTCTATCCTTGAAACAGTGTTCTTGGGGTTTCTCTGGAGTGCCATCAAGGAAATCAAGGCTCCTTTCATGTGTGATGTGCAAGACGGAATTGCTCTGCACGCAGTACAGGGGAATCGGGCCTCATCTCGCATCGAGGGGGAAGTCTCATGGTTTTTCTCGAGTTGCGGTGGGAACCTGGGGTATATTCTCGAGTTACGACGGGGATGGCCCTTCCACCCACGTGTTTGTTCAGCCACGTCAGGACTCCTGCCTAGTTGCGAGACACAACTCGGGATTCTCCTCGAGGCTTGGCAGGGCAATTGGAACGCCTCTCCAGCTGAGGCGGGAGACCAAGGGTCCCTTTCCACGTGCCACAAGAATCCTGGGACTCCTATCAAGTTTCACGAGGAGTCAGGCATCGTCTCCTTTGGAGGCACTGATCTCCGCGTACCTCTGGAGTTTTCAAAGGATGTGAGGCCTCCGGTCGCGATGAGGTGGGGAACTAGGTGATTCTCTGTGGTCGCCACAGGGGATTCAGACATCCTTTCTTCTTGGGAGATGGAAGACGAGCCTGCATTCAAGTCACTGCAGGGATATCCGGCATTATTTCGAGTCAGGGCATCGCGGTGTCCATTCCACTTGAGGCCGCAAACTCAGGATCCCTCTCACATACCTAGAGCTGAGAGAAGCCTCCTCTTGAGGTGCTTGTGGTAAGGTGGTATTCCTCAGGAGTCAAAGCCAGGGACTAACCTCTCATCTCGTGTTGATTCTTGGTCCACGGAGCTCTTTCGTGTTGCTACAGTGACCTCAGGATCCCTCTAGCCTTGAAACAGTGTTCTTGGGGTTTCTCTGGAGTGCCATGAAGGAAATCAAGGCTCCTTTCATGTGTGATGTGCAACACGGAATTGCTCTGCACGCAGTGCAGGGGAATCGGGCCTCATCTCGCGGCGAGGGGGAAGTCTCATGATTTTTCTCGAGTTGCGGCGGGAACCTGGGGTATATTCTCGAGTTACGACGGGGATGGCCCTTCCACACACGTGTGTGTTCAGCCACGTCAGGACTCCTGCCTAGTTGCGAGGGACAACTCGGGATTCTCCTCGAGGCTTGGCACGGCAATTGGAACGCCTCTCCAGCTGAGGCGGGAGACCAAGGGTCCCTTTCCACGTGCCACAAGAATCCTGGGACTCCTATCAAGTTTCACGAGGAGTCAGGCATCGTCTCCTTTGGAGGCACTGATCTCCGCGTACCTCTGGAGTTTTCAAAGGATGTGAGGCCTCCGGTCGCGATGAGGTGGGGAACTAGGTCTTTCTCTGTGGTCTCCACAGGGGATTCAGACAACCTTTCTTCTTGGGAGATGCAAGACGAGCCTGCATTCAAGTCACTGCAGGGACATCCGGCCTTATTTCGAGTCAGGGCATCGCGGTGTCCATTCCACTTGAGGCCGCAAACTCAGGGTCCCTCTCACATACCTAGAGCTGAGAGAAGCCTCCTCTTGAGGTGCTTGTGGTAAGGTGGTATTCCTCTGGAGTCGAAGCCAGGGACTAACCTCTCATCTCGAGTTGATTTTTGGCCCACGGAGCTCTTTCGTGTTGCTACAGTGACCTCAGGATCCCTCTAGCCTTGAAACAGTGTTCTTGGGGTTTCTCTGGAGTGCCATGAAGGAAATCAAGGCTCCTTTCATGTGTGATGTGCAACACGGAATTGCTCTGCACGCAGTGCAGGGGAATCGGGCCTCATCTCGCGGCGAGGGGGAAGTCTCATGGTTTTTCTCGAGTTGCGGCGGGAACCTGGGGTATATTCTCGAGTTACGACGGGGATGGCCCTACCACCCACGTGTTTCTTCAGCGACGTCAGGACTACTGCCTAGTTGCGAGGGACAACTCGGGATTCTCCTCGAGGCTTTGCAGGGCAATTGGGACGCCTCTCCAGCTGAGGCGGGAGACCAAGTGTCCCTTTCCAAGTGCCACAGGAATCCTGGGACTCCTATCAAGTTTCACGAGGAGTCAGGCATCATCTCCTTTGGAGGCACTGATCTCCGCGTACCTCTGGAGTTTTCAAAGGATGTGAGGCTATCGGTCGTAATGAGGTGGGGAACTAAGTCTTACTCTGTGCTTTCCACAGGGGATTCAGACATCCTTTCGTCCTGGGAGATGCAAGACGAGCCTGCATTGAAGTCACTGCAGGGATATCCGGCCTTATTTCGAGTCAGGGCATCGCGGTGTCCATTCCACTTGAGGCCGCAAACTCAGGGTCCCTCTCACATACCTAGAGCTGAGAGAAGCCTCCTCTTGAGGTGCTTGTGGTAAGGTGGTATTCCTCTGGAGACGAATCCAGGGACTAACCTCTCTTTTCGAGTTGATTTTTGGTCCACAGAGTTCTTTCGTGTTGCTACAGTGACCTCAGGATCCCTCTATCCTTGAAACAGTGTTCTTGGGGTTTCTCTGGAGTGCCATCAAGGAAATCAAGGCTCCTTTCATGTGTGATGTGCAACACGGAATTGCTCTGCACGCAGTACAGGGGAATCGGGCCTCATCTCGCGGCGAGGGGGAAGTCTCATGGTTTTTCTCGAGTTGCGGCGGGAACCTGGGGTATATTCTCGAGTTACGACGGGGATGGCCCTTCCACACACGTGTGTGTTCAGCCATGTCAGGACTCCTGCCTAGTTGCGAGGGACAACTCGGGATTCTCCTCGAGGCTTTGCAGGGCAATTGGGACGCCTCTCCAGCTGAGACGGGAGACCAAGGGTCCCTTTCCACGTGCCACAGGAATCCTGGGTCTCCTATCAAGTTTCACGAGGAGTCAGGCATCGTCTCCTTTGGAGGCAGTGATCTCCGCATACCTCTGGAGTTTTCAAAGGATTTGAGGCCTCCTGTCGCGATGAGGTGGGGAACTAGGTCTTTCTCTGTGGTCTCCAGAGGGGATTCAGACACCCTTTCGTCTTGGGAGATGCAAGACGAGCCTGCATTCCAGTCACTGCAGGGATATCCGGCCTTATTTCGAGTCAGGGCATCGCGGGGTCCATTCCACTTGAGGCCGCAAACTCAGGGTCCCTCTCACATACCTAGAGCTGAGAGAAGCCTCCTCTTGAGGTGCTTGTGGTAAGGTGGTATTCCTCTGGAGTCGAAGCCAGGGACTAACCTCTCATCTCGAGTTGATTTTTGGTCCACGGAGCTCTTTCGTGTTGCTACAGTGACCTCAGGATCCCTCTAGCCTTGAAACAGTGTTCTTGGGGTTTCTCTGGAGTGACATGAAGGAAATCAAGGCTCCTTTCATGTGTGATGTGCAACACAGAATTGCTCCGCACGCAGTGCAGGGGAATCGGGCCTCATCTCGCGGCGAGGGGGAAGTCTCATGGTTTTTCTCGAGTTGCGGCGGGAACCTGGGGTATATTCTCGAGTTACGACGGGGATGGCCCTTCCACACACGTGTTTGTTCAGCCAGTTCAGGACTCTTGCCTAGTTGCGAGACACAACTCGGGATTCTCCTCGAGGCTTGGAAAGGCAATTGGGACGCCTCTCCAGCTGAGGCGGGAGACCAAGGGTCCCTTTCCACGTGCCACAGGAATCCTGGGACTCCTATCAAGTTTCATGAGGAGTCAGGCATCGTCTCCTTTGGAGGCACTGATCTCCGCGTACCTCTGGAGTTTTCAAAGGATGTGAGGCCTCCGGTCGCGATGAGGTGGGGAACTAGGTGTTTCTCTGTCGTCTCCACAGGGGATTCAGACATCCTTTCTTCTTGGGAGATGCAAGACCAGCCTGCATTCCAGTCACTGCAGGGATATCCGGCCTTATTTCGAGTCAGGGCATCACGGTGTCCATTCCACTTGAGGCCGCAAACTCAGGATCCCTCTCACATACCTAGAGCTGAGAGAAGCCTCCTCTTGAGGTGCTTGTGGTAAGGTGGTATTCCTCAGGAGTCGAAGCCAGGGACTAACCTCTCATCTCGTGTTGATTCTTGGTCCACGGAGCTCTTTCGTGTTGCTACAGTGACCTCAGGATCCCTCTAGCCTTGAAACAGTGTTCTTAGGGTTTCTCTGGAGTGCCATGAAGGAAATCAAGGGCCCTTTCATGTGTGATGTGCAACACGGAATTGCTCTGCACGCAGTGCAGGGGAATCGGGCCTCATCTCGCGGCAAGGGGGAAGTCTCATGGTTTTTCTCGAGTTGCGGCGGGAACCTGGGGTATATTCTCGAGTTACGACGGGGATGGCCCTTCCACACACGTGTTTCTTCAGCGACGTCAGGACTCCTGCCTAGTTGCGAGGGACAACTCTGGATTCTCCTCGAGGCTTGGCATGGCAATTGGGACGCCTCTCCAGCTGAGACGGGAGACCAAGGGTCCCTTTCCACGTGCCACAGGAATCCTGGGTCTCCTATCAAGTTTCACGAGGAGTCAGGCATCGTCTCCTTTGGAGGCACTGATCTCCGCATACCTCTGGAGTATTCAAAGGATGTGAGGATATCGGTCGCGATGAGGTGGGGAACTAGGTCTTTCTCTGTGGTCTCCACAGGGGATTCAGACTCCCTTTCGTCTTGGGAGATGCAAGACGAGCCTGCATTCCAGTCACTGCAGGGATATCCGGCCTTATTTCGAGTCAGGGCATCGCGGTGTCCATTCCACTTGAGGCCGCAAACTCAGGGTCCCTCTCACATACCTAGAGCTGAGAGAAGCCTCCTCTTGAGGTGCTTGTGGTAAGGTGGTATTCCTCTGGAGACGAATCCAGGGACTAACCTCTCTTTTCGAGTTGATTTTTGGTCCACAGAGTTCTTTCGTGTTGCTACAGTGACCTCAGGATCCCTCTATCCTTGAAACAGTGTTCTTGGGGTTTCTCTGGAGTGCCATCAAGGAAATCAAGGCTCCTTTCATGTGTGATGTGCAACACGGAATTGCTCTGCACGCAGTACAGGGGAATCGGGCCTCATCTCGCGGCGAGGGGGAAGTCTCATGGTTTTTCTCGAGTTGCGGCGGGAACCTGGGGTATATTCTCGAGTTACGACGGGGATGGCCCTTCCACACACGTGTGTGTTCAGCCATGTCAGGACTCCTGCCTAGTTGCGATGGACAACTCGGGATTCTCCTCGAGGCTTTGCAGGGCAATTGGGACGCCTCTCCAGCTGAGACGGGAGACCAAGGGTCCCTTTCCACGTGCCACAGGAATCCTGGGTCTCCTATCAAGTTTCACGAGGAGTCAGGCATCGTCTCCTTTGGAGGCAGTGATCTTCGCATACCTCTGGAGTTTTCAAAGGATTTGAGGCCTCCTGTCGCGATGAGGTGGGGAACTAGGTCTTTCTCTGTGGTCTCCACAGGGGATTCAGACACCCTTTCTTCTTGGGAGATGCAAGACGAGCCTGCATTCCAGTCACTGCAGGGATATCCGGCCTTATTTCGAGTCAGGGCATCGCGGTGTCCATTCCACTTGAGGCCGCAAACTCAGGGTCCGTCTCACATACCTAGAGCTGAGAGAAGCCTCCTCTTGAGGTGCTTGTGGTAAGGTGGTATTCCTCTGGAGTCGAAGCCAGGGACTAACCTCTCATCTCGAGTTGATTTTTGGTCCACGGAGCTCTTTCGTGTTGCTACAGTGACCTCAGGATTCCTCTAGCCTTGAAATAGTGTTCTTGGGGTTTCTCTGGAGTGCCATGAAGGAAATCAAGGCTCCTTTCATGTGTGATGTGCAACACAGAATTGCTCCGCACGCAGTGCAGGGGAATCGGGCCTCATCTCGCGGCGAGGGGGAAGTCTCATGGTTTTTCTCGAGTTGCGGCGGGAACCTGGGGTATATTCTCGAGTTACGACGGGGATGGCCCTTCCACACACGTGCTTGTTCAGCCAGTTCAGGACTCTTGCCTAGTTGCGAGACACAACTCGGGATTCTCCTCGAGGCTTGGAAAGGCAATTGGGACGCCTCTCCAGCTGAGACGGGAGACCAAGGGTCCCTTTCCACATGCCACAGGAATCCTGGGTCTCCTATCAAGTTTCACGAGGAGTCAGGCATCGTCTCCTTTGGAGGCACTGATCTCCGCATACCTCTGGAGTATTCAAAGGATGTGAGGCTATCGGTCGCGATGAGGTGGGGAACTAGGTCTTTCTCTGTGGTCTCCACAGGGGATTCAGACTCCCTTTCGTCTTGGGAGATGCAAGACGAGCCTGCATTCCAGTCACTGCAGGGATATCCGGCCTTATTTCGAGTCAGGGCATCGCGGTGTCCATTCCACTTGAGGCCGCAAACTCAGGGTCCCTCTCACATACCTAGAGCTGAGAGAAGCCTCCTCTTGAGGTGCTTGTGGTAAGGTGGTATTCCTCTGGAGTCGAAGCCAGGGACTAACCTCTCATCTCGAGTTGATTTTTGGTCCACGGAGCTCTTTCGTGTTGCGACAGTGACCTCAGGATCCCTCTAGCCTTGAAACAGTGTTCTTGGGGTTTCTCTGGAGTGCCATCAAGGAAATCAAGGCTCCTTTCATGTGTGATGTGCAACACGGAATTGCTCTGCACACAGTGCAGGGGAATCGGGCCTCATCTCGCAGCGAGGGGGAAGTCTCATGGTTTTTCTCGAGTTGCGGCGGGAACCTGGGGTATATTCTCGAGTTACGACGGGGATGGCCCTTCCACCCACGTGTTTCTTCAGCGACGTCAGGACTCCTGCCTAGTTGCGAGGGACAACTCTGGATTCTCCTCGAGGCTTGGCAGGGCAATTGGGACGCCTCTCCAGCTGAGGCGGGAGACCAAGTGTCCCTTTCCAAGTGCCACAGGAATCCTGGGACTCCTATCAAGTTTCACGAGGAGTCAGGCATCGTCTCCTTTGGAGGCACTGATCTCCGCGTACCTCTGGAGTTTTCAAAGGATGTGAGGCTATCGGTCGCGATGGGGTGGGGAACTAAGTCTTTCTCTGTGCTTTCCACAGGGGATTCAGACATCCTTTCGTCCTGGGAGATGCAAGACGAGCCTGCATTGAAGTCACTGCAGGGATATCCGGCCTTATTTCGAGTCAGGGCATCGCGGTGTCCATTCCACTTGAGGCCGCAAACTCAGGATCCCTCTCACATACCTAGAGCTGAGAGAAGCCTCCTCTTGAGGTGCTTGTGGTAAGGTGGTATTCCTCAGGAGTCGAAGCCAGGGACTAACCTCTCATCTCGTGTTGATTCTTGGTCCACGGAGCTCTTTCGTGTTGCTACAGTGACCTCAGGATCCCTCTATCCTTGAAACAGTGTTCTTAGGGTTTCTCTGGAGTGCCATGAAGGAAATCAAGGCTCCTTTCATGTGTGATGTGCAACACGGAATTGCTCTGCACGCAGTGCAGGGGAATCGGGCCTCATCTCGCGGCGAGGGGGAAGTCTCATGGTTTTTCTCGAGTTGCGGCGGGAACCTGGGGTATATTCTCGAGTTACAACGGGGATGGCCCTTCCACACACGTGTTTCTTCAGCGACGTCAGGACTCCTGCCTAGTTGCGAGGGACAACTCTGGATTCTCCTCGAGGCTTGGCAGGGCAATTGGGACGCCTCTCCAGCTGAGACGGGAGACCAAGGGTCCCTTTCCACGTGCCACAGGAATCCTGGGTCTCCTATCAAGTTTCACGAGGAGTCAGGCATCGTCTCCTTTGGAGGCAGTGACCTTCGCATACCTCTGGAGTTTTCAAAGGATTTGAGGCCTCCTGTCGCGATGAGGTGGGGAACTAGGTCTTTCTCTGTGGTCTCCACAGGGGATTCAGACACCCTTTCTTCTTGGGAGATGCAAGACGAGCCTGCATTCCAGTCACTGCAGGGATATCCGGCCTTATTTCGAGTCAGGGCATCGCGGTGTCCATTCCACTTGAGGCCGCAAACTCAGGGTCCCTCTCACATACCTAGAGCTGAGAGAAGCCTCCTCTTGAGGTGCTTGTGGTAAGGTGGTATTCCTCTGGAGTCGAAGCCAGGGACTAACCTCTCATCTCGAGTTGATTTTTGGTCCACGGAGCTCTTTCGTGTTGCTACAGTGACCTCAGGATTCCTCTAGCCTTGAAATAGTGTTCTTGGGGTTTCTCTGGAGTGCCATGAAGGAAATCAAGGCTCCTTTCATGTGTGATGTGCAACACAGAATTGCTCCGCACGCAGTGCAGGGGAATCGGGCCTCATCTCGCGGCGAGGGGGAAGTCTCATGGTTTTTCTCGAGTTGCGGCGGGAACCTGGGGTATATTCTCGAGTTACGACGGGGATGGCCTTTCCACACACGTGTTTGTTCAGCCAGTTCAGGACTCTTGCCTAGTTGCAAGACACAACTCGGGATTCTCCTCGAGGCTTGGAAAGGCAATTGGGACGCCTCTCCAGCTGAGACGGGAGACCAAGGGTCCCTTTCCAAGTGCCACAGGAATCCTGGGTCTCCTATCAAGTTTCACGAGGAGTCAGGCATCGTCTCCTTTGGAGGCACTGATCTCCGCATACCTCTGGAGTATTCAAAGGATGTGAGGCTATCGGTCGCGATGAGGTGGGGAACTAGGTCTTTCTCTGTGGTCTCCACAGGGGATTCAGACTCCCTTTCGTCTTGGGAGATGCAAGACGAGCCTGCATTCCAGTCACTGCAGGGATATCCGGCCTTATTTCGAGTCAGGGCATCGCGGTGTCCATTCCACTTGAGGCCGCAAACTCAGGGTCCCTCTCACATACCTAGAGCTGAGAGAAGCCTCCTCTTGAGGTGCTTGTGGTAAGGTGGTATTCCTCTGGAGTCGAAGCCAGGGACTAACCTCTCATCTCGAGTTGATTTTTGGTCCACGGAGCTCTTTCGTGTTGCGACAGTGACCTCAGGATCCCTCTAGCCTTGAAACAGTGTTCTTGGGGTTTCTCTGGAGTGCCATCAAGGAAATCAAGGCTCCTTTCATGTGTGATGTGCAACACGGAATTGCTCTGCACACAGTGCAGGGGAATCGGGCCTCATCTCGCAGCGAGGGGGAAGTCTCATGGTTTTTCTCGAGTTGCGGCGGGAACCTGGGGTATATTCTCGAGTTACGACGGGGATGGCCCTTCCACCCACGTGTTTCTTCAGCGACGTCAGGACTCCTGCCTAGTTGCGAGGGACAACTCTGGATTCTCCTCGAGGCTTGGCAGGGCAATTGGGACGCCTCTCCAGCTGAGGCGGGAGACCAAGTGTCCCTTTCCAAGTGCCACAGGAATCCTGGGACTCCTATCAAGTTTCACGAGGAGTCAGGCATCGTCTCCTTTGGAGGCACTGATCTCCGCGTACCTCTGGAGTTTTCAAAGGATGTGAGGCTATCGGTCGCTATGGGGTGGGGAACTAAGTCTTTCTCTGTGCTTTCCACAGGGGATTCAGACATCCTTTCGTCCTGGGAGATGCAAGACGAGCCTGCATTGAAGTCACTGCAGGGATATCCGGCCTTATTTCGAGTCAGGGCATCGCGGTGTCCATTCCACTTGAGGCCGCAAACTCAGGGTCCCTCTCACATACACAAAGCTGAGAGAAGCCTCCTCTTGAGGTGCTTGTGGTAAGGTGGTATTCCTCTGGAGACGAATCCAGGGACTAACCTCTTTTTTCGAGTTGATTTTTGGTCCACAGAGTTCTTTCGTGTTGCTACAGTGACCTCAGGATCCCTCTAGCCTTGAAACAGTGTTCTTCGGGTTTCTCTGGAGTGCCATCAAGGAAATCAAGGCTCCTTTCATGTGTGATGTGCAAGACGGAATTGCTCTGCACGCAGTACAGGGGAATCGGGCCTCATCTCGCATCGAGGGGGAAGTCTCATGGTTTTTCTCGAGTTGCGGCGGGAACCTGGGGTATATTCTCGAGTTACGACGGGGATGGCCCTTCCACACACGTGTTTGTTCAGCCACGTCAGGACTCCTGCCTAGTTGCGAGGGACAACTCGGGATTCTCCTCGAGGCTTGGCAGGGCAATTGGAACGCCTCTCCAGCTGAGGCGGGAGACCAAGTGTCCCTTTCCACGTGCCACAAGAATCCTGGGACTCCTATCAAGTTTCACGAGGAGTCAGGCATCGTCTCCTTTGGAGGCACTGATCTCCGCGTACCTCTGGAGTTTTCAAAGGATGTGAGGCCTCCGGTCGCCATGAGGTGGGGAACTAGGTGTTCCTCTGTGGTCTCCACAGGGGATTCAGACATCCTTTCTTCTTGGGAGATGCAAAACGAGCCTGCATTCAAGTCACTGCAGGGATATTCGGCCTTATTTCGAGTCAGGGCATCGCGGTGTCCATTCCACTTGAGGCCGCAAACTCAGGATCCCTCTCACATACCTAGAGCTGAGAGAAGCCTCCTCTTGAGGTGCTTGTGGTAAAGTGGTATTCCTCAGGAGTCAAAGCCAGGGACTAACCTCTCATCTCGTGTTGATTCTTGGTCCACGGAGCTCTTTCGTGTTGCTACAGTGACCTCAGGATCCCTCTAGCCTTGAAACAATGTTCTTGGGGTTTCTCTGGAGTGCCATCAAGGAAATCAAGGCTCCTTTCATGTGTGATGTGCAACACGGAATTGCTCTGCACGCAGTGCAGGGGAATCGGGCCTCATCTCGCGGCGAGGGGGAAGTCTCATGGTTTTTCTCGAGTTGCGGCGGGAACCTGAGGTATATTCTCGAGTTACGACGGGGATGGCCCTTCCACACTCGTGTGTGTTCAGCCATGTCAGGACTCCTGCCTAGTTGCGAGGGACAACTCGGGATTCTCCTCGAGGCTTTGCAGGGCAATTGGGACGCCTCTCCAGCTGAGACGGGAGACCACGGGTCCCTTTCCACGTGCCACAGGAATCCTGGGTCTCCTATCAAGTTTCACGAGGAGTCAAGCATCGTCTCCTTTGGAGGCACTGATCTGCGCATACCTCTGGAGTTTTCAAAGGATTTGAGGCCTCCTGTCGCGATGAGGTGGGGAACTAGGTGTTTCTCTGTGGTCTCCACAGGGGATTCAGACACCCTTTCGTCTTGGGAGATGCAAGACGAGCCTGCATTTCAGTCACTGCAGGGATATCCGGCCTTATTTCAAGTCAGGGCATCGCGGTGTCCATTCCACTTGAGGCCGCAAACTCAGGGTCCCTCTCACATACCTAGAGCTGAGAGAAGCCTCCTCTTGAGGTGCTTGTGGTAAGGTGGTATTCCTCTGGAGTCGAAGCCAGGGACTAACCTCTCATCTCGAGTTGATTTTTGGTCCACGGAGCTCTTTCGTGTTGCTACAGTGACCTCAGGATCCCTCTAGCCTTGAAACAGTGTTCTTGGTGTTTCTCTGGAGTGCCATCAAGGAAATCAAGGCTCCTTTCATGTGTGATGTGCAACACAGAATTGCTCCGCACGCAGTGCAGGGGAATCGGGCCTCATCTCGCGGCGAGGGGGAAGTCTCATGGTTTTTCTCGAGTTGCGGCGGGAACCTGGGGTATATTCTCGAGTTACGACGGGGATGGCCCTTCCACACACGTGTTTGTTCAGCCACGTCAGGACTCTTGCCTAGTTGCGAGACACAACTCGGGATTCTCCTCGAGGCTTGGCAAGGCAATTGGGACGCCTCTCCAGCTGAGGCGGGAGACCAAGGGTCCCTTTCCACGTGCCACAGGAATCCTGGGACTCCTATCAAGTTTCACGAGGAGTCAGGCATCGTCTCCTTTGGAGGCACTGATCTCCACGTACCTCTGGAGTTTTCAAAGGATGTGAGGCCTCCGGTCGCGATGAGGTGGGGAACTAGGTCTTTCTCTGTGGTCTCCACAGGGGATTCAGACATCCTTTCATCTTGGGAGATGCAAGACGAGCCTGCATTCAAGTCACTGCAGGGATATCCAGGCTTATTTCGCGTCAGGGCATCGCGGTGTCCATTCCACTTGAGGCCGCAAACTCAGGGTCCCTCTCACATACCTAGAGCTGAGAGAAGCCTCCTCTTGAGGTGCTTGTGGTAAGGTGGTATTCCTCTGGAGTCGAAGCCAGGGACTAACCTCTCATCTCGAGTTGATTTTTGGCCCACGGAGCTCTTTCCTGTTGCTACAGTGACCTCAGGATCCCTCTAGCCTTGAAACAGTGTTCTTGGGGTTTCTCTGGAGTGCCATCAAGGAAATCAAGGCTCCTTTCATGTGTGATGTGCAACACGGAATTGCTCTGCACGCAGTGCAGGGGAATCGGGCCTCATCTCGCGGCGAGGGGGAAGTCTCATGGCTTTTCTCGAGTTGCGGCGGGAACCTGGGGTATATTCTCGAGTTACGACGGGGATGGCCCTTCCACCCACGTGTTTCTTCAGCGACGTCAGGACTCCTGCCTAGTTGCGAGGGACAACTCTGGATTCTCCTCGAGGCTTGGCAGGGCAATTGGGACGCCACTCCAGCTGAGGCGGGAGACCAAGTGTCCTTTTCCAAGTGCCACAGGAATCCTGGGACTCCTATCAAGTTTCACGAGGAGTCAGGCATCGTCTCCTTTGGAGGCACTGATCTCCGCGTACCTCTGGAGTTTTCAAAGGATGTGAGGCCTCCGGTCGCGATGAGATGGGGAACTAGGTCTTTCTCTGTGGTCTCCACAGGGGATTCAGACATCCTTTCTTCTTGGGAGATGCAAGACGAGCCTGCATTCAAGTCACTGCAGGGATATCCAGCCTTATTTCGCGTCAGGGCATCGCGGTGTCCATTCCACATGAGGCCGCAAACTCAGGGTCCCTCTCACATACCTAGAGCTGAGAGAAGCCTCCTCTTGAGGTGCTTGTGGTAAGGTGGTATTCCTCTGGAGACGAATCCAGGGACTAACCTCTCTTTTCGAGTTGATTTTTGGTCCACAGTGTTCTTTCGTGTTGCTACAGTGACCTCAGGATCCCTCTAGCCTTGAAACAGTGTTCTTGGGGTTTCTCTGGAGTGCCATCAAGGAAATCAAGGCTCCTTTCATGTGTGATGTGCAAGACGGAATTGCTCTGCACGCAGTACAGGGGAATCGGGCCTCATCTCGCATCGAGGTGGAAGTCTCATGGTTTTTCTCGAGTTGCGGCGGGAACCTGGGGTATATTCTCGAGTTACGATGGGGATGGCCCTTCCACCCACGTGTTTGTTCAGCCACGTCAGGACTCCTGCCTAGTTGCGAGGGACAACTCGGGATTCTCCTCGAGGCTTGGCAGGGCAATTGGAACGCCTCTCCAGCTGAGGCGGGAGACCAAGGGTCCCTTTCCACGTGCCACAAGAATCCTGGGACTCCTATCAAGTTTCACGAGGAGTCAGGCATCGTCTCCTTTGGAGGCACTGATCTCCGCGTACCCCTGGAGTTTTCAAAGGATGTGAGGCCTCCGGTCGCGATGAGGTGGGGAACTAGGTCTTTCTTTGTGGTCTCCACAGGGGATTCAGACATCCTTTCGTCTTGGGAGATGCAAGACGAGCCTGCATTGAAGTCACTGCAGGGATATCCGGCCTTATTTCGAGTCAGGGCATCGCGGTGTCCATTCCACTTGAGGCCGCAAACTCAGGGTCCCTCTCACATACCTAGAGCTGAGAGAAGCCTCCTCTTGAGGTGCTTGTGGTAAGGTGGTATTCCTCTGGAGTCGAAGCCAGGGACTAACCTCTCATCTCGTGTTGATTCTTGGTCCACGGAGCTCTTTCGTGTTGCTACAGTGACCTCAGGATCCCTCTAGCCTTGAAACAGTGTTCTTGGGGTTTCTCTGGAGTGCCATCAAGGAAATCAAGGCTCCTTTCATGTGTGATGTGCAACACGGAATTGCTCTGCACGCAGTGCAGGGGAATCGGGCCTCATCTCGCGGCGAGGGGGAAGTCTCATGGTTTTTCTCGAGTTGCGGCGGGAACCTGGGGTATATTCTCGAGTTACGACGGGGATGGCCCTTCCACACACGTGTGTGTTCAGCCATGTCAGGACTCCTGCCTAGTTGCGAGGGACAATTCGGGATTCTCCTCGAAGCTTTGCAGGGCAATTGGGACGCCTCTCCAGCTGAGACGGGAGACCAAGGGTCCCTTTCCACGTGCCACAGGAATCCTGGGTCTCCTATCAAGTTTCACGAGGAGTCAGGCATCGTCTCCTTTGGATGCACTGATCTCCGCATACCTCTGGAGTTTTCAAAGGATTTGAGGCCTCCTGTCGCGATGAGGTGGGGAACTAGGTCTTTCTCTGTGGTCTCCACAGGGGATTCAGACATCCTTTCGTCTTGGGAGATGCAAGACGAGCCTGCATTCCAGTCACTGCAGGGATATCCAGCCTTATTTCGCGTCAGGGCATCGCGGTGTCCATTCCACTTGAGGCCGCAAACTCAGGGTCCCTCTCACATACCTAGAGCTGAGAGAAGCCTCCTCTTGAGGTGCTTGTGGTAAGGTGGTATTCCTCTGGAGTCGAAGCCAGGGACTAACCTCTCATCTCGAGTTGATTTTTGGTCCACGGAGCTCTTTCGTGTTGCTACAGTGACCTCAGGATCCCTCTAGCCTTGAAACAGTGTTCTTGGGGTTTCTCTGGAGTGCCATCAAGGAAATCAAGGCTCCTTTCATGTTTGATGTGCAACACGGAATTGCTCTGCACACAGTGCAGGGGAATCGGGCCTCATCTCGCAGCGAGGGGGAAGTCTCATGGTTTTTCTCGAGTTGCGGCGGGAACCTGGGGTATATTCTCGAGTTACGACGGGGATGGCCCTTCCACCCACGTGTTTCTTCAGCGACGTCAGGACTCCTGCCTAGTTGCGAGGGACAACTCTGGATTCTCCTCGAGGCTTGGCAGGGCAATTGGGACGCCTCTCCAGCTGAGGCGGGAGACCAAGTGTCCCTTTCCAAGTGCCACAGGAATCCTGGGACTCCTATCAAGTTTCACGAGGAGTCAGGCATCGTCTCCTTTGGAGGCACTGATCTCCGCGTACCTCTGGAGTTTTCAAAGGATGTGAGGCTATCGGTCGCGATGAGGTGGGGAACTAAGTCTTTCTCTGTGCTTTCCACAGGGGATTCAGACATCCTTTCGTCCTGGGAGATGCAAGACGAGCCTGCATTGAAGTCACTGCAGGGATATCCGGCCTTATTTCGAGTCAGGGCATCGCGGTGTCCATTCCACTTGAGGCCGCAAACTCAGGGTCCCTCTCACATACCTAAAGCTGAGAGAAGCCTCCTCTTGAGGTGCTTGTGGTAAGGTGGTATTCCTCTGGAGACGAATCCAGGGACTAACCTCTCTTTTCGAGTTGATTTTTGGTCCACAGAGTTCTTTCGTGTTGCTACAGTGACCTCAGGTTCCCTCTAGCCTTGAAACAGTGTTCTTGGGGTTTCTCTGGAGTGCCATCAAGGAAATCAAGGCTACTTTCATGTGTGATGTGTAACACGGAATTGCTCTGCACGCAGTACAGGGGAATCGGGCCTCATCTCGCATCGAGGGGGAAGTCTCATGGTATTTCTCGAGTTGCGGCGGGAACCTGGGGTATATTCTCGAGTTACGACGGGGATGGCCCTTCCACCCACGTGTTTGTTCAGCCATGTCAGGACTCCTGCCTAGTTGCGAGGGACAACTCGGGATTCTCCTCGAGGCTTGGCAGGGCAATTGGAACGCCTCTCCAGCTGAGGCGGGAGACCAAGGGTCCCTTTCCACGTGCCACAAGAATCCTGGGACTCCTATCAAGTTTCACGAGGAGTCAGACATCGTCTCCTTTGGAGGCACTGATCTCCGCGTACCTCTGGAGTTTTCAAATGATGTGAGGCCTCCGGTCGCGATGAGGTGGGGAACTAGGTGTTTCTCTGTGGTCTCCACAGGGGATTCAGACATCCTTTCTTCTTGGGAGATGCAAGACGAGCCTGCATTCAAGTCACTGCAGGGATATCCGGCCTTATTTCGAGTCAGGGCATCGCTGTGTCCATTCCACTTGAGGCCTCAAACTCAGGATCCCTCTCACATACCTAGAGCTGAGAGAAGCCTCCTCTTGAGGTGCTTGTGGTAAGGTGGTATTCCTCAGGAGTCGAAGCCAGGGACTAACCTCTCATCTCGAGTTGATTCTTGGTCCACGGAGCTCTTTCGTGTTGCTACAGTGACCTCAGGATCCCTCTAGCCTTGAAACAGTGTTCTTGGGGTTTCTCTGGAGTGCCATGAAGGAAATCAAGGCTCCTTTCATGTGTGATGTGCAACACGGAATTGCTCTGCACGCAGTGCAGGGGAATCGGGCCTCATCTCGCGGCGAGGGGGAAGTCTCATGGTTTTTCTCGAGTTGCCGCGGGAACCTGGGGTATATTCTCGAGTTACGACGGGGATGGCCCTTCCACACACGTGTGTGTTCAGCCATGTCAGGACTCCTGCCTAGTTGCGAGGGACAACTCTGGATTCTCCTCGAGGCTTTGCAGGGCAATTGGGACGCCTCTCCAGCTGAGACGGGAGACCAAGGTTCCCTTTCCACGTGCCACAGGAATCCTGGGTCTCCTATCAAGTTTCACGAGGAGTCAGGCATCGTCTCCTTTGGAGGCACTGATCTCCGCATACCTCTGGAGTTTTCAAAGGATTTGAGGCCTCCTGTCACGATGAGGTGGGGAACTAGGTGTTCCTCTGTGGTCTCCACAGGGGATTCAGACACCCTTTCGTCTTGGGAGATGCAAGATGAGCCTGCATTCCAGAAACTGCAGGGATATCCGGCCTTATTTCGAGTCAGGGCATCGCGGTGTCCATTCCACTTGAGGCCGCAAACTCAGGGTCCCTCTCACATACCTAGAGCTGAGAGAAGCCTCCTCTTGAGGTGCTTGTGGTAAGGTGGTATTCCTCTGGAGTCGAAGCCAGGGACTAACCTCTCATCTCGAGTTGATTTTTGGTCCACGGAGCTCTTTTGTGTTGCTACAGTGACCTCAGGATCCCTCTAGCCTTGAAACAGTGTTCTTGGGGTTTCTCTGGAGTGCCATGAAGGAAATCAAGGCTCCTTTCATGTGTGATGTGCAACACAGAATTGCTCTGCACGCAGTGCAGGGGAATCGGGCCTCATCTCACGGCGAGGGGGAAGTCTCATGGTTTTTCTCGAGTTGCGGCGGGAACCTGGGCTATATTCTCGAGTTACGACGGGGATGGCCCTTCCACACACGTGTTTTTTCAGCCACGTCAGGACTCTTGCCTAGTTGCGAGACACAACTCGGGATTCTCCTCGAGGCTTGGCAAGGCAATTGGGACGCCTCTCCAGCTGAGGCGGGAGACCAAGGGTCCCTTTCCACGTGCCACAGGAATCCTGGGACTCCTATCAAGTTTCACGAGGAGTCAGGCATCGTCTCCTTTGGAGGCACTGATCTCCGCGTACCTCTGGAGTTTTCAAAGGATGTGAGGCCTCCGGTCGCGATGAGGTGGGGAACTAGGTGTTTTTCTGTGGTCTCCACAGGGGATTCAGACATCCTTTCATCTTGGGAGATGCAAGACGAGCCTGCATTCAAGTCACTGCAGGGATATCCAGCCTTATTTCGCGTCAGGGCATCGCGGTGTCCATTCCACTTGAGGCCGCAAACTCAGGGTCCCTCTCACATACCTAGAGCTGAGAGAAGCCTCCTCTTGAGGTGCTTGTGGTAAGGTGGTATTCCTCTGGAGTCGAAGCCAGGGACTAACCTCTCATCTCGAGTTGATTTTTGGCCCACGGAGCTCTTTCGTGTTGCTACAGTGACCTCAGGATCCCTCTAGCCTTGAAACAGTGTTCTTGGGGTTTCTCTGGAGTGCCATCAAGGAAATCAAGGCTCCTTTCATGTGTGATGTGCAACACGGAATTGCTCTGCACGCAGTGCAGGGGAACCGGGCCTCATCTCGCGGCGAGGGGGAAGTCTCATGGTTTTTCTCGAGTTGCGGCGGGAACCTGGGGTATATTCTCGAGTTACGACGGGGATGGCCCTTCCACCCACGTGTTTCTTCAGCGACGTCAGGACTCCTGCCTAGTTGCGAGGGACAACTCTGGATTCTCCTCGAGGCTTGGCAGGGCAATTGGGACGCCTCTCCAGCTGAGGCGGGAGACCAAGTGTCCCTTTCCAAGTGCCACAGGAATCCTGGGACTCCTATCAAGTTTCACGAGGAGTCAGGCATCGTCTCCTTTGGAGGCACTGATCTCCGCGTACCTCTGGAGTTTTCAAAGGATGTGAGGCTATCGGTGGCGATGAGGTGGGGAACTAAGTCTTTCTCTGTGCTTTCCACAGGGGATTCAGACATCCTTTCGTCCTGGGAGATGCAAGACGAGCCTGCATTGAAGTCACTGCAGGGATATCCGGCCTTATTTCGAGTCAGGGCATCGCGGTGTCCATTCCACTTGAGGCCGCAAACTCAGGGTCCCTCTCACATACCTAGAGCTGAGAGAAGCCTCCTCTTGAGGTGCTTGTGGTAAGGTGGTATTCCCCTGGAGACGAATCCAGGGACTAACCTCTCTTTTCGAGTTGATTTTTGGTCCACGGAGCTCTTTCGTGTTGCTACAGTGACCTCAGGATCCCTCTAGCCTTGAAACAGTGTTCTTGGGGTTTCTCTGGAGTGCCATGAAGGAAATCAAGGCTCCTTTCATGTGTGATGTGCAACACAGAATTGCTCTGCACGCAGTGCAGGGGAATCGGGTCTCATCTCGCGGCGAGGGGGAAGTCTCATGGTTTTTCTCGAGTTGCGGCGGGAACCTGTGGTATATTCTCGAGTTACGACGGGGATGGCCCTTCCACACACGTGTTTGTTCAGCCAGTTCAGGACTCTTGCCTAGTTG
The DNA here is from genome assembly GCF_910594005.1 of Cervus elaphus. NCBI lineage: Eukaryota > Metazoa > Chordata > Mammalia > Artiodactyla > Cervidae > Cervus > Cervus elaphus. The sequence goes on from NC_057846.1 coordinate 1,617,226, forward strand.
GGAGACACAACTCGGGATTCTCCTCGAGGCTTGGCAAGGCAATTGGGACGCCTCTCCAGCTGAGGCGGGAGACCAAGGGTCCATTTCCACGTGCCACAGGAATCCGGGGACTCCTATCAAGTTTCACGAGGAGTCAGGCATCGTCTCCTTTGGAGGCACTGATCTCCGCGTACCTCTGGAGTTTTCAAAGGATGTGAGGCCTCCGGTCGCGATGAGATGGGGAACTAGGTCTTTCTCTGTGGTCTCCACAGGGGATTCAGACATCCTTTCTTCTTGGGAGATGCAAGACGAGCCTGCATTCAAGTCACTGCAGGGATATCCAGCCTTATTTCGCGTCAGGGCATCGCGGTGCCCATTCCACATGAGGCCGCAAACTCAGGGTCCCTCTCACATACCTAGAGCTGAGAGAAGCCTCCTCTTGAGGTGCTTGTGGTAAGGTGGTATTCCTCTGGAGACGAATCCAGGGACTAACCTCTCTTTTCGAGTTGATTTTTGGTCCACAGTGTTCTTTCGTGTTGCTACAGTGACCTCAGGATCCCTCTAGCCTTGAAACAGTGTTCTTGGGGTTTCTCTGGAGTGCCATCAAGGAAATCAAGGCTCCTTTCATGTGTGATGTGCAAGACGGAATTGCTCTGCACGCAGTACAGGGGAATCGGGCCTCATCTCGCATCGAGGTGGAAGTCTCATGGTTTTTCTCGAGTTGCGGCGGGAACCTGGGGTATATTCTCGAGTTACGATGGGGATGGCCCTTCCACCCACGTGTTTGTTCAGCCACGTCAGGACTCCTGCCTAGTTGCGAGGGACAACTCGGGATTCTCCTCGAGGCTTGGCAGGGCAATTGGAACGCCTCTCCAGCTGAGGCGGGAGACCAAGGGTCCCTTTCCACGTGCCACAAGAATCCTGGGACTCCTATCAAGTTTCACGAGGAGTCAGGCATCGTCTCCTTTGGAGGCACTGATCTCCGCGTACCTCTGGAGTTTTCAAAGGATGTGAGGCCTCCGGTCGCGATGAGGTGGGGAACTAGGTCTTTCTTTGTGGTCTCCACAGGGGATTCAGACATCCTTTCGTCTTGGGAGATGCAAGACGAGCCTGCATTGAAGTCACTGCAGGGATATCCGGCCTTATTTCGAGTCAGGGCATCGCGGTGTCCATTCCACTTGAGGCCGCAAACTCAGGGTCCCTCTCACATACCTAGAGCTGAGAGAAGCCTCCTCTTGAGGTGCTTGTGGTAAGGTGGTATTCCTCTGGAGTCGAAGCCAGGGACTAACCTCTCATCTCGTGTTGATTCTTGGTCCACGGAGCTCTTTCGTGTTGCTACAGTGACCTCAGGATCCCTCTAGCCTTGAAACAGTGTTCTTGGGGTTTCTCTGGAGTGCCATCAAGGAAATCAAGGCTCCTTTCATGTGTGATGTGCAACACGGAATTGCTCTGCACGCAGTGCAGGGGAATCGGGCCTCATCTCGCGGCGAGGGGGAAGTCTCATGGTTTTTCTCGAGTTGCGGCGGGAACCTGGGGTATATTCTCGAGTTACGACGGGGATGGCCCTTCCACACACGTGTGTGTTCAGCCATGTCAGGACTCCTGCCTAGTTGCGAGGGACAATTCGGGATTCTCCTCGAAGCTTTGCAGGGCAATTGGGACGCCTCTCCAGCTGAGACGGGAGACCAAGGGTCCCTTTCCACGTGCCACAGGAATCCTGGGTCTCCTATCAAGTTTCACGAGGAGTCAGGCATCGTCTCCTTTGGATGCACTGATCTCCGCATACCTCTGGAGTTTTCAAAGGATTTGAGGCCTCCTGTCGCGATGAGGTGGGGAACTAGGTCTTTCTCTGTGGTCTCCACAGGGGATTCAGACATCCTTTCGTCTTGGGAGATGCAAGACGAGCCTGCATTCCAGTCACTGCAGGGATATCCAGCCTTATTTCGCGTCAGGGCATCGCGGTGTCCATTCCACTTGAGGCCGCAAACTCAGGGTCCCTCTCACATACCTAGAGCTGAGAGAAGCCTCCTCTTGAGGTGCTTGTGGTAAGGTGGTATTCCTCTGGAGTCGAAGCCAGGGACTAACCTCTCATCTCGAGTTGATTTTTGGTCCACGGAGCTCTTTCGTGTTGCTACAGTGACCTCAGGATCCCTCTAGCCTTGAAACAGTGTTCTTGGGGTTTCTCTGGAGTGCCATCAAGGAAATCAAGGCTCCTTTCATGTTTGATGTGCAACACGGAATTGCTCTGCACACAGTGCAGGGGAATCGGGCCTCATCTCGCAGCGAGGGGGAAGTCTCATGGTTTTTCTCGAGTTGCGGCGGGAACCTGGGGTATATTCTCGAGTTACGACGGGGATGGCCCTTCCACCCACGTGTTTCTTCAGCGACGTCAGGACTCCTGCCTAGTTGCGAGGGACAACTCTGGATTCTCCTCGAGGCTTGGCAGGGCAATTGGGACGCCTCTCCAGCTGAGGCGGGAGACCAAGTGTCCCTTTCCAAGTGCCACAGGAATCCTGGGACTCCTATCAAGTTTCACGAGGAGTCAGGCATCGTCTCCTTTGGAGGCACTGATCTCCGCGTACCTCTGGAGTTTTCAAAGGATGTGAGGCTATCGGTCGCGATGAGGTGGGGAACTAAGTCTTTCTCTGTGCTTTCCACAGGGGATTCAGACATCCTTTCGTCCTGGGAGATGCAAGACGAGCCTGCATTGAAGTCACTGCAGGGATATCCGGCCTTATTTCGAGTCAGGGCATCGCGGTGTCCATTCCACTTGAGGCCGCAAACTCAGGGTCCCTCTCACATACCTAAAGCTGAGAGAAGCCTCCTCTTGAGGTGCTTGTGGTAAGGTGGTATTCCTCTGGAGACGAATCCAGGGACTAACCTCTCTTTTCGAGTTGATTTTTGGTCCACAGAGTTCTTTCGTGTTGCTACAGTGACCTCAGGTTCCCTCTAGCCTTGAAACAGTGTTCTTGGGGTTTCTCTGGAGTGCCATCAAGGAAATCAAGGCTCCTTTCATGTGTGATGTGTAACACGGAATTGCTCTGCACGCAGTACAGGGGAATCGGGCCTCATCTCGCATCGAGGGGGAAGTCTCATGGTATTTCTCGAGTTGCGGCGGGAACCTGGGGTATATTCTCGAGTTACGACGGGGATGGCCCTTCCACCCACGTGTTTGTTCAGCCATGTCAGGACTCCTGCCTAGTTGCGAGGGACAACTCGGGATTCTCCTCGAGGCTTGGCAGGGCAATTGGAACGCCTCTCCAGCTGAGGCGGGAGACCAAGGGTCCCTTTCCACGTGCCACAAGAATCCTGGGACTCCTATCAAGTTTCACGAGGAGTCAGGCATCGTCTCCTTTGGAGGCACTGATCTCCGCGTACCTCTGGAGTTTTCAAATGATGTGAGGCCTCCGGTCGCGATGAGGTGGGGAACTAGGTGTTTCTCTGTGGTCTCCACAGGGGATTCAGACATCCTTTCTTCTTGGGAGATGCAAGACGAGCCTGCATTCAAGTCACTGCAGGGATATCCGGCCTTATTTCGCGTCAGGGCATCGCTGTGTCCATTCCACTTGAGGCCTCAAACTCAGGATCCCTCTCACATACCTAGAGCTGAGAGAAGCCTCCTCTTGAGGTGCTTGTGGTAAGGTGGTATTCCTCAGGAGTCGAAGCCAGGGACTAACCTCTCATCTCGAGTTGATTCTTGGTCCACGGAGCTCTTTCGTGTTGCTACAGTGACCTCAGGATCCCTCTAGCCTTGAAACAGTGTTCTTGGGGTTTCTCTGGAGTGCCATGAAGGAAATCAAGGCTCCTTTCATGTGTGATGTGCAACACGGAATTGCTCTGCACGCAGTGCAGGGGAATCGGGCCTCATCTCGCGGCGAGGGGGAAGTCTCATGGTTTTTCTCGAGTTGCCGCGGGAACCTGGGGTATATTCTCGAGTTACGACGGGGATGGCCCTTCCACACACGTGTGTGTTCAGCCATGTCAGGACTCCTGCCTAGTTGCGAGGGACAACTCTGGATTCTCCTCGAGGCTTTGCAGGGCAATTGGGACGCCTCTCCAGCTGAGACGGGAGACCAAGGTTCCCTTTCCACGTGCCACAGGAATCCTGGGTCTCCTATCAAGTTTCACGAGGAGTCAGGCATCGTCTCCTTTGGAGGCACTGATCTCCGCATACCTCTGGAGTTTTCAAAGGATTTGAGGCCTCCTGTCACGATGAGGTGGGGAACTAGGTGTTCCTCTGTGGTCTCCACAGGGGATTCAGACACCCTTTCGTCTTGGGAGATGCAAGATGAGCCTGCATTCCAGAAACTGCAGGGATATCCGGCCTTATTTCGAGTCAGGGCATCGCGGTGTCCATTCCACTTGAGGCCGCAAACTCAGGGTCCCTCTCACATACCTAGAGCTGAGAGAAGCCTCCTCTTGAGGTGCTTGTGGTAAGGTGGTATTCCTCTGGAGTCGAAGCCAGGGACTAACCTCTCATCTCGAGTTGATTTTTGGTCCACGGAGCTCTTTTGTGTTGCTACAGTGACCTCAGGATCCCTCTAGCCTTGAAACAGTGTTCTTGGGGTTTCTCTGGAGTGCCATGAAGGAAATCAAGGCTCCTTTCATGTGTGATGTGCAACACAGAATTGCTCTGCACGCAGTGCAGGGGAATCGGGCCTCATCTCACGGCGAGGGGGAAGTCTCATGGTTTTTCTCGAGTTGCGGCGGGAACCTGGGCTATATTCTCGAGTTACGACGGGGATGGCCCTTCCACACACGTGTTTTTTCAGCCACGTCAGGACTCTTGCCTAGTTGCGAGACACAACTCGGGATTCTCCTCGAGGCTTGGCAAGGCAATTGGGACGCCTCTCCAGCTGAGGCGGGAGACCAAGGGTCCCTTTCCACGTGCCACAGGAATCCTGGGACTCCTATCAAGTTTCACGAGGAGTCAGGCATCGTCTCCTTTGGAGGCACTGATCTCCGCGTACCTCTGGAGTTTTCAAAGGATGTGAGGCCTCCGGTCGCGATGAGGTGGGGAACTAGGTGTTTTTCTGTGGTCTCCACAGGGGATTCAGACATCCTTTCATCTTGGGAGATGCAAGACGAGCCTGCATTCAAGTCACTGCAGGGATATCCAGCCTTATTTCGCGTCAGGGCATCGCGGTGTCCATTCCACTTGAGGCCGCAAACTCAGGGTCCCTCTCACATACCTAGAGCTGAGAGAAGCCTCCTCTTGAGGTGCTTGTGGTAAGGTGGTATTCCTCTGGAGTCGAAGCCAGGGACTAACCTCTCATCTCGAGTTGATTTTTGGCCCACGGAGCTCTTTCGTGTTGCTACAGTGACCTCAGGTTCCCTCTAGCCTTGAAACAGTGTTCTTGGGGTTTCTCTGGAGTGCCATCAAGGAAATCAAGGCTCCTTTCATGTGTGATGTGCAACACGGAATTGCTCTGCACGCAGTGCAGGGGAATCGGGCCTCATCTCGCGGCGAGGGGGAAGTCTCATGGTTTTTCTCGAGTTGCGGCGGGAACCTGGGGGATATTCTCGAGTTACGACGGGGATGGCCCTTCCACCCACGTGTTTCTTCAGCGACGTCAGGACTCCTGCCTAGTTGCGAGGGACAACTCTGGATTCTCCTCGAGGCTTGGCAGGGCAATTGGGACGCCTCTCCAGCTGAGGCGGGAGACCAAGTGTCCCTTTCCAAGTGCCACAGGAATCCTGGGACTCCTATCAAGTTTCACGAGGAGTCAGGCATCGTCTCCTTTGGAGGCACTGATCTCCGCGTACCTCTGGAGTTTTCAAAGGATGTGAGGCTATCGGTCGCGATGAGGTGGGGAACTAAGTCTTTCTCTGTGCTTTCCACAGGGGATTCAGACATCCTTTCGTCCTGGGAGATGCAAGACGAGCCTGCATTGAAGTCACTGCAGGGATATCCGGCCTTATTTCGAGTCAGGGCATCGCGGTGTCCATTCCACTTGAGGCCGCAAACTCAGGATCCCTCTCACATACCTAGAGCTGAGAGAAGCCTCCTCTTGAGGTGCTTGTGGTAAGGTGGTATTCCTCAGGAGTCAAAGCCAGGGACTAACCTCTCATCTCGTGTTGATTCTTGGTCCACGGAGCTCTTTTGTGTTGCTACAGTGACCTCAGGATCCCTCTAGCCTTGAAAGAGTGTTCTTGGGGTTTCTCTGGAGTGCCATCAAGGAAATCAAGGCTCCTTTCATGTGTGATGTGCAACACGGAATTGCTCTGCACGCAGTGCAGGGGAACCGGGCCTCATCTCGCGGCGAGGGGGAAGTCTCATGGTTTTTCTCGAGTTGCGGCGGGAACCTGGGGTATATTCTCGAGTTACGACGGGGATGGCCCTTCCACCCACGTGTTTCTTCAGCGACGTCAGGACTCCTGCCTAGTTGCGAGGGACAACTCTGGATTCTCCTCGAGGCTTGGCAGGGCAATTGGGACGCCTCTCCAGCTGAGGCGGGAGACCAAGTGTCCGTTTCCAAGTGCCACAGGAATCCTGGGACTCCTATCAAGTTTCACGAGGAGTCAGGCATCGTCTCCTTTGGAGGCACTGATCTCCGCGTACCTCTGGAGTTTTCAAAGGATGTGACGCTATCGGTCGCGATGAGGTGGGGAACTAAGTCTTTCTCTGTGCTTTCCACAGGGGATTCAGACATCCTTTCGTCCTGGGAGATGCAAGACGAGCCTGCATTGAAGTCACTGCAGGGATATCCGGCCTTATTTCGAGTCAGGGCATCGCGGTGTCCATTCCACTTGAGGCCGCAAACTCAGGGTCCCTCTCACATACCTAGAGCTGAGAGAAGCCTCCTCTTGAGGTGCTTGTGGTAAGGTGGTATTCCTCTGGAGACGAATCCAGGGACTAACCTCTCTTTTCGAGTTGATTTTTGGTCCACAGAGTTCTTTCATGTTGCTACAGTGACCTCAGGATCCCTCTATCCTTGAAACAGTGTTCTTGGGGTTTCTCTGGAGTGCCATCAAGGAAATCAAGGCTCCTTTCATGTGTGATGTGCAACACGGAATTGCTCTGCACGCAGTACAGGGGAATCGGGCCTCATCTCGCGGCGAGGGGGAAGTCTCATGGTTTTTCTCGAGTTGCGGCGGGAACCTGGGGTATATTCTCGAGTTACGACGGGGATGGCCCTTCCACCCACGTGTTTGTTCAGCCGCGTCAGGACTCCTGCCTAGTTGCGAGGGACAACTCGGGATTCTCCTCGAGGCTTGGCAGGGCAATTGGAACGCCTCTCCAGCTGAGTCGGGAGACCAAGTGTCCCTTTCCACGTGCCACAAGAATCCTGGGACTCCTATCAAGTTTCACGAGGAGTCAGGCATCGTCTCCTTTGGAGGAACTGATCTCCGCGTACCTCTGGAGTTTTCAAAGGATGTGAGGCCTCCGGTCGCGATGAGGTGGGGAACTAGGTGTTTCTCTGTGGTCTCCACAGGGGATTCAGACATCCATTCTTCTTGGGAGATGCAAGACGAGCCTGCATTCAAGTCACTGCAGGGATATTCGGCCTTATTTCGAGTCAGGGCATCGCGGTGTCCATTCCACTTGAGGCCGCAATCTCAGGATCCCTCTCACATACTTAGAGCTGAGAGAAGCCTCCTCTTGAGGTGCTTGTGGTAAGGTGGTATTCCTCAGGAGTCGAAGCCAGGGACTAACCTCTCATCTCTAGTTGATTTTTGGTCCACGGAGCTCTTTCGTGTTGCTACAGTCACCTCAGGATCCCTCTATCCTTGAAACAGTGTTCTTGGGGTTTCTCTGGATTGCCATGAAGGAAATCAAGGCTCCTTTCATGTGTGATGTGCAACACAGAATTACTCTGCACGCAGTGCAGGGGAATCGGGCCTCATCTCGCGGCGAGGGGGAAGTCTCATGGTTTTTCTCGAGTTGCGGCGGGAACCTGGGGTATATTCTCGAGTTACGACGGGGATGGCCCTTCCACACACGTGTTTGTTCAGCCACGTCAGGACTCTTGCCTAGTTGCGAGACACAACTCGGGATTCTCCTCGAGGCTTCGCAAGGCAATTGGGACGCCTCTCCAGCTGAGACGGGAAACCAAGGGTCCCTTTCCACGTGCCACAGGAATCCAGGGACTCCTATCAAGTTTCACGAGGAGTCAGGCATCGTCTCCTTTGGAGGCACTGATCTCCGCGTACCTCTGGAGTTTTCAAAGGATGTGAGGCCTCCGGTCGCGATGAGGTGGGGAACTAGGTGTTTCTCTGTGGTCTCCACAGGGGATTCAGACATCCATTCTTCTTGGGAGATGCAAGACGAGCCTGCATTCAAGTCACTGCAGGGATATTCGGCCTTATTTCGAGTCAGGGCATCACGGTGTCCATTCCACTTGAGGCCGCAATCTCAGGATCCCTCTCACATACCTAGAGCTGAGAGAAGCCTCCTCTTGAGGTGCTTGTGGTAAGGTGGTATTCCTCAGGAGTCGAAGCCAGGGACTAACCTCTCATCTCGTGTTGATTCTTGGTCCACGGAGCTCTTTCGTGTTGCTACAGTGACCTCAGGATCCCTCTAGCCTTGAAACAGTGTTCTTGGGGTTTCTCTGGAGTGCCATCAAGGAAATCAAGGCTCCTTTCATGTGTGATGTGCAACACGGAATTGCTCTGCACGCAGTGCAGGGGAATCGGGCCTCATCTCGCGGCGAGGGGGAAGTCTCATGGTTTTTCTCGAGTTGCGGCGGGAACCTGGGGTACATTCTCGAGTTACGACGGGGATGGCCCTTCCACACACGTGTGTGTTCAGCCATGTCAGGACTCCTGCCTAGTTGTGAGGTACAACTCGGGATTCTCCTCGAGGCTTGGCAGGGCAATTGGGACGCCTCTCCAGCTGAGACGGGAGACCAAGGGTCCCTTTCCACGTGCCACAGGAATCCTGGGTCTCCTATCAAGTTTCACGAGGAGTCAGGCATCGTCTCCTTTGGAGGCACTGATCTCCGCATACCTCTGGAGTTTTCAAAGGATTTGAGGCCTCCTGTCGCGATGAGGTGGGGAACTAGGTGTTTCTCTGTGGTCTCCACAGGGGATTCAGACACCCTTTCGTCTTGGGAGATGCAAGACGAGCCTGCATTCCAGTCACTGCAGGGATATCCGGCCTTATTTCTAGTCAGGGCATCGCGGTGTCCATTCCACTTGAGGCCGCAAACTCAGGGTCCCTCTCACATACCTAGAGCTGAGAGAAGCCTCCTCTTGAGGTGCTTGTGGTAAGGTGGTATTCCTCTGGAGTCGAAGCCAGGGACTAACCTCTCATCTCGTGTTGATTTTTGGTCCACGGAGCTCTTTCGTGTTGCTACAGTGACCTCAGGATTCCTCTAGCCTTGAAACAGTGTTCTTGGGGTTTCTCTGGAGTGCCATGAAGGAAATCAAGGCTCCTTTCATGTGTGATGTGCAACACAGAATTGCTGTGCACGCAGTGCAGGGGAATCGGGCCTCATCTCGCGGCGAGGGGGAAGTCTCATGGTTTTTCTCGAGTTGCGGCGGGAACCTGGGGTATATTCTCGAGTTACGACGGGGATGGCCCTTCCACACACGTGTTTTTTCAGCCACGTCAGGACTCTTGCCTAGTTGCGAGACACAACTCGGGATTCTCCTCGAGGCTTGCAAGGCAATTGGGACGCCTCTCCAGCTGAGGCGGGAGACCAAGGGTCCCTTTCCACGTGCCACAGGAATCCTGGGACTCCTATCAAGTTTCACGAGGAGTCAGGCATCGTCTCCTTTGGAAGCACTGATCTCCGCGTACCTCTGGAGTTTTCAAAGGATGTGAGGCCTCCGGTCGCGATGAGGTGGGGAACTAGGTCTTTCTCTGTGGTCTCCACAGGGGATTCAGACATCCTTTCATCTTGGGAGATGCAAGACGAGCCTGCATTCAAGTCACTGCAGGGATATCCAGCCTTATTTCGCGTCAGGGCATCGCGGTGTCCATTCCACTTGAGGCCGCAAACTCAGGGTCCCTCTCACATACCTAGAGCTGAGAGAAGCCTCCTCTTGAGGTGCTTGTGGTAAGGTGGTATTCCTCTGGAGTCGAAGCCAGGGACTAACCTCTCATCTCGAGTTGATTTTTGGCCCACGGAGCTCTTTCGTGTTGCTACAGTGACCTCAGGATCCCTCTAGCCTTGAAACAGTGTTCTTGGGGTTTCTCTGGAGTGCCATCAAGGAAATCAAGGCTCCTTTCATGTGTGATGTGCAACACGGAATTGCTCTGCACGCAGTGCAGGGGAACCGGGCCTCATCTCGCGGCGAGGGGGAAGTCTCATGGTTTTTCTCGAGTTGCGGCGGGAACCTGGGGTATATTCTCGAGTTACGACGGGGATGGCCCTTCCACCCACGTGTTTCTTCAGCGACGTCAGGACTCCTGCCTAGTTGCGAGGGACAACTCTGGATTCTCCTCGAGGCTTGGCAGGGCAATTGGGACGCCTCTCCAGCTGAGGCGGGAGACCAAGTGTCCCTTTCCAAGTGCCACAGGAATCCTGGGACTCCTATCAAGTTTCACGAGGAGTCAGGCATCGTCTCCTTTGGAGGCACTGATCTCCGCGTACCTCTGGAGTTTTCAAAGGATGTGACGCTATCGGTCGCGATGAGGTGGGGAACTAAGTCTTTCTCTGTGCTTTCCACAGGGGATTCAGACATCCTTTCGTCCTGGGAGATGCAAGACGAGCCTGCATTGAAGTCACTGCAGGGATATCCGGCCTTATTTCGAGTCAGGGCATCGCGGTGTCCATTCCACTTGAGGCCGCAAACTCAGGGTCCCTCTCACATACCTAGAGCTGAGAGAAGCCTCCTCTTGAGGTGCTTGTGGTAAGGTGGTATTCCTCTGGAGACGAATCCAGGGACTAACCTCTCTTTTCGAGTTGATTTTTGGTCCACAGAGTTCTTTCGTGTTGCTACAGTGACCTCAGGATCCCTCTATCCTTGAAACAGTGTTCTTGGGGTTTCTCTGGAGTGCCATCAAGGAAATCAAGGCTCCTTTCATGTGTGATGTGCAAGACGGAATTGCTCTGCACGCAGTACAGGGGAATCGGGCCTCATCTCGCATCGAGGGGCAAGTCTCATGGTTTTTCTCGAGTTGCGGCGGGAACCTGGGGTATATTCTCGAATTACGACGGGGATGGCCCTTCCACCCACGTGTTTGTTCAGCCACGTCAGGACTCCTGCCTAGTTGCGAGGGACAACTCGGGATTCTCCTCGAGGATTGGCAGGGCAATTGGAACGCCTCTCCAGCTGAGGCCGGAGACCAAGGGTCCCTTTCCACGTGCCACAAGAATCCTGGGACTCCTATCAAGTTTCACGAGGAGTCAGGCATCGTCTCCTTTGGAGGCACTGATCTCCGCGTACCTCTGGAGTTTTCAAAGGATGTGAGGCCTCCGGTCTCGATGAGGTCGGGAACTAGGTCTTGCTCTGTGGTCTCCACAGGGATTCAGACATCCTTTCTTCTTGGGAGATGCAAGACGAGCCTGCATTCAAGTCACTGCAGGGATATCCAGCCTTATTTCGCGTCAGGGCATCGCGGTGTCCATTCCACTTGAGGCCGCAAACTCAGGGTCCCTCTCACATACCTAGAGCTGAGAGAAGCCTCCTCTTGAGGTGCTTGTGGTAAGGTGGTATTCCTCTGGAGTCGAAGCCAGGGACTAACCTCTCATCTCGAGTTGATTTTTGGCCCACGGAGCTCTTTCGTGTTGCTACAGTGACCTCAGGATCCCTCTAGCCTTGAAACAGTGTTCTTGGGGTTTCTCTGGAGTGCCATCAAGGAAATCAAGGCTCCTTTCATGTGTGATGTGCAACACGGAATTGCTCTGCACGCAGTGCAGGGGAATCGGGCCTCATCTCGCGGCGAGGGGGAAGTCTCATGGTTTTTCTCGAGTTGCGGCGGGAACCTGGGGTATATTCTCGAGTTACGACGGGGATGGCCCTTCCACCCACGTGTTTCTTCAGCGACGTCAGGACTCCTGCCTAGTTGCGAGGGACAACTCGGGATTCTCCTCGAGGCTTGTCAGGGCAATTGGGACGCCTCTCCAGCTGAGGCGGGAGACCAAGTGTCCCTTTCCAAGTGCCACAGGAATCCTGGGACTCCTATCAAGATTCACGAGGAGTCAGGCATCATCTCCTTTGGAGGCACTGATCTCCGCGTACCTCTGGAGTTTTCGAAGGATGTGAGGCTATCCGTCGCGATGAGGTGGGGAACTAAGTCTTTCTCTGTGCTTTCCACAGGGGATTCAGACATCCTTTCGTCCTGGGAGATGCAAGACGAGCCTGCATTGAAGTCACTGCAGGGATATCCGGCCTTATTTCGAGTCAGGGCATCGCAGTGTCCATTCCACTTGAGGCCGCAAACTCAGGGTCCCTTTCACATACCTAGAGCTGAGAGAAGCCTCCTCTTGAGGTGCTTGTGGTAAGGTGGTATTCCTCTGGAGACGAATCCAGGGACTAACCTCTCTTTTCGAGTTGATGTTTCGTCCACAGAGTTCTTTCGTGTTGCTACAGTGACCTCAGGATCCCTCTATCCTTGAAACAGTGTTCTTGGGGTTTCTCTGGAGTGCCATCAAGGAAATCAAGGCTCCTTTCATGTGTGATGTGCAAGACGGAATTGCTCTGCACGCAGTACAGGGAAATCGGGCCTCATCTCGCATCGAGGGGGAAGTCTCATGGTTTTTCTCGAGTTGCGGCGGGAACCTGGGGTATATTCTCGAGTTACGACGGGGATGGCCCTTCCACCCACGTGTTTGTTCAGCCACGTCAGGACTCCTGCCTAGTTGCGAGGGACAACTCTGGATTCTCCTCGAGGCTTAGCAGGGCAATTGGAACGCCTCTCCAGCTGAGGCGGGAGACCAAGGGTCCCTTTCCACGTGCCACAAGAATCCTGGGACTCCTATCAAGTTTCACGAGGAGTCAGGCATCGTCTCCTTTGGAGGCACTGATCTCCGCGTACCTCTGGAGTTTTCAAAGGATGTGAGGCCTCCGGTCGCCATGAGGTGGGGAACTAGGTGTTTCTCTGTGGTCTCCACAGGGGATTCAGACATCCTTTCTTCTTGGGAGATGCAAGACGAGCCTGCATTCAAGTCACTGCAGGGATATTCGGCCTTATTTCGAGTCAGGGCATCGCGGTGTCCATTCCACTTGAGGCCGCAAACTCAGGATCCCTCTCACATACCTAGAGCTGAGAGAAGCCTCCTCTTGAGGTGCTTGTGGTAAGGTGGTATTCCTCAGGAGTCAAAGCCAGGGACTAACCTCTCATCTCGTGTTGATTCTTGGTCCACGGAGCTCTTTCGTGTTGCTACAGTGACCTCAGGATCCCTCTAGCCTTGAAACAGTGTTCTTGGGGTTTCTCTGGAGTGCCATCAAGGAAATCAAGGCTCCTTTCATGTGTGATGTGCAACACGGAATTGCTCTGCACGCAGTGCAGGGGAATCGGGCCTCATCTCGCGGCGAGGGGGAAGTCTCATGGTTTTTCTCGAGTTGCGGCGGGAACCTGGGGTATATTTTCGAGTTACGACGGGGATGGCCCTTCCACACACGTGTGTGTTCAGCCATGTCAGGACTCCTGCCTAGTTGCGAGGGACAACTCTGGATTCTCCTCGAGGCTTTGCAGAGCAATTGGGACGCCTCTCCAGCTGAGACGGGAGACCACGGGTCCCTTTCCACGTGCCACAGGAATTCTGGGTCTCCTATCAAGTTTCACGAGGAGTCAGGCATCGTCTCCTTTGGAGGCACTGATCTCCGCATACCTCTGGAGTTTTCAAAGGATTTGAGGCCTCCTGTCGCGATGAGGTGGGGAACTAGGTCTTTCTCTGTGGTCTCCACAGGGGATTCAGACACCCTTTCGTCTTGGGAGATGCAAGACGAGCCCGCATTCCAGTCACTGCAGGGATATCCGGGCTTATTTCGAGTCAGGGCATCGCGGTGTCCATTCCACTTGAGGCCGCAAACTCAGGGTCCCTCTCACATACCTAGAGCTGAGAGAAGCCTCCTCTTGAGGTGCTTGTGGTAAGGTGGTATTCCTCTGGAGTCGAAGCCAGGGACTAACCTCTCATCTCGAGTTGATTTTTGGTCCACGGAGCTCTTTCGTGTTGCTACAGTGACCTCAGGATCCCTCTAGCCTTGAAACAGTGTTCTTGGGGTTTCTCTGGAGTGCCATCAAGGAAATCAAGGCTCCTTTCATGTGTGATGTGCAACACAGAATTGCTCTGCACGCAGTACAGGGGAATCGGGCCTCATCTCGCGGCGAGGGGGAAGTCTCATGGTTTTTCTCGAGTTGCGGCGGGAACCTGGGGTATATTCTCGAGTTACGACGGGGATGGCCCTTCCACACACGTGTTTGTTCAGCCACGTCAGGACTCTTGCCTAGTTGCGAGACACAACTCGGGATTCTCCTCGAGGCTTGGCAAGGCAATTGGGACGCCTCTCCAGCTGAGGCGGGATACCAAGGGTCCCTTTCCACGTGCCACAGGAATCCTGGGACTCCTATCAAGTTTCACGAGGAGTCAGGCATCGTCTCCTTTGGAGGCACTGATCTCCACGTACCTCTGGAGTTTTCAAAGGATGTGAGGCCTCCGGTCGCGATGAGGTGGGGAACTAGGTCTTTCTCTGTGGTCTCCACAGGGGATTCAGACATCCTTTCATCTTGGGAGATGCAAGACGAGCCTGCATTCAAGTCACTGCAGGGATATCCAGTCTTATTTTGCGTCAGGGCATCGCGGTGTCCATTCCACTTGAGGCCGCAAACTCAGGGTCCCTCTCACATACCTAGAGCTGAGAGAAGCCTCCTCTTGAGGTGCTTGTGGTAAGGTGGTATTCCTCTGGAGTCGAAGCCAGGGACTAACCTCTCATCTCGAGTTGATTTTTGGTCCACGGAGCTCTTTCGTGTTGCTACAGTGACCTCAGGATCCCTCTAGCCTTGAAACAGTGTTCTTGGGGTTTCTCTGGAGTGCCATCAAGGAAATCAAGGCTCCTTTCATGTGTGATGTGCAACACGGAATTGCTCTGCACGCAGTGCAGGGGAATCGGGCCTCATCTCGCGGCGAGGGGGAAGTCTCATGGCTTTTCTCGAGTTGCGGCGGGAACCTGGGGTATATTCTCGAGTTACGACGGGGATGGCCCTTCCACCCACGTGTTTCTTCAGCGACGTCAGGACTCCTGCCTAGTTGCGAGGGACAACTCTGGATTCTCCTGGAGGCTTGGCAGGGCAATTGGGACGCCACTCCAGCTGAGGCGGGAGACCAAGTGTCCTTTTCCAAGTGCCACAGGAATCCTGGGACTCCTATCAAGTTTCACGAGGAGTCAGGCATCGTCTCCTTTGGAGGCACTGATCTCCGCGTACCTCTGGAGTTTTCAAAGGATGTGAGGCTATCGGTCGCGATGAGGTGGGGAACTAAGTCTTTCTCTGTGCTTTCCACAGGGGATTCAGACATCCTTTCGTCCTGGGAGATGCAAGACGAGCCTGCATTGAAGTCACTGCAGGGATATCCGGCCTTATTTCGAGTCAGGGCATCGCGGTGTCCATTCCACTTGAGGCCGCAAACTCAGGGTCCCTCTCACATACCTAGAGCTGAGAGAAGCCTCCTCTTGAGGTGCTTGTGGTAAGGTGGTATTCCCCTGGAGACGAATCCAGGGACTAACCTCTCTTTTCGAGTTGATTTTTGGTCCACAGAGTTCTTTCGTGTTGCTACAGTGACCTCAGGATCCCTCTAGCCTTGAAACAGTGTTCTTGGGATTTCTCTGGAGTGCCATCAAGGAAATCAAGGCTCCTTTCATGTGTGATGTGCAAGACGGAATTGCTCTGCACGCAGTACAGGGGAATCGGGCCTCATCTCGCATCGAGGGGGAAGTCTCATGGTTTTTCTCGAGTTGCGGCGGGAACCTGGGGTATATTCTCGAGTTACGACGGGGATGGCCCTTCCACCCACGTGTTTGTTCAGCCACGTCAGGACTCCTGCCTAGTTGCGAGACACAACTCGGGATTCTCCTCGAGGCTTGGCAAGGCAATTGGGACGCCTCTCCAGCTGAGGCGGGAGACCAAGGGTCCCTTTCCACGTGCCACAAGAATCCTGGGACTCCTATCAAGTTTCACGAGGAGTCAGGCATCGTCTCCTTTGGAGGCACTGATCTCCGCGTACCTCTGGAGTTTTCAAAGGATGTGAGGCCTCCGGTCGCGATGAGGTGGGGAACTAGGTGTTTCTCTGTGGTCTCCACAGGGGATTCAGGCATACTTTCTTCTTGGGAGATGCAAGCCGAGCCTGCATTCAAGTCACTGCAGGGATATTCGGCCTTATTTCGAGTCAGGGCATCGCGGTGTCCAAACCACTTGAGGCCGCAAACTCAGGGTCCCTCTCACATACCTAGAGCTGAGAGAAGCCTCCTCTTGAGGTGCTTGTGGTAAGGTGGTATTCCTCTGGAGTCGAAGCCAGGGACTAACCTCTCATCTCGAGTTGATTTTTGGCCCACGGAGTTCTTTCGTGTTGCTACAGTGACCTCAGGATCCCTCTAGCCTTGAAACAGTGTTCTTGGGGTTTCTCTGGAGTGCCATCAAGGAAATCAAGGCTCCTTTTAAGTGTGATGTGCAACACGGAATTGCTCTGCACGCAGTGCAGGGGAATCGGGCCTCATCTCGCGGTGAAGGGGAAGTCTCATGGTTTTTCTCGAGTTGCGGCGGGAACCTGGGGTATATTCTCGAGTTACGACGGGGATGGCCCTTCCACCCACGTGTTTCTTCAGCGACGTCAGGACTCCTGCCTAGTTGCGAGGGACACCTCGGGATTCTCCTCGAGGCTTTGCAGGGCAATTGGGACGCCTCTCCAGCTGAGACGGGAGACCAAGGGTCCCTTTCCACGTGCCACAGGAATCCTGGGTCTCCTATCAAGTTTCACGAGGAGTCAGGCATCGTCTCCTTTGGAGGCACTGATCTCCGCGTACCTCTGGAGTTTTCAAAGGATGTGAGGCCTCCGGTCGCGATGAGGTGGGGAACTAGGTCTTTCTCTGTGCTTTCCACAGGGGATTCAGACATCCTTTCGTCCTGGGAGATGCAAGACGAGCCTGCATTGAAGTCACTGCAGGGATATCCGGCCTTATTTCGAGTCAGGGCATCGCGGTGTCCATTCCACTTGAGACCGCAAACTCAGGGTCCCTCTCACATACCTAGAGCTGAGAGAAGCCTCCTCTTGAGGTGCTTGTGGTAAGGTGGTATTCCTCTGGAGACGAATCCAGGGACTAACCTCTCTTTTCGAGTTGATTTTTGGTCCACAGAGTTCTTTCGTGTTGCTACAGTGACCTCAGGATCCCTCTATCCTTGAAACAGTGTTCTTGGGGTTTCTCTGGAGTGCCATCAAGGAAATCAAGGCTCCTTTCATGTGTGATGTGCAAGACGGAATTGCTCTGCACGCAGTACAGGGGAATCGGGCCTCATCTCGCATCGCGGGGGAAGTCTCATGGTTTTTCTCGAGATGCGGCGGGAACCTGGGGTATATTCTCGAGTTACGACGGGGATGGCCCTTCCACCCACGTGTTTGTTCAGCCACGTCAGGACTCCTGCCTAGTTGCGAGGGACAACTCGGGATTCTCCTCGAGGCTTGGCAGGGCAATTGGAACGCCTCTCCAGCTGAGGCGGGAGACCAAGGGTCCCTTTCCACGTGCCACAAGAATCCTGGGACTCCTATCAAGTTTCACGAGGAGTCAGGCATCGTCTCCTTTGGAGGCACTGATCTCCGCGTACCTCTGGAGTTTTCAAAGGATGTGAGGCCTCCGGTCGCGATGAGGTGGGGAACTAGGTGTTTCTCTGTGGTCTCCAGAGGGGATTCAGACATCCTTTCTTCTTGGGAGATGCAAGACGAGCCTGCATTCAAGTCACTGCAGGGATATTCGGCATTATTTCGAGTCAGGGCATCGCGGTGTCCATTCCACTTGAGGCCGCAAACTCAGGATCCCTCTCACATACCTAGAGCTGAGAGAAGCCTCCTCTTGAGGTGCTTGTGGTAAGGTGGTATTCCTCAGGAGTCGAAGCCAGGGACTAACCTCTCATCTCGTGTTGATTCTTGGTCCACGGAGCTCTTTCGTGTTGCTACAGTGACCTCAGGATCCCTCTAGCCCTGAAACAGTGTTCTTGGGGTTTCTCTGGAGTGCCATCAAGGAAATCAAGGCTCCTTTCATGTGTAATGTGCAACACGGAATTGCTCTGCACGCAGTGCAGGGGAATCGGGCCTCATCTCGCGGCGAGGGGGAAGTCTCATGGTTTTTCTCGAGTTGCGGCGGGAACCTGGGGTATATTCTCGAGTTACGACGGGGATGGCCCTTCCACCCACGTGTTTCTTCAGCGACGTCAGGACTCCTGCCTAGTTGCGAGACACAACTCGGGATTCTCCTCGAGGCTTGGCAAGGCAATTGGGACGCCTCTCCAGCTGAGACGGGAGACCAAGTGTCCCTTTCCAAGTGCCACAGGAATCCTGGGACTCCTATCAAGTTTCACGAGGAGTCAGGCATCGTCTCCTTTGGAGGCACTGATCTCCGCGTACCTCTGGAGTTTTCAAAGGATGTGAGGCCTCCGGTCGTGATGAGGTGGGGAACTAGGTCTTTCTCTGTGGTTTCCACAGGGGATTCAGACATCCTTTCATCTTGGGAGATGCAAGACGACCCTGCATTCAAGTCACTGCAGGGATATCCGGCCTTATTTCGCGTCAGGGCATCGCGGTGTCCATTCCACTTGAGGATGCAAACTCAGGGTCCCTCTCACATACCTAGAGCTGAGAGAAGCCTCCTCTTGAGGTGCTTGTGGTAAGGTGGTATTCCTCTGGAGTCGAAGCCAGGGACTAACCTCTCATCTCGAGTTGATTTTTGGCCCACGGAGCTCTTTCGTGTTGCTACAGTGACCTCAGGATCCCTCTAGCCTTGAAACAGTGTTCTTGGGGTTTCTCTGGAGTGCCATCAAGGAAATCAAGGCTCCTTTCATGTGTGATGTGCAACACGGAATTGCTCTGCACGCAGTGCAGGGGAATCGGGCCTCATCTCGCGGCGAGGGGGAAGTCTCATGGTTTTTTTCGAGTTGCGGCGGGAACCTGGGGTATATTCTCGAGTTACGACGGGGATGGCCCTTCCACCCACGTGTTTCTTCAGCGACGTCAGGACTCCTGCCTAGTTGCGAGGGACAACTCTGGATTCTCCTCGAGGCTTGGCAGGGCAATTGGGACGCCTCTCCAGCTGAGGCGGGAGACCAAGTGTCCCTTTCCAAGTGCCACAGGAATCCTGGGACTCCTATCAAGTTTCACGAGGAGTCAGGCATCGTCTCCTTTGGAGGCACTGATCTCCGCGTACCTCTGGAGTTTTCAAAGGATGTGACGCTATCGGTCGCGATGAGGTGGGGAACTAAGTCTTTCTCTGTGCTTTCTACAGGGGATTCAGACATCCTTTCGTCCTGGGAGATGCAAGACGAGCCTGCATTGAAGTCACTGCAGGGATATCCAGCCTTATTTCGCGTCAGGGCATCGCGGTGTCCATTCCACTTGAGGACGCAAACTCAGGGTCCCTCTCACATACCTAGAGCTGAGAGAAGCCTCCTCTTGAGGTGCTTGTGGTAAGGTGGTATTCCTCTGGAGTCGAAGCCAGGGACTAACCTCTCATCTCGAGTTGATTTTTGGCCCACGGAGCTCTTTCGTGTTGCTACAGTGACCTCAGGATCCCTCTAGCCTTGAAACAGTGTTCTTGGGGTTTCTCTGGAGTGCCATGAAGGAAATCAAGGCTCCTTTCATGTGTGATGTGCAACACGGAATTGCTCTGCACGCAGTGCAGGGGAATCGGGCCTCATCTCGCGGCGAGGGGGAAGTCTCATGGTTTTTTTCGAGTTGCGGCGGGAACCTGGGGTATATTCTCGAGTTACGACGGGGATGGCCCTTCCACCTACGTGTTTCTTCAGCGACGTCAGGACTCCTGCCTAGTTGCGAGGGACAACTCTGGATTCTCCTCGAGGCTTGGCAGGGCAATTGGGACGCCTCTCCAGCTGAGGCGGGAGACCAAGTGTCCCTTTCCAAGTGCCACAGGAATCCTGGGACTCCTATCAAGTTTCACGAGGAGTCAGGCATCGTCTCCTTTGGAGGCACTGATCTCCGCGTACCTCTGGAGTTTTCAAAGGATGTGACGCTATCGGTCGCGATGAGGTGGGGAACTAAGTCTTTCTCTGTGCTTTCCACAGGGGATTCAGACATCCTTTCGTCCTGGGAGATGCAAGACGAGCCTGCATTGAAGTCACTGCAGGGATATCCGGCCTTATTTCGAGTCAGGGCATCGTGGTGTCCATTCCACTTGAGGCCGCAAACTCAGGGTCCCTCTCACATACCTAGAGCTGAGAGAAGCCTCCTCTTGAGGTGCTTGTGGTAAGGTGGTATTCCTCTGGAGACGAATCCAGGGACTAACCACTCTTTTCGAGTTGATTTTTGGTCCACAGAGTTCTTTCGTGTTGCTACAGTGACCTCAGGATCCCTCTATCCTTGAAACAGTGTTCTTGGGGTTTCTCTGGAGTGCCATCAAGGAAATCAAGGCTCCTTTCATGTGTGATGTGCAAGACGGAATTGCTCTGCACGCAGTACAGGGAAATCGGGCCTCATCTCGCATCGAGGGGGAAGTCTCATGGTTTTTCTCGAGTTGCGGCGGGAACCTGGGGTATATTCTCGAGTTACGACGGGGATGGCCCTTCCACCCACGTGTTTGTTCAGCCACGTTAGGACTCCTGCCTAGTTGCGAGGGACAACTCGGGATTCTCCTCGAGGCTTGGCAGGGCAATTGGAACGCCTCTCCAGCTGAGGCGGGAGACCAAGGGTCCCTTTCCACGTGCCACAAGAATCCTGGGACTCCTATCAAGTTTCACGAGGAGTCAGGCATCGTCTCCTTTGGAGGCACTGATCTCCGCGTACCTCTGGAGTTTTCAAAGGATGTGAGGCCTCCGGTCGCCATGAGGTGGGGAACTAGGTGTTTCTCTGTGGTCTCCAGAGGAGATTCAGACATCCTTTCTTCTTGGGAGATGCAAGACGAGCCTGCATTCAAGTCACTGCAGGGATATTCGGCATTATTTCGAGTCAGGGCATCGCGGTGTCCATTCCACTTGAGGCCGCAAACTCAGGATCCCTCTCACATACCTAGAGCTGAGAGAACCCTCCGCTTGAGGTGCTTGTGGTAAGGTGGTATTCCTCAGGAGTCAAAGCCAGGGACTAACCTCTCATCTCGTGTTGATTCTTGGTCCACGGAGCTCTTTCGTGTTGCTACAGTGACCTCAGGATCCCTCTAGCCCTGAAACAGTGTTCTTGGGGTTTCTCTGGAGTGCCATCAAGGAAATCAAGGCTCCTTTCATGTGTAATGTGCAACACGGAATTGCTCTGCACGTAGTGCAGGGGAATCGGGCCTCATCTCGCGGCGAGGGGGAAGTCTCATGGTTTTTCTCGAGTTGCGGCGGGAACCTGGGGTATATTCTCGAGTTACGACGGGGATGGCCCTTCCACCCACGTGTTTCTTCAGCGACGTCAGGACTCCTGCCTAGTTGCGAGACACAACTCGGGATTCTCCTCGAGGCTTGGCAAGGCAATTGGGACGCCTCTCCAGCTGAGACGGGAGACCAAGGGTCCCTTTCCACGTGCCACAGGAATCCTGGGACTCCTATCAAGTTTCACGAGGAGTCAGGCATCGTCTCCTTTGGAGGCACTGATCTCCGCGTACCTCTGGAGTTTTCAAAGGATGTGAGGCCTCCGGTCGCCATGAGGTGGGGAACTAGGTCTTTCTCTGTGGTTTCCACTGGGGATTCAGACATCCTTTCATCTTGGGAGATGCAAGACGAGCCTGCATTCAAGTCACTGCAGGGATATCCGGCCTTATTTCGCGTCAGGGCATCGCGGTGTCCATTCCACTTGAGGCCGCAAACTCAGGGTCCCTCTCACATACCTAGAGCTGAGAGAAGCCTCCTCTTGAGGTGCTTGTGGTAAGGTGGTATTCCTCTGGAGTCGAAGCCAGGGACTAACCTCTCATCTCGAGTGGATTTTTGGCCCACGGAGCTCTTTCGTGTTGCTACAGTGACCTCAGGATCCCTCTAGCCTTGAAACAGTGTTCTTGGGGTTTCTCTGGAGTGCCATCAAGGAAATCAAGGCTCCTTTCATGTGTGATGTGCAAGACGGAATTGCTCTGCACGCAGTACAGGGGAATTGGGCCTCATCTCGCATCGAGGGGGAAGTCTCATGGTTTTTCTCGAGTTGCGGCGGGAACCTGGGGTATATTCTCGAGTTACGACGGGGATGGCCCTTCCACCCACGTGTTTGTTCAGCCACGTCAGGACTCCTGCCTAGTTGCGAGGGACAACTCGGGATTCTCCTCGAGGCTTGGCAGGGCAATTGGAACGCCTCTCCAGCTGAGGCGGGAGACCAAGGGTCCCTTTCCACGTGCCACAAGAATCCTGGGACTCCTATCAAGTTTCACGAGGAGTCAGGCATCGTCTCCTTTGAAGGCACTGATCTCCGCGTACCTCTCGAGTTTTCAAAGGATGTGAGGCCTCCGGTCGCGATGAGGTGGGGAACTAGGTCTTTCTCTGTGGTCTCCAGAGGGGATTCAGACATCCTTTCTTCTTGGGAGATGCAAGACGAGCCTGCATTCAAGTCACTGCAGGGATATCCGGCCTTATTTCGAGTCAGGGCATCGCGGTGTCCATTCCACTTGAGGCCGCAAACTCAGGATCCCTCTCACATACCTAGAGCTGAGAGAAGCCTCCTCTTGAGGTGCTTGTGGTAAGGTGGTATTCCTCAGGAGTCGAAGCCAGGGACTAACCTCTCATCTCGTGTTGATTCTTGGTCCACGGAGCTCTTTCGTGTTGCTACAGTGACCTCAGGATCCCTCTAGCCTTGAAACAGTGTTCTTGGGGTTTCTCTGGAGTGCCATCAAGGAAATCAAGGCTCCTTTCATGTGTGATGTGCAACACGGAATTGCTCTGCACGCAGTGCAGGGGAATCGGGCCTCATCTCGCGGCGAGGGGGAAGTCTCATGGTTTTTCTCGAGTTGCGGCGGGAACCTGGGGTATATTCTCGAGTTACGACGGGGATGGCCCTTCCACACACGTGTTTCTTCAGCGACGTCAGGACTCCTGCCTAGTTGCGAGGGACAACTCTGGATTCTCCTCGAGGCTTGGCAGGGCAATTGGGACGCCTCTCCAGCTGAGGCGGGAGACCAAGTGTCCCTTTCCAAGTGCCAAAGGAATCCTGGGACTCCTATCAAGTTTCACGAGGAGTCAGGCATCGTCTCCTTTGGAGGCACTGATCTCCGCGTACCTCTGGAGTTTTCAAAGGATGTGAGGCCTCCGGTCGCGATGAGGTGGGGAACTAAGTCTTTCTCTGTGCTTTCCACAGGGGATTCAGACATCCTTTCGTCCTGGGAGATGCAAGACGAGCCTGCATTGAAGTCACTGCAGGGATATCTGGCCTTATTTCGAGTCAGGGCATCGCGGTGTCCATTCCACTTGAGGCCGCAAACTCAGGGTCCCTCTCACATACCTAGAGCTGAGAGAAGCCTCCTCTTGAGGTGCTTGTGGTAAGGTGGTATTCCTCTGGAGACGAATCCAGGGACTAACCTCTCTTTTCGTGTTGATTTTTGGTCCACAGAGTTCTTTCGTGTTGCTACAGTGACCTCAGGATCCCTCTATCCTTGAAACAGTGTTCTTGGGGTTTCTCTGGAGTGCCATCAAGGAAATCAAGGCTCCTTTCATGTGTGATGTGCAAGACGGAATTGCTCTGCACGCAGTACAGGGGAATCGGGCCTCATCTCGCATCGAGGGGGAAGTCTCATGGTTTTTCTCGAGTTGCGGCGGGAACCTGGGGTATATTCTCGAGTTACGACGGGGATGGCCCTTCCACCCACGTGTTTGTTCAGCCACGTCAGGACTCCTGCCTAGTTGCGAGGGACAACTCGGGATTCTCCTCGAGGCTTGGCAGGGCAATTGGAACGCCTCTCCAGCTGAGGCGGGAGACCAAGGGTCCCTTTCCACGTGCCACAAGAATCCTGGGACTCCTATCAAGTTTCACGAGGAGTCAGGCATCGTCTCCTTTGGAGGCACTGATCTCCGCGTACCTCTCGAGTTTTCAAAGGATGTGAGGCCTCCGGTCGCGATGAGGTGGGGAACTAGGTCTTTCTCTGTGGTCTCCAGAGGGGATTCAGACATCCTTTCGTCCTGGGAGATGCAAGACGAGCCTGCATTCAAGTCACTGCAGGGATATCCGGCCTTATTTCGAGTCAGGGCATCGCGGTGTCCATTCCACTTGAGGCCGCAAACTCAGGATCCCTCTCACATACCTAGAGCTGAGAGAAGCCTCCTCTTGAGGTGCTTGTGGTAAGGTGGTATTCCTCAGGAGTCGAAGCCAGGGACTAACCTCTCATCTCGTGTTGATTCTTGGTCCACGGAGCTCTTTCGTGTTGCTACAGTGACCTCAGGATCCCTCTAGCCTTGAAACAGTGTTCTTGGGGTTTCTCTGGAGTGCCATCAAGGAAATCAAGGCTCCTTTCATGTGTGATGTGCAAGACGGAATTGCTCTGCACGCAGTACAGGGAAATCGGGCCTCATCTCGCATCGAGGGGGAAGTCTCATGGTTTTTCTCGAGTTGCGGCGGGAACCTGGGGTATATTCTCGAGTTACGACGGGGATGGCCCTTCCACCCACGTGTTTCTTCAGCGACGTCAGGACTCCTGCCTAGTTGCGAGGGACAACTCGGGATTCTCCTCGAGGCTTGGCAGGGCAATTGGAACGCCTCTCCAGCTGAGGCGGGAGACCAAGGGTCCCTTTCCACGTGCCACAAGAATCCTGGGACTCCTATCAAGTTTCACGAGGAGTCAGGCATCGTCTCCTTTGGAGGCACTGATCTCCGCGTACCTCTGGAGTTTTCAAAGGATGTGAGGCCTCCGGTCGCCATGAGGTGGGGAACTAGGTGTTTCTCTGTGGTCTCCAGAGGAGATTCAGACATCCTTTCTTCTTGGGAGATGCAAGACGAGCCTGCATTCAAGTCACTGCAGGGATATTCGGCATTATTTCGAGTCAGGGCATCGCGGTGTCCATTCCACTTGAGGCCGCAAACTCAGGATCCCTCTCACATACCTAGAGCTGAGAGAACCCTCCGCTTGAGGTGCTTGTGGTAAGGTGGTATTCCTCAGGAGTCAAAGCCAGGGACTAACCTCTCATCTCGTGTTGATTCTTGGTCCACGGAGCTCTTTCGTGTTGCTACAGTGACCTCAGGATCCCTCTAGCCCTGAAACAGTGTTCTTGGGGTTTCTCTGGAGTGCCATCAAGGAAATCAAGGCTCCTTTCATGTGTAATGTGCAACACGGAATTGCTCTGCACGTAGTGCAGGGGAATCGGGCCTCATCTCGCGGCGAGGGGGAAGTCTCATGGTTTTTCTCGAGTTGCGGCGGGAACCTGGGGTATATTCTCGAGTTACGACGGGGATGGCCCTTCCACCCACGTGTTTCTTCAGCGACGTCAGGACTCCTGCCTAGTTGCGAGACACAACTCGGGATTCTCCTCGAGGCTTGGCAAGGCAATTGGGACGCCTCTCCAGCTGAGACGGGAGACCAAGGGTCCCTTTCCACGTGCCACAGGAATCCTGGGACTCCTATCAAGTTTCACGAGGAGTCAGGCATCGTCTCCTTTGGAGGCACTGATCTCCGCGTACCTCTGGAGTTTTCAAAGGATGTGAGGCCTCCGGTCGCCATGAGGTGGGGAACTAGGTCTTTCTCTGTGGTTTCCACTGGGGATTCAGACATCCTTTCATCTTGGGAGATGCAAGACGAGCCTGCATTCAAGTCACTGCAGGGATATCCGGCCTTATTTCGCGTCAGGGCATCGCGGTGTCCATTCCACTTGAGGCCGCAAACTCAGGGTCCCTCTCACATACCTAGAGCTGAGAGAAGCCTCCTCTTGAGGTGCTTGTGGTAAGGTGGTATTCCTCTGGAGTCGAAGCCAGGGACTAACCTCTCATCTCGAGTGGATTTTTGGCCCACGGAGCTCTTTCGTGTTGCTACAGTGACCTCAGGATCCCTCTAGCCTTGAAACAGTGTTCTTGGGGTTTCTCTGGAGTGCCATCAAGGAAATCAAGGCTCCTTTCATGTGTGATGTGCAAGACGGAATTGCTCTGCACGCAGTACAGGGGAATTGGGCCTCATCTCGCATCGAGGGGGAAGTCTCATGGTTTTTCTCGAGTTGCGGCGGGAACCTGGGGTATATTCTCGAGTTACGACGGGGATGGCCCTTCCACCCACGTGTTTGTTCAGCCACGTCAGGACTCCTGCCTAGTTGCGAGGGACAACTCGGGATTCTCCTCGAGGCTTGGCAGGGCAATTGGAACGCCTCTCCAGCTGAGGCGGGAGACCAAGGGTCCCTTTCCACGTGCCACAAGAATCCTGGGACTCCTATCAAGTTTCACGAGGAGTCAGGCATCGTCTCCTTTGAAGGCACTGATCTCCGCGTACCTCTCGAGTTTTCAAAGGATGTGAGGCCTCCGGTCGCGATGAGGTGGGGAACTAGGTCTTTCTCTGTGGTCTCCAGAGGGGATTCAGACATCCTTTCTTCTTGGGAGATGCAAGACGAGCCTGCATTCAAGTCACTGCAGGGATATCCGGCCTTATTTCGAGTCAGGGCATCGCGGTGTCCATTCCACTTGAGGCCGCAAACTCAGGATCCCTCTCACATACCTAGAGCTGAGAGAAGCCTCCTCTTGAGGTGCTTGTGGTAAGGTGGTATTCCTCAGGAGTCGAAGCCAGGGACTAACCTCTCATCTCGTGTTGATTCTTGGTCCACGGAGCTCTTTCGTGTTGCTACAGTGACCTCAGGATCCCTCTAGCCTTGAAACAGTGTTCTTGGGGTTTCTCTGGAGTGCCATCAAGGAAATCAAGGCTCCTTTCATGTGTGATGTGCAACACGGAATTGCTCTGCACGCAGTGCAGGGGAATCGGGCCTCATCTCGCGGCGAGGGGGAAGTCTCATGGTTTTTCTCGAGTTGCGGCGGGAACCTGGGGTATATTCTCGAGTTACGACGGGGATGGCCCTTCCACACACGTGTTTCTTCAGCGACGTCAGGACTCCTGCCTAGTTGCGAGGGACAACTCTGGATTCTCCTCGAGGCTTGGCAGGGCAATTGGGACGCCTCTCCAGCTGAGGCGGGAGACCAAGTGTCCCTTTCCAAGTGCCAAAGGAATCCTGGGACTCCTATCAAGTTTCACGAGGAGTCAGGCATCGTCTCCTTTGGAGGCACTGATCTCCGCGTACCTCTGGAGTTTTCAAAGGATGTGAGGCCTCCGGTCGCGATGAGGTGGGGAACTAAGTCTTTCTCTGTGCTTTCCACAGGGGATTCAGACATCCTTTCGTCCTGGGAGATGCAAGACGAGCCTGCATTGAAGTCACTGCAGGGATATCTGGCCTTATTTCGAGTCAGGGCATCGCGGTGTCCATTCCACTTGAGGCCGCAAACTCAGGGTCCCTCTCACATACCTAGAGCTGAGAGAAGCCTCCTCTTGAGGTGCTTGTGGTAAGGTGGTATTCCTCTGGAGACGAATCCAGGGACTAACCTCTCTTTTCGTGTTGATTTTTGGTCCACAGAGTTCTTTCGTGTTGCTACAGTGACCTCAGGATCCCTCTATCCTTGAAACAGTGTTCTTGGGGTTTCTCTGGAGTGCCATCAAGGAAATCAAGGCTCCTTTCATGTGTGATGTGCAAGACGGAATTGCTCTGCACGCAGTACAGGGGAATCGGGCCTCATCTCGCATCGAGGGGGAAGTCTCATGGTTTTTCTCGAGTTGCGGCGGGAACCTGGGGTATATTCTCGAGTTACGACGGGGATGGCCCTTCCACCCACGTGTTTGTTCAGCCACGTCAGGACTCCTGCCTAGTTGCGAGGGACAACTCGGGATTCTCCTCGAGGCTTGGCAGGGCAATTGGAACGCCTCTCCAGCTGAGGCGGGAGACCAAGGGTCCCTTTCCACGTGCCACAAGAATCCTGGGACTCCTATCAAGTTTCACGAGGAGTCAGGCATCGTCTCCTTTGAAGGCACTGATCTCCGCGTACCTCTCGAGTTTTCAAAGGATGTGAGGCCTCCGGTCGCGATGAGGTGGGGAACTAGGTCTTTCTCTGTGGTCTCCAGAGGGGATTCAGACATCCTTTCGTCCTGGGAGATGCAAGACGAGCCTGCATTCAAGTCACTGCAGGGATATCCGGCCTTATTTCGAGTCAGGGCATCGCGGTGTCCATTCCACTTGAGGCCGCAAACTCAGGATCCCTCTCACATACCTAGAGCTGAGAGAAGCCTCCTCTTGAGGTGCTTGTGGTAAGGTGGTATTCCTCAGGAGTCGAAGCCAGGTACTAACCTCTCATCTCGTGTTGATTCTTGGTCCACGGAGCTCTTTCGTGTTGCTACAGTGACCTCAGGATCCCTCTAGCCTTGAAACAGTGTTCTTGGGGTTTCTCTGGAGTGCCATCAAGGAAATCAAGGCTCCTTTCATGTGTGATGTGCAACACGGAATTGCTCTGCACGCAGTGCAGGGGAATCGGGCCTCATCTCGCGGCGAGGGGGAAGTCTCATGGTTTTTCTCGAGTTGCGGCGGGAACCTGGGGTATATTCTCGAGTTACGACGGGGATGGCCCTTCCACACACGTGTTTCTTCAGCGACGTCAGGACTCCTGCCTAGTTGCGAGGGACAACTCTGGATTCTCCTCGAGGCTTGGCAGGGCAATTGGGACGCCTCTCCAGCTGAGGCGGGAGACCAAGTGTCCCTTTCCAAGTGCCACAGGAATCCTGGGACTCCTATCAAGTTTCACGAGGAGTCAGGCATCGTCTCCTTTGGAGGCACTGATCTCCGCGTACCTCTGGAGTTTTCAAAGGATGTGAGGCCTCCGGTCGCGATGAGGTGGGGAACTAAGTCTTTCTCTGTGCTTTCCACAGGGGATTCAGACATCCTTTCGTCCTGGGAGATGCAAGACGAGCCTGCATTGAAGTCACTGCAGGGATATCTGGCCTTATTTCGAGTCAGGGCATCGCGGTGTCCATTCCACTGGAGGCCGCAAACTCAGGGTCCCTCTCACATACCTAGAGCTGAGAGAAGCCTCCTCTTGAGGTGCTTGTGGTAAGGTGGTATTCCTCTGGAGACGAATCCAGGGACTAACCTCTCTTTTCGTGTTGATTTTTGGTCCACAGAGTTCTTTCGTGTTGCTACAGTGACCTCAGGATCCCTCTATCCTTGAAACAGTGTTCTTGGGGTTTCTCTGGAGTGCCATCAAGGAAATCAAGGCTCCTTTCATGTGTGATGTGCAAGACGGAATTGCTCTGCACGCAGTACAGGGGAATCGGGCCTCATCTCGCATCGAGGGGGAAGTCTCATGGTTTTTCTCGAGTTGCGGCGGGAACCTGGGGTATATTCTCGAGTTACGACGGGGATGGCCCTTCCACCCACGTGTTTGTTCAGCCACGTCAGGACTCCTGCCTAGTTGCGAGGGACAACTCGGGATTCTCCTCGAGGCTTGGCAGGGCAATTGGAACGCCCCTCCAGCTGAGGCGGGAGACCAAGGGTCCCTTTCCACGTGCCACAAGAATCCTGGGACTCCTATCAAGTTTCACGAGGAGTCAGGCATCGTCTCCTTTGGAGGCACTGATCTCCGCGTACCTCTGGAGTTTTCAAAGGATGTGAGGCCTCCGGTCGCGATGAGGTGGGGAACTAGGTCTTTCTCTGTGGTCTCCACAGGGGATTCAGACATCCTTTCTTCTTGGGAGATGCAAGACGAGCCTGCATTCAAGTCACTGCAGGGATATCCGGCGTTATTTCGAGTCAGGGCATCGCGGTGTCCATTCCACTTCAGGCCGCAAACTCAGGATCCCTCTCACATACCTAGAGCTGAGAGAAGCCTCCTCTTGAGGTGCTTCTGGTAAGGTGGTATTCCTCTGGAGTCGAAGCCAGGGACTAACCTCTCATCTCGAGTTGATTTTTGGTCCACAGAGTTCTTTCGTGTTGCTACAGTGACCTCAGGATCCCTCTAGCCTTGAAACAGTGATCTTGGGGTTTCTCTGGAGTGCCATGAAGGAAATCAAGGCTCCTTTCATGTGTGATGTGCAACACAGAATTGCTCTGCACGCAGTGCAGGGGAATCGGGCCTCATCTCGCGGCGAGGGGGAAGTCTCATGGTTTTTCTCGAGTTGCGGCGGGAACCTGGGGTATATTCTCCAGTTACGACGGGGATGGCCCTTCCACACACGTGTTTGTTCAGCCACGTCAGGACTCTTGCCTAGTTGCGAGACACAACTCGGGATACTCCTCGAGGCTTGGCAAGGCAATTGGGACGCCTCTCCAGCTGAGGGGGGAGACCAAGGGTCCCTTTCCACGTGCCACAGGAATCCTGGGACTCCTATCAAGTTTCACGAGGAGTCAGGCATCGTCTCCTTTGGAGGCACTGATCTCCGCGTACCTCTGGAGTTTTCAAAGGATGTGAGGCCTCCGGTCGCGATGAGGTGGGGAACTAGGTCTTTCTCTGTGGTCTCCACAGGGGATTCAGACATCCTTTCATCTTGGGAGATGCAAGACGAGCCTGCATTCAAGTCACTGCAGGGATATCCAGCCTTATTTCGCGTCAGGGCATCGCGGTGTCCATTCCACTTGAGGCCGCAAACTCAGGGTCCCTCTCACATACCTAGAGCTGAGAGAAGCCTCCTCTTGAGGTGCTTGTGGTAAGGTGGTATTCCTCTGGAGTCGAAGCCAGGGACTAACCTCTCATCTCGAGTTGATTTTTGGCCCACGGAGCGCTTTCGTGTTGCTACAGTGACCTCAGGATCCCTCTAGCCTTGAAACAGTGTTCTTGGGGTTTCTCTGGAGTGCCATCAAGGAAATCAAGGCTCCTTTCATGTGTGATGTGCAACACGGAATTGCTCTGCACGCAGTGCAGGGGAATCGGGCCTCATCTCGCGGCGAGGGGGAAGTCTCATGGTTTTTCTCGAGTTGCGGCGGGAACCTGGGGTATATTCTCGAGTTACGACGGGGATGGCCCTTCCACCCACGTGTTTGTTCAGCCACGTCAGGACTCCTGCCTAGTTGCGAGGGACAACTCTGGATTCTCCTCGAGGCTTGGCAGGGCAATTGGGACGCCTCTCCAGCTGAGGCGGGAGACCAAGTGTCCCTTTCCACGTGCCACAGGAATCCTGGGACTCCTATCAAGTTTCACGAGGAGTCAGGCATCGTCTCCTTTGGAGGCACTGATCTCCGCGTACCTCTGGAGTTTTCAAAGGATGTGAGGCCTCCGGTCGCGATGAGGTGGGGAACTAAGTCTTTCTCTGTGCTTTCCACAGGGGATTCAGACATCCTTTCGTCCTGGGAGATGCAAGACGAGCCTGCATTGAAGTCACTGCAGGGATATCCGGCCTTATTTCGAGTCAGGGCATCGCGGTGTCCATTCCACTTGAGGTCGCAAACTCAGGGTCCCTCTCACATACCTAGAGCTGAGAGAAGCCTCCTCTTGAGGTGCTTGTGGTAAGGTGGTATTCCTCTGGAGACGAATCCAGGGACTAACCTCTCTTTTCAAGTTGATTTTTGGTCCACAGAGTTCTTTCGTGTTGCTACAGTGACCTCAGGATCCCTCTATCCTTGAAACAGTGTTCTTGGGGTTTCTCTGGAGTGCCATCAAGGAAATCAAGGCTCCTTTCATGTGTGATGTGCAAGACGGAATTGCTCTGCACGCAGTACAGGGGAATTGGGCCTCATCTCGCATCGAGGGGGAAGTCTCATGGTTTTTCTCGAGTTGCGGCGGGAACCTGGGGTATATTCTCGAGTTACGACGTGGATGGCCCTTCCACCCACGTGTTTGTTCAGCCACGTCAGGACTCCTGCCTAGTTGCGAGGGACAACTCGGGATTCTCCTCGAGGCTTGGCAGGGCAATTGGAACGCCTCTCCAGCTGAGGCGGGAGACCAAGGGTCCCTTTCCACGTGCCACAAGAATCCTGGGACTCCTATCAAGTTTCACGAGGAGTCAGGCATCGTCTCCTTTGAAGGCACTGATCTCCGTGTACCTCTGGAGTTTTCAAAGGATGTGAGGCCTCCGGTCGCGATGAGGTGGGGAACTAGGTCTTTCTCTGTGGTCTCCAGAGGGGATTCAGACATCCTTTCTTCTTGGGAGATGCAAGACGAGCCTGCATTCAAGTCACTGCAGGGATATCCGGCCTTATTTCGAGTCAGGGCATCGCGGTGTCCATTCCACTTGAGGCCGCAAACTCAGGATCCCTCTCACATACCTAGAGCTGAGAGAAGCCTCCTCTTGAGGTGCTTGTGGTAAGGTGGTATTCCTCAGGAGTCGAAGCCAGGGACTAACCTCTCATCTCGTGTTGATTCTTGGTCCACGGAGCTCTTTCGTGTTGCTACAGTGACCTCAGGATCCCTCTAGCCTTGAAACAGTGTTCTTGGGGTTTCTCTGGAGTGCCATCAAGGAAATCAAGGCTCCTTTCATGTGTGATGTGCAACACGGAATTGCTCTGCACGCAGTGCAGGGGAATCGGGCCTCATCTCGTGGCGAGGGGGAAGTCTCATGGTTTTTCTCGAGTTGCGGCGGGAACCTGGGGTATATTCTCGAGTTACGACGGGGATGGCCCTTCCACCCACGTGTTTGTTCAGCCACGTCAGGACTCCTGCCTAGTTGCGAGGGACAACTCGGGATTCTCCTCGAGGCTTGGCAGGGCAATTGGAACGCCCCTCCAGCTGAGGCGGGAGACCAAGGGTCCCTTTCCACGTGCCACAAGAATCCTGGGACTCCTATCAAGTTTCACGAGGAGTCAGGCATCGTCTCCTTTGGAGGCACTGATCTCCGCGTACCTCTGGAGTTTTCAAAGGATGTGAGGCCTCCGGTCGCGATGAGGTGGGGAACTAGGTCTTTCTCTGTGGTCTCCACAGGGGATTCAGACATCCTTTCTTCTTGGGAGATGCAAGACGAGCCTGCATTCAAGTCACTGCAGGGATATCCGGCGTTATTTCGAGTCAGGGCATCGCGGTGTCCATTCCACTTCAGGCCGCAAACTCAGGATCCCTCTCACATACCTAGAGCTGAGAGAAGCCTCCTCTTGAGGTGCTTCTGGTAAGGTGGTATTCCTCTGGAGTCGAAGCCAGGGACTAACCTCTCATCTCGAGTTGATTTTTGGTCCACAGAGTTCTTTCGTGTTGCTACAGTGACCTCAGGATCCCTCTAGCCTTGAAACAGTGATCTTGGGGTTTCTCTGGAGTGCCATGAAGGAAATCAAGGCTCCTTTCATGTGTGATGTGCAACACAGAATTGCTCTGCACGCAGTGCAGGGGAATCGGGCCTCATCTCGCGGCGAGGGGGAAGTCTCATGGTTTTTCTCGAGTTGCGGCGGGAACCTGGGGTATATTCTCCAGTTACGACGGGGATGGCCCTTCCACACACGTGTTTGTTCAGCCACGTCAGGACTCTTGCCTAGTTGCGAGACACAACTCGGGATACTCCTCGAGGCTTGGCAAGGCAATTGGGACGCCTCTCCAGCTGAGGGGGGAGACCAAGGGTCCCTTTCCACGTGCCACAGGAATCCTGGGACTCCTATCAAGTTTCACGAGGAGTCAGGCATCGTCTCCTTTGGAGGCACTGATCTCCGCGTACCTCTGGAGTTTTCAAAGGATGTGAGGCCTCCGGTCGCGATGAGGTGGGGAACTAGGTGTTTCTCTGTGGTCTCCACAGGGGATTCAGACATCCTTTCATCTTGGGAGATGCAAGACGAGCCTGCATTCAAGTCACTGCAGGGATATCCAGCCTTATTTCGCGTCAGGGCATCGCGGTGTCCATTCCACTTGAGGCCGCAAACTCAGGGTCCCTCTCACATACCTAGAGCTGAGAGAAGCCTCCTCTTGAGGTGCTTGTGGTAAGGTGGTATTCCTCTGGAGTCGAAGCCAGGGACTAACCTCTCATCTCGAGTTGATTTTTGGCCCACGGAGCGCTTTCGTGTTGCTACAGTGACCTCAGGATCCCTCTAGCCTTGAAACAGTGTTCTTGGGGTTTCTCTGGAGTGCCATCAAGGAAATCAAGGCTCCTTTCATGTGTGATGTGCAACACGGAATTGCTCTGCACGCAGTGCAGGGGAATCGGGCCTCATCTCGCGGCGAGGGGGAAGTCTCATGGTTTTTCTCGAGTTGCGGCGGGAACCTGGGGTATATTCTCGAGTTACGACGGGGATGGCCCTTCCACCCACGTGTTTGTTCAACCACGTCAGGACTCCTGCCTAGTTGCGAGGGACAACTCTGGATTCTCCTCGAGGCTTGGCAGGGCAATTGGGACGCCTCTCCAGCTGAGGCGGGAGACCAAGTGTCCCTTTCCAAGTGCCACAGGAATCCTGGGACTCCTATCAAGTTTCACGAGGAGTCAGGCATCGTCTCCTTTGGAGGCACTGATCTCCGCGTACCTCTGGAGTTTTCAAAGGATGTGAGGCCTCCGGTCGCGATGAGGTGGGGAACTAAGTCTTTCTCTGTGCTTTCCACAGGGGATTCAGACATCCTTTCGTCCTGGGAGATGCAAGACGAGCCTGCATTGAAGTCACTGCAGGGATATCCGGCCTTATTTCGAGTCAGGGCATCGCGGTGTCCATTCCACTTGAGGTCGCAAACTCAGGGTCCCTCTCACATACCTAGAGCTGAGAGAAGCCTCCTCTTGAGGTGCTTGTGGTAAGGTGGTATTCCTCTGGAGACGAATCCAGGGACTAACCTCTCTTTTCAAGTTGATTTTTGGTCCACAGAGTTCTTTCGTGTTGCTACAGTGACCTCAGGATCCCTCTATCCTTGAAACAGTGTTCTTGGGGTTTCTCTGGAGTGCCATCAAGGAAATCAAGGCTCCTTTCATGTGTGATGTGCAAGACGGAATTGCTCTGCACGCAGTACAGGGGAATTGGGCCTCATCTCGCATCGAGGGGGAAGTCTCATGGTTTTTCTCGAGTTGCGGCGGGAACCTGGGGTATATTCTCGAGTTACGACGTGGATGGCCCTTCCACCCACGTGTTTGTTCAGCCACGTCAGGACTCCTGCCTAGTTGCGAGGGACAACTCGGGATTCTCCTCGAGGCTTGGCAGGGCAATTGGAACGCCTCTCCAGCTGAGGCGGGAGACCAAGGGTCCCTTTCCACGTGCCACAAGAATCCTGGGACTCCTATCAAGTTTCACGAGGAGTCAGGCATCGTCTCCTTTGAAGGCACTGATCTCCGTGTACCTCTGGAGTTTTCAAAGGATGTGAGGCCTCCGGTCGCGATGAGGTGGGGAACTAGGTCTTTCTCTGTGGTCTCCAGAGGGGATTCAGACATCCTTTCTTCTTGGGAGATGCAAGACGAGCCTGCATTCAAGTCACTGCAGGGATATCCGGCCTTATTTCGAGTCAGGGCATCGCGGTGTCCATTCCACTTGAGGCCGCAAACTCAGGATCCCTCTCACATACCTAGAGCTGAGAGAAGCCTCCTCTTGAGGTGCTTGTGGTAAGGTGGTATTCCTCAGGAGTCGAAGCCAGGGACTAACCTCTCATCTCGTGTTGATTCTTGGTCCACGGAGCTCTTTCGTGTTGCTACAGTGACCTCAGGATCCCTCTAGCCTTGAAACAGTGTTCTTGGGGTTTCTCTGGAGTGCCATCAAGGAAATCAAGGCTCCTTTCATGTGTGATGTGCAACACGGAATTGCTCTGCACGCAGTGCAGGGGAATCGGGCCTCATCTCGTGGCGAGGGGGAAGTCTCATGGTTTTTCTCGAGTTGCGGCGGGAACCTGGGGTATATTCTCGAGTTACGACGGGGATGGCCCTTCCACACACGTGTTTCTTCAGCGACGTCAGGACTCCTGCCTAGTTGCGAGGGACAACTCTGGATTCTCCTCGAGGCTTGGCAGGGCAATTGGGACGCCTCTCCAGCTGAGGCGGGAGACCAAGTGTCCCTTTCCAAGTGCCAAAGGAATCCTGGGACTCCTATCAAGTTTCACGAGGAGTCAGGCATCGTCTCCTTTGGAGGCACTGATCTCCGCGTACCTCTGGAGTTTTCAAAGGATGTGAGGCCTCCGGTCGCGATGAGGTGGGGAACTAGGTCTTTCTCTGTGGTCTCCACAGGGGATTCAGACATCCTTTCATCTTGGGAGATGCAAGACGAGCCTGCATTCAAGTCACTGCAGGGATATCCAGCCTTATTTCGCGTCAGGGCATCGCGGTGTCCATTCCACTTGAGGCCGCAAACTCAGGGTCCCTCTCACATACCTAGAGCTGAGAGAAGCCTCCTCTTGAGGTGCTTGTGGTAAGGTGGTATTCCTCTGGAGTCGAAGCCAGGGACTAACCTCTCATCTCGAGTTGATTTTTGGCCCACGGAGCTCTTTCGTGTTGCTACAGTGACCTCAGGATCCCTCTAGCCTTGAAACAGTGTTCTTGGGGTTTCTCTGGAGTGCCATCAAGGAAATCAAGGCTCCTTTCATGTGTGATGTGCAACACGGAATTGCTCTGCACGCAGTGCAGGGGAATCGGGCCTCATCTCGCGGCGAGGGGGAAGTCTCATGGTTTTTCTCGAGTTGCGGCGGGAATCTGGGGTATATTCTCGAGTTACGACGAGGATGGCCCTTCCACCCACGTGTTTCTTCAGCGACGTCAGGACTCCTGCCTAGTTGCGAGGGACAACTCTGGATTCTCCTCGAGGCTTGGCAGGGCAATTGGGACGCCTCTCCAGCTGAGGCGGGAGACCAAGTGTCCCTTTCCAAGTGCCACAGGAATCCTGGGTCTCCTATCAAGTTTCACGAGGAGTCAGGCGTCGTCTCCTTTGGAGGCACTGATCTCCGCGTACCTCTGGAGTTTTCAAAGGATGTGAGGCTATCGGTCGCGATGAGGTGGGGAACTACGTCTTTCTCTGTGCTTTCCACAGGGGATTCAGACATCCTTTCGTCCTGGGAGATGCAAGACGAGCCTGCATTGAAGTCACTGCAGGGATATCCGGCCTTATTTCGAGTCAGGGCATCGCGGTGTCCATTCCACTTGAGGCCGCAAACTCAGGGTCCCTCTCACATACCTAGAGCTGAGAGAAGCCTCCTCTTGAGGTGCTTGTGGTAAGGTGGTATTCCTCTGGAGACGAATCCAGGAACTAACCTCTCTTTTCGAGTTGATTTTTGGTCCACAGAGTTCTTTCGTGTTGCTACAGTGACCTCAGGATCCCTCTATCCTTGAAACAGTGTTCTTGGGGTTTCTCTGGAGTGCCATCAAGGAAATCAAGGCTCCTTTCATGTGTGATGTGCAAGACGGAATTGCTCTGCACGCAGTACACGGGAATCGGGCCTCATCTCGCATCGAGGGGGAAGTCTCATGGTTTTTCTCGAGTTGCGGCGGGAACCTGGGGTATATTCTCGAGTTACGACGGGGATGGCCCTTACACCCACGTGTTTGTTCAGCCACGTCAGGACTCCTGCCTAGTTGTGAGGGACAACTCTGGATTCTCCTCGAGGCTTGGCAGGGCAATTGGGACGCCTCTCCAGCTGAGGCGGGAGACCAAGGGTCCCTTTCCACGTGCCACAAGAATCCTGGGACTCCTATCAAGTTTCACGAGGAGTCAGGCATCGTCTCCTTTGGAGGCACTGATCTCCGCGTACCTCTGGAGTTTTCAAAGGATGTGAGGCCTCCGGTCGCGATGAGGTGGGGAACCAGGTGTTTCTCTGTGGTCTCCACAGGTAATTCAAACATCCTTTCTTCTTGGGAGATGCAAGACGAGCCTGCATTCAAGTCACTGCAGGGATATCCGGCCTTATTTCGAGTCAGGACATCGCGGTGTCCATTCCACTTGAGGCCGCAAACTCAGGATCCCTCTCACATACCTAGAGCTGAGAGAAGCCTCCTCTTGAGGTGCTTGTGGTAAGGTGGTATTCCTCAGGAGTCGAAGCCAGGGACTAACCTCTCATCTCGTGTTGATTTTGGGTCCACGGAGCCCTTTCGTGTTGCTACAGTGACCTCAGGATCCCTCTAGCCTTGAAACAGTGTTCTTGGGGTTTCTCTGGAGTGCCATCAAGGAAATCAAGGCTCCTTTCATGTGTGATGTGCAACACGGAATTGCTCTGCACGCAGTGCAGGGGAATCGGGCCTCATCTCGCAGCGAGGGGGAAGTCTCATGGTTTTTCTCGAGTTGCGGCGGGAACCTGGGGTATATTCTCGAGTTACGACGGGGATGGCCCTTCCACACACGTGTGTGTTCAGCCATGTCAGGACTCCTGCCTAGTTGCGAGGGACAACTCGGGATTCTCCTAGAGGCTTTGCAGGGCAATTGGGACGCCTCTCCAGCTGAGACGGGAGACCAAGGGTCCCTTTCCACGGGCCACAGGAATCCTGGGTCTCCTATCAAGTTTCACGAGGAGTCAGGCATCGTCTCCTTTGGAGGCACTGATCTCCGCATACCTCTGGAGTTTTCAAAGGATTTGAGGCCTCCTGTCGCGATGAGGTGGGGAACTAGGTCTTTCTCTGTGGTCTCCACAGGGGATTCAGACACCCTTTCGTCTTGGGAGATGCAAGACGAGCCTTCATTCCAGTCACTGCAGGGATATCCGGCCTTATTTAGAGTCAGGGCATCGCGGTGTCCATTCCACTTGAGGCCCCAAACTCAGGATCCCTCTCACATACCTAGAGCTGAGAGAAGCCTCCTCTTGAGGTGCTTGTGGTAAGGTGGTATTCCTCTGGAGTCGAAGCCAGGGACTAACCTCTCATCTCGAGTTGATTTTTGGCCCACGGAGCTCTTTCGTGTTGCTACAGTGACCTCAGGATCCCTCTAGCCTTGAAACAGTGTTCTTGGGGTTTCTCTGGAGTGCCATCAAGGAAATCAAGGCTCCTTTCATGTGTGATGTGCAACACGGAATTGCTCTGCACGCAGTGCAGGGGAATCGGGCCTCATCTCGCGGCGAGGGGGAAGTCTCATGGTTTTTCTCGAGTTGCGGCGGGAACCTGGGGTATATTCTCGAGTTACGACGGGGATGGCCCTTCCACCCACGTGTTTCTTCAGCGACGTCAGGACTCCTGCCTAGTTGCGAGGGAAAACTCTGGATTCTCCTCGAGGCTTGGCAGGGCAATTGGGACGCCTCTCCAGCTGAGGCGGGAGACCAAGTGTCCCTTTCCAAGTGCCACAGTAATCCTGGGACTCCTATCAAGTTTCACGAGGAGTCAGGCATCGTCTCCTTTGGAGGCACTGATCTCCGCGTACCTCTGGAGTTTTAAAAGGATGTGAGGCCTCCGGTCGCGATGAGGTGGGGAACTAGGTCTTTCTCTGTGGTCTCCACAGGGGATTCAGACAACCTTTCATCTTGGGAGATGCAAGACGAGCCTGCATTCAAGTCACTGCAGGGATATCCGGCCTTATTTCGCGTCAGGCCATCGCGGTGTCCATTCCACTTGAGGCCGCAAACTCAGGGTCCCTCTCACACACCTAGAGCTGAGAGAAGCCTCCTCTTGAGGTGCTTGTGGTAAGGTGGTATTCCTCTGGAGTCGAAGCCAGGGACTAACTTCTCATCTCGAGTTGATTTTTGGCCCTCGGAGCTCTTTCGTGTTGCTACAGTGACCTCAGGATCCCTCTAGCCTTGAAACAGTGTTCTTGGGGTTTCTCTGGAGTGCCATCAAGGAAATCAAGGCTCCTTTCATGTGTGATGTGCAACACGGAATTGCTCTGCACGCAGTGCAGGGGAATCGGGCCTCATCTCGCGGCGAGGGGGAAGTCTCATGGTTTTTCTCGAGTTGCGGCGGGAACCTGGGGTATATTCTCGAGTTACGACGGGGATGGCCCTTCCACACACGTGTTTCTTCAGCGACGTCAGGACTTCTGCCTAGTTGCGAGGGTCAACTCGGGATTCTCCTCGAGGCTTTGCAGGGCAATTGGGACGCCTCTCCAGCTGAGACGGGAGACCAAGGGTTCCTTTCCACGTGCCACAGGAATCCTGGGTCTCCTATCAAGTTTCACGAGGAGTCAGGCATCGTCTCCTTTGGAGGCACTGATCTCCGCATACCTCTGGAGTTTTCACAGGATTTGAGGCCTCCTGTCGCGATGAGGTGGGGAACTAGGTCTATCTCTGTGGTCTCCACAGGGGATTCAGACACCCTTTCGTCTTGGGAGATGCAAGACGAGCCTGCATTCCAGTCACTGCAGGGATATCCGGCCTTATTTCGAGTCAGGGCATCGCGGTGTCCATTCCACTTGAGGCCGCAAACTCAGGGTCCCTCTCACATACCTAGAGCTGAGAGAAGCCTCCTCTTGAGGTGCTTGTGGTAAGGTGGTATTCCTCTGGAGTCGAAGCCAGGGACTAACCTCTCATCTCGAGTTGATTTTTGGCCCACGGAGCTCTTTTGTGTTGCTACAGTGACCTCAGGATTCC
Source organism: Cervus elaphus (assembly GCF_910594005.1). Taxonomy (NCBI): domain Eukaryota; kingdom Metazoa; phylum Chordata; class Mammalia; order Artiodactyla; family Cervidae; genus Cervus; species Cervus elaphus. Next base: position 1,657,563 of record NC_057846.1, read on the forward strand.
TCTAGCCTTGAAACAGTGTTCTTGGGGTTTCTCTGGAGTGCCATCAAGGAAATCAAGGCTCCTTTCATGTGTGATGTGCAACACGGAATTGCTCTGCACGCAGTGCAGGGGAATCGGGCCTCATCTCGCGGCGAGGGGGAACTCTCATGGTTTTTCTCGAGTTGCGGCGGGAACCTGGGGTATATTCTCGAGTTACGACGGGGATGGCCCTTCCACCCACGTGTTTCTTCAGCGACGTCAGGACTCCTGCCTAGTTGCGAGGGACAACTCGGGATTCTTCTCGAGGCTTTGCAGGGCAATTGGGACGCCTCTCCAGCTGAGGCGGGAGACGAAGTGTCCCTTTCCAAGTGCCACAGGAATCCTGGGACTCCTATCAAGTCTCACGAGGAGTCAGGCGTCGTCTCCTTTGGAGGCACTGATCTCCGCGTACCTCTGGAGTTTTCAAAGGATGTGAGGCTATCGGTCGCGATGAGGTGGGGAACTACGTCTTTCTCTGTGCTTTCCACAGGGGATTCAGACATCCTTTCGTCCTGGGAGATGCAAGACGAGCCTGCATTGAAGTCACTGCAGGGATATCCGGCCTTATTTCGAGTCAGGGCATCGCGGTGTCCATTCCACTTGAGGCCGCAAACTCAGGGTCCCTCTCACATACCTAGAGCTGAGAGAAGCCTCCTCTTGAGGTGCTTGAGGTAAGGTGGTATTCCTCTGGAGACGAATCCAGGGACTAACCTCTCTTTTCGAGTTGATTTTTGGTCCACAGAGTTCTTTCGTGTTGCTACAGTGACCTCAGGATCCCTCTATCCTTGAAACAGTGTTCTTGGGGTTTCTCTGGAGTGCCATCAAGGAAATCAAGGCTCCTTTCATGTGTGATGTGCAAGACGGAATTGCTCTGCACACAGTACAGGGGAATTGGGCCTCATCTCGCATCGAGGGGGAAGTCTCATGGTTTTTCTCGAGTTGCGGCGGGAACCTGGGGTATATTCTCGAGTTACGACGGGGATGGCCCTTCCACCCACGTGTTTGTTCAGCCACGTCAGGACTCCTGCCTATTGCGAGGGACAACTCGGGATTCTCCTCGAGGCTTGGCAGGGCAATTGGAACGCCTCTCCAGCTGAGGCGGGAGACCAAGGGTCCCTTTCCACGTGCCACAAGAATCCTGGGACTCCTATCAAGTTTCACGAGGAGTCAGGCATCGTCTCCTTTGGAGGCACTGATCTCCGCGTACCTCTGGAGTTTTCAAAGGATGTGAGGCCTCCGGTCGCGATGAGGTGGGGAACTAAGTCTTTCTCTGTGGTCTCCAGAGGGGATTCAGACATCCTTTCTTCTTGGGAGATGCAAGACGAGCCTGCATTCCAGTCACTGCAGGGATATCCGGCCTTATTTCGAGTCAGGGCATCGCGGTGTCCATTCCACTTGAGGCCGTAAACTCAGGATCCCTCTCACATACCTAGAGCTGAGAGAAGCCTCCTCTTGAGGTGCTTGTGGTAAGGTGGTATTCCTCAGGAGTCGAAGCCAGGGACTAACCTCTCATCTCGTGTTGATTCTTGGTCCACGGAGCTCTTTCGTGTTGCTACAGTGACCTCAGGATGCCTCTAGCCTTGAAACAGTGTTCTTCGGGTTTCTCTGGAGTGCCATCAAGGAAATGAAGGCTCCTTTCATGTGTGATGTGCAACACGGAATTGCTCTGCACGCAGTGCAGGGGAATCGGGCCTCATCTCGCGGCGAGGGGGAAGTCTCATGGTTTTTCTCGAGTTGCGGCGGGAACCTGGGGTATATTCTCGAGTTACGACGGGGATGGCCCTTCCACACACGTGTTTCTTCAGCGACGTCAGGACTTCTGCCTAGTTGCGAGGGTCAACTCGGGATTCTCCTCGAGGCTTTGCAGGGCAATTGGGACGCCTCTCCAGCTGAGACGGGAGACCAAGGGTCCCTTTCCACGTGCCACAGGAATCCTGGGTCTCCTATCAAGTTTCACGAGGAGTCAGGCATCGTCTCCTTTGGAGGCACTGATCTCCGCATACCACTGGAGTTTTCAAAGATTTGAGGCTTCCTGTCGCGATGAGGTGGGGAACTAGGTCTATCTCTGTGGTCTCCACAGGGGATTCAGACACCCTTTCGTCTTGGGAGATGCAAGACGAGCCTGCATTCCAGTCACTGCAGGGATATCCGGCCTTATTTCGAGTCAGGGCATCGCGGTGTCCATTCCACTTGAGGCCGCAAACTCAGGGTCCCTCTCGCATACCTAGAGCTGAGAGAAGCCTCCTCTTGAGGTGCTTGTGGTAAGCTGGTATTCCTCTGGAGACGAATCCAGGGACTAACCTCCCTTTTCGAGTTGATTTTTGGTCCACAGAGTTCTTTCGTGTTGCTACAGTGACCTCAGGATCCCTCTAGCCTTGAAACAGTGTTCTTGGGGTTTCTCTGGAGTGCCATCAAGGAAATCAAGGCTCCTTTCATGTGTGATGTGCAAGACGGAATTGCTCTGCACGCAGTACAGGGGAATCGGGCCTCATCTCGCATCGAGGGGGAAGTCTCATGGTTTTTCTCGAGTTGCGGCGGGAACCTGGGGTATATTCTCGAGTTACGACGGGGATGGCCCTTCCACACACGTGTTTGTTCAGCCACGTCAGGACTCCTGCCTAGTTGCGAGGGACAACTCGGGATTCTCCTCGAGGCTTGGCAGGGCAATTGGGACGCCTCTCCAGCTGAGGCGGGAGACCAAGGGTCCCTTTCCACGTGCCACAAGAATCCTGGGACTCCTATCAAGTTTCACGAGGAGTCAGGCATCGTCTCCTTTGGAGGCACTGATCTCCGCGTACCTCAAGAGTTTTCAAAGGATGTGAGGCCTCGGGTCGCGATGAGGTGGGGAACTAGGTCTTTCTCTGTGGTCTCCACAGGGGATTCAGACATCCTTTCATCTTGGGAGATGCAAGACGAGCCTGCATTCAAGTCACTGCAGGGATATCCAGCCTTATTTCGCGTCAGGGCATCGCGGTGTCCATTCCACTTGAGGCCGCAAACTCAGGGTCCCTCTCACATACCTAGAGCTGAGTGAAGCCTCCTCTTGAGGTGCTTGTGGTAAGGTGGTATTCCTCTGGAGTCGAAGCCAGGGACTAACCTCTCATCTCGAGTTGATTTTTGGCCCACGGAGCTCTTCCGTGTTGCTACAGTGACCTCAGGATCCCTCTAGCCTTGAAACAGTGTTCTTGGGGTTTCTCTGGAGTGCCATCAAGGAAATCAAGGCTCCTTTCATGTGTGATGTGCAACACGGAATTGCTCTGCCCGCAGTGCAGGGGAATCGGGCCTCATCTCGCGGCGAGTGGGAAGTCTCATGGTTTTTCTCGAGTTGCGGCGGGAACCTGGGGTATATTCTCGAGTTACGATGGGGATGGCCCTTCCACCCACGTGTTTCTTCAGCGACGTCAGGACCTCTGCCTAGTTGCGAGGGACAACTCTGGATTCTCCTCGAGGCTTGGCAGGGCAATTGGGACGCCTCTCCAGCTGAGGCGGGAGACCAAGTGTCCCTTTCCAAGTGCCACAGGAATCCTGGGACTCCTATCAAGTTTCACGAGGAGTCAGGCATCGTCTCCTTTGGAGGCACTGATCTCCGCGTACCTCTGGAGTTTTCAAAGGATGTGAGGCCTCTAGTCGCGATGAGGTGGGGAACTAGGTCTTTCTCTGTGGTCTCCACAGGGGATTCAGACATCCTTTCATCTTGGGAGATGCAAGAAGAGCCTGCATTGAAGTCACTGCAGGGATATACGGCCTTATTTCGAGTCAGGGCATCGCGGTGTCCATTCCACTTGAGGCCGCAAACTCAGGGTCCCTCTCACATACCTAGAGCTGAGAGAAGCCTCCTCTTGAGGTGCTTGTGGTAAGGTGGTATTCCTCTGGAGACGAATCCAGGGACTAACCTCTCTTTTCGAGTTGATTTTTGGTCCACAGAGTTCTTTCGTGTTGCTACAGTGACCTCAGGATCCCTCTATCCTTGAAACAGTGTTCTTGGGGTTTCTCTGGAGTGCCATCAAGGAAATCAAGGCTCCTTTCATGTGTGATGTGCAAGACGGAATTGCTCTGCACGCAGTACAGGGGAATCGGGCCTCATCTCGCATCGAGGGGGAAGTCTCATGGTTTTTCTCGAGTTGCGGCGGGAACCTGGGGTATATTCTCGAGTTACGACGGGGATGGCCCTTCCACCCACGTGTTTGTTCAGCCACGTCAGGACTCCTGCCTAGTTGCGAGGGACAACTCGGGATTCTCCTCGAGGCTTGGCAGGGCAATTGGAACGCCTCTCCAGCTGAGGCGGGAGACCAAGGGTCCCTTTCCACGTGCCACAAGAATCCTGGGACTCCTATCAAGTTTCACGAGGAGTCAGGCATCGTCTCCTTTGGAGGCACTGATCTCCGCGTACCTCTGGAGTTTTCAAAGGATGTGAGGCCTGCGGTCGCGATGAGGTGGGGAACTAGGTCTTTCTCTGTGGTCTCCACAGGGGATTCAGACATCCTTTCATCTTGGGAGATGCAAGACGAGCCTGCATTCAAGTCACTGCAGGGATATCCAGCCTTATTTCGCGTCAGGGCATCGCGGTGTCCATTCCACTTGAGGACGCAAACTCAGGGTCCCTCTCACATACCTAGAGCTGAGAGAAGCCTCCTCTTGAGGTGCTTGTGGTAAGGTGGTATTCCTCTGGAGTCGAAGCCAGGGACTAACCTCTCATCTCGAGTTGATTTTTGGCCCACGGAGCACTTTCGTCTTTCTACAGTGACCTCAGGATCCCTCTATCCTTGAAACAGTGTTCTTGGGGTTTCTCTGGAGTGCCATCAAGGAAATGAAGGCTCCTTTCATGTGTGATGTGCAACACGGAATTGCTCTGCACGCAGTGCAGGGGAATCGTGCCTCATCTCGCGGCGAGGGGGAAGTCTCATGGCTTTTCTCGAGTTGCGGCGGGAACCTGGGGTATATTCTCGAGTTACGACGGGGATGGCCCTTCCACCCACGTGTTTCTTGAGCGACGTCAGGACTCCTGCCTAGTTGCGAGGGACAACTCTGGATTCTCCTCGAGGCTTGGCAGGGCAATTGGGACGCCTCTCCAGCTGAGGCGGGAGACCAAGTGTCCCTTTCCACGTGCCACAAGAATCCTGGGACTCCTATCAAGTTTCACGAGGAGTCAGGCATCGTCTCCTGTGGAGGCACTGATCTCCGCGTACCTCTGGAGTTTTCAAAGGATGTGAGGCTATCGGTCGCGATGAGGTGGGGAACTAAGTCTTTCTCTGTGCTTTCCACAGGGGATTCAGGCATTCCTTCGTCCTGGGAGATGCAAGACGAGCCTGCATTGAAGTCACTGCAGGGATATCCGGCCTTATTTCGAGTCAGGGCATCGCGGTGTCCATTCCACTTGAGGCCGCAAACTCAGGGTCCCTCTCACATACCTAGAGCTGAGAGAAGCCTCCTCTTGAGGTGCTTGTGGTAAGGTGGTATTCCTCTGGAGACGAATACAGGGACTAACCTCCCTTTTCGAGTTGATTTTTGGTCCACAGAGTTCTTTCGTATTGCTACAGTGACCTCAGGATCACTCTAGCCTTGAAACAGTGTTCTTGGGGTTTCTCTGGAGTGCCATCAAGGAAATCAAGGCTCCTTTCATGTGTGATGTGCAAGACGGAATTGCTCTGCACGCAGTACAGGGGAATCGGGCCTCATCTCGCATCGAGGGGGAAGTCTCATGGTTTTTCTCGAGTTGCGGCGGGAACCTGGGGTATATTCTCGAGTTACGACGGGGATGGCCCTTCCACCCACGTGTTTGTTCAGCCACGTCAGGACTCCTGCCTAGTTGCGAGGGACAACTCGGGATTCTCCTCGAGGCTTGGCAGGGCAATTGGGACGCCTCTCCAGCTGAGGCGGGAGACCAAGGGTCCCTTTCCACGTGCCACAAGAATCCTGGGACTCCTATCAAGTTTCACGAGGAGTCAGGCATCGTCTCCTTTGGAGGCACTGATCTCCGCATACCTCTGGAGTTTTCAAAGGATGTGAGGCCTCCGGTCGCGATGAGGTGGGGAACTAGGTCTTTCTCTGTGGTCTCCACAGGGGATTCAGACATCCTTTCTTCTTGGGAGATGCAAGACGAGCCTGCATTCAAGTCACTGCAGGGATATCCGGCCTTATTTCGAGTCAGGGCATCGCGGTGTCCATTCCACTTGAGGCCGCAAACTCAGGATCCCTCTCACATACCTAGAGCTGAGAGAAGCCTCCTCTTGAGGTGCTTGTGGTAAGGTGGTATTCCTCAGGAGTCGAAGCCAGGGACTAACCTCTCATCTCGTGTTGATTCTTGGTCCACGGAGCTCTTTCGTGTTGCTACAGTGACCTCAGGATCCCTCTAGCCTTGAAACAGTGTTCTTGGGGTTTCTCTGGAGTGCCATGAAGGAAATCAAGGCTCCTTTCATGTGTGATGTGCAACACGGAATTGCTCTGCACGCAGTGCAGGGGAATCGTGCCTCATCTCGCGGCGAGGGGGAAGTCTCATGGCTTTTCTCGAGTTGCGGCGGGAACCTGGGGTATATTCTCGAGTTACGACGGGGATGGCCCTTCCACCCACGTGTTTCTTGAGCGACGTCAGGACTCCTGCCTAGTTGCGAGGGACAACTCTGGATTCTCCTCGAGGCTTGGCAGGGCAATTGGGACGCCTCTCCAGCTGAGGCGGGAGACCAAGTGTCCCTTTCCACGTGCCACAAGAATCCTGGGACTCCTATCAAGTTTCACGAGGAGTCAGGCATCGTCTCCTGTGGAGGCACTGATCTCCGCGTACCTCTGGAGTTTTAAAAGGATGTGAGGCCTCCGGTCGCGATGAGGTGGGGAACTAGGTCTTTCTCTGTGGTCTCCACAGGGGATTCAGACAACCTTTCATCTTGGGAGATGCAAGACGAGCCTGCATTCAAGTCACTGCAGGGATATCCGGCCTTATTTCGCGTCAGGGCATCGCGGTGTCCATTCCACTTGAGGCCGCAAACTCAGGGTCCCTCTCACACACCTAGAGCTGAGAGAAGCCTCCTCTTGAGGTGCTTGTGGTAAGGTGGTATTCCTCTGGAGTCGAAGCCAGGGACTAACTTCTCATCTCGAGTTGATTTTTGGCCCTCGGAGCTCTTTCGTGTTGCTACAGTGACCTCAGGATCCCTCTAGCCTTGAAACAGTGTTCTTGGGGTTTCTCTGGAGTGCCATCAAGGAAATCAAGGCTCCTTTCATGTGTGATGTGCAACACGGAATTGCTCTGCACGCAGTGCAGGGGAATCGGGCCTCATCTCGCGGCGAGGGGGAAGTCTCATGGTTTTTCTCGAGTTGCGGCGGGAACCTGGGGTATATTCTCGAGTTACGACGGGGATGGCCCTTCCACACACGTGTTTCTTCAGCGACGTCAGGACTTCTGCCTAGTTGCGAGGGTCAACTCGGGATTCTCCTCGAGGCTTTGCAGGGCAATTGGGACGCCTCTCCAGCTGAGACGGGAGACCAAGGGTTCCTTTCCACGTGCCACAGGAATCCTGGGTCTCCTATCAAGTTTCACGAGGAGTCAGGCATCGTCTCCTTTGGAGGCACTGATCTCCGCATACCTCTGGAGTTTTCACAGGATTTGAGGCCTCCTGTCGCGATGAGGTGGGGAACTAGGTCTATCTCTGTGGTCTCCACAGGGGATTCAGACACCCTTTCGTCTTGGGAGATGCAAGACGAGCCTGCATTCCAGTCACTGCAGGGATATCCGGCCTTATTTCGAGTCAGGGCATCGCGGTGTCCATTCCACTTGAGGCCGCAAACTCAGGGTCCCTCTCACATACCTAGAGCTGAGAGAAGCCTCCTCTTGAGGTGCTTGTGGTAAGGTGGTATTCCTCTGGAGTCGAAGCCAGGGACTAACCTCTCATCTCGAGTTGATTTTTGGCCCACGGAGCTCTTTTGTGTTGCTACAGTGACCTCAGGATTCCTCTAGCCTTGAAACAGTGTTCTTGGGGTTTCTCTGGAGTGCCATCAAGGAAATCAAGGCTCCTTTCATGTGTGATGTGCAACACGGAATTGCTCTGCACGCAGTGCAGGGGAATCGGGCCTCATCTCGCGGCGAGGGGGAACTCTCATGGTTTTTCTCGAGTTGCGGCGGGAACCTGGGGTATATTCTCGAGTTACGACGGGGATGGCCCTTCCACCCACGTGTTTCTTCAGCGACGTCAGGACTCCTGCCTAGTTGCGAGGGACAACTCGGGATTCTCCTCGAGGCTTTGCAGGGCAATTGGGACGCCTCTCCAGCTGAGGCGGGAGACGAAGTGTCCCTTTCCAAGTGCCACAGGAATCCTGGGACTCCTATCAAGTCTCACGAGGAGTCAGGCGTCGTCTCCTTTGGAGGCACTGATCTCCGCGTACCTCTGGAGTTTTCAAAGGATGTGAGGCTATCGGTCGCGATGAGGTGGGGAACTACGTCTTTCTCTGTGCTTTCCACAGGGGATTCAGACATCCTTTCGTCCTGGGAGATGCAAGACGAGCCTGCATTGAAGTCACTGCAGGGATATCCGGCCTTATTTCGAGTCAGGGCATCGCGGTGTCCATTCCACTTGAGGCCGCAAACTCAGGGTCCCTCTCACATACCTAGAACTGAGAGAAGCCTCCTCTTGAGGTGCTTGAGGTAAGGTGGTATTCCTCTGGAGACGAATCCAGGGACTAACCTCTCTTTTCGAGTTGATTTTTGGTCCACAGAGTTCTTTCGTGTTGCTACAGTGACCTCAGGATCCCTCTATCCTTGAAACAGTGTTCTTGGGGTTTCTCTGGAGTGCCATCAAGGAAATCAAGGCTCCTTTCATGTGTGATGTGCAAGACGGAATTGCTCTGCACACAGTACAGGGGAATTGGGCCTCATCTCGCATCGAGGGGGAAGTCTCATGGTTTTTCTCGAGTTGCGGCGGGAACCTGGGGTATATTCTCGAGTTACGACGGGGATGGCCCTTCCACCCACGTGTTTGTTCAGCCACGTCAGGACTCCTGCCTATTGCGAGGGACAACTCGGGATTCTCCTCGAGGCTTGGCAGGGCAATTGGAACGCCTCTCCAGCTGAGGCGGGAGACCAAGGGTCCCTTTCCACGTGCCACAAGAATCCTGGGACTCCTATCAAGTTTCACGAGGAGTCAGGCATCGTCTCCTTTGGAGGCACTGATCTCCGCGTACCTCTGGAGTTTTCAAAGGATGTGAGGCCTCCGGTCGCGATGAGGTGGGGAACTAAGTCTTTCTCTGTGGTCTCCAGAGGGGATTCAGACATCCTTTCTTCTTGGGAGATGCAAGACGAGCCTGCATTCCAGTCACTGCAGGGATATCCGGCCTTATTTCGAGTCAGGGCATCGCGGTGTCCATTCCACTTGAGGCCGTAAACTCAGGATCCCTCTCACATACCTAGAGCTGAGAGAAGCCTCCTCTTGAGGTGCTTGTGGTAAGGTGGTATTCCTCAGGAGTCGAAGCCAGGGACTAACCTCTCATCTCGTGTTGATTCTTGGTCCACGGAGCTCTTTCGTGTTGCTACAGTGACCTCAGGATGCCTCTAGCCTTGAAACAGTGTTCTTCGGGTTTCTCTGGAGTGCCATCAAGGAAATCAAGGCTCCTTTCATGTGTGATGTGCAACACGGAATTGCTCTGCACGCAGTGCAGGGGAATCGGGCCTCATCTCGCGGCGAGGGGGAAGTCTCATGGTTTTTCTCGAGTTGCGGCGGGAACCTGGGGTATATTCTCGAGTTACGACGGGGATGGCCCTTCCACACACGTGTTTCTTCAGCGACGTCAGGACTTCTGCCTAGTTGCGAGGGTCAACTCGGGATTCTCCTCGAGGCTTTGCAGGGCAATTGGGACGCCTCTCCAGCTGAGACGGGAGACCAAGGGTCCCTTTCCACGTGGCACAGGAATCCTGGGTCTCCTATCAAGTTTCACGAGGAGTCAGGCATCGTCTCCTTTGGAGGCACTGATCTCCGCATACCACTGGAGTTTTCAAAGATTTGAGGCTTCCTGTCGCGATGAGGTGGGGAACTAGGTCTATCTCTGTGGTCTCCACAGGGGATTCAGACACCCTTTCGTCTTGGGAGATGCAAGACGAGCCTGCATTCCAGTCACTGCAGGGATATCCGGCCTTATTTCGAGTCAGGGCATCGCGGTGTCCATTCCACTTGAGGCCGCAAACTCAGGGTCCCTCTCGCATACCTAGAGCTGAGAGAAGCCTCCTCTTGAGGTGCTTGTGGTAAGCTGGTATTCCTCTGGAGACGAATCCAGGGACTAACCTCCCTTTTCGAGTTGATTTTTGGTCCACAGAGTTCCTTCGTGTTGCTACAGTGACCTCAGGATCCCTCTAGCCTTGAAACAGTGTTCTTGGGGTTTCTCTGGAGTGCCATCAAGGAAATCAAGGCTCCTTTCATGTGTGATGTGCAAGACGGAATTGCTCTGCACGCAGTACAGGGGAATCGGGCCTCATCTCGCATCGAGGGGGAAGTCTCATGGTTTTTCTCGAGTTGCGGCGGGAACCTGGGGTATATTCTCGAGTTACGACGGGGATGGCCCTTCCACACACGTGTTTGTTCAGCCACGTCAGGACTCCTGCCTAGTTGCGAGGGACAACTCGGGATTCTCCTCGAGGCTTGGCAGGGCAATTGGGACGCCTCTCCAGCTGAGGCGGGAGACCAAGGGTCCCTTTCCACGTGCCACAAGAATCCTGGGACTCCTATCAAGTTTCACGAGGAGTCAGGCATCGTCTCCTTTGGAGGCACTGATCTCCGCGTACCTCAGGAGTTTTCAAAGGATGTGAGGCCTCGGGTCGCGATGAGGTGGGGAACTAGGTCTTTCTCTGTGGTCTCCACAGGGGATTCAGACATCCTTTCATCTTGGGAGATGCAAGACGAGCCTGCATTCAAGTCACTGCAGGGATATCCAGCCTTATTTCGCGTCAGGGCATCGCGGTGTCCATTCCACTTGAGGCCGCAAACTCAGGGTCCCTCTCACATACCTAGAGCTGAGTGAAGCCTCCTCTTGAGGTGCTTGTGGTAAGGTGGTATTCCTCTGGAGTCGAAGCCAGGGACTAACCTCTCATCTCGAGTTGATTTTTGGCCCACGGAGCTCTTCCGTGTTGCTACAGTGACCTCAGGATCCCTCTAGCCTTGAAACAGTGTTCTTGGGGTTTCTCTGGAGTGCCATCAAGGAAATCAAGGCTCCTTTCATGTGTGATGTGCAACACGGAATTGCTCTGCCCGCAGTGCAGGGGAATCGGGCCTCATCTCGCGGCGAGTGGGAAGTCTCATGGTTTTTCTCGAGTTGCGGCGGGAACCTGGGGTATATTCTCGAGTTACGATGGGGATGGCCCTTCCACCCACGTGTTTCTTCAGCGACGTCAGGACCTCTGCCTAGTTGCGAGGGACAACTCTGGATTCTCCTCGAGGCTTGGCAGGGCAATTGGGACGCCTCTCCAGCTGAGGCGGGAGACCAAGTGTCCCTTTCCAAGTGCCACAGGAATCCTGGGACTCCTATCAAGTTTCACGAGGAGTCAGGCATCGTCTCCTTTGGAGGCACTGATCTCCGCGTACCTCTGGAGTTTTCAAAGGATGTGAGGCCTCTAGTCGCGATGAGGTGGGGAACTAGGTCTTTCTCTGTGGTCTCCACAGGGGATTCAGACATCCTTTCATCTTGGGAGATGCAAGAAGAGCCTGCATTGAAGTCACTGCAGGGATATACGGCCTTATTTCGAGTCAGGGCATCGCGGTGTCCATTCCACTTGAGGCCGCAAACTCAGGGTCCCTCTCACATACCTAGAGCTGAGAGAAGCCTCCTCTTGAGGTGCTTGTGGTAAGGTGGTATTCCTCTGGAGACGAATCCAGGGACTAACCTCTCTTTTCGAGTTGATTTTTGGTCCACAGAGTTCTTTCGTGTTGCTACAGTGACCTCAGGATCCCTCTATCCTTGAAACAGTGTTCTTGGGGTTTCTCTGGAGTGCCATCAAGGAAATCAAGGCTCCTTTCATGTGTGATGTGCAAGACGGAATTGCTCTGCACGCAGTGCAGGGGAATCGGGCCTCATCTCGCATCGAGGGGGAAGTCTCATGGTTTTTCTCGAGTTGCGGCGGGAACCTGGGGTATATTCTCGAGTTACGACGGGGATGGCCCTTCCACCCACGTGTTTGTTCAGCCACGTCAGGACTCCTGCCTAGTTGCGAGGGACAACTCGGGATTCTCCTCGAGGCTTGGCAGGGCAATTGGAACGCCTCTCCAGCTGAGGCGGGAGACCAAGGGTCCCTTTCCACGTGCCACAAGAATCCTGGGACTCCTATCAAGTTTCACGAGGAGTCAGGCATCGTCTCCTTTGGAGGCACTGATCTCCGCGTACCTCTGGAGTTTTCAAAGGATGTGAGGCCTGCGGTCGCGATGAGGTGGGGAACTAGGTCTTTCTCTGTGGTCTCCACAGGGGATTCAGACATCCTTTCATCTTGGGAGATGCAAGACGAGCCTGCATTCAAGTCACTGCAGGGATATCCAGCCTTATTTCGCGTCAGGGCATCGCGGTGTCCATTCCACTTGAGGACGCAAACTCAGGGTCCCTCTCACATACCTAGAGCTGAGAGAAGCCTCCTCTTGAGGTGCTTGTGGTAAGGTGGTATTCCTCTGGAGTCGAAGCCAGGGACTAACCTCTCATCTCGAGTTGATTTTTGGCCCACGGAGCACTTTCGTCTTTCTACAGTGACCTCAGGATCCCTCTATCCTTGAAACAGTGTTCTTGGGGTTTCTCTGGAGTGCCATCAAGGAAATGAAGGCTCCTTTCATGTGTGATGTGCAACACGGAATTGCTCTGCACGCAGTGCAGGGGAATCGTGCCTCATCTCGCGGCGAGGGGGAAGTCTCATGGCTTTTCTCGAGTTGCGGCGGGAACCTGGGGTATATTCTCGAGTTACGACGGGGATGGCCCTTCCACCCACGTGTTTCTTGAGCGACGTCAGGACTCCTGCCTAGTTGCGAGGGACAACTCTGGATTCTCCTCGAGGCTTGGCAGGGCAATTGGGACGCCTCTCCAGCTGAGGCGGGAGACCAAGTGTCCCTTTCCACGTGCCACAAGAATCCTGGGACTCCTATCAAGTTTCACGAGGAGTCAGGCATCGTCTCCTGTGGAGGCACTGATCTCCGCGTACCTCTGGAGTTTTCAAAGGATGTGAGGCTATCGGTCGCGATGAGGTGGGGAACTAAGTCTTTCTCTGTGCTTTCCACAGGGGATTCAGGCATTCCTTCGTCCTGGGAGATGCAAGACGAGCCTGCATTGAAGTCACTGCAGGGATATCCGGCCTTATTTCGAGTCAGGGCATCGCGGTGTCCATTCCACTTGAGGCCGCAAACTCAGGGTCCCTCTCACATACCTAGAGCTGAGAGAAGCCTCCTCTTGAGGTGCTTGTGGTAAGGTGGTATTCCTCTGGAGACGAATACAGGGACTAACCTCCCTTTTCGAGTTGATTTTTGGTCCACAGAGTTCTTTCGTATTGCTACAGTGACCTCAGGATCACTCTAGCCTTGAAACAGTGTTCTTGGGGTTTCTCTGGAGTGCCATCAAGGAAATCAAGGCTCCTTTCATGTGTGATGTGCAAGACGGAATTGCTCTGCACGCAGTACAGGGGAATCGGGCCTCATCTCGCATCGAGGGGGAAGTCTCATGGTTTTTCTCGAGTTGCGGCGGGAACCTGGGGTATATTCTCGAGTTACGACGGGGATGGCCCTTCCACCCACGTGTTTGTTCAGCCACGTCAGGACTCCTGCCTAGTTGCGAGGGACAACTCGGGATTCTCCTCGAGGCTTGGCAGGGCAATTGGGACGCCTCTCCAGCTGAGGCGGGAGACCAAGGGTCCCTTTCCACGTGCCACAAGAATCCTGGGACTCCTATCAAGTTTCACGAGGAGTCAGGCATCGTCTCCTTTGGAGGCACTGATCTCCGCGTACCTCTGGAGTTTTCAAAGGATGTGAGGCCTCCGGTCGCGATGAGGTGGGGAACTAGGTCTTTCTCTGTGGTCTCCACAGGGGATTCAGACATCCTTTCTTCTTGGGAGATGCAAGACGAGCCTGCATTCAAGTCACTGCAGGGATATCCGGCCTTATTTCGAGTCAGGGCATCGCGGTGTCCATTCCACTTGAGGCCGCAAACTCAGGATCCCTCTCACATACCTAGAGCTGAGAGAAGCCTCCTCTTGAGGTGCTTGTGGTAAGGTGGTATTCCTCAGGAGTCGAAGCCAGGGACTAACCTCTCATCTCGTGTTGATTCTTGGTCCACGGAGCTCTTTCGTGTTGCTACAGTGACCTCAGGATCCCTCTAGCCTTGAAACAGTGTTCTTGGGGTTTCTCTGGAGTGCCATGAAGGAAATCAAGGCTCCTTTCATGTGTGATGTGCAACACGGAATTGCTCTGCACGCAGTGCAGGGGAATCGTGCCTCATCTCGCGGCGAGGGGGAAGTCTCATGGCTTTTCTCGAGTTGCGGCGGGAACCTGGGGTATATTCTCGAGTTACGACGGGGATGGCCCTTCCACCCACGTGTTTCTTGAGCGACGTCAGGACTCCTGCCTAGTTGCGAGGGACAACTCTGGATTCTCCTCGAGGCTTGGCAGGGCAATTGGGACGCCTCTCCAGCTGAGGCGGGAGACCAAGTGTCCCTTTCCACGTGCCACAAGAATCCTGGGACTCCTATCAAGTTTCACGAGGAGTCAGGCATCGTCTCCTGTGGAGGCACTGATCTCCGCGTACCTCTGGAGTTTTCAAAGGATGTGAGGCTATCGGTCGCGATGAGGTGGGGAACTAAGTCTTTCTCTGTGCTTTCCACAGGGGATTCAGGCATTCCTTCGTCCTGGGAGATGCAAGACGAGCCTGCATTGAAGTCACTGCAGGGATATCCGGCCTTATTTCGAGTCAGGGCATCGCGGTGTCCATTCCACTTGAGGCCGCAAACTCAGGGTCCCTCTCACATACCTAGAGCTGAGAGAAGCCTCCTCTTGAGGTGCTTGTGGTAAGGTGGTATTCCTCTGGAGACGAATACAGGGACTAACCTCCCTTTTCGAGTTGATTTTTGGTCCACAGAGTTCTTTCGTATTGCTACAGTGACCTCAGGATCACTCTAGCCTTGAAACAGTGTTCTTGGGGTTTCTCTGGAGTGCCATCAAGGAAATCAAGGCTCCTTTCATGTGTGATGTGCAAGACGGAATTGCTCTGCACGCAGTACAGGGGAATCGGGCCTCATCTCGCATCGAGGGGGAAGTCTCATGGTTTTTCTCGAGTTGCGGCGGGAACCTGGGGTATATTCTCGAGTTACGACGGGGATGGCCCTTCCACACACGTGTTTGTTCAGCCACGTCAGGACTCCTGCCTAGTTGCGAGGGACAACTCGGGATTCTCCTCGAGGCTTGGCAGGGCAATTGGGACGCCTCTCCAGCTGAGGCGGGAGACCAAGGGTCCCTTTCCACGTGCCACAAGAATCCTGGGACTCCTATCAAGTTTCACGAGGAGTCAGGCATCGTCTCCTTTGGAGGCACTGATCTCCGCGTACCTCATGAGTTTTCAAAGGATGTGAGGCCTCGGGTCGCGATGAGGTGGGGAACTAGGTCTTTCTCTGTGGTCTCCACAGGGGATTCAGACATCCTTTCATCTTGGGAGATGCAAGACGAGCCTGCATTCAAGTCACTGCAGGGATATCCAGCCTTATTTCGCGTCAGGGCATCGCGGTGTCCATTCCACTTGAGGCCGCAAACTCAGGGTCCCTCTCACATACCTAGAGCTGAGTGAAGCCTCCTCTTGAGGTGCTTGTGGTAAGGTGGTATTCCTCTGGAGTCGAAGCCAGGGACTAACCTCTCATCTCGAGTTGATTTTTGGCCCACGGAGCTCTTCCGTGTTGCTACAGTGACCTCAGGATCCCTCTAGCCTTGAAACAGTGTTCTTGGGGTTTCTCTGGAGTGCCATCAAGGAAATCAAGGCTCCTTTCATGTGTGATGTGCAACACGGAATTGCTCTGCCCGCAGTGCAGGGGAATCGGGCCTCATCTCGCGGCGAGTGGGAAGTCTCATGGTTTTTCTCGAGTTGCGGCGGGAACCTGGGGTATATTCTCGAGTTACGATGGGGATGGCCCTTCCACCCACGTGTTTCTTCAGCGACGTCAGGACCTCTGCCTAGTTGCGAGGGACAACTCTGGATTCTCCTCGAGGCTTGGCAGGGCAATTGGGACGCCTCTCCAGCTGAGGCGGGAGACCAAGTGTCCCTTTCCAAGTGCCACAGGAATCCTGGGACTCCTATCAAGTTTCACGAGGAGTCAGGCATCGTCTCCTTTGGAGGCACTGATCTCCGCGTACCTCTGGAGTTTTCAAAGGATGTGAGGCCTCTAGTCGCGATGAGGTGGGGAACTAGGTCTTTCTCTGTGGTCTCCACAGGGGATTCAGACATCCTTTCATCTTGGGAGATGCAAGAAGAGCCTGCATTGAAGTCACTGCAGGGATATACGGCCTTATTTCGAGTCAGGGCATCGCGGTGTCCATTCCACTTGAGGCCGCAAACTCAGGGTCCCTCTCACATACCTAGAGCTGAGAGAAGCCTCCTCTTGAGGTGCTTGTGGTAAGGTGGTATTCCTCTGGAGACGAATCCAGGGACTAACCTCTCTTTTCGAGTTGATTTTTGGTCCACAGAGTTCTTTCGTGTTGCTACAGTGACCTCAGGATCCCTCTATCCTTGAAACAGTGTTCTTGGGGTTTCTCTGGAGTGCCATCAAGGAAATCAAGGCTCCTTTCATGTGTGATGTGCAAGACGGAATTGCTCTGCACGCAGTACAGGGGAATCGGGCCTCATCTCGCATCGAGGGGGAAGTCTCATGGTTTTTCTCGAGTTGCGGCGGGAACCTGGGGTATATTCTCGAGTTACGACGGGGATGGCCCTTCCACCCACGTGTTTGTTCAGCCACGTCAGGACTCCTGCCTAGTTGCGAGGGACAACTCGGGATTCTCCTCGAGGCTTGGCAGGGCAATTGGAACGCCTCTCCAGCTGAGGCGGGAGACCAAGGGTCCCTTTCCACGTGCCACAAGAATCCTGGGACTCCTATCAAGTTTCACGAGGAGTCAGGCATCGTCTCCTTTGGAGGCACTGATCTCCGCGTACCTCTGGAGTTTTCAAAGGATGTGAGGCCTGCGGTCGCGATGAGGTGGGGAACTAGGTCTTTCTCTGTGGTCTCCACAGGGGATTCAGACATCCTTTCATCTTGGGAGATGCAAGACGAGCCTGCATTCAAGTCACTGCAGGGATATCCAGCCTTATTTCGCGTCAGGGCATCGCGGTGTCCATTCCACTTGAGGACGCAAACTCAGGGTCCCTCTCACATACCTAGAGCTGAGAGAAGCCTCCTCTTGAGGTGCTTGTGGTAAGGTGGTATTCCTCTGGAGTCGAAGCCAGGGACTAACCTCTCATCTCGAGTTGATTTTTGGCCCACGGAGCACTTTCGTCTTTCTACAGTGACCTCAGGATCCCTCTATCCTTGAAACAGTGTTCTTGGGGTTTCTCTGGAGTGCCATCAAGGAAATGAAGGCTCCTTTCATGTGTGATGTGCAACACGGAATTGCTCTGCACGCAGTGCAGGGGAATCGTGCCTCATCTCGCGGCGCGGGGGAAGTCTCATGGCTTTTCTCGAGTTGCGGCGGGAACCTGGGGTATATGCTCGAGTTACGACGGGGATGGCCCTTCCACCCACGTGTTTCTTGAGCGACGTCAGGACTCCTGCCTAGTTGCGAGGGACAACTCTGGATTCTCCTCGAGGCTTGGCAGGGCAATTGGGACGCCTCTCCAGCTGAGGCGGGAGACCAAGTGTCCCTTTCCACGTGCCACAAGAATCCTGGGACTCCTATCAAGTTTCACGAGGAGTCAGGCATCGTCTCCTGTGGAGGCACTGATCTCCGCGTACCTCTGGAGTTTTCAAAGGATGTGAGGCTATCGGTCGCGATGAGGTGGGGAACTAAGTCTTTCTCTGTGCTTTCCACAGGGGATTCAGGCATTCCTTCGTCCTGGGAGATGCAAGACGAGCCTGCATTGAAGTCACTGCAGGGATATCCGGCCTTATTTCGAGTCAGGGCATCGCGGTGTCCATTCCACTTGAGGCCGCAAACTCAGGGTCCCTCTCACATACCTAGAGCTGAGAGAAGCCTCCTCTTGAGGTGCTTGTGGTAAGGTGGTATTCCTCTGGAGACGAATACAGGGACTAACCTCCCTTTTCGAGTTGATTTTTGGTCCACAGAGTTCTTTCGTATTGCTACAGTGACCTCAGGATCACTCTAGCCTTGAAACAGTGTTCTTGGGGTTTCTCTGGAGTGCCATCAAGGAAATCAAGGCTCCTTTCATGTGTGATGTGCAAGACGGAATTGCTCTGCACGCAGTGCAGGGGAATCGGGCCTCATCTCGCATCGAGGGGGAAGTCTCATGGTTTTTCTCGAGTTGCGGCGGGAACCTGGGGTATATTCTCGAGTTACGACGGGGATGGCCCTTCCACCCACGTGTTTGTTCAGCCACGTCAGGACTCCTGCCTAGTTGCGAGGGACAACTCGGGATTCTCCTCGAGGCTTGGCAGGGCAATTGGGACGCCTCTCCAGCTGAGGCGGGAGACCAAGGGTCCCTTTCCACGTGCCACAAGAATCCTGGGACTCCTATCAAGTTTCACGAGGAGTCAGGCATCGTCTCCTTTGGAGGCACTGATCTCCGCGTACCTCTGGAGTTTTCAAAGGATGTGAGGCCTCCGGTCGCGATGAGGTGGGGAACTAGGTCTTTCTCTGTGGTCTCCACAGGGGATTCAGACATCCTTTCTTCTTGGGAGATGCAAGACGAGCCTGCATTCAAGTCACTGCAGGGATATCCGGCCTTATTTCGAGTCAGGGCATCGCGGTGTCCATTCCACTTGAGGCCGCAAACTCAGGATCCCTCTCACATACCTAGAGCTGAGAGAAGCCTCCTCTTGAGGTGCTTGTGGTAAGGTGGTATTCCTCAGGAGTCGAAGCCAGGGACTAACCTCTCATCTCGTGTTGATTCTTGGTCCACGGAGCTCTTTCGTGTTGCTACAGTGACCTCAGGATCCCTCTAGCCTTGAAACAGTGTTCTTGGGGTTTCTCTGGAGTGCCATGAAGGAAATCAAGGCTCCTTTCATGTGTGATGTGCAACACGGAATTGCTCTGCACGCAGTGCAGGGGAATCGTGCCTCATCTCGCGGCGAGGGGGAAGTCTCATGGCTTTTCTCGAGTTGCGGCGGGAACCTGGGGTATATTCTCGAGTTACGACGGGGATGGCCCTTCCACCCACGTGTTTCTTGAGCGACGTCAGGACTCCTGCCTAGTTGCGAGGGACAACTCTGGATTCTCCTCGAGGCTTGGCAGGGCAATTGGGACGCCTCTCCAGCTGAGGCGGGAGACCAAGTGTCCCTTTCCACGTGCCACAAGAATCCTGGGACTCCTATCAAGTTTCACGAGGAGTCAGGCATCGTCTCCTGTGGAGGCACTGATCTCCGCGTACCTCTGGAGTTTTCAAAGGATGTGAGGCTATCGGTCGCGATGAGGTGGGGAACTAAGTCTTTCTCTGTGCTTTCCACAGGGGATTCAGGCATTCCTTCGTCCTGGGAGATGCAAGACGAGCCTGCATTGAAGTCACTGCAGGGATATCCGGCCTTATTTCGAGTCAGGGCATCGCGGTGTCCATTCCACTTGAGGCCGCAAACTCAGGGTCCCTCTCACATACCTAGAGCTGAGAGAAGCCTCCTCTTGAGGTGCTTGTGGTAAGGTGGTATTCCTCTGGAGACGAATACAGGGACTAACCTCCCTTTTCGAGTTGATTTTTGGTCCACAGAGTTCTTTCGTATTGCTACAGTGACCTCAGGATCACTCTAGCCTTGAAACAGTGTTCTTGGGGTTTCTCTGGAGTGCCATCAAGGAAATCAAGGCTCCTTTCATGTGTGATGTGCAAGACGGAATTGCTCTGCACGCAGTACAGGGGAATCGGGCCTCATCTCGCATCGAGGGGGAAGTCTCATGGTTTTTCTCGAGTTGCGGCGGGAACCTGGGGTATATTCTCGAGTTACGACGGGGATGGCCCTTCCACCCACGTGTTTGTTCAGCCACGTCAGGACTCCTGCCTAGTTGCGAGGGACAACTCGGGATTCTCCTCGAGGCTTGGCAGGGCAATTGGGACGCCTCTCCAGCTGAGGCGGGAGACCAAGGGTCCCTTTCCACGTGCCACAAGAATCCTGGGACTCCTATCAAGTTTCACGAGGAGTCAGGCATCGTCTCCTTTGGAGGCACTGATCTCCGCGTACCTCTGGAGTTTTCAAAGGATGTGAGGCCTCCGGTCGCGATGAGGTGGGGAACTAGGTCTTTCTCTGTGGTCTCCACAGGGGATTCAGACATCCTTTCTTCTTGGGAGATGCAAGACGAGCCTGCATTCAAGTCACTGCAGGGATATCCGGCCTTATTTCGAGTCAGGGCATCGCGGTGTCCATTCCACTTGAGGCCGCAAACTCAGGATCCCTCTCACATACCTAGAGCTGAGAGAAGCCTCCTCTTGAGGTGCTTGTGGTAAGGTGGTATTCCTCAGGAGTCGAAGCCAGGGACTAACCTCTCATCTCGTGTTGATTCTTGGTCCACGGAGCTCTTTCGTGTTGCTACAGTGACCTCAGGATCCCTCTAGCCTTGAAACAGTGTTCTTGGGGTTTCTCTGGAGTGCCATGAAGGAAATCAAGGCTCCTTTCATGTGTGATGTGCAACACGGAATTGCTCTGCACGCAGTGCAGGGGAATCGGGCCTCATCTCGCGGCGAGGGGGAAGTCTCATGGTTTTTCTCGAGTTGCGGCGGGAACCTGGGGTATATTCTCCAGTTACGACGGGGATGGCCCTTCCACACACGTGTTTCTTCAGCGACGTCAGGACTCCTGCCTAGTTGCGAGGGACAACTCTGGATTCTCCTCGAGGCTTGGCAGGGCAATTGGGACGCCTCTCCAGCTGAGGCGGGAGACCAAGTGTCCCTTTCCAAGTGCCACAGGAATCCTGGGACTCCTATCAAGTTTCACGAGGAGTCAGGCATCGTCTCCTTTGGAGGCACTGATCTCCGCGTACCTCTGGAGTTTTCAAAGGATGTGAGGCTATCGGACGCGATGAGGTGGGGAACTAAGTCTTTCTCTGTGCTTTCCACAGGGGATTCAGACATCCTTTCGTCCTGGGAGATGCAAGACGAGCCTGCATTGAAGTCACTGCAGGGATATCCGGCCTTATTTCGAGTCAGGGCATCGCGGTGTCCATTCCACTTGAGGCCGCAAACTCAGGGTCCCTCTCACATACCTAGAGCTGAGAGAAGCCTCCTCTTGAGGTGCTTGTGGTAAGGTGGTATTCCTCTGGAGACGAATCCAGGGACTAACCTCTCTTTTCGAGTTGATTTTTGGTCCACAGAGTTCTTTCGTGTTGCTACAGTGACCTCAGGATCCCTCTATCCTTGAAACAGTGTTCTTGGGGTTTCTCTGGAGTGCCATCAAGGAAATTAAGGCTCCTTTCATGTGTGATGTGCAAGACGGAATTGCTCTGCACGCAGTACAGGGGAATCGGGCCTCATCTCGCATCGAGGGGGAAGTCTCATGGTTTTTCTCGAGTTGCGGCGGGAACCTGGGGTATATTCTCGAGTTACGACGGGGATGGCCCTTCCACCCACATGTTTGTTCAGCCACGACAGGACTCCTGCCTAGTTGCGAGGGACAACTCGGGATTCTCCTCGAGGCTTGGCAGGGCAATTGGAACGCCTCTCCAGCTGAGGCGGGAGACCAAGGGTCCCTTTCCACGTGCCACATGAATCCTGGGACTCCTATCAAGTTTCACGAGGAGTCAGGCATCGTCTCCTTTGGAGGCACTGATCTCCGCGTACCTCTGGAGTTTTCAAAGGATGTGAGGCCTCCGGTCGCGATGAGGTGGGGAACTAGGTCTTTCTCTGTGGTCTCCACAGGGGATTCAGACATCCTTTCTTCTTGGGAGATGAAAGACGAGCCTGCATTCAAGTCACTGCAGGGATATCCGGCCTCATTTCGAGTCAGGGCATCGAGGTGTCCATTCCACTTGAGGCCGCAAACTCAGGATCCCTCTCACATACCTAGAGCTGAGAGAAGCCTCCTCTTGAGGTGCTTGTGGTAAGGTGGTATTCCTCAGGAGTCGAAGCCAGGGACTAACCTCTCATCTCGTGTTGATTCTTGGTCCACGGAGCTCTTTCGTGTTGCAACAGTGACCTCAGGATCCCTCTAGCCTTGAAACAGTGTTCTTGGGGTTTCTCTGGAGTGCCATGAAGGAAATCAAGGCTCCTTTCATGTGTGATGTGCAACACAGAATTGCTCTGCACGCAGTGCAGGGGAATCGGGCCTCATCTCGCGGCGAGGGGGAAGTCTCATGGTTTTTCTCGAGTTGCGGCGGGAACCTGGGGTATATTCTCGAGTTACGACGGGGATGGCCCTTCCACACACGTGTTTGATCAGCCACGTCAGGACTCTTGCCTAGTTGCGAGACACAACTCGGGATTCTCCTCGAGGCTTGGCAAGGCAATTGGGACGCCTCTCCAGCTGAGGCGGGAGACCAAGGGTCCCTTTCCAAGTGCCACAGGAATCCTGGGACTCCTATCAAGTTTCACGAGGAGTCAGGCATCGTCTCCTTTGGAGGCACTGATCTCCGCGTACCTCTGGAGTTTTCAAAGGATGTGAGGCCTCCGGTCGCGATGAGGTGGGGAACTAGGTCTTTCTCTGTGGTCTCCACAGGGGATTCAGACATCCTTTCATCTTGGGAGATGCAAGACGAGCCTGCATTCAAGTCACTGCAGGGATATCCAGCCTTATTTCGCGTCAGGGCATCGCGGTGTCCATTCCACTTGAGGCCGCAAACTCAGGGTCCCTCTCACATACCTAGAGCTGAGAGAAGCCTCCTCTTGAGGTGCTTGTGGTAAGGTGGTATTCCTCTGGAGTCGAAGCCAGGGACTAACCTCTCATCTCGAGTTGATTTTTGGCCCACGGAGCTCTTTCGTGTTGCTACAGTGACCTCAGGATCCCTCTAGCCTTGAAACAGTGTTCTTGGGGTTTCTCTGGAGTGCCATCAAGGAAATCAAGGCTCCTTTCATGTGTGATGTGCAACACGGAATTGCTCTGCATGCAGTGCAGGGGAATCGGGCCTCATCTCGTGGCGAGGGGGAAGTCTCATGGTTTTTCTCGAGTTGCGGCGGGAACCTGGGGTATATTCTCGAGTTACGACGGGGATGGCCCTTCCACCCACGTGTTTCTTCAGCGACGTCAGGACTCCTGCCTAGCTGCGAGGGACAACTCTGGATTCTCCTCGAGGCTTGGCAGGGCAATTGGGACGCCTCTCCAGCTGAGGCGGGAGACCAAGTGTCCCTTTCCAAGTGCCACAGGAATCCTGGGACTCCTATCAAGTTTCACGAGGAGTCAGGCATCGTCTCCTTTGGAGGCACTGATCTCCGCGTACCTCTGGAGTTTTCAAAGGATGTGAGGCTATCGGTCGCGATGAGGTGGGGAACTAAGTCTTTCTCTGTGCTTTCCACAGGGGATTCAGACAACCTTTCGTCCTGGGAGATGCAAGACGAGCCTGCATTGAAGTCACTGCAGGGATATCCGGCCTTATTTCGAGTCAGGGCATCGCGGTGTCCATTCCACTTGAGGCCGCAAACTCAGGATCCTTCTCACATACCTAGAGCTGAGAGAAGCCTCCTCTTGAGGTGCTTGTGGTAAGGTGGTATTCCTCAGGAGTCGAAGCCAGGGACTAACCTCTCATCTCGTGTTGATTCTAGGTCCACGGAGCTCTTTCGTGTTGCTACAGTGACCTCAGGATCCCTCTAGCCTTGAAACAGTGTTCTTGGGGTTTCTCTGGAGTGCCATCAAGGAAATCAAGGCTCCTTTCATGTGTGATGTGCAACACGGAATTGCTCTGCACGCAGTGCAGGGGAATCGGGCCTCATCTCGCGGCGAGGGGGAAGTCTCATGGATTTTCTCGAGTTGCGGCGGGAACCTGGGGTATATTCTCGAGTTACGACGGGGATGGCCCTTCCACACACGTGTTTGTTCAGCCACGTGAGGACTCCTGCCTAGTTGCGAGACACAACTCGGGATTCTCCTCGAGGCTTGGCAAGGCAATTGGGACGCCTCTCCAGCTGAGGCGGGAGACCAAGGGTCCCTTTCCACGTGCCACAGGAATCCTGGGACTCCTATCAAGTTTCATGAGGAGTCAGGCATCGTCTCCTTTGGAGGCACTGATCTCCGCGTACCTCTGGAGTTTTCAAAGGATGTGAGGCCTCCGGTCGCGATGAGGTGGGGAACTAGGTCTTTCTCTGTGGTCTCCACAGGGGATTCAGACATCCTTTCATCTTGGGAGATGCAAGACGAGCCTGCATTCCAGTCACTGCAGGGATATCCGACATTATTTCGAGTCAGGGCATCGCGGTGTCCATTCCACTTGAGGCCGCAAACTCAGGGTCCCTCTCACATACCTAGAGCTGAGAGAAGCCTCCTCTTGAGGTGCTTGTGGTAAGGTGGTATTCCTCAGGAGTCGAAGCCAGGGACTAACCTCTCATCTCGTGTTGATTCTTGGTCCCCGGAGCTCTTTCGTGTTGCTACAGTGACCTCAGGATCCCTCTAGCCTTGAAACAGTGTTCTTGGGGTTTCTCTGGAGTGCCATCAAGGAAATCAAGGCTCCTTTCATGTGTGATGTGCAACACGGAATTGCTCTGCACGCAGTGCAGGGGAATCGGACCTCATCTCGCGGCGAGGGGGAAGTCTCATGGTTTTTCTCGAGTTGTGGCGGGAACCTGGGGTATATTCTCGAGTTACGACGGGGATGGCCCTTCCACCCACGTGTTTCTTCAGCGACGTCAGGACTCCTGCCTAGTAACGACGGACAACTCGGGATTCTCCTCGAGGCTTTGCAGGGCAATTGGGACGCCTCTCCAGCTGAGACGGGAGACCAAGGGTCCCTTTCCACGTGCCACGGGAATCCTGGGTCTCCTATCAAGTTTCACGAGGAGTCAGGCATCGTCTCCTTTGGAGGCACTGATCTCCGCATACCTCTGGAGTTTTCAAAGGATTTGAGGCCTCCTGTCGCGATGAGGTGGGGAACTAGGTCTTTCTCTGTGGTCTCCACAGGGGATTCAGACACCCTTTCGTCTTGGGAGATGCAAGACGAGCCTGCATTCCAGTCACTGCAGGGATATCCGGCCTTATTTCGAGTCAGGGCATCGCGGTGTCCATTCCACTTGAGGCCACAAACTCAGGGTCCCTCTCACATACCTAGAGCTGAGAGAAGCCTCCTCTTGAGGTGCGTGTGGTAAGGTGGTATTCCTCTGGAGTCGAAGCCAGGGACTAACCTCTCATCTCGAGTTGATTTTTGGCCCACGGAGCTCTTTCGTGTTGCTACAGTGACCTCAGGATCCCTCTAGCCTTGAAACAGTGTTCTTGGGGTTTCTCTGGAGTGCCATCAAGGAAATCAAGGCTCCTTTCATGTGTGATGTGCAACACAGAATTGCTCTGCACGCAGTGCAGGGGAATCGGGCCTCATCTCACGGCGAGGGGGAAGTCTCATGGTTTTTCTCGAGTTGCGGCGGGAACCTGGGGTATATTCTCGAGTTACGACGGGGATGGCCCTTCCACACACGTGTTTGTTCAGCCACGTCAGGACTCTTGCCTAGTTGCGAGACACAACTCGGGATTCTCCTCGAGGCTTGGTACCGCAATTGGGACGCCTCTCCAGCTGAGGCGGGAGACCAAGAGTCCCTTTCCACGTGCCACAGGAATCCTGGGACTCCTATCAAGTTTCATGAGGAGTCAGGCATCGTCTCCTTTGGAGGCACTGATCTCCGCGTACCTCTGGAGTTTTCAAAGGATGTGAGGCCTCCGGTCGCGATGAGGTGGGGAACTATGTCTTTCTCTGTGGTATCCACAGGGGATTCAGACATCCTTTCATCTTGGGAGATGCAAGATGAGCCTGCATTCAAGTCACTGCAGGGATATCCAGCCTTATTTCGCGTCAGGGCATCGCGGTGTCCATTCCACTTGAGGCCGCAAACTCAGGGTCCCTCACACATACCTAGAGCTGAGAGAAGCCTCCTCTTGAGGTGCTTGTGGTAAGGTGGTATTCCTCAGGAGTCGAAGCCAGGGACTAACCTCTCATCTCGAGTTGATTTTTGGCCCAAGGAGCTCTTTCGTGTTGCTACAGTGACCTCAGGATCCCTCTAGCCTTGAAACAGTGTTCTTGGGGTTTCTCTGGAGTGCCATCAAGGAAATCAAGGCTCCTTTCATGTGTGATGTGCAACACGGAATTGCTCTGCACGCAGTGCAGGGGAATCGGGCCTGATCTCGCAGCGAGGGGGAAGTCTCATGGTTTTTCTCGAGTTGCGGCGGGAACCTGGGGTATATTCTCGAGTTACGACGGGGATGGCCCTTCCACCCACGTGTTTCTTCAGCGACGTCAGGACTCCTGCCTAGTTGCGAGGGACAACTCTGGATTCTCCTCGAGGCTTGGCAGGGCAATTGGGACGCCTCTCCAGCTGAGGTGGGAGACCAAGTGTCCCTTTCCAAGTGCCACAGGAATCCTGGGACTCCTATCAAGTTTCACGAGGAGTCAGGCATCGTCTCCTTTGGAGGCACTGATCTCCGCGTACCTCTGGAGTTTTCAAAGGATGTGAGGCCTCCGGTCGCGATGAGGTGGGGAACTAGGTCTTTCTCTGTGGTCTCCACAGGGGATTCAGACATCCTTTCGTCCTGGGAGATGCAAGACGAGCCTGCATTGAAGTCACTGCAGGGATATCCGGCCTTATTTTGAGTCAGGGCATCGCGGTGTCCATTCCACTTGAGGCCGCAAACTCAGGGTCCCTCTCACATACCTAGAGCTGAGAGAAGCCTCCTCTTGAGGTGCTTGTGGTAAGGTGGTATTCCTCAGGAGTCGAAGCCAGGGACTAACCTCTCATCTCAAGTTGATTCTTGGTCCACGGAGCTCTTTCGTGTTGCTACAGTGACCTCAGGATCCCTCTAGCCTTGAAAAGGTGTTCTTGGGGTTTCTCTGGAGTGCCATCAAGGAAATCAAGGCTCCTTTCATGTGTGATGTGCAAGACGGAATTGCTCTGCACGCAGCGCAGGGGAATCGGGCCTCATCTCGCGGCGAGGGGGAAGTCTCATGGTTTTTCTCGAGTTACGGCGGGAACCTGGGGTATATTCTCGAGTTCCGACGGGGATGGCCCTTCCACACACGTGTGTGTTCAGCCATGTCAGGACTCCTGCCTAGTTGCGAGGGACAACTCGGGATTCTCCTCGAGGCTTTGCAGGGCAATTGTGACGCCTCTCCAGCTAAGACAGGAGACCAAGGGTCACTTTCCACGTGCCACAGGAATCCTGGGTCTCCTATCAAGTTTCACGAGGAGTCAGGCATCGTCTCCTTTGGAGGCACTGATCTCCGCATACCTCTGGAGTTTTCAAAGGATTTGAGGCCTCCTGTCGCGAAGAGGTGGTGAACTAGGTCTTTCTCTGTGGTCTCCACAGGGGATTCAGACACCCTTTCGTCTTGGGAGATGCAAGACGAGGCTGCATTTCAGTCACTGCAGGGATATCCGGCCTTATTTCGTGTCAGGGCATCGCGGTGTCCATTCCACTTGAGGCCACAAACTCAGGGTCCCTCTCAGATACCTAGACCTGAGAGAAGCCTCCTCTTGAGGTGCTTGTGGTAAGGTGGTATTCCTCTGGAGTCAAAGCCAGGGACTAACCTCTCATCTCGAGTTGATTTTTGGTCCACGGAGCTCTTTCGTGTTGCTACAGTGACCTCAGGATCCCTCTAGCCTTGAAACAGTGTTCTTGGGGTTTCTCTGGAGTGCCATGAAGGAAATCAAGGCTCCTTTCATGTGTGATGTGCAACACAGAATTGGTCTGCACACAGTGCAGGGGAATCGGGCCTCATCTCGCGGCGAGGGGAATCTCATGGTTTTTCTCGAGTTGCGGTGGGAACCTGGGGTATATTCTCGAGTTACGACGGGGATGGCCCTTCCACACACGTGTTTGTTCAGCCACGTCAGGACTCTTGCCTAGTTGCGAGACACAACTCGGGATTCTCTTCGAGGCTTGGCAAGGCAATTGCGACGGCTCTCCAGCTGAGGCGGGAGACCAAGGGTCCCTTTCCACGTGCCACAGGAATCCTGGGTCTCCTATCAAGTTTCACGAGGAGTCAGGCATCGTCTCCTTTGGAGGCACTGATCTCCGCGTACCTCTGGAGTTTTCAAAGGATGTGAGGCCTCCGGTCGCGATGAGGTGGGGAACTAGGTCTTTCTCTGTGGTCTCCACAGGGGATTCAGACATCCTTTCATCTTGGGAGATGCAAGACGAGCCTGCATTCAAGTCACTGCAGGGATATCCAGCCTTATTTCGCGTCAGGGCATCGCGGTGTCCATTCCACTTGAGGCCGCAAACTCAGGGTCCCTCTCACATACCTAGAGCTGAGAGAAGCCTCCTCTTGAGGTGCTTGTGGTAAGGTGGTATTCCTCTGGAGTCGAAGCCAGGGACTAACCTCTCATCTCGAGTTGATTTTTGGTCCACGGAGCTCTTTCGTGTTGCTACAGTGACCTCAGGATCCCTCTAGCCTTGAAACAGTGTTCTTGGGGTTTCTCTGGAGTGCCATCAAGGAAATCAAGGCTCCTTTCATGTGTGATGTGCAACACAGAATTGCTCTGCACGCAGTGCAGGGGAATCGGGCCTCATCTCGCGGCGAGGGGGAAGTCTCATGGTTTTTCTCGAGTTGAGGCGGGAACCTGGGGTATATTCTCGAGTTACGACGGGGATGGCCCTTCCACACAATTGTTTGTTCAGCCACGTCAGGACTCTTGCCTAGTTGCGAGACACAACTCGGCATTCTCCTCGAGGCTTGGCAAGGCAATTGGGAAGCCTCTCCAGCTGAGGCGGGAGACCAAGTGTCCCTTTCCACGTGCCACAGGAATCCTGGGACTCCTATCAAGTTTCACGAGGAGTCAGGCATCGTCTCCTTTGGAGGCACTGATCTCCGCGTACCTCTGGAATTTTCAAAGGATGTGAGGCCTCCGGTCGCGATGAGGTGGGGAACTAGGTCTTTCTCTGTGGTCTCCACAGGGGATTCAGACATCCTTTCGTCCTGGGAGA
This sequence comes from Cervus elaphus, assembly GCF_910594005.1. Classification (NCBI taxonomy): domain Eukaryota; kingdom Metazoa; phylum Chordata; class Mammalia; order Artiodactyla; family Cervidae; genus Cervus; species Cervus elaphus. The sequence goes on from NC_057846.1 coordinate 1,686,751, forward strand.
TGCAAGACGAGCCTGCATTGAAGTCACTGCAGGGATATCCGGCCTTATTTCGAGTCAGGGCATCGCGGTGTCCATTCCACTTGAGGCCGCAAACTCAGGGTCCCTCTCACATACCTAGAGCTGAGAGAAGCCTCCTCTTGAGGTGCTTGTGGTAAGGTGGTATTCCTCTGGAGACGAATCCAGGGACTAACCTCTCTTTTTGAGTTGATTTTTGGTCCACAGAGTTCTTTCGTGTTGCTACAGTGACCTCAGGATCCCTCTATCCTTGAAACAGTGTTCTTGGGGTTTCTCTGGAGTGCCATCAAGGAAATCAAGGCTCCTTTCATGTGTGATGTGCAAGACGGAATTACTCTGCACGCAGTACAGGGGAATCGGGCCTCATCTCGCATCGAGGGGGAAGTCTCATGGTTTTTCTCGAGTTGCGGCGGGAACCTGGGGTATATTCTCGAGTTACGACGGGGATGGCCCTTCCACCCACGTGTATGTTCAGCCACGTCAGGACTCCTGCCTAGTTGCGAGGGACAACTCGGGATTCTCCTCGAGGCTTGGCAGGGCAATTGGAACGCCTCTCCAGCTGAGGCGGGAGACCAAGTCTCCCTTTCCAAGTGCCACAGGAATCCTGGGTCTCCTATCAAGTTTCACGAGGAGTCAGGCATCGTCTCCTTTGGAGGCACTGATCTCCGCATACCTCTGGAGTTTTCAAAGGATTTGAGGCCTCCTGTCGCAATGAGGTGGGGAACTAGGTCTTTCTCTGTGGTCTCCACAGGGGATTCAGACACCCTTTCGTCTTGGAAGATGCAAGACGAGCCTGCATTTCAGTCACTGCAGGGATATCCGGCCTTATTTCGACTCAGGGCATCGCGGTGTCCATTCCACTTGAGGCCGCAAACTTAGGGTCCCTCTCACATACCTAGAGCTGAGAGAAGCCTCCTCTTGAGGTGCTTGTGGTAAGGTGGTATTTCTCTGGAGTCGAAGTCAGGGACTAACCTCTCATCTCGAGTTGATTTTTGGTCCACGGAGCTCTTTCTTGTTGCTACAGTGACCTCAGGATCCCTCTAGCCTTGAAACAGTGTTCTTGGGGTTTCTCTGGAGTGCCATGAAGGAAATCAAGGCTCCTTTCATGTGTGATGTGTAACACAGAATTGCTCTGCACGCAGTACAGGGGAATCGGGCCTCATCTCGCGGCGAGGGGGAAGTCTCATGGTTTTTCTCGAGTTGCGGCGGGAACCTGGGGTATATTCTCGAGTTACGACGGGGATGGCCCTTCCACCCACGTGTGTGTTCAGCCATGTCAGGACTCCTGCCTAGTTGCGAGGGACAACTCGGGATTCTTCTCGAGGCTTTGCAGGGTAATTGGGACGCCTCTCCAGCTGAGACGGGAGACCAAGGGTCCCTTTCCACGTGCCACAGGAATCCTGGGTCTCCTATCAAGTTTCACGAGGAGTCAGGCATCGTCTCCTTTGGAGGCACTGATCTCCGCATACCTCTGGAGTTTTCAAAGGATTTGAGGCCTCCTGTCGCGATGAGTTGGGGAACTAGGTGTTTCTCTGTGGTCTCCACAGGGGATTCAGACATCCTTTCATCTTTGGAGATGCAAGACGAGCCTGCATTCCAGTCACTGCAGGGATATCCGGCCTTATTTCGAGTCAGAGCATCGCGGTGTCCATTCCACTTGAGGCCGCAAACTCAGGGTCCCTCTCACATACCTAGAGCTGAGAGAAGCCTCCTCTTGAGGTGCTTGTGGTAAGGTGGTATTCCTCTGGAGTCGAAGCCAGGGACTAACCTCTCATCTCGAGTTGATTTTTGGTCCACGGAGCTCTTTCGTGTTGCTACAGTGACCTCAGGATCCCTCTAGCCTTGAAACAGTGTTCTTGGGGTTTCTCTGGAGTGCCATGAAGGAAATCAAGGCTCCTTTCATGTGTGATGTGCAACACAGAATTGCTCTGCACGCAGTGCAGGGGAATCGGGCCTCATCTCGCATCGAGGGGGACTTCTCATGGTTTTTCTCGAGTTGCGGCGGGAACCTGGGGTATATTCTCGAGTTACGACGGGGATGGCCCTTCCACACACGTGTTTGTTCAGCCACGTCAGGACTCTTGCCTAGTTGCGAGACACAACTCGGGATTCTCCTCGAGGCTTGGCAAGGCAATTGGGACGCCTCTCCAGCTGAGGCGGGAGACCAAGTGTCCCTTTCCACGTGCCACAGGAATCCTGGGACTCCTATCAAGTTTCACGAGGAGTCAGGCGTCGTCTCCTTTGGAGGCACTGATCTCCGCGTACCTCTGGAGTTTTCAAAGGATGTGAGGCTATCGGTCGCGATGAGGTGGGGAACTAAGTCTTTCTCTGTGCTTTCCACAGGGGATTCAGACATCCTTTCGTCCTGGGAGATGCAAGACGAGCCTGCATTGAAGTCACTGCAGGGATATCCGGCCTTATTTCGAGTCAGGGCATCGCGGTGTCCATTCCACTTGAGGCCGCAAACTCAGGGTCCCTCTCACATACCTAGAGCTGAGAGAAGCCTCCTCTTGAGGTGCTTGTGGTAAGGTGGTATTCCTCTGGAGACGAATTCAGGGACTAACCTCTCTTTTCGAGTTGATTTTTGGTCCACAGAGTTCTTTTGTGTTGCTACAGTGACCTCAGGATCCCTCTATCCTTGAAACAGTGTTCTTGGGGTTTCTCTGGAGTGCCATCAAGGAAATCAAGGCTCCTTTCATGTGTGATGTGCAAGACGGAATTGCTCTGCTCGCAGTACAGGTGAATCGGGCCTCATCTCGCATCGAGGGGGAAGTCTCACGGTTTTTCTCGAGTTGCGGCGGGAACCTGGGGTATATTCTCGAGTTACGACGGGGATGGCCCTTCCACCCACGTGTTTGTTCAGCCACGTCAGGACTCCTGCCTAGTTGCGAGGGACAACTCGGGATTCTCCTCGAGGCTTGGCAGGGCAATTGGAACGCCTCTCCAGCTGAGGCGGGAGACCAAGGGTCCCTTTCCACGTGCCACAAGAATCCTGGGACTCCTATCAAGTTTCACGAGGAGTCAGGCATCGTCTCCTTTGGAGGCACTGATCTCCGCGTACCTCTGGAGTTTTCAAAGGATGTGAGGCCTGCGGTCGCGATGAGGTGGGGAACTAGGTGTTTCTCTGTGGTCTCCACAGGGGATTCAGACATCCTTTCTTCTTGGGAGATGCAAGACGAGCCTGCATTCAAGTCACTGCAGGGATATCTGGCCTTATTTCGAGTCAGGGCATCGCGGTGTCCATTCCACTTGAGGCCGCAAACTCAGGATCCCTCTCACATACCTAGAGCTGAGAGAAGCCTCCTCTTGAGGTGCTTGTGGTAAGGTGGTATTCCTCAGGAGTCGAAGCCAGGGACTAACCTCTCATCTCGTGTTGATTCTTGGTCCACGGAGCTCTTTCGTGTTGCTACAGTGACCTCAGGATCCCTCTAGCCTTGAAACAGTGTTCTTGGGGTTTCTCTGGAGTGCCATCAAGGAAATCAAGGCTCCTTTCATGTGTGATGTGCAACACGGAATTGCTCTGCACGCAGTGCAGGGGAATCGGGCCTCATCTCGCGGCGAGGGGGAAGTCTCATGGTTTTTCTCGAGTTGCGGCTGGAACCTGGGGTATATTCTCGAGTTACGACGGGGATGGCCCTTCCACCCACGTGTTTCTTCAGCGACGTCAGGACTCCTGCCTACTTGCGAGGGACAACTCTGGATTCTCCTCGAGGCTTGGCAGGGCAATTGGGACGCCTCTCCAGCTGAGGCGGGAGACCAAGTGTCCCTTTCCAAGTGCCACAGGAATCCTGGGACTCCTATCAAGTTTCACGAGGAGTCAGGCGTCGTCTCCTTTGGAGGCACTGATCTCCGCGTACCTCTGTACTTTTCAAAGGATGTGAGGCTATCGGTCGCGATGAGGTGGGGAACTAAGTCTTTCTCTGTGCTTTCCACAGGGGATTCAGACATCCTTTCGTCCTGGGAAATGCAAGACGAGCCTGCATTGAAGTCACTGCAGGGATATCCGGCCTTATTTCGAGTCAGGGCATCGCGGTGTCCATTCCACTTGAGGCCGCAAACTCAGGGTCCCTCTCACATACCTAGAGCTGAGAGAAGCCTCCTCTTGAGGTGCTTGTGGTAAGGTGGTATTCCTCTGGAGACGAATTCAGGGACTAACCTCTCTTTTCGAGTTGATTTTTGGTCCACAGAGTTCTTTTGTGTTGCTACAGTGACCTCAGGATCCCTCTATCCTTGAAACAGTGTTCTTGGGGTTTCTCTGGAGTGCCATCAAGGAAATCAAGGCTCCTTTCATGTGTGATGTGCAAGACGGAATTGCTCTGCTCGCAGTACAGGGGAATCGGGCCTCATCTCGCATCGAGGGGGAAGTCTCACGGTTTTTCTCGAGTTGCGGCGGGAACCTGGGGTATATTCTCGAGTTACGACGGGGATGGCCCTTCCACCCACGTGTTTGTTCAGCCACGTCAGGACTCCTGCCTAGTTGCGAGGGACAACTCGGGATTCTCCTCGAGGCTTGGCAGGGCAATTGGAACGCCTCTCCAGCTGAGGCGGGAGACCAAGGGTCCCTTTCCACGTGCCACAAGAATCCTGGGACTCCTATCAAGTTTCACGAGGAGTCAGGCATCGTCTCCTTTGGAGGCACTGATCTCCGCGTACCTCTGGAGTTTTCAAAGGATGTGAGGCCTCCGGTCGCGATGAGGTGGGGAACTAGGTGTTTCTCTGTGGTCTCCACAGGGGATTCAGACATCCTTTCTTCTTGGGAGATGCAAGACGAGCCTGCATTCAAGTCACTGCAGGGATATCTGGCCTTATTTCGAGTCAGGGCATCGCGGTGTCCATTCCACTTGAGGCCGCAAACTCAGGATCCCTCTCACATACCTAGAGCTGAGAGAAGCCTCCTCTTGAGGTGCTTGTGGTAAGGTGGTATTCCTCAGGAGTCGAAGCCAGGGACTAACCTCTCATCTCGTGTTGATTCTTGGTCCACGGAGCTCTTTCGTGTTGCTACAGTGACCTCAGGATCCCTCTAGCCTTGAAACAGTGTTCTTGGGGTTTCTCTGGAGTGCCATCAAGGAAATCAAGGCTCCTTTCATGTGTGATGTGCAACACGGAATTGCTCTGCACGCAGTGCAGGGGAATCGGGCCTCATCTCGCGGCGAGGGGGAAGTCTCATGGTTTTTCTCGAGTTGCGGCGGGAACCTGGGGTATATTCTCGAGTTACGACGGGGATGGCCCTTCCACACACGTGTTTGTTCAACCACGTCAGGACTCCTGCCTAGTTGCGAGACACAACTCGGGATTCTCCTCGAGGCTTGGCAAGGCAACTGGGACGCCTCTCCAGCTGAGGCGGGAGACCAAGGGTCCCTTTCCACGTGCCACAGGAATCCTGGGACTCCTATCAAGTTTCATGAGGAGTCAGGCGTCGTCTCCTTTGGAGGCACTGATCTCCGCGTACCTCTGGAGTTTTCAAAGGATGTGAGGCTATCGGTCGCGATGAGGTGGGGAACTAAGTCTTTCTCTGTGCTTTCCACAGGGGATTCAGACAACCTTTCGTCCTGGGAGATGCAAGACGAGCCTGCATTGAAGTCACTGCAGGGATATCCGGCCTTATTTCGAGTCAGGGCATCGCGGTGTCCATTCCACTTGAGGCCGCAAACTCAGGGTCCCTCTCACATACCTAGAGCTGAGAGAAGCCTCCTCTTGAGGTGCTTGTGGTAAGGTGGTATTCCTCTGGAGACGAATCCAGGGACTAACCTCTCTTTTCGAGTTGATTTTTGGTCCACAGAGTTCTTTCGTGTTGCTACAGTGACCTCAGGATCCCTCTATCCTTGAAACAGTGTTCTTGGGTTTTCTCTGGAGTGCCATCAAGGAAATCAAGGCTCCTTTCATGTGTGATGTGCAACACGGAATTGCTCTGCACGCAGTACAGGGGAATCGGGCCTCATCTCGCATCGAGGGGGAAGTCTCATGGTTTTTCTCGAGTTGCGGCGGGAACCTGGGGTATATTCTCGAGTTACGACGGGGATGGCCCTTCCACCCACGTGTTTGTTCAGCCACGTCAGGACTCCTGCCTAGTTGCGAGGGACAACTCGGGATTCTCCTCGAGGCTTGGCAGGGCAATTGGAACGCCTCTCCAGCTGAGGCGGGAGACCAAGGGTCCCTTTCCACGTGCCACAAGAATCCTGGGACTCCTATCAAGTTTCACGAGGAGTCAGGCATCGTCTCCTTTGGAGGCACTGATCTCCGCGTACCTCTGGAGTTTTCAAAGGATGTGAGGCCTCCGGTCGCGATGAGGTGGGGAACTAGGTGTTTCTCTGTGGTCTCCACAGGGAATTCAGACATCCTTTCTTCTTGGGAGATGCAAGACGAGCCTGCATTCAAGTCACTGCAGGGATATTCGGCCTTATTTCGAGTCAGGGCATCGCGGTGTCCATTCCACTTGAGGCCGCAAACTCAGGATCCCTCTCTCATACCTAGAGCTGAGAGAAGCCTCCTCTTGAGGTGCTTGTGGTAAGGTGGTATTCCTCAGGAGTCGAAGCCAGGGACTAACCTCTCATCTCGTGTTGATTCTTGGTCCACGGAGCTCTTTCGTGTTGCTACAGTGACCTCAGGATCCCTCTAGCCTTGAAACAGTGTTCTTGGGGTTTCTCTGGAGTGTCATCAAGGAAATCAAGGCTCCTTTCATGTGTGATGTGCAACACGGAATTGCTCTGCACGCAGTGCAGGGGAATCGGGCCTCATCTCGCGGCGAGGGGGAAGTCTCATGGTTTTTCTCGAGTTGCGGAGGGAACCTGGGGTATATTCTCGAGTTACGACGGGGATGGCCCTTCCACCCACGTGTTTCTTCAGCGACGTCAGGACTCCTGCCTAGTTGCGAGGTACAACTCGGGATTCTCCTCAAGGCTTTGCAGGGCAATTGGGACGCCTCTCCAGCTGAGACGGGAGACCAAGTGTCCCTTTCCACGTGCCACAGGAATCCTGGGACTCCTATCAAGTTTCACGAGTAGTCAGGCATCGTCTCCTTTGGAGGCACTGATCTCCGCGTACCTCTGGAGTTTTCAAAGGATGTGAGGCTATCGGTCGCGATGAGGTGGGGAACTAAGTCTTTCTCTGTGCTTTCCACAGGGGATTCAGACATCCTTTCGTCTTGGGAGATGCAAGACGAGCCTGCGTTGTAGTCACTGCAGGGATATCCGGCCTTATTTCGAGTCAGGGCATCGCGGTGTCCATTCCACTTGAGGCCGCAAACTCAGGGTCCCTCTCACATACCTAGAGCTAAGAGAAGCCTCCTCTTGAGGTGCTTTTGGTAAGGTGGTATTCCTCTGGTGACGAAGCCAGGGACTAACCTCTCATCTCGAGTTGATTTTTGGTCCACAGAGTTCTTTCGTGTTGCTACAGTGACCTCAGGATCCCTCTAGCCTTGAAACAGTGTTCTTGGGGTTTCTCTGGAGTGCCATCAAGGAAATCAAGGCTCCTTTCATGTGTGATGTGCAACACGGAATTGCTCTGCACGCAGTGCAAGGGAATCGGGCCTCATCTCGCAGCGAGGGGGAAGTCTCATGGTTTTTCTCGAGTTGCGGCGGGAACCTGGGGTATATTCTCGAGTTACGACGGGGATGGCCCTTCCACCCACGTGTTTCTTCAGCGACGTCAGGACTCCTGCCTAGTTGCGAGGTACAACTCGGGATTCTCCTCGAGGCTTGGCAGGGCAATTGGGACGCCTCTCCAGCTGAGACGGGAGACCAAGGGTCCCTTTCCACGTGCCACAGGAATCCTGGGTCTCCTATCAAGTTTCCCGAGGAGTCAGGCATCGTCTCCTTTGGAGGCACTGATCTCCGCATACCTCTGGAGTTTTCAAAGGATGTGAGGCCTCCGGTCGCGATGAGGTGGGGAACTAGGTCTTTCTCTGTGGTCTCCACAGGGGATTCAGACATCCTTTCATCTTGGGAGATGCAAGACGAGCCTGCATTCAAGTCACTGCAGGGATATCCAGCCTTATTTCGCGTCAGGGCATCGCGGTGTCCATTCCACTTGAGGCCGCAAACTAAGGGTCCCTCTCACATACCTAGAGCTGAGAGAAGCCTCCTCTTGAGGTGCTTGTGGTAAGGTGGTATTCCTCTGGAGTCGAAGCCAGGGACTAACCTCTCATCTCGAGTTGATTTTTGGCCCGCGGAGCTCTTTCGTGTTGCTACAGTGACCTCAGGATCCCTCTATCCTTGAAACAGTGTTCTTGGGGTTTCTCTGGAGTGCCATCAAGGAAATCAAGGCTCCTTTCATGTGTGATGTGCAAGACGGAATTGCTCTGCTCGCAGTACAGGGGAATCGGGCCTCATCTCGCATCGAGGGGGAAGTCTCACGGTTTTTCTCGAGTTGCGGCGGGAACCTGGGGTATATTCTCGAGTTACGACGGGGATGGCCCTTCCACCCACGTGTTTGTTCAGCCACGTCAGGACTCCTGCCTAGTTGCGAGGGACAACTCGGGATTCTCCTCGAGGCTTGGCAGGGCAATTGGAACGCCTCTCCAGCTGAGGCGGGAGACCAAGGGTCCCTTTCCACGTGCCACAAGAATCCTGGGACTCCTATCAAGTTTCACGAGGAGTCAGGCATCGTCTCCTTTGGAGGCACTGATCTCCGCGTACCTCTGGAGTTTTCAAAGGATGTGAGGCTATCGGTCGCGATGAGGTGGGGAACTAAGTCTTTCTCTGTGCTTTCAACAGGGGATTCAGACATCCTTTCGTCTTGGGAGATGCAAGACGAGCCTGCGTTGTAGTCACTGCAGGGATATCCGGCCTTATTTCGAGTCAGGGCATCGCGGTGTCCATTCCACTTGAGGCCGCAAACTCAGGGTCCCTCTCACATACCTAGAGCTAAGAGAAGCCTCCTCTTGAGGTGCTTTTGGTAAGGTGGTATTCCTCTGGTGACGAATCCAGGGACTAACCTCTCTTTTCGAGTTGATTTTTGGTCCACAGAGTTCTTTCGTGTTGCTACAGTGACCTCAGGATCCCTCTAGCCTTGAAACAGTGTTCTTGGGGTTTCTCTGGAGTGCCATCAAGGAAATCAAGGCTCCTTTCATGTGTGATGTGCAACACGGAATTGCTCTGCACGCAGTGCAAGGGAATCGGGCCTCATCTCGCAGCGAGGGGGAAGTCTCATGGTTTTTCTCGAGTTGCGGCGGGAACCTGGGGTATATTCTCGAGTTACGACGGGGATGGCCCTTCCACCCACGTGTTTCTTCAGCGACGTCAGGACTCCTGCCTAGTTGCGAGGTGCAACTCGGGATTCTCCTCGAGGCTTGGCAAGGCAATTGGGACGCCTCTCCACCTGAGGCGGGAGACCAAGGGTCCCTTTCCACGTGCCACAGGAATCCTGGGACTCCTATCAAGTTTCACGAGGAGTCAGGCATCGTCTCCTTTGGATGCACTGATCTCCGCGTACCTCTGGAGTTTTCAAAGGATGTGAGGCCTCCGGTCGCGATGAGGTGGGAAACTAGGTCTTTCTCTGTGGTCTCCAGAGGGGATTCAGACACCCTTTCGTCTTGGGAGATGCAAGACGAGCCTGCATTCCAGTCACTGCAGGGATATCCGGCCTTATTTCGAGTCAGGGCATCGCGGTGTCCATTCCACTTGAGGCCGCAAACTCAGGGTCCCTCTCACATACCTAGAGCTGAGAGAAGCCTCCTCTTGAGGTGCTTGTGGTAAGGTGGTATTCCTCTGGAGTCAAAGCCAGGGACTAACCTCTCATCTCGAGTTGATTTTTGGCCCGCGGAGCTCTTTCGTGTTGCTACAGTGACCTCAGGATCCCTCTAGCCTTGAAACAGTGTTCTTGGGGTTTCTCTGGAGTGCCATCAAGGAAATCAAGGCTCCTTTCATGTGTGAAGTGCAAGACGGAATTGCTCTGCACGCATTGCAGGGCAATCGGGCCTCATTTTGCGGAGATGGGGAAGTCTCATGGTTTTTCTCGAGTTGCGGCGGGAACCTGGGGTATATTCCCGAGTTACGACGGGGATGGCCCTTCCACACACGTGTGTGTTCAGCCATGTCAGGACTCCTGCCTAGTTGCGAGGGACAACTCGGGATTCTCCTCGAGGCTTTGCCGGGCAATTGGGACGCCTCTCCAGCTGAGACGGGAGACCAAGGGTCCCTTTCCACGTGCCACAGGAATCCTGGGTCTCCTATCAAGTTTCACGAGCAGTCAGGCATCGTCTCCTTTGGAGGCACTGATCTCCGCATACCTCTGGAGTTTTCAAAGGATTTGAGGCCTCCTGTCGCGATGAGGTGGGGAACTAGGTCTTTCTCTGTGGTCTCCACAGGGGATTCAGACACCCTTTCGTCTTGGGAGATGCAAGACGAGCCTGCATTCCAGTCACTGCAGGGATATCCGGCCTTATTTCGACTCAGGGCATCGCGGTGTCCATTCCACTTGAGGCCGCAAACTCAGGGTCCCTCTCACATACCTAGAGCTGAGAGAAGCCTCCTCTTGAGGTGCTTGTGGTAAGGTGGTATTCCTCTGGAGTCGAAGCCAGGGACTAACCTCTCATCTCGAGTTGATTTTTGGTCCACGGAGCTCTTTCGTGTTGCTACAGTGACCTCAGGATCCCTCTAGCCTTGAAACAGTGTTCTTGGGGTTTCTCTGAAGTGCCATGAAGGAAATCAAGGCTCCTTTCATGTGTGATGTGCAACACAGAATTGCTCTGCACGCAGTGCATGGGAATCGGGCCTCATCTCGCGGCGAGGGGGAAGTCTCATGGTTTTTCTCGAATTGCGGCGGGAACCTGGGGTATATTCTCGAGTTACGACGGGGATGGCCCTTCCACACACGTGTTTGTTCAGCCACGTCAGGACTCTTGCCTAGTTGCGAGACACAACTCGGGATTCTCCTCGAGGCTTGGCAAGGCAATTGGGACGCCTCTCCAGCTGAGGCGGGAGACCAAGGGTCCCTTTCCACGTGCCACAGGAATCCTGAGACTCCTATCAAGTTTCACGAGGAGTCAGGCATCGTCTCCTTTGGAGGCACTGATCTCCGCGTACCTCTGGAGTTTTCAAAGGATGTGAGGCCTCCGGTCGCGATGAGGTGGGGAACTAGGTCTTTCTCTGTGGTCTCCACAGGGGATTCAGACATCCTTTCATCTTGGGAGATGCAAGACGAGCCTGCATTCAAGTCACTGCAGGGATATCCGGCCTTATTTCGCGTCAGGGCATCGCGGTGTCCATTCCACTTGAGGCCGCAAACTCAGGGTCCCTCTCACATACCTAGAGCTGAGAGAAGCCTCCTCTTGAGGTGCTTGTGGTAAGGTGGTATTCCTCTGGAGTCGAAGCCAGGGACTAACCTCTCATCTCGAGTTGACTTTTGGCCCACGGAGCTCTTTCGTGTTGCTACAGTGACCTCAGGATCCCTCTAGCCTTGAAACAGTGTTCTTGGGGTTTCTCTGGAGTGCCATCAAGGAAATCAAGGCTCCTTTCATGTGTGATGTGCAACACGGAATTGCTCTGCACGCAGTGCAGGGGAATCGGGCCTCATCTCGCAGCGAGGGGGAAGTCTCATGGTTTTTCTCGAGTTGCGGCGGGAACCTGGGGTATATTCTCGAGTTACGACGGGGATGGCCCTTCCACCCACGTGTTTCTTCAGCGACGTCAGGACTCCTGCCTAGTTGCGAGGGACAACTCTGGATTCTCCTCGAGGCTTGGCAGGGCAATTGGGACGCCTCTCCAGCTGAGGCGGGAGACCAAGTGTCCCTTTCCAAGTGCCACAGGAATCCTGGGACTCTTATCAAGTTTCATGAGGAGTCAGGCATCGTCTCCTTTGGAGGCACTGATCTCCGCGTACCTCTGGAGTTTTCAAAGGATGTGAGGCTATCGGTCGCGATGAGGTGGGGAACTAAGTCTTTCTCTGTGCTTTCCACAGGGGATTCAGACATCCTTTCATCTTGGGAGATGAAAGACGAGCCTGCATTGAAGTCACTGCAGGGATATCCGGCCTTATTTCGAGTCAGGGCATCGCGGTGTCCATTCCACTTGAGGCCGCAAACTCAGGGTCCCTCTCACATACCTAGAGCTGAGAGAAGCCTCCTCTTGAGGTGCTTGTGGTAAGGTGGTATTCCTCTGGAGACGAATCCAGGGACTAACCTCTCTTTTCGAGTTGATTTTTGGTCCACAGAGTTCTTTCGTGTTGCTACAGTGACCTCAGGATCCCTCTAGCCTTGAAACAGTGTTCTTGGGGTTTCTCTGTAGTGCCATCAAGGAAATCAAGGCTCCTTTCATGTGTGATGTGCAAGACGGAATTGCTCTGCACGGAGTACAGGGGAATCGGGCCTCATCTCGCATCGAGGGGGAAGTCTCATGGTTTTTCTCGAGTTGCGGCGGGAACCTGGGGTATATTCTCGAGTTACGACGGGGATGGCCCTTCCACCCACGTGTTTGTTCAGCCACGTCAGGACTCTTGCCTAGTTGCGAGACACAACTCGGGATTCTGCTCGAGGCTTGGCAAGGCAATTGGGACGCCTCTCCAGCTGAGGCGGGTGACCAAGGGTCCCTTTCCACGTGCCACAGGAATCCTGGGACTCCTATCAAGTTTCACGAGGAGTCAGGCATCGTCTCCTTTGGAGGCACTGATCTCCGCGTACCTCTGGAGTTTTCAAAGGATGTGAGGCCTCCGGTCGCGATGAGGTGGGGAACTAGGTCTTTCTCTGTGGTCTCCACAGGGGATTCAGACATCCTTTCATCTTGGGAGATGCAAGACGAGCCTGCATTCAAGTCACTGCAGGGATATCCTGCCTTATTTCGCGTCAGGGCATCGCGGTGTCCATTCCACTTGAGGCCGCAAACTCAGGGTCCCTCTCACATACCTAGAGCTGAGAGAAGCCTCCTCTTGAGGTGCTTGTGGTAAGGTGGTATTCCTCTGGAGTCGAAGCCAGGGACTAACCTCTCATCTCGAGTTGACTTTTGGCCCACGGAGCTCTTTCGTGTTGCTACAGTGACCTCAGGATCCCTCTAGCCTTGAAACAGTGTTCTTGGGGTTTCTCTGGAGTGCCATCAAGGAAATCAAGGCTCCTTTCATGTGTGATGTGCAACACGGAATTGCTCTGCACGCAGTGCAGGGGAATCGGGCCTCATCTCGCAGCGAGGGGGAAGTCTCATGGTTTTTCTCGAGTTGCGGCGGGAACCTGGGGTATATTCTCGAGTTACGACGGGGATGGCCCTTCCACCCACGTGTTTCTTCAGCGACGTCAGGACTCCTGCCTAGTTGCGAGGGACAACTCGGGATTCTCCTCGAGGCTTGGCAGGGCAATTGGGACGCCTCTCCAGCTGAGGCGGGAGACCAAGTGTCCCTTTCCAAGTGCCACAGGAATCCTGGGACTCCTATCAAGTTTCACGAGAAGTCAGGCATCGTCTCCTTTGGAGGCACTGATCTCCGCGTACCTCTGGAGTTTTCAAAGGATGTGAGGCTATCGGTCGGGATGAGGTGGGGAACTAAGTCTTTCTCTGTGCTTTCCACAGGGGATTCAGACATCCTTTCGTCCTGGGAGATGCAAGACGAGCCTGCTTTGAAGTCACTGCAGGGATATCCGGCCTTATTTCGAGTCAGGGCATCGCGGTGTCCATTGCACTTGAGGGCGCAAACACAGGGTCCCTCTCACATACCTAGATCTGAGAGAAGCCTCCTCTTGAGGTGCTTGTGGTAAGGTGGTATTCCTCTGGAGACGAATCCAGGGACTAACCTCTCTTTTCGAGTTGATTTTTGGTCCACAGAGTTCTTTCGTGTTGCTACAGTGACCTCAGGATCCCTCTAGCCTTGAAACAGTGTTCCTCGGGTTTCTCTGGAGTGCCATCAAGGAAATCAAGGCTCCTTTCATGTGTGATGTGCAAGACGGAATTGCTCTGCACGCAGTACAGGGGAATCGGGCCTCATCTCGCATCGAGGGGGAAGTCTCATGGTTTTTCTCGAGTTGCGGTGGGAACCTGGGGTATATTCTCGAGTTACGACGGGGATGGCCCTTCCACCCACGTGTTTCTTCAGCGACGTCAAGACTCCTGCCTAGTTGCGAGGGACAACTCGGGATTCTCCTCGAGGCTTGGCAGGGTAATTGGGACGCCTCTCCAGCTGAGACGGGAGACCAACTGTCCCTTTCCACGTGCCACAGGAATCCTGGGTCTCCTATCAAGTTTCACGAGGAGTCAGGCTTCGTCTCCATTGGAGGCACTGATCTCCGCATACCTCTGGAGTTTTCAAAGGATTTGAGGCCTCCTGTCGCGATGAGGTGGGGAACTAGGTCTTTCTCTGTGGTCTCCACAGGGGATTCAGACACCCTTTCGTCTTGGGAGATGCAAGACGAGCCTGCATTCCAGTCACTGCAGGGATATCCGGCCTTATTTCGAGTCAGGGCATCGCGGTGTCCATTCCACTTGAGGCCGCAAACTCAGGGTCCCTCTCACATACCTAGAGCTGAGAGAAGCCTCCTCTTGAGGTGCTTGTGGTAAGGTGGTATTCCTCTGGAGTCGAAGCCAGGGACTAACCTCTCATCTCGAGTTGATTTTTGGTCCACGGAGCTCTTTCGTGTTGCTACAGTGACCTCAGGATCCCTCTAGCCTTGAAACAGTGTTCTTGGGATTTCTCTGGAGTGCCATGAAGGAAATCAAGGCTCCTTTCATGTGTGATGTGCAACACAGAATTGCTCTGCACGCAGTGCAGGGGAATCGGGCCTCATCTCGCGGCGAGGGGAAATCTCATGGTTTTTCTCGAGTTGCGGCGGGAACCTGGGGTATATTCTCGAGTTACGACGGGGATGGCCCTTCCACACACGTGTTTGTTCAGCCACGTCAGGACTCTTGCCTAGTTGCGAGACACAACTCGGGATTCTCCTCGAGGCTTGGCAAGGCAATTGGGACGCCTCTCCAGCTGAGGCGGGAGACCAAGGGTCCCTTTCCACGTGCCACAGGAATCCTGGGACTCCTATCAAGTTTCACGAGGAGTCAGGCATCGTCTCCTTTGGAGGCACTGATCTCCGCGTACCTCTGGAGTTTTCAAAGGATGTGAGGCCTCCGGTCGCGATGAGGTGGGGAACTAGGTCTTTCTCTGTTGTCTCCACAGGGGATTCAGACATCCTTTCATCTTGGGAGATGCAAGAAGAGCCTGCATTCAAGTCACTGCAGGGATATCCAGCCTTATTTCGCATCAGGGCATCGCGGTGTCCATTCCACTTGAGGCCGCAAACTCAGGGTCCCTCTCACATACCTAGAGCTGAGAGAAGCCTCCTCTTGAGGTGCTTGTGGTAAGGTGGTATTCCTCAGGAGTCGAAGCCAGGGACTAACCTCTCATCTCGAGTTGATTTTTGGCCCACGGAGCTCTTTCGTGTTGCTACAGTGACCTCAGGATCCCTCTAGCCTTGAAACAGTGTTCTTGGGGTTTCTCTGGAGTGCCATCAAGGAAATCAAGGCTCCTTTCATGTGTGATGTGCAACATGGATTTGCTCTGCACGCAGTGCAGGGGAATCAGGCCTCATCTCGCGGCGAGGGGGAAGTCTCATGGTTTTTCTCGAGTTGCGGCGGGAACCTGGGTTATATTCTCGAGTTACGACGGGGATGGCCCTTCCACCCACGTGTTTCTTCAGCGACGTCAGGACTCCTGCCTAGTTGCGAGGGACAACTCTGGATTCTCCTCGAGGCTTGGCAGGGCAATTGGGACGCCTCTCCAGCTGAGGCGGGAGACCAAGTGTCCCTTTCCAAGTGCCACAGGAATCCTGGGACTCTTATCAAGTTTCATGAGGAGTCAGGCATCGTCTCCTTTGGAGGCACTGATCTCCGCGTACCTCTGGAGTTTTCAAAGGATGTGAGGCTATCGGTCGCGATGAGGTGGGGAACTAAGTCTTTCTCTGTGCTTTCCACAGGGGATTCAGACATCCTTTCATCTTGGGAGATGAAAGACGAGCCTGCATTGAAGTCACTGCAGGGATATCCGGCCTTATTTCGAGTCAGGGCATCGCGGTGTCCATTCCACTTGAGGCCGCAAACTCAGGGTCCCTCTCACATACCTAGAGCTGAGAGAAGCCTCCTCTTGAGGTGCTTGTGGTAAGGTGGTATTCCTCTGGAGACGAATCCAGGGACTAACCTCTCTTTTCGAGTTGATTTTTGGTCCACAGAGTTCTTTCGTGTTGCTACAGTGACCTCAGGATCCCTCTAGCCTTGAAACAGTGTTCTTGGGGTTTCTCTGTAGTGCCATCAAGGAAATCAAGGCTCCTTTCATGTGTGATGTGCAAGACGGAATTGCTCTGCACGGAGTACAGGGGAATCGGGCCTCATCTCGCATCGAAGGGGAAGTCTCATGGTTTTTCTCGAGTTGCGGCGGGAACCTGGGGTATATTCTCGAGTTACGACGGGGATGGCCCTTCCACCCACGTGTTTGTTCAGCCACGTCAGGACTCCTGCCTAGTTGCGAGGGACAACTCGGGATTCTCCTCGAGGCTTGGCAAGGCAATTGGGACGCCTCTCCAGCTGAGGCGGGAGACCAAGTGTCCCTTTCCACGTGCCACAGGAATCCTGGGACTCCTATCAAGTTTCACGAGGAGTCAGGCATCGTCTCCTTTGGAGGCACTGATCTCCGCGTACCTCTGGAGTTTTCAAAGGATGTGAGGCCTCCGGTCGCGATGAGGTGGGGAACTAGGTGTTTCTCTGTGGTCTCCACAGGGGATTCAGACATCCTTTCATCTTGGGAGATGCAAGACGGGCCTGCATTCAAGTCACTGCAGGGATATCCAGCCTTATTTCACGTCAGGGCATCGCGGTGTCCATTCCACTTGAGGCCGCAAACTCAGGGTCCCTCTCACATACCTAGAGCTGAGAGAAGCCTCCTCTTGAGGTGCTTGTGTTAAGGCAGTATTCCTCTGGAGTCGAAGCCAGGGACTAACCTCTCATCTCGAGTTGATTTTTGGCCCACGGAGCTCTTTCGTGTTGCTACAGTGACCTCAGGATCCCTCTAGCCTTGAAACAGTGTTCTTGGGGTTTCTCTGGAGTGCCATCAAGGAAATCAAGGCTCCTTTCATGTGTGATGTGCAACACGGAATTGCTCTGCTCGCAGTGCAGGGGAATCGGGCCTCATCTCGCGGCGAGGGGGAAGTCTCATGGTTTTTCTCGAGTTGCAGCGGGAACCTGGGGTATATTCTCGAGTTACAACGGGGATGGCCCTTCCACACACGTGTGTGATCAGCCATGTCAGGACTCCTGCCTAGTTGAGAGACACAACTTTGGATTCTCCTCGAGGCTTTGCAGGGCAATTGGGACGCCTCTCCAGCTGAGACGGGAGACCAAGGGTCCCTTTCCACGTGCCACAGGAATCCTGGGACTCCTATCAAGTTTCACGAGGAGTCAGGCATCGTCTCCTTTGGAGGCACTGATCTCCACATACCTCTGGAGTTTTCAAAGGATTTGAGGCCTCTGTCGCGATGAGGTGGGGAACTACGTCTTTCTCTGTGGTCTCCACAGGGGATTCAGACATCCTTTCGTCTTGGGAGATGCAAGACGAGCCTGCATTCAAGTCACTGCAGGGATATCCGGCCTTATGTCGAGTCAGGGCATCGTGGTGTCCATTCCACTTGAGGCCGCAAACTCAGGGTGCCTCTCACATACCTAGAGCTGAGAGAAGCCTCCGCTTGAGGTGCTTGTGGTAAGGTGGTATTCCTCTGGAGTCGAAGCCAGGGACTAACCTCTCATCGCGAGTTGATTTTTGGTCCACAGAGCTCTTTCCTGTTGCTACAGTGACCTCAGGATCCCTCTAGCCTTGAAACAGTGTTCTTGGGGTTTCTCTGGAGTGCCATGAAGGAAATCAAGGCTCCTTTCATGTGTGATGTGCAACACAGAATTGCTCTGCACGCAGTGCAGGGGAATCGGGCCTCATCTCGCGGCGAGGGGGAAGTCTCATGGTTTTTCTCGAGTTGCGGCGGGAACCTGGGGTATATTCTCGAGTTACGACGGGGATGGCCCTTACACCCACGTGTTTGTTCAGCCACTTCAGGACTCTTGCCTAGTTGCGAGACACAACTCTGCGTTCTCCTCGAGGCTTGGCAAGGCAATTGGGACGCCTCTCCAGCTGAGGCGCGAGACCAAGGGTCCCTTTCCACGTGCCACAGGAATCCTGTGACTCCTATCAAGTTTCACGAGGAGTCAGGCATCGTCTCCTTTGGAGGCACTGATCTCCGCGTACCTCTGGAGTTTTCAAAGGATTTGAGGCCTCCTGTCGCGATGAGGTGGGGAACTAGGTCTTTCTCTGTGGTCTCCACAGGGGATTCAGACACCCTTTCGTCTTGGGAGATGCAAGACGAGCCTGCATTCCAGTCACTGCAGGGATATCCGGCCTTATTTCGAGTCAGGGCATCGCGGTGTCCATTCCACTTGAGGCCGCAAACTCAGGATCCCTCTCACATACCTAGAGCTGAGAGAAGCCTCCTCTTGAGGTGCTTGTGGTAAGGTGATATTCCTCTGGAGTCGAAGCCAGGGACTAACCTCTCATCTCGAGTTGATTTTTGGCCCACGGAGCTCTTTCGTGTTGCTACAGTGACCTCAGGATACCTCTAGTCTTGAAACAGTGTTCTTGGGGTTTCTCTGGAGTGCCATGAAGGAAATCAAGGCTCCTTTCATGTGTGATGTGCAACACAGAATTGCTCTGCACGCAGTGCAGGGGAATCGGGCCTCATCTCGCGGCGAGGGGGAAGTCTCATGGTTTTTCTCGAGTTGCGGCGGGAACCTGGGGTATATTCTCGAGTTACGACGGGGATGGCCCTTCCACACACGTGTTTGTTCAGCCACGTCAGGACTCTTGCCTAGTTGCGAGACACAACTCGGGATTCTCCTCGAGGCTTGGCATGGCAATTGGGACGCCTCTCCAGCTGAGGCGGGAGACCAAGGGTCCCTTTCCACGTGCCACAGGAATCCTGGGACTCCTATCAAGTTTCACGAGGAGTCAGGCATCGTCTTCTTTGGAGGCACTGATCTCCGCGTACCTCTGGAGTTTTCAAAGGATGTGAGGCCTCCGGTCGCGATGAGGTGGGGAACTAGGTCTTTCTCTGTGGTCTCCACAGGGGATTCAGACATCCTTTCTTCTTGGGAGATGCAAGACGAGCCTGCATTGAAGTCACTGCAGGGATATCCGGCCTTATTTCGAGTCAGGGCATCGCGGTGTCCATTCCACTTGAGGCCGCAAACTCAGGGTCCCTCTCACATACCTAGAGCTAAGAGAAGCCTCCTCTTGAGGTGCTTGTGGTAAGGTGGTATTCCTCTGGAGACGAATCCAGGGACTAACCTCTCTTTTCGAGTTGATTTTTGGTCCACAGAGTTCTTTCGTGTTGCTACAGTGACCTCAGGATCCCTCTAGACTTGAAACAGTGTTCTTGGGTTTTCTCTGGAGTGCCATCAAGGAAATCAAGGCTCCTTTCATGTGTGATGTGCAAGACGGAATTGCTCTACACGCATGACAGGGGAATCGGGCCTCATCTCGCATCGAGTGGGAATTCTCATGGTTTTTCTCGAGTTGCGGCGGGAACCTGGGGTATATTCTCGAGTTACGACGGGGATGGCCCTTCCACACACCTGTTTGTTCAGCCACGTCAGGACTCCTGCCTAGTTGAGAGGGAAAACTCGGGATTCTCCTCGAGGCTTGGCAGGGCAATTGGAACGCCTCTCCAGCTGAGGCGGGAGACCAAGGGTCCCTTTCCACGTGCCACAAGAATCCTGGGACTCCTATCAAGTTTCACGAGGAGTCAGGCATCGTCTCCTTTGGAGGCACTGATCTCCGCGTACCTCTGGAGTTTTCAAAGGATTTGAGGCCTCCGGTCGCGATGAGGTGGGGAACTAGGTCTTTCTCTGTGGTCTCCACAGGGGATTCAGACACCCTTTCGTCTTGGGAGATGCAAGACGAGCCTGCATTCCAGTCACTGCAGGGATATCTGGCCTTATTTCGAGTCAGGGCATCGCGGTGTCCATTCCACTTGAGGCCGCAAACTCAGGGTCCCTCTCACATACCTAGAGCTGAGAGAAGCCTCCTCTTGAGGTGCTTGTGGTAAGGTGGTATTCCTCTGGAGACGAATCCAGGGACAAACCTCTCTTTTCGAGTTAATTTTTGGTCCACAGAGTTCTTTCGTGTTGCTACAGTGACCTCAGGATCCCTCTAGCCTTGAAACAGTGTTCTTGGGGTTTCTCTGGAGTGCCATCAAGGAAATCAAGGCTCCTTTCATGTGTGATGTGCAAGACGGAATTGCTCTGCACGCAGTACAGGGGAATCGGGCCTCATCTCGCATCGAGGGGGAAGTCTCATGGTTTTTCTCGAGTGGCGGCGGGAACCTGGGGTATATTCTCGAGTTACGACGGGGATGGCCCTTCCACCCACGTGTTTGTTCAGCCATGTCAGGACTCCTGCCTAGTTGCGAGACACAACTCGGGATTCTCCTCGAGGCTTTGCAGGGCAATTGGGATACCTCTTCAGCTGAGACGGGAGACCAAAGGTCCCTTTCCACGTGCCACAGGAATCCTGAGTCTCCTATCAAGTTTCACGAGGAGTCAGGCATCGTCTCCTTTGGAGGCACTGATCTCCGCATACCTCTGGAGTTTTCAAAGGATTTGAGGCCTCCTGTCGCGATGAGGTGGGGAACTAGGTCTTTCTCTGTGGTCTCCACAGGGGATTCAGACACCCTTTCTTCTTGGGAGATGCAAGACGAGCCTGCATTCCAGTCACTGCAGGGATATCTGGCCTTATTTCGAGTCAGGACATCACGGTGTCCATTCCACTTGAGGCCGCAAACTCAGGGTCCCTCTCACATACCTAGAGCTGAGAGAAGCCTCCTCTTGAGGTGCTTGTGGTAAGGTGGTATTCCTCTGGAGTCGAAGCCAGGGACTAACCTCTCATCTCGAGTTGATTTTTGGCCCACGGAGCTCTTTCGTGTTGCTACAGTGACCTCAGGATCCCTCTAGCCTTGAAACAGTGTTCTTGGGGTTTCTCTGGAGTGCCATCAAGGAAATCAAGGCTCCTTTCATGTGTGATGTGCAAGACGGAATTGCTCTGCACGCAGTACAGGGGAATCGGGCCTCATCTCGCGGCGAGGGGGAAGTCTCATGGTTTTTCTCGAGTTGCGGCGGGAACTTGGGGTATATTCTCGAGTTACGACGGGGATGGCCCTTCCACCCACGTGTTTCTTCAGCGACGTCAGGACTCCTGCCTAGTTGCGAGGGACAACTCTGGATTCTCCTCGAGGCTTGGCAGGGCAATTGTGACGCCTCTCCAGCTGAGGCGGGAGACCAAGTGTCCCTTTCCAAGTGCCACAGGAATCCTGGGACTCCTATCAAGTTTCACGAGGAGTCAGGCATCGTCTCCTTTGGAGGCACTGATCTCCGCGTACCTCTGGAGTTTTCAAAGGATGTGAGGCCTCCGGTCGCGATGAGGTGGGGAACTAGATGTTTCTCTGTGGTCTCCACAGGGGATTCAGACATCCTTTCTTCTTGGGAGATGCAAGACGAGCCTGCATTCAAGTCACTGCAGGGATATCCGGCCTTATTTCGAGTCAGGGCATCGCGGTGTCCATTCCACTTGAGGCCGCAAACTCAGGGTCCCTCTCACATACCTAGAGCTGAGAGAAGCCTCCTCTTGAGGTGCTTGTGGTAAGGTGGTATTCCTCTGGAGTCGAAGCCAGGGACTAACCTCTCATCTCGAGTTGATTTTTGGCCCAAGGAGCTCTTTCATGTTGCTACAGTGAACTCAGGATCCCTCTAGCCTTGAAACAGTGTTCTTGGGGTTTCTCTGGAGTGCCATGAAGGAAATCAAGGCTCCTTTCATGTGTGATGTGCAAGACGGAATTGCTCTGCACGCAGTGCAGGGGAATCGGGCCTCATCTCGCGGCGAGGGGGAAGTCTCATGGTTTTTCTCGAGTTGCGGCGGGAACCTGGGGTATATTCTCGAGTTACGACGGGGATGGCCCTTCCACCCACGTGTTTCTTCAGCGACGTCAGGACTCCTGCCTACTTGCGAGGGACAACTCTGGATTCTCCTCGAGGCTTGGCAGGGCAATTGGGACGCCTCTCCAGCTGAGGCGGGAGACCAAGGGTCCCTTTCCAAGTGCCACAGGAATCCTCGGACTCCTATCAAGTTTCACGAGGAGTCAGGCATCGTCTCCTTTGGAGGCACTGATCTCCGCGTACCTCTGGAGTTTTCAAAGGATGTGAGGCTATCGGTCGCGATGAGGTGGGGAACTAAGTCTTTCTCTGTGCTTTCCACAGGGGATTCAGACATCCTTTCGTCCTGGGAGATGCAAGACGAGCCTGCATTGAAGTCACTGCAGGGATATCCGGCCTTATTTCGAGTCAGGGTATCACGGTGTCCATTCCACTTGAGGCCGCAAACTCAGGGTCCCTCTCACATACCTAGAGCTGAGAGAAGCCTCCTCTTGAGGGGCTTGTGGTAAGGTGGTATTCCTCTGGAGACGAATCCAGGGACTAACCTCTCTTTACGAGTTGATTTTTGGTCCACAGAGTTCTTTCGTGTTGCTACAGTGACCTCAGGATCCCTCTATCCTTGAAACAGTGTTCTTGGGGTTTCTCTGGAGTGCCATCAAGGAAATCAAGGCTCCTTTCATGTGTGATGTGCAAGACGGAATTGCTTTGCACGCAGTACAGGGGAATCGGGCCTCATCTCGCATCGAGGGGGAAGTCTCATGGTTTTTCTCGAGTTGCGGCGGGAACCTGGGGTATATTCTCGAGTTACGACGGGGATGGCCCTTCCACCCACGTGTTTCTTCAGCCACGTCAGGACTCCTGCCTAGTTGCGAGGGACAACTCGGGATTCTCCTCGAGGCTTGGCAGGGCAATTGGAACGCCTCTCCAGCTGAGGCGGGAGACCAAGGGTCCCTTTCCACGTGCCACAGGAATCCTGGGACTCCTATCAAGTTTCACGAGGAGTCAGGCATCGTCTCCTTTGGAGGCACTGATCTCTGAGTACCTCTGGAGTTTTCAAAGGATGTGAGGCCTCCGGTCGCGATGAGGTGGGGAACTAGGTCTTTTTCTGTGGTCTCCACAGGGGATTCAGACATCCTTTCTTCATGGGAGATGCAAGACGAGCCTGCATTCAAGTCACTGCAGGGATATCCGGCCTTATTTCGAGTCAGGGCATCGTGGTGTCCATTCCACTTGAGGACGCAAACTCAGGATACCTCTCACATACCTAGAGCTGAGAGAAGCCTCCTCTTGAGGTGCTTGTGGTACGGTGGTATTCCTCTGGAGTCGAAGCCAGGGACTAACCTCTCATCTCGAGTTGATTTTTGGCCCACGGAGCTCTTTCGTGTTGCTACAGTGACCTCAGGATCCCTCTAGCCTTGAAACAGTGTTCTTGGGGTTTCTCTGGAGTGCCATCAAGGAAATCAAGGCTCCTTTCATGTGTGATGTGCAACACGGAATTGCTCTGCATGCAGTGCAGGGGAATCGGGCCTCATCTCGCGGCGAGGGGGAAGTCTCATGGTTTTTCTCGAGTTGCGGCGGGAACCTGGGGTATATTCTCGAGTTACGACGGGGATGGCCCTTCCACCCACGTGTTTGTTCAGCCACGTCAGGACTCCTGCCTAGTTGCGAGGGACAACTCGGGATTCTCCTCGAGGCTTGGCAGGGCAATTGGGACGCCTCTCCAGCTGAGCCGGGAGACCAAGGGTCCCTTTCCACGTGCCACAAGAATCCTGGGACTCCTATCAAGTTTCACGAGGAGTCAGGCATCGTCTCCTTTGGAGGCACTGATCTCCGCATTCCTCTGGAGTTTTCAAAGGATGTGAGGCCTCCGGTCGCGATGAGGTGGGGAACTAGGTCTTTCTCTGTGGTCTCCACAGGGGATTCAGACATCCTTTCATCTTGGGAGATGGAAGACGAGCCTGCATTCAAGTCACTGCAGGGATATCCGGCTTTATTTCGAGTCAGGGCATCGCGGTGTCCATTCCACTTGAGGCCGCAAACTCAGGATCCCTTTCACATACCTAGAGCTGAGAGAAGCCTCCTCTTGAGGTGCTTGTGGTAAGGTGGTATTCCTCAGGAGTCGAAGCCAGGGACTAACCTCTCATCTCGTGTTGATTCTTGGTCCACGGAGCTCTTTCGTGTTGCCACAGTGACCTCAGGATCCCTCTAGCCTTGAAACAGTGTTCTTGGGGTTTCTCTGGAGTGCCATCAAGGAAATCAAGGCTCCTTTCATGTGTGATGTGCAACACGGAATTGCTCTGCACGCAGTGCAGGGGAATCGGGCCTCATCTCGCGGCGAGGGGGAAGTCTCATGGTTTTTCTCGAGTTGCGGCGGGAACCTGGGGTATATTCTCGAGTTACGACGGGGATGGCCCTTCCACCCACGTGTGTGTTCAGCCATGTCAGGACTCCTGCCTAGTTGCGAGGGACAACTCGGGATTCTCCTCGAGGCTTTGCAGGGCAATTGGGACGCCTCTCCAGCTGAGACGGGAGACCAAGGGTCCCTTTCCACGTGCCACAGGAATCCTGGGTCTCCTATCAAGTTTCACGAGGAGTCAGGCATCGTCTCCTTTGGAGGCACTGATCTCCACATACCTCTGGAGTTTTCAAAGGATTTGAGGCCTCCTGTCGCGATGAGGTGGGGAACTAGGTCTTTCTCTGTGGTCTCCACAGGGGATTCAGACACCCTTTCGTCTTGGGAGATGCAAGACGAGCCTGCATTCCAGTCACTGCAGGGATATCCGGCCTTATTTCGAGTCAGGGCATCGCGGTGTCCATTCCACTTGAGGCCGCAAACTCAGGGTCCCTCTCACATAGCTAGAGCTGAGAGAAGCCTCCTCTTGAGGTGCTTGTGGTAAGGTGGTATTCCTCTGGAGTCGAAGCCAGGGACTAACCTCTCATCTCGAGTTGATTTTTGGTCCACGGAGCTCTTTCGTGTTGCTACAGTGACCTCAGGATCCCTCTAGCCTTGAAACAGTGTTCTTGGGGTTTCTCTGGAGTGCCATGAAGGAAATCAAGGCTCCTTTCATGTGTGATGTGCGACACAGAATTGCTCTGCACGCAGTGCAGGGGAATCGGGCCTCATCTCGCGGCGAGGTGGAAGTCTCATGGTTTTTCTCGAGTTGCGGCGGGAACCTGGGGTATATTCCCGAGTTACGACGGGGATGGCCCTTCCAAACACGTGTTTGTTCAGCCACGTCAGGACTCTTGCCTAGTTGCGAGACACAACTCGGGATTCTCCTCGAGGCTTGGCAAGGCAATTGGGACGCCTCTCCAGCTGAGGCGGGAGGCCAAGGGTCCCTTTTCACGTGCCACAGGAATCCTGGGACTCCTATCAAGTTTCACGAGGAGTCAGGCATCGTCTCCTTTGGAGGCACTGATCTCCGCATACCTCTGGAGTTTTCAAAGATGTGAGGCCTCCGGTCGCGATGAGGTGGCGAACTAGGTCTTACTCTGTGGTCTCCCCAGGGGATTCAGACATCCTTTCTTCTTGGGAGATGCAAGACGAGCCTGCATTCAAGTCACTGCAGGGATATCCAGCCTTATTTCGCGTCAGGGCATCGCGGTGTCCATTCCACTTGAGGCCGCAAACTCAGGGTCCCTCTCACATACCTAGAGCTGAGAGAAGCCTCCTCTTGAGGTGCTTGTGGTAAGGTGGTATTCCTCTGGAGTCGAAGCCAGGGACTAACCTCTCATCTCGAGTTGATTTTTGGCCCACGGAGCTCTTTCGTGTTGCTACAGTGACCTCAGGATCCCTCTAGCCTTGAAACAGTGTTCTTGGGGTTTCTCTGGAGTGCCATCAAGGAAATCAAGGCTCCTTTCATGTGTGATGTGCAACACGGAATTGCTCTGCACGCAGTGCAGGGGAATCGGGCCTCATCTCGCGGCGAGGGGGAAGTCTCATGGTTTTTCTCGAGTTGCGGCGGGAACCTGGGGTATATTCTCGAGTTACGATGGGGATGGCCCTTCCACCCACGTGTTTCTTCAGCGACGTCAGGACTCCTGCCTAGTTGCGAGGGACAACTCTGGATTCTTCTCGAGGCTTGGCAGGGCAATTGGGACGCCTCTCCAGCTGAGGCGGGAGACCAAGTGTCCCTTTCCAAGTGCCACAGGAATCCTGGGACTCCTATCAAGTTTCACGAGGAGTCAGGCATCGTCTCCTTTGGAGGCACTGATCTCCGCGTACCTCTGGAGTTTTCAAAGGATGTGAGGCTATCGGTCGCGATGAGGTGGGGAACTAAGTCTTTCTCTGTGCTTTCCACAGGGGATTCAGACATTCTTTCTTCCTGGGAGATGCAAGACAAGCCTGCATTGAAGTCACTGCAGGGATATCCGGCCTTATTTCGAGTCAGGGCATCGCGGTGTCCATTCCACTTGAGGCCGCAAACTCAGGGTCCCTCTCACATACCTAGAGCTGAGAGAAGCCTCCTCTTGAGGTGCTTGTGGTAAGGTGTTATTCCTCTGGAGACGAATCCAGGGACTAACCTCTCTTTTCGAGTTGATTTTTGGTCCACAGAGTTCTTTCGTGTTGCTACAGTGACCTCAGGATCCCTCTATCCTTGAAACAGTGTTCTTGGGGTTTCTCTGGAGTGCCATCAAGGAAATCAAGGCTCCTTTCATGTGTGATGTGCAACACAGAATTGCTCTGCACGCAGTGCAGGGGAATCGGGCCTCATCTCGCGGCGAGGGGGAAGTCTCATGGTTTTTCTCGAGTTGCGGCGGGAACCTGGGGTATATTCTCGAGTTACGATGGGGATGGCCCTTCCACACACGTGTGTGTTCAGCCATGTCAGGACTCCTGCCTAGTTGCGAGGGACAACTCGGGATTCTCCTCGAGGCTTTGCAGGGCAATTGGGACGCCTCTCCAGCTGAGACGGGAGACCAAGGGTCCCTTTCCACGTGCCACAGGAATCCTGGGTCTCCTATCAAGTTTCACGAGGAGTCAGGCATCGTCTCCTTTGGAGGCACTGATCTCCGCATACCTCTGGAGTTTTCAAAGGATTTGAGGCCTCCTGTCGCGATGAGGTCGGGAACTAGGTCTTTCTCTGTGGTCTCCACAGGGGATTCAGACACCCTTTCGTCTTGGGAGATGCAAGACGAGCCTGCATTCCAGTCACTGCAGGGATATCCGGCCTTATTTCGCGTCAGGGCATCGCGGTGTCCATTCCACTTGAGGCCGCAAACTCAGGGTCCCTCTCACATACCTAGAGCTGAGAGAAGCCTCCTCTTGAGGTGCTTGTGGTAAGGTGGTATTCCTCTGGAGTCGAAGCCAGGGACTAACCTCTCATCTCGAGTTGATTTTTGGTCCACGGAGCTCTTTCGTGTTGCTACAGTGACCTCAGGATCCCTCTAGCCTTGAAACAGTGTTCTTGGGGTTTCTCTGGAGTGCCATGAAGGAAATTAAGGCTCCTTTCATGTGTGATGTGCAACACAGAATTGCTCTGCACGCAGTGCAGGGGAATCGGGCCTCATCTCGCGGCGAGGGGGAAGTCTCATGGTTTTTCTCGAGTTGCGGCGGGAACCTGGGGTATATTCTCGAGTTACGACGGGGATGGCCCTTCCACACACGTGTTTGTTCAGCCACGTCAGGACTCTTGCCTAGTTGCGAGACACAACTCGGGATTCTCCTCGAGGCTTGGCAAGGCAATTGGGACGCCTCTCCAGCTGAGGCGGGAGACCAAGGGTCCCTTTCCACGTGCCACAGGAATCCTGGGACTCCTATCAAGTTTCACAAGGAGTCAGGCATCGTCTCCTATGGAGGCACTGATCTCCGCATACCTCTGGAGTTTTCAAAGGATGTGAGGCCTCCGGTTGCGATGAGGTGAGGAACTAGGTCTTTCTCTGTGGTCTCCACAGGGGATTCAGACATCCTTTCATCTTGGGAGATGCAAGACGAGCCTGCATTCAAGTCACTGCAGGGATATCCAGCCTTATTTCGCGTCAGGGCATCGCGGTGTCCATTCCACTTGAGGCCGCAAACTCAGGGTCCCTCTCACATACCTAGAGCTGAGAGAAGCCTCCTCTTGAGGTGCTTGTGGTATGGTGGTATTCCTCTGGAGTCGAAGCCAGGGACTAACCTCTCATCTCGAGTTGATTTTTGGCCCACGGAGCTCTTTCGTGTTGCTACAGTGACCTCAGGATCCCTCTAGCCTTGAAACAGTGTTCTTGGGGTTTCTCTGGAGTGCCATCAAGGAAATCAAGGCTCCTTTCATGTGTGATGTGCAACACGGAATTGCTCTGCACGCAGTGCAGGGGAATCGGGCCTCATCTCGCGGCGAGGGGGAAGTCTCATGGTTTTTCTCGAGTTGCGGCGGGAACCTGGGGTATATTCTCGAGTTACGACGGGGATGGCCCTTCCACCCACGTGTTTCTTCAGCGACGTCAGGACTCCTGCCTACTTGCGAGGGACAACTCGGGATTCTCCTCGAGGCTTGGCAGGGCAATTGGGACGCCTCTCCAGCTGAGGGGGGAGACCAAGGGTCCCTTTCCAAGTGCCACAGGAATCCTGGGACTCCTATCAAGTTTCACGAGGAGTCAGGCATCGTCTCCTTTGGAGGCACTGATCTCCGCGTACCTCTGGAGTTTTCAAAGGATGTGAGGCTATCGGTCGCGATGAGGTGGGGAACTAAGTCTTTCTCTGTGCTTTCCACAGGGGATTCAGACATCCTTTCGTCCTGGGAGATGCAAGACGAGCCTGCATTCAAGTCACTGCAGGGATATCCGGCCTTATTTCGAGTCAGGGCATCGCGGTGTCCATTCCACTTGAGGCCGCAAACTCAGGGTCCCTCTCACATACCTAGAGCTGAGAGAAGCCTCCTCTTGAGGTGCTTGTGGTAAGGTGGTATTCCTCTGGAGTCGAAGCCAGGGACTAACCTCTCATCTCGAGTTGATTTTTGGCCCACGGAGCTCTTTCGTGTTGCTACAGTGACCTCAGGATCCCTCTATCCTTGAAACAGTGTTCTTGGGGTTTCTCTGGAGTGCCATCAAGGATTTCAAGGCACCTTTCATGTGTGATATGCAAGAAGGAATTGCTCTGCACGCAGTACAGGGGAATCGGGCCTCATCTCGCATCGAGGGGGAAGTCTCATGGTTTTTCTCGAGTTGTTGCGGGAACCTGGGGTATATTCTCGAGTTACGACGGGGATGGCCTTTCCACCCACGTGTTTCTTCAGCCACGTCAGGACTCCTGCCTAGTTGCGAGGGACAACTCGGGATTCTCCTCGAGGCTTGGCAGGGCATTTGGAACGCCTCTCCAGCTGAGGTGGGAGACCAAGGGTCCCTTTCCACGTGCCACAAGAATCCTGGGACTCCTATCAAGTTTCACGAGGAGTCAGGCATCGTCTCCTTTGGAGGCACTGATCTCCGCGTACCTCTGGAGTTTTCAAAGGATGTGAGGCCTCCGGTCGCGATGAGGTGGGGAACTAGGTCTTTCTCTGTGGTCTCCACAGGGGATTCAGACATCCTTTCTTCTTGGGAGATGCAAGACGAGCCTGCATTCCAGTCACTGCAGGGATATCCGGCCTTATTTCGAGTCAGGGCATCGCGGTGTCCATTCCACTTGAGGCCGCAAACTCAGGATCCCTCTCACATACCTAGAGCTGAGAGAAGCCTCCTCTTGAGGTGCTTGTGGTAAGGTGGTATTCCTCAGGAGTCGAAGCCAGGGACTAACCTCTCATCTCGTGTTGACTCTTGGTCCACGGAGCTCTTTCGTGTTGCTACAGTGACCTCAGGATCCCTCTAGCCTTGAAACAGTGTTCTTGGGGTTTCTCTGGAGTGCCATCAAGGAAATCAAGGCTCCTTTCATGTGTGATGTGCAACACGGAATTGCTTTGCATGCAGTGCAGGGGAATCGGGCCTCATCTCGCGGCGAGGGGGAAGTCTCATGGTTTTTCTCGAGTTGCGGCGGGAACCTGGGGTATATTCTCGAGTTACGACGGGGATGGCCCTTCCACACACGAGTGTGTTCAGCCATGTCAGGACTCCTGCCTAGTTGCGAGACACAACTCGGGATTCTCCTCGAGGCTTTGCAGGGCAATTGGGATACCTCTCCAGCTGAGACGGGAGACCAAAGGTCCCTTTCCACGTGCCACAGCAATCCTGGGTCTCCTATCAAGTTTCACGAGGAGTCAGGCATCGTCTCCTTTGGAGGCACTGATCTCCGCATACCTCTGGAGTTTTCAAAGGATTTGAGGCCTCCTGTCGCGATGAGGTGGGGAACTAGGTCTTTCTCTGTGGTCTCCACAGGGGATTCAGACATCCTTTCTTCTTGGGAGATGCAAGACGAGCCTGCATTCCAGTCACTGCAGGGATATCTGGCCTTATTTCGAGTCAGGACATCACGGTGTCCATTCCACTTGAGGCCGCAAACTCAGGGTCCCTCTCACATACCTAGAGCTGAGAGAAGCCTCCTCTTGAGGTGCTTGTGGTAAGGTGGTATTCCTCTGGAGTCGAAGCCAGGGACTAACCTCTCATCTCGAGTTGATTTTTGGCCCACGGAGCTCTTTCGTGTTGCTACAGTGACCTCAGGATCCCTCTAGCCTTGAAACAGTGTTCTTGGGGTTTCTCTGGAGTGCCATCAAGGAAATCAAGGCTCCTTTCATGTGTGATGTGCAAGACGGAATTGCTCTGCACGCAGTACAGGGGAATCGGGCCTCATCTCGCGGCGAGGGGGAAGTCTCGTGGTTTTTCTCGAGTTGCGGCGGGAACTTGGGGTATATTCTCGAGTTACGACGGGGATGGCCCTTCCACCCACGTGTTTCTTCAGCGACGTCAGGACTCCTGCCTAGTTGCGAGGGACAACTCTGGATTCTCCTCGAGGCTTGGCAGGGCAATTGTGACGCCTCTCCAGCTGAGGCGGGAGACCAAGTGTCCCTTTCCAAGTGCCACAGGAATCCTGGGACTCCTATCAAGTTTCACGAGGAGTCAGGCATCGTCTCCTTTGGAGGCACTGATCTCCGCGTACCTCTGGAGTTTTCAAAGGATGTGAGGCCTCCGGTCGCGATGAGGTGGGGAACTAGATGTTTCTCTGTGGTCTCCACAGGGGATTCAGACATCCTTTCTTCTTGGGAGATGCAAGACGAGCCTGCATTCAAGTCACTGCAGGGATATCCGGCCTTATTTCGAGTCAGGGCATCGCGGTGTCCATTCCACTTGAGGCCGCAAACTCAGGGTCCCTCTCACATACCTAGAGCTGAGAGAAGCCTCCTCTTGAGGTGCTTGTGGTAAGGTGGTATTCCTCTGGAGTCGAAGCCAGGGACTAACCTCTCATCTCGAGTTGATTTTTGGCCCAAGGAGCTCTTTCGTGTTGCTACAGTGAACTCAGGATCCCTCTAGCCTTGAAACAGTGTTCTTGGGGTTTCTCTGGAGTGCCATCAAGGAAATCAAGGCTCCTTTCATGTGTGATGTGCAACACGGAATTGCTCTGCACGCAGTGCAGGGGAATCGGGCCTCATCTCGCGGCGAGGGGGAAGTCTCATGGTTTTTCTCGAGTTGCGGCGGGAACCTGGGGTATATTCTCGAGTTACGACGGGGATGGCCCTTCCACCCACGTGTTTCTTCAGCGACGTCAGGACTCCTGCCTAGTTGCGAGGGACAACTCTGGATTCTCCTCGAGGCTTGGCAGGGCAATTGGGACGCCTCTCCAGCTGAGGCGGGAGACCAAGCGTCCCTTTCCAAGTGCCACAGGAATCCTCGGACTCCTATCAACTTTCACGAGGAGTCAGGCATCGTCTCCTTTGGAGGCACTGATCTCCGCGTACCTCTGGAGTTTTCAAAGGATGTGAGGCTATCGGTCGCGATGACGTGGGGAACTAAGTCTTTCTCTGTGCTTTCCACAGGGGATTCAGACATCCTTTCGTCCTGGGAGATGCAAGACGAGCCTGCATTGAAGTCACTGCAGGGATATCCGGCCTTATTTCGAGTCAGGGTATCACGGTGTCCATTCCACTTGAGGCTGCAAACTCAGGGTCCCTCTCACATACCTAGAGCTGAGAGAAGCCTCCTCTTGAGGGGCTTGTGGTAAGGTGGTATTCCTCTGGAGACGAATCCAGGGACTAACCTCTCTTTTCGAGTTGATTTGTGGTCCACAGAGTTCTTTCGTGTTGCTACAGTGACCTCAGGATCCCTCTATCCTTGAAACAGTGTTCTTGGGGTTTCTCTGGAGTGCCATCAAGGAAATCAAGGCTCCTTTCATGTGTGATGTGCAAGACGGAATTGCTTTGCACGCAGTACAGGGGAATCGGGCCTCATCTCGCATCGAGGGGGAAGTCTCATGGTTTTTCTCGAGTTGCGGCGGGAACCTGGGGTATATTCTCGAGTTACGACGGGGATGGCCCTTCCACCCACGTCTTTCTTCAGCGACGTCAGGACTCCTGCCTAGTTGCGAGGGACAACTCGGGATTCTCCTCGAGGCTTTGCAGGGCAATTGGGACGCCTCTCCAGCTGAGACGGGAGACCAAGGGTCCCTTTCCACGTGCCACAGGAATCCTGGGTCTCCTATCAAGTTTCACGAGGACTCAGGCATCGTCTCCTTTGGAGGCACTGATCTCCGCATACCTCTGGAGTTTTCAAAGTATTTGAGGCCTCCTGTCGTGATGAGGTGGGGAACTAGGTCTTTCTCTGTGGTCTCCACAGGGGATTCAGACACCCTTTCGTCTTGGGAGATGCAAGACGAGCCTGCATTCCAGTCACTGCAGGGATATCCGGCCTTATTTCGAGTCAGGGCATCGCGGTGTCCATTCCACTTGAGGCCGCAAACTCAGGGTCCCTCACACATACCTAGAGCTGAGAGAAGCCTCCTCTTGAGGTGCTTGTGGTAAGGTGGTATTCCTCTGGAGTCGAAGCCAGGGACTAACCTCTCATCTCGAGTTGATTTTTGGCCCACGGAGCTCTTTCGTGTTGCTACAGTGACCTCAGGATCCCTCTAGCCTTGAAACAGTGTTCTTGGGGTTTCTCTGGAGTGCCATCAAGGAAATCAAGGCTCCTTTCATGTGTGATGTGCAACACGGAATTGCTCTGCACGCAGTGCAGGGGAATCGGGCCTCATCTCGCGGCGAGGGGGAAGTCTCATGGTTTTTCTCGAGTTGCGGCGGGAACCTGGGGTATATTCTCGAGTTACAATGGGGATGGCCCTTCCACCCACGTGTTTCTTCAGCGACGTCAGGACTCCTGCCTAGTTGCAAGGGACAACTCTGGATTCTCCTCGAGGCTTGGCAGGGCAATTGTGACGCCTCTCCAGCTGAGGCGGGAGACCAAGTGTCCCTTTCCAAGTGCCACAGGAATCCTGGGACTCCTATCAAGTTTCACGAGGAGTCAGGCATCGTCTCCTTTGGAGGCACTGATCTCCGCGTACCTCTGGAGTTTTCAAAGGATGTGAAGCTATCGGTCGAGATGAGGTGGGGAACTAAGTCTTTCTCTGTGCTTTCCACAGGGGATTCAGACATCCTTTCGTCCTGGGAGATGCAAGACGAGCCTGCATTGAAGTCACTGCAGGGATATCCGGCCTTATTTCGAGTCAGGGCATCGCGGTGTCCATTCCACTTGAGGCCGCAAACTCAGGGTCCCTCTCACATACCTAGAGCTGAGAGAAGCCTCCTCTTGAGGTGCTTGTGGTAAGGTGGTATTCCTCAGGAGTCGAAGCCAGGGACTAACCTCTCATCTCGTGTTGATTCTTGGTCCACGGAACTCTTTTGTGTTGCTACAGTGACCTCAGGATCCCTCTAGCCTTGAAACAGTGTTCTTGGGGTTTTTCTAGAGTGCCATCAAGGAAATCAAGGCTCCTTTCACGTGTGATGTGCAACACGGAATTGCTCTGCACGCAGTGCAGGGGAATCGGGCCTCATCTCGCGGCGAGGGGGAAGTCTCATGGTTTTTCTCGAGTTGCAGCGGGAACCTGGGGTATATTCTCGAGTTACGACGGGGATGGCCCTTCCACACCCGTGTGTGTTCAGCCATGTCAGGACTCCTGCCTACTTGCGAGGGACAACTCGGGATTCTCCTCGAGGCTTTGCAGGGCAATTGGGACGCCTCTCCAGCTGAGACGGGAGACCAAGGGTCCCTTTCCACGTGCCACAGGAATCCTGGGTCTCCTATCAAGTTTCACGAGGAGTCAGGCATCGTCTCCTTTGGAGGCACTGATCTCCGCATACCTCTGGAGTTTTCAAAGGATTTGAGGCCTCCTGTCGCGATGAGGTGGAGAACTAGGTCTTTCTCTGTGGTCTCCACAGGGGATTCAGACACCCTTTCGTCTTGGGAGATGCAAGACGAGCCTGCATTCCAGTCACTGCAGGGATATCCGGCCTTATTTCGAGTCAGGGCATCGCGGTGTCCATTCCACTTGAGGCCGCAAACTCAGGGTCCCTCTCACATACCTAGAGCTGAGAGAAGCCTCCTCTTGAGGTGCTTGTGGTAAGGTGGTATTCCTCTGGAGTCGAAGCCAGGGACTAACCTCTCATCTCGAATTGATTTTTGGTCCACGGAGCTCTTTCTTGTGGCTACAGTGACCTCAGGATCCCTCTAGCCTTGAAACAGTGTTCTTGGGGTTTCTCTGGAGTGCCATCAAGGAAATCAAGGCTCCTTTCATGTGTGATGTGCAACACAGAATTGCTCTGCACGCAGTGCAGGGGAATCGGGCCTCATCTCGCGGCGAGGGGGAAGTCTCATGGTTTTTCTCGAGTTGCGGCGGGAACCTGGGGTATATTCTCGAGTTACGACGGGGATGGCCCTTCCACCCACGTGTTTCTTCAGCGACGTCAGGACTCCTGCCTAGTTGCGAGGGACAACTCTGGATTCTCCTCGAGGCTTGGCAGGGCAATTGTGACGCCTCTCCAGCTGAGGCGGGAGACCAAGTATCCCTTTCCAAGTGCCACAGGAATCCTGGGACTCCTATCAAGTTTCACGAGGAGTCAGGCATCGTCTCCTTTGAAGGCACTGATCTCCGCGTACCTCTGGAGTTTTCAAAGGATGTGAGGCCTCCGGTCGCGATGAGGTGGGGAACTAGGTCTTTCTCTGTGGTCTCCACAGGGGATTCAGACATCCTTTCATCTTGGGAGATGTAAGACGAGCCTGCATTCAAGTCACTGCAGGGATATCCAGCCTTATTTCGAGTCAGGGCATCGCGGTGTCCATTCCACTTGAGGCCGCAAACTCAGGGTCCCTCTCACATACCTAGAGCTGAGAGAAGCCTCCTCTTGAGCTGCTTGTGGTAAGGTGGTATTCCTCTGGAGTCGAAGCCAGGGACTAACCTCTCATCTCGAGTTGATTTTTGGCCCACGGAGCTCTTTCGTGTTGCTACAATGACCTCAGGATCCCTCTAGCCTTGAAACAGTGTTCTTGGGGTTTCTCTGGAGTGCCATCAAGGAAATCAAGGCTCCTTTCATGTGTGATGTGCAACACGGAATTGCTCTGCACGCAGTGCAGGGGAATCGGGCCTCATCTCGCGGCGAGGGGGAAGTCTCATGGTTTTTCTCGAGTTGCGGCGGGAACCTGGGGTATATTCTCGAGTTACGACGGGGATGGCCCTTCCACCCACGTGTTTGTTCAGCCACGTCAGGACTCCTGCCTAGTTGCGAGGGACAACTCGGGATTCTCCTCGAGGCTTGGCAGGGCAATTGGGACGCCTCTCCAGCTGAGGCGGGAGACCAAGGGTCCCTTTCCACGTGCCACAAGAATCCTGGGACTCCTATCAAGTTTCACGAGGAGTCAGGCATCGTCTCCTTTGGAGGCACTGATCTCCGCATTCCTCTGGAGTTTTCAAAGGATGTGAGGCCTCCGGTCGCGATGAGGTGGGGAACTAGGTCTTTCTCTGTGGTCTCCACAGGGGATTCAGACATCCTTTCATCTTGGGAGATGCAAGACGAGCCTGCATTCAAGTCACTGCAGGGATATCCGGCTTTATTTCGAGTCAGGGCATCACGGTGTCCATTCCACTTGAGGCCGCAAACTCAGGATCCCTTTCACATACCTAGAGCTGAGAGAAGCCTCCTCTTGAGGTGCTTGTGGTAAGGTGGTATTCCT
Organism: Cervus elaphus; assembly: GCF_910594005.1. Classification (NCBI taxonomy): domain Eukaryota; kingdom Metazoa; phylum Chordata; class Mammalia; order Artiodactyla; family Cervidae; genus Cervus; species Cervus elaphus. The sequence goes on from NC_057846.1 coordinate 1,722,735, forward strand.
CAGGAGTCGAAGCCAGGGACTAACCTCTCATCTCGTGTTGATTCTTGGTCCACGAAGCTCTTTCGTGTTGCCACAGTGACCTCAGGATCCCTCTATCCTTGAAACAGTGTTCTTGGGGTTTCTCTGGAGTGCCATCAAGGAAATCAAGGCTCCTTTCATGTGTGATGTGCAACACGGAATTGCTCTGCACGCAGTGCAGGGGAATCGGGCCTCATCTCGCGGCGAGGGGGAAGTCTCATGGTTTTTCTCGAGTTGCGGCGGGAACCTGGGGTATATTCTCGAGTTACAACGGGGATGGCCCTTCCACACACGTGTTTGTTCAGCCATGTCAGGACTCCTGCCTACTTGCGAGGGACAACTCGGGATTCTCCTCGAGGCTTTGCAGGGCAATTGGGACGCCTCTCCAGCTGAGACGGGAGACCAAGGGTCCCTTTCCACGTGCCACAGGAATCCTGGGTCTCCTATCAAGTTTCACGAGGAGTCAGGCATCGTCTCCTTTGGAGGCACTGATCTCCACATACCTCTGGAGTTTTCAAAGGATTTGAGGCCTCCTGTCGCGAAGAGGTGGGGAACTAGGTCTTTCTCTGTGGTCTCCACAGGGGATTCAGACACCCTTTCGTCTTGGGAGATGCAAGACGAGCCTGCATTCCAGTCACTGCAGGGATATCCGGCCTTATTTCGAGTCAGGGCATCGCGGTGTCCATTCCACTTGAGGCCGCAAACTCAGGGTCCCTCTCACATAGCTAGAGCTGAGAGAAGCCTCCTCTTGAGGTGCTTGTGGTAAGGTGGTATTCCTCTGGAGTCGAAGCCAGGGACTAACCTCTCATCTCGAGTTGATTTTTGGTCCACGGAGCTCTTTCGTGTTGCTACAGTGACCTTAGGATCCCTCTAGCCTTGAAACAGTGTTCTTGGGGTTTCTCTGGAGTGCCATGAAGGAAATCAAGGCTCCTTTCATGTGTGATGTGCAACACAGAATTGCTCTGCACGCAGTGCAGGGGAATCGGGCCTCATCTCGCGGCGAGGGGGAAGTCTCATGGTTTTTCTCGAGTTGCGGCGGGAACCTGGGGTATATTCTCGAGTTACGACGGGGATGGCCCTTCCACCCACGTGTTTGTTCAGCCACGTCAGGACTCTTGCCTAGTTGCGAGACACAACTCGGGATTCTCCTCGAGGCTTGGCAAGGCAATTGGGACGCCTCTCCAGCTGAGGCGGGAGACCAAGGGTCCCTTTTCACGTGCCACAGGAATCCTGGGACTCCTATCAAGTTTCACGAGGAGTCAGGCATCGTCTCCTTTGGAGGCACTGATCTCCGCATACCTCTGGAGTTTTCAAAGATGTGAGGCCTCCGGTCGCGATGAGGTGGCGAACTAGGTCTTACTCTGTGGTCTCCCCAGGGGATTCAGACATCCTTTCATCTTGGGAGATGCAAGACGAGCCTGCATTCAAGTCACTGCAGGGATATCCAGCCTTATTTCGCGTCAGGGCATCGCGGTGTCCATTCCACTTGAGGCCGCAAACTCAGGGACCCTCTCACATACCTAGAGCTGAGAGAAGCCTCCTCTTGAGGTGCTTGTGGTAAGGTGGTATTCCTCTGGAGTCGAAGCCAGGGACTAACCTCTCATCTCGAGTTGATTTTTGGCCCACGGAGCTCTTTCGTGTTGCTACAGTGACCTCAGGATCCCTCTAGCCTTGAAACAGTGTTCTTGGGGTTTCTCTGGAGTGCCATCAAGGAAATCAAGGCTCCTTTCATGTGTGATGTGCAACACGGAATTGCTCTGCACGCAGTGCAGGGGAATCGGGCCTCATCTCGCGGCGAGGGGGAAGTTTCATGGTTTTTCTCGAGTTGCGGCGGGAACCTGGGGTATATTCTCGAGTTACGACGGGGATGGCCCTTCCACCCACGTGTTTCTTCAGCGACGTCAGGACTCCTGCCTAGTTGCGAGGGACAACTCTGGATTCTTCTCGAGGCTTGGCAGGGCAATTGGGACGCCTCTCCAGCTGAGGCGGGAGACCAAGTGTCCCTTTCCAAGTGCCACAGGAATCCTGGGACTCCTATCAAGTTTCACGAGGAGTCAGGCATCGTCTCCTTTGGAGGCACTGATCTCCGCGTACCTCTGGAGTTTTCAAAGGATGTGAGGCTATCGGTCGCGATGAGGTGGGGAACTAAGTCTTTCTCTGTGCTTTCCACAGGGGATTCAGACATCCTTTCTTCCTGGGAGATGCAAGACAAGCCTGCATTGAAGTCACTGCAGGGATATCCGGCCTTATTTCGAGTCAGGGCATCGAGGTGTCCATTCCACTTGAGGCCGCAAACTCAGGGTCCCTCTCACATACCTAGAGCTGAGAGAAGCCTCCTCTTGAGGTGCTTGTGGTAAGGTGTTATTCCTCTGGAGACGAATCCAGGGACTAACCTCTCTTTTCGAGTTGATTTTTGGTCCACAGAGTTCTTTCGTGTTGCTACAGTGACCTCAGGATCCCTCTATCCTTGAAACAGTGTTCTTGGGGTTTCTCTGGAGTGCCATCAAGGAAATCAAGGCTCCTTTCATGTGTGATGTGCAACACAGAATTGCTCTGCCCGCAGTGCAGGGGAATCGGGCCTCATCTCGCGGCGAGGGGGAAGTCTCATGGTTTTTCTCGAGTTGCGGCGGGAACCTGGGGTATATTCTCGAGTTACGATGGGGATGGCCCTTCCACACACGTGTGTGTTCAGCCATGTCAGGACTCATGCCTAGTTGCGAGGGACAACTCGGGATTCTCCTCGAGGCTTTGCAGGGCAATTGGGACGCCTCTCCAGCTGAGACGGGAGACCAAGGGTCCCTTTCCACGTGCCACAGGAATCCTGGGTCTCCTATCAAGTTTCACGAGGAGTCAGGCATCGTCTCCTTTGGAGGCACTGATCTCCGCATACCTCTGGAGTTTTCAAAGGATTTGAGGCCTCCTGTCGCGATGAGGTCGGGAACTAGGTCTTTCTCTGTGGTCTCCACAGGGGATTCAAATACCCTTTCGTCTTGGGAGATGCAAGACGAGCCTGCATTCCAGTCACTGCAGGGATATCCGGCCTTATTTCGCGTCAGGGCATCGCGGTGTCCATTCCACTTGAGGCCGCAAACTCAGGGTCCCTCTCACATACCTAGAGCTGAGAGAAGCCTCCTCTTGAGGTGCTTGTGGTAAGGTGGTATTCCTCTGGAGTCGAAGCCAGGGACTAACCTCTCATCTCGAGTTGATTTTTGGCCCACGGAGCTCTTTCGTGTTGCTACAGTGACCTCAGGATCCCTCTATCCTTTAAACAGTGTTCTTGGGGTTTCTCTGGAGTGCCATCAAGGAAATCAAGGCTCCTTTCATGTGTGATATGCAAGAAGGAATTGCTCTGCACGCAGTACAGGGGAATCGGGCCTCATCTCGCATCCAGGGGGAAGTCTCATGGTTTTTCTCGAGTTGCGGCGGGAACCTGGGGTATATTCTCAAGTTACGACGGGGATAGCCTTTCCACCCACGTGTTTCTTCAGCCACGTCAGGACTCCTGCCTAGTTGCGAGGGACAACTCGGGATTCTCCTCGAGGCTTGGCAGGGCATTTGGAACGCCTCTCCAGCTGAGGTGGGAGACCAAGGGTCCCTTTCCACGTGCCACAAGAATCCTGGGACTCCTATCAAGTTTCACGAGGAGTCAGGCATCGTCTCCTTTGGAGGCACTGATCTCCGCATACCTCTGGAGTTTTCAAAGGATGTGAGGCCTCCGGTCGCGATGAGGTGGGGAACTAGGTGTTTCTCTGTGGTCTCCACAGGGGATTCAGACATCCTTTCTTCTTGGGAGATGCAAGACGAGCCTGCATTCAAGTCACTGCAGGGATATCCGGCCTTATTTCGAGTCAGGGCATCGCGGTGTCCATTCCACTTGAGGCCGCAAACTCAGGGTCCCTCTCACATACCTAGAGCTGAGAGAAGCCTCCTCTTGAGGTGCTTATGGTAAGGTGGTATTCCTCAGGAGTCGAAGCCAGGGACTAACCTCTCATCTAGTGTTGATTCTTGGTCCACGGAGCTCTTTCGTGTTGCTACAGTGACCTCAGGATCCCTCTAGCCTTGAAACAGTGTTCTTGGGGTTTCTCTGGAGTGCCATCAAGGAAATCAAGGGTCCTTTCATGTGTGATGTGCAAGACGGAATTGCTCTGCATGCAGTACAGGGGAATCGGGCCTCATCTCGCATCGAGGGGGAAGTCTCATGGTTTTTCTCGAGTTGCGGCGGGAACCTGGGGTATATTCTCGAGTTACAACGGGGATGGCCCTTCCACCCACGTGTTTGTTCAGCCACGTCAGGACTCCTGCCTAGTTGCGAGGGACAACTCGGGATTCTCCTCGAGGCTTGGCAGGGCAATTGGAACGCCTCTCCAACTGAGGCGGGAGACCAAGAGTCCCTTTCCACGTGCCACAAGAATCCTGGGACTCCTATCAAGTTTCACGAGGAGTCAGGCATCGTCTCCTTTGGAGGCACTGATCTCCGCGTACCTCTGGAGTTTTCAAAGGATGTGAGGCCTCCGCTCGCGATGAGGTGGGGAACTAGGTGTTTCTCTGTGGTCTCCACAGGGGATTCAGACACCCTTTCATCTTGGGAGATGCAAGACGAGCCTGCATTCAAGTCACTGCAGGGATATCCAGCCTTATTTCACGTCAGGGCATCGCGGTGTCCATTCCACTTGAGGCCGCAAACTCAGTGTCCCTCTCACATACCTAGAGCTGAGAGAACCCTCCTCTTGAGGTGCTTGTGGTAAGGTGGTATTCCTCTGGAGACGAATTCAGGGACTAACCTCTCTTTTCGAGTTGATTTTTGGTCCACAGAGTTCTTTCGTGTTGCTACAGTGACCTCAGGATCCCTCTATCCTTGAAACAGTGTTCTTGGGGTTTCTCTGGAGTGCCATCAAGGAAATCAAGGCTCCTTTCATGTGTGATGTGCAAGACCGAATTGCTCTGCACGCAGTACAGGGGAATCGGGCCTCATCTCGCATCGAGGGGGAAGTCTCATGGTTTTTCTCGAGTTGCGGCGGGAACCTGGGGTATATTCTCGAGTTACGACAGGGATGGCCCTTCCACCCACGTGTTTGTTCAGCCATGTCAGGACTCCTGCCTAGTTGCGAGGGACAACTCGGGATTCTCCTCGAGGCTTGGCAGGGCAATTGGAACGCCTCTCCAGCTGAGACGGGAGACCAAGAGTCCCTTTCCACGTGCCACAGGAATCCTGGGACTCCTATCAAGTTTCACGAGGAGTCAGGCATCGTCTCCTTTGGAGGCACTGATCTCCGCGTACCTCTGGAGTTTTCAAAGGATGTGAGGCTATCGGTCGCGATGAGGTGGGGAACTAAGTCTTTCTCTGTGCTTTCCACAGGGGATTCAGACATCCTTTCGTCCTGGGAGATGCAAGACGAGCCTGCATTGAAGTCACTGCAGGGATATCCGGCCTTATTTCGAGTCAGGGCATCGCGGTGTCCATTCCACTTGAGGCCGCAAACTCAGGGTCCCTCTCACATACCTAGAGCTGAGAGAAGCCTCCTCTTGAGGTGCTTGTGGTAAGGTGGTATTCCTCTGGAGACGAATCCAGGGACTAACCTCTCTTTTCGAGTTGATTTTTGGTCCACAGAGTTCTTTCGTGTTGCTACAGTGACCTCAGGATCCCTCTAGCCTTGAAACAGTGTTCTTGGGGTTTCTCTGGAGTGCCATCAAGGAAATCAAGGCTCCTTTCATGTGTGATGTGCAAGACGGAATTGCTCTGCACGCAGTACAGGGGAATCGGGCCTCATCTCGCATCGAGGGGGAAGTCTCATGGTTTTTCTCGAGTTGCGACGGGAACCTGGGGTATATTCTCGAGTTACGACGGGGATGGCTCTTCCACCCACGTGTTTGTTCAGCCACGTCAGGACTCCTGCCTAGTTGCGAGGGACAACTCGGGATTCTCCTCGAGGCTTGGCAGGGCAATTGGAACGCCTCTGCAGCTGAGGCGGGAGACCAAGGGTCCCTTTCCACGTGCCACAGGAATCCTGGGTCTCCTATCAAGTTTCACGAGGAGTCAGGCATCGTCTCCTTTGGAGGCACTGATCTCCGCATACCTCTGGAGTTTTCAAAGGATGTGAGGCCTCCTGTCGCGATGAGGTGGGGAACTAGGTCTTTCTCTGTGGTCTCCACAGGGGATTCAGACACCCTTTCGTCTTGGGAGATGCAAGACGAGCCTGCATTCCAGTCACTGCAGGGATATCCGGCCTTATTTCGAGTCAGGGCATCGCGGTGTCCATTCCACTTGAGGCCGCAAACTCAGGGTCCCTCTCACATACCTAGAGCTGAGAGAAGCCTCCTCTTGAGGTGCTTGTGGTAAGGTGGTATTCCTCTGGAGTCGAAGCCAGGGACTAACCTCTCATCTCGAGTTGATTTTTGGTCCACGGAGCTCTTTCGTGTTGCTACAGTGACCTCAGGATCCCTCTAGCCTTGAAACAGTGTTCTTGGGGTTTCTCTGGAGTGCCATCAAGGAAATCAAGGCTACTTTCATGTGTGATGTGCAACACGGAATTGCTCTGCACACAGTGCAGGGGAATCGGGCCTCATCTCGCGGCGAGGGGGAAGTCTCATGGTTTTTCTCGAGTTGCGGCGGGAACCTGGGGTATATTCTCGAGTTACGACGGGGATGGCACTTCCAAACACGTGTTTGTTCAGCCACGTCAGGACTGTTGCCTAGTTGCGAGACACAACTCGGGATTTTCCTCGAGGCTTGGCAAGGCAATTGGGACGCCTCTCCAGCTGAGGCGGGAGACCAAGGGTCCCTTTCCGCGTGCCACAGGAATCCTGGGACTCCTATCAAGTTTCACGAGGAGTCAGGCATCGTCTCCTTTGGAGGCACTGATCTCCGCGTACCTCTGGAGTTTTCAAAGGATGTGAGGCCTCTGGTCGCGATGAGGTGGGGATCTAGGTCTTTCTCTGTGGTCTCCACAGGGGATTCAGACATCCTTTCATCCTGGGAGATGCAAGACGAGCCTGCATTCAAGTCACTGCAGGGATATCCAGCCTTATTTCGCGTCAGGGCATCGCGGTGTCCATTCCACTTGAGGCCGCAAACTCAGGGTCCCTCTCACATACCTAGAGCTGAGAGAAGCCTCCTCTTGAGGTGCTTGTGGTAAGGTGGTATTCCTCTGGAGTCGAAGCCAGGGACTAACCTCTCATCTCGAGTTGATTTTTGGCCCACGGAGCTCTTTCGTGTTGCTACAGTGACCACAGGATCCCTCTAGCCTTGAAACAGTGTTCTTGGGGTTTCTCTGGAGTGCCATCAAGGAAATCAAGGCTCCTTTCATGTGTGATGTGCAACACGGAATTGCTCTGCACGCAGTGCAGGGGAATCGGGCCTCATCTCGCGGCGAGGGGGAAGTCTCATGGTTTTTCTCGAGTTGCGGCGGGAACCTGGGGTATATTCTCGAGTTACGACGGGGATGGCCCTTCAACCCACGTGTTTCTTCAGTGACGTCAAGACTCCTGCCTAGTTGCGAGGGACAACTCTGGATTCTCCTCGAGGCTTGCCAGGGCAATTGGGACGCCTCTCCAGCTGAGGCGGGAGACCAAGTGTCCCTTTCCAAGTGCCACAGGAATCCTGGGACTCCTATCAAGTTTCACGAGGAGTCAGGCATCGTCTCCTTTGGAGGCACTGATCTCCGCGTACCTCTGGAGTTTTCAAAGGATGTGAGGCTATCGGTCGCGATGAGGTGGGGAACTAAGTCTTTCTCTGTGCTTTCCACAGGGGATTCAGACATCCTTTCGTCCTGGGAGATGCAAGACGAGCCTGCATTGAAGTCACTGCAGGGATATCCGGCCTTATTTCGAGTCAGGGCATCGCGGTGTCCATTCCACTTGAGGCCGCAAACTCAGGGTCCCTCTCACATACCTAGAGCTGAGAGAAGCCTCCTCTTGAGGTGCTTGTGGTAAGGTGGTATTCCTCTGGAGACGAATCCAGGGACTAACCTCTCTTTTCGAGTTGATTTTTGGTCCACAGAGTTCTTTCGTGTTGCTACAATGACCTCAGGATCCCTCTATCCATGAAACAGTGTTCTTGGGGTTTCTCTGGAGTGCCATCAAGGAAATCAAGGCTCCTTTCATGTGAGATGTGCAAGACGGAATTGCTCTGCACGCAGTACAGGGGAATCGGGCCTCATCTCGCATCGAGGGGGAAGTCTCATGGTTTTTCTCGAGTTGCGGCGGGAACCTGGGGTATATTCTCGAGTTACGACGGGGATGGCCCTTCCACCCACGTGTTTGTTCAGCCACGTCAGGACTCCTGCCTAGTTGCGAGACACAACTCGGGATTCTCCTCGAGGCTTGGCAGGGCAATTGGAACGCCTCTCCAGCTGAGGCGGGAGACCAAGGGTCCCTTTCCACGTGCCACAAGAATCCTGGGACTCCTATCAATTTTCACGAGGAGTCAGGCATCGTCTCCTTTGGAGGCACTGATCTCCACGTACCTCTGGAGTTTTCAAAGGATGTGAGGACTCTGGTCGCGATGAGGTGGGAAACTAGGTGTTTCTCTGTGGTCTCCACAGGGGATTCAGACATCATTTCTTCTTGGGAGATGCAAGACGAGCCTGCATTCAAGTCACTGGAGGGATATCCGGCCTTATTTCGAGTCAGGGCATCGCGGTGTCCATTCCACTTGAGGCCGCACACTCGGGATCCCTCTCACATACCTAGAGCTGAGAGAAGCCTCCTCTTGAGGTGCTTGTGGTAAGGTGGTATTCCTCAGGAGTCGAAGCCAGGGACTAACCTCTCATCTCGTGTTGATTCTTGGTCCACGGAGCTCTTTCGTGTTGCTACAGTGACCTCAGGATCCCTCTATCCTTGAAACAGTGTTCTTGGGGTTTCTCTGGAGTGCCATGAAGGAAATCAAGGCTCCTTTCATGTGTGATGTGCAACACGGAATTGCTCTGCACGCAGTGCAGGGGAATCGGGCCTCATCTCGCGGCGAGGGGGAAGTCTCATGGTTTTTCTCGAGTTGCGGCGGGAACCTGGGGTATATTCTCGAGTTACGACGGGGAAGGCCCTTCCACACACGTGTGTGTTCAGCCATGTCAGGACTCCTGCCTAGTTGCGAGGGACAACTCGGGATTCTCCTCGAGGCTTTGCAGGGCAATTGGGACGCCTCTCCAGCTGAGACGGGAAACCAAGGGTCCCTTTCCACGTGCCACAGGAATCCTGGGTCTCCTATCAAGTTTCACGAGGAGTCAGGCATCGTCTCCTTTGGATGCACTGATCTCCGCATACCTCTGGAGTTTTCAAAGGATTTGAGGCCTCCTGTCGCGATGAGGTGGGGAACTAGGTCTTTCTCTGTGGTCTCCACAGGGGATTCAGACACCCTTTCGTCTTGGGAGATGCAAGACGAGCCTGCATTCCAGTCACTGCAGGGATATCCGGCCTTATGTCGAGTCAGGGCATCGCGGTGTCCATTCCACTTGAGGCCGCAAACTCAGGGTCCCTCTCACATACCTAGAGCTGAGAGAAGCCTCCTCTTGAGGTGCTTGTGGTAAGGTGGTATTCCTCTGGAGTCGAAGCCAGGGACTAACCTCTCATCTCGAGTTGATTTTGGGTCCACGGAGCTCTTTCCTGTTGCTACAGTGACCTCAGGATCCCTCTAGCCTTGAAACAGTGTTCTTGTGGTTTCTCTGGAGTGCCATCAAGACATCAAGGCTCCTTTCATGTGTGATGTGCAACACGGAATTGCTCTGCACACAGTGCAGGGGAATCGGGCCTCATCTCGCGGCGAGGGGGAAGTCTCATGGTTTTTCTCGAGTTGCGGCGGGAACCTGGGGTATATTCTCGAGTTACGACGGGGATGGCCCTTCCACACACGTGTTTGTTCAGCCACGTCAGGACTCTTGCCTAGTTGCGAGACACAACTCGGGATTCTCCTCGAGGCTTGGCAAGGCAATTGGGACGCCTCTCCAGCTGAGGCGGGAGACCAAGGGTCCCTTTCCACGTGCCACAGGAATCCTGGGACTCCTATCAAGTTTCACGAGGAGTCAGGCATCGTCTCCTTTGGAGGCACTGATCTCCACGTACCTCTGGAGTTTTCAAAGGATGTGAGGCTATCGGTCGCGATGAGGTGGGGAACTAAGTCTTTCTCTGTGCTTTCCACAGGGGATTCAGACATCCTTTCGTCCTGGGAGATGCAAGACGAGCCTGCATTGAAGTCACTGCAGGGATATCCGGCCTTATTTCGAGTCAGGGCATCGCGGTGTCCATTCCACTTGAGGCCGCAAACTCAGGGTCCCTCTCACATACCTAGAGCTGAGAGAAGCCTCCTCTTGAGGTGCTTGTGGTAAGGTGGTATTCCTCTGGAGACGAATCCAGGGACTAACCTCTCTTTTCGAGTTTATTTTTGGTCCACAGAGTTCTTTCGTGTTGCTACAGTGACCTCAGGATCCCTCTATCCTTGAAACAGTGTTCTTGGGGTTTCTCTGGAGTGCCATCAAGGAAATCAAGGCTCCTTTCATGTGTGATGTGCAACACGGAATTGCTCTGCACGCAGTACAGGGGAATTGGGCCTCATCTCACATCGAGGGGGAAGTCTCATGGTTTTTCTCGAGTTGCGGCGGGAACCTGGGGTATATTCTCGAGTTACGACGGGGATGGCCCTTCCACTCACGTGTTTGTTCAGCCACGTCAGGACTCCTGCCTAGTTGCGAGGGACAACTCGGGATTCTCCTCGAGGCTTGGCAGGGCAATTGGAACGCCTCTCCAGCTGAGGCGGGAGACCAAGGGTCCCTTTCCACGTGCCACAGGAATCCTGGGTCTCTTATCAAGTTTCACGAGGAGTCAGGCATCGTCTCCTTTGGAGGCACTGATCTCCGCATACCTCTGGAGTTTTCAAAGGATTTGAGGCCTCCTGTCGCGATGAGGTGGGGAACTAGGTCTTTCTCTGTGGTCTCCACAGGGGATTCAGACACCGTTTCGTCTTGGGAGATGCAAGACGAGCCTGCATTCCAGTCACTGCAGGGATATCCGGCCTTATGTCGAGTCAGGGCATCGCGGTGTCCATTCCACTTGAGGCCGCAAACTCAGGGTTCCTCTCACATACCTAAAGCTGAGAGAAGCCTCCTCTTGAGGTGCTTGTGGTAAGGTGGTATTCCTCTGGAGTCGAAGCCAGGGACTAACCTCTCATCTCGAGTTGATTTTTGGTCCACGGAGCTCTTTCGTGTTGCTACAGTGACCTCAGGATCCCTCTAGCCTTGAAACAGTGTTCTTGGGGTTTCTCTGGAGTGCCATCAAGGAAATCAAGGCTCCTTTCATGTGTGATGTGCAACACGGAATTGCTCTGCACACAGTGCAGGGGAATCGGGCCTCATCTCGCGGCGAGGGGGAAGTCTCATGGTTTTTCTCGAGTTGCGGCGGGAACCTGGGGTATATTCTCGAGTTACGACGGGGATGGCCTTTCCACACACGTGTTTGTTCAGCCACGTCAGGACTGTTGCCTAGTTGCGAGACACAACTCGGGATTCTCCTCGAGGCTTGGCAAGGCAATTGGGACGCATCTCCAGCTGAGGCGGGAGACCAAGGGTCCCTTTCCGCGTGCCACAGGAATCCTGGGACTCCTATCAAGTTTCACGAGGAGTCAGGCATCGTCTCCTTTGGAGGCACTGATCTCCGCATACCTCTGGAGTTTTCAAAGGATGTGAGGCCTCTGGTCGCGATGAGGTGGGGATCTAGGTCTTTCTCTGTGGTCTCCACAGGGGATTCAGACATCCTTTCATCTTGGGAGATGCAAGACGAGCCTGCATTCCAGTCACTGCAGGGATATCCAGCCTTATTTCGCGTCAGGGCATCGCGGTGTCCATTCCACTTGAGGCCGCAAACTCAGGGTCCCTCTCACATACCTAGAGCTGAGAGAAGCCTCCTCTTGAGGTGCTTGTGGTAAGGTGGTATTCCTCTGGAGTCGAAGCCAGGGACTAACCTCTCATCTCGAGTTGATTTTTGGCCCACGGAGCTCTTTCGTGTTGCTACAGTGACCTCAGGATCCCTCTAGCCTTGAAACAGTGTTCTTGGGGTTTCTCTGGAGTGCCATCAAGGAAATCAAGGCTCCTTTCATGTGTGATGTGCAACACGGAATTGCTCTGCACGCAGTGCAGGGGAATCGGGCCTCATCTCGCGGCGAATGGGAAGTCTCATGGTTTTTCTCGAGTTGTGGCGGGAACCTGGGGTATATTCTCGAGTTACGACGGGGATGGCCCTTCCACCCACGTGTTTCTTCAGCGACGTCAGGACTCCTGCCTAGTTGCGAGGGACAACTCTGGATTCTCCTCGAGGCTTGGCAGGGCAATTGGGACGCCTCTCCAGCTGAGGCGGGAGACAAAGGGTCCCTTTCCAAGTGCCACAGAAATCCTGGGACTCCTATCAATTTTCACGAGGAGTCAGGCATCGTCTCCTTTGGAGGCACTGATCTCCGCGTACCTCTGGAGTTTTCAAAGGATGTGAGGCTATCGGTCGCGATGAGGTGGGGAACTAAGTCTTTCTCTGTGCTTTCCACAGGGGATTCAGACATCCTTTCATCCTGGGAGATGCAAGACGAGCCTGCATTGAAGTCACTGCAGGGATATCCGGCCTTATTTCGAGTCAGGGCATCGCGGTGTCCATTCCACTTGAGGCCGCAAACTCAGGGTCCCTCTCACATACCTAGAGCTGAGAGAAGCCTCCTCTTGAGGTGCTTGTGGTAAGGTGGTATTCCTCTGGAGACGAATCCAGGGACTAACCTCTCTTTTCGAGTTGATTTTTGGTCCACAGAGTTCTTTCGTGTTGCTACAGTGACCTCAGGATCCCTCTATCCTTGAAACAGTGTTCTTGGGGTTTCTCTGGAGTGCCATCAAGGAAATCAAGGCTCCTTTCATGTGTGATGTGCAAGACGGAATTGCTCTGCACGCAGTACAGGGGAATCGGGCCTCATCTCGCATCGAGGGGGAAGTCTCATGGTTTTTCTCGAGTTGCGGCGGGAACCTGGGGTATATTCTCGAGTTACGACGGAGATGGCCCTTCCACGCACGTGTTTCTTCAGCGACGTCAGGACTCCTGCCTACTTGCGAGGGACAACTCGGGATTCTCCTCGAGGCTTGGCAGGGCAATTGGAACGCCTCTCCAGCTGAGGCGGGAGACCAAGGGTCCCTTTCCACGTTCCACAAGAATCCTGGGACTCCTATCAAGTTTCACGAGGAGTCAGGCATCGTCTCCTTTGGAGGCACTGATCTCCGCGTACCTCTGGAGTTTTCAAAGGATGTGAGGCTATCGGTCGCGATGAGGTGGGGAACTAGGTCTTTCTCTGTGGTCTCCACAGGGGATTCAGACATCCTTTCTTCTTGGGAGATGCAAGACGAGCCTGCATTCAAGTCACTGCACGGATATCCGGCATTATTTCGAGTCAGGGCATCGCGGTGTCCATTCCACTTGAGGCCGCAAACTCAGGATCCCTCTCACATACCTAGAGCTGAGAGAAGCCTCCTCTTGAGGTGCTTGTGGTAAGGTGGTATTCCTCAGGAGTCGAAGCCAGGGACTAACCTCTCATCTCGTGTTGATTCTTGGTCCACGGAGCTCTTTCGTGTTGCTACAGTGACCTCAGGATCCCTCTAGCCTTGAAACAGTGTTCTTGGGGTTTCTCTGGAGTGCCATCAAGGAAATCAAGGCTCCTTTCATGTGTGATGTGCAACACGGAATTGCTCTGCACGCAGTGCAGGGGAATCGGGCCTCATCTCGCGGCGAGGGGGAAGTCTCATGGTTTTTCTCGAGTTGCGGTGGGAACCTGGGGTATATTCTCGAGTTACGACGGGGATGGCCCTTCCACACACGTGTGTGTTCAGCCATGTCAGGACTCCTGCCTAGTTTCGAGGGACAACTCGGGATTCTCCTCGAGGCTTTGCAGGGCAATTGGGACGCCTCTCCAGCTGAGACGGGAGACCAAGGTTCCCTTTCCACGTGCCACAGGAATCCTGGGTCTCCTATCAAGTTTCACGAGGAGTCAGGCATCGTCTCCTTTGGAGGCACTGATCTCCGCATACCCTTGGAGTTTTCACAGGATTTGAGGCCTCCTGTCGCGATGAGGTGGGGAACTAGGTCTTTCTCTGTGGTCTCCACAGGGGATTCAGACAACCTTTCGCCTTGGGACATGCAAGACGAGCCTGCATTCCAGTCACTGCTGGGATATCCGGCCTTATTTCGAGTCAGGGCATCGCGGTGTCCATTCCACTTGAGGCCGCAAGCTCAGGGTCCCTCTCACATACCTAGAGCTGAGAGAAGCCTCCTCTTGAGGTGCTTGTGGTAAGGTGGTATTCCTCTGGAGTCGAAGACAGGGACTAACCTCTCATCTCGAGTTGATTTTTGGTCCACGGAGCTCTTTCGTGTTGCTACAGTGACCTCAGGATCCCTCTAGCCTTGAAACAGTGTTCTTGGGGTTTCTCTGCAGTGCCATGAAGGAAATCAAGGCTCCTTTCATGTGTGATGTGCAACACAGAATTGCGCTGCACGCAGTGCAGGGGAATCGGGCCTCATCTCGCGGCGAGGGGGCAGTCTCATGGTTTTTCTCGAGTTGCGGCGGGAACCTGGGATATATTCTCGAGTTACGACGGGGATGGCCCTTCCACACACGTGTTTGTTCAGCCACGTCAGGACTCCTGCCTAGTTGCGAGACACAACTCGGGATTCTCCTCGAGGCTTGGCAGGGCAATTGGGACGCCTCTCCAGCTGAGGCGGGAGACCAAGGGTCCCTTTCCACGTGCCACAGGAATCTTGGGACTCCTATCAAGTTTCACGAGGAGTCAGGCATCGTCTCCTTTGGAGGCACTGATCTCCGCATACCTCTGGAGTTTTCAAAGGATGTGAGGCCTCCGGTCGCGATGAGGTGGGGAACTAGGTCTTTCTCTGTGGTCTCCACAGGGGATTCAGACATCCTTTCATCTTGGGAGATGCAAGACGAGCCTGCATTCAAGTCACTGCAGGGATATCCAGCCTTATTTCGCGTCAGGGCATCGCGGTGTCCATTCCACTTGAGGCCGCAAACTCAGGGTCCCTCTCACATACCTAGAGCTGAGAGAAGCCTCCTCTTGAGGTGCTTGTGGTAAGGTGGTATTCCTCTGGAGTCGAAGCCAGGGACTAACCTCTCATCTCGAGTTGATTTTTGGTCCACGGAGCTCTTTCCTGTTGCTACAGTGACCTCAGGATCCCTCTAGCCTTGAAACAGTGTTCTTGGGGTTTCTCTGGAGTGCCATCAAGGAAATCAAGGCTCCTTTCATGTGTGATGTGCAACACGGAATTGCTCTGCATGCAGTGCAGGGGAATCGGGCCTCATCTCGGGGCGAGGGGGAAGTCTCATGGTTTTTCTCGAGTTGCAGCGGGAACCTGGGGTATATTCTCGAGTTACGACGGGGATGGCCCTTCCACCCACGTGTTTCTTCAGCGACGTCACGACTCCTGCCTAGTTGCGAGGGACAACTCTGGATTCTCCTCGAGGCTTGGCAGGGCAATTGGGACGCCTCTCCAGCTGAGGCGGGAGACCAAGTGTCCCTTTCCAAGTGCCACAGGAATCCTGGGACTCCTATCAAGTTTCACGAGGAGTCAGGCATCGTCTCCTTTGGAGGCACTGATCTCCGCGTACCTCTGGAGTTTTCAAAGGATGTGAGGCTATCGGTCGCGATGAGGGGGGGAACTAAGTCTTTCTCTGTGCTTTCCACAGGGGATTCAGACATCCTTTCATCCTGGGAGATGCAAGACGAGCCTGCATTGAAGTCACTGCAGGGATATCCGGCCTTATTTCGAGTCAGGGCATCGCGGTGTCCATTCCACTTGAGGCCGCAAACTCAGGGTCCCTCTCACATACCTAGAGCTGAGAGAAGCCTCCTCTTGAGGTGCTTGTGGTAAGGTGGTATTCCTCTGGAGTCGAAGACAGGGACTAACCTCTCATCTCGAGTTGATTTTTGGTCCACGGAGCTCTTTCGTGTTGCTACAGTGACCTCAGGATCCCTCTAGCCTTGAAACAGTGTTCTTGGGGTTTCTCTGCAGTGCCATGAAGGAAATCAAGGCTCCTTTCATGTGTGATGTGCAACACAGAATTGCTCTGCACGCAGTGCAGGGGAATCGGGCCTCATCTCGCGGCGAGGGGGCAGTCTCATGGTTTTTCTCGAGTTGCGGCGGGAACCTGGGATATATTCTCGAGTTACGACGGGGATGGCCCTTCCACACACGTGTTTGTTCAACCACGTCAGGACTCCTGCCTAGTTGCGAGACACAACTCGGGATTCTCCTCGAGGCTTGGCAGGGCAATTGGGACGCCTCTCCAGCTGAGGCGGGAGACCAAGGGTCCCTTTCCACGTGCCACAGGAATCTTGGGACTCCTATCAAGTTTCACGAGGAGTCAGGCATCGTCTCCTTTGGAGGCACTGATCTCCGCATACCTCTGGAGTTTTCAAAGGATGTGAGGCCTCCGGTCGCGATGAGGTGGGGAACTAGGTCTTTCTCTGTGGTCTCCACAGGGGATTCAGACATCCTTTCATCTTGGGAGATGCAAGACGAGCCTGCATTCAAGTCACTGCAGGGATATCCAGCCTTATTTCGCGTCAGGGCATCGCGGTGTCCATTCCACTTGAGGCCGCAAACTCAGGGTCCCTCTCACATACCTAGAGCTGAGAGAAGCCTCCTCTTGAGGTGCTTGTGGTAAGGTGGTATTCCTCTGGAGTCGAAGCCAGGGACTAACCTCTCATCTCGAGTTGATTTTTGGTCCACGGAGCTCTTTCCTGTTGCTACAGTGACCTCAGGATCCCTCTAGCCTTGAAACAGTGTTCTTGGGGTTTCTCTGGAGTGCCATCAAGGAAATCAAGGCTCCTTTCATGTGTGATGTGCAACACGGAATTGCTCTGCATGCAGTGCAGGGGAATCGGGCCTCATCTCGGGGCGAGGGGGAAGTCTCATGGTTTTTCTCGAGTTGCAGCGGGAACCTGGGGTATATTCTCGAGTTAC
The DNA here is from genome assembly GCF_910594005.1 of Cervus elaphus. Taxonomy (NCBI): domain Eukaryota; kingdom Metazoa; phylum Chordata; class Mammalia; order Artiodactyla; family Cervidae; genus Cervus; species Cervus elaphus. The sequence continues at coordinate 1,739,736 of NC_057846.1, forward strand.
GACGGGGATGGCCCTTCCACCCACGTGTTTCTTCAGCGACGTCACGACTCCTGCCTAGTTGCGAGGGACAACTCTGGATTCTCCTCGAGGCTTGGCAGGGCAATTGGGACGCCTCTCCAGCTGAGGCGGGAGACCAAGTGTCCCTTTCCAAGTGCCACAGGAATCCTGGGACTCCTATCAAGTTTCACGAGGAGTCAGGCATCGTCTCCTTTGGAGGCACTGATCTCCGCGTACCTCTGGAGTTTTCAAAGGATGTGAGGCTATCGGTCGCGATGAGGGGGGGAACTAAGTCTTTCTCTGTGCTTTCCACAGGGGATTCAGACATCCTTTCATCCTGGGAGATGCAAGACGAGCCTGCATTGAAGTCACTGCAGGGATATCCGGCCTTATTTCGAGTCAGGGCATCGCGGTGTCCATTCCACTTGAGGCCGCAAACTCAGGGTCCCTCTCACATACCTAGAGCTGAGAGAAGCCTCCTCTTGAGGTGCTTGTGGTAAGGTGGTATTCCTCTGGAGACGAATCCAGGGACTAACCTCTCTTTTCGAGTTGATTTTTGGTCCACAGAGTTCTTTCGTGTTGCTACAGTGACCTCAGGATCCCTCTATCCTTGAAACAGTGTTCTTGGGGTTTCTCTGGAGTGCCATCAAGGAAATCAAGGCTCCTTTCATGTGTGATGTGCAAGACGGAATTGCTCTGCACGCAGTACAGGGGAATCGGGCCTCATCTCGCATCGAGGGGGAAGTCTCATGGTTTTTCTCGAGTTGCGGCGGGAACCTGGGGTATATTCTCGAGTTACGACGGAGATGGCCCTTCCACGCACGTGTTTCTTCAGCGACGTCAGGACTCCTGCCTACTTGCGAGGGACAACTCGGGATTCTCCTCGAGGCTTGGCAGGGCAATTGGAACGCCTCTCCAGCTGAGGCGGGAGACCAAGGGTCCCTTTCCACGTTCCACAAGAATCCTGGGACTCCTATCAAGTTTCACGAGGAGTCAGGCATCGTCTCCTTTGGAGGCACTGATCTCCGCGTACCTCTGGAGTTTTCAAAGGATGTGAGGCTATCGGTCGCGATGAGGTGGGGAACTAGGTCTTTCTCTGTGGTCTCCACAGGGGATTCAGACATCCTTTCTTCTTGGGAGATGCAAGACGAGCCTGCATTCAAGTCACTGCAGGGATATCCGGCATTATTTCGAGTCAGGGCATCGCGGTGTCCATTCCACTTGAGGCCGCAAACTCAGGATCCCTCTCACATACCTAGAGCTGAGAGAAGCCTCCTCTTGAGGTGCTTGTGGTAAGGTGGTATTCCTCAGGAGTCGAAGCCAGGGACTAACCTCTCATCTCGTGTTGATTCTTGGTCCACGGAGCTCTTTCGTGTTGCTACAGTGACCTCAGGATCCCTCTAGCCTTGAAACAGTGTTCTTGGGGTTTCTCTGGAGTGCCATCAAGGAAATCAAGGCTCCTTTCATGTGTGATGTGCAACACGGAATTGCTCTGCACGCAGTGCAGGGGAATCGGGCCTCATCTCGCGGCGAGGGGGAAGTCTCATGGTTTTTCTCGAGTTGCGGTGGGAACCTGGGGTATATTCTCGAGTTACGACGGGGATGGCCCTTCCACACACGTGTGTGTTCAGCCATGTCAGGACTCCTGCCTAGTTTCGAGGGACAACTCGGGATTCTCCTCGAGGCTTTGCAGGGCAATTGGGACGCCTCTCCAGCTGAGACGGGAGACCAAGGTTCCCTTTCCACGTGCCACAGGAATCCTGGGTCTCCTATCAAGTTTCACGAGGAGTCAGGCATCGTCTCCTTTGGAGGCACTGATCTCCGCATACCCTTGGAGTTTTCACAGGATTTGAGGCCTCCTGTCGCGATGAGGTGGGGAACTAGGTCTTTCTCTGTGGTCTCCACAGGGGATTCAGACAACCTTTCGCCTTGGGACATGCAAGACGAGCCTGCATTCCAGTCACTGCTGGGATATCCGGCCTTATTTCGAGTCAGGGCATCGCGGTGTCCATTCCACTTGAGGCCGCAAACTCAGGGTCCCTCTCACATACCTAGAGCTGAGAGAAGCCTCCTCTTGAGGTGCTTGTGGTAAGGTGGTATTCCTCTGGAGTCGAAGACAGGGACTAACCTCTCATCTCGAGTTGATTTTTGGTCCACGGAGCTCTTTCGTGTTGCTACAGTGACCTCAGGATCCCTCTAGCCTTGAAACAGTGTTCTTGGGGTTTCTCTGCAGTGCCATGAAGGAAATCAAGGCTCCTTTCATGTGTGATGTGCAACACAGAATTGCTCTGCACGCAGTGCAGGGGAATCGGGCCTCATCTCGCGGCGAGGGGGCAGTCTCATGGTTTTTCTCGAGTTGCGGCGGGAACCTGGGGTATATTCTCGAGTTACGACGGGGATGGCCCTTCCACACACGTGTTTGTTCAGCCACGTCAGGACTCCTGCCTAGTTGCGAGACACAACTCGGGATTCTCCTCGAGGCTTGGCAGGGCAATTGGGACGCCTCTCCAGCTGAGGCGGGAGACCAAGGGTCCCTTTCCACGTGCCACAGGAATCTTGGGACTCCTATCAAGTTTCACGAGGAGTCAGGCATCGTCTCCTTTGGAGGCACTGATCTCCGCATACCTCTGGAGTTTTCAAAGGATGTGAGGCCTCCGGTCGCGATGAGGTGGGGAACTAGGTCTTTCTCTGTGGTCTCCACAGGGGATTCAGACATCCTTTCATCTTGGGAGATGCAAGACGAGCCTGCATTCAAGTCACTGCAGGGATATCCAGCCTTATTTCGCGTCAGGGCATCGCGGTGTCCATTCCACTTGAGGCCGCAAACTCAGGGTCCCTCTCACATACCTAGAGCTGAGAGAAGCCTCCTCTTGAGGTGCTTGTGGTAAGGTGGTATTCCTCAGGAGTCGAAGCCAGGGACTAACCTCTCATCTCGAGTTGATTTTTGGTCCACGGAGCTCTTTCCTGTTGCTACAGTGACCTCAGGATCCCTCTAGCCTTGAAACAGTGTTCTTGGGGTTTCTCTGGAGTGCCATCAAGGAAATCAAGGCTCCTTTCATGTGTGATGTGCAACACGGAATTGCTCTGCATGCAGTGCAGGGGAATCGGGCCTCATCTCGGGGCGAGGGGGAAGTCTCATGGTTTTTCTCGAGTTGCAGCGGGAACCTGGGGTATATTCTCGAGTTACGACGGGGATGGCCCTTCCACCCACGTGTTTCTTCAGCGACGTCACGACTCCTGCCTAGTTGCGAGGGACAACTCTGGATTCTCCTCGAGGCTTGGCAGGGCAATTGGGACGCCTCTCCAGCTGAGGCGGGAGACCAAGTGTCCCTTTCCACGTGCCACAGGAATCCTGGGACTCCTATCAAGTTTCACGAGGAGTCAGGCATCGTCTCCTTTGGAGGCACTGATCTCCGCGTACCTCTGGAGTTTTCAAAGGATGTGAGGCTATCGGTCGCGATGAGGGGGGGAACTAAGTCTTTCTCTGTGCTTTCCACAGGGGATTCAGACATCCTTTCGTCCTGGGAGATGCAAGACGAGCCTGCATTGAAGTCACTGCAGGGATATCCGGCCTTATTTCGAGTCAGGGCATCGCGGTGTCCATTCCACTTGAGGCCGCAAACTCAGGGTCCCTCTCACATACCTAGAGCTGAGAGAAGCCTCCTCTTGAGGTGCTTGTGGTAAGGTGGTATTCCTCTGGAGACGAATCCAGGGACTAACCTCTCTTTTCGAGTTGATTTTTGGTCCACAGAGTTCTTTCGTGTTGCTACAGTGACCTCAGGATCCCTCTATCCTTGAAACAGTGTTCTTGGGGTTTCTCTGGAGTGCCATCAAGGAAATCAAGGCTCCTTTCATGTGTGATGTGCAAGACGGAATTGCTCTGCACGCAGTACAGGGGAATCGGGCCTCATCTCGCATCGAGGGGGAAGTCTCATGGTTTTTCTCGAGTTGCGGCGGGAACCTGGGGTATATTCTCGAGTTACGACGGAGATGGCCCTTCCACGCACGTGTTTCTTCAGCGACGTCAGGACTCCTGCCTACTTGCGAGGGACAACTCGGGATTCTCCTCGAGGCTTGGCAGGGCAATTGGAACGCCTCTCCAGCTGAGGCGGGAGACCAAGGGTCCCTTTCCACGTTCCACAAGAATCCTGGGACTCCTATCAAGTTTCACGAGGAGTCAGGCATCGTCTCCTTTGGAGGCACTGATCTCCGCGTACCTCTGGAGTTTTCAAAGGATGTGAGGCCTCCGGTCGCGATGAGGTGGGGAACTAGGTCTTTCTCTGTGGTCTCCACAGGGGATTCAGACATCCTTTCTTCTTGGGAGATGCAAGACGAGCCTGCATTCAAGTCACTGCAGGGATATCCGGCATTATTTCGAGTCAGGGCATCGCGGTGTCCATTCCACTTGAGGCCGCAAACTCAGGGTCCCTCTCACATACCTAGAGCTGAGAGAAGCCTCCTCTTGAGGTGCTTGTGGTAAGGTGGTATTCCTCAGGAGTCGAAGCCAGGGACTAACCTCTCATCTCGTGTTGATTCTTGGTCCACGGAGCTCTTTCGTGTTGCTACAGTGACCTCAGGATCCCTCTAGCCTTGAAACAGTGTTCTTGGGGTTTCTCTGGAGTGCCATCAAGGAAATCAAGGCTCCTTTCATGTGTGATGTGCAACACGGAATTGCTCTGCACGCAGTGCAGGGGAATCGGGCCTCATCTCGCGGCGAGGGGGAAGTCTCATGGTTTTTCTCGAGTTGCGGTGGGAACCTGGGGTATATTCTCGAGTTACGACGGGGATGGCCCTTCCACACACGTGTGTGTTCAGCCATGTCAGGACTCCTGCCTAGTTTCGAGGGACAACTCGGGATTCTCCTCGAGGCTTGGCAAGGCAATTGGGACGCCTCTCCAGCTGAGACGGGAGACCAAGGTTCCCTTTCCACGTGCCACAGGAATCCTGGGTCTCCTATCAAGTTTCACGAGGAGTCAGGCATCGTCTCCTTTGGAGGCACTGATCTCCGCATACCCTTGGAGTTTTCACAGGATTTGAGGCCTCCTGTCGCGATGAGGTGGGGAACTAGGTCTTTCTCTGTGGTCTCCACAGGGGATTCAGACAACCTTTCGCCTTGGGACATGCAAGACGAGCCTGCATTCCAGTCACTGCTGGGATATCCGGCCTTATTTCGAGTCAGAGCATCGCGGTGTCCATTCGACTTGAGGCCGCAAACTCAGGGTCCCTCTCACATACCTAGAGCTGAGAGAAGCCTCCTCTTGAGGTGCTTGTGGTAAGGTGGTATTCCTCTGGAGACGAATCCAGGGACTAACCTCTCTTTTCGAGTTGATTTTTGGTCCACAGAGTTCTTTCGTGTTGCTACAGTGACCTCAGGATCCCTCTATCCTTGAAACAGTGTTCTTGGGGTTTCTCTGGAGTGCCATCAAGGAAATCAAGGCTCCTTTCATGTGTGATGTGCAAGACGGAATCGCTCTGCACGCAGTACAGGGGAATCGGGCCTCATCTCGCATCGAGGGGGAAGTCTCATGGTTTTTCTCGAGTTGCGGCGGGAACCTGGGGTATATTTTCGAGTTACGACGGGGATGGCCCTTCCACCCACGTGTTTGTTCAGCCACGTCAGGACTCCTGCCTAGTTGCGAGACACAACTCGGGATTCTCCTCGAGGCTTGGCAGGGTTATTGGAACGCCTCTCCAGCTGAGGCGGGAGACCAAGGGTCCCTTTCCACGTGCCACAAGAATCCTGGGACTCCTATCAAGTTTCACGAGGAGTCAGGCATCGTCTCCTTTGGAGGCACTGATCTCCGCGTACCTCTGGAGTTTTCAAAGGATGTGAGGCCTCTGGTCGCGATGAGGTGGGGAACTAGGTCTTTCTCTGTGGTCTCCACAGGGGATTCAGACATCCTTTCTTCTTGGGAGATGCAAGACGAGCCGGCATTCAAGTCACTGCAGGGATATCCGGCCTTATTTCGCGTCAGGGCATCGCGGTGTCCATTCCACTTGAGGCCGCAAACTCAGGGTCCCTCTCACATACCTAGAGCTGAGAGAAGCCTCCTCTTGAGGTGCTTGTGGTAAGGTGGTATTCCTCTGGAGTCGAAGCCAGGGACTAACCTCTCATCTCGAATTTATTCTTGGTCCACGGAGCTCTTTCGTGTTGCTACAGTGACCTCAGGATCCCTCTAGCCTTGAAACAGTGTTCTTGGGGTTTCTCTGGAGTGCCATCAAGGAAATCAAGGCTCCTTTCATGTGTGATGTGCAACACGGAATTGCTCTGCACGCAGTGCAGGGGAATCGGGCCTCATCTCGCATCGAGGGGGAAGTCTCATGGTTTTTCTCGAGTTGCGGCGGGAACCTGGGGTATATTCTCGAGTTACGACGGGGATGGCCCTTCCACCCACGTGTTTGTTCAGCCACGTCAGGACTCCTGCCTAGTTGCGAGGGACAACTCGGGATTCTCCTCGAGGCTTGGCAGGGCAATTGGAACGCCTCTCCAGCTGAGGCGGGAGACCAAGGGTCCCTTTCCACGTGCCACAGGAATCCTGGGACTCCTATCAAGTTTCACGAGGAGTCAGGCATCGTCTCCTTTGGAGGCACTGATCTCCGCGTACCTCTGGAGTTTTCAAAGGATGTGAGGCCTCCGGTCGCGATGATGTGGGGAACTAGGTCTTTCTCTGTGGTCTCCACAGGGGATTCAGACATCCTTTCTTCTTAGGAGATGCAAGACGAGCCTGCATTCAAGTCACTGCAGGGATATCCGGCCTTATTTCGAGTCAGGGCATCGCGGTGTCCATTCCACTTGAGGCCGCAAACTCAGGGTCCCTCTCACATACCTAGAGCTGAGAGAAGCCTCCTCTTGAGGTGCTTGTGGTAAGGTGGTATTCCTCAGGAGTCGAAGCCAGGGACTAACCTCTCATCTCGTGTTGATTCTTGGTCCACGGAGCTCTTTCGTGTTGCTACAGTGACCTCAGGATCCCTCTAGCCTTGAAACAGTGTTCTTGGGGTTTCTCTGGAGTGCCATCAAGGAAATCAAGGCTCCTTTCATGTGTGATGTGCAACACGGAATTGCTCTGCACGCAGTGCAGGGGAATCGGGCCTCATCTCGCGGCGAGGGGGAAGTCTCATGGTTTTTCTCGAGTTGCGGCGGGAACCTGGGGTATATTCTCGAGTTACGACGGGGATGGCCCTTCCACCCACGTGTTTGTTCAGCAACGTCAGGACTCCTGCCTAGTTGCGAGGGACAACTCTGGATTCTCCTCGAGGCTTGGCAGGGCAATTGGGACGCCTCTCCAGCTGAGGCGGGAGACCAAGGGTCCCTTTCCAAGTGCCACAGGAATCCTGGGACTCCTATCAAGTTTCACGAGGAGTCAGGCATCGTCTCCTTTGGAGGCACTGATCTCCGCGTACCTCTGGAGTTTTCAAAGGATGTGAGGCTATCGGTCGCGATGAGGTGGGGAACTAAGTCTTTCTCTGTGCTTTCCACAGGGGATTCAGACATCCTTTCGTCCTGGGAGATGCAAGACGAGCCTGCATTGAAGTCACTGCAGGGATATCCGGCCTTATTTCGAGTCAGGGCATCGCGGTGTCCATTCCACTTGAGGCCGCAAACTCAGGGTCCCTCTCACATACCTAGAGCTGAGAGAAGCCTCCTCTTGAGGTGCTTGTGGTAAGGTGGTATTCCTCTGGAGACGAATCCAGGGACTAACCTCTCTTTTCGAGTTGATTTTTGGTCCACAGAGTTCTTTCGTGTTGCTACAGTGACCTCAGGATCCCTCTATCCTTGAAACAGTGTTCTTGGGTTTTCTCTGGAGTGCCATCAAGGAAATCAAGGCTCCTTTCATGTGTGATGTGCAAGACGGAATCGCTCTGCACGCAGTGCATGGGAATCGGGCCTCATCTCGCATCGAGGGGGAAGTCTCATGGTTTTTCTCGAGTTGCGGCGGGAACCTGGGGTATATTCTCGAGTTACGACGGGGATGGCCCTTCCACCCACGTGTTTGTTCAGCCACGTCAGGACTCCTGCCTAGTTGCGAGACACAACTCGGGATTCTCCTCGAGGCTTGGCAGGGCAATTGGAACGCCTCTCCAGCTGAGGCGGGAGACCAAGGGTCCCTTTCCACGTGCCACAAGAATCCTGGGACTCCTATGAAGTTTCACGAGGAGTCAGGCATCGTCTCCTTTGGAGGCACTGATCTCCGCGTACCTCTGGAGTTTTCAAAGGATTTGAGGCCTCCGGTCGCGATGAGGTGGGGAACTAGGTGTTTCTCTGTGATCTCCACAGGGGATTCAGACATCCTTTCTTCTTGGGAGATGCAAGACGAGCCTGCATTCAAGTCACTGCAGGGATATCCAGCTTTATTTCGAGTCAGGGCATCGCGGTGTCCATTCCACTTGAGGCCGCAAACTCAGGATCCCTCTCACCTACCTAGAGCTGAGAGAAGCCTCCTCTTGAGGTGCTTATGGTAAGGTGGTATTCCTCAGGAGTCGAAGCCAGGGACTAACCTCTCATCTCGAGTTGATTTTTGGCCCACGGAGCTCTTTCGTGTTGCTACAGTGACCTCAGGATCCCTCTAGCCTTGAAACAGTGTTCTTGGGGTTTCTCTGGAGTGCCATCAAGGAAATCAAGGCTCCTTTCATGTGTGATGTGCAACACGGAATTGCTCTGCACGCAGTGCAGGGGAATCGGGCCTCATCTCGCGGCGAGGGGGAAGTCTCATGGTTTTTCTCGAGTTGCGGCGGGAACCTGGGGTATATTCTCGAGTTACGACGGGGATGGCCCTTCCACCCACGTGTTTCTTCAGTGACGTCAGGACTCCTGTCTAGTTGCGAGGGACAACTCTGGATTCTCCTCGAGGCTTGGCAGGGCAATTGGGACGCCTCTCCAGCTGAGGCGGGAGACCAAGTGTCCCTTTCCAAGTGCCACAGGAATCCTGGGACTCCTATCAAGTTTCACGAGGAGTCAGGCATCGTCTCCTTTGGAGGCACTGATCTCCGCGTACCTCTGGAGTTTTCAAATGATGTGAGGCTATCGGTCGCGATGAGGTGGGGAACTAAGTCTTTCTCTGTGCTTTCCACAGGGGATTCAGACATCCTTTCGTCCTGGGAGATGCAAGACGAGCCTGCATTGAAGTCACTGCAGGGATATCCGGCCTTATTTCGAGTCAGGGCATCACGGTGTCCATTCCACTTGAGGCCACAAACTCGGGATCCCTCTCACATACCTAGAGCTGAGAGAAGCCTCCTCTTGAGGTGCTTGTGGTAAGGTGGTATTCCTCAGGAGTCGAAGCCAGGGACTAACCTCACATCTCGTGTTGATTCTTGGTCCACGGAGCTCTTTCGTGTTGCTACAGTGACCTCAGGATCCCTCTATCCTTGAAACAGTGTTCTTGGGGTTTCTCTGGAGTGCCATGAAGGAAATCAAGGTTCCTTTCATGTGTGATGTGCAACACGGAATTGCTCTGCACGCAGTGCAGGGGAATCGGGCAACATCTCACGGCGAGGGGGAAGTCTCATGGTTTTTCTCGAGTTGCGGCGGGAACCTGGGGTATATTCTCGAGTTACGACGGGGATGGCCCTTCCACACACGTGTGTGTTCAGCCATGTCAGGACTCCTGCCTAGTTGCGAGGGACAACTCGGGATTCTCCTCGAGGCTTGGCAGGGCAATTGGGACGCCTCTCCAGCTGAGACGGGAGACCAAGGGTTCCTTTCCACGTGCCACAGGAATCCTGGGTCTCCTATCAAGTTTCACGAGGAGTCAGGCATCGTCTCCTTTGGAGGCACTGATCTCCGCATACCTCTGGAGTTTTCAAAGGATTTGAGGCCTCCTGTCGCGATGAGGTGGGGAACTAGGTCTTTCTCTGTGGTCTCCACAGGGGATTCAGACACCCTTTCGTCTTGGGAGATGCAAGACGAGCCTGCATTCCAGTCACTGCAGGGATATCCGGCCTTATGTCGAGTCAGGGCATCGCGGTGTCCATTCCACTTGAGGCCGCAAACTCAGGGTCCCTCTCACATACCTAGAGCTGAGAGAAGCCTCCTCTTGAGGTGCTTGTGGTAAGGTGGTATTCCTCTGGAGTCGAAGCCAGGGACTAACCTCTCATCTCGAGTTGATTTTGGGTCCACGGAGCTCTTTCCTGTTGCTACAGTGACCTCAGGATCCCTCTAGCCTTGAAACAGTGTTCTTGTGGTTTGTCTGGAGTGCCATCAAGGAAATCAAGGCTCCTTTCATGTGTGATGTGAAACACGGAATTGCTCTGCACACAGTGCAGGGGAATCGGGCCTCATCTCGCGGCGAGGGGGAAGTCTCATGGTTTTTCTCGAGTTGCGGCGGGAACCTGGGGTATATTCTCGAGTTACGACGGGGATGGCCCTTCCACACACGTGTTTGTTCAGCCACGTCAGGACTGTTGCCTAGTTGCGAGACACAACTCGGGATTCTCCTCGAGGCTTGGCAAGGCAATTGGAACGCCTCTCCAGCTGAGGCGGGAGACCAAGGGTCCCTTTCCACGTGCCACAGGAATCCTGGGACTCCTATCAAGTTTCACGAGGAGTCAGGCATCGTCTCCTTTGGAGGCACTGATCTCCGCGTACCTCTGGAGTTTTCAAAGGATGTGAGGCCTCCGGTCGCGATGAGGTGGGGATCTAGGTCTTTCTCTGTGGTCTCCACAGGGGATTCAGACATCCTTTCATCTTGGGAGATGCAAGACGAGCCTGCATTCAAGTCACTGCAGGGATATCCAGCCTTATTTCGCGTCAGGGCATCGCGGTGTCCATTCCACTTGAGGCCGCAAACTCAGGGTCCCTCTCACATACCTAGAGCTGAGAGAAGCCTCCTCTTGAGGTGCTTGTGGTAAGGTGGTATTCCTCTGGAGACGAAGCCAGGGACTAACCTCTCATCTCGAGTTGATTTTTGGCCCACAGAGCTCTTTCGTGTTGCTACAGTGACCTCAGGATCCCTCTAGCCTTGAAACAGTGTTCTTGGGGTTTCTCTGGAGTGCCATCAAGGAAATCAAGGCTCCTTTCATGTGTGATGTGCAACACAGAATTGCTCTGCACGCAGTGCAGGGGAATCGGGCCTCATCTCGCGGCGAGGGGGAAGTCTCATGGTTTTTCTCGAGTTGCGGCGGGAACCTGGGGTATATTCTCGAGTTACGACGGGGATGGCCCTTCCACCCACGTGTTTCTTCAGTGACGTCAGGACTCCTGTCTAGTTGCGAGGGACAACTCTGGATTCTCCTCGAGGCTTGGCAGGGCAAATGGGACGCCTCTCCAGCTGAGGCGGGAGACCAAGTGTCCCTTTCCAAGTGCCACAGGAATCCTGGGACTCCTATCAAGTTTCACGAGGAGTCAGGCATCGTCTCCTTTGGAGGCACTGATCTCCGCGTACCTCTGGAGTTTTCAAATGATGTGAGGCTATCGGTCGCGATGAGGTGGGGAACTAAGTCTTTCTCTGTGCTTTCCACAGGGGATTCAGACATCCTTTCGTCCTGGGAGATGCAAGACGAGCCTGCATTGAAGTCACTGCAGGGATATCCGGCCTTATTTCGAGTCAGGGCATCACGGTGTCCATTCCACTTGAGGCCACAAACTCGGGATCCCTCTCACATACCTAGAGCTGAGAGAAGCCTCCTCTTGAGGTGCTTGTGGTAAGGTGGTATTCCTCAGGAGTCGAAGCCAGGGACTAACCTCTCATCTCGTGTTGATTCTTGGTCCACGGAGCTCTTTCGTGTTGCTACAGTGACCTCAGGATCCCTCTATCCTTGAAACAGTGTTCTTGGGGTTTCTCTGGAGTGCCATGAAGGAAATCAAGGTTCCTTTCATGTGTGATGTGCAACACGGAATTGCTCTGCACGCAGTGCAGGGGAATCGGGCAACATCTCACGGCGAGGGGGAAGTCTCATGGTTTTTCTCGAGTTGCGGCGGGAACCTGGGGTATATTCTCGAGTTACGACGGGGATGGCCCTTCCACACACGTGTGTGTTCAGCCATGTCAGGACTCCTGCCTAGTTGCGAGGGACAACTCGGGATTCTCCTCGAGGCTTGGCAGGGCAATTGGGACGCCTCTCCAGCTGAGACGGGAGACCAAGGGTCCCTTTCCACGTGCCACAGGAATCCTGGGTCTCCTATCAAGTTTCACGAGGAGTCAGGCATCGTCTCCTTTGGAGGCACTGATCTCCGCATACCTCTGGAGTTTTCAAAGGATTTGAGGCCTCCTGTCGCGATGAGGTGGGGAACTAGGTCTTTCTCTGTGGTCTCCACAGGGGATTCAGACACCCTTTCGTCTTGGGAGATGCAAGACGAGCCTGCATTCCAGTCACTGCAGGGATATCCGGCCTTATGTCGAGTCAGGGCATCGCGGTGTCCATTCCACTTGAGGCCGCAAACTCAGGGTCCCTCTCACATACCTAGAGCTGAGAGAAGCCTCCTCTTGAGGTGCTTGTGGTAAGGTGGTATTCCTCTGGAGTCGAAGCCAGGGACTAACCTCTCATCTCGAGTTGATTTTGGGTCCACGGAGCTCTTTCCTGTTGCTACAGTGACCTCAGGATCCCTCTAGCCTTGAAACAGTGTTCTTGTGGTTTGTCTGGAGTGCCATCAAGGAAATCAAGGCTCCTTTCATGTGTGATGTGAAACACGGAATTGCTCTGCACACAGTGCAGGGGAATCGGGCCTCATCTCGCGGCGAGGGGGAAGTCTCATGGTTTTTCTCGAGTTGCGGCGGGAACCTGGGGTATATTCTCGAGTTACGACGGGGATGGCCCTTCCACACACGTGTTTGTTCAGCCACGTCAGGACTCTTGCCTAGTTGCGAGACACAACTCGGGATTCTCCTCGAGGCTTGGCAAGGCAATTGGAACGCCTCTCCAGCTGAGGCGGGAGACCAAGGGTCCCTTTCCACGTGCCACAGGAATCCTGGGACTCCTATCAAGTTTCACGAGGAGTCAGGCATCGTCTCCTTTGGAGGCACTGATCTCCGCGTACCTCTGGAGTTTTCAAAGGATGTGAGGCCTCCGGTCGCGATGAGGTGGGGATCTAGGTCTTTCTCTGTGGTCTCCACAGGGGATTCAGACATCCTTTCATCTTGGGAGATGCAAGACGAGCCTGCATTCAAGTCACTGCAGGGATATCCAGCCTTATTTCGCGTCAGGGCATCGCGGTGTCCATTCCACTTGAGGCCGCAAACTCAGGGTCCCTCTCACATACCTAGAGCTGAGAGAAGCCTCCTCTTGAGGTGCTTGTGGTAAGGTGGTATTCCTCTGGAGTCGAAGCCAGGGACTAACCTCTCATCTCGAGTTGATTTTTGGCCCACAGAGCTCTTTCGTGTTGCTACAGTGACCTCAGGATCCCTCTAGCCTTGAAACAGTGTTCTTGGGGTTTCTCTGGAGTGCCATCAAGGAAATCAAGGCTCCTTTCATGTGTGATGTGCAACACGGAATTGCTCTGCACGCAGTGCAGGGGAATCGGGCCTCATCTCGCGGCGAGGGGGAAGTCTCATGGTTTTTCTCGAGTTGCGGCGGGAACCTGGGGTATATTCTCGAGTTTCGACGGGGATGGCCCTTCCACCCACGTGTTTCTTCAGCGACGTCAGGACTCCTGCCTAGTTGCGAGGGACAACTCTGGATTCATTTCGAGGCTTGGCAGGGCAATTGGGACGCCTCTCCAGCTGAGGCGGGAGACCAAGGGTCCCTTTCCAAGTGCCACAGGAATCCTGGGACTCCTATCAAGTTTCACGAGGAGTCAGGCATCGTCTCCTTTGGAGGCACTGATCTCCGCGTACCTCTGGAGTTTTCAAAGGATGTGAGGCTATCGGTCGCGATGAGGTGGGGAACTAGGTCTTTCTCTGTTGTCTCCACAGGGGATTCAGACATCCTTTCTTCTTGGGAGTTGCAAGACGAGCCTACATTGAAGTCACTGCAGGGATATCCGGCCTTATTTCGAGTCAGGGCATCGCGGTGTCCATTCCACTTGAGGCCGCAAACTCAGGGTCCCTCTCACATACCTAGAGCTGAGAGAAGCCTCCACTTGAGGTGCTTGTGGTAAGGTGGTATTCCTCAGGAGTCGAAGCCAGGGACTAACCTCTCATCTCGTGTTGATTCTTGGTCCACGGAGCTCTTTCGTGTTGCTACAGTGACCTCAGGATCCCTCTAGCCTTGAAACAGTGTTCTTGGGGTTTCTCTGGGGTGCCATCAAGGAAATCAAGGCTCCTTTCATGTGTGATGTGCAAGACGGAATTGCTCTGCACGCAGTGCAGGGGAATCAGGCCTCATCTCGCATCGAGGGGGATGTCTCATGGTTTTTCTCGAGTTGCTGTGGGAACCTGGGGTATATTCTCGAGTTACGACGGGGATGGCCCTTCCACCCACGTGTTTGTTCAGCCACGTCAGGACTCCTGCCTAGTTGCGAGGGACAGCTCGGGATTCTCCTCGAGGCTTGGCAGGGCAATTGGAACGCCTCTCCAGCTGAGGCGGGAGACCAAGGGTCCCTTTCCACGTGCCACAGGAATCCTGGGACTCCTATCAAGTTTCACGAGGAGTCAGGCATCGTCTCCTTTGGAGGCACTGATCTCCGCGTACCTCTGGAGTTTTCAAAGGATGTGAGGCCTCCGGTCGTGATGAGGTGGGGAACTAGGTCTTTCTCCGTGGTCTCCACAGGGGATTCAGACATCCTTTCATCTTGGGAGATGAAAGACGAGCCTGCATTCCAGTCACTGCAGGGATATCCGGCCTTATTTCGAGTCAGGGCATCGCGGTGTCCATTCCACTTGAGGCCACAAACTCAGGGTCCCTCTCACATACCTAGAGCTGAGAGAAGCCTCCTCTTGAGGTGCTTGTGGTAAGGTGGTATTCCTCTCGAGTCGAAGCCAGGGACTAACCTCTCATCTCGAGTTGATTTTTGGCCCACGGAGCTCTTTCGTGTTGCTACAGTGACCTCAGGATCCCTCTAGCCTTGAAACAGTGTTCTTGGGGTTTCTCTGGAGTGCCATCAAGGAAATCAAGGCTCCTTTCATGTGTGATGTGCAACACGGAATTGCTCTGCACGCAGTGCAGGGGAATCGGGCCTCATCTCGCGGCGAGGGGGAAGTCTCATGGTTTTTCTCGAGTTGCGGCGGGAACCTGGGGTATATTCTCGAGTTAAGACGGGGATGGCCCTTCCACACACGTGTTTCTTCAGCGACGTCAGGACTCCTGCCTAGTTGCGAGGGACAACTCTGGATTCTCCTCGAGGCTTGGCAGGGCAATTGGGACGCCTCTCCAGCTGAGGCGGGAGACCAAGGGTCCCTTTCCAAGTGCCACAGGAATCCTGGGACTCCTATCAAGTTTCACGAGGAGTCAGGCATCGTCTCCTTTGGAGGCACTGATCTCCGCGTACCTCTGGAGTTTTCAAAGGATGTGAGGCTATCGGTCGCGATGATGTGGGGAACTAAGTCTTTCTCTGTGCTTTCCACAGGGGATTCAGACATCCTTTCATCCTGGGAGATGCAAGACGAGCCTGCATTGAAGTCACTGCAGGGATATCCGGCCTTATTTTGAGTCAGGGCATCGCGGTGTCCATTCCACTTGAGGCCGCAAACTCAGGGTCCCTCTCACATACCTAGAGCTGAGAGAAGCCTCCTCTTGAGGTGCTTGTGGTAAGGTGGTATTCCTCTGGAGATGAATCCAGGGACTATCCTCTCTTTTCGAGTTGATTTTTGGTCCACAGTGTACTTTCGTGTTGCTACAGTGACCTCAGGATCCCTCTATCCTTGAAACAGGGTTCTTGCGGTTTCTCTGGAGTGCCATCAAGGAAATCAAGGCTCCTTTCATGTGTGATGTGCAAGACAGAATTGCTCTGCACGCAGTACAGGGGAATCGGGCCTCATCTCGCATCGAGGGGGAAGTCTCATGGTTTTTCTCGAGTTGCGGCGGGAACCTGGGGTATATTCTCGAGTTACGACGGGGATGGCCCTTCCACCCACGTGTTTGTTCAGCCACGTCAGGACTCCTGCCTAGTTGCGAGACACAACTCGGGATTCTCCTCGAGGCTTGGCAAGGCAATTGGGACGCCTCTCCAGCTGAGGCGGGAGACCAAGGGTCCCTTTCCACGTGCCACAGGAATCCTGGGACTCCTATCAAGTTTCACGAGGAGTCAGGCATCGTCTCCTTTGGAGGCACTAATCTCCGCATACCTCTGGAGTTTTCAAAGGATGTGAGGCCTCCGGTCGCGATGGGGTGGGGAACTAGGTCTTTCTCTGTGGTCTCCACAGGGGATTCAGACATCCTTTCATCTTGGGAGATGCAAGACGAGCCTGCATTCAAGTCACTGCAGGGATATCCAGCCTTATTTTGCGTCAGGGCATCGCGGTGTCCATTCCACTTGAGGCCGCAAACTCAGGGTCCCTCTCACATACCTAGAGCTGAGAGAAGCCTCCTCTTGAGGTGCTTGTGGTAAGGTGGTATTCCTCTGTAGTCGAAGCCAGGGACTAACCTCTCATCTCGAGTTGATATTTGGCCCACGGAGCTCTTTCGTGTTGCTACAGTGACCTCAGGATCCCTCTAGCCTTGAAACAGTGTTCTTGGGGTTTCTCTGGAGTGCCATCAAGGAAATCAAGGCTCCTTTCATGTGTGATGTGCAACACAGAATTGCTCTGCACGCAGTGCAGGGGAATCGGGCCTCTTCTCGGGGCGAGGGGGAAGTCTCATGGTTTTTCTCGAGTTGCAGCGGGAACCTGGGGTATATTGTCGAGTTACGACGGGGATGGCCCTACCACCCAAGTGTTTCTTCAGCGACGTCAGGACTCCTGCCTAGTTGCGAGGGACAACTCTGGATTCTCCTCGAGGCTTGGCAGGGCAATTGGGACCCCTCTCCAGCTGAGGCGGGAGACCAAGTGTCCCTTTCCAAGTGCCACAGGAATCCTGGGACTCCTATCAAGTTTCACGAGGAGTCAGGCATCGTCTCCTTTGGAGGCACTGATCTCCGCGTACCTCTGGAGTTTTCAAAGGATGTGAGGCTATCGGTCGCGATGAGGTGGGGAACTAAGTCTTTCTCTGTGCTTTCCACAGGGGATTCAGACATCCTTTCGTCCTGGGAGATTCAAGACGAGCCTGCATTGAAGTCACTGCAGGGATATCCGGCCTTATTTCGAGTCAGGGCATCGCGGTGTCCATTCCACTTGACGCCGCAAACTCAGGGTCCCTCTCACATACCTAGAGCTGAGAGAAGCCTCCTCTTGAGGTGCTTGTGGTAAGGTGGTATTCCTCTGGAGACGAATCCATGGACTAACCTCTTTTTTCGAGTTGATTTTTGGTCCACAGAGTTCTTTCGTGTTGCTACAGTGACCTCAGGATCCCTCTATCCTTGAAACAGTGCTCTTGGGGTTTCTCTGGAGTGCCATCAAGGAAATCAAGGCTCCTTTCATGTGTGATGTGCAAGACGGAATTGCTCTGCATGCAGTACAGGGGAATCGGGCCTCATCTCACATCGAGGGGGAAGTCTCATGGTTTTTCTCGAGTTGCGGCGGGAACCTGGGGTATATTCTCGAGTTACGACGGGGATGGCCCTTCCACCCACGTGTTTGTTCAGCCACGTCAGGACTCCTGCCTAGTTGCGAGGGACAACTCGGGATTCTCCTCGAGGCTTGGCAGGGCAATTGGAACGCCTCTCCAGCTGAGGCGGGAGACCAAGGGTCCCTTTCCACGTGCCACAGGAATCCTGGGACTCCTATCAAGTTTCACGAGGAGTCAGGCATCGTCTCCTTTGGAGGCACTGATCTCCGCGTACCTCTGGAGTTTTCAAAGGATGTGAGGCCTCCGGTCGCGATGATGTGGGGAACTAGGTCTTTCTCTGTGGTCTCCACAGGGGATTCAGACATCCTTTCTTCTTGGGAGATGCAAGACGAGCCTGCATTCAAGTCACTGCAGGGATATCCGGCCTTATTTCGAGTCAGGGCATCACGGTGTCCATTCCACTTGAGGCGGCAAACTCAGGATCCCTCTCACATACCTAGAGCTGAGAGAAGCCTCCTCTTGAGGTGCTTGTGGTAAGGTGGTATTCCTCAGGAGTCGAAGCCAGGGACTAACCTCTCATCTCCTGTTGATTCTTGGTCCACGGAGCTCTTTCGTGTTGCTACAGTGACCTCAGGATCCCTCTAGCCTTGAAACAGTGTTCTTGGGGTTTCTCTGGAGTGCCATCAAGGAAATCAAGGCTGCTTTCATGTGTGATGTGCAACACGGAATTGCTCTGCACGCAGTGCAGGGGAATCGGGCCTCATCTCGCGGCGAGGGGGAAGTCTCATGGTTTTTCTCGAGTTGCGGCGGGAACCTGGGGTATATTCTCGAGTTACGACGGGGATGGCCCTTCCACCCACGTGTTTCTTCAGCGACGTCAGGACTCCTGCCTACTTGCGAGGGACAACTCGGGATTCTCCTCGAGGCTTGGCAGGGCAATTGGGACGCCTCTCCAGCTGAGACGGGAGACCAAGTGTCCCTTTCCACGTGCCACAGGAATCCTGTGTCTCCTATCAAGTTTTACGAGGAGTCAGGCATCGTCTCCTTTGGAGGCACTGATCTCCGCGTACCTCTGGAGTTTTCAAAGGATTTGAGGCCTCCTGTCGCGATGAGGTGGGGAACTAGGTCTTTCTCTGTGGTCTCCACAGGGGATTCAGACACCCTTTCGTCTTGGGAGATGCAAGACGAGCCTGCATTCCAGTCACTGCAGGGATATCCGGCCTTATTTCGAGTCAGGGCATCGCGGTGTCCATTCCACTTGAGGCCGCAAACTCAGGGTCCCTCTCACATACCTAGAGCTGAGAGAAGCCTCCTCTTGAGGTGCTTGTGGTAAGGTGGTATTCCTCTGGAGTCGAAGCCAGGGACTAACCTCTCATCTCGAGTTGATTTTTGGTCCACGGAGATCTTTCGTGTTGCTACAGTGACCTCAGGATCCCTCTAGCCTTGAAACAGTATTCTTGGGATTTCTCTGGAGTGCCATGAAGGAAATCAAGGCTCCTTTCATGTGTGATGTGCAACACAGAATTGCTCTGCACGCAGTGCAGGGGAATCGGGCCTCATCTCGCGGCGAGGGGGAAGTCTCATGGTTTTTCTCGAGTTGCGGCGGGAACCTGGGGTGTATTCTCGAGTTAAGACGGGGATGGCCCTTCCACACACGTGTTTGTTCAGCCACGTCAGGACTCTTGCCTAGTTGCGAGACACAACTCGGGATTCTCCTCGAGGCTTGGCAAGGCAATTGGGACGCCTCTCCAGCTGAGGCGGGAGACCAAGGGTCCCTTTCCACATGCCACAGGAATCCTGGGACTCCTATCAAGTTTCACGAGGAGTCAGGCATCGTCTCCTTTGGAGGCACTGATCTCCGCGTACCTCTGGAGTTTTCAAAGGATGTGAGGCCTCCGGTCGCGATGAGGTTGGGAACTAGGTCTTTCTCTGTGGTCTCCACAGGGGATTCAGACATCCTTTCATCTTGGGAGATGCAAGACGAGCCTGCATTCAAGTCACTGCAGGGATATCCAGCCTTATTTCACGTCAGGGCATCGCGGTGTCCATTCCACTTGAGGCCGCAAACTCAGGGTCCCTCTCACATACCTAGAGCTGAGAGAAGCCTCCTCTTGAGGTGCTTGTGGTAAGGTGGTATTCCTCTGGAGTCGAAGCCAGGGACTAACCTCTCATCTCGAGTTGATTTTTGGCCCAAGGAGCTTTTTCGTGTTGCTACAGTGACCTCAGGATCCCTCTAGCCTTGAAACAGTGTTCTTGGGGTTTCTCTGGAGTGCCATGAAGGAAATCAAGGCTCCTTTCATGTGTGATGTGCAACACGGAATTGCTCTGCACGCAGTGCAGGGGAATCGGGCCTCATCTCGCGGCGAGGGGGAAGTCTCATGGTTTTTCTCGAGTTGCGGCGGGAACCTGGGGTATATTCTCGAGTTACGACGGGGATGGCCCTTCCACCCACGTGTTTCTTCAGCAACGTCAGGACTCCTGCCTAGTTGCGAGGGACAACTCTGGATTCTCCTCGAGGCTTGGCAGGGCAATTGGGACGCCTCTCCAGCTGAGGCGGGAGACCAAGGGTCCCTTTCCAAGTGCCACAGGAATCCTGGGACTCCTATCAAGTTTCACGAGGAGTCAGGCATCGTCTCCTTTGGAGGCACTGATCTCCGCGTACCTCTGGAGTTTTCAAAGGATGTGAGGCTATCGGTCGCGATGAGGTGGGGAACTAAGTCTTTCTCTGTGCTTTCCACAGGGGATTCAGACATCCTTTCGTCCTGGGAGATGCAAGACGAGCCTGCATTGAAGTCACTGCAGGGATATCCGGCCTTATTTCGAGTCAGGGCATCGCGGTGTCCATTCCACTTGAGGCCGCAAACTCAGGGTCCCTCTCACATACCTAGAGCTGAGAGAAGCCTCCTCTTGAGGTGCTTGTGGTAAGGTGGTATTCCTCTGGAGACGAATCCAGGGACTAACCTCTCTTTTCGAGTTGATTTTTGGTCCACAGAGTTCTTTCGTGTTGCTACAGTGACCTCAGGATCCCTCTAGCCTTGAAACAGTGTTCTTGGGGTTTCTCTGGAGTGCCATCAAGGAAATCAAGGCTCCTTTCATGTGTGATGTGCAAGACGGAATTGCTCTGCACGCAGTACAGGGGAATCGGGCCTCATCTCGCATCGAGGGGGAAGTCTCATGGTTTTTCTCGAGTTGCGGCGGGAACCTGGGGTATATTTTCGAGTTACGACGGGGATGGCCCTTCCACCCACGTGTTTGTTCAGCCACGTCAGGACTCCTGCCTAGTTGCGAGACACAACTCGGGATTCTCCTCGAGGCTTGGCAGGGCAATTGGAACGCCTCTCCAGCTGAGGCGGGAGACCAAGGGTCCCTTTCCACGTGCCACAAGAATCCTGGGACTCCTATCAAGTTTCACGAGGAGTCAGGCATCGTCTCCTTTGGAGGCACTGATCTCCGCGTGCCTCTGGAGTTTTCAAAGGATGTGAGGCCTCCGATCGCCATGAGGTGGGGAACTAGGTGTTTCTCTGTGGTCTCCACAGGGGATTCAGACATCCTTTCTTCTTGGGAGATGCAAGACGAGCCTGCATTCAAGTCACTGCAGGGATATCCGGCCTTATTTCGAGTCAGGGCATCGCGGTGTCCATTCCACTTGAGGCCGCAAACTCAGGGTCCCTCTCACATACCTAGAGCTGAGAGAAGCCTCCTCTTGAGGTGCTTGTGGTAATGTGGTATTCCTCTGGAGTCGAAGCCAGGGACTAACCTCTCATCTCGAGTTGATTTTTGGTCCACGGAGCTCTTTCGTGTTGCTACAGTGACCTCAGGATCCCTCTAGCCTTGAAACAGTGTTCTTGGGGTTTCTCTGGAGTGCCATGAAGGAAATCAAGGCTCCTTTCATGTGTGATGTGCAACACAGAATTGCTGTGCACGCAGTGCAGGGGAATCGGGCCTCATCTCGCGGCGAGGGGGAAGTCTCATGGTTTTTCTCGAGTTGCGGCGGGAACCTGGGGTGTATTCTCGAGTTAAGACGGGGATGGCCCTTCCACACACGTGTTTGTTCAGCCACGTCAGGACTCTTGCCTAGTTGCGAGACACAACTCGGGATTCTCCTCGAGGCTTGGCAAGGCAATTGGGACGCCTCTCCAGCTGAGGCGGGAGACCAAGGGTCCCTTTCCACGTGCCACAGGAATCCTGGGACTCCTATCAAGTTTCACGAGGAGTCAGGCATCGTCTCCTTTGGAGGCACTGATCTCCGCGTACCTCTGGAGTTTTCAAAGAATGTGAGGCCTCCGGTCGCGATGAGGTGGGGAACTAGGTCTTTCTCTGTGGTCTCCACAGGGGATTCAGACATCCTTTCATCTTGGGAGATGCAAGACGAGCCTGCATTCAAGTCACTGCAGGGATATCCAGCCTTATTTTGCGTCAGGGCATCGCGGTGTCCATTCCACTTGAGGCCGCAAACTCAGGGTCCCTCTCACATACCTAGAGCTGAGAGAAGCCTCCTCTTGAGGTGCTTGTGGTAAGGTGGTATTCCTCTGGAGTCGAAGCCAGGGACTAACCTCTCATCTCGAGTTGATTTTTGGCCCACGGAGCTCTTTCGTGTTGCTACAGTGACCTCAGGATCCCTCTAGCCTTGAAACAGTGTTCTTGGGGTTTCTCTGGAGTGCCATCAAGGAAATCAAGGCTCCTTTCATGTGTGATGTGCAACACGGAATTGCTCTGCACGCAGTGCAGGGGAATCGGGCCTCATCTCGCGGCGAGGGGGAAGTCTCATGGTTTTTCTCGAGTTGCGGCGGGAACCTGGGGTATATTCTCGAGTTACGACGGGGATGGCCCTTCCACCCACGTGTTTCTTCAGCGACGTCAGGACTCCTGCCTAGTTGCGAGGGACAACTCTGGATTCTCCTCGAGGCTTGGCAGGGCAATTGGGACGCCTCTCCAGCTGAGGGGGGAGACCAAGTGTCCCTTTCCAAGTGCCACAGGAATCCTGGGACTCCTATCAAATTTCACGAGGAGTCAGGCATCGTCTCCTTTGGAGGCACTGATCTCCGCGTACCTCTGGAGTTTTCAAAGGATGTGAGGCTATCGTTCGCGATGAGGTGGGGAGCTAAGTCTTTCTCTGTGGTCTCCACAGGGGATTCAGACACCCTTTCGTCCTGGGAGATGCAAGACGAGCCTGCATTGAAGTCACTGCAGGGACATCCGGCCTTATTTCGAGTCAGGGCATCGCGGTGTCCATTCCACTTGAGGCCGCAAACTCAGGGTCCCTCAAACATACCTAGAGCTGAGAGAAGCCTCCTCTTGAGGTGCTTGTGGTAAGGTGGTATTCCTCTGGAGACGAATCCAGGGACTAACCTCTCTTTTTGAGGTGATTTTTGGTCCACAGAGTTCTTTCGTGTTGCTACAGTGACCTCAGGATCCCTCTATCCTTGAAACAGTGTTCTTGGGGATTCTCTGGAGTGCCATCAAGGAAATCAAGGCTCCTTTCATGTGTGATGTGCAAGACGGAATTGCTCTGCACGCAGTACAGGGGAATCGGGCCTCATCTCGCATCGAGGGGGAAGTCTCATGGTTTTTCTCGAGTTGCGGCGGGAACCTGGGGTATATTCTCGAGTTACGACGGGGATGGCCCTTCCACCCACGTGTTTCTTCAGCCACGTCAGGACTCCTGCCTAGTTGCGAGGGACAACTCGGGATTCTCCTCGAGGCTTGGCAGGGCAATTGGAACGCCTCTCCAGCTGAGGCGGGAGACCAAGGGTCCCTTTCCACGTGCCACAAGAATCCTGGGACTCCTATCAAGTTTCACGAGGAGTCAGGCATCGTCTCCTTTGGAGGCACTGATCTCCGCGTACCTCTGGAGTTTTCAAAGGATGTGAGGCCTCCGGTCGCGATGAGGTGGGGAACTAGGTGTTTCTCTGTGGTCTCCACAGGGGATTCAGACATCCTTTCTTCTTGGGAGATGCAAGACGAGCCTGCATTGAAGTCACTGCAGGGATATCCGGCCTTATTTCGAGTCAGGGCATCGCGGTGTCCATTCCACTTGAGGCCGCAAACTCAGGATCCCTCTCACATACCTAGAGCTGAGAGAAGCCTCCTCTTGAGGTGCTTGTGGTAAGGTGGTATTCCTCAGGAGTCGAAGCCAGGGACTAACCTCTCATCTCGTGCTGATTCTTGGTCCACGGAGCTCTTTCGTGTTGCTACAGTGACCTCAGGATCCCTCTAGCCTTGAAACAGTGTTCTTGGGGTTTCTCTGGAGTGCCATCAAGGAAATCAAGGCTCCTTTCATGTGTGATGTGCAACATGGAATTGCTCTGCACGCAGTGCAGGGGAATCGGGCCTCATCTCGCGGTGAGGGGGAAGTTTCATGGTTTTTCTCGAGTTGCGGCGGGAACCTGGGGTATATTCTCGAGTTACGACGGGGATGGCCCTTCCACCCACGTGTTTCTTCAGCGACGTCAGGACTCCTGCCTACTTGCGAGGGACAACTCGGGATTCTCCTCGAGGCTTTGCAGGGCAATTGGGACGCCTCTCCAGCTGAGACGGGAGACCAAGGGTCCCTTTCCACGTGCCACAAGAATCCTGGGACTCCTATCAAGTTTCACGAGGAGTCAGGCATCGTCTCCTTTGGAGGCACTGATCTCCGCGTACCTCGGGAGTTTTCAAAGAACGTGAGGACTCCGATCGCCATGAGGTGGGGAACTAGGTGTGTCTCTGTGGTCTCCACAAGGGATTCAGACATCCTTTCTTCTTGGGAGATGCAAGACGAGCCTGCATTCAAGTCACTGCAGGGATATCCGGCCTTATTTCGAGTCAGGGCATCGCGGTGTCCATTCCACTTGAGGCCGCAAACTCAGTATCCCTCTCACATACCTAGAGCTGAGAGAAGCCTCCTCTTGAGGTGCTTGTGGTAAGGTGGTATTCCTCAGGAGTCGAAGCCAGGGACTAACCTCTCATCTCGTGCTGATTCTTGGTCCACGGAGCTCTTTCGTGTTGCTACAGTGACCTCAGGATCCCTCTAGCCTTGAAACAGTGTTCTTGGGGTTTCTCTGGAGTGCCATCAAGGAAATCAAGGCTCCTTTCATGTGTGATGTGCAACACGGAATTGCTCTGCACGCAGTGCAGGGGAATCGGGCCTCATCTCGCGGTGAGGGGGAAGTTTCATGGTTTTTCTCGAGTTGCGGCGGGAACCTGGGGTATATTCTCGAGTTACGACGGGGATGGCCCTTCCACCCACGTGTTTCTTCAGCGACGTCAGGACTCCTGCCTACTTGCGAGGGACAACTCGGGATTCTCCTCGAGGCTTTGCAGGGCAATTGGGACGCCTCTCCAGCTGAGACAGGAGACCAAGGGTCCCTTTCCACGTGCCACAGGAATCCTGGGTCTCCTATCAAGTTTCACGAGGAGTCAGGCATCGTCTCCTTTGGAGGCACTGATCTCCGCATACCTCTGGAGTTTTCAAAGGATTTGAGGCCTCCTGTCGCGATGAGGTGGGGAACTAGGTCTTTCTCTTTGGTCTCCACAGGGGATTCAGACACCCTTTCGTCTTGGGCGATGCAAGACGAGCCTGCATTCCAGTCACTGCAGGGATATCCGGCCTTATTTCGAGTCAGGGCATCGTGGTGTCCATTCCACTTGAGGCCGCAAACTCAGGGTCCCTCTCACATACCTAGAGCTGAGAGAAGCCTCCTCTTGAAGTGCTTGTGGTAAAGTGGTATTCCTCTGGAGTCGAAGCCAGGGACTAACCTCTCATCTCGAGTTGATTTTTGGCCCACGGAGCTCTTTCGTGTTGCTACAGTGACCTCAGGATCCCTCTATCCTTGAAACAGTGTTCTTGGGGATTCTCTGGAGTGCCATCAAGGAAATCAAGGCTCCTTTCATGTGTGATGTGCAACACGGAATTGCTCTGCACGCAGTGCAGGGGAATCGGGCCTCATCTCGTGGCGAGGGGGAAGTCTCATGGTTTTTCTCGAGTTGCGGCGGGAACCTGGGGTATATTCTCCAGTTACGACGGGGATGGCCCTTCCACACACGTGTTTGTTCAGCCAAGTCAGGACTCTTGCCTAGTTGCGAGACACAACTCGGGATTCTCCTCGAGGCTTGGTAAGGCAATTGGGATGCCTCTCCAGCTGAGGCGGGAGACCAAGGGTCCCTTTCCACGTGCCACAGGAATCCTGGGACTCCTATCAAGTTTCACGAGGAGTCAGGCATCGTCTCCTTTGGAGGCACTGATCTCCGCGTACCTCTGGAGTTTTCAAAGGATGTGAGGCCTCCGGTCGCGATGAGGTGGGGAACTAGGTCTTTCTCTGTGGTCTCCACAGGGGATTCAGACATCCTTTCATCTTGGGAGATGCAAGACGAGCCTGCATTCAAGTCACTGCAGGGATATCCAGCCTTATTTCGCGTCAGGGCATCGCGGTGTCCATTCCACTTGAGGCCGCAAACTCAGGGTCCCTCTCACATACCTAGAGCTGAGAGAAGCCTCCTCTTGAGGTGCTTGTGGTAAGGTGGTATTCCTCAGGAGTCGAAGCCAGGGACTAACCTCTCATCTCGTGTTGATTCTTGGTCCACGGAGCTCTTTCGTGTTGCTACAGTGACCTCAGGATCCCTCTAGCCTTGAAACAGTGTTCTTGGGGTTTATCTGAAGTGCCATCAAGGAAATCAAGGCTCCTTTCATGTGTGATGTGCAACACGGAATTGCTCTGCACGCAGTGCAGGGGAATCGGGCCTCATCTCGCGGCGAGGGGGAAGTCTAATGGTTTTTCTCGAGTTGCGGCGGGAACCTGGGGTATATTCTCGAGTTACGACGGGGATGGCCCTTCCACACACGTGTGTGTTCAGCCATGTCAGGACTCCTGTCTAGTTGCGAGGGACAACTCGGGATTCTCCTCGAGGCTTTGCAGGGCAATTGGGACGCCTCTCCAGCTGAGACGGGAGACCAAGTGTCCCTTTCCACGTGCCACAGGAATCCTGGGTCTCCTATCAAGTTTCACGAGGAGTCAGGCATCGTCTCCTTTGGAGGCACTGATCTCCGCATACCTCTGAAGTTTTCAAAGGATTTGAGGCCTCCTGTCGCGATGAGGTGGGGAACTAGGTCTTTCTCTGTGGTCTCCACAGGGGATTCAGACACCCTTTCGTCTTGGGAGATGCAAGACGAGCCTGCATTCAAGTCACTGCAGGGATATCCGGCCTTATTTCGAGTCAGGGCATCGCGGTGTCCATTCCAATTGAGGCCGCAAACTCAGGGTCCCTCTCACATACCTAGAGCTGAGAGAAGCCTCCTCTTGAGGTGCTTGTGGTAAGGTGGTATTCCTCTGGAGTCGAAGCCAGGGACTAACCTCTCATCTCGAGTTGATTTTTGGTCCACGGAGCTCTTTCGTGTTGCTACAGTGACCTCACGATCCCTCTAGCCTTGAAACAGTGTTCTTGGGGTTTCTCTGGAGTGCCATCAAGGAAATCAAGGCTCCTTTCATGTGTGATGTGCAACACGGAATTGCTCTGCACGCAGTGCAGGGGAATCGGGCCTCATCTCGCGGCGAGGGGGAAGTCTCATGGTTTTTCTCGAGTTGCGGCGGGAACCTGGGGTATATTCTCGAGTTACGACGGGGATGGCCCTTCCACCCACGTGTTTCTTCAGCGACGTCAGGACTCCTGCCTAGTTGCGAGGGACAACTCTGGATTCTCCTCGAGGCTTGGCAGGGCAACTGGGACGCCTCTCCAGCTGAGGCGGGAGACCAAGTGTCCCTTTCCAAGTGCCACAGGAATCCTGGGACTCCTATCAAGTTTCACGAGGAGTCAGGCATCGTCTCCTTTGGAGGCACTGATCTCCGCGTACCTCTGGAGTTTTCAAAGGATGTGAGGCTCTCGGTCGCGATGAGGTGGGGAACTAAGTCTTTCTCTGTGGTCTGCACAGGGGATTCAGACATCCTTTCGTCTTGGGAGATGCAAGACGAGCCTGCATTGAAGTCACTGCAGGGATATCCGGCCTTATTTCGAGTCAGGGCATCGCGGTGTCGATTCCACTTGAGGCCGCAAACTCAGGGTCCCTCTCACATACCTAGAGCTGAGAGAAGCCTCCTCTTGAGCTGCTTGTGGTAAGGTGGTATTCCTCTGGAGTCGAAGCCAGGGACTAACCTCTCATCTTGAGTTGATTTTTGGCCCACGGAGCTCTTTCGTGTTGCTACAGTGACCTCAGGATCCCTCTAGCCTTGAAACAGTGTTCTTGGGGTTTCTCTGGAGTGCCATCAAGGAAATCAAGGCTCCTTTCATGTGTGATGTGCAACACGGAATTGCTCTGCACGCAGTGCAGGGGAATCGGGCCTCATCTCGCGGCGAGGGGGAAGTCTCATGGTTTTTCCGAGTTGCGGCGGGAACCTGGGGTATATTCTCGAGTTACGACGGGGATGGCCCTTCCACCCACGTGTTTCTTCAGTGACGTCAAGACTCCTGCCTAGTTGCGAGGGACAACTCTGGATTCTCCTCGAGGCTTGGCAGGGCAATTGGGACGCCTCTCCAGCTGAGGCGGGAGACCAAGTGTCCCTTTCCAAGTGCCACAGGAATCCTGGGTCTCCTATCAAGTTTCACGAGGAGTCAGGCATCGTCTCCTTTGGAGGCACTGATCTCCGCGTACCTCTGGAGTTTTCAAAGGATGTGAGGCTATCGGTCGCGATGAGGTGGGGAACTAGGTCTTTCTCTGTGGTCTCCACAGGGGATTCAGACATCCTTTCTTCTTGGGAGATGCAAGACGAGCCTGCATTCAAGTCACTGCAGGGATATCCGGCCTTATTTCGAGTCAGGGCATCGCGCTGTCCATTCCACTTGAGGCCGCAAACTCAGGATCCCTCTCACATACCTAGAGCTGAGAGAAGCCTCCTCTTGAGGTGCTTGTGGTAAGGTGGTATTCCTCAGGAGTCGAAGCCAGGGACTAACCTCTCATCTCGTGTTGATTCTTGGTCCACGGAGCTCTTTCGTGTTGCTGCAGTGACCTCAGGATCCCTCTAGCCTTGAAACAGTGTTCTTGGGGTTTCTCTGGAGTGCCATGAAGGAAATCAAGGCTCCTTCCATGTGTGATGTGCAACACGGAATTGCTCTGCACGCAGTGCAGGGGAATCGGGCCTCATCTCGCGGCGAGGGGGAAGTCTCATGGTTTTTCTCGAGTTGCGGCGGGAACCTGGGGTATATTCTCGAGTTACGACGGGGATGGCCCTTCCACCCACGTGTTTCTTCAGCGACGTCAGGACTCCTGCCTACTTGCGAGGGACAACTCGGGATTCTCCTCGAGGTTTGGCAGGGCAAATGGGACGCCTCTCCAGCTGAGACGGGAGACCAAGTGTCCCTTTCCACGTGCCACAGGAATCCTGGGTCTCCTATCAAGTTTTACGAGGAGTCAGGCATCGTCTCCTTTGGAGGCACTGATCTCCGCGTACCTCTGGAGTTTTCAAAGGATTTGAGGCCTCCTGTCGCGATGAGGTGGGGAACTAGGTCTTTCTCTGTGGTCTCCACAGGGGATTCAGACAACCTTTCGTCTTGGGAGATGCAAGACGAGCCTGCATTCCAGTCACTGCAGGGATATCCGGCCTTATTTCGAGTCAGGGCATCGCGGTGTCCATTCCACTTGAGGCCGCAAACTCAGGGTCCCTCTCACATACCTAGAGCTGAGAGAAGCCTCCTCTTGAGGTGCTTGTGGTAAGGTGGTATTCCTCTGGAGTCGAAGCCAGGGACTAACCTCTCATCTCGAGTTGATTTTTGGTCCACGGAGCTCTTTCGTGTTGCTACAGTGACCTCAGGATCCCTCTAGAGTTGAAACAGTATTCTTGGGGTTTCTCTGGAGTGCCATGAAGGAAATCAAGGCTCCTTTCATGTGTGATGTGCAACACAGAATTGCTCTGCACGCAGTGCAGGGGAATCGGGCCTCATCTCGCGGCGAGGGGGAAGTCTCATGGTTTTTCTCGAGTTGCGGCGGGAACCTGGGGTGTATTCTCGAGTTAAGACGGGGATGGCCCTTCCACACACGTGTTTGTTCAGCCACGTCAGGACTCTTGCCTAGTTGCGAGACACAACTCGGGATTCTCCTCGAGGCTTGGCAAGGCAATTGGGACGCCTCTCCAGCTGAGGCGGGAGACCAAGGGTCCCTTTCCACGTGCCACAGGAATCCTGGGACTCCTATCAAGTTTCACGAGGAGTCAGGCATCGTCTCCTTTGGAGGCACTGATCTCCGCGTACCTCTGGAGTTTTCAAAGGATGTGAGGCCTCCGGTCGCGATGAGGTGGGGAACTAGGTCTTTCTCTGTGGTCTCCACAGGGGATTCAGACATCCTTTCATCTTGGGAGATGCAAGACGAGCCTGCATTCAAGTCACTGCAGGGATATCCAGCCTTATTTCACGTCAGGGCATCGCGGTGTCCATTCCACTTGAGGCCGCAAACTCAGGGTCCCTCTCACATACCTAGAGCTGAGAGAAGCCTCCTCTTGAGGTGCTTGTGTTAAGGCAGTATTCCTCTGGAGTCGAAGCCAGGGACTAACCTCTCATCTCGAGTTGATTTTTGGCCCAAGGAGCTTTTTCGTGTTGCTACAGTGACCTCAGGATCCCTCTAGCCTTGAAACAGTGTTCTTGGGGTTTCTCTGGAGTGCCATCAAGGAAATCAAGTCTCCTTTCATGTGTGATGTGCAACACGGAATTGCTCTGCACGCAGTGCAGGGGAATCGGGCCTCATCTCGCGGCGAGGGGGAAGTCTCATGGTTTTTCTCGAGTTGCGGCGGGAACCTGGGGTATATTCTCGAGTTACGACGGGGATGGCCCTTCCACCCACGTGTTTCTTCAGCAACGTCAGGACTCCTGCCTAGTTGCGAGGGACAACTCTGGATTCTCCTCGAGGCTTGGCAGGGCAATTGGGACGCCTCTCCAGCTGAGGCGGGAGACCAAGGGTTCCTTTCCAAGTGCCACAGGAATCCTGGGACTCCTATCAAGTTTCACGAGGAGTCAGGCATCGTCTCCTTTGGAGGCACTGATCTCCGCGTACCTCTGGAGTTTTCAAAGGATGTGAGGCTATCGGTCGCGATGAGGTGGGGAACTAAGTCTTTCTCTGTGCTTTCCACAGGGGATTCAGACATCCTTTCGTCCTGGGAGATGCAAGACGAGCCTGCATTGAAGTCACTGCAGGGATATCCGGCCTTATTTCGAGTCAGGGCATCGCGGTGTCCATTCCACTTGAGGCCGCAAACTCAGGGTCCCTCTCACATACCTAGAGCTGAGAGAAGCCTCCTCTTGAGGTGCTTGTGGTAAGGTGGTATTCCTCTGGAGACGAATCCAGGGACTAACCTCTCTTTTTGAGTTGATTTTTGGTCCACAGAGTTCTTTCGTGTTGCTACAGTGACCTCAGGATCCCTCTATCCTTGAAACAGTGTTCTTGGGTTTTCTCTGGAGTGCCATCAAGGAAATCACGGCTCCTTTCATGTGTGATGTGCAAGACGGAATTGCTCTGCACGCAGTACAGGGGAATCGGGCCTCATCTCGCATCGAAGGGGAAGTCTCATGGTTTTTCTCGAGTTGCGGCGGGAACCTGGGGTATATTTTCGAGTTACGACGGGGATGGCCCTTCCACCCACGTGTTTGTTCAGCCACGTCAGGACTCCTGCCTAGTTGCGAGACACAACTCGGGATTCTCCTCGAGGCTTGGCAGGGCAATTGGAACGCCTCTCCAGCTGAGGCGGGAGACGAAGGGTCCCTTTCCACGTGCCACAAGAATCCTGGGACTCCTATCAAGTTTCACGAGGAGTCAGGCATCATCTCCTTTGGAGGCACTGATCTCCGCGTACCTCTGGAGTTTTCAAAGGATGTGAGGCCTCCGGTCGCGACGAGGTGGGGAACTAGGTCTTTCTCTGTGGTCTCCACAGGCGATTCAGACATCCTTTCTTCTTGGGAGATGCAAGACGAGCCTGCATTCAAGTCACTGCAGGGATATCCAGCCTTATTTCGCGTCAGGGCATCGCGGTGTCCATTCCACTTGAGGCCGCAAACTCAGGGTCCCTCTCACATACCTAGAGCTGAGAGAAGCCTCCTCTTGAGGTGCTTGTGGTAAGGTGGTATTCCTCTGGAGTCGAAGCCAGGGACTAACCTCTCATCTCGAATTTATTCTTGGTCCACGGAGCTCTTTCGTGTTGCTACAGTGACCTCAGGATCCCTCTAGCCTTGAAACAGTGTTCTTGGTGTTTCTCTGGAGTGCCATCAAGGAAATCAAGGCTCCTTTCATGTGTGATGTGCAACACGGAATTTCTCTGCACGCAGTGCAGGGGAATCGGGCCTCATCTCGCGGCGAGGGGGAAGTCTCATGGTTTTTCCCGAGTTGCGGCGGGAACCTGGGGTATATTCTCGAGTTACGACGGGGATGGCCCTTCCACCCACGTGTTTCTTCAGTGACGTCAAGACTCCTGCCTAGTTGCGAGGGACAACTCTGGATTCTCCTCGAGGCTTGGCAGGGCAATTGGGACGCCTCTCCAGCTGAGGCGGGAGACCAAGTGTCCCTTTCCAAGTGCCACAGGAATCCTGGGTCTCCCATCAAGTTTCACGAGGAGTCAGGCATCGTCTCCTTTGGAGGCACTGATCTCCGCGTACCTCTGGAGTTTTCAAAGGATGTGAGGCTATCGGTCGCGATGAGGTGGGGAACTAAGTCTTTCTCTGTGCTTTCCACAGGGGATTCAGACATCCTTTCGTCCTGGGAGATGCAAGACGAGCCTGAATTGAAGTCACTGCAGGGATATCCGGCCTTATTTCGAGTCAGGGCATCGCGGTGTCCATTCCACTTGAGGCCGCAAACTCAGGGTTCCTCTCACATACCTAGAGCTGAGAGAAGCCTCCTCTTGAGGTGCTTGTGGTAAGGTGTTATTCCTCTGGAGACGAATCCAGGGACAAACCTCTCTTTTCGAGTTGATTTTTGGTCCACAGAGTTCTTTCGTGTTGCTACAGTGACCTCAGGATCCCTCTATCCTTGAAACAGTGTTCTTGGGGTTTCTCTGGAGTGCCATCAAGGAAATCAAGGCTACTTTCATGTGTGATGTGCAAGACGGAATTGCTCTGCACGCAGTGCAGGGGAATCGGGCCTCATCTCGCGGCGAGGGGGAAGTCTCATGGTTTTTCTCGAGTTGCGGCGGGAACCTGGGGTATATTCTCGAGTTACGACGGGGATGGCCCTTCCACCCACGTGTTTCTTCAGCGACGTCAGGACTCCTGCCTAGTTGCGAGGGACAACTCGGGATTCTCCTCGAGGCTAGGCAGGGCAATTGGAACGCCACTCCAGCTGAGGCGGGAGACCAAGGGTCCCTTTCCACGTGCCACAAGAATCCTGGGACTCCTATCAAGTTTCACGAGGAGTCAGGCATCGTCTCCTTTGGAGGCACTGATCTCCGCGTACCTCTGGAGTTTTCAAGGGATGTGAGGCCTCCGGTCGCGATGAGGTGGGGAACTAGGTGTTTCTCTGTGGTCTCCACAGGCTATACAGACATCCTTTCTTCTTGGGAGATGCAAGACGAGCCTGCATTCAAGTCACTGCAGGGATATCCAGCTTTATTTCGAGTCAGGGCATCACGGTGTCCATTCCACTTGAGACCGCAAACTCAGGATCCCTCTCACGTACCTAGAGCTGAGAGAAGCCTCCTCTTGAGGTGCTTGTGGTAAGGTGGTATTCCTCAGGAGTCGAAGCCAGGGACTAACCTCTCATCTCGTGTTGATTCTTGGTCCACGGAGCTCTTTCGTGTTGCTACAGTGACCTCAGGATCCCTCTAGCCTTGAAACAGTGTTCTTGGGGTTTCTCTGGAGTGCCATGAAGGAAATCAAGGCTCCTTTCATGTGTGATGTGCAACACGGAATTGCTCTGCACGCAATGCAGGGGAATCGGGCCTCATCTCGCGGCGAGGGGGAAGTCTCATGGTTTTTCTCGAGTTGCGGCGGGAACCTGGGGTATATTCTCGAGTTACGACGGGGATGGCCCTTCCACCCACGTGTTTCTTCAGCGACGTCAGGACTCCTGCCTACTTGCGAGGGACAACTCGGGATTCTCCTCGAGGTTTGGCAGGGCAAATGGGACGCCTCTCCAGCTGAGACGGGAGACCAAGTGTCCCTTTCCACGTGCCACAGGAATCCTGGGTCTCCTATCAAGTTTTACGAGGAGTCAGGCATCATCTCCTTTGGAGGCACTGATCTCCGCGTACCTCTGGAGTTTTCAAAGGATTTGAGGCCTCCTGTCGCGATGAGGTGGGGAACTAGGTCTTTCTCTGTGGTCTCCACAGGGGATTCAGACAACCTTTCGTCTTGGGAGATGCAAGACGAGCCTGCATTCCAGTCACTGCAGGGATATCCGGCCTTATTTCGAGTCAGGGCATCGCGGTGTCCATTCCACTTGAGGCCGCAAACTCAGGGTCCCTCTCACATACCTAGAGCTGAGAGAAGCCTCCTCTTGAGGTGCTTGTGGTAAGGTGGTATTCCTCTGGAGTCGAAGCCAGGGACTAACCTCTCATCTCGAGTTGATTTTTGGTCCACGGAGCTCTTTCGTGTTGCTACAGTGACCTCAGGATCCCTCTAGAGTTGAAACAGTATTCTTGGGGTTTCTCTGGAGTGCCATGAAGGAAATCAAGGCTCCTTTCATGTGTGATGTGCAACACAGAATTGCTCTGCACGCAGTGCAGGGGAATCGGGCCTCATCTCGCGGCGAGGGGGAAGTCTCATGGTTTTTCTCGAGTTGCGGCGGGAACCTGGGGTGTATTCTCGAGTTAAGACGGGGATGGCCCTTCCACACACGTGTTTGTTCAGCCACGTCAGGACTCTTGCCTAGTTGCGAGACACAACTCGGGATTCTCCTCGAGGCTTGGCAAGGCAATTGGGACGCCTCTCCAGCTGAGGCGGGAGACCAAGGGTCCCTTTCCACGTGCCACAGGAATCCTGGGACTCCTATCAAGTTTCACGAGGAGTCAGGCATCGTCTCCTTTGGAGGCACTGATCTCCGCGTACCTCTGGAGTTTTCAAAGGATGTGAGGCCTCCGGTCGCGATGAGGTGGGGAACTAGGTCTTTCTCTGTGGTCTCCACAGGGGATTCAGACATCCTTTCATCTTGGGAGATGCAAGACGAGCCTGCATTCAAGTCACTGCAGGGATATCCAGCCTTATTTCACGTCAGGGCATCGCGGTGTCCATTCCCCTTGAGGCCGCAAACTCAGGGTCCCTCTCACATACCTAGAGCTGAGAGAAGCCTCCTCTTGAGGTGCTTGTGGTAAGTTGGTATTCCTCTGGAGTCGAAGCCAGGGACTAACCTCTCATCTCGAGTTGATTTTTGGCCCAAGGAGCTTTTTCGTGTTGCTACAGTGACCTCAGGATCCCTCTAGCCTTGAAACAGTGTTCTTGGGGTTTCTCTGGAGTGCCATCAAGGAAATCAAGTCTCCTTTCATGTGTGATGTGCAACACGGAATTGCTCTGCACGCAGTGCAGGGGAATCGGGCCTCATCTCGCGGCGAGGGGGAAGTCTCATGGTTTTTCTCGAGTTGCGGCGGGAACCTGGGGTATATTCTCGAGTTACGACGGGGATGGCCCTTCCACCCACGTGTTTCTTCAGCAACGTCAGGACTCCTGCCTAGTTGCGAGGGACAACTCTGGATTCTCCTCGAGGCTTGGCAGGGCAATTGGGACGCCTCTCCAGCTGAGGCGGGAGACCAAGGGTTCCTTTCCAAGTGCCACAGGAATCCTGGGACTCCTATCAAGTTTCACGAGGAGTCAGGCATCGTCTCCTTTGGAGGCACTGATCTCCGCGTACCTCTGGAGTTTTCAAAGGATGTGAGGCTATCGGTCGCGATGAGGTGGGGAACTAAGTCTTTCTCTGTGCTTTCCACAGGGGATTCAGACATCCTTTCGTCCTGGGAGATGCAAGACGAGCCTGCATTGAAGTCACTGCAGGGATATCCGGCCTTATTTCGAGTCAGGGCATCGCGGTGTCCATTCCACTTGAGGCAGCAAACTCAGGGTCCCTCTCACATACCTAGAGCTGAGAGAAGCCTCCTCTTGAGGTGCTTGTGGTAAGGTGGTATTCCTCTGGAGACGAATCCAGGGACTAACCTCTCTTTTCGAGTTGATTTTTGGTCCACAGAGTTCTTTCGTGTTGCTACAGTGACCTCAGGATCCCTCTATCCTTGAAACAGTGTTCTTGGGTTTTCTCTGGAGTGCCATCAAGGAAATCACGGCTCCTTTCATGTGTGATGTGCAAGACGGAATTGCTCTGCACGCAGTACAGGGGAATCGGGCCTCATCTCGCATCGAAGGGGAAGTCTCATGGTTTTTCTCGAGTTGCGGCGGGAACCTGGGGTATATTTTCGAGTTACGACGGGGATGGCCCTTCCACCCACGTGTTTGTTCAGCCACGTCAGGACTCCTGCCTAGTTGCGAGACACAACTCGGGATTCTCCTCGAGGCTTGGCAGGGCAATTGGAACGCCTCTCCAGCTGAGGCGGGAGACGAAGGGTCCCTTTCCACGTGCCACAAGAATCCTGGGACTCCTATCAAGTTTCACGAGGAGTCAGGCATCATCTCCTTTGGAGGCACTGATCTCCGCGTACCTCTGGAGTTTTCAAAGGATGTGAGGCCTCCGGTCGCGACGAGGTGGGGAACTAGGTCTTTCTCTGTGGTCTCCACAGGCGATTCAGACATCCTTTCTTCTTGGGAGATGCAAGACGAGCCTGCATTCAAGTCACTGCAGGGATATCCGGCCTTATTTCGCGTCAGGGCATCGCGGTGTCCATTCCACTTGAGGCCGCAAACTCAGGGTCCCTCTCACATACCTAGAGCTGAGAGAAGCCTCCTCTTGAGGTGCTTGTGGTAAGGTGGTATTCCTCTGGAGTCGAAGCCAGGGACTAACCTCTCATCTCGAATTTATTCTTGGTCCACGGAGCTCTTTCGTGTTGCTACAGTGACCTCAGGATCCCTCTAGCCTTGAAACAGTGTTCTTGGGGTTTCTCTGGAGTGCCATCAAGGAAATCAAGGCTCCTTTCATGTGTGATGTGCAACACGGAATTGCTCTGCACGCAGTGCAGGGGAATCGGGCCTCATCTCGCGGCGAGGGGGAAGTCTCATGGTTTTTCTCGAGTTGCGGCGGGAACCTGGGGTATATTCTCGAGTTACGACGGGGATGGCCCTTCCACCCACGTGTTTCTTCAGCGACGTCAGGACTCCTGCCTAGTTGCGAGGGACAACTCTGGATTCTCCTCGAGGCTTGGCAGGGCAATTGGGACGCCTCTCCAGCTGAGGCGGGAGACCAAGGGTCCCTTTCCAAGTGCCACAGGAATCCTGGGACTCCTATCAAGTTTCACGAGGAGTCAGGCATCGTCTCCTTTGGAGGCACTGATCTCCGCGTACCTCTGGAGTTTTCAAAGGATGTGAGGCCTCCGGTCGCGATGAGGTGGGGAACTAGGTGTTTCTCTGTGGTCTCCACAGGGGATTCAGACATCCTTTCTTCTTGGGAGATGCAAGACAAGCCAGCATTGAAGTCACTGCAGGGATATCCGGCCTTATTTCGAGTCAGGGCATCGCGGTGTCCATTCCACTTGAGGCCGCAAACTCAGGATCCCTCTCACATACCTAGAGCTGAGAGAAGCCTCCTCTTGAGGTGCTTGTGGTAAGGTGGTATTCCTCAGGAGTCGAAGCCAGGGACTAACCTCTCATCTCGTGTTGATTCTTGGTCCACGGAGCTCTTTCGTGTTGCTACAGTGACCTCAGGATCCCTCTAGCCTTGAAACAGTGTTCTTGGGGTTTCTCTGGAGTGCCATCAAGGAAATCAAGGCTCCTTTCATGTGTGATGTGCAACACGGAATTGCTCTGCACGCAGTGCAGGGGAATCGGGCCTCATCTCGCGGCGAGGGGGAAGTCTCATGGTTTTTCTCGAGTTGCGGCGGGAACCTGGGGTATATTCTCGAGTTACGACGGGGATGGCCTTTCCACCCACGTGTTTCTTCAGCGACGTCAGGACTCCTGCCTACTTGCGAGGGACAACTCGGGATTCTCCTCGAGGCTTTGCAGGGCAATTGGGACGCCTCTCCAGCTGAGACGGGAGACCAAGGGTCCCTTTCTACGTGCCACAGGAATCCTGGGTCTCCTATCAAGTTTCACTAGGAGTCAGGCATCGTCTCCTTTGGAGGCACTGATCTCCGCATACCTCTGGAGTTTTCAAAGGATTTGAGGCCTCCTGTCGCGATGAGGTGGGGAACTAGGTCTTTCTCTGTGGTCTCCACAGGGGATTCAGACACCCTTTCGTCTTGGGAGATGCAAGACGAACCTGCATTCCAGTCACTGCAGGGATATCCGGCCTTATTTCGAGTCAGGGCATCGCGGTGTCCATTCCACTTGAGACCGCAAACTCAGGGTCACTCTCACATACCTAGAGCTGAGAGAAGCCTCCTCTTGAGGTGCTTGTGGTAAGGTGGTATTCCTCTGGAGTCGAAGCCAGGGACTAACCTCTCATCTCGAATTTATTCTTGGTCCACGGAGCTCTTTCGTGTTGCTACAGTGACCTCAGGATCCCTCTAGCCTTGAAACAGTGTTCTTGGTGTTTCTCTGGAGTGCCATCAAGGAAATCAAGGCTCCTTTCATGTGTGATGTGCAACACGGAATTTCTCTGCACGCAGTGCAGGGGAATCGGGCCTCATCTCGCGGCGAGGGGGAAGTCTCATGGTTTTTCCCGAGTTGCGGCGGGAACCTGGGGTATATTCTCGAGTTACGACGGGGATGGCCCTTCCACCCACGTGTTTCTTCAGTGACGTCAAGACTCCTGCCTAGTTGCGAGGGACAACTCTGGATTCTCCTCGAGGCTTGGCAGGGCAATTGGGACGCCTCTCCAGCTGAGGCGGGAGACCAAGTGTCCCTTTCCAAGTGCCACAGGAATCCTGGGTCTCCCATCAAGTTTCACGAGGAGTCAGGCATCGTCTCCTTTGGAGGCACTGATCTCCGCGTACCTCTGGAGTTTTCAAAGGATGTGAGGCTATCGGTCGCAATGAGGTGGGGAACTAAGTCTTTCTCTGTGCTTTCCACAGGGGATTCAGACATCCTTTCGTCCTGGGAGATGCAAGACGAGCCTGAATTGAAGTCACTGCAGGGATATCCGGCCTTATTTCGAGTCAGGGCATCGCGGTGTCCATTCCACTTGAGGCCGCAAACTCAGGGTTCCTCTCACATACCTAGAGCTGAGAGAAGCCTCCTCTTGAGGTGCTTGTGGTAAGGTGGTATTCCTCTGGAGACGAATCCAGGGACTAACCTCTCTTTTCGAGTTGATTTTTGGTCCACAGAGTTCTTTCGTGTTGCTACAGTGACCTCAGGATCCCTCTATCCTTGAAACAGTGTTCTTGGGGTTTCTCTGGAGTGCCATCAAGGAAATCAAGGCTACTTTCATGTGTGATGTGCAAGACGGAATTGCTCTGCACGCAGTGCAGGGGAATCGGGCCTCATCTCGCGGCGAGGGGGAAGTCTCATGGTTTTTCTCGAGTTGCGGCGGGAACCTGGGGTATATTCTCGAGTTACGACGGGGATGGCCCTTCCACCCACGTGTTTCTTCAGCGACGTCAGGACTCCTGCCTAGTTGCGAGGGACAACTCGGGATTCTCCTCGAGGCTAGGCAGGGC
This sequence comes from Cervus elaphus, assembly GCF_910594005.1. Taxonomy (NCBI): domain Eukaryota; kingdom Metazoa; phylum Chordata; class Mammalia; order Artiodactyla; family Cervidae; genus Cervus; species Cervus elaphus. The sequence goes on from NC_057846.1 coordinate 1,778,840, forward strand.
AATTGGGACGCCTCTCCAGCTGAGGCGGGAGACCAAGGGTCCCTTTCCACGTGCCACAAGAATCCTGGGACTCCTATCAAGTTTCACGAGGAGTCAGGCATCGTCTCCTTTGGAGGCACTGATCTCCGCGTACCTCTGGAGTTTTCAAGGGATGTGAGGCCTCCGGTCGCGATGAGGTGGGGAACTAGGTGTTTCTCTGTGGTCTCCACAGGCTATACAGACATCCTTTCTTCTTGGGAGATGCAAGACGAGCCTGCATTCAAGTCACTGCAGGGATATCCAGCTTTATTTCGAGTCAGGGCATCACGGTGTCCATTCCACTTGAGACCGCAAACTCAGGATCCCTCTCACGTACCTAGAGCTGAGAGAAGCCTCCTCTTGAGGTGCTTGTGGTAAGGTGGTATTCCTCAGGAGTCGAAGCCAGGGACTAACCTCTCATCTCGTGTTGATTCTTGGTCCACGGAGCTCTTTCGTGTTGCTACAGTGACCTCAGGATCCCTCTAGCCTTGAAACAGTGTTCTTGGGGTTTCTCTGGAGTGCCATGAAGGAAATCAAGGCTCCTTTCATGTGTGATGTGCAACACGGAATTGCTCTGCACGCAATGCAGGGGAATCGGGCCTCATCTCGCGGCGAGGGGGAAGTCTCATGGTTTTTCTCGAGTTGCGGCGGGAACCTGGGGTATATTCTCGAGTTACGACGGGGATGGCCCTTCCACCCACGTGTTTCTTCAGCGACGTCAGGACTCCTGCCTACTTGCGAGGGACAACTCGGGATTCTCCTCGAGGTTTGGCAGGGCAAATGGGACGCCTCTCCAGCTGAGACGGGAGACCAAGTGTCCCTTTCCACGTGCCACAGGAATCCTGGGTCTCCTATCAAGTTTTACGAGGAGTCAGGCATCATCTCCTTTGGAGGCACTGATCTCCGCGTACCTCTGGAGTTTTCAAAGGATTTGAGGCCTCCTGTCGCGATGAGGTGGGGAACTAGGTCTTTCTCTGTGGTCTCCACAGGGGATTCAGACAACCTTTCGTCTTGGGAGATGCAAGACGAGCCTGCATTCCAGTCACTGCAGGGATATCCGGCCTTATTTCGAGTCAGGGCATCGCGGTGTCCATTCCACTTGAGGCCGCAAACTCAGGGTCCCTCTCACATACCTAGAGCTGAGAGAAGCCTCCTCTTGAGGTGCTTGTGGTAAGGTGGTATTCCTCTGGAGTCGAAGCCAGGGACTAACCTCTCATCTCGAGTTGATTTTTGGTCCACGGAGCTCTTTCGTGTTGCTACAGTGACCTCAGGATCCCTCTAGAGTTGAAACAGTATTCTTGGGGTTTCTCTGGAGTGCCATGAAGGAAATCAAGGCTCCTTTCATGTGTGATGTGCAACACAGAATTGCTCTGCACGCAGTGCAGGGGAATCGGGCCTCATCTCGCGGCGAGGGGGAAGTCTCATGGTTTTTCTCGAGTTGCGGCGGGAACCTGGGGTGTATTCTCGAGTTAAGACGGGGATGGCCCTTCCACACACGTGTTTGTTCAGCCACGTCAGGACTCTTGCCTAGTTGCGAGACACAACTCGGGATTCTCCTCGAGGCTTGGCAAGGCAATTGGGACGCCTCTCCAGCTGAGGCGGGAGACCAAGGGTCCCTTTCCACGTGCCACAGGAATCCTGGGACTCCTATCAAGTTTCACGAGGAGTCAGGCATCGTCTCCTTTGGAGGCACTGATCTCCGCGTACCTCTGGAGTTTTCAAAGGATGTGAGGCCTCCGGTCGCGATGAGGTGGGGAAATAGGTCTTTCTCTGTGGTCTCCACAGGGGATTCAGACATCCTTTCATCTTGGGAGATGCAAGACGAGCCTGCATTCAAGTCACTGCAGGGACATCCAGCCTTATTTCACGTCAGGGCATCGCGGTGTCCATTCCCCTTGAGGCCGCAAACTCAGGGTCCCTCTCACATACCTAGAGCTGAGAGAAGCCTCCTCTTGAGGTGCTTGTGGTAAGGTGGTATTCCTCTGGAGTCGAAGCCAGGGACTAACCTCTCATCTCGAGTTGATTTTTGGCCCAAGGAGCTTTTTCGTGTTGCTACAGTGACCTCAGGATCCCTCTAGCCTTGAAACAGTGTTCTTGGGGTTTCTCTGGAGTGCCATCAAGGAAATCAAGTCTCCTTTCATGTGTGATGTGCAACACGGAATTGCTCTGCACGCAGTGCAGGGGAATCGGGCCTCATCTCGCGGCGAGGGGGAAGTCTCATGGTTTTTCTCGAGTTGCGGCGGGAACCTGGGGTATATTCTCGAGTTACGACGGGGATGGCCCTTCCACCCACGTGTTTCTTCAGCAACGTCAGGACTCCTGCCTAGTTGCGAGGGACAACTCTGGATTCTCCTCGAGGCTTGGCAGGGCAATTGGGACGCCTCTCCAGCTGAGGCGGGAGACCAAGGGTTCCTTTCCAAGTGCCACAGGAATCCTGGGACTCCTATCAAGTTTCACGAGGAGTCAGGCATCGTCTCCTTTGGAGGCACTGATCTCCGCGTACCTCTGGAGTTTTCAAAGGATGTGAGGCTATCGGTCGCGATGAGGTGGGGAACTAAGTCTTTCTCTGTGCTTTCCACAGGGGATTCAGACATCCTTTCTTCTTGGGAGATGCAAGACAAGCCGGCATTGAAGTCACTGCAGGGATATCCGGCCTTATTTCGAGTCAGGGCATCGCGGTGTCCATTCCACTTGAGGCCGCAAACTCAGGATCCCTCTCACATACCTAGAGCTGAGAGAAGCCTCCTCTTGAGGTGCTTGTGGTAAGGTGGTATTCCTCTGGAGTCGAAGCCAGGGACTAACCTCTCATCTCGAATTTATTCTTGGTCCACGGAGCTCTTTCGTGTTGCTACAGTGACCTCAGGATCCCTCTAGCCTTGAAACAGTGTTCTTGGTGTTTCTCTGGAGTGCCATCAAGGAAATCAAGGCTCCTTTCATGTGTGATGTGCAACACGGAATTTCTCTGCACGCAGTGCAGGGGAATCGGGCCTCATCTCGCGGCGAGGGGGAAGTCTCATGGTTTTTCCCGAGTTGCGGCGGGAACCTGGGGTATATTCTCGAGTTACGACGGGGATGGCCCTTCCACCCACGTGTTTCTTCAGTGACGTCAAGACTCCTGCCTAGTTGCGAGGGACAACTCTGGATTCTCCTCGAGGCTTGGCAGGGCAATTGGGACGCCTCTCCAGCTGAGGCGGGAGACCAAGTGTCCCTTTCCAAGTGCCACAGGAATCCTGGGTCTCCCATCAAGTTTCACGAGGAGTCAGGCATCGTCTCCTTTGGAGGCACTGATCTCCGCGTACCTCTGGAGTTTTCAAAGGATGTGAGGCTATCGGTCGCAATGAGGTGGGGAACTAAGTCTTTCTCTGTGCTTTCCACAGGGGATTCAGACATCCTTTCGTCCTGGGAGATGCAAGACGAGCCTGAATTGAAGTCACTGCAGGGATATCCGGCCTTATTTCGAGTCAGGGCATCGCGGTGTCCATTCCACTTGAGGCCGCAAACTCAGGGTCCCTCTCACATACCTAGAGCTGAGAGAAGCCTCCTCTTGAGGTGCTTGTGGTAAGGTGGTATTCCTCTGGAGACGAATCCAGGGACTAACCTCTCTTTTCGAGTTGATTTTTGGTCCACAGAGTTCTTTCGTGTTGCTACAGTGACCTCAGGATCCCTCTATCCTTGAAACAGTGTTCTTGGGGTTTCTCTGGAGTGCCATCAAGGAAATCAAGGCTACTTTCATGTGTGATGTGCAAGACGGAATTGCTCTGCACGCAGTGCAGGGGAATCGGGCCTCATCTCGCGGCGAGGGGGAAGTCTCATGGTTTTTCTCGAGTTGCGGCGGGAACCTGGGGTATATTCTCGAGTTACGACGGGGATGGCCCTTCCACCCACGTGTTTCTTCAGCGACGTCAGGACTCCTGCCTAGTTGCGAGGGACAACTCGGGATTCTCCTCGAGGCTAGGCAGGGCAATTGGGACGCCTCTCCAGCTGAGGCGGGAGACCAAGGGTCCCTTTCCACGTGCCACAAGAATCCTGGGACTCCTATCAAGTTTCACGAGGAGTCAGGCATCGTCTCCTTTGGAGGCACTGATCTCCGCGTACCTCTGGAGTTTTCAAGGGATGTGAGGCCTCCGGTCGCGATGAGGTGGGGAACTAGGTGTTTCTCTGTGGTCTCCACAGGCTATACAGACATCCTTTCTTCTTGGGAGATGCAAGACGAGCCTGCATTCAAGTCACTGCAGGGATATCCAGCTTTATTTCGAGTCAGGGCATCACGGTGTCCATTCCACTTGAGACCGCAAACTCAGGATCCCTCTCACGTACCTAGAGCTGAGAGAAGCCTCCTCTTGAGGTGCTTGTGGTAAGGTGGTATTCCTCAGGAGTCGAAGCCAGGGACTAACCTCTCATCTCGTGTTGATTCTTGGTCCACGGAGCTCTTTCGTGTTGCTACAGTGACCTCAGGATCCCTCTAGCCTTGAAACAGTGTTCTTGGGGTTTCTCTGGAGTGCCATGAAGGAAATCAAGGCTCCTTTCATGTGTGATGTGCAACACGGAATTGCTCTGCACGCAATGCAGGGGAATCGGGCCTCATCTCGCGGCGAGGGGGAAGTCTCATGGTTTTTCTCGAGTTGCGGCGGGAACCTGGGGTATATTCTCGAGTTACGACGGGGATGGCCCTTCCACCCACGTGTTTCTTCAGCGACGTCAGGACTCCTGCCTACTTGCGAGGGACAACTCGGGATTCTCCTCGAGGTTTGGCAGGGCAAATGGGACGCCTCTCCAGCTGAGACGGGAGACCAAGTGTCCCTTTCCACGTGCCACAGGAATCCTGGGTCTCCTATCAAGTTTTACGAGGAGTCAGGCATCATCTCCTTTGGAGGCACTGATCTCCGCGTACCTCTGGAGTTTTCAAAGGATTTGAGGCCTCCTGTCGCGATGAGGTGGGGAACTAGGTCTTTCTCTGTGGTCTCCACAGGGGATTCAGACAACCTTTCGTCTTGGGAGATGCAAGACGAGCCTGCATTCCAGTCACTGCAGGGATATCCGGCCTTATTTCGAGTCAGGGCATCGCGGTGTCCATTCCACTTGAGGCCGCAAACTCAGGGTCCCTCTCACATACCTAGAGCTGAGAGAAGCCTCCTCTTGAGGTGCTTGTGGTAAGGTGGTATTCCTCTGGAGTCGAAGCCAGGGACTAACCTCTCATCTCGAGTTGATTTTTGGTCCACGGAGCTCTTTCGTGTTGCTACAGTGACCTCAGGATCCCTCTAGAGTTGAAACAGTATTCTTGGGGTTTCTCTGGAGTGCCATGAAGGAAATCAAGGCTCCTTTCATGTGTGATGTGCAACACAGAATTGCTCTGCACGCAGTGCAGGGGAATCGGGCCTCATCTCGCGGCGAGGGGGAAGTCTCATGGTTTTTCTCGAGTTGCGGCGGGAACCTGGGGTGTATTCTCGAGTTAAGACGGGGATGGCCCTTCCACACACGTGTTTGTTCAGCCACGTCAGGACTCTTGCCTAGTTGCGAGACACAACTCGGGATTCTCCTCGAGGCTTGGCAAGGCAATTGGGACGCCTCTCCAGCTGAGGCGGGAGACCAAGGGTCCCTTTCCACGTGCCACAGGAATCCTGGGACTCCTATCAAGTTTCACGAGGAGTCAGGCATCGTCTCCTTTGGAGGCACTGATCTCCGCGTACCTCTGGAGTTTTCAAAGGATGTGAGGCCTCCGGTCGCGATGAGGTGGGGAAATAGGTCTTTCTCTGTGGTCTCCACAGGGGATTCAGACATCCTTTCATCTTGGGAGATGCAAGACGAGCCTGCATTCAAGTCACTGCAGGGATATCCAGCCTTATTTCACGTCAGGGCATCGCGGTGTCCATTCCCCTTGAGGCCGCAAACTCAGGGTCCCTCTCACATACCTAGAGCTGAGAGAAGCCTCCTCTTGAGGTGCTTGTGGTAAGGTGGTATTCCTCTGGAGTCGAAGCCAGGGACTAACCTCTCATCTCGAGTTGATTTTTGGCCCAAGGAGCTTTTTCGTGTTGCTACAGTGACCTCAGGATCCCTCTAGCCTTGAAACAGTGTTCTTGGGGTTTCTCTGGAGTGCCATCAAGGAAATCAAGTCTCCTTTCATGTGTGATGTGCAACACGGAATTGCTCTGCACGCAGTGCAGGGGAATCGGGCCTCATCTCGCGGCGAGGGGGAAGTCTCATGGTTTTTCTCGAGTTGCGGCGGAACCTTGGGTATATTCTCGAGTTACGACGGGGATGGCCCTTCCACCCACGTGTTTCTTCAGCGACGTCAGGACTTCTGCCTAGTTGCGAGGGACAACTCTGGATTTTCCTCGAGGCTTGGCAGGGCAATTGGGACGACTCTCCAGCTGAGGCGGGAGACCAAGTGTCCCTTTCCAAGTGCCACAGGAATCCTGGGTCTCCTATCAAGTTTCACGAGGAGTCAGGCATCGTCTCCTTTGGAGGCACTGATCTCCGCGTACCTCTGGAGTTTTCAAAGGATGTGAGGCTATCGGTTGCGATGAGGTGGGGAGCTAAGTCTTTCTCTGTGGTCTCCACAGGGGATTCAGACACCCTTTCGTCCTGGGAGATGCAAGACGAGCCTGCATTGAAGTCACTGCAGGGATATCCGACCTTATTTCGAGTCAGGGCATCGCGGTGTCCATTCCACTTGAGGCCGCAAACTCAGGGTCCCTCTCACATACCTAGAGCTGAGAGAAGCCTCCTCTTGAGGTGCTTCTGGTAAGGTGGTATTCCTCTGGAGACGAATCCAGGGACTAACCTCTCTTTTTGAGTTGATTTTTGGTCCACAGAGTTCTTTCGTGTTGCTACAGTGACCTCAGGATCCCTCTAGCCTTGAAACAGTGTTCTTGGGGTTTCTCTGGAGTGCCATGAAGGAAATCAAGGCTCCTTTCATGTGTGATGTGCAACACGGAATTGCTCTGCACGCAGTACAGGGGAATCGGGCCTCATCTCGCATCGAGGGGGAAGTCTCATGGTTTTTCTCGAGTTGCGGTGTGAACCTGGGGTATATTCTCGAGTTACGACGGGGATGGCCCTTCCACCCACGTGTTTCTTCAGCGACGTCAGGACTCCTGCCTACTTGCGAGGGACAACTCGGGATTCTCCTCGAGGCTTTGCAGGGCAATTGGGACGCCTCTCCAGCTGAGACGGGAGACCAAGGGTCCCTTTCCACCTGCCACAGGAATCCTGGGTCTCCTATCAAGTTTCACGAGGAGTCAGGCATCGTCTCCTTTGGAGGCACTGATCTCCGCATACCTCTGGAGTTTTCAAAGGATTTGAGGCCTCCTGTCGCGATGAGGTGGGGAACTAGGTCTTTCTCTGTGGTCTCCACAGGGGATTCAGACACCCTTTCGTCTTGGGAGATGCAAGACGAGCCTGCATTCCAGTCACTGCAGGGATATCCGGCCTTATTTCGAGTCAGGGCATCGCGGTGTCCATTCCACTTGAGGCCGCAAACTCAGGGTCCCTCTCACATACCTAGAGCTGAGAGAAGCCTCCTCTTGAGGTGCTTGTGGTAAGGTGGTATTCCTCTGGAGTCGAAGCCAGGGACTAACCTCTCATCTCGAGTTGATTTTTGGTCCACGGAGCTCTTTCGTGTTGCTACAGTGACCTCAGGATCCCTCTAGCCTTGAAACAGTGTTCTTGGGGTTTCTCTGGAGTGCCATGAAGGAAATCAAGGCTCCTTTCATGTGTGATGTGCAACACAGAATTGCTCAGCACGCAGTGCAGGGGAATCGGGCCTCATCTCGCGGCGAGGGGGAAGTCTCATGGTTTTTCTCGAGTTGCGGCGGGAACCTGGGGTATATTCTCGAGTTACGACGGGGATGGCCCTTCCACACACGTGTTTGTTCAGCCACGTCAGGACTCTTGCCTAGTTGCGAGACACAACTCGGGATTCTCCTCGAGTCTTGGCAAGGCAATTGGGACGCCTCTCCAGCTGAGGCGGGAGACCAAGGGTCCCTTTCCACGTGCCACAGGAATCCTGGGACTCCTATCAAGTTTCACGAGTAGTCAGGCATCGTCTCCTTTGGAGGCACTGATCTCCGCGTACCTCTGGAGTTTTCAAAGGATGTGAGGCCTCCGGTCGCGATGAGGTGGGGAACTAGGTCTTTCTCTGTGGTCTCCACAGGGGATTCAGACATCCTTTCATCTTGGGAGATGCAAGACGAGCCTGCATTCAAGTCACTGCAGGGATATCCAGCCTTATTTCGCGTCAGGGCATCGCGGTGTCCATTCCACTTGAGGCCGCAAACTCAGGGTCCCTCTCACATACCTAGAGCTGAGAGAAGCCTCCTCTTGAGGTGCTTGTGGTAAGGTGGTATTCCTCTGGAGTCGAAGCCAGGGACTAACCTCTCATCTCGAGTTGATTTTTGGCCCACGGAGCTCTTTCGTGTTGCTACAGTGACCTCAGGATCCCTCTAGCCTTGAAACAGTGTTCTTGGGGTTTCTCTGGAGTGCCATCAAGGAAATCAAGGCTCCTTTCATGTGTGATGTGCAACACGGAATTGCTCTGCACGCAGTGCAGGGGAATCGGGCCTCATCTCGCGGCGAGGGGGAAGTCTCATGGTTTTTCTCGAGTTGCGGCGGGAACCTGGGGTATATTCTCCAGTTATGACGGGGATGGCCCTTCCACACACGTGTTTGTTCAGCCACGTCAGGACTCTTGCCTAGTTGCGAGACACAACTCGGTATTCTCCTCGAGGCTTGGCAAGGCAATTGGGACGCCTCTCCAGCTGAGGCGGGAGACCAAGGGTCCCTTTCCACGTGCCACAGGAATCCTGGGACTCCTATCAAGTTTCACGAGGAGTCAGGCATCATCTCCTTTGGAGGCACTGATCTCCGCGTACCTCTGGAGTTTTCAAAGGATGTGAGTCCTCCGGTCGCGATGAGGTGGGGAACTAGGTCTTTCTCTGTGGTCTCCACAGGGGATTCAGACACCCTTTCATCTTGGGAGATGCAAGACGAGCCTGCATTCAAGTCACTGCAGGGATATCCAGCCTTATTTCGCGTCAGGGCATCGCGGTGTCCACTCCACTTGAGGCCGCAAACTCAGGGTCCCTCTCAGATATCTAGAGCTGAGAGGAGCCTCCTCTTGAGGTGCTTGTGGTAAGGTGGTATTCCTCTGGAGTCGAAGCCAGGGACTAACCTCTCATCTCGAGTTGATTTTTGGCCCACGGAGCTCTTTCGTGTTGCTACAGTGACCTCAGGATCCCTCTAGCCTTGAAACAGTGTTCTTGGGGTTTCTCTGGAGTGCCATCAAGGAAATCAAGGCTCCTTTCATGTGTGATGTGCAAGACGGAATTGCTGTGCACGCAGTACAGGGGAATCGGGCCTCATCTCGCATCGAGGGGGAAGTCTCATGGTTTTTCTCGAGTTGCGGCGGGAACCTGGGGTATATTCTCGAGTTACGACGGGGATGGCCCTTCCACCCACGTGTTTGTTCAGCGACGGCAGGACTCCTGCCTAGTTGCGAGGGACAACTCGGATTCTCCTCAAGGCTTGGCAGGGCAATTGGGACGCCTCTCCAGCTGAGGCGGGAGACCAAGGGTCCCTTTCCAAGTGCCACAGGAATCCTGGGACTCCTACCAAGTTTCACGAGGAGTCAGGCATCGTCTCCTTTGGAGGCACTGATCTCCGCGTACCTCTGGAGTTTTCAAAGGATGTGAGGCCTCCGGTCGCGATGAGGTGGGGAACTAGGTCTTTCTCTGTGGTCTCCACAGGGGATTCAGACATCCTTTCGTCCTGGGAGATGCAAGACGAGCCTGCATTCAAGTCACTGCAGGGATATCCAGCCTTATTTCGCGTCAGGGCATCGCGGTGTCCATTCCACTTGGGGCCGCAAACTCAGGGTCCCTCTCACATACCTAGAGCTGAGAGAAGCCTCCTATTGAGGTGCTTGTGGTAAGTTGGTATTCCTCTGGAGACGAATCCAGGGACTAACCTCTCTTTTCGAGTTGATTTTTGGTCCACAGAGTTCTTTCGTGTTGCTACAGTGACCTCAGGATCCCTCTATCCTTGAAACAGTGTTCTTGGGTTTTCTCTGGAGTGCCATCAAGGAAATCAAGGCTCCTTTCATGTGTGATGTGCAAGACGGAATTGCTCTGCACGCAGTACAGGGGAATCGGGGCTCATCTCGCATCGAGGGGGAAGTCTCATGGTTTTTCTCGAGTTGCGGCGGGAACCTGGGGTATATTCTCGAGTTACGACGGGGATGGCCCTTCCACCCACTTGTTTGTTCAGCCACGTCAGGACTCCTACCTAGTTGCGAGGGACAACTAAGGGATTCTCCTCGAGGCTTGGCAGGGCAATTGGGACGCCTCTCCAGCTGAGGCGGGAGACCAAGGGTCCCTTTCCACGTGCCACAAGAATCCTGGGACTCCTATCAAGTTTCACGAGGAGTCAGGCATCGTCTCCTTTGGAGGCACTGATCTCCGCGTACCTCTGGAGTTTTCAAAGGATGTGAGGCCTCCGGTCGCGATGAGGTGGGGAACTAGGTGTTTCTCTATGGTCTCCACAGGGGATTCAGACATCCTTTCTTCTTGGGAGATGCAAGACGAGCCTGCATTGAAGTCACTGCAGGGATATCCGGCCTTATTTCGCGTCAGGGCATCGCGGTGTCCATTCCACTTGAGGCCGCAAACTCAGGGTCCCTCTCACATACCTAGAGCTGAGAGAAGCCTCCTCTTGAGGTGCTTGTGGTAAGGTGGTATTCCTCAGGAGTCGAAGCCAGGGACTAACCTCTCATCTCGTGTTGATTCTTGGTCCACGGAGCTCTTTCGTGTTGCTACAGTGACCTCAGGATCCCTCTAGCCTTGAAACAGTGTTCTTGGGGTTTCTCTGGAGTGCCATCAAGGAAATCAAGGCTCCTTTCATGTGTGATGTGCAACACGGAATTGCTCTGCACGCAGTGCAGGGGAATCGGCCTCATCTCGCGGTGAGGGGGAAGTCTCATGGTTTTTCTCGAGTTGCGGCGGGAACCTGGGGTATATTCTCGAGTTACGATGGGGATGGCCCTTCCACCCACGTGTTTCTTCAGCGACGTCAGGACTCCTGCCTAGTTGCGAGGGACAACTCGGGATTCTCCTCGAGGCTTGTCAGGGCAATTGGAACGCCTCTCCAGCTGAGGCGGGAGACCAAGGGTCCCTTTCCACGTGCCACAAGAATCCTGGGACTCCTATCAAGTTTCACGAGGAGTCAGGCATCGTCTCCTTTGGAGGCACTGATCTCCGCGTACCTCTGGAGTTTTCAAAGGATGTGAGGCCTCCGGTCGCGATGAGGTGGGGAACTAGGTGTTTCTCTGTGGTCTCCACAGGGGATTCAGACATCCTTTCTTCTTGGGAGATGCAAGACGAGCCTGCATTCAAGTCACTGCAGGGATATCCGGCCTTATTTCGAGTCAGGGGATCGCGGTGTCCATTCCACTTGAGGCCGCAAACTCAGGATCCCTCTCACATACCTAGAGCTGAGAGAAGCCTCCTCTTGAGGTGCTTGTGGTAAGGTGGTATTCCTCAGGAGTCGAAGCCAGGGACTAACCTCTCATCTCGTGTTGATTCTTGGTCCACGGAGCTCTTTCGTGTTGCTACAGTGACCTCAGGATCCCTCTAGCCTTGAAACAGTGTTCTTGGGGTTTATCTGAAGTGCCATCAAGGAAATCAAGGCTCCTTTCATGTGTGATGTGCAACACGGAATTGCTCTGCACGCAGTGCAGGGGAATCGGGCCTCATCTCGCGGCGAGGGGGAAGTCTAATGGTTTTTCTCGAGTTGCGGCGGGAACCTGGGGTATATTCTCGAGTTACGACGGGGATGGCCCTTCCACACACGTGTGTGTTCAGCCATGTCAGGACTCCTGCCTAGTTGCGAGGGACAACTCGGGATTCTCCTCGAGGCTTTGCAGGGCAATTGGGACGCCTCTCCAGCTGAGACGGGAGACCAAGTGTCCCTTTCCACGTGCCACAGGAATCCTGGGTCTCCTATCAAGTTTCACGAGGAGTCAGGCATCGTCTCCTTTGGAGGCACTGATCTCCGCATACCTCTGAAGTTTTCAAAGGATTTGAGGCCTCCTGTCGCCATGAGGTGGGGAACTAGTTCTTTCTCTGTGGTCTCCACAGGGGATTCAGACACCCTTTCGTCTTGGGAGATGCAAGACGAGCCTGCATTCAAGTCACTGCAGGGATATCCAGCCTTATTTCGAGTCAGGGCATCGCGGTGTCCATTCCACTTGAGGCCGCAAACTCAGGGTCCCTCTCACATACCTAGAGCTGAGAGAAGCCTCCTCTTGAGGTGCTTGTGGTAAGGTGGTATTCCTCTGGAGTCGAAGCCAGGGACTAACCTCTCATCTCGAGTTGATTTTGGGTCCACGGAGCTCTTTCGTGTTGCTACAGTGACCTCACGATCCCTCTAGCCTTGAAACAGTGTTCTTGGGGTTTCTCTGGAGTGCCATGAAGGAAATCAAGGCTCCTTTCATGTGTGATGTGCAAAACCGAATTGCTCTGCACGCAGTGCCGGGGAATCGGGCCTCATCTCGCGGCGAGGGGGAAGTCTCATGGTTTTTCTCGAGTTGCGGCGGGAACCTGGGGTATATTCTCGAGTTACGACGGGGATGGCCCTTCCACACACGTGTTTGTTCAGCCACGTCAGGACTCTTGCCTAGTTGCGAGACACAACTCGGGATTTTCCTCTAGGCTTGGCAAGGCAATTGGGACGCCTCTCCAGCTGAGGCGGGAGACCAAGGGTCCCTTTCCACGTGCCACAGGAATCCTGGGACTCCTATCAAGTTTCACGAGGAGTCAGGCATCGTCTCCTTTGGAGGCACTGATCTCCGCGTACCTCTGGAGTTTTCAAAGGATGTGAGGCCTCCGGTCGCGATGAGGTGGGGAACTAGGTGTTTCTCTGTGGTCTCCACAGGGGATTCAGACATCCTTTCTTCTTGGGAGATGCAAGACGAGTCTGCATTCAAGTCACTGCAGGGATATCCGGCCTTATTTCAAGTCAGGGCATCGCGGTGTCCATTCCACTTGAGGCCGCAAACTCAGGATCCCTCTCACATACCTAGAGCTGAGAGAAGCCTCCTCTTGAGGTGCTTGTGGTAAGGTGGTATTCCTCAGGAGTCGAAGCCAGGGACTAACCTCTCATCTCGTGTTGATTCTTGGTCCACGGAGCTCTTTCGTGTTGCTGCAGTGACCTCAGGATCCCTCTAGCCTTGAAACAGTGTTCTTGGGGTTTCTCTGGAGTGCCATGAAGGAAATCAAGGCTCCTTTCATGTGTGATGTGCAACACGGAATTGCTCTGCACGCAGTGCAGGGGAATCGGGCGTCATCTCGCGGCGAGGGGGAAGTCTCATGGTTTTTCTCGAGTTGCGGCGGGCACCTGGGGTATATTCTCGAGTTACGACGGGGATGGCCCTTCCACCCACGTGTTTCTTCAGCGACGTCAGGACTCCTGCCTAGTTGCGAGGGACAACTCTGGATTCTCCTCGAGGCTTGGCAGGGCAACTGGGACGCCTCTCCAACTGAGGCGGGAGACCAAGTGTCCCTTTCCAAGTGCCACAGGAATCCTGGGACTCCTATCAAGTTTCACGAGGAGTCAGGCATCGTCTCCTGTGGAGGCACTGATCTCCGCGTACCTCTGGAGTTTTCAAAGGATGTGAGGCTATCGGTCGCGATGAGGTGGGGAACTAAGTCTTTCTCTGTGCTTTCCACAGGGGATTCAGACATCCTTTCGTCCTGGGAGATGCAAGACGAGCCTGCATTGAAGTCACTGCAGGGATATCCGGCCTTATTTCGAGTCAGGGCATCGCGGTGTCCATTCCACTTGAGGCCGCAAACTCAGGGTTCCTCTCACATACCTAGAGCTGAGAGAAGCCTCCTCTTGAGGTGCTTGTGGTAAGGTGGTATTCCTCTGGAGACGAATCCAGGGACTAACCTCTCTTTTCGAGTTGATTTTTGGTCCACAGAGTTCTTTCGTGTTGCTACAGTGACCTCAGGATCCCTCTATCCTTGAAACAGTGTTCTTGGGGTTTCTCTGGAGTGCCATCAAGGAAATCAAGGCTCCTTTCATGTGTGATGTGCAAGACGGAATTGCTCTGCACGCAGTGCAGGGGAATCGGGCCTCATCTCGCATCGAGGGGGAAGTCTCATGGTTTTTCTCGAGTTGCGGCGGGAACCTGGGGTATATTCTCGAGTTACGACGGGGATGGCCCTTCCACCCACGTGTTTGTTCAGCCACGTCAGGACTCCTGCCTAGTTGCGAGGGACAACTCGGGATTCTCCTCGAGGCTTGGCAGGGCAATTGGAACGCCACTCCAGCTGAGGCGGGAGAGCAAGGGTCCCTTTCCACGTGCCACAAGAATCCTGGGACTCCTATCAAGTTTCACGAGGAGTCAGGCATCGTCTCCTTTGGAGGCACTGATCTCCGCGTACCTCTGGAGTTTTCAAAGGATGTGAGGCCTCCGGTCGCGATGAGGTGGGGAACTAGGTGTTTCTCTGTGGTCTCCACAGGGGATTCAGACATCCTTTCTTCTTGGGAGATGCAAGACGAGCCTGCATTCAAGTCACTGCAGGGATATCCAGCTTTATTTCGAGTCAGGGCATCACGGTGTCCATTCCACTTGAGACCGCAAACTCAGGATCCCTCTCACGTACCTAGAGCTGAGAGAAGCCTCCTCTTGAGGTGCTTGTGGTAAGGTGGTATTCCTCAGGAGTCGAAGCCAGGGACTAACCTCTCATCTCGTGTTGATTCTTGGTCCACGGAGCTCTTTCGTGTTGCTACAGTGACCTCAGGATCCCTCTAGCCTTGAAACAGTGTTCTTGGGGTTTCTCTGGAGTGCCATCAAGGAAATCAAGGCTCCTTTCATGTGTGATGTGCAACACGGAATTGCTCTGCACGCAGTGCAGGGGAATCGGGCCTCATCTCGCGGCGAGGGGGAAGTCTCATGGTTTTTCTCGAGTTGCGGCGGGAACCTGGGGTATATTCTCGAGTTATGACGGGGATGGCCCTTCCACCCACGTGTTTCTTCAGCAACGTCAGGACTCCTGCCTAGTTGCGAGGGACAACTCTGGATTCTCCTCGAGGCTTGGCAGGGCAATTGGGACGCCTCTCCAGCTGAGGCGGGAGACCAAGGGTCCCTTTCCAAGTGCCACAGGAAACCTGGGACTCCTATCAAGTTTCACGAGGAGTCAGGCATCGTCTCCTTTGGAGGCACTGATCTCCGCGTACCTCTGGAGTTTTCAAAGGATGTGACGCTATCGGTCGCGATGAGGTGGGGAACTAAGTCTTTCTCTGTGCTTTCCACAGGGGATTCAGACATCCTTTCGTCCTGGGAGATGCAAGACGAGCCTGCATTGAAATCACTGCAGGGATATCCGGCCTTATTTCGAGTCAGGGCATCGCGGTGTCCATTCCACTTGAGGCCGCAAACTCAGGGTCCCTCTCACATACCTAGAGCTGAGAGAAGCCTCCTCTTGAGGTGCTTGTGGTAAGGTGATATTCCTCTGGAGACGAATCCAGGGACTAACCTCTCTTATCGAGTTGATTTTTGGTCCACAGAGTTCTTTCGTGTTGCTACAGTGACCTCAGGATCCCTCTATCCTTGAAACAGTGTTCTTGGGTTTTCTCTGGAGTGCCATCAAGGAAATCACGGCTCCTTTCATGTGTGATGTGCAAGACGGAATTGCTCTGCACGCAGTACAGGGGAATCGGGCCTCATCTCGCATCGAAGGGGAAGTCTCATGGTTTTTCTCGAGTTGCGGCGGGAACCTGGGGTATATTTTCGAGTTACGACGGGGATGGCCCTTCCACCCACGTGTTTGTTCAGCCACGTCAGGACTCCTGCCTAGTTGCGAGACACAACTCGGGATTCTCCTCGAGGCTTGGCAGGGCAATTGGAACGCCTCTCCAGCTGAGGCGGGAGACCAAGGGTCCCTTTCCACGTGCCACAAGAATCCTGGGACTCCTATCAAGTTTCACGAGGAGTCAGGCATCATCTCCTTTGGAGGCACTGATCTCCGCGTACCTCTGGAGTTTTCAAAGGATGTGAGGCCTCCGGTCGCGACGAGGTGGGGAACTAGGTGTTTCTCTGTGGTCTCCACTGGGGATTCAGACATCCTTTCTTCTTGGGAGATGCAAGACGAGCCTGCATTCAAGTCACTGCAGGGTTATCCGGCCTTATTTCGCGTCAGGGCATCGCGGTGTCCATTCCACTTGAGGCCGCAAACTCAGGGTCCCTCTCACATACCTAGAGCTGAGAGAAGCCTCCTCTTGAGGTGCTTGTGGTAAGGTGGTATTCCTCTGGAGTCGAAGCCAGGGACTAACCTCTCATCTCGAATTTATTCTTGGTCCACGGAGCTCTTTCGTGTTGCTACAGTGACCTCAGGATCCCTCTAGCCTTGAAACAGTGTTCTTGGGGTTTCTCTGGAGTGCCATCAAGGAAATCAAGGCTCCTTTCATGTGTGATGTGCAACACGGAATTGCTCTGCACGCAGTGCAGGGGAATCGGGCCTCATCTCGCGGCGAGGGGGAAGTCTCATGGTTTTTCTCGAGTTGCGGCGGGAACCTGGGGTATATTCTCGAGTTACGACGGGGATGGCCCTTCCACCCACGTGTTTCTTCAGCGAAGTCAGGACTCCTGCCTAGTTGCGAGGGACAACTCTGGATTCTCCTCGAGGCTTGGCAGGGCAATTGGGACGCCTCTCCAGCTGAGGCGGGAGACCAAGGGTCCCTTTCCAAGTGCCACAGGAATCCTGGGACTCCTATCAAGTTTCACGAGGAGTCAGGCATCGTCTCCTTTGGAGGCACTGATCTCCGCGTACCTCTGGAGTTTTCAAAGGATGTGAGGCTATCGATCGCGATGAGGTGGGGAACTAGGTGTTTCTCTGTGGTCTCCACAGGGGATTCAGACATCCTTTCTTCTTGGGAGATGCAAGACAAGCCGGCATTGAAGTCACTGCAGGGATATCCGGCCTTATTTCGAGTCAGGGCATCGCGGTGTCCATTCCACTTGAGGCCGCAAACTCAGGATCCCTCTCACATACCTAGAGCTGAGAGAAGCCTCCTCTTGAGGTGCTTGTGGTAAGGTGGTATTCCTCAGGAGTCGAAGCCAGGGACTAACCTCTCATCTCGTGTTGATTCTTGGTCCACGGAGCTCTTTCGTGTTGCTACAGTGACCTCAGGATCCCTCTAGCCTTGAAACAGTGTTCTTGGGGTTTCTCTGGAGTGCCATCAAGGAAATCAAGGCTCCTTTCATGTGTGATGTGCAAGACGGAATTGCTGTGCACGCAGTACAGGGGAATCGGGCCTCATCTCGCATCGAGGGGGAAGTCTCATGGTTTTTCTCTAGTTGCGGCGGGAACCTGGGGTATATTCTCGAGTTACGACGGGGATGGCCCTTCCACCCACGTGTTTGTTCAGCGACGGCAGGACTCCTGCCTAGTTGCGAGGGACAACTCGGATTCTCCTCAAGGCTTGGCAGGGCAATTGGGACGCCTCTCCAGCTGAGGCGGGAGACCAAGGGTCCCTTTCCAAGTGCCACAGGAATCCTGGGACTCCTACCAAGTTTCACGAGGAGTCAGGCATCGTCTCCTTTGGAGGCACTGATCTCCGCGTACCTCTGGAGTTTTCAAAGGATGTGAGGCCTCCTGTCGCGATGAGGTGGGGAACTAGGTCTTTCTCTGTGGTCTCCACAGGGGATTCAGACATCCTTTCGTCCTGGGAGATGCAAGACGAGCCTGCATTCAAGTCACTGCAGGGATATCCAGCCTTATTTCGCGTCAGGGCATCGCGGTGTCCATTCCACTTGGGGCCGCAAACTCAGGGTCCCTCTCACATACCTAGAGCTGAGAGAAGCCTCCTATTGAGGTGCTTGTGGTAAGTTGGTATTCCTCTGGAGACGAATCCAGGGACTAACCTCTCTTTTCGAGTTGATTTTTGGTCCACAGAGTTCTTTCGTGTTGCTACAGTGACCTCAGGATCCCTCTATCCTTGAAACAGTGTTCTTGGGTTTTCTCTGGAGTGCCATCAAGGAAATCAAGGCTCCTTTCATGTGTGATGTGCAAGACGGAATTGCTCTGCACGCAGTACAGGGGAATCGGGGCTCATCTCGCATCGAGGGGGAAGTCTCATGGTTTTTCTCGAGTTGCGGCGGGAACCTGGGGTATATTCTCGAGTTACGACGGGGATGGCCCTTCCACCCACTTGTTTGTTCAGCCACGTCAGGACTCCTACCTAGTTGCGAGGGACAACTAAGGGATTCTCCTCGAGGCTTGGCAGGGCAATTGGAACGCCTCTCCAGCTGAGGCGGGAGACCAAGGGTCCCTTTCCACGTGCCACAAGAATCCTGGGACTCCTATCAAGTTTCACGAGGAGTCAGGCATCGTCTCCTTTGGAGGCACTGATCTCCGCGTACCTCTGGAGTTTTCAAAGGATGTGAGGCCTCCGGTCGCGATGAGGTGGGGAACTAGGTGTTTCTCTATGGTCTCCACAGGGGATTCAGACATCCTTTCTTCTTGGGAGATGCAAGACGAGCCTGCATTGAAGTCACTGCAGGGATATCCGGCCTTATTTCGCGTCAGGGCATCGCGGTGTCCATTCCACTTGAGGCCGCAAACTCAGGGTCCCTCTCACATACCTAGAGCTGAGAGAAGCCTCCTCTTGAGGTGCTTGTGGTAAGGTGGTATTCCTCAGGAGTCGAAGCCAGGGACTAACCTCTCATCTCGTGTTGATTCTTGGTCCACGGAGCTCTTTCGTGTTGCTACAGTGACCTCAGGATCCCTCTAGCCTTGAAACAGTGTTCTTGGGGTTTCTCTGGAGTGCCATCAAGGAAATCAAGGCTCCTTTCATGTGTGATGTGCAACACGGAATTGCTCTGCACGCAGTGCAGGGGAATCGGGCCTCATCTCGCGGTGAGGGGGAAGTCTCATGGTTTTTCTCGAGTTGCGGCGGGAACCTGGGGTATATTCTCGAGTTACGATGGGGATGGCCCTTCCACCCACGTGTTTCTTCAGCGACGTCAGGACTCCTGCCTAGTTGCGAGGGACAACTCGGGATTCTCCTCGAGGCTTGTCAGGGCAATTGGAACGCCTCTCCAGCTGAGGCGGGAGACCAAGGGTCCCTTTCCACGTGCCACAAGAATCCTGGGACTCCTATCAAGTTTCACGAGGAGTCAGGCATCGTCTCCTTTGGAGGCACTGATCTCCGCGTACCTCTGGAGTTTTCAAAGGATGTGAGGCCTCCGGTCGCGATGCGGTGGGGAACTAGGTGTTTCTCTGTGGTCTCCACAGGGGATTCAGACATCCTTTCTTCTTGGGAGATGCAAGACGAGCCTGCATTCAAGTCACTGCAGGGATATCCGGCCTTATTTCGAGTCAGGGGATCGCGGTGTCCATTCCACTTGAGGCCGCAAACTCAGGATCCCTCTCACATACCTAGAGCTGAGAGAAGCCTCCTCTTGAGGTGCTTGTGGTAAGGTGGTATTCCTCAGGAGTCGAAGCCAGGGACTAACCTCTCATCTCGTGTTGATTCTTGGTCCACGGAGCTCTTTCGTGTTGCTACAGTGACCTCAGGATCCCTCTAGCCTTGAAACAGTGTTCTTGGGGTTTATCTGAAGTGCCATCAAGGAAATCAAGGCTCCTTTCATGTGTGATGTGCAACACGGAATTGCTCTGCACGCAGTGCAGGGGAATCGGGCCTCATCTCGCGGCGAGGGGGAAGTCTAATGCTTTTTCTCGAGTTGCGGCGGGAACCTGGGGTATATTCTCGAGTTACGACGGGGATGGCCCTTCCACACACGTGTGTGTTCAGCCATGTCAGGACTCCTGCCTAGTTGCGAGGGACAACTCGGGATTCTCCTCGAGGCTTTGCAGGGCAATTGGGACGCCTCTCCAGCTGAGACGGGAGACCAAGTGTCCCTTTCCACGTGCCACAGGAATCCTGGGTCTCCTATCAAGTTTCACGAGGAGTCAGGCATCGTCTCCTTTGGAGGCACTGATCTCCGCATACCTCTGAAGTTTTCAAAGGATTTGAGGCCTCCTGTCGCCATGAGGTGGGGAACTAGTTCTTTCTCTGTGGTCTCCACAGGGGATTCAGACACCCTTTCGTCTTGGGAGATGCAAGACGAGCCTGCATTCCAGTCACTGCAGGGATATCCGGCCTTATTTCGAGTCAGGGCATCGCGGTGTCCATTCCACTTGAGGCCGCAAACTCAGGGTCCCTCTCACATACCTAGAGCTGAGAGAAGCCTCCTCTTGAGGTGCTTGTGGTAAGGTGGTATTCCTCTGGAGTCGAAGCCAGGGACTAACCTCTCATCTCGAGTTGATTTTTGGTCCACGGAGCTCTTTCGTGTTGCTACAGTGACCTCACGATCCCTCTAGCCTTGAAACAGTGTTCTTGGGGTTTCTCTGGAGTGCCATGAAGGAAATCAAGGCTCCTTTCATGTGTGATGTGCAAAACCGAATTGCTCTGCACGCAGTGCCGGGGAATCGGGCCTCATCTCGCGGCGAGGGGGAAGTCTCATGGTTTTTCTCGAGTTGCGGCGGGAACCTGGGGTATATTCTCGAGTTACGACGGGGATGGCCCTTCCACACACGTGTTTGTTCAGCCACGTCAGGACTCTTGCCTAGTTGCGAGACACAACTCGGGATTTTCCTCTAGGCTTGGCAAGGCAATTGGGACGCCTCTCCAGCTGAGGCGGGAGACCAAGGGTCCCTTTCCACGTGCCACAGGAATCCTGGGACTCCTATCAAGTTTCACGAGGAGTCAGGCATCGTCTCCTTTGGAGGCACTGATCTCCGCGTACCTCTGGAGTTTTCAAAGGATGTGAGGCCTCCGGTCGCGATGAGTTGGGGAACTAGGTGTTTCTCTGTGGTCTCCACAGGGGATTCAGACATCCTTTCTTCTTGGGAGATGCAAGACGAGTCTGCATTCAAGTCACTGCAGGGATATCCGGCCTTATTTCAAGTCAGGGCATCGCGGTGTCCATTCCACTTGAGGCCGCAAACTCAGGATCCCTCTCACATACCTAGAGCTGAGAGAAGCCTCCTCTTGAGGTGCTTGTGGTAAGGTGGTATTCCTCAGGAGTCGAAGCCAGGGACTAACCTCTCATCTCGTGTTGATTCTTGGTCCACGGAGCTCTTTCGTGTTGCTGCAGTGACCTCAGGATCCCTCTAGCCTTGAAACAGTGTTCTTGGGGTTTCTCTGGAGTGCCATGAAGGAAATCAAGGCTCCTTTCATGTGTGATGTGCAACACGGAATTGCTCTGCACGCAGTGCAGGGGAATCGGGCGTCATCTCGCGGCGAGGGGGAAGTCTCATGGTTTTTCTCGAGTTGCGGCGGGCACCTGGGGTATATTCTCGAGTTACGACGGGGATGGCCCTTCCACCCACGTGTTTCTTCAGCGACGTCAGGACT
This sequence comes from Cervus elaphus, assembly GCF_910594005.1. Lineage (NCBI taxonomy): Eukaryota > Metazoa > Chordata > Mammalia > Artiodactyla > Cervidae > Cervus > Cervus elaphus. The sequence goes on from NC_057846.1 coordinate 1,800,278, forward strand.
CCTGCCTAGTTGCGAGGGACAACTCTGGATTCTCCTCGAGGCTTGGCAGGGCAACTGGGACGCCTCTCCAACTGAGGCGGGAGACCAAGTGTCCCTTTCCAAGTGCCACAGGAATCCTGGGACTCCTATCAAGTTTCACGAGGAGTCAGGCATCGTCTCCTTTGGAGGCACTGATCTCCGCGTACCTCTGGAGTTTTCAAAGGATGTGAGGCTATCGGTCGCGATGAGGTGGGGAACTAAGTCTTTCTCTGTGCTTTCCACAGGGGATTCAGACATCCTTTCGTCCTGGGAGATGCAAGACGAGCCTGCATTGAAGTCACTGCAGGGATATCCGGCCTTATTTCGAGTCAGGGCATCGCGGTGTCCATTCCACTTGAGGCCGCAAACTCAGGGTTCCTCTCACATACCTAGAGCTGAGAGAAGCCTCCTCTTGAGGTGCTTGTGGTAAGGTGGTATTCCTCTGGAGACGAATCCAGGGACTAACCTCTCTTTTCGAGTTGATTTTTGGTCCACAGAGTTCTTTCGTGTTGCTACAGTGACCTCAGGATCCCTCTATCCTTGAAACAGTGTTCTTGGGGTTTCTCTGGAGTGCCATCAAGGAAATCAAGGCTCCTTTCATGTGTGATGTGCAAGACGGAATTGCTCTGCACGCAGTGCAGGGGAATCGGGCCTCATCTCGCATCGAGGGGGAAGTCTCATGGTTTTTCTCGAGTTGCGGCGGGAACCTGGGGTATATTCTCGAGTTACGACGGGGATGGCCCTTCCACCCACGTGTTTGTTCAGCCACGTCAGGACTCCTGCCTAGTTGCGAGGGACAACTCGGGATTCTCCTCGAGGCTTGGCAGGGCAATTGGAACGCCACTCCAGCTGAGGCGGGAGAGCAAGGGTCCCTTTCCACGTGCCACAAGAATCCTGGGACTCCTATCAAGTTTCACGAGGAGTCAGGCATCGTCTCCTTTGGAGGCACTGATCTCCGCGTACCTCTGGAGTTTTCAAAGGATGTGAGGCCTCCGGTCGCGATGAGGTGGGGAACTAGGTGTTTCTCTGTGGTCTCCACAGGGGATTCAGACATCCTTTCTTCTTGGGAGATGCAAGACGAGCCTGCATTCAAGTCACTGCAGGGATATCCAGCTTTATTTCGAGTCAGGGCATCACGGTGTCCATTCCACTTGAGACCGCAAACTCAGGATCCCTCTCACGTACCTAGAGCTGAGAGAAGCCTCCTCTTGAGGTGCTTGTGGTAAGGTGGTATTCCTCAGGAGTCGAAGCCAGGGACTAACCTCTCATCTCGTGTTGATTCTTGGTCCACGGAGCTCTTTCGTGTTGCTACAGTGACCTCAGGATCCCTCTAGCCTTGAAACAGTGTTCTTGGGGTTTCTCTGGAGTGCCATCAAGGAAATCAAGGCTCCTTTCATGTGTGATGTGCAACACGGAATTGCTCTGCACGCAGTGCAGGGGAATCGGGCCTCATCTCGCGGCGAGGGGGAAGTCTCATGGTTTTTCTCGAGTTGCGGCGGGAACCTGGGGTATATTCTCGAGTTATGACGGGGATGGCCCTTCCACCCACGTGTTTCTTCAGCAACGTCAGGACTCCTGCCTAGTTGCGAGGGACAACTCTGGATTCTCCTCGAGGCTTGGCAGGGCAATTGGGACGCCTCTCCAGCTGAGGCGGGAGACCAAGGGTCCCTTTCCAAGTGCCACAGGAAACCTGGGACTCCTATCAAGTTTCACGAGGAGTCAGGCATCGTCTCCTTTGGAGGCACTGATCTCCGCGTACCTCTGGAGTTTTCAAAGGATGTGAGGCTATCGGTCGCGATGAGGTGGGGAACTAAGTCTTTCTCTGTGCTTTCCACAGGGGATTCAGACATCCTTTCGTCCTGGGAGATGCAAGACGAGCCTGCATTGAAATCACTGCAGGGATATCCGGCCTTATTTCGAGTCAGGGCATCGCGGTGTCCATTCCACTTGAGGCCGCAAACTCAGGGTCCCTCTCACATACCTAGAGCTGAGAGAAGCCTCCTCTTGAGGTGCTTGTGGTAAGGTGATATTCCTCTGGAGACGAATCCAGGGACTAACCTCTCTTTTCGAGTTGATTTTTGGTCCACAGAGTTCTTTCGTGTTGCTACAGTGACCTCAGGATCCCTCTATCCTTGAAACAGTGTTCTTGGGTTTTCTCTGGAGTGCCATCAAGGAAATCACGGCTCCTTTCATGTGTGATGTGCAAGACGGAATTGCTCTGCACGCAGTACAGGGGAATCGGGCCTCATCTCGCATCGAAGGGGAAGTCTCATGGTTTTTCTCGAGTTGCGGCGGGAACCTGGGGTATATTTTCGAGTTACGACGGGGATGGCCCTTCCACCCACGTGTTTGTTCAGCCACGTCAGGACTCCTGCCTAGTTGCGAGACACAACTCGGGATTCTCCTCGAGGCTTGGCAGGGCAATTGGAACGCCTCTCCAGCTGAGGCGGGAGACCAAGGGTCCCTTTCCACGTGCCACAAGAATCCTGGGACTCCTATCAAGTTTCACGAGGAGTCAGGCATCATCTCCTTTGGAGGCACTGATCTCCGCGTACCTCTGGAGTTTTCAAAGGATGTGAGGCCTCCGGTCGCGACGAGGTGGGGAACTAGGTCTTTCTCTGTGGTCTCCACAGGGGATTCAGACATCCTTTCTTCTTGGGAGATGCAAGACGAGCCTGCATTCAAGTCACTGCAGGGATATCCGGCCTTATTTCGCGTCAGGGCATCGCGGTGTCCATTCCACTTGAGGCCGCAAACTCAGGGTCCCTCTCACATACCTAGAGCTGAGAGAAGCCTCCTCTTGAGGTGCTTGTGGTAAGGTGGTATTCCTCTGGAGTCGAAGCCAGGGACTAACCTCTCATCTCGAATTTATTCTTGGTCCACGGAGCTCTTTCGTGTTGCTACAGTGACCTCAGGATCCCTCTAGCCTTGAAACAGTGTTCTTGGGGTTTCTCTGGAGTGCCATCAAGGAAATCAAGGCTCCTTTCATGTGTGATGTGCAACACAGAATTGCTCTGCACGCAGTGCAGGGGAATCGGGCCTCATCTCGCGGCGAGGGGGAAGTCTCATGGTTTTTCTCGAGTTGCGGCGGGAACCTGGGGTATATTCTCGAGTTACGACGGGGATGGCCCTTCCACCCACGTGTTTCTTCAGCGAAGTCAGGACTCCTGCCTAGTTGCGAGGGACAACTCTGGATTCTCCTCGAGGCTTGGCAGGGCAATTGGGACGCCTCTCCAGCTGAGGCGGGAGACCAAGGGTTCCTTTCCAAGTGCCACAGGAATCCTGGGACTCCTATCAAGTTTCACGAGGAGTCAGGCATCGTCTCCTTTGGAGGCACTGATCTCCGCGTACCTCTGGAGTTTTCAAAGGATGTGAGGCTATCGATCGCGATGAGGTGGGGAACTAGGTGTTTCTCTGTGGTCTCCACAGGGGATTCAGACATCCTTTCTTCTTGGGAGATGCAAGACAAGCCGGCATTGAAGTCACTGCAGGGATATCCGGCCTTATTTCGAGTCAGGGCATCGCGGTGTCCATTCCACTTGAGGCCGCAAACTCAGGATCCCTCTCACATACCTAGAGCTGAGAGAAGCCTCCTCTTGAGGTGCTTGTGGTAAGGTGGTATTCCTCAGGAGTCGAAGCCAGGGACTAACCTCTCATCTCGTGTTGATTCTTGGTCCACGGAGCTCTTTCGTGTTGCTACAGTGACCTCAGGATCCCTCTAGCCTTGAAACAGTGTTCTTGGGGTTTCTCTGGAGTGCCATCAAGGAAATCAAGGCTCCTTTCATGTGTGATGTGCAACACGGAATTGCTCTGCACGCAGTGCAGGGGAATCGGGCCTCATCTCGCGGCGAGGGGGAAGTCTCATGGTTTTTCTCGAGTTGCGGCGGGAACCTGGGGTATATTCTCGAGTTACGACGGGGATGGCCTTTCCACCCACGTGTTTCTTCAGCGACGTCAGGACTCCTGCCTACTTGCGAGGGACAACTCGGGATTCTCCTCGAGGCTTTGCAAGGCAATTGGGACGCCTCTCCAGCTGAGACGGGAGACCAAGGGTCCCTTTCTACGTGCCACAGAAATCCTGGGTCTCCTATCAAGTTTCACGAGGAGTCAGGCATCGTCTCCTTTGGAGGCACTGATCTCCGCATACCTCTGGAGTTTTCAAAGGATGTGAGGCCTCCGGTCGCGATGAGGTGGGGAACTAGGTCTTTCTCTGTGGTCTCCACAGGGGATTCAGACACCCTTTCATCTTGGGAGATGCAAGACGAGCCTGCATTCCAGTCACTGCAGGGATATCCGGCCTTATTTCGAGTCAGGGCATCGCGGTGTCCATTCCACTTTAGACCGCAAACTCAGGGTCCCTCTCACATACCTAGAGCTGAGAGAAGCCTCCTCTTGAGGTGCTTGTGGTAAGGTGGTATTCCTCTGGAGTCGAAGCCAGGGACTAACCTCTCATCTCGAGTTGATTTTTGGTCCACGGAGCTTTTTCGTGTTGCTACAGTGACCTCAGGATCCCTCTAGCCTTGAAACAGTGTTCTTGGGGGTTCTCTGGAGTGCCATGAAGGAAATCAAGGCTCCTTTCATGTGTGATGTGCAACACGGAATTGCTCTGCACGCAGTGCAGGGGAATCGGGCCTCATCTCGCGGCGAGGGGGAAGTCTCATGGTTTTTCTCGAGTTGCGGCGGGAACCTGGGGTATATTCTCGAGTTACGACGGGGATGGCCCTTCCACACACGTGTTTGTTCAGCCACGTCAGGACTCTTGCCTAGTTGCGAGACACAACTCGGGATTCTCCTCGAGGCTTGGCAAGGCAATTGGGACGTCTCTCCAGCTGAGGCGGGAGACCAAGGGTCCCTTTCCACGTGCCACAGGAATCCTGGGACTCCTATCAAGTTTCACGAGGAGTCAGGCATCGTCTCCTTTGGAGGCACTGATCTCCGCGTACCTCTGGAGTTTTCAAAGGATGTGAGGCCTCCGGTCGCGATGAGGTGGGGAACTAGGTCTTTCTCTGTGGTCTCCACAGGGGATTCAGACATCCTTTCATCTTGGGAGATGCAAGACGAGCCTGCATTCAAGTCACTGCAGGGATATCCAGCCTTATTTTGCGTCAGGGCATCGCGGTGTCCATTCCACTTGAGGCCGCAAACTCAGGGTCCCTCTCACATACCTAGAGCTGAGAGAAGCCTCCTCTTGAGGTGCTTGTGGTAAGGTGGTATTCCTCTGGAGTCGAAGCCAGGGACTAACCTCTCATCTCGAGTTGATTTTTGGCCCACGGAGCTCTTTCGTGTTGCTACAGTGACCTCAGGATCCCTCTAGCCTTGAAACAGTGCTCTTGGGGTTTCTCTGGAGTGCCATCAAGGAAATCAAGGCTCCTTTCATGTGTGATGTGCAACACGGAATTGCTCTGCACGCAGTACAGGGGAATCGGGCCTCATCTCGCATCGAGGGGGAAGTCTCATGGTTTTTCTCGAGTTGCGGCGGGAACCTGGGGTATATTCTCGAGTTACGACGGGGATGGCCCTTCCACCCACGTGTTTCTTCAGCGACGTCAGGACTCCTGCCTAGTTGTGAGGGACAACTCTGGATTTTCCTCGAGGCTTGGCAGGGCAATTGGGACGACTCTCCAGCTGAGGCGGGAGACCAAGTGTCCCTTTCCAAGTGCCACAGGAATCCTGGGACTCCTATCAAGTTTCACGAGGAGTCAGGCATCGTCTCCTTTGGAGGCACTGATCTCAGCGTACCTCTGGAATTTTCAAAGGATGTGAGGCTATCGGTCGCGATGAGGTGGGGAGCTAAGTCTTTCTCTGTGGTCTCCACAGGGGATTCAGACACCCTTTCGTCCTGGGAGATGCAAGACGAGCCTGCATTGAAGTCACTGCAGGGATATCCGGCCTTATTTCGAGTCAGGGCATCGCGGTGTCCATTCCACTTGAGGCCGCAAACTCAGGGTCCCTCTCACATACCTAGAGCTGAGAGAAGCCTCCTCTTGAGGTGCTTGTGGTAAAGTGGTATTCCTCTGGAGACGAATCCAGGGACTAACCTCTCTTTTTGAGTTGATTTTTGGTCCACAGAGTTCTTTCGTGTTGCTACAGTGACCTCAGGATCCCTCTAGCCTTGAAACAGTGTTCTTGGGGTTTCTCTGGAGTGCCATGAAGGAAATCAAGGCTCCTTTCATGTGTGATGTGCAAGACGCAATTGCTCTGCACGCAGTACAGGGGAATCGGGCCTCATCTCGCATCGAGGGGGAAGTCTCATGGTTTTTCTCGAGTTGCGGTGGGAACCTGGGGTATATTCTCGAGTTACGACGGGGATGGCCCTTCCACCCACGTGTTTCTTCAGCGACGTCAGGACTCCTGCCTACTTGCGAGGGACAACTCGGGATTCTCCTCGAGGCTTTGCAGGGCAATTGGGACGCCTCTCCACCTGAGACGGGAGACCAAGGGTCCCTTTCCACCTGCCACAGGAATCCTGGGTCTCCTATCAAGTTTCACGAGGAGTCAGGCATCGTCTCCTTTGGAGGCACTGATCTCCGCATACCTCTGGAGTTTTCAAAGGATTTGAGGCCTCCTGTCGCGATGAGGTGGGGAACTAGGTCTTTCTCTGTGGTCTCCACAGGGGATTCAGACACCCTTTCGTCTTGGGAGATGCAAGACGAGCCTGCATTCCAGTCACTGCAGGGATATCCGGCCTTATTTCGAGTCAGGGCATCGCGGTGTCCATTCCACTTGAGGCCGCAAACTCAGGGTCCCTCTCACATACCTAGAGCTGAGAGAAGCCTCCTCTTGAGGTGCTTGTGGTAAGGTGGCATTCCTCTGGAGTAGACGCCAGGGACTAACCTCTCATCTCGAGTTGATTTTTGGTCCACGGAGCTCTTTCGTGTTGCTACAGTGACCTCAGGATCCCTCTAGCCTTGAAACAGTGTTCTTGGGGTTTCTCTGGAGTGCCATGAAGGAAATCAAGGCTCCTTTCATGTGTGATGTGCAACACAGAATTGCTCTGCACGCAGTGCAGGGGAATCGGGCCTCATCTCGCGGCGAGGGGGAAGTCTCATGGTTTTTCTCGAGTTGCGGCGGGAACCTGGGGTATATTCTCGAGTTACGACGGGGATGGCCCTTCCACACACGTGTTTGTTCAGCCACGTCAGGACTCTTGCCTAGTTGCGAGACACAACTCGGGATTCTCCTCGAGGCTTGGCAAGGCAATTGGGACGCCTCTCCAGCTGAGGCGGGAGACCAAGGGTCCCTTTCCACGTGCCACAGGAATCCTGGGACTCCTATCAAGTTTCACGAGGAGTCAGGCATCGTCTCCTTTGGAGGCACTGATCTCCGCATACCTCTGGAGTTTTCAAAGGATGTGAGGCCTCCGGTCGCGATGAGGTGGGGAACTAGGTCTTTCTCTGTGGTCTCCACAGGGGATTCAGACATCCTTTCATCTTGGGAGATGCAAGACGAGCCTGCATTCAAGTCACTGCAGGGATATCCAGCCTTATTTCGCGTCAGGGCATCGCGGTGTCCATTCCACTTGAGGCCGCAAACTCAGGGTCCCTCTCACATACCTACAGCTAAGTGTAGCCTCCTCTTGAGGTGCTTGTGGTAAGGTGGTGTTCCTCTGGAGTCGAAGCCAGGGACTAACCTCTCATCTCGAGTTGATTTTTGGCCCACGGAGCTCTTTCGTGTTGCTACAGTGACCTCAGGATCCCTCTAGCCTTGAAACAGTGTTCTTGGGGTTTCTCTGGAGTGCCATCAAGGAAATCAAGGCTCCTTTCATGTGTGATGTGCAACACGGAATTGCTCTGCACGCAGTGCAGGGGAATTGGGCCTCATCTCGCGGCGAGGGGGAAGTCTCATGGTTTTTCTCGAGTTGCGGCGGGAACCTGGGGTATATTCTCGAGTTACGACGGGGATGGCCCTTCCACCCACGTGTTTCTTCAGCGACGTCAGGACTCCTGCCTAGTTGCGAGGGACAACTCTGGATTATCCTCGAGGCTTGGCAGGGCAATTGGGACGCCTCTCCAGCTGAGGCGGGAGACCAAGTGTCCCTTTCCAAGTGACACAGGAATCCTGGGACTCCTATCAAGTTTCACGAGGAGTCAGGCATCGTCTCCTTTGGAGGCACTGATATCCGCGTACCTCTGGAGTTTTCAAAGGATGTGAGGCTATCGGTCGCGATGAAGTGGGGAACTAAGTCTTTCTCTGTGCTTTCCACAGGGGATTCAGACATCCTTTCATCCTGGGAGATGCAAGACGAGCCTGCATTGAAGTCACTGCAGGGATATCCGGCCTTATTTCGAGTCAGGGCATCGCGGTGTCCATTCCACTTGAGGCCGCAAACTCAGGGTCCCTCTCACATACCTAGAGCTGAAAGAAGCCTCCTCTTGAGGTGCTTGTGGTAAAGTGGTATTCCTGTGGAGTCGAAGCCAGGGACAAACCTCTCATCTCGAGTTGATTTTTGGTCCACGGAGCTCTTTTGTGTTGCTACAGTGACCTCAGGATCCCTCTAGCCTTGAAACAGTGTTCTTGGGGTTTCTCTGGAGTGCCATCAAGGAAATCAAGGCTCCTTTCATGTGTGATGTGCAACACAGAATTGCTCTGCACGCAGTGCAGGGGAATCGGGCCTCATCTCGTGGCGAGGGGGAAGTCTCATGGTTTTTCTCGAGTTGCGGCGGGAACCTGGGGTATATTCTCGAGTTACGACGGGGATGGCCCTTCCACACACGTGTTTGTTCAGCCACGTCAGGACTCTTGCCTAGTTGCGAGACACAACTCGGGATTCTCCTCGAGGCTTGGCAAGGCAATTGGGACGCCTCTCCAGCTGAGGCGGGAGACCAAGTGTCCCTTTCCACGTGCCACAGGAATCCTGGGACTCCTATCAAGTTTCACGAGGAGTCAGGCATCGTCTCCTTTGGAGGCACTGATCTCCGCGTACCTCTGGAGTTTTCAAAGGATGTGAGGCCTCCGGTCGCGATGAGGTGGGGAATTAGGTGTTTCTCTGTGGTCTCCACAGGGTATACAGACATCCTTTCTTCTTGGGAGATGCAAGACGAGCCTCCATTCAAGTCACTGCAGGGATATCCGGCCTTATTTCGAGTCAGGGCATCGCGGTGTCCTTTCCCCTTGAGGCCGCAATCTCAGGATCCGTCTCACATACCTAGAGCTGAGAGAAGCCTCCTCTTGAGTTGCTTGTGGTAAGGTGGTATTCCTCAGGAGTCGAAGCCAGGGACTAACCTCTCATTTCGAGTTGATTCTTGGTCCAAGGAGCTCTTTCGTGTTGCTACAGTGACCTCAGGATCCCTCTAGCCTTGAAACAGTGTTCTTGGGGTTTCTCTGGAGTGCCATCAAGGAAATCAAGGCTCCCTTCATGTGTGATGTGCAACACGGAATTGCTCTGCATGCAGTGCAGGGGAATCAGGCCTCATCTCGCGGCGAGGGGGAAGTCTCATGGTTTTTCTCGAGTTGCGGCTGGAACCTGGGGTATATTCTCGAGTTACGACGGGGATGGCCCTTCCACCCACGTGTTTGTTCAGCCACGTCAGGACTCCTGCCTAGTTGCGAGGGACAACTCGGGATTCTCCTCGAGGCTTTGCAGGGCAATTGGGACGAATCTCCAGCTGAGACGGGAGACCAAGGGTCCCTTTCCACGTGCCACAGGAATCCTGGGTCTCCTATCAAGTTTCACGAGGAGTCAGGCATCGTCTCCTTTGGAGGCACTGATCTCCGCATACCTCTGGAGTTTTCAAAGGATTTGAGGCCTCCTGTCGCGATGAGGTGGGGAACTAGGTCTTTCTCTGTGGTCTCCACAGGGGATTCAGACACCCTTTCGTCTTGGGAGATGCAAGACGAGCCTGCATTCCAGTCACTGCAGGGATATCCGGCCTTATTTCGAGTCAGGGCATCGCGGTGTCCATTCCACTTGAGGCCGCAAACTCAGGGTCCCTCTCACATACCTAGAGCTGAGAGAAGCCTCCTCTTGAGGTGCTTGTGGTAAGGTGGTATTCCTCTGGAGTCGAAGCCAGGGACTAACCTCTCATCTCGAGTTGATTTTTGGTCCACGGAGCTCTTTCGTGTTACTACAGGGACCTCAGGATCCCTCTAGCCTTGAAACAGTGTTCTTGGGGTTTCTCTGGAGTGCCATGAAGGAAATCAAGGCTCCTTTCATGTGTGATGTGCAACACAGAATTGCTCTGCACGCAGTGCAGGGGAATCGGGCCTCATCTCGCGGCGAGGGAAAAGTCTCATGGTTTTTCTCGAGTTGCGGCGGGAACCTGGGGTATATTCTCGAGTTACGACGGGGATGGCCCTTCCACACACGTGTTTGTTCAGCCACGTCAGGACTCTTGCCTAGTTGCGAGACACAACTCGGGATTCTCCTCGAGGCTTGGCAAGGCAATTGGGACGCCTCTCCAGCTGAGGCGGGAGACCAAGGGTCCCTTTCCACGTGCCACAGGAATCCTGGGACTCCTATCAAGTTTCACGAGGAGTCAGGCATCGTCTCCTTTGGAGGCACTGATCTCCGCGTACCTCTGGAGTTTTCAAAGGATGTGAGGCTATCGGTCGCGATGAGGTGGGGAACTAAGTCTTTCTCTGTGCTTTCCACAGGGGATTCAGACATCCTTTCGTCCTGGGAGATGCAAGACGAGCCTGCATTGAAGTCACTGCAGGGATATCCGGCCTTATTTCGAGTCAGGGCATCGCGGTGTCCATTCCACTTGAGGCCGCAAACTCAGGGTCCCTCTCACATACCTAGAGCTGAGAGAAGCCTCCTCTTGAGGTGCTTGTGGTAAGGTGGTATTCCTCTGGAGACGAATCCAGGGACTAACCTCTCTTTTCGAGTTGATTTTTGGTCCACAGAGTTCTTTCGTGTTGCTACAGTGACCTCAGGATCCCTCTATCATTGAAACAGTGTTCTTGGGGTTTCTCTGGAGTGCCATCAAGGAAATCACGGCTCCTTTCATGTGTGATGTGCAAGACGGAATTGCTCTGCACGCAGTACAGGGGAATCGGGCCTCATCTCGCATCGAGGGGGAAGTCTCATGGTTTTTCTCGAGTTGCGGCGGGAACCTGGGGTATATTCTCGAGTTACGACGGGGATGGCCCTTCCACCCACGTGTTTGTTCAGCCACGTCAGGACTCCTGCCTAGTTGCGAGGGACAACTCGGGATTCTCCTCGAGGCTTGGCAGGGCAATTGGAACGCCTCTCCAGCTGAGGCGGGAGACCAAGGGTCCCTTTCCACGTGCCACAAGAATCCTGGGACTCCTATCAAGTTTCACGAGGAGTCAGGCATCGTCTCCTTTGGAGGCACTGATCTCCGCGTACCTCTGGAGTTTTCAAAGGATGTGAGGCCTCCGGTCGCGATGAGGTGGGGAACTAGGTCTTTCGCTGTGGTCTCCACAGGGAATTCAGACACCCTTTTCTCTTGGGAGATGCAAGACGAGCCTGCATTCCAGTCACTGCAGGGATATCCGGCCTTATTTCGAGTCAGGGCATCGCGGTGTCCATTCCACTGAGGCCGCAAACTAAGGGGTCCCTCTCACATACCTAGAGCTGAGAGAAGCCTCCTCTTGAGGTGCTTGTGGTAAGGTGGTATTCCTCTGGAGTCGAAGCCAGGGACTAACCTCTCATCTCGAGTTGATTTTTGGTCCACAGAGCTCTTTCATGTTGCTACAGTGACCTCAGGATCCCTCTAGCCTTGAAACAGTGTTCTTGGGGTTTCTCTGGAGTGCCATCAAGGAAATCAAGGCTCCTTTCATGTGTGATGTGTAACACAGAATTGCTCTGCACGCAGTGCAGGGGAATCGGGCGTCATCTCGCGGCGAGGGGGAAGTCTCATGGTTTTTCTCGAGTTGCGGCGGGAACCTGGGGTATATTCTCGAGTTACGACGGGGATGGCCCTTCCACACACGTGTTTGTTCAGCCACGTCAGGACTCTTGCCTAGTTGCGAGACACAACTCGGGATTCTCCTCGAGGCTTGGCAAGGCAATTGGGACGCCTCTCCAGCTGAGGCGGGAGACCAAGGGTCCCTTTCCACGTGCCACAGGAATCCTGGGACTCCTATCAAGTTTCACGGGGAGTCAGGCATCGTCTCCTTTGGAGGCACTGATCTCCGCGTACCTCTGGAGTTTTCAAAGGATGTGAGGCCTCCGGTCGCGATGAGGTGGGGAACTAGGTCTTTCTCTGTGGTCTCCACAGGGGATTCAGACATCCTTTCATCTTGGGAGATGCAAGACGAGCCTGCATTCAAGTCACTGCACGGATATCCAGCCTTATTTCGCGTCAGGGCATCGCGGTGTCCATTCCACTTGGGGCCGCAAACTCAGGGTCCCTCTCACATACCTAGAGCTGAGAGAAGCCTCCTCTTGAGGTGCTTGTGGTAAGTTGGTATTCCTCTGGAGACGAATCCAGGGACTAACCTCTCTTTTCGAGTTGATTTTTGGTCCACAGAGTTCTTTCGTGTTGCTACAGTGACCTCAGGATCCCTCTATAATTGAAACAGTGTTCTTGGGGTTTCTCTGGAGTGCCATCAAGGAAATCAAGGCTCCTTTCATGTGTGATGTGCAAGTCGGAATTGCTCTGCACGCAGTAGAGGGGAATCGGGCCTCATCTCGCGGCGAGGGGGAAGTCTCACGGTTTTTCTCGAGTTGCGGCGGGAACCTGGGGTATATTCTCGAGTTACGACGGGGATGGCCCTTCCACCCACGTGTTTCTTCAGCCACGTCAGGACTCCTGCCTAGTTGCGAGGGACAACTCGGGATTCTCCTCGAGGCTTGGCAGGGCAATTGGAACGCCTCTCCAGCTGAGGCGGGAGACCAAGGGTCCCTTTCCACGTGCCACAAGAATCCTGGGACTCCTATCAAGTTTCACGAGGAGTCAGGCATCGTCTCCTTTGGAGGCACTGATCTCCGCGTACCTCTGGAGTTTTCAAAGGATGTGAGGCCTCCGGTCGCGATGAGGTGGGGAACTAGGTGTTTCTCTGTGGTCTCCACAGGGGATTCAGACATCCTTTCTTCTTGGGAGATGCAAGACAAGCCGGCATTGAAGTCACTGCAGGGATATCCGGCCTTATTTCGAGTCAGGGCATCGCGGTGTCCATTCCACTTGAGGCCGCAAACTCAGGGTCCCTCTCACATACCTAGAGCTGAGAGAAGCCTCCTCTTGAGGTGCTTGTGGTAAGGTGGTATTCCTCTGGAGTCGAAGCCAGGGACTAACCTCTCATCTCGAGTTGATTTTTGGCCCACGGAGCTCTTTCGTGTTGCTACAGTGACCTCAGGATCCCTCTATCCTTGAAACAGTGTTCTTGGGGTTTCTCTGGAGTGCCATGAAGGAAATCAAGGCTCCTTTCATGTGTGATGTGCAACACGGAATTGCTCTGCACGCAGTGCAGGGGAATCGGGCCTCATCTCGCGGCGAGGGGGAAGTCTCATGGTTTTTCTCGAGTTGCGGCGAGAACCTGGGGTATATTCTCCAGTTACGACGGGGATGGCCCTTCCACACACGTGTTTGTTCAGCCACGTCAGGACTCTTGCCTAGTTGCGAGACACAACTCGGGATTCTCACGAGGCTTGGCAAGGCAATTGGGACGCCTCTCCAGCTGAGGCGGGAGACCAAGGGTCCCTTTCCAAGTGCCACAGGAATCCTGGGACTCCTACCAAGTTTCACGAGGAGTCAGGCATCGTCTCCTTTGGAGGCACTGATCTCCGCGTACCTCTGGAGTTTTCAAAGGATGTGAGGCCTCCGGTCGCGATAAGGTGGGGAACTAGGTCTTTCTCTGTGGTCTCCACAGGGGATTCAGACATCCTTTCTTCTTGGGAGATGCAAGACGAGCCTGCATTCAAGTCACTGCAGGGATATCCAGCCTTATTTCGCGTCAGGGCATCGCGGTGTCCATTCCACTTGGGGCCGCAAACTCAGGGTCCCTCTCACATACCTAGAGCTGAGAGAAGCCTCCTCTTGAGGTGCTTGTGGTAAGTTGGTATTCCTCTGGAGACGAATCCAGGGACTAACCTCTCTTTTCGAGTTGATTTTTGGTCCACAGAGTTCTTTCGTGTTGCTACAGTGACCTCAGGATCCCTCTATCCTTGAAACAGTGTTCTTGGGTTTTCTATGGAGTGCCATCAAGGAAATCAAGGCTCCTTTCATGTGTGATGTGCAAGACGGAATTGCTCTGCACGCAGTACAGGGGAATCGGGCCTCATCTCGCATCGAGGGGGAAGTCTCATGGTTTTTCTCGAGTTGCGGCGGGAACCTGGGGTATATTCTCGAGTTACGACGGGGATGGCCCTTCCACCCACGTGTTTGTTCAGCCACGTCAGGACTCCTGCCTAGTTGCGAGGGACAACTCGGGATTCTCCTCGAGGCTTGGCAGGGCAATTGGAACGCCTCTCCAGCTGAGGCGGGCGACCAAGAGTCCCTTTCCACGTGCCACAAGAATCCTGGGACTCCTATCAAGTTTCACGAGGAGTCAGGCATCGTCTCTTTTGGAGGCACTGATCTCCGCGTACCTCTGGAGTTTTCAAAGGATGTGAGGCCTCCGGTCGCGATGAGGTGGGGAACTAGGTGTTTCTCTGTGCTTTCCACAGGGGATTCAGACATCCTTTCTTCTAGGGAGATGCAAGACGAGCCTGCATTCAAGTCACTGCAGGGATATCCGGCCTTATTTCGAGTCAGGGCATCGCGGTGTCCATTCCACTTGAGGCCGCAAACTCAGGGTCCCTCTCACATACCTAGAGCTGAGAGAAGCCTCCTCTTGAGGTGCTTGTGGTAAGGTGGTATTCCTCAGGAGTCGAAGCCAGGGACTAACCTCTCATCTCGTGTTGATTCTTGGTCCACGGAGCTCTTTCGTGTTGCTACAGTGACCTCAGGATCCCTCTAGCCTTGAAACAGTGTTCTTGGGGTTTCTCTGGAGTGCCATCAAGGAAATCAAGGCTCCTTTCATGTGTGATGTGCAAGACGGAATTGCTCTGCACGCAGTGCAGGGGAATCGGGCCTCATCTCGCGGCGAGGGGGAAGTCTCATGGTTTTTCTCGAGTTGCGGCGGGAACCTGGGGTATATTCTCGAGTTACGACGGGGATGGCCCTTCCACCCACGTGTTTCTTCAGCGACCTCAGGACTCCTGCCTACTTGCGAGGGACAACTCGGGATTCTCCTCGAGGCTTTGCAGGGCAATTGGGACGCCTCTCCAGCTGAGACGGGAGACCAAGGGTCCCTTTCCACGTGCCACAGGAATCCTGGGTCTCCTATCAAGTTTCACGAGGAGTCAGGCATCGTCTCCTTTGGAGGCACTGATCTCCGCATACCTCTGGAGTTTTCAAAGGATGTGAGGCCTCCTGTCGCGATGAGGTGGGGAACTAGGTCTTTCTCTGTGGTCTCCACAGGGGATTCAGACACCCTTTCGTCTTGGGAGATGCAAGACGAGCCTGCATTCCAGTCACTGCAGGGATATCCGGCCTTATTTCGAGTCAGGGCATCGCGGTGTCCATTCCACTTGAGGCCGCAAACTCAGGGTCCCTCTCACATACCTAGAGCTGAGAAAAGCCTCCTCTTGAGGTGCTTGTGGTAAGGTGGTATTCCTCTGGAGTCGAAGCCAGGGACTAACCTCTCATCTCGAGTTGATTTTTGGTCCACGGAGCTCTTTCGTGTTGCTACAGTGACCTCAGGATCCCTCTAGCCTTGAAACAGTGTTCTTGGGGTTTCTCTGGAGTGCCATGAAGGAAATCAAAGCTCCTTTCATGTGTGATGTGTAACACAGAATTGCTCTGCACGCAGTGCAGGGGAATCGGGCCTCATCTCGCGGCGAGGGGGAAGTCTCATGGTTTTTCTCGAGTTGCGGCGGGAACCTGGGGTATATTCTCGAGTTACGACGGGGATGGCCCTTCCACCCACGTGTTTGTTCAGCGACGTCAGGACTCTTGCCTAGTTGCGAGACACAACTCGGGATTCTCCTCGAGGCTTGGCAAGGCAATTGGAACGCCTCTCCAGCTGAGGCGGGAGACCAAGGGTCCCTTTCCACGTGCCACAGGAATCCTGGTACTCCTATCAAGTTTCACGAGGAGTCAGGCATCGTCTCCTTTGGAGGCACTGATCTCCGCGTACCTCTGGAGTTTTCAAAGGATGTGAGGCCTCCGGTCGCGATGAGGTGGGGAACTAGGTCTTTCTCTGTGGTCTCCACAGGGGATTCAGACATCCTTTCATCTTGGGAGATGCAAGACGAGCCTGCATTCAAGTCACTGCAGGGATATCCAGCCTTATTTCGCGTCAGGGCATCGCGGTGTCCATTCCACTTGAGGCCGCAAACTCAGGGTCCCTCTCACATACCTAGAGCTGAGAGAAGCCTCCTCTTGAGGTGCTTGTGGTAAGGTGGTATTCCTCTGGAGTCGAAGCCAGGGACTAACCTCTCATCTCGAGTTGATTTTGGGCCCACGGAGCTCTTTTGTGTTGCTACAGTGACCTCAGGATCCCTCTATCCTTGAAACAGTGTTCTTGGGGTTTCTCTGGAGTGCCATCAAGGAAATCAAGGCTCCTTTCATGTGTGATGTGCAACACGGAATTGCTCTGCACGCAGTGCAGGGGAATCGGGCCTCATCTCGCGGCGAGGGGGAAGTCTCATGGTTTTTCTCGAGTTGCGGCGGGAACCTGGGGTATATTCTCGAGTTACGACGGGGATGGCCCTTCCACCCACGTGTTTCTTCAGCGACGTCAGGACTCCTGCCTAGTTGCGAGGGTCAACTCTGGATACTCCTCGAGGCTTGGCAGGGCAATTGGGACGCCTCTCCAGCTGAGGCGGGAGACCAAGTGTCCCTTTCCAAGTGCCACAGGAATCCTGGGACTCCTATCAAGTTTCACGAGAAGTCAGGCATCGTCTCCTTTGGAGGCACTGATCTCCGCGTACCTCTGGAGTTTTCAAAGGATGTGAGGCTATCGGTCGCGATGAGGTGGGGAACTAAGTCTTTCTCTGTGCTTTCCACAGGGGATTCAGACATCCTTTCGTCCTGGGAGATGCAAGACGAGCCTGCATTGAAGTCACTGCAGGGATATCCGGCCTTATTTCGAGTCAGTGCATCGCGGTGTCCATTCCACTTGAGGCCGCAAACTCAGGGTCCCTCTCACATACCTAGAGCTGAGAGAAGCCTCCTCTTGAGGTGCTTGTGGTAAGGTGGTATTCCTCTGGAGACGAATCCAGGGACTAACCTCTCTTTTCGAGTTGATTTTTGGTCCACAGAGTTCTTTCGTGTTGCTACAGTGACCTCAGGATCCCTCTATCCTTGAAACAGTGTTCTTGGGGTTTCTCTGGAGTGCCATCAAGGAAATCAAGGCTCCTTTCATGTGTGATGTGCAAGACGGAATTGCTCTGCACGCAGTACAGGGGAATCGGGCCTCATCTCGCATCGAGGGGGAAGTCTCATGGTTTTTCTCGAGTTGCGGCGGGAACCTGGGGTATATTCTCGAGTTACGACGGGGATGGCCCTTCCACCCACGTGTTTGTTCAGCCACGTCAGGACTCCTGCCTAGTTGCGAGGGACAACTCTGGATTCTCCTCGAGGCTTGACAGGGCAATTGGAACGCCTCTCCAGCTGAGGCGGGAGACCAAGGGTCCCTTTCCACGTGCCACAAGAATCCTGGGACTCCTATCAAGTTTCATGAGGAGTCAGGCATCGTCTCCTTTGGAGGCACTGATCTCCGCGTACCTCTGGAGTTTTCAAAGGATGTGAGGCCTCCGGTCGCGATGAGGTGGGGAACTTGGTGTTTCTCTGTGGTCTCCAAAGGGGATTCAGACATTCTTTCTTCTTGGGAGATGCAAGACGAGCCTGCATTCAAGTCACTGCAGGGATATCCGGCCTTATTTCGAGTCAGGGCATCGCGGTGTCCATTCCACTTGAGCCCGCAAACTCAGGATCCCTCTCACATACCTAGAGCTGAGAGAAGCCTCCTCTTGAGGTGCTTGTGGTAAGGTGGTATTCCTCAGGAGTCGAAGCCAGGGACTAACCTCTCATCTCGTGTTGATTCTTGGTCCACGGAGCTCTTTCCTGTTGCTACAGTGACCTCAGGATCCCTCTAGCCTTGAAACAGTGTTCTTGGGGTTTCTCTGGAGTGCCATCAAGGAAATCAAGGCTCCTTTCATGTGTGATGTGAAACACGGAATTGCTCTGCACGCAGTGCAGGGGAATCGGGCCTCATCTCGCGGCGAGGGGGAAGTCTCATGGTTTTTCTCGAGTTGCGGCGGGAACCTGGGGTATATCCTCGAGTTACGACGGGGATGGCCTTCCACACACGTGTTTGTTCAGCCACGTCAGGACTCCTGCCTAGTTGTGAGGGACAACTTGGGATTCTCCTCGAGGCTTGGCAGGGCAATTGGAACGCCTCTCCAGCTGAGGCGGGAGACCAAGGGTCCCTTTCCACGTGCCACAAGAATCCTGGGACTCCTATCAAGTTTCACGAGGAGTCAGGCATCGTCTCCTTTGGATGCGCTGATCTCCGCGTACCTCTGGAGTTTTCAAAGGATGTGAGGCCTCCGGTCGCGATGAGGTGGGGAACTAGGTCTTTCTCTGTGGTGTCCACAGGGGATTCAGACACCCTTTCGTCTTGGGAGATGCAAAACGAGCCTGCATTCCAGTCACTGCAGGGATATCCGGCCTTATTTCGAGTCAGGGCATCGTGGTGTCCATTCCACTTGAGGCCGCAAACTCAGGGTCCCTCTCACATACCTAGAGCTGAGAGAAGCCTCCTCTTGAGGTGCTTGTGGTAAGGTGGTATTCCTCAGGAGTCGAAGACAGGGACTAACCTCTCATCTCGTGTTGATTCTTGGTCCACGGAGCTCTTTCGTGTTGCTACAGTGACCTCAGGATCCCTCTAGCCTTGAAACAGTGTTCTTGGGGTTTCTCTGGAGTGCCATCAAGGAAATCAAGGCTCCTTTCATGTGTGATGTGCAACACGGAATTGCTCTGCACGCAGTGCAGGGGAATCGGGCCTCATCTCGCATCGAGGGGGAAGTCTCATGGTTTTTCTCGAGTTGCGGCGGGAACCTGGGGTATATTCTCGAGTTACGATGGGGATGGCCCTTCCACACACGTGTGTGTTCAGCCATGTCAGGACTCCTGCCTAGTTGTGAGGGACAACTCTGGATTCTCCTCGAGGCTTTGCAGGGCAATTGGGACGCCTCTCCAGCTGAGACGGGAGACCAAGGGTCCCTTTCCACGTGCCACAGGAATCCTGGGTCTCCTATCAAGTTTCACGAGGAGTCAGGCATCGTCTCCTTTGGAGGCACTGATCTCCGCGTACCTCTGGAGTTTTCAAAGGATGTGAGGCCTCCGGTCGCGATGAGGTGGGGAACTAGGTCTTTCTCTGTGGTCTCCACAGGGGATTCAGACATCCTTTCATCTTGGGAGATGCAAGACGAGCCTGCATTCAAGTCCCTGCAGGGATATCCAGCCTTATTTCGCGTCAGGGCATCGCGGTGTCCATTCCACTTGAGGCCGCAAACTCAGGGTCCCTCTCACATACCTAGAGCTGAGAGAAGCCTCCTCTTGAGCTGCTTGTGGTAAGGTGGTATTCCTCAGGAGTCGAAGCCAGGGACTAACCTCTCATCTCGAGTTGATTTTTGGCCCACGGAGCTCTTTCGTGTTGCTACAGTGACCTCAGGATCCCTCTATCCTTGAAACAGTGTTCTTGGGGTTTCTCTGGAGTGCCATCAAGGAAATCAAGGCTCCTTTCATGTGTGATGTGCAACACGGAATTGCTCTGCACGCAGTGCAGGGGAATCGGGCCTCATCTCGCGGCGAGGGGGAAGTCTCATGGTTTTTCTCGAGTTGCGGCGGGAACCTGGGGTATATTCTCGAGTTACGACGGGGATGGCCCTTCCACCCACGTGTTTCTTCAGCGACGTCAGGACTCCTGCCTAGTTGCGAGGGACAACTCGGGATTCTCCTCGAGGCTTGGCAGGGCAATTGGGACGCCTCTCCAACTGAGGCGGGAAACCAAGTGTCCCTTTCCAAGTGCCACAGGAATCCTGGGACTCCTATCAAGTTTCACGAGAAGTCAGGCATCGTCTCCTTTGGAGGCACTGATCTCCGCGTACCTCTGGAGTTTTCAAAGGATGTGAGGCTATCGGTCGCGATGAGGTGGGGAACTAAGTCTTTCTCTGTGCTTTCCACAGGGGATTCAGACATCCTTTCGTCCTGGGAGATGCAAGACGAGCCTGCATTGAAGTCACTGCAGGGATATCCAGCCTTATTTCGAGTCAGTGCATCGCGGTGTCCATTCCACTTGAGGCCGCAAACTCAGGGTCCCTCTCACATACCTAGAGCTGAGAGAAGCCTCCTCTTGAGGTGCTTGTGGTAAGGTGGTATTCCTCTGGAGACGAATCCAGGGACTAACCTCTCTTTTCGAGTTGATTTTTGGTCCACAGAGTTCTTTCGTGTTGCTACAGTGACCTCAGGATCCCTCTATCCTTGAAACAGTGTTCTTGGGGTTTCTCTGGAGTGCCATCAAGGAAATCAAGGCTCCTTTCATGTGTGATGTGCAAGACGGAATTGCTCTGCACGCAGTACAGGGGAATCGGGCCTCATCTCGCATCGAGGGGGAAGTCTCATGGTTTTTCTCGAGTTGCGGCGGGAACCTGGGGTATATTCTCGAGTTACGACGGGGATGGCCCTTCCACCCACGTGTTTGTTCAGCCACGTCAGGACTCCTGCCTAGTTGCGAGGGACAACTCGGGATTCTCCTCGAGGCTTGGCAGGGCAATTGGAACGCCTCTCCAGCTGAGGCAGGAGACCAAGGGTCCCTTTCCACGTGCCACAAGAATCCTGGGACTCCTATCAAGTTTCACGAGGAGTCAGGCATCGTCTCCTTTGGAGGCACTGATCTCCGCGTACCTCTGGAGTTTTCAAAGGATGTGAGGCCTCCTGTCGCGATGAGGTGGGGAACTAGGTGTTTCTCTGTGGTCTCCACAGGGGATTCAGACATCCTTTCATCCTGGGAGATGCAAGACGAGCCTGCATTCAAGTCACTGCAGGGATATCCGGCCTTATTTCGAGTCAGGGCATCGCGGTGTCCATTCCACTTGAGGCCGCAAACTCAGGATCCCTCTGACATACCTAGAGCTGAGAGAAGCCTCCTCTTGAGGTGCTTGTGGTAAGGTGGTATTCCTCAGGAGTCGAAGCCAGGGACTAACCTCTCATCTCGTGTTGATTCTTGGTCCACGGAGCTCTTTCGTGTTGCTACAGTGACCTCAGGATCCCTCTAGCCTTGAAACAGTGTTCTTGGGGTTTCTCTGGAGTGCCATCAAGGAAATCAAGGCTCCTTTCATGTGTGATGTGCAACACGGAATTGCTCTGCACGCAGTGCAGAGGAATCAGGCTTCATCTCGCGGCGAGGGGGAAGTCTCATGGTTTTTCTCGAGTTGCGGCGGGAAGCTGGGGTATATTCTCGAGTTACGACGGGGATGGCCCGTCCACACACGTGTGTGTTCAGCCATGTCAGGACTCCTGCCTAGTTGCGAGACACAACTCGGGATTCTCCTCGAGGTTTGGCAAGGCAATTGGGACGCCTCTCCAGCTGAGGCGGGAGACCAAGGGTCCCTTTCCAAGTGCCACAGGAATCCTGGGACTCCTATCAAGTTTCACGAGGAGTCAGGCATCGTCTCCTTTGGAGGCACTGATCTCCGCGTACCTCTGGAGTTTTCAAAGGATGTGAGGCCTCCGGTCGCGATGAGGTGGGGAACTAGGTCTTTCTCTGTGGTCTCCACAGGGGATTCAGACATCCTTTCATCTTGGGAGATGCAAGACGAGCCTGCATTCAAGTCACTGCAGGGATATCCAGCCTTATTTCGCGTCAGGGCATCGCGGTGTCCATTCCACTTGAGGCCGCAAACTCAGGGTCCCTCTCACATACCTAGAGCTGAGAGAAGCCTCCTCTTGAGGTGCTTGTGGTAAGGTGGTATTCCTCTGGAGTCGAAGCCAGGGACTAACCTCTCATCTCGAGTTGATTTTTGGCCCACGGAGCTCTTTCGTGTTGCTACAGTGACCTCAGGATCCCTCTAGCCTTGAAACAGTGTTCTTGGGGTTTCTCTGGAGTGCCATCAAGGAAATCAAGGCTCCTTTCATGTGTGATGTGCAACACGGAATTGCTCTGCACGCAGTGCAGGGGAATCGGGCCTCATCTCGCGGCGAGGGGGAAGTCTCATGGTTTTTCTCGAGTTGCGGCGGGAACCTGGGGTATATTCTCAAGTTACGACGGGGATGGCCCTTCCACCCACGTGTTTCTTCAGCGACGTCAGGACTCCTGCCTAGTTGCGAGGGTCAACTCTGGATTCTCCTCGAGGCTTGGCAGGGCAATTGGGACGCCTCTCCAGCTGAGGCGGGAGACCAAGTGTCCCTTTCCAAGTGCCACAGGAATCCTGGGACTCCTATCAAGTTTCACGAGAAGTCAGGCATCGTCTCCTTTGGAGGCACTGATCTCTGCGTACCTCTGGAGTTTTCAAAGGATGTGAGGCTATCGGTCGCGATGAGGTGGGGAACTAAGTCTTTCTCTTTGCTTTCCACAGGGGATTCAGACATCCTTTCGTCCTGGGAGATGCAAGACGAGCCTGCATTGAAGTCACTGCAGGGATATCCGGCCTTATTTCGAGTCAGGGCATCGCGGTGTCCATTCCACTTGAGGCCGCAAACTCAGGGTCCCTCTCACATACCTAGAGCTGAGAGAAGCCTCCTCTTGAGGTGCTTGTGGTAAGGTGGTATTCCTCTGGAGACGAATCCAGGGACTAACCTCTCTTTTCGAGTTGATTTTTGGTCCACAGAGTTCTTTCGTGTTGCTACAGTGACCTCAGGATCCCTCTATCCTTGAAACAGTGTTCTTCTGGTTTCTCTGGAGTGCCATCAAGGAAATCAAGGCTCCTTTCATGTGTGATGTGCAAGACGGAATTGCTCTGCACGCAGTACAGGGGAATCGGGCTTCATCTCGCATCGAGGGGGAAGTCTCATGGTTTTTCTCGAGTTGCGGCGGGAACCTGGGGTATATTCTCGAGTTACGACGGGGATGGCCCTTCCACCCACGTGTTTGTTCAGCCACGTCAGGACTCCTGCCTAGTTGCGAGGGACAATTCGGGATTTTCCTCGAGGCTTGGCAGGGCAATTGGAACGCCTCTCCAGCTGAGGCGGTAGACCAAGGGTCCCTTTCCACGTGCCACAAGAATCCTGGGACTCCTATCAAGTTTCACGAGGAGTCAGGCATCGTCTCCTTTGGAGGCACTGATCTCCGCGTACCTCTGGAGTTTTCAAAAGATGTGAGGCCTCCGGTCGCGATGAGGTGGGGAACTTGGTGTTTCTCTGTGGTCTCCACAGGGGATTCAGACATCCTTTCTTCTTGGGAGATGCAAGACGAGCCTGCATTGAAGTCACTGCAGGGATATCCGGCCTTATTTCGAGTCAGGGCATCGCGGTGTCCATTCCACTTGAGCCCGCAAACTCAGGATCCCTCTCACATACCTAGAGCTGAGAGAAGCCTCCTCTTGCGGTGCTTGTGGTAAGGTGGTATTCCTCAGGAGTCGAAGCCAGGGACTAACCTCTCATCTCGTGTTGATTCTTGGTCCACGGAGCTCTTTCGTGTTGCTACAGTGACCTCAGGATCCCTCTAGCCTTGAAACAGTGTTCTTGGGGTTTCTCTGGAGTGCCATCAAGGAAATCAAGGCTCCTTTCATGTGTGATGTGCAACACGGAATTGCTCTGCACGCAGTGCAGGGGAATCGGGCCTCATCTCGCGGCGAGGGGGAAGTCTCATGGTTTTTCTCGAGTTGCGGCGGGAACCTGGGGTATATCCTCGAGTTACGACGGGGATGGCCCTTCCACACACGTGTTTGTTCAGCCATGTCAGGACTCCTGCCTAGTTGCGAGGGACAACTCGGGATTCTCCTCGAGGCTTTGCAGGGCAATTGGGACGCCTCTCCAGCTGAGACGGGAGACCAAGAGTCCCTTTCCACGTCCCACAGGAATCCTGGGTCTCCTATCAAGTTTCACGAGGAGTCAGGCATCGTCTCCTTTGGAGGCACTGATCTCCGCATACCTCTGGAGTTTTCAAAGGATTTGAGGCCTCCTGTCGCGATGAGGTGGGGAACTTGGTCTTTCTCTGTGGTCTCCACAGGGGATTCAGACACCCTTTCGTCTTGGGAGATGCAAGACGAGCCTGCATTCCAGTCACTGCAGGGATATCCGGCCTTATTTCGAGTCAGGGCATCGCGGTGTCCATTCCACTTGAGGCCGCAAACTCAGGGTCCCTCTCACATACCTAGAGCTGAGAGAAGCCTCATCTTGAGGTGCTTTTGGTAAGGTGGTATTCCTCTGGAGTCGAAGCCAGGGACTAACCTCTCATCTCGAGTTGATTTTTGGTCCACGGAGCTCTTTCGTGTTGCTACAGTGACCTCAGGATCCCTCTAGCCTTGAAACAGTGTTCTTGGGGAATCTCTGGAGTGCCATGAAGGAAATCAAGGCTCCTTTCATGTGTGATGTGTAACACGGAATTGCTCTGCACGCAGTACAGGGGAATCAGGCTTCATCTCGCGGCGAGGGGGAAGTCTCATGGTTTTTCTCGAGTTGCGGCGGGAACCTGGGGTATATTCTCGAGTTACGACGGGGATGGCCCGTCCACACACGTGTGTGTTCAGCCATGTCAGGACTCCTGCCTAGTTGCGAGACACAACTTGGGATTCTCCTCGAGGCTTGGCAAGGCAATTGGGACGCCTCTCCAGCTGAGGCGGGAGACCAAGGGTCCCTTTCCAAGTGCCACAGGAATCCTGGGACTCCTATCAAGTTTCACGAGGAGTCAGGCATCGTCTCCTTTGGAGGCACTGATCTCCGCGTACCTCTGGAGTTTTCAAAGGATGTGAGGCCTCCGGTCGCGATGAGGTGGGGAACTAGGTCTTTCTCTGTGGTCTCCACAGGGGATTCAGACATCCTTTCATCTTGGGAGATGCAAGACGAGCCTGCATTCAAGTCACTGCAGGGATATCCAGCCTTATTTCGCGTCAGGGCATTGCGGTGTCCATTCCACTTGAGGCCGCAAACTCAGGGTCCCTCTCACATACCTAGAGCTGAGAGAAGCCTCCTCTTGAGGTGCTTGTGGTAAGGTGGTATTCCTCTGGAGTCGAAGCCAGGGACTAACCTCTCATCTCGAGTTGATTTTGGGCCCACGGAGCTCTTTCTTGTTGCTACAGTGACCTCAGGATCCCTCTAGCCTTGAAACAGTGTTCTTGGGGTTTCTCTGGAGTGCCATCAAGGAAATCAAGGCTCCTTTCATGTGTGATGTGCAACACGGAATTGCTCTGCACGCAGTGCAGGGGAATCGGGCCTCATCTCGCGGCGAGGGGGAAGTCTCATGGTTTTTCTCGAGTTGCGGCGGGAACCTGGGGTATATTCTCAAGTTACGACGGGGATGGCCCTTCCACCCACGTGTTTCTTCAGCGACGTCAGGACTCCTGCCTAGTTGCGAGGGTCAACTCTGGATTCTCCTCGAGGCTTGGCAGGGCAATTGGGACGCCTCTCCAGCTGAGGCGGGAGACCAAGTGTCCCTTTCCAAGTGCCACAGGAATCCTGGGACTCCTATCAAGTTTCACGAGAAGTCAGGCATCGTCTCCTTTGGAGGCACTGATCTCTGCGTACCTCTGGAGTTTTCAAAGGATGTGAGGCTATCGGTCGCGATGAGGTGGGGAACTAAGTCTTTCTCTGTGCTTTCCACAGGGGATTCAGACATCCTTTCGTCCTGGGAGATGCAAGACGAGCCTGCATTGAAGTCACTGCAGGGATATCCGGCCTTATTTCGAGTCAGTGCATCGCGGTGTCCATTCCACTTGAGGCCGGAAACTCAGGGTCCCTCTCACATACCTAGAGCTGAGAGAAGCCTCCTCTTGAGGTGCTTGTGGTAAGGTGTTATTCCTCTGGAGACGAATCCAGGGACAAACCTCTCTTTTCGAGTTGATTTTTGGTCCACAGAGTTCTTTCGTGTTGCTACAGTGACCTCAGGATCCCTCTATCCTTGAAACAGTGTTCTTGGGGTTTCTCTGGAGTGCCATCAAGGAAATCAAGGCTCCTTTCATGTGTGATGTGCAAGACGGAATTGCTCTGCACGCACTACAGGGGAATCGGACCTCATCTCGCATCGAGGGGGAAGTCTCATGGTTTTTCTCAAGTTGCGGCGGGAACCTGGGGTATATTCTCGAGTTACGACGGGGATGGCCCTTCCACCCACGTGTTAGTTCAGCCACGTCAGGACTCCTGCCTAGTTGCGAGGGACAATTCGGGATTCTCCTCGAGGCTTGGCAGGGCAATTGGAACGCCTCTCCAGCTGAGGCGGTAGACCAAGGGTCCCTTTCCACGTGCCACAAGAATCCTGGGACTCCTATCAAGTTTCACGAGGAGTCAGGCATCGTCTCCTTTGGAGGCACTGATCTCCGCGTACCTCTGGAGTTTTCAAAGGATTTGAGGCCTCCTGTCGCAATGAGGTGGGGAACTAGGTCTTTCTCTGTGGTCTCCACAGGGGATTCAGACACCCTTTCGTCTTGGGAGATGCAAGACGAGCCTGCATTCCAGTCACTGCAGGGATATCCGGCCTTATTTCGAGTCAGGGCATCGCGGTGTCCATTCCACTTGAGGCCGCAAACTCAGGGTCCCTCTCACATACCTAGAGCTGAGAGAAGCCTCCTCTTGAGGTGCTTGTGGTAAGGTGGTATTCCTCTGGAGTCGAAGCCAGGGACTAACCTCTCATCTCGAGTTGATTTTTGGCCGACGGAGCTCTTTCGTGTTGCTACAGTGACCTCAGGATCCCTCTAGCCTTGAAACAGTGTTCTGGGGGATTCTCTGGAGTGCCATGAAGGAAATCAAGGCTCCTTTCATGTGTGATGTGCAACACAGAATTGCTCTGCACGCAGTGCAGGGGAATCGGGCCTCATCTCAAGGCGAGGGGGAAGTCTCATGGTTTTTCTCGAGTTGCGGCGGGAACCTGGGGTATATTCTCGAGTTACGACGGGGATGGCCCTTCCACACACGTGTTTGTTCAGCCACGTCAGGACTCTTGCCTAGTTGCGAGACACAACTCGGGATTCTCCTCGAGGCTTGGCAAGGCAATTGGGACGCCTCTCCAGCTGAGGCGGGAGACCAAGCGTCCCTTTCCACATGCCACAGGAATTCTGGGACTCTTATCAAGTTTCACGAGGAGTCAGGCATCGTCTCCTTTGGAGGCACTGATCTCCGCGTACCTCTGGAGTTTTCAAAGGATGTGAGGCCTCCGGTCGCGATGAGGTGGGGAACTAGGTCTTTCTCTGTGGTCTCCACAGGGGATTCAGACATCCTTTCATCTTGGGAGATGCAAGACGAGCCTGCATTCAAGTCCCTGCAGGGATATCCAGCCTTATTTCGCGTCAGGGCATCGCGGTGTCCATTCCACTTGAGGCCGCAAACTCAGGGTCCCTCTCACATACCTAGAGCTGAGAAAAGCCTCCTCTTGCGGTTCTTGTGGTAAGGTGGTATTCCTCTGGAGTCGAAGCCAGGGACTAACCTCTCATCTCGAGTTGATTTTTGGCCCACGGAGCTCTTTCGTGTTGCTACAGTGACCTCAGGATCCCTCTAGCCTTGAAACAGTGTTCTTGGGGTTTCTCTGGAGTGCCATCAAGGAAATCAAGGCTCCTTTCATGTGTGATGTGCAAGACGGAATTGCTGTGCACGCAGTACAGGGGAATCGGGCCTCATCTCGCGGCGAGAGAGAAGTCTCATGGTTTTTCTCGAGTTGCGGCGGGAACCTGGGGTATATTCTCGAGTTACGACGGGGATGGCCCTTCCACGCACGTGTTTGTTCAGCCACGTCAGGACTCCTGCCTAGTTGCGAGGGACAACTTGGGATTCTCCTCGAGGCTTCGCAGGGCAATTGGAACGCCTCTCCAGCTGAGGCGGGAGACCAAGGGTCCCTTTCCACGTGCCACAAGAATCCTGGGACTCCTATCAAGTTTCACGAGGAGTCAGGCATTGTCTCCTTTGGAGGCACTGATCTCCGCATACCTCTGGAGTTTTCAAAGGGTTTGAGGCCTCCTGTCGCGATGAGGTGGGGAACTAGGTCTTTCTCTGTGGTCTCCACAGGGGATTCAGACATCCTTTCTTCTTGGGAGATGCAAGACGAGCCTGCATTCAAGTCACTGCAGGGATATCCGGCCTTATTTCGAGTCAGGCATCGCGGTGTCCATTCCACTTGAGGCCGCAAACTCAGGATCCCTCTCACATACCTAGAGCTGAGAGAAGCCTCCTCTTGAGGTGCTTGTGGTAAGGTGGTATTCCTCAGGAGTCGAAGACAGGGACTAACCTCTCATCTCGTGTTGATTCTTGGTCCACGGAGCTCTTTCGTGTTGCTACAGTGACCTCAGGATCCCTCTAGCCTTGAAACAGTGTTCTTGGGGTTTCTCTGGAGTGCCATCAAGGAAATCAAGGCTCCTTTCATGTGTGATGTGCAACACGGAATTGCTCTGCACGCAGTGCAGGGGAATCGGGCCTCATCTCGCGGCGAGGGGGAAGTCTCATGGTTTTTCTCGAGTTGCGGCTGGAACCTGGGGTATATTCCCGAGTTACGACGGGGATGGCCCTTCCACACACGTGTGTGTTCAGCCATGTCAGGACTCCTGCCTAGTTGCGAGGGCCAACTCGGAATTCTCCTCGAGGCTTTGCAGGGCAATTGGGACGCCTCTCCAGCTGAGACGGGAGACCAAGGGTCCCTTTCCACGTGCCACAGGAATCCTGGGACTCCTATCAAGTTTCACGAGGAGTCAGGCATCGTCTCCTTTGGAGGCACTGATCTCCGCGTACCTCTGGAGTTTTCAAAGGATTTGAGGCCTCCTGTCGCGATGAGGTGGGGAACTAGGTCTTTCTCTGTGGTCTCCACAGGGGATTCAGACACCCTTTCGTCTTGGGAGATGCAAGACGAGCCTGCATTCCAGTCACTGCAGGGATATCCGGCCTTATTTCGAGTCAGGGCATCGCGGTGTCCATTCCACTTGAGGCCGCAAACTCAGGGTCCCTCTCACATACCTAGAGCTGAGAGAAGCCTCCTCTTGAGGTGCTTTTGGTAAGGTGGTATTCCTCTGGAGTCGAAGCCAGGGACGAACCTCTCATCTCGAGTTGATTTTTGGCCGACGGAGCTCTTTCGTGTTGCTACAGTGACCTCAGGATCCCTCTAGCCTTGAAACAGTGTTCTTGGGGTTTCTCTGGAGTGCCATGAAGGAAATCAAGGCTCCTTTCATGTGTGATGTGCAACACAGAATTGCTCTGCACGCAGTGCAGGGGAATCGGGCCTCATCTCGCGGCGAGGGGGAAGTCTAATGGTTTTTCTCGAGTTGCGGCGGGAATCTGGGGTATATTCTCGAGTTACGATGGGGATGGCCCTTCCACACACGTGTTTGTTCAGCCACGTCAGGACTCTTGCCTAGTTGCGAGACACAACTCGGGATTCTCCTCGAGGCTTGGCAAGGCAATTGGGACGCCTCTCCAGCTGAGGCGGGAGACCAAGGGTCCCTTTCCACGTGCCACAGGAATCCTGGGACTCCTATCAAGTTTCACGAGGAGTCAGGCATCGTCTCCTTTGGATGCACTGATCTCCGCGTACCTCTGGAGTTTTCAAAGGATGTGAGGCCTCCGGTCGCGATGAGGTGGGAAACTAGGTCTTTCTCTGTGGTCTCCAGAGGGGATTCAGACATACTTTCATCTTGGGAGATGCAAGACGAGCCTGCATTCAAGTCCCTGCAGGGATATCCAGCCTTATTTCGCGTCAGGGCATCGCGGTGTCCATTCCACTTGAGGCCGCAAACTCAGGGTCCCTCTCACATACCTAGAGCTGAGAGAAGCCTCCTCTTGAGGTGCTTGTGGTAAGGTGGTATTCCTCAGGAGTCGAAGCCAGGGACTAACCTCTCATCTCGAGTTGATTTTTGGCCCACGGAGCTCTTTCGTGTTGCTACAGTGACCTCAGGATCCCTCTAGCCTTGAAACAGTGTTCTTGGGGTTTCTCTGGAGTGCCATGAAGGAAATCAAGGCTCCTTTCATGTGTGATGTGCAACACAGAATTGCTCTGCACGCAGTGCAGGGGAATCGGGCCTCATCTCGCGGCGAGGGGGAAGTCTCATGGTTTTTCTCGAGTTGCGGCGGGAATCTGGGGTATATTCTCGAGTTACGATGGGGATGGCCCTTCCACACACGTGTTTGTTCAGCCACGTCAGGACTCTTGCCTAGTTGCGAGACACAACTCGGGATTCTCCTCGAGGCTTGGCAAGGCAATTGGGACGCCTCTCCAGCTGAGGCGGGAGACCAAGGGTCCCTTTCCACGTGCCACAGGAATCCTGGGACTCCTATCAAGTTTCACGAGGAGTCAGGCATCGTCTCCTTTGGATGCACTGATCTCCGCGTACCTCTGGAGTTTTCAAAGGATGTGAGGCCTCCGGTCGCGATGAGGTGGGAAACTAGGTCTTTCTCTGTGGTCTCCAGAGGGGATTCAGACATACTTTCATCTTGGGAGATGCAAGACGAGCCTGCATTCAAGTCCCTGCAGGGATATCCAGCCTTATTTCGCGTCAGGGCATCGCGGTGTCCATTCCACTTGAGGCCGCAAACTCAGGGTCCCTCTCACATACCTAGAGCTGAGAGAAGCCTCCTCTTGAGGTGCTTGTGGTAAGGTGGTATTCCTCAGGAGTCGAAGCCAGGGACTAACCTCTCATCTCGAGTTGATTTTTGGCCCACGGAGCTCTTTCGTGTTGCTACAGTGACCTCAGGATCCCTCTATCCTTGAAACAGTGTTCTTGGGGTTTCTCTGGAGTGCCATGAAGGAAATCAAGGCTCCTTTCATGTGTGATGTGCAAGACGGAATTGCTCTGCACGCAGTGCAGGGGAATCGGGCCTCATCTCGGGGCGAGGGGCAAGTCTCATGGTTTTTCTCGAGTTGCGGCGGGAACCTGGGGTATATTCTCGAGTTACGACGGGGATGGCCCTTCCACCCACGTGTTTCTTCAACGACGTCAGGACTCCTGCCTAGTTGCGAGGGTCAACTCTGGATTCTCCTCGAGGCTTGGCAGGGCAATTGGGACGCCTCTCCAGCTGAGGCGGGAGACCAAGTGTCCCTTTCCAAGTGCCACAGGAATCCTGGGACTCCTATCAAGTTTCACGAGAAGTCAGGCATCGTCTCCTTTGAAGGCACTGATCTCCGCATACCTCTGGAGTTTTCAAAGGAT
This sequence comes from Cervus elaphus, assembly GCF_910594005.1. Lineage (NCBI taxonomy): Eukaryota > Metazoa > Chordata > Mammalia > Artiodactyla > Cervidae > Cervus > Cervus elaphus. Next base: position 1,831,524 of record NC_057846.1, read on the forward strand.
GTGAGGCTATCGGTCGCGATGAGGTGGGGAACTAAGTCTTTCTCTGTGCTTTCCACAGGGGATTCAGACATCCTTTCGTCCTGGGAGATGCAAGACGAGCCTGCATTGAAGTCACTGCAGGGATATCCGGCCTTATTTCGAGTCAGTGCATCGCGGTGTCCATTCCACTTGAGGCCGCAAACTCAGGGTCCCCTCACATACTTAGAGCTGAGAGAAGCCTCCTCTTGAGGTGCTTGTGGTAAGGTGGTATTCCTCTGGAGTCGAAGCCAGGGACTAACCTCTCATCTCGAGTTGATTTTTGGTCCACGGAGCTCTTTCGTGTTGCTACAGTGACCTCAGGATCCTTCTAGCCTTGAAACAGTGTTCTTGGGGTTTCTCTGGAGTGCCATGAAGGAAATCAAGGCTCCTTTCATGTGTGATGTGCAACACAGAATTGCTCTGCACGCAGTGCAGGGGAATCGGGCCTCATCTCGGGGCGAGGGGGAAGTCTCATGGTTTTTCTCGAGGTGCGGCGGGAACCTGGGGTATATTCTCGAGTTACGACGGGGATGGCCCTTCCACACACGTGTTTGTTCAGCCACGTCAGGACTCTTGCCTAGTTGCGAGACACAACTCGGGATTCTCCTCGAGGCTTGGCAAGGCAATTGGGACGCCTCTCCAGCTGAGACGGGAGACCAAGGGTCCCTTTCCACGTGCCACAGGAATCTTGGGACTCCTATCAAGTTTCACGAGGAGTCAGGCATCGTCTCCTTTGGAGGCACTGATCTCCGCGTACCTCTGGAGTTTTCAAAGGATGTGAGGCTATCGGTCGCGATGAGGTGGGGAACTAAGTCTTTCTCTGTGCTTTCCACAGGGGATTCAGACATGCTTTCGTCCTGGGAGATGCATGACGAGCCTGCATTGAAGTCACTGCAGGGATATCCGGCCTTATTTCGAGTCAGGGCATCGCGGTGTCCATTCCACTTGAGGCCGCAAACTCAGGGTCCCTCTCACATACCTAGAGCTGAGAGAAGCCTCCTCTTGAGGTGCTTGTGGTAAGGTGGTATTCCTCTGGAGACGAATCCAGGGACTAACCTCTCTTTTCGAGATGATTTGTGGTCCACAGAGTTCTTTCGTGTTGCTACAGTGACCTCAGGATCCCTCTAGCCTTGAAACAGTGTTCTTGAGGTTTCTTTGGAGTGCCATGAAGGAAATCAAGGCTCCTTTCATGTGTGATGTGCAAGACGGAATTGCTCTACACGCAGTACAGGGGAATCGGGCCTCATCTCGCATCGAGGGGGAAGTCTCATGGTTTTTCTCGAGTTGCGGCGGGAACCTGGGGTATATTCTCGAGTTACGACGGGGATGGCCCTTCCACACACGTGTTTGTTCAGCCACGTCAGGACTCTTGCCTAGTTGCGAGACACAACTCGGGATTCTCCTCGAGGCTTGGCAAGGCAATTGGGACGCCTCTCCAGCTGAGGCGGGAGACCAAGGGTCCCTTTCCACGTGCCACAGGAATCCTGGCACTCCTATCAAGTTTCACGAGGAGTCAGGCATCGTCTCCTTTGGAGGCACTGATCTCCGCGTACCTCTGGAGTTTTCAAAGGATGTGAGGCCTCCGGTCGCGATGAGGTGGGGAACTAGGTCTTTCTCTGTGGTCTCCACAGGGGATTCAGACATCCTTTCATCTTGGGAGATGCAAGACGAGCCTGCATTCAAGTCACTGCAGGGATATCCAGCCTTATTTCGCGTCAGGGCATCGCGGTGTCCATTCCACTTGAGACCGCAAACTCAGGGTCCCTCTCACATACCTAGAGCTGAGAGAAGCCTCCTCTTGAGGTGCTTGTGGTAAGGTGGTATTCCTCTGGAGTCGAAGCCAGGGACTAACCTCTCATCTCGAGTTGATTTTTGGCCCACGGAGCTCTTTCGTGTTGCTACAGTGACCTCAGGATCCCTCTAGCCTTGAAACAGTGTTCTTGGGGTTTCTCTGGAGTGCCATCAAGGAAATCAAGGCTCCTTTCATGTGTGATGTGCAACACGGAATTGCTCTGCACGCAGTGCAGGGGAATCGGGCCTCATCTCGCGGCGAGGGGGAAGTCTCATGGTTTTTCTCGAGTTGCGGCGAGAACCTGGGGTATATTCTCCAGTTACGACGGGGATGGCCCTTCCACACACGTGTTTGTTCAGCCACGTCAGGACTCTTGCCTAGTTGCGAGACACAACTCGGGATTCTCCTCGAGGCTTGGCAAGGCAATTGGGACGCCTCTCCAGCTGAGGCGGGAGACCAAGGGTCCCTTTCCACGTGCCACAGGAATCCTGGAACTCCTACCAAGTTTCACGAGGAGTCAGGCATCGTCTCCTTTGGAGGCACTGATCTCCGCGTACCTCTGGAGTTTTCAAAGGATGTGAGGCCTCCGGTCGCGATGAGGTGGGGAACTAGGTCTTTCTCTGTGGTCTCCACAGGGGATTCAGACACCCTTTCATCTTGGGAGATGCAAGGCGAGCCTGCATTCAAGTCACTGCAGGGATATCCAGCCTTATTTCGCGTCAGGGCATCGCGGTGTCCATTCCACTTGAGGCCGCAAACTCAGGGTCCCTCTCACATACCTAGAGCTGAGAGAAGCCTCCTCTTGAGGTGCTTGTGGTAAGGTGGTATTCCTCTGGAGTCGAATCCAGGAACTAACCTCTCATCTCGAGTTGATTTTTGGCCCAAGGAGCTCTTTCGTGTTGCTACAGTGACCTCAGGATCCCTCTATCCTTGAAACAGTGTTCTTGGGGTTTCTCTGGAGTGCCATCAAAGAAATCAAGGCTCCTTTCATGTGTGATGTGCAACACGGAATTGCTCTGCACGCAGTGTAGGGGAATCGGGCCTCATCTCGCGGCGAGGGGGAAGTCTCATGGTTTTTCTCGAGTTGCGGCGGGAACCTGGGGTATATTCTCGAGTTACGACGGGGATGGCCCTTCCACCCACGTGTTTCTTCAGCGACGTCAGGACTCCTGCCTACTTGCGAGGGACAACTCTGGATTTTCCTCGAGGCTTGGCAGGGCAATTGGGACGCCTCTCCAGCTGAGGCGGGAGACCAAGGGTCCCTTTCCAAGTGCCACAGGAATCCTGGGACTCCTATCAAGTTTCACGAGGAGTCAGGCATCGTCTCCTTTGGAGGCACTGATCTCCGCGTACCTCTGGAGTTTTCAAAGGATGTGAGGCTATCGGTCGCGATGAGGTGGGGAACTAAGTCTTTCTCTGTGCTTTCCACAGGGGATTCAGACATCCTTTCGTCCTGGGAGATGCAAGACGAGCCTGCATTGAAGTCACTGCAGGGATATCCAGCCTTATTTCGAGTCAGGGCATCGCGGTGTCCATTCCACTTGAGGCCGCAAACTCAGGGTCCCTCTCACATACCTAGAGCTGAGAGAAACCTCTTCTTGAGGTGCTTGTGCTAAGGTGGTATTCCTCTGGAGACGAATCCAGGGACTAACCTCTCTTTTCGAGTTGATTTTTGGTCCACAGAGTTCTTTCGTCTTGCTACAGTGACCTCAGGTTCCCTCTATCCTTGAAACAGTGTTCTTGGGGTTTCTCTGGAGTGCCATCAAGGAAATCAAGGCTCCTTTCATGTGTGATGTGCAAGACGGAATTGCTCTGCACGCAGTACAGGGGAATCGGGCCTCATCTCGCATCGAGGGGGAAGCCTCATGGTTTTTCTCGAGTTGCGGCGGGAACCTGGGGTATATTCTCGAGTTAAGACGGGGATGGCCCTTCCACCCACGTGTTTCTTCAGCGACGTCAGGACTCCTGCCTACTTGCGAGGGACAACTCTGGATTTTCCTCGAGGCTTGGCAGGGCAATTGGGACGCCTCTCCAGCTGAGGCGGGAGACCAAGGGTCCCTTTCCAAGTGCCACAGGAATCCTGGGACTCCTATAAAGTTTCACGAGGAGTCAGGCATCGTCTCCTTTGGAGGCACTGATCTCCGCGTACCTCTGGAGTTTTCAAAGGATGTGAGGCCTCCTGTCGCGATGAGGTGGGGAACTAGGTGTTTCTCTGTGGTCTCCACAGGGGATTCAGACATCCTTTCTTCTTGGGAGATGCAAGACGAGCCTGCATTCCAGTCACTGCAGGGATATCCAGCCGTATTTCGCGTCAGGGCATCGCGGTGTCCACTCCACTTGAGGCCGCAAACTCAGGGTCCCTCTCACATACCTAGAGCTGAGAGAAGCCTCCTCTTGAGTTGCTTGTGGTAAGGTGTTATTCCTCTGGAGTCGAAGCCAGGGACTAACCTCTCATCTCGAGTTGATTTTTGGCCCTCGGAGCTCTTTCGTGTTGCTACAGTGACCTCAGGATCCCTCTAGCCTTGAAACAGTGTTCTTGGGGTTTCTCTGGAGTGCCATCAAGGAAATCAAGGCTCCTTTCATGTGTGATGTGCAACACGGAATTGCTCTGCACGCAGTGCAGGGGAATCGGGCCTCATCTCGCGGCGAGGGGGAAGTCTCATGGTTTTTCTCGAGTTGCGGCGGGAACCTGGGGTATATTCTCCAGTTACGACGGGGATGGCCATTCCACACACGTGTTTGTTCAGCCACGTCAGGACTCTTGCCTAGTTGCGAGACACAACTCGGGATTCTCCTCGAGGCTTGGCAAGGCAATTGGGACGCCTCTCCAGCTGAGGCGGGAGACCAAGGTTCCCTTTCCACGTGCCACAGGAATCCTGGGACTCCTATCAAGTTTCACGAGGAGTCAGGCATCGTCTCCTGTGGAGGCACTGATCTCCGCGTACCTCTGGAGTTTTCAAAGGATGTGAGGCTATCGGTCGCGATGAGGTGGGGAACTAAGTCTTTCTCTGTGCTTTCCACAGGGGATTCAGACATCCTTTCGTCCTGGGAGATGCAAGACGAGCCTGCATTGAAGTCACTGCAGGGATATCCGGCCTGATTTCGAGTCAGGGCATCGCGGTGTCCATTCCACTTGAGGCCGCAAACTCAGGGTCCCTCTCACATACCTAGAGCTGAGAGAAGCCTCCTCTTGAGATGCGTGTGGTAAGGTGGTATTCCTCTGGAGACGAATCCAGGGACTAACCTCTCTTTTCGAGTTGATTTTTGGTCCACAGAGTTCTTTCGTGTTGCTACAGTGACCTCAGGATCCCTCTATCCTTGAAACAGTGTTCTTGGGGTTTCTCTGGAGTGCCATCAAGGAAATCAAGGCTCCTTTCATGTGTGATGTGCAAGACGGAATTGCTCTGCACGCAGTACAGGGGAATCGGGCCTCATCTCTCATCGAGGGGGAAGTCTCATGGTTTTTCTCGAGTTGCGGCGGGAACCTGGGGTATATTCTCGAGTTACGACGGGGATGGCCCTTCGACCCACGTGTTTCTTCAGCCACGTCAGGACTCCTGCCTAGTTGCGAGGGACAACTCGGGATTCTCCTCGAGGCTTGGCAGGGCAATTGGAACGCCTCTCCAGCTGAGGCGGGAGACCAAGGGTCCCTTTCCACGTGCCACAAGAATCCTGGGACTCCTATCAAGTTTCACGAGGAGTCAGGCATCGTCTCCTTTGGAGGCACTGATCTCCGCGTACCTCTGGAGTTTTCAAAGGATGTGAGGCCTCCGGTCGCGATGAGGTGGGGAACTAGGTGTTTCTCTGTGGTCTCCACAGGCTATACAGACATCCTATCTTCTTGGGAGATGCAAGACGAGCCTGCATTCAAGTCACTGCAGGGATATCCGGCCTTATTTCGAGTCAGGGCATCGCAGTGTCCATTCCACTTGAGGCCTCAAACTCAGGATCCCTCTCACATACCTAGAGCTGAGAGAAGCCTCCTCTTGAGGTGCTTGTGGTAAGGTGGTATTCCTCAGGAGTCGAAGCCAGGGACTAACCTCTCATCTCGTGTTGATTCTTGGTCCACGGAGCTCTTTCGTGTTGCTACAGTGACCTCAGGATCCCTCTAGCCTTGAAACAGTGTTCTTGGGGTTTCTCTGGAGTGCCATCAAGGAAATCAAGGCTCCTTTCATGTGTGATGTGCAACACGGAATTGCTCTGCACGCAGTGCAGGGGAATCGGGCCTCATCTCGCGGCGAGGGGGAAGTCTCATGGTTTTTCTCGAGTTGCGGTGGGAACCTGGGGTATATTCTCGAGTTACGACGGGGATGGCCCTTCCACACACGTGTTTGTTCAGCCACCTCAGGACTCTTGCCTAGTTGCGAGACACAACTCGGGATTCTCCTCGAGGCTTGGCAAGGCAATTGGGATGCCTCTCCAGCTGAGGCGGGAGACCAAGGATCCCTTTCCACGTGCCACAGGAATCCTGGGACTCCTATCAAGTTTCACGAGGAGTCAGGCATCGTCTCCTTTGGAGGCACTGATCTCCGCATACCTCTGGAGTTTTCAAAGGATGTGAGGCCTCCGGTCGCGATGAGGTGGGGAACTAGGTGTTTCTCTGTGGTCTCCACAGGGGATTCAGACATCCTTTCTTCTTGGGAGATGCAAGACGAGCCTGCATTCCAGTCACTGCAGGGATATCCAGCCTTATTTCGCGTCAGGGCATCGCGGTGTCCACTCCACTTGAGGCCGCAAACTCAGGGTCCCTCTCACATACCTAGAGCTGAGAGAAGCCTCCTCTTGAGGTGCTTGTGGTAAGGTGGTATTCCTCTGGAGTCGAAGCCAGGGACTAACCTCTCATCTCGAGTTGATTTTTGGTCCACGGAGCTCTTTCGTGTTGCTACAGTGACCTCAGGATCCCTCTATCCTTGAAACAGTGTTCTTGGGGTTTCTCTGGAGTGCCATCAAGGAAATCAAGGCTACTTTCATGTGTGATGTGCAACACGGAATTGCTCTGCACGCAGTACAGGGGATCGGGCCTCAACTCGCGGCGAGGGCGAAGTCTCATGGTTTTTCTCGAGTTACGGCGGGAACCTGGGGTATATTCTCGAGTTACGACGGGGATGGCCCTTCCACCCACGTGTTTCTTCAGCCACGTCAGGACTCCTGCCTAGTTGCGAGGGACAACTCAGGATTCTCCTCCAGGCTTGGCAGGGCAATTGGGACGCCTCTCCAGCTGAGGCGGGAGACCAAGTGTCCCTTTCCAAGTGCCACAGGAATCCTGGGACTCCTATCAAGTTTCACGAGGAGTCAGGCATCGTCTCCTTTGGAGGCACTGATCTCCGCGTACCTCTGGAGTTTTCAAAGGATGTGAGGCTATTGGTCGCGATGAGGTGGGGAACTAAGTCTTTCTCTGTGCTTTCCACAGGGGATTCAGACATCCTTTCGTCCTGGGAGATGCAAGACGAGCCTGCATTGAAGTCACTGCAGGGATATCCGGCCTTATTTCGAGTCAGGGCATCGCGGTGTCCATTCCACTTGAGGCCGCAAACTCAGGGTCCCTCTCACATACCTAGAGCTGAGAGAAGCCTCCTCTTGAGGTGCTTGTGGTAAGGTGGTATTCCTCTGGAGACGAATCCAGGGACTAACCTCTCTTTTCGAGTTGATTTTTGGTCCACAGAGTTCTTTCGTGTTGCTACAGTGACCTCAGGATCCCTCTAGCCTTGAAACAGTGTTCTTGGGGTTTCTCTGGAGTGCCATCAAGGAAATCAAGGCTCCTTTCATATGTGATGTGCAACACGGAATTGCTCTGCACGCAGTGGAGGGAAATCGGGCCTCATCTCGCGGCGAGGGGGAAGTCTCATGGTTTTTCTCGAGTTGCGGCGGGAACCTGGGGTATATTCTCGAGTTACGACGGGGATGGCCCTTCCACCCACGTGTTTTTTCAGCGACGTCAGGACTCCTGCCTAGTTGCGAGGGACAACTCTGGATTCTCCTCGAGGCTTGGCAGGGCAATTGGGACGCCTCTCCAGCTGAGGCGGGAGACCAAGTGTCCCTTTCCAAGTGCCACAGGAATCCTGGGACTCCTATCAAGTTTCACGAGGAGTCAGGCATCGTCTCCTGTGGAGGCACTGATCTCCGCGTACCTCTGGAGTTTTCAAAGGATGTGAGGCTATCGGTCGCGATGAGGTGGGGAACTAAGTCTTTCTCTGTGCTTTCCACAGGGGATTCAGACATCCTTTCGTCTTGGGAGATGCAAGACGAGCCTGCATTCAAGTCACTGCAGGGATATCCGGCCTTATTTCGAGTCAGGGCATCGCGGTGTCCATTCCACTTGAGGCCGCAAACTCAGGGTCCCTCTCACATACTTAGAGCTGAGAGAAGCCTCCTCTTGAGGTGCTTGTGGTAAGGTGGTATTCCTCTGGAGTCGAAGCCAGGGACTAACCTCTCATCTCGAGTTGATTTTTGGTCCACGGAGCTCTTTCGTGTTGCTACAGTGACCTCAGGATCCCTCTATCCTTGAAACAGTGTTCTTGGGGTTTCTCTGGAGTGCCATCAAGGAAATCAAGGCTCCTTTCATGTGTGATGTGCAACACGGAATTGCTCTGCACGCAGTGCAGGGAAATCGGGCCTCATCTCGCGGCGAGGGGGAAGTCTCATGGTTTTTCTCGAGTTGCGGCGGGAACCTGGGGTATATTCTCGAGTTACGACGGGGATGCCCCTTCCACACACGTGTTTGTTCAGCCACGTCAGGACTCTTGCCTAGTTGCGAGACACAACTCGGGATTCTCCTCGAGGCTTGGCAAGGCAATTGGGACGCCTCTCCAGCTGAGGCGGGAGACCAAGGGTCCCTTTCCACGTGCCACAGGAATCCTGGGACTCCTATCAAGTTTCACGAGGAGTCAGGCATCGTCTCCTTTGGAGGCACTGATCTCCGCGTACCTCTGGAGTTTTCAAAGGATGTGAGGCCTCCGGTCGCGATGAGGTGGGGAACTAGGTCTTTCTCTGTGGTCTCCACAGGGGATTCAGACACCCTTTCGTCTTGGGAGATGCAAGACGAGCCTGCATTCCAGTCACTGCAGGGATATCCGGCCTTATTTCGAGTCAGGGCATCGCGGTGTCCATTCCACTTGAGGCCGCAAACTCAGGGTCCCTCTCACATACCTAGAGCTGAGAGAAGCCTCCTCTTGAGGTGCTTGTGGTAAGGTGGTATTCCTCTGGAGACAAATCCAGGGACTAACCTCTCTTTTCGAGTTGATTTTTGGTCCACAGAGTTCTTTCGTCTTGCTACAGTGACCTCAGGATCCCTCTAGCCTTGAAACAGTGTTCTTGGGCTTTCTCTGGAGTGCCATCAAGGAAATCAAGGCTCCTTTCATGTGTGATGTGCAAGACGGAATTGCTCTGCACGCAGTACAGGGGAATCGGGCCTCATCTCTCATCGAGGGGGAAGTCTCATGGTTTTTCTCGAGTTGCGGCGGGAACCTGGGGTATATTCTCCAGTTACGACGGGGATGGCCCTTCCACCCACGTATTTCTTCAGCCACGTCAGGACTCCTGCCTAGTTGCGAGGGACAACTCGGGATTCTCCTCGAGGCTTGGCAGGGCAATTGGAACGCCTCTCCAGCTGAGGCGGGAGACCAAGGGTCCCTTTCCACCTGCCACAAGAATCCTGGGACTCCTATCAAGTTTCACGAGGAGTCAGGCATCGTCTCCTTTGGAGGCACTGATCTCCGCGTACCTCTGGAGTTTTCAAAGGATGTGAGGCCTCCGGTCGCGATGAGGTGGGGAACTAGGTGTTTCTCTGTGGTCTCCACAGGGGATTCAGACATCCTTTCTTCTTGGGAGATGCAAGACGAGCCTGCATTCAAGTCACTGCAGGGATATCCGGCCTTATTTCGAGTCAGGGCATCGCGGTGTCCATTCCACTTGAGGCCGCAAACTCAGGATCCCTCTCACATACCTAGAGCTGAGAGAAGCCTCCTCTTGAGGTGCTTGTGGTAAGGTGGTATTCCTCAGGAGTCGAAGCCAGGGACTAACCTCTCATCTTGTGTTGATTCTTGGTCAACGGAGCTCTTTCGTGTTGCTACAGTGACCTCAGGATCCCTCTAGCCTTGAAACAGTGTTCTTGGGGTTTCTCTGGAGTGCCATCAAGGAAATCAAGGCTCCTTTCATGTGTGATGTGCAACACGGAATTGCTCTGCACGCAGTGCAGGGGAATCGGGCCTCATCTCGCGGCGAGGGGGAAGTCTCATGGTTTTTCTCGAGTTGCGGCGGGAACCTGGGGTATATTCTCGAGTTACGACGTGGATGGCCCTTCCACACACGTGTTTGTTCAGCCACCTCAGGACTCTTGCCTAGTTGCGAGACACAACACGGGATTCTCCTCGAGGCTTGGCAAGGCAATTGGGACGCCTCTCCAGCTGAGGCGGGAGACCAAGGGCCCCTTTCCACGTGCCACAGGAATCCTGGGACTCCTATCAAGTTTCACGAGGAGTCATGCATCGTCTCCTTTGGAGGCACTGATCTCCTCATACCTCTGGAGTTTTCAAAGGATGTGAGGCCTCCGGTCGTGATGAGGTGGGGAACTAGGTGTTTCTCTGTGGTCTCCACAGGGGATTCAGACATCCTTTCTTCTTGGGAGATGCAAGACGAGCCTGCATTCCAGTCACTGCAGGGATATCCAGCCGTATTTCGCGTCAGGGCATCGCGGTGTCCACTCCACTTGAGGCCGCAAACTCAGGGTCCCTCTCACATACCTAGAGCTGAGAGAAGCCTCCTCTTGAGTTGCTTGTGGTAAGGTGTTATTCCTCTGGAGTCGAAGCCAGGGACTAACCTCTCATCTCGAGTTGATTTTTGGCCCACGGAGCTCTTTCGTGTTGCTACAGTGACCTCAGGATCCCTCTAGCCTTGAAACAGTGTTCTTGGGGTTTCTCTGTAGTGCCATCAAGGAAATCAAGGCTCCTTTCATGTGTGACGTGCAACACGGAATTGCTCTGCACGCAGTGCAGGGGAATCGGGCCTCATCTCGCGGCGAGGGGGAAGTCTCATGGTTTTTCTCGAGTTGCGGCGGGAACCTGGGGTATATTCTCCAGTTACGACGGGGATGGCCCTTCCACACACGTGTTTGTTCAGCCACGTCAGGACTCTTGCCTAGTTGCGAGACACAACTCGGGATTCTCCTCGAGGCTTGGCAAGGCAATTGGGACGCCTCTCCAGCTGAGGCGGGAGACCAAGGTTCCCTTTCCACGTGCCACAGGAATCCTGGGACTCCTATCAAGTTTCACGAGGAGTCAGGCATCGTCTCCTTTGGAGGCACTGATCTCCGCGTACCTCTGGAGTTTTCAAAGGATGTGAGGCCTCCGGTCGCGATGAGGTGGGGAACTAGGTGTTTCTCTGTGGTCTCCACAGGGGATACAGACATCCTTTCATCTTGGGAGATGCAAGACGAGCCTGCATTCAAGTCACTGCAGGGATATCCAGCCTTATCTCGCGTCAGGGCATCACGGTGTCCATTCCACTTGAGGCCGCAAACTCAGGGTCCCTCTCACATACCTAGAGCTGAGAGAAGCCTCCTCTTGAGGTGCTTGTGGTAAGGTGGTATTCCTCTGGAGTCGATTCCAGGGACTAACCTCTCATCTCGAGTTGATTTTTGGCCCACAGAGCTCTTTCGTGTTGCTACAGTGACCTCAGGATCCCTCTAGCCTTGAAACAGTGTTCTTGGGGTTTCGCTGGTGTGCCATGAAGGAAATCAAGGCTCCTTTCATGTGTGATGTGCAACACGGAATTGCTCTGCACGCAGTGCAGGGGAATCGGGCCTCATCTCGCGGCGAGGGGGAAGTCTCATGGTTTTTCTCGAGTTGTGGCGGGAACCTGGGGTATATTCTCGAGTTACGACGGGGATGGCCCTTCCACCCACGTGTTTCTTCAGCGACGTCAGGACTCCTGCCTAGTTGCGAGGGACAACTCTGGATTCTCCTCGAGGCTTGTCAGGGCAACTGGGACGCCTCTCCAGCTGAGGCGGGAGACCAAGTGTCCCTTTCCAAGTGCCACAGGAATCCTGGGACTCCTATCAAGTTTCACGAGGAGTCAGGCATCGTCTCCTTTGGAGGCACTGATCTCCGCGTTCCTCTGGAGTTTTCAAAGGATGTGAGGCTATCGGTCGCGATGAGGTGGGGAACTAAGTCTTTCTCTGTGCTTTCCACAGGGGATTCAGACATCCTTTCGTCCTGGGAGATGCAAGACGAGCCTGCATTGAAGTCACTGCAGGGATATCCGGCCTTATTTCGAGTCAGGGCATCGCGGTGTCCATTCCACTTGAGGCCGCAAACTCAGGGTCCCTCTCACATACCTAGAGCTGAGAGAAGCCTCCTCTTGAGATGCGTGTGGTAAGGTGGTATTCCTCTGGAGACGAATCCAGGGACTAACCTCTCTTTTCGAGTTGATTTTTGGTCCACAGAGTTCTTTCGTCTTGCTACAGTGACCTCAGGATCCCTCTATCCTTGAAACAGTGTTCTTGGGGTTTCTCTGGAGTGCCATCAAGGAAATCAAGGCTCCTTTCATGTGTGATGTGCAAGACGGAATTGCTCTGCACGCAGTACAGGGGAATCGGGCCTCATCTCTCATCGAGGGGGAAGTCTCATGGTTTTTCTCGAGTTGCGGCGGGAACCTGGGGTATATTCTCGAGTTACGACGGGGATGGCCCTTCGACCCACGTGTTTCTTCAGCCACGTCAGGACTCCTGCCTAGTTGCGAGGGACAACTCGGGATTCTCCTCGAGGCTTGGCAGGGCAATTGGAACGCCTCTCCAGCTGAGGCGGGAGACCAAGGGTCCCTTTCCACGTGCCACAAGAATCCTGGGACTCCTATCAAGTTTCACGAGGAGTCAGGCATCGTCTCCTTTGGAGGCACTGATCTCCGCGTACCTCTGGAGTTTTCAAAGGATGTGAGGCCTCCGGTCGCGATGAGGTGGGGAACTAGGTGTTTCTCTGTGGTCTCCACAGGCTATACAGACATCCTTTCTTCTTGGGAGATGCAAGACGAGCCTGCATTCAAGTCACTGCAGGGATATCCGGCCTTATTTCGAGTCAGGGCATCGCAGTGTCCATTCCACTTGAGGCCTCAAACTCAGGATCCCTCTCACATACCTAGAGCTGAGAGAAGCCTCCTCTTGAGGTGCTTGTGGTAAGGTGGTATTCCTCAGGAGTCGAAGCCAGGGACTAACCTCTCATCTCGTGTTGATTCTTGGTCCACGGAGCTCTTTCGTGTTGCTACAGTGACCTCAGGATCCCTCTAGCCTTGAAACAGTGTTCTTGGGGTTTCTCTGGAGTGCCATCAAGGAAATCAAGGCTCCTTTCATGTGTGATGTGCAACACGGAATTGCTCTGCACGCAGTGCAGGGGAATCGGGCCTCATCTCGCGGCGAGGGGGAAGTCTCATGGTTTTTCTCGAGTTGCGGTGGGAACCTGGGGTATATTCTCGAGTTACGACGGGGATGGCCCTTCCACACACGTGTTTGTTCAGCCACCTCAGGACTCTTGCCTAGTTGCGAGACACAACTCGGGATTCTCCTCGAGGCTTGGCAAGGCAATTGGGACGCCTCTCCAGCTGAGGCGGGAGATCAAGGATCCCTTTCCACGTGCCACAGGAATCCTGGGACTCCTATCAAGTTTCACGAGGAGTCAGGCATCGTCTCCTTTGGAGGCACTGATCTCCACATACCTCTGGAGTTTTCAAAGGATGTGAGGCCTCCGGTCGCGATGAGGTGGGGAACTAGGTGTTTCTCTGTGGTCTCCACAGGGGATTCAGACATCCTTTCTTCTTGGGAGATGCAAGACGAGCCTGCATTCCAGTCACTGCAGGGATATCCAGCCTTATTTCGCGTCAGGGCATCGCGGTGTGCACTCTACTTGAGGCCGCAAACTCAGGGTCCCTCTCACATACCTAGAGCTGAGAGAAGCCTCCTCTTGAGGTGCTTGTGGTAAGGTGGTATTCCTCTGGAGTCGAAGCCAGGGACTAACCTCTCATCTCGAGTTGATTTTTGGCCCACGGAGCTCTTTCGTGTTGCTACAGTGACCTCAGGATCCCTCTAGCCTTGAAACAGTGTTCTTGGGGTTTCTCTGGAGTGCCATCAAGGAAATCAAGGCTACTTTCATGTGTGATGTGCAACACGGAATTGCTCTGCACGCAGTACAGGGGATCGGGCCTCAACTCGCGGCGAGGGCGAAGTCTCATGGTTTTTCTCGAGTTGCGGCGGGAACCTGGGGTATATTCTCGAGTTACGACGGGGATGGCCCTTCCACCCACGTGTTTGTTCAGCGACGTCAGGACTCCTGCCTAGTTGCGAGGGACAACTCTGGATTCTCCTCCAGGCTTGGCAGGGCAATTGGGACGCCTCTCCAGCTGAGGCGGGAGACCAAGTGTCCCTTTCCAAGTGCCACAGGAATCCTGGGACTCCTATCAAGTTTCACGAGGAGTCAGGCATCGTCTCCTTTGGAGGCACTGATCTCCGCGTACCTCTGGAGTTTTCAAAGGATGTGAGGCTATTGGTCGCGATGAGGTGGGGAACTAAGTCTTTCTCTGTGTTTTCCACAGGGGATTCAGACATCCTTTCGTCCTGGGAGATGCAAGACGAGCCTGCATTGAAGTCACTGCAGGGATATCCGGCCTTATTTCGAGTCAGGGCATCGCGGTGTCCATTCCACTTGAGGCCGCAAACTCAGGGTCCCTCTCACATACCTAGAGCTGAGAGAAGCCTCCTCTTGAGGTGCTTGTGGTAAGGTGGTATTCCTCTGGAGACGAATCCAGGGACTAACCTCTCTTTTCGAGTTGATTTTTGGTCCACAGAGTTCTTTCGTGTTGCTACAGTGACCTCAGGATCCCTCTATCCTTGAAACAGTGTTCTTGGGGTTTCTCTGGAGTGCCATCAAGGAAATCAAGGCTCCTTTCATGTGTGATGTGCAACACGGAATTGCTCTGCACGCAGTGGAGGGAAATCGGGCCTCATCTCGCAGCGAGGGGGAAGTCTCATGGTTTTTCTCGAGTTGCGGCGGGAACCTGGGATATATTCTCGAGTTACGACGGGGATGGCCCTTCCACCCACGTGTTTTTTCAGCGACGTCAGGACTCCTGCCTAGTTGCGAGGGACAACTCTGGATTCTCCTCGAGGCTTGGCAGGGCAATTGGGACGCCTCTCCAGCTGAGGCGGGAGACCAAGTGTCCCTTTCCAAGTGCCACAGGAATCCTGGGACTCCTATCAAGTTTCACGAGGAGTCAGGCATCGTCTCCTGTGGAGGCACTGATCTCCGCGTACCTCTGGAGTTTTCAAAGGATTTGAGGCCTCCTGTCGCGATGAGGTGGGGAACTAGGTCTTTCTCTGTGGTCTCCACAGGGGATTCAGACACCCTTTCGTCTTGGGAGATGCAAGACGAGCCTGCATTCCAGTCACTGCAGGTATATCTGGCCTTATTTCGAGTCAGGGCATCGCGGTGTCCATTCCACTTGAGGCCGCAAACTCAGGGTCCCTCTCACATACCTAGAGCTGAGAGAAGCCTCCTCTTGAGGTGCTTGTGGTAAGGTGGTATTCCTCTGGAGTCGAAGCCAGGGACTAACCTCTCATCTCGAGTTGATTTTTGGTCCACGGAGCTCTTTCGTGTTGCTACAGTGACCTCAGGATCCCTCTATCCTTGAAACAGTGTTCTTGGGGTTTCTCTGGAGTGCCATCAAGGAAATCAAGGCTCCTTTCATGTGTGATGTGCAACACGGAATTGCTCTGCACGCAGTGCAGGGAAATCGGGCCTCATCTCGCGGCGAGGGGGAAGTCTCATGGTTTTTCTCGAGTTGCGGCGGGAACCTGGGATATATTCTCGAGTTACGACGGGGATGGCCCTTCCACACACGTGTTTTTTCAGCGACGTCAGGACTCCTGCCTAGTTGCGAGGGACAACTCTGGATTCTCCTCGAGGCTTGGCAGGGCAATTGGGACGTCTCTCCAGCTGAGGCGGGAGACCAAGTGTCCCTTTCCAAGTGCCACAGGAATCCTGGGACTCCTATCAAGTTTCACGAGGAGTCAGGCATCGTCTCCTTTGGAGGCACTGATCTCCGCGTACCTCTGGAGTTTTCAAAGGATGTGAGGCTATCGGTCGCGATGAGGTGGGGAACTAAGTCTTTCTCTGTGGTCTCCACAGGGGATTCAGACATCCTTTCGTCTTGGGAGATGCAAGACGAGCCTGCATTGAAGTCACTGCAGGGATATCCGGCCTTATTTCGAGTCAGGGCATCGCGGTGTCCATTCCACTTGAGGCCGCAAACTCAGGGTCCCTCTCACATACCTAGAGCTGAGAGAAGCCTCCTCTTGAGGTGCTTGTGCTAAGGTGGTATTCCTCTGGAGAAGAATCCAGGGACTAACCTCTCTTTTCGAGTTGATTTTTGGTCCACAGAGTTCTTTCGTGTTGCTACAGTGACCTCAGGATCCCTCTATCCTTGAAACAGTGTTCTTGGGGTTTCTCTGGAGTGCCATCAAGGAAATCAAGGCTCCTTTCATGTGTGATGTGCAAGACGGAATTGCTCTGCACGCAGTACAGGAGAATCAGGCCTCATCTCGCATCGAGGGGGAAGTCTCATGGTTTTTCTCGAGTTGCGGCGGGAACCTGGGGTATATTCTCGAGTTACGACGGGGATGGCCCTTCCACCCACGTGTTTGTTCAGCCACGTCAGGACTCCTGCCTAGTTGCGAGGGACAACTCTGGATTCTCCTCGAGGCTTGGCAGGGCAATTGGGACGCCTCTCCAGCTGAGACGGGAGACCAAGGGTCCCTTTCCACGTGCCACAGGAATCCTGGGTCTCCTATCAAGTTTCACGAGGAGTCAGGCATCGTCTCCTTTGGAGGCACTGATCTCCGCATACCTCTGGAGTTTTCAAAGGATTTGAGGCCTCCTGTCGCGATGAGGTGGGGAACTAGGTCTTTCTCTCTGGTCTCCACAGGGGATTCAGACACCCTTTCGTCTTGGGAGATGCAAGACGAGCCTGCATTCTAGTCACTGCAGGGATATCTGGCCTTATTTCAAGTCAGGGCATCGCGGTGTCCATTCCACTTGAGGCCGCAAACTCAGGGTCCCTCTCACATACCTAGAGCTGAGAGAAGCCTCCTCTTGAGGTGCTTGTGGTAAGGTGGTATTCCTCTGGAGTCAAAGCCAGGGACTAACCTCTCATCTCGAGTTGATTTTTGGTCCACGGAGCTCTTTCGTGTTGCTACAGTGACCTCAGGATCCCTCTAGCCTTGAAACAGTGTTCTTGGGGTTTCTCTGGAGTGCCATGAAGGAAATCAAGGCTCCTTTCAAGTGTGATGTGCAAGACGGAATTGCTCTGCACGCAGTGCAGGGGAATTGGGCCTCATCTCGTGGCGAGTGGAGAGTCTCATGGTTTTTCTCGAGTTGCGGCGGGAACCTGGGGTATATTCTCGAGTTACGACGGGGATGGCCCTTCCACACACGTGTGTGTTCAGGCATGTCAGGACTCCTGCCTAGTTGCGAGGGACAACTCGGGATTCTCCTCGAGGCTTTGCAGGGCAATTGGGACGCCTCTCCAGCTGAGACGGGAGACCAAGGGTCCCTTTCCACGTGCCACAGGAATCCTGGGTCTCCTATCAAGTTTCACGAGGAGTCAGGCATCGTCTCCTTTGGAGGCACTGATCTCCGCATACCTCTGGAGTTTTCAAAGGATTTGAGGCCTCCTGTCGCGATGAGGTGGGTAACTAGGTCTTTCTCTGTGGTCTCCACAGGGGATTCAGACACCCTTTCGTCTTGGGAGATGCAAGACGAGCCTGCATTCCAGTCACTGCAGGGATATCCAGCCTTATTTCGAGTCAGGGCATCGCGGTGTCCATTCCACTTGAGGCCGCAAACTCAGGGTCCCTCTCACATACATAGAGCTGAGAGAAGCCTCCTCTTGAGGTGCTTGTGGTAAGGTGGTATTCCTCTGGAGTCGAAGCCAGGGACTAACCTCTCATCTCGAGTTGATTTTTGGTCCACGGAGCTCTTTCGTGTTGCTACAGTGACCTCAGGATCCCTCTAGCATTGAAACAGTGTTCTTGGGGTTTCTCTGGAGTGCCATGAAGGAAATCAAGGCTCCTTTCATGTGTGATGTGCAACACGGAATTGCTCTGCACGCAGTGCAGGGGAATCGGGCCTCATCTCGCGGCAAGGGGTAAGTCTCATGGTTTTTCTCGAGTTGCGGCGGGAACCTGGGGTATATTCTCCAGTTACGACGGGGATGGCCCTTCCAACCACGTGTTTGTTCAGCCATGTCAGGACTCTTGCCTAGTTGCGAGACACAACTCACGATTCTCCTCGAGGCTTGGCAAGGCAATTGGGACGCCTCTCCAGCTGAGGCGGGAGACCAAGGGTCCCTTTCCACGTGCCACAAGAATCCTGGGACTCCTATCAAGTTTCACGAGAAGTCAGGCATCGTCTCCTTTGGAGGCACTGATCTCCGCGTACCTCTGGAGTTTTCAAAGGATGTGAGGCCTCCGGTCGCGATGAGATGGGGAACTAGGTCTTTCTCTGCGGTCTCCACAGGGGATTCAGACATTCTTTCATCTTGGGAGATGCAAGACGAGCCTGCATTCAAGTCACTGCAGGGATATCCAGCCTTATTTCGCGTCAGGGCATCGCGGTGTCCATTCCACTTGAGGCCGCAAACTCAGGGTCCCGCTCACATACCTAGAGCTGAGAGAAGCCTCCTCTTGAGGTGCTTGTGGTAAGGTGGTATTCCTCTGGAGTCGAAGCCAGGGACTAACCTCTCATCTCGAGTTGATTTTTGGCCCACGGAGCTCTTTCGTGTTGCTACAGTGACCTCAGGATCCCTCTATCCTTGAAACAGTGTTCTTGGGGTTTCTCTGGAGTGCCATCAAGGAAATCAAGGCTCCTTTCATGTGTGATGTGCAACACGGAATTGCTCTGCACGCAGTGCAGGGGAATCGGGCCTCATCTCGCGGCGAGGGGGAAGTCTCATGGGTTTTCTCGAGTTGCGGCGGGAACCTGGGGTATATTCTCGAGTTACGACGGGGATGGCCCTTCCACCCACGTGTTTCTTCAGCGACGTCCGGACTCCTGCCTAGTTGCGAGGGACAACTCTGGATTCTCCTCGAGGCTTGGCAGGGCAATTGGGACGTCTCTCCAGCTGAGGCGGGAGACCAAGTGTCCCTTTCCAAGTGCCACAGGAATCCTGGGACTCCTATCAAGTTTCACGAGGAGTCAGGCATTGTCTCCTTTGGAGGCACTGATCTCCGCGTACCTCTGGAGTTTTCAAAGGATGTGAGGCTATCGGTCGCGATGAGGTGGGGAACTAAGTCTTTCTCTGTGCTTTCCACAGGGGATTCAGACATCCTTTCGTCCTGGGAGATGCAAGACGAGCCTGCATTGAAGTCACTGCAGGGATATCCGGCCTTATTTCGAGTCAGGGCATCGCGGTGTCCATTCCACTTGAGGCCGCAAACTCAGGGTCCCTCTCACATACCTAGAGCTGAGAGAAGCCTCCTCTTGAGGTGCTTGTGGTAAGGTGGTATTCCTCTGGAGACGAATCCAGGGACTAACCTCTCTTTTCGAGTTGATTTTTGGTCCACAGAGTTCTTTCGTGTTGCTACAGTGACCTCAGGATCCCTCTATCCTTGAAACAGTGTTCTTGGGGTTTCTCTGGAGTGCCATCAAGGAAATCAAGGCTCCTTTCATGTGTGATGTGCAAGACGGAATTGCTCTGCACGCAGTACAGGGGAATCGGGCCTCATCTCGCATCGAGGGGGAAGTCTCATGGTTTTTCTCGAGTTGCGGCGGGAACCTGGGGTATATTCTCGAGTTACGACGGGGATGGCCCTTCCACCCACGTGTTTGTTCAGCCACGTCAGGACTCCTGCCTCGTTGCGAGGGACAACTCTGGATTCTCCTCGAGGCTTGGCAGGGCAATTGGGACGCCTCTCCAGCTGAGGCAGGAGACCAAGGGTCCCTTTCCACGTGCCACAAGAATCCTGGGACTCCTATCAAGTTTCACGAGGAGTCAGGCATCGTCTCCTTTGGAGGCACTGATCTCCGCGTACCTCTGGAGTTTTCAAAGGATGTGAGGCCTCCTGTCGCGATGAGGTGGGGAACTAGGTGTTTCTCTGTGGTCTTCACAGGGGATTCAGACATCCTTTCTTCTTGGGAGATGCAAGACGAGCCTGCATTCAAGTCACTGCAGGGATATCCGGCCTTATTTCGAGTCAGGGCATCGCGGTGTCCATTCCACTTGAGGCCGCAAACTCAGGATCCCTCTGACATACCTAGAGCTGAGAGAAGCCTCCTCTTGAGGTGCTTGTGGTAAGGTGGTATTCCTCAGGAGTCGAAGCCAGGGACTAACCTCTCATCTCGTGTTGATTCTTGGTCCACGGAGCTCTTTCGTGTTGCTACAGTGACCTCAGGATCCCTCTAGCCTTGAAACAGTGTTCTTGGGGTTTCTCTGGAGTGCCATCAAGGAAATCAAGGCTCCTTTCATGTGTGATGTGCAACACGGAATTGCTCTGCACGCAGTGCAGGGGAATCAGGCTTCATCTCGCGGCGAGGGGGAAGTCTCATGGTTTTTCTCGAGTTGCGGCGGGAAGCTGGGGTATATTCTCGAGTTACGACGGGGATGGCCCGTCCACACACGTGTGTGTTCAGCCATGTCAGGACTCCTGCCTAGTTGCGAGACACAACTCGGGATTCTCCTCGAGGCTTGGCAAGTCAATTGGGACGCCTCTCCAGCTGAGGCGGGAGACCAAGGGTCCCTTTCCAAGTGCCACAGGAATCCTGGGACTCCTATCAAGTTTCACGAGGAGTCAGGCATCGTCTCCTTTGGAGGCACTGATCTCCGCGTACCTCTGGAGTTTTCAAAGGATGTGAGGCCTCCGGTCGCGATGAGGTGGGTAACTAGGTCTTTCTCTGTGGTCTCCACAGGGGATTCAGACATCCTTTCATCTTGGGAGATGCAAGACGAGCCTGCATTCAAGTCACTGCAGGGATATCCAGCCTTATTTCACGTCAGGGCATCGCGGTGTCCATTCCACTTGAGGCCGCAAACTCAGGGTCCCTCTCACATACCTAGAGCTGAGAGAAGCCTCCTCTTGAGGTGCTTGTGGTAAGGTGGTATTCCTCTGGAGTCGAAGCCAGGGACTAACCTCTCATCTCGAGTTGATTTTTGGCCCACGGAGCTCTTTCGTGTTGCTACAGTGACCTCAGGATCCCTCTAGCCTTGAAACAGTGTTCTTGGGGTTTCTCTGGAGTGCCATCAAGGAAATCAAGGCTCCTTTCATGTGTGATGTGCAACACGGAATTGCTCTGCACGCAGTGCAGGGGAATCGGGCCTCATCTCGCGGCGAGGGGGAAGTCTCATGGTTTTTCTCGAGTTGCGGCGGGAACCTGGGGTATATTCTCGAGTTACGACGGGGATGGCCCTTCCACACACGTGTTTCTTCAGCGACGTCAGGAATCCTGCCTAGTTGCGAGGGTCAACTCTGGATTCTCCTCGAGGCTTGGCAGGGCAATTGGTACGCCTCTCCAGCTGAGGCGGGAGACCAAGTGTCCCTTTCCAAGTGCTACAGGAATCCTGGGACTCCTATCAAGTTTCACGAGAAGTCAGGCATCGTCTCCTTTGGAGGCACTGATGTCCGCGTACCTCGGGAGTTTTCAAAGGATGTGAGGCCTCCAGTCGCGATGAGGTGGGGAACTTGGTGTTTCTCTGTGGTCTCCACAGGGGATTCAGACATCCTTTCTTCTTGGGAGATGCAAGACGAGCCTGCATTCAAGTCACTGCAGGGATATCCGGCCTTATTTCGAGTCAGGGCATCGCGGTGTCCATTCCACTTGAGGCCGCAAACTCAGGGTCCCTCTCACATACCTAGAGCTGAGAGAAGCCTCCTCTTGAGGTGCTTGTGGTAAGGTGGTATTCCTCAGGAGTCGAAGCCAGGGACTAACCTCTCATCTCATGTTGATTCTTGGTCCACGGAGCTCCTTCGTGTTGCTACAGTGACCTCAGGATCCTTCTAACCTTGAAACAGTGTTCTTGGGGTTTCTCTGGAGTGCCATCAAGGAAATCAAGGCTCCTTTCATGTGTGATGTGCAACACGGAATTGCTCTGCACGCAGTGCAGGGGAATCGGGCCTCATCTCGCGGCGAGGGGGAAGTCTCATGGTTTTTCTCGAGTTGCGGCGGGAACCTGGGGTATATCCTCGAGTTACGACGGGGATGGCCCTTCCACACACGTGTTTGTTCAGCCATGTCAGGACTCCTGCCTAGTTGCGAGGGACAACTCTGGATTCTCCTCGAGGCTTGGCAGGGCAATTGGGACGCCTCTCCAGCTGAGGCGGGAGACCAAGTGTCCCTTTCCAAGTGCCACAGGAATCCTGGGACTCCTATCAAGTTTCACGAGGAGTCAGGCATCGTCTCGTTTGGAGGCACTGATCTCCGCGTACCTCTGGAGTTTTCAAAGGATGTGAGGCTATCGGTCGCGATGAGGTGGGGAACTAAGTCTTTCTGTGCTTTCCACAGGGGATTCAGACATCCATTCGTCCTGGGAGATGCAAGACGAGCCTGCATTGAAGTCACTGCAGGGATAATCGGCCTTATTTGGAGTCAGGGCATCGCGGTGTCCATTCCACTTGAGGCCGCAAACTCAGGATCCCTCTCACATACCTAGAGCTGAGAGAAGCCTCCTCTTGAGGTGCTTGTGGTAAGGTGGTATTCCTCTGGAGACGAATCCAGGGACTAACCTCTCTTTTCAAGTTGATTTTTGGTCCACAGAGTTCTTTCGTGTTGCTACAGTGACCTCAGGATCCCTCTATCCTTGAAACAGTGTTCTTGGGGTTTCTCTGGAGTGCCATCAAGGAAATCAAGGCTCCTTTCATGTGTGATGTGCAAGACGGAATTGCTCTGCTCGCAGTACAGGGGAATCGGGCCTCATCTCGCATCGAGGGGGAAGTCTCATGGTTTTTCTCGAGTTGCGGCGGGAACCTGGGGTATATTCTCGAGTTACGACGGGGATGGCCCTTCCACCCACGTGTTTGTTCAGCCACGTCAGGACTCCTGCCTAGTTGCGAGGGACAACTCGGGATTCTCCTCGAGGCTTGGCAGGGCAATTGGAACGCCTCTCCAGCTGAAGCGGGAGACCAAGTGTCCCTTTCCACGTGCCACAAGAATCCTGGGACTCCTATCAAGTTTCACGAGGAGTCAGGCATCGTCTCCTTTGGAGGCACTGATCTCCGCATACCTCTGGAGTTTTCAAAGGATGTGAGGCCTCCGGTCGCGATGAGGTGGGGAACTAGGTGTTTCTCTGTGGTCTCCACAGGGGATTCAGACAT
Organism: Cervus elaphus; assembly: GCF_910594005.1. Lineage (NCBI taxonomy): Eukaryota > Metazoa > Chordata > Mammalia > Artiodactyla > Cervidae > Cervus > Cervus elaphus. The sequence continues at coordinate 1,854,674 of NC_057846.1, forward strand.
CGTTTCTTCAAGGGAGATGCAAGACGAGCCTGCATTCAAGTCACTGCAGGGATATCCGGCCTTATTTCGAGTCAGGGCATCGCGGTGTCCATTCCACTTGAGGCCGCAAACTCAGGGTCCCTCTCACATACCTAGAGCTGAGAGAAGCCTGCTTTTGAGGTGCTTGTGGTAAGGTGGTATTCCTCTGGAGTCGAAGCCAGGGACTAACCTCTCATCTCAAGTTGATTTTTGGTCCACGGAGCTCTTTCGTGTTGCTACAGTGACCTCAGGATCCCTCTAGCCTTGAAACAGTGTTCTTGGGGTTTCTCTGGAGTGCCATCAAGGAAATCAAGGCTCCTTTCATGTGTGATGTGCAACACAGAATTGCTCTGCACGCAGTGCAGGGGAATCGGGCCTCATCTCGCGGCGAGGGGGAAGTCTCATGGTTTTTCTCGAGTTGCGGCGGGAACCTGGGGTATATTCTCGAGTTACGACGGGGATGGCCCTTCCACACACGTGTGTGTTCAGCCACGTCAGGACTCTTGCCTAGTTGCGAGACACAACTCGGGATTCTCCTCGAGGCTTGGCAAGGCAATTGGGACGCCTCTCCAGCTGAGGCGGGTGACCAAGGGTCCTTTTCCACGTGCCACAGGAATCCTGGGACTCCTATCAAGTTTCACGAGGAGTCAGGCATCGTCTCCTTTGGAGGCACTGATCTCCGCGTACCTCTGGAGTTTTCAAAGGATGTGAGGCCTCCGGTCGCGATGAGGTGGGGAACTTGGTCTTTCTCTGTGGTCTCCACAGGGGAATCAGACATCCTTTCATCTTGGGAGATGCAAGACGAGCCTGCATTCAAGTCACTGCAGGGATATCCAGCCTTATTTCGCGTCAGGGCATCGCGGTGTCCATTCCACTTGAGGCCGCAAACTCAGGGTCCCTCTCACATACCTAGAGCTGAGAGAAGCCTCCTCTTGAGGTGCTTGTGGTAAGGTGGTATTCCTCTGGAGTCGAAGCCAGGGACTAACCTCTCATCTCGAGTTGATTTTTGGCCCTCGGAGCTCTTTCGTGTTGCTACAGTGACCTCAGGATCCCTCTAGCCTTGAAACAGTGTTCTTGGGGTTTCTCTGGATTGCCATCAAGGAAATCAAGGCTCCTTTCATGTGTGATGTGCAACACGGAATTGCTCTGCACGCAGTGCAGGGGAATCGGGCCTCATCTCGCGGCGAGGGGGAAGTCTCATGGTTTTTCTCGAGTTGCGGCGGGAACCTGGGGTATATTCTCGAGTTACGACGGGGAAGGCCCTTCCACCCACGTGTTTCTCAGCGACGTCAGGACTCCTGCCTAGTTGCGAGGGACAACTCTGGATTCTCCTCGAGGCTTGGCAGGGCAATTGGGACGCCTCTTCAGCTGAGGCGGGAGACCAAGTGTCCCTTTCCAAGTGCCACAGGAATCCTGGGACTCCTATCAAGTTTCACGAGGAGTCAGGCATCGTCTCCTTTGGAGGCACTGATCTCCGCGTATCTCTGGAATTTTCAAAGGATGTGAGGCTATCGGTCGCGATGAGGTGGGGAACTAAGTCTTTCTCTGTGCTATCCACAGGGGATTCAGACATCCTTTCGTCCTGGGAAATGCAAGACGAGCCTGCATTGAAGTCACTGCAGAGATATCCAGCCTTATTTCGAGTCAGGGCATCGCGGTGTCCATTCCACTTGAGGCCGCAAACTCAGGGTCCCTCTCACATACCTAGAGCTGAGAGAAGCCTCCTCTTGAGGTGCTTGTGGTAAGGTGGTATTCCTCTGGAGACGAATCCAGGGACTAACCTCTCTTTTCGACTTGATTTTTGGTCCACAGAGTTCTTTCGTGTTGCTACAGTGACCTCAGGATCCCTCTATCCTTGAAACAGTGTTCTTGGGGTTTCTCTGGAGTGCCATGAAGGAAATCAAGGCTCCTTTCATGTGTGATGTGCAAGACGGAATTGCTCTGCACGCAGTACAGTGGAATCGGGCCTCATCTCGCATCGAGGGGGAAGTCTCATGGTTTTTCTCGAGTTGCGGCGGGAACCTGGGGTATATTCTCGAGTTACGACGGGGATGGCCCTTCCACCCACGTGTTTGTTCAGCCACGTCAGGACTCCTGCCTAGTTGCGAGGGACAACTCGGGATTCTCCTCGAGGCTTGGCACGGCAATTGGAACGCCTCTCCAGCTGAGGCGGGAGACCAAGGGTCCCTTTCCAGGTGCCACAAGAATCCTGGGACTCCTATCAAGTTTCACGAGGAGTCAGGCATCGTCTCCTTTGGAGGCACTGATCGCCGCGTACCTCTGGAGTTTTCAAAGGATGTGAGGCCTCCGGTCGCGATGAGGTGGGGAACTAGGTGTTTCTCTGTGGTCTCCACAGGGGATTCAGACATCCTTTCTTCTTGGGAGATGCAAGACGAGCCTGCATTCAAGTCACTGCAGGGATATCCGGCCTTATTTCGAGTCAGGGCATCGCGGTGTCCATTCCACTTGAGGCCGCAAACTCAGGGTCCCTCTCACATACCTAGAGCTGAGAGAAGCCTCCTCTTGAGGTGCTTGTGGTAAGGTGGTATTCCTCTGGAGTCGAAGCCAGGGACTAACCTCTCATCTCGAGTTGATTTTTGGCCCACGGAGCTCTTTCGTGTTGCTACAGTGACCTCAGGATCCCTCTATCCTTGAAACAGTGTTCTTGGGGTTTCTCTGGAGTGCCATCAAGGAAATCAAGGCTCCTTTCATGTGTGATGTGCAAGACGGAATTGCTCTGCACGCAGTGCAGGGGAATCGGGCCTCATCTCGCGGCGAGGGGGAAGTCTCATGGTTTTTCTCGAGTTGCGGCGGGAACCTGGGGTATATTCTCGAGTTACGACGGGGATGGCCCTTCCACCCACGTGTTTCTTCAGCGACGTCAGGACTCCTGCCTAGTTGCGAGGGACAACTCTGGATTCTCCTCGAGGCATGGCAGGGCAATTGGGACGCCTCTCCAGCTCAGGCGGGAGACCAAGTGTCCCTTTCCAAGTGCCACAGGAATCCTGGGACTCCTATCAAGTTTCACGAGGAGTCAGGCATCGTCTCCTTTGGAGGCACTGATCTCCGCGTACCTCTGGAGTTTTCAAAGGATGTGAGGCTATCGGTCGCGATGAGGTGGGGAACTAAGTCTTTCTCTGTGCTATCCACAGGGGATTCAGACATCCTTTCGTCCTGGGAAATGCAAGACGAGCCTGCATTGAAGTCACTGCAGGGATATCCGGCCTTATTTCGAGTCAGGGCATCGCGGTGTCCATTCCACTTGAGGCCGCAAACTCAGGGTCCCTCTCACATACCTAGAGCTGAGAGAAGCCTCCTCTTGAGGTGCTTGTGGTAAGGTGGTATACCTCTGGAGACGAATCCAGGAACTAACCTCTCTTTTCGACTTGATTTTTGGTCCACAGAGTTCCTTCGTGTTGCTACAGTGACCTCAGGATACCTCTATGCTTGAAACAGTGTTCTTGGGGTTTCTCTGGAGTGCCATGAAGGAAATCAAGGCTCCTTTCATATGTGATGTGCAAGACGGAATTGCTCTGCACGCAGTACAGTGGAATCGGGCCTCATCTCGCATCGAGGGGTAAGTCTCATGGTTTTTCTCGAGTTGCGGTGGGAACCTGGGGTATATTCTCGAGTTACGACGGGGATGGCCCTTCCACCCACGTGTTTGTTCAGCCACGTCAGGACTCCTGCCTAGTTCCGAGGGACAACTCGGGATTCCCCTCGAGGCTTGGCAGGGCAATTGGAACGCCTCTCCAGCTGAGGCGGGAGACCAAGGGTCGCTTTCCACGTGCCACAAGAATCCTGGGACTCCTATCAAGTTTCCCGAGGAGTCAGGCATCGTCTCCTTTGGAGGCACTGATCTCCGCGTACCTCTGGAGTTTTCAAAGGATGTGAGGCCTCCGGTCGCGATGAGGTGGGGAACTAGGTGTTTCTCTGTGGTCTCCACAGGGGATTCAGACATCCTTTCTTCTTGGGAGATGCAAGACGAGCCTGCATTCAAGTCACTGCAGGGATATCCGGCCTTATTTCGAGTCAGGGCATCGCGGTGTCCATTCCACTTGAGGCCGCAAACTCAGGGTCCCTCTCACATACCTAGAGCTGAGAGAAGCCTCCTCTTGAGGTGCTTGTGGTAAGGTGGTATTCCTCTGGAGTCGAAGCCAGGGACTAACCTCTCATCTCGAGTTGATGTTTGGCCCACGGAGCTCTTTCGTGTTGCTACAGTGACCTCAGGATCCCTCTATCCTTGAAACAGTGTTCTTGGGGTTTCTCTGGAGTGCCATCAAGGAAATCAAGGCTCCTTTCATGTGTGATGTGCAAGACGGAATTGCTCTGCACGCAGTACAGGGGAATCGGGCCTCATCTCGCATCGAGGGGGAAGTCTCATGGTTTTTCTCGAGTTGCGGCGGGAACCTGGGGTATATTCTCGAGTTACGACTGGGATGGCGCTTCCACCCACGTGTTGGTTCAGCCACGTCAGGACTCCTGCCGAGTTGCGAAGGACAACTCTGGATTCTCCTCGAGGCTTGGCAGGGCAATTGGAACGCCTCTCCAGCTGAGGCGGGAGACCAAGGGTCCCTTTCCACGTGCCACAAGAATCCTGGGACTCCTATCAAGTTTCACGAGGAGTCAGGCATCGTCTCCTTTGGAGGCACTGATCTCCGCGTACCTCTGGAGTTTTCAATGGATGTGAGGCCTCCGGTCGCGATGAGGTAGGGAATTAGGTGTTTCTCTGTGGTCTCCACAAGGGATTCAGACATCCTTTCTTCTTGGGAGATGCAAGACGAGCCTGCATTCAAGTCACTGCAGGAATATCCGGCCTTATTTCGCGTCAGGGCATCGCGGTGTCCATTCCACTTGAGGCCGCAAACTCAGGATCCCTCTCACATACCTAGAGCTGAGAGAAGCCTCCTCTTGAGGTGCTTGTGGTAAGGTGGTATTCCTCAGGAGTCGAAGCCAGGGACTAACCTCTCATCTCGTGTTGATTCTTGGTCCACTGAGCTCTTTCATGTTGCTACAGTGACCTCAGGATCCCTCTAGCCTTGAAACAGTGTTCTTGGGGTTTCTCTGGAGTGCCATCAAGGAAATCAAGGCTCCTTTCATGTGTGATGTGCAACACGGAATTACTCTGCACGCAGTGCAGGGGAATCGGGTCTCATCTCGCGGCGAGGGGGAAGTCTCATGGTTTTTCTCAAGTTGCGGCGGGAACCTGGGGTATATTCTCGAGTTACGACGGGGATGGCCCTTCCACACACGTGTTTCTTCAGCGACGTCAGGACTCCTGCCATTTGCGAGGGACAACTCGGGATTCTCCTCGAGGCTTGGCAGGGCAATTGGGACGCCTCTCCAGCTGAGTCGGGAGACCAAGTGTCCCTTTCCAAGTGCCACAGGAATCCTGGGACTCCTATCAAGTTTCACGAGGAGTCAGGCATCGTCTCCTTTGGAGGCACTGATCTCCGCGTACCTCTGGAGTTTTCAAAGGATGTGAGGCCTCCTGTCGCGATGAGGTGGGGAACGAGGTGTTTCTCTGTGGTCTCCACAGGGGATTCAGACATCCTTTCTTCTTGGGAGATGCAAGACGAGCCTGCATTCAAGTCACTGCAGGGATATCCGGCCTTATTTCGAGTCAGGGCATCGCGGTGTCCATTCCACTTGAGGCCGCAAACTCAGGGTCCCTCTCACATACCTAGAGCTGAGAGAAGCCTCCTCTTGAGGTGCTTGTGGTAAGGTGGTATTCCTCTGGAGTCGAAGCCAGGGAATAACCTCTCATCTCGAGTTGATTTTTGGCCCACGGAGCTCTTTCGTGTTGCTACAGTGACCTCAGGATCCCTCTAGCCTTGAAACAGTGTTCTTGGGGTTTCTCTGGAGTGCCATGAAGGAAATCAAGGCTCAGTTCATGTGTGATGTGCAAGACGGAATTGCTCTGCACGCAGTACAGGGGAATCGGGCCTCGTCTTGCCGCAAGGGGGAAGTCTCATGGTTTTTCTCGAGTTGCGGCGGGAACCTGGGGTATATTCTCGAGTTACGACGGGGATGGCCCTTCCACCCACGTGTTTCTTCAGCGACGTCAGGACTCCTGCCTAGTTGCGAGGGACAACTCGGGATTCTCCTCGAGGCTTTGCAGGGCAATTGGGACGTCTCTCCAGCTGAGACGGGAGACCAAGGGTCCCTTTCCACGTGCCACAGGAATCCTGGGTCTCCTATCAAGTTTCACGAGGAGTCAGGCATCGTCTCCTTTGGAGGCACTGATCTCCGCGTACCTCTGGAGTTTTCAAAGGATGTGAGGCTTCCTGTCGCGATGAGGTGGGGAACTAGGTCTTTCTCTGTGGTCTCCACAGGGGATTCAGACATTCTTTCGTCTTGGCAGATGCAAGACGAGCCTGCATTCCAGTCACTGCAGGGATATCCCGCCTTATTTCGAGTCAGGTCATCGCGATGTCCATTCCACTTGAGGCCGCAAACTCAGGGTCCCTCTCACATACCTAGAGCTGAGAGAAGCCTCCTCTTGAGGTGCTTGTGGTAAGGTGGTATTCCTCTGGAGTCGAAGCCAGGGACTAACCTCTCATCTCGAGTTGATTTTGGTCCACGGAGCTCTTTTGTGTTGCTACAGTGACCTCAGGATCCCTCTAGCCTTGAAACAGTGTTCTTGGGGTTTCTCTGGAGTGCCATGAAGGAAATCAAGGCTCCTTTCATGTGTGATGTGCAACACAGAATTGCTCTGCACGCAGTGCAGGGGAATCGGGCCTCATCTCGCGGCGAGGGGGAAGTCTCATGGTTTTTCTCGAGTTGCGGCGGGAACCTGGGGTATATTCTCGAGTTACGACGGGGATGGCCCTTCCACCCACGTGTTTCTTCAGCGACGTCAGGACTCCTGCCTAGTTGCGAGGGACAACTCTGGATTCTCCTCGAGGCTTGGCAGGGCAATTGGGACGCCTCTCCAGCTGAAGCGGGAGACCAAGTGTCCCTTTCCAAGTGACACAGGAATCCTGGGACTCCTATCAAGTTTCACGAGGAGTCAGGCATCGTCTCCTTTGGAGGCACTGATCTCCGCATACCTCTGGAGTTTTCAAAGGATGTGAGGCTATCGGTCGCGATGAGGTGGGGAAGTAAGTCTTTCTCTGTGCTTTCCACAGGGGATTCAGACATCCTTTCGTCCTGGGAGATGCAAGACGAGCCTGCATTGAAGTCACTGCAGGGATATCCGGCCTTATTTCGAGTCAGGGCATCGCGGTGTCCATTCCACTTGAGGCCGCAAACTCAGGGTCCCTCTCACATACCTAGAGCTGAGAGAAGCCTCCTCTTGAGGTGCTTGTGGTAAGGTGGTATTCCTCTGGAGACGAATCCAGGGACTAACCTATCTTTTCGAGTTGATTTTTGGTCCACAGAGTTCTTTCGTGTTGCTACAGTGACCTCAGGATCCCTCTATCCTTGAAACAGTGTTCTTGGGGTTTCTCTGGAGTGCCATCAAGGAAATCAAGGCTCCTTTCATGTGTGATGTGCAAGACGGAATTGCTCTGCACGCAAGAAAGGGGAATCGGGCCTCATCTCGCATCGAGGGGGAAGTCTCATGGTTTTTCTCGAGTTGCGGCGGGAACCTGGGGTATATTCTCGAGTTACGACGGGGATGGCCCTTCCACCCACGTGTTTGTTCAGCCACGTCAGGACTCCTGCCTAGTTGCGAGGGACAACTCGGGATTCTCCTCGAGGCTTGGCAGGGCAATTGGAACGCCTTTCCAGCTGAGGAGGGAGACCAAGGGACCCTTTCCACGTGCCACAAGAATCCTGGGACTCCTATCAAGTTTCACGAGGAGTCAGGCATCGTCTCCTTTGGAGGCACTGATCTCCGCGTACCTCTGGAGTTTTCAAAGGATGTGAGGCCTCCGGTCGCGATGAGGTGGGGAACTAGGTGTTTCTCTGTGGTCTCCACAGGGGATTCAGACATCCTTTCTTCTTGGCAGATGCAAGACGAGCCTGCATTCAAGTCACTGCAGGGATATCCGGCCTTATTTCGAGTCAGGGCATCGCGGTGTCCATTCCACTTGAGGCCGCAAACTCAGGATCCCTCTCACATACCTAGAGCTGAGAGAAGCCTCCTCTTGAGGTGCTTGTGGTAAGGTGGTATTCCTCAGGAGTCGAAGCCAGGGACTAACCTCTCATCTCGTGTTGATTCTTGGTTCACGGAGCTCTTTCGTGTTGCTACAGGGACCTCAGGATCCCTCTAGCCTTGAAACAGTGTTCTTGGGGTTTCTCTGGAGTGCCATGAAGGAAATCAAGGCTCCTTTCATGTGTGATGTGCAACACGGAATTGCTCTGCACGCAGTGCAGGGGAATCGGGCCTCATCTCGCGGCGAGGGGGAAGTCTAATGGTTTTTCTCGAGTTGCGGCGGGAACCTGGGGTATATTCTCGAGTTACGACGGGGATGGCCCTTCCACACACGTGTGTGTTCAGCCACGTCAGGACTCTTGCCTAGTTGCGAGACACAACTCGGGATTCTCCTCGAGGCTTGGCAAGGCAATTGGGACGCCTCTCCAGCTGACGCGGGAGACCAAGGGTCCCTTTCCACGTGCCACAGGAATCCTGGGACTCCTATCAAGTTTCACGAGGAGTCAGGCATCGTCTCCTTTGGAGGCACTGATCTCCGCGTACCTCTGGAGTTTTCAAAGGATGTGAGGCCTCCGGTCGCGATGAGGTGGGGAACTAGGTCTTTCTCTGTGGTCTCCACAGGGGATTCAGACATCCTTTCATCTTGGGAGATGCAAGACGAGCCTGCATTCAAGTCACTGCAGGGATATCCAGCCTTATTTCGCGTCAGGGCATCGCGGTGTCCATTCCACTTGAGGACGCAAACTCAGGGTCCCTCTCACATACCTAGAGCTGAGAGAAGCCTCCTCTTGAGGTGCTTGTGGTAAGGTGGTATTCCTCTGGAGTCGAAGCCAGGGACTAACCTCTCATCTCGAGTTGATTTTTGGCCCACGGAGCTCTTTCGTGTTGCTACAGTGACCTCAGGATCCCTCTAGCCTTGAAACAGTGTTCTTGGGGTTTCTCTGGAGTGCCATCAAGGAAATCAAGGCTCCTTTCATGTGTGATGTGCAACACAGAATTGCTCTGCACGCACTGCAGGGAAATCGGGCCTCATCTCGCGGCGAGGGGGAAGTCTCATGGTTTTTCTCGAGTTGCGGCGGGAACCTGGGGTATATTTTCGAGATACGACGGGGATGGCCCTTCCACACACGTGTTTGTTCAGCCACGTCAGGACTCCTGCCTAGTTGCGAGGGACAACTCGGGATTCTCCTCGAGGCTTTGCAGGGCAATTGGGACGCCTCTCCAGCTGAGACGGGAGACCAAGGGTCCCTTTCCACGTGCCACAAGAATCCTGGGTCTCCTATGAAGTTTCACGAGGAGTCAGGCATCGTCTCCTTTGGAGGCACTGATCTCCGCATACCTCTGGAGTTTTCAAAGGATTTGAGGCCTCCTGTCGCGATGAGGTGGGGAACTCGGTCTTTCTCTGTGGTCTCCACAGGGGATTCAGACACCCTTTCGTTTTGGGAGATGCAAGACGAGCCTGCATTCCAGTCACTGCAGGGATATCCGGCCTTATTTCGAGTCAGGGCATCGCGATGTCCATTCCACTTGAGGCCGCAAACTCAGGGTCCCTCTCACATACCTAGAGCTGAGAGAAGCCTCCTCTTGAGGTGCTTGTGGTAAGGTGGTATTCCTCTGGAGTCGAAGCCAGGGACTAACCTCTCATCTCGAGTTGATTTTTGGTCCACAGTGCTCTTTCGTGTTGCTACAGTGACCTCAGGATCCCTCTAGCCTTGAAACAGTGTTCTTGGGGTTTCTCTGGAGTGCCATGAAGGAAATCAAGGCTCCTTTCATGTGTGATGTGCAAGACGGAATTGCTCTGCACGCAGTGCAGGGGAATCGGGCCTCATCTCGCGGCGAGGGGGAAGTCTCATGGTTTTTCTCGAGTTGCGGCGGGAACCTGGGGTATATTCTCGAGTTACGACGGGGATGGCCCTTCCACACACGTGTGTGTTCAGCCATGTCAGGACTCCTGCCATTTGCGAGGGACAACTCGGGATTCTCCTCGAGGCTTTGCAGGGCAATTGGGACGCCTCTCCAGCTGAGACGGGAGACCAAGGGTCCCTTTCCACGTGCCACAGGAATCCTGGGTCTCCTATCAAGTTTCACGAGGAGTCAGGCATCGTCTCCTTTGGAGGCACTGATCTCCACATACCTCTGGAGTTTTCAAAGGATGTGAGGCCTCCTGTCGCGATGAGGTGGGGAACTAGGTCTTTCCCTGTGGTCTCCACAGGGGATTCAGACACCCTTTCGTCTTGGGAGATGCAAGACGAGCCTGCATTCCAGTCACTGCAGGGATATCCGGCCTTATTTCGAGTCAAGGCATCGCGGTGTCCATTCCACTTGAGGCCGCAAACTCAGGGTCCCTCTCACATACCTAGAGCTGAGAGAAGCCTCCTCTTGAGGTGCTTGTGGTAAGGTGGTATTCCTCTGGAGTCGAAGCCAGGGACTAACCTCTCATCTCGAGTTGATTTTTGGTCCACAGAGCTCTTTCATGTTGCTACAGTGACCTCAGGATCCCTCTAGCCTTGAAACAGTGTTCTTGGGGTTTCTCTGGAGTGCCATCAAGGAAATCAAGGCTCCTTTCATGTGTGATCTGCAACACAGAATTGCTCTGCACGCAGTGCAGGGGAATCGGGCCTCATCTCGCGGCGAGGGGGAAGTCTCATGGTTTTTCTCGAGTTGCGGCGGGAACCTGGGGTATATTCTCGAGTTACGACGGGGATGGCCCTTCCACACACGTGTGTGTTCAGCCTCGTCAGGACTCTTGCCTAGTTGCGAGACACAACTCGGGATTCTCCTCGAGGCTTGGCAAGGCAATTGGGACGCCTCTCCAGCTGAGGCGGGAGACCAAGGGTCCCTTTCCACGTGCCACAGGAATCCTGGGACTCCTGTCAAGTTTCACGAGGAGTCAGGCATCGTCTCCTTTGGAGGCACTGATCTCCGCGTACCTCTGGAGTTTTCAAAGGATGTGAGGCCTCCGGTCGCGATGAGGTGGGGAACTAGGTCTTTCTCTGTGGTCTCCACAGGGATTTCAGACATCCTTTCGTATTGGGAGATGCAAGACGAGCCTGCATTCCAGTCACTGCAGGAATATCCGGCCTTACTTCGAGTCAGGGCATCGCGGTGTCCATTCCACTTGAGGCCGCAAACTCAGGGTTCCTCTCACATACCTAGAGCTGAGAGAAGCCTCTTCTTGAGGTGCTTGTGGTAAGGTGGTATTCCTCTGGAGTCGAAGCCAGGGACTAACCTCTCATCTCGAGTTGACTTTTGGTCCACGGAGCTCTTTCGTGTTGCTACAGTGACCTCAGGATCCCTCTAGCCTTGAAACAGTGTTCTTGGGGTTTCTCTGGAGTGCCATGAAGGAAATCAAAGCTCCTTTCATGTGTGATGTGCAACACAGAATTGCTCTGCACGCAGTGCAGGGGAATCGGGCCTCATCTCGCGGCGATGGGGAAATCTCATGGTTTTTCTCGAGTTGCGGTGGGAACCTGGGGTATATTCTCGAGTTACGACGGGGATGGCCCTTCCACCCACGTGTTTCTTCAGCGACGTCAGGACTCCTGCCTAGTTGCGAGGGACAACTCTGGATTCTCCTCGAGGCTTGTCAGGGCAATTGGAACGCCTCTCCAGCTGAGGCGGGAGACCAAGTGTCCCTTTCCAAGTGCCACAGGAATCCTGGGTCTCCTATCAAGTTTCACGAGGAGTCAGGCATCGTCTCCTTTGGAGGCACTGATCTCCGCGTACCTCTGGAGTTTTCAAAGGATGTGAGGCCTCCGGTCGCGATGAGGTGGGGAACTAAGTCTTTCTCTGTGCTTTCCACAGGGGATTCAGACATCCTTTCGTCCTGGGAGATGCATGACGAGCCTGCATTGAAGTCACTGCAGGGATATCCGGCCTTATTACGAGTCAGGGCATCGCGGTGTCCATTCCACTTGAGGCCGCAAACTCAGGGTCCCTCTCACATACCTAGAGCTGAGAGAAGCCTCCTCTTGAGGTGCTTGTGGTAAGGTGGTATTCCTCTGGAGACGAATCCAGGGACTAACCTCTCTTTTCGAGTTGATTTTTGGTCCACAGAGTTCTTTCGTGTTGCTACAGTGACCTCAGGATCCCTCTATCCTTGAAACAGTGTTCTTGGGGCTTCTCTGGAGTGCCATCAAGGAAATCAAGGCTCCTTTCATGTGTGATGTGCAAGACGGAATTGCTCTGCACGCAGTACAGGGGAATTGGGCCTCATCCGCATCGAGGGGGAAGTCTTATGGTTTTTCTCGAGTTGCGGCAGGAACCTGGGGTATATTCTCGAGTTACGACGGGGATGGCCCTTCCACCCACGTGTTTCTTCAGCGACGTCAGGACTCCTGCCTAGTTGCGAGGGACAACTCGGGATTCTCCTCGAGGCTTTGCAGGGCAATTGGGACGTCTCTCCAGCTGAGACGGGAGACCAAGGGTCCCTTTCCACGTGCCACAGGAATCCTGGGTCTCCTATCAAGTTTCACGAGGAGTCAGGCATCGTCTCCTTTGGAGGCACTGATCTCCGCGTACCTCAGGAGTTTGCAAAGGATGTGAGGCTTCCTGTCGCGATGAGGTGGGGAACTAGGTCTTTCTCTGTGGTCTCCACAGGGGATTCAGACATTCTTTCGTCTTGGCAGATGCAAGACGAGCCTGCATTCCAGTCACTGCAGGGATATCCGGCCTTATTTCGAGTCAGGGCATCGCGGTGTCCATTCCACTTGAGGCCGCAAACTCAGGGTCCCTCTCACATACCTAGAGCTGAGAGAAGCCTCCTCTTGAGGTGCTTGTGGTAAGGTGGTATTCCTCAGGAGTCGAAGCCAGGGACTAACCTCTCATCTCGAGTTGATTTTTGGTCCACGGAGCTCTTTCGTGTTGCTGCAGTGACCTCAGGATCCCTCTAGCCTTGAAACAGTGTTCTTGGGGTTTCTCTGGAGTGCCATGAAGGAAATCAAGGCTCCTTTCATGTGTGATGTGCAACACAGAATTGCTCTGCACGCAGTGCAGGGGAATCGGGCCTCATCTCGCGGCGAGGGGGAAGTCTCATGGTTTTTCTCGAGTTGCGGCGGGAACCTGGGGTATATTCTCGAGTTACGACGGGGATGGCCCTTCCACGCACGTGTTTCTTCAGCGACGTCAGGACTCCTGCCTAGTTGCGAGGGACAACTCTGGATTCTCCTCGAGGCTTGGCAGGGCAATTGGGACGCCTCTCCAGCTGAGGCGGGAGACCAAGTGTCCCTTTCCAAGTGCCACAGGAATCCTGGGACTCCTATCAATTTTCACGAGGAGTCAGGCATCGTCTCCTTTGGAGGCACTGATCTCCGCGTACCTCTGGAGTTTTCAAAGGATGTGAGGCTATCGGTCGCGATGAGGTGGGGAACTAAGTCTTTCTCTGTGCTTTCCACAGGGGATTCAGACATCATTTCGTCCTGGGAGATGCATGACGAGCCTGCATTGAAGTCACTGCAGGGATATCCGGCCTTATTTTGAGTCAGGGCATGGCGATGTCCATTCCACTTGAGGCCGCAAACTCAGGGTCCCTCTCACATACCTAGAGCTGAGTGAAGCCTCCTCTTGAGGTGCTTGTGGTAAGGTGGTATTCCTCTGGAGACGAATCCAGGGACTAACCTATCTTTTCGAGTTAATTTGTGGTCCACAGAGTTCTTTCGTGTTGCTACATTGACCTCAGGATCCCTCTAGCCTTGAAACAGTGTTCTTGAGTTTTCTCTGGAGTGCCATCAAGGAAATCAAGGCTCCTTTCATGTGTGATGTGCAAGACGGAATTGCTCTGCATGCAGTACAGGGGAATCGGGCCTCATCTCGCATCGAGGGGGAAGTCTCATGGTTTTTCTCGAGTTGCGGCGGGAACCTGGGGTATATTCTCGAGTTACGACGGGGATGGCCCTTCCACCCACGTGTTTGTTCAGCCACGTCAGGACTCCTGCCTAGTTGCGAGGGACAACTCGGGATTCTCCTCGAGGCTTGGCAGGGCAATTGGAACGCCTCTCCAGCTGAGGCGGGAGACCAAGGGTCCCTTTCCACGTGCCACAAGAATCCTGGGACTCCTATCAAGATTCACGAGGAGTTAGGCATCGTCTCCTTTGGAGGCACTGATCTCTGCGTACCTCTGGAGTTTTCAAAGGATGTGAGGCCTCCTGTCGCGATGAGGTGGGGAACTAGGTGTTTCTCTGTGGTCTCCACAGGGGATTCAGACATCCTTTCTTCTTGGGAGCTGCAAGACGAGCCTGCATTCAAGTCACTGCAGGGATATCCGGCCTTATTTCGAGTCAGGGCATCGCGGTGTCCATTCCACTTGAGGCCGCAAACTCAGGGTCCCTCTCACATACCTAGAGCTGTGAGAAGCCTCCTCTTGAGGTGCTTGTGGTAAGGTGGTATTCCTCTGGAGTCGAAGCCAGGGACTAACCTCTCATCTCGAGTTGATTTTTGGCCCACGGAGCTCTTTCGTGTTGCTACAGTGACCTCAGGATCCCTCTAGCCTTGAAACAGTGTTCTTGGGGTTTCTCTGGAGTGCCATGAAGGAAATCAAGGCTCCTTTCATGTGTGATGTGCAAGACGGAATTGCTCTGCACGCAGTACAGGGGAATCGGGCCTCATCTCGCGGCGAGGGGGAAGTCTCATGGTTTTTCTCGAGTTGCGGCGGGAACCTGGGGTATATTCTCGAGTTACTACGGGGATGGCCCTTCCACCCACGTGTTTCTTCAGCGACGTCAGGACTCCTGCCTAGTTGCGAGGGACAACTCTGGATTCTCCTCGAGGCTTGGCAGGGCAACTGGGACGCCTCTCCACCTGAGGCGGGAGACCAAGTGTCCCTTTCCAAGTGCCACAGGAATCCTGGGACTCCTATCAAGTTTCACGAGGAGTCAGGCATCGTCTCCTTTGGAGGCACTGATCTCCGCGTACCTCTGGAGTTTTCAAAGGATGTGAGGCTATCGGTCGCGATGAGGTGGGGAACTAAGTCTTTCTCTGTGCTTTCCACAGGGGATTCAGACATCCTTTCGTCCTGGGAGATGCAAGACGAGCCTGCATTCAAGTCACTGCAGGGATATCCGGCCTTATTTCGAGTCAGGGCATCGCGGTGTCCATTCCACTTGAGGCCGCAAACTCAGGGTCCCTCTCACATACCTAGAGCTGAGAGAAGCCTCCTCTTGAGATGCGTGTGGTAAGGTGGTATTCCTCTGGAGACGAATCCAGGGACTAACCTCTCTTTTCGAGTTGATTTTCGGTCCACAGAGTTCTTTCGTGTTGCTACAGTGACCTCAGGATCCCTCTATCCTTGAAACAGTGTTCTTGGGGTTTCTCTGGAGTGCCATCAAGGAAATCAAAGCTCCTTTCATGTGTGATGTGCAAGACGGAATTGCTCTGCACGCAGTACAGGGGAATCGGGCCTCATCTCGCATCGAGGGGGAAGTCTCATGGTTTTTCTCGAGTTGCGGCGGGAACCTGGGGTATATTCTCGAGTTACGACGGGGATGGCCCTTCCACCCACGTGTTTGTTCAGCCACGTCAGGACTCCTGCCTAGTTGTGAGGGACAACTCGGGATTCTCCTCGAGGCTTGGCAGGGCAATTGGAACGCCTCTCCAGCTGAGGCGGGAGACCAAGGGTCCCTTTCCACGTGCCACAAGAATCCTGGGACTTCTATCAAGTTTCACGAGGAGTTAGGCATCGTCTCCTTTGGAGGCACTGATCTCCGCGTACCTGGGGAGTTTTCAAAGGATGTGAGGCCTCCGGTCGCGATGAGGTGGGGAACTAGGTGTTTCTCTGTGGTCTCCACAGGGGATTCAGACATCCTTTCTTCTTGGGAGATGCAAGACGAGCCTGCATTCAAGTCACTGCAGGGATATCCGGCCTTATTTCGAGTCAGGGCATCGCGGTGTCCATTCCACTTGAGGCCGCAAACTCAGGGTCCCTCTCACATACCTAGAGCTGAGAGAAGCCTCCTCTTGAGGTGCTTGTGGTAAGGTGGTATTCCTCTGGAGTCGAAGCCAAGGACTAACCTCTCATCTCGAGTTGATTTTTGGCCCACGGAGCTCTTTCGTGTTACTACAGTGACCTCAGGATCCCTCTAGCCTTGAAACAGTGTTCTTGGGGTTTCTCTGGAGTGCCATGAAGGAAATCAAGGCTCCTTTCATGTGTGATGTGCAAGACGGAATTGCTCTGCACGCAGTGCAGGGGAATCGGGCCTCATCTCGCGGCGAGGGGGAAGTCTCATGGTTTTTCTCGAGTTGCGGCGGGAACCTGGGGTATATTCTCGAGTTACGACGGGGATGGCCCTTCCACCCACGTGTTTCTTCAGCGACGTCAGGACTCCTGCCTAGTTGCGAGGGACAACTCGGGATTCTCCTCGAGGCTTTGCAGGGCAATTGGGACGTCTCTCCAGCTGAGACGGGAGACCAAGGGTCCCTTTCCACGTGCCACAGGAATCCTGGGTCTCCTATCAAGTTTCACGAGGAGTCAGGCATCGTCTCCTTTGGAGGCACTGATCTCCGCGTACCTCAGGAGTTTGCAAAGGATGTGAGGCTTCCTGTCGCGATGAGGTGGGGAACTAGGTCTTTCTCTGTGGTCTCCACAGGGGATTCAGACATTCTTTCGTCTTGGGAGATGCAAGACGAGCCTGCATTCCAGTCACTGCAGGGATATCCGGCCTTATTTCGAGTCAGGGCATTGCGGTGTCCATTCCACTTGAGGCCGCAAACTCAGGGTCCCTCTCACATACCTAGAGCTGAGAGAAGCCTCCTCTTGAGGTGCTTGTGGTAAGGTGGTATTCCTCTGGAGTCGAAGCCAGGGACTAACCTCTCATCTCGAGTTGATTTTTGGTCCACGGAGCTCTTTCGTGTTGCTGCAGTGACCTCAGGATCCCTCTAGCCTTGAAACAGTGTTCTTGGGGTTTCTCTGGAGTGCCATCAAGGAAATCAAGGCTCCTTTCATGTGTGATGTGCAACACAGAATTGCTCTGCACGCAGTGCAGGGGAATCGGGCCTCATCTCGCGGCGAGGGGGAAGTCTCATGGTTTTTCTCGAGTTGCGGCGGGAACCTGGGGTATATTCTCGAGTTACGACGGGGATGGCCCTTCCACGCACGTGTTTCTTCAGCGACGTCAGGACTCCTGCCTAGTTGCGAGGGACAACTCTGGATTCTCCTCGAGGCTTGGCAGGGCAATTGGGACGCCTCTCCAGCTGAGGCGGGAGACCAAGTGTCCCTTTCCAAGTGCCACAGGAATCCTGGGACTCCTATCAAGTTTCACGAGGAGTCAGGCATCGTCTCCTTTGGAGGCACTGATCTCCGCGTACCTCTGGAGTTTTCAAAGGATGTGAGGCTATCGGTCGCGATGAGGTGGGGAACTAAGTCTTTCTCTGTGCTTTCCACAGGGGATTCAGACATCCTTTCGTCCTGGGAGATGCATGACGAGCCTGCATTGAAGTCACTGCAGGGATATCCGGCCTTATTTTGAGTCAGGGCATAGCGATGTCCATTCCACTTGAGGCCGCAAACTCAGGGTCCCTCTCACATACCTAGAGCTGAGTGAAGCCTCCTCTTGAGGTGCTTGTGGTAAGGTGGTATTCCTCTGGAGACGAATCCAGGGACTAACCTCTCTTTTCGAGTTAATTTGTGGTCCACAGAGTTCTTTCGTGTTGCTACATTGACCTCAGGATCCCTCTAGCCTTGAAACAGTGTTCTTGAGTTTTCTCTGGAGTGCCATCAAGGAAATCAAGGCTCCTTTCATGTGTGATGTGCAAGACGGAATTGCTCTGCACGCAGTACAGGGGAATCGGGCCTCATCTCGCATCGAGGGGGAAGTCTCATGGTTTTTCTCGAGTTGCGGCGGGAACCTGGGGTATATTCTCGAGTTACGACGGGGATGGCCCTTCCACCCACGTGTTTGTTCAGCCACGTCAGGACTCCTGCCTAGTTGCGAGGGACAACTCGGGATTCTCCTCGAGGCTTGGCAGGGCAATTGGAACGCCTCTCCAGCTGAGGCGGGAGACCAAGGGTCCCTTTCCACGTGCCACAAGAATCCTGGGACTCCTATCAAGATTCACGAGGAGTTAGGCATCGTCTCCTTTGGAGGCACTGATCTCTGCGTACCTCTGGAGTTTTCAAAGGATGTGAGGCCTCCTGTCGCGATGAGGTGGGGAACTAGGTGTTTCTCTGTGGTCTCCACAGGGGATTCAGACATCCTTTCTTCTTGGGAGATGCAAGACGAGCCTGCATTCAAGTCACTGCAGGGATATCCGGCCTTATTTCGAGTCAGGGCATCGCGGTGTCCATTCCACTTGAGGCCGCAAACTCAGGGTCCCTCTCACATACCTAGAGCTGTGAGAAGCCTCCTCTTGAGGTGCTTGTGGTAAGGTGGTATTCCTCTGGAGTCGAAGCCAGGGACTAACCTCTCATCTCGAGTTGATTTTTGGCCCACGGAGCTCTTTCGTGTTGCTACAGTGACCTCAGGATCCCTCTAGCCTTGAAACAGTGTTCTTGGGGTTTCTCTGGAGTGCCATGAAGGAAATCAAGGCTCCTTTCATGTGTGATGTGCAAGACGGAATTGCTCTGCACGCAGTGCAGGGGAATCGGGCCTCATCTCGCGGCGAGGGGGAAGTCTCATGGTTTTTCTCGAGTTGCGGCGGGAACCTGGGGTATATTCTCGAGTTACGACGGGGATGGCCCTTCCACCCACGTGTTTCTTCAGCGACGTCAGGACTCCTGCCTAGTTGCGAGGGACAACTCTGGATTCTCCTCGAGGCTTGGCAGGGCAACTGGGACGCCTCTCCAGCTGAGGCGGGAGACCAAGTGTCCCTTTCCAAGTGCCACAGGAATCCTGGGTCTCCTATCAAGTTTCACGAGGAGTCAGGCATCGTCTCCTTTGGAGGCACTGATCTCCGCGTACCTCTGGAGTTTTCAAAGGATGTGAGGCTATCGTTCGCGATGAGGTGGGGAACTAAGTCTTTCTCTGTGCTTTCCACAGGGGATTCAGACATCCTTTCGTCCTGGGAGATGCAAGACGAGCCTGCATTGAAGTCACTGCAGGGATATCCGGCCTTATTTCGAGTCAGGGCATCGCGGTGTCCATTCCACTTGAGGCCGCAAACTCAGGGTCCCTCTCACATACCTAGAGCTGAGAGAAGCCTCCTCTTGAGGTGCTTGTGGTAAGGTGGTATTCCTCTGGAGACGAATCCAGGGACTAACCTCTCTTTTCGAGTTGATTTTCGGTCCACAGAGTTCTTTCGTGTTGCTACAGTGACCTCAGGATCCCTCTATCCTTGAAACAGTGTTCTTGGGGTTTCTCTGGAGTGCCATCAAGGAAATCAAAGCTCCTTTCATGTGTGATGTGCAAGACGGAATTGCTCTGCACGCAGTACAGGGGAATCGGGCCTCATCTCACATCGAGGGGGAAGTCTCATGGTTTTTCTCGAGTTGCGGCGGGAACCTGGGGTATATTCTCGAGTTACGACGGGGATGGCCCTTCCACCCACGTGTTTGTTCAGCCACGTCAGGACTCCTGCCTAGTTGCGAGGGACAACTCGGGATTCTCCTCGAGGCTTGGCAGGGCAATTGGAACGCCTCTCCAGCTGAGGCGGGAGACCAAGGGTCCCTTTCCACGTGCCACAAGAATCCTGGGACTCCTATCAAGTTTCACGAGGAGTTAGGCATCGTCTCCTTTGGAGGCACTGATCTCCGCGTACCTGGGGAGTTTTCAAAGGATGTGAGGCCTCCGGTCGCGATGAGGTGGGGAACTAGGTGTTTCTCTGTGGTCTCCACAGGGGATTCAGACATCCTTTCTTCTTGGGAGATGCAAGACGAGCCTGCATTCAAGTCACTGCAGGGATATCCGGCCTTATTTCGAGTCAGGGCATCGCGGTGTCCATTCCACTTGAGGCCGCAAACTCAGGGTCCCTTTACATACCTAGAGCTGAGAGAAGCCTCCTCTTGAGGTGCTTGTGGTAAGGTGGTATTCCTCTGGAGTCGAAGCCAAGGACTAACCTCTCATCTCGAGTTGATTTTTGGCCCACGGAACTCTTTCGTGTTGCTACAGTGACCTCAGGATCCCTCTAGCCTTGAAACAGTGTTCTTGGGGTTTCTCTGGAGTGCCATGAAGGAAATCAAGGCTCCTTTCATGTGTGATGTGCAAGACGGAATTGCTCTGCACGCAGTGCAGGGGAATCGGGCCTCATCTCGCGGCGAGGGGGAAGTCTCATGGTTTTTCTCGAGTTGCGGCGGGAACCTGGGGTATATTCTCGAGTTACGACGGGGATGGCCCTTCCACCCACGTGTGTGTTCAGCCACGTCAGGACTCTTGCCTAGGTGCGAGACACAACTCGGGATTCTCCTCGAGGCTTGGCAAGGCAATTGGGACGCCTCTCCAGCTGAGGCGGGAGACCAAGGGTCCCTTTCCACGTGCCGCAGGAATCCTGGGACTCCTATCAAGTTTCACGAGGAGTCAGGCATCGTCTCCTTTGGAGGCACTGATCTCCGCGTACCTCTGGAGTTTTCAAAGGATGTGAGACCTCCGGTCGCGATGAGGTGGGGAACTAGGTCTTTCTCTGTGGTCTCCACAGGGGATTCAGACATCCTTTCATCTTGGGAGATGCAAGACGAGCCTGCATTCAATTCACTGGAGGGATATCCAGCCTTATTTCGCGTCAGGGCATCGCGGTGTCCATTCCACTTGAGGCCGCAAACTCAGGGTCCCTCTCACATACCTAGAGCTGAGATAAGCCTCCTCTTGAGGTGCTTGTGGTAAGGTGGTATTCCTCTGGAGTCGAAGCCAGGGACTAACCTCTCATCTCGAGTTGATTTTTGGCCCACGGAGCTCTTTCGTGTTGCTACAGTGACCTCAGGATCCCTCTAGCCTTGAAACAGTGTTCTTGGGGTTTCTCTGGAGTGCCATCAAGGAAATCAAGGCTCCTTTCATGTGTGATGTGCAACACGGAATTGCTCTGCACGCAGTGCAGGGGAATCGGGCCTCATCTCGCGGCGAGGGGGAAGTCTCATGGTTTTTCTCGAGTTGCGGCGGGAACCTGGGGTATATTCTCGAGTTACGACGGGGATGGCCCTTCCACCCACGTGTTTGTTCAGCCACGTCAGGACTCCTGCCTAGTTGCGAGGGACAACTCGGGATTCTCCTCG
Source organism: Cervus elaphus (assembly GCF_910594005.1). Classification (NCBI taxonomy): domain Eukaryota; kingdom Metazoa; phylum Chordata; class Mammalia; order Artiodactyla; family Cervidae; genus Cervus; species Cervus elaphus. The sequence continues at coordinate 1,875,922 of NC_057846.1, forward strand.
AGGCTTTGCAGGGCAATTGGGACGCCTCTCCAGCTGAGGCGGGAGACCAAGGGTCCCTTTCCGCGTGCCACAAGAATCCTGGGACTCCTATCAAGTTTCACGAGGAGTCAGGCATCATCTCCTTTGGAGGCACTGATCTCCGCGTACCTCTGGAGTTTTCAAAGGATGTGAGGCCTCCAGTCGCGATGAGGTGGGGAACTAGGTGTTTCTCTGTGGTCTCCACAGGGGATTCAGACACCCTTTCTTCTTGGGAGATGCAAGACGAGCCTGCATTCAAGTCACTGCAGGGATATCCGGCCTTATTTCGAGTCAGGGCATCGCGGTGTCCATTCCACTTGAGGCCGCAAACTCAGGATCCCTCTCACATACCTAGAGCTGAGAGAACCCTCCGCTTGAGGTGCTTGTGGTAAGGTGGTATTCCTCAGGAGTCGAAGCCAGGGACTAACCTCTCATCTCGTGTTGATTCTTGGTCCACGGAGCTCTTTCGTGTTGCTACAGTGACCTCAGGATCCCTCTAGCCTTGAAACAGTGTTCTTGGGGTTTCTCTGGAGTGCCATGAAGGAAATCAAGGCTCCTTTCATATGTGATGTGCAACACGGAATTGCTCTGCACGCAGTGCAGGGGAATCGGGCCTCATCTCGTGGCGAGGGGGAAGTCTCATGGTTTTTCTCGAGTTGCGGCGGGAACCTGGGGTATATTCTCGAGTTACGACGGGGATGGCGCTTCCACACACGTGTTTGTTCAGCCATGTCAGGACTCCTGCCTAGTTGCGAGGGACAACTCGGGATTCTCCTCGAGGCTTTGCAGGGCAATTGGGAGGCCTCTCCAGCTGAGACGGGAGACCAAGTGTCCCTTTCCACGTGCCACAGGAATCCTGGGTCTCCTATCAAGTTTCACGAGGAGTCAGGCATCGTCTCCTTTGGAGGCACTGATCTCCGCATACCTCTGGAGTTTTCAAAGGATTTGAGGCCTCCTGTCGCGATGAGGTGGGGAACTAGGTCTTTCTCTGTGCTTTCCACAGGGGATTCAGACACACTTTCGTCTTGGGAGATGCAAGACTAGCCTGCATTCCAGTCACTGCAGGGATATCCGTCCTTATTTCGAGTCAGGGCATCGCGATGTCCATTCCACTTGAGGCCGCAAACTCAGGGTCCCTCTCACATACCTAGAGCTGAGAGAAGCCTCCTCTTGAGGTGCTTGTGGTAAGGTGGTATTCCTCTGGAGTCGAAGCCAGGGACTAACCTCTCATCTCGAGTTGATTTTGGTCCACGGAGCTCTTTCGTGTTGCTACAGTGACCTCAGGATCCCTCTAGCCTTGAAACAGTGTTCTTGGGGTTTCTCTGGAGTGCCATGAAGGAAATCAAGTCTCCTTTCATGTGTGATGTGCAACACGGAATTTCTCTGCACGCAGTGCAGGGGAATCGGGCCTCATCTCGCGGCGAGGGGGAAGTCTCATGGTTTTTCTCGAGTTGCGGCGGGAACCTGGGGTATATTCTCGAGTTACGACGGGGATGGCCCTTCCACACACGTGTTTGTTCAGCCACGTCAGGACTCTTGCCTAGTTGCGAGACACAACTCGGGATTCTCCTCGAGGCTTGGCAGGGCAATTGGAACGCCTCTCCAGCTGAGGCGGGAGACCAAGGTCCCTTTCCACGTTCCACAAGAATCCTGGGACTCCTATCAAGTTTCACGAGGAGTCAGGCATCGTCTCCTTTGGAGGCACTGATCTCCGCGTACCTCTGGAGTTTTCAAAGGATGTGAGGCCTCCGGTCGCGATGAGGTGGGGAACTAGGTCTTTCTCTGTGGTCTCCACAGGGGATTCAGACATCCTTTCTTCTTGGGAGATGCAAGACGAGCCTGCATTCAAGTCACTGCAGGGATATCCAGCCTTATTTCGCGTCAGGGCATCGCGGTGTCCATTCCACTTGAGGCCGCAAACTCAGGGTCCCTCTCACATACCTAGAGCTGAGAGAAGCCTCCTCTTGAGGTGCTTGTGGTAAGGTGGTATTCCTCTGGAGTCGAAGCCAGGGACTAACCTCTCATCTCGAGTTGATTTTTGGTCCACGGAGCTTTTTCGTGTTGCTTCAGTGACGTCAGGATCCCTCTAGCCTTGAAACAGTGTTCTTGGGGTTTCTCTGGAGTGCCATGAAGGTAATCAAGGCTCCTTTCATGTGTGATGTGCAACACAGAATTGCTCTGCACGCAGTGCAGGGGAATCGGGCCTCATCTCGCGGCGAGGGGGAAGTCTCATGGTTTTTCTCGAGTTGCGGCGGGAACCTGGGGTATATTCTCGAGTTACGACGGGGATGGCCCTTCCACGCACGTGTTTCTTCAGCGACGTCAGGACTCCTGCCTAGTTGCGAGGGACAACTCTGGATTCTCCTCGAGGCTTGGCAGGGCAATTGGGACGCCTCTCCAGCTGAGGCGGGAGACCAAGTGTCCCTTTCCAAGTGCCACAGGAATCCTGGGACTCCTATCAAGTTTCACGAGGAGTCAGGCATCGTCTCCTTTGGAGGCACTGATCTCCGCGTACCTCTGGAGTTTTCAAAGGATGTGAGGCTATCGGTCGCGATGAGGTGGGGAACTAAGTCTTTCTCTGTGGTCTCCACAGGGGATTCAGACACCCTTTCGTCTTGGGAGATGCAAGACGAGCCTGCATTCAAGTCACTGCAGGGATATCCGGCCTTATTTCGAGTCAGGGCATCGCGGTGTCCATTCCACTTGAGGCCGCAAACTCAGGGTCCCTCTCACATACCTAGAGCTGAGAGAAGCCTCCTCTTGAGGTGCTTGTGGTAAGGTGGTATTCCTCTGGAGACGAATCCAGGGACTAACCTCTCTTTTCGAGTTGATTTTTGGTCCACAGAGTTCTTTCGTGTTGCTACAGTGACCTCAGGATCCCTCTAGCCTTGAAACAGTGTTCTTGGGGTTTCTCTGGAGTGCCATCAAGGAAATCAAGGCTCCTTTCATGTGTGATGTGCAAGACGGAATTGCTCTGCACGCAGGACAGGGGAATCGCGCCTCATCTCGCATCGAGGGGGAAGGCTCATGGTTTTTCTCGAGTTGCGGTGGGAACCTGGGGTATATTCTCGAGTTACGACGGGGATGGCCCTTCCACCCACGTGTTTGTTCAGCCACGTAAGGACTCCTGCCTAGTTGCGAGGGACAACTCGGAATTCTCCTCGAGGCTTGGCAGGGCAATTGGAACACCTCTCCAGCTGAGGCGGGAGACCAAGGGTCCCTTTCCACGTGCCACAAGCATCCTGGGACTCCTATCAAGTTTCACGAGGAGTCAGGCATCGTCTCTTTGGAGGCACTGATCTCCGCGTACCTCTGGAGTTTTCAAAGGATGTGAGGCCTCCGGTCGCGATGAGGTGGGGAACTAGGTGTTTCTCTGTGGTCTCCACAGGGGATTCAGACACCCTTTCTTCTTGGGAGATGCAAGACGAGCCTGCATTCAAGTCACTGCAGGGACATCCGGCTTTATTTCGAGTCAGGGCATCGCGGTGTCCATTCCACTTGAGGCCGCAAACTCAGGGTCCCTCTCACATACCTAGAGCTAAGAGAAGCCTCCTCTTGAGGTGCTTGTGGTAAGGTGGTATTCCTCAGCAGTCGAAGCCAGGGACTAACCTCTCATCTCGTGTTGATTCTTGGTCCACGGAGCTCTTTCGTGTTGCTACAGTGACCTCAGGATCCCTCTAGCCTTGAAACAGTGTTCTTGGGGTTTCTCTGGAGTGCCATGAAGGAAATCAAGGCTCCTTTCATGTGTGATGTGCAACACGGAATTGCTCTGCACGCAGTGCAGGGGAATCGGGCCTCATCTCGCGGCGAGGGGGAAGTCTCATGGTTTTTCTCGAGTTGCGGCGGGAACCTGGGGTATATTCTCGAGTTACGACGGGGATGGCCCTTCCACACACGTGTTTGTTCAGCCATGTCAGGACTCCTGCCTAGTTGCGAGGGACAACTCGGGATTCTCCTCGAGGCTTTGCAGGGGAATTGGGACGCCTCTCCAGCTGAGACGGGAGACCAAGGGTCCCTTTCCACGTGCCACAGGAATCCTGGGTCTCCTATCAAGTTTCACGAGGAGTCAGGCATCGTCTCCTTTGGAGGCACTGATCTCCGCATACCTCTGGAGTTTTCAAAGGATTTGAGGCCTCCTGTCGCGATGAGGTGGGGAACTACGTCTTTCTCTGTGGTCTCCACAGGGGATTCAGACACCCTTTCGTCCTGGGAGATGCAAGACGAGCCTGCATTCCAGTCACTGCAGGGATATCCGGCATTATTTCGAGTCAGGTCATCGCGATGTCCATTCCACTTGAGGCCGCAAACTCAGGGTCCCTCTCACATACCTAGAGCTGAGAGAAGCCTCCTCTTGAGGTGCTTGTGGTAAGGTGGTATTCCTCTGGAGTCGAAGCCAGGGACTAACCTCTCATCTCGAGTTGATTTTGGTCCACGAGCTCTTTCGTGTTGCTACAGTGACCTCAGGATCCCTCTAGCCTTGAAACAGTATTCTTGGGGTTTCTCTGGAGTGCCATCAAGGAAATAAAGGCTCCTTTTATGTGTGATGTGCAACACGGAATTGCTCTGTACGCAATGCAGGGGATTCGGGCCTCATCTCGCGGCGAGGGGGAAGTCTCATGGTTTTTCTCGAGTTGCGGCGGGAACCTGGGGTATATTCTCGAGTTACGACGGGGATGGCCCTTCCACCCACGTGTTTGTTCAGCCACGTCAGGACTCCTGCCTAGTTGCAAGGGACAACTCGGAATTCTCCTCGAGGCTTGGCAGGGCAATTGGGACGCCTCTCCAGCTGAAGCGGGAGACCAAGTGTCCCTTTCCAAGGGACACAGGAATCCTGGGACTCCTATCAAGTTTCACGAGGAGTCAGGCATCGTCTCCTTTGGAGGCACTGATCTCCGCATACGTCTGGAGTTTTCAAAGGATGTGAGGCTATCGGTCGCGATGAGGTGGGGAAGTAAGTCTTTCTCTGTGCTTTCCACAGGGGATTCAGACATCCTTTCGTCCTGGGAGATGCAAGACGAGCCTGCATTGAAGTCACTGCAGGGATATCCGGCCTTATTTCGAGTCAGGGCATCGCGGTGTCCATTCCACTTGAGGCCGCAAACTCAGGGTCCCTCTCACATACCTAGAGCTGAGAGAAGCCTCCTCTTGAGGTGCTTGTGGTAAGGTGGTATTCCTCTGGAGACGAATCCAGGGACTAACCTCTCTTTTCGAGTTGATTTTTGGTCCACAGAGTTCTTTCGTGTTGCTACAGTGACCTCAGGATCCCTCTAGCCTTGAAACAGTGTTCTTGGGGTTTCTCTGGAGTGCCATCAAGGAAATCAAGGCTCCTTTCATGTGTGATGTGCAAGACGGAATTGCTCTGCACGCAAGAAAGGGGAATCGGGCCTCATCTCGCATCGAGGGGGAAGTCTCATGGTTTTTCTCGAGTTGCGGCGGGAACCTGGGGTATATTCTCGAGTTACGACGGGGATGGCCCTTCCACCCACGTGTTTGTTCAGCCACGTCAGGACTCCTGCCTAGTTGCGAGGGACAACTCGGGATTCTCCTCGAGGCTTGGCAGGGCAATTGGAACGCCTCTCCAGCTGAGGCGGGAGACCAAGGGACCCTTTCCATGTGCCACAAGAATCCTGGGACTCCTATCAAGTTTCACGAGGAGTCAGGCATCGTCTCCTTTGGAGGCACTGATCTCCGCGTACCTGGGGAGTTTTCAAAGGATGTGAGGCCTCCGGTCGCGATGAGGTGGGGAACTAGGTGTTTCTCTGTGGTCTCCACAGGGGATTCAGACACCCTTTCTTCTTGGCAGATGCAAGACGAGCCTGCATTCAAGTCACTGCAGGGATATCCGGCCTTATTTCGAGTCAGGGCATCGCGGTGTCCATTCCACTTGAGGCCGCAAACTCAGGATCCCTCTCACATACCTAGAGCTGAGAGAAGCCTCCTCTTGAGGTGCTTGTGGTAAGGTGGTATTCCTCAGGAGTCGAAGCCAGGGACTAACCTCTCATCTCGTGTTGATTCTTGGTCCACGGAGCTCTTTCGTGTTGCTACAGTGACCTCAGGATCCCTCTAGCCTTGAAACAGTGTTCTTGGGGTTTCTCTGGAGTGCCATCAAGGAAATCAAGGCTCCTTTCATGTGTGATGTGCAACACGGAATTGCTCTGCACGCAGTGCAGGGGAATCGGGCCTCATCTCGCGGCGAGGGGGAAGTCTCATGGTTTTTCTCGAGTTGCGGCGGGAACCTGGGGTATATTCTCGAGTTACGACGGGGATGGCCCTTCCACACACGTGTTTGTTCAGCCATGTCAGGACTCCTGCCTAGTTGCGAGGGACAACTCGGGATTCTCCTCGAGGCTTTGCAGGGCAATTGGGACGCCTCTCCAGCTGAGACGGGAGACCAAGTGTCCCTTTCCAAGGGACACAGGAATCCTGGGACTCCTATCAAGTTTCACGAGGAGTCAGGCATCGTCTCCTTTGGAGGCACTGATCTCCGCATACCTCTGGAGTTTTCAAAGGATTTGAGGCCTCCTGTCGCGATGAGGTGGGGAACTACGTCTTTCTCTGTGGTCTCCACAGGGGATTCAGACACCCTTTCGTTTTGGGAGATGCAAGACGAGCCTGCATTCCAGTCACTGCAGGGATATCCGGCCTTATTTCGAGTCAGGTCATCGCGATGTCCATTCCACTTGAGGCCGCAAACTCAGGGTCCCTCTCACATACCTAGAGCTGAGAGAAGCCTCCTCTTGAGGTGCTTGTGGTAAGGTGGTATTCCTCTGGAGTCGAAGCCAGGGACTAACCTCTCATCTCGAGTTGATTTCGGTCCACGGAGCTCTTTCGTGTTGCTACAGTGACCTCAGGATCCCTCTAGCCTTGAAACAGTGTTCTTGGGGTTTCTCTGGAGTGCCATGAAGGAAATCAAGGCTCCTTTCATGTGTGATGTGCAACACAGAATTGCTCTGCACGCAGTGCAGGGGAATCGGGCCTCATCTCGCGGCGAGGGGGAAGTCTCATGGTTTTTCTCGAGTTGCGGCGGGAACCTGGGGTATATTCTCGAGTTACGACGGGGATGGCCCTTCCACCCACGTGTTTTTTCAGCGACGTCAGGACTCCTGCCTAGTTGCGAGGGACAACTCTGGATTCTCCTCGAGGCTTGGCAGGGCAATTGGGACGCCTCTCCAGCTGAAGCGGGAGACCAAGTGTCCCTTTCCAAGTGACACAGGAATCCTGGGACTCCTATCAAGTTTCACGAGGAGTCAGGCATCGTCTCCTTTGGAGGCACTGATCTCCGCGTACCTCTGGAGTTTTCAAAGGATGTGAGGCTATCGGTCGCGATGAGGTGGGGAAGTAAGTCTTTCTCTGTGCTTTCCACAGGGGATTCAGACATCCTTTCGTCCTGGGAGATGCAAGACGAGCCTGCATTGAAGTCACTGCAGGGATATCCGGCCTTATTTCGAGTCAGGGCATCGCGGTGTCCATTCCACTTGAGGCCGCAAACTCAGGGTCCCTCTCACATACCTGGAGCTGAGAGAAGCCTCCTCTTGAGGTGCTTGTGGTAAGGTGGTATTCCTCTGGAGACGAATCCAGGGACTAACCTCTCTTTTCGAGTTGATTTTTGGTCCACAGAGTTCTTTCGTGTTGCTGCAGTGACCTCAGGATCCCTCAAACTTGAAACAGTGTTCTTGGGGTTTCTCTGGAGTGCCATCAAGGAAATCAAGGCTCCTTTCATGTGTGATGTGCAAGACGGAATTGCTCTGCACGCAAGAAAGGGGAATCGGGCCTCATCTCGCATCGAGGGGGAAGTCTCATGGTTTTTCTCGAGTTGCGGCGGGAACCTGGGGTATATTCTCGAGTTACGACGGGGATGGCCCTTCCACCCACGTGTTTGTTCAGCCACGTCAGGACTCCTGCCTAGTTGCGAGGGACAACTAGGGATTCTCCTCGAGGCTTGGCAGGGCAATTGGAACGCCTCTCCAGCTGAGGCGGGAGACCAAGGGACCCTTTCCACGTGCCACAAGAATCCTGGGACTCCTATCAAGTTTCACGAGGAGTCAGGCATCGTCTCCTTTGGAGGCACTGATCTCCGCGTACCTCTGGAGTTTTCAAAGGATTTGAGGCCTCCGGTCGCGATGAGGTTGGGAACTAGGTGTTTCTCTGTGGTCTCCACAGGGGATTCAGACACCCTTTCTTCTTGGCAGATGCAAGACGAGCCTGCATTCAAGTCACTGCAGGGATATCCGGCCTTATTTCGAGTCAGGGCATCGCGGTGTCCATTCCACTTGAGGCCGCAAACTCAGGGTCCCTCTCACATACCTAGAGCTGAGAGAAGCCTCCTCTTGAGGTGCTTGTGGTAAGGTGGTATTCCTCTGGAGACGAATCCAGGGACTAACCTCTCTTTTCGAGTTAATTTGTGGTCCACAGAGTTCTTTCGTGTTGCTACAGTGACCTCAGGATCCCTCTAGCCTTGAAACAGTGTTCTTGATGTTTCTCTGGAGTGCCATCAAGGAAGTCAAGGCTCCTTTCATGTGTGATGTGCAAGACGGAATTGCTCTGCACGCAGTACAGGGGAATCGGGCCTCATCTCGCATCGAGGGGGAAGTCTCATGGTTTTTCTCGATTTGCGGTGGGAACCTGGGGTATATTCTCGAGTTACGACGGGGATGGCCCTTCCACCCACGTGTTTGTTCAGCCATGTCAGGACTCCTGCCTAGTTGCGAGGGACAACTCGGGATTCTCCTCGAGGCTTGGCAGGGCAATTGGAACGCCTCTCCAGCTGAGGCGGGAGACCAAGGGTCCCTTTCCACGTGCCACAAGAATCCTGGGACTCCTATCAAGTTTCCCGAGGAGTTAGGCATCGTCTCCTTTGGAGGCACTGATCTCTGTGTACCTCTGGAGTTTTCAAAGGATGTGAGGCCTCCGGTCGCGATGAGGTGGGGAACTAGGTGTTTCTCTGTGGTCTCCACAGGGGATTCAGACATCCTTTCTTCTTGGGAGCTGCAAGACGAGCCTGCATTCAAGTCACTGCAGGGATATCCGGCCTTATTTCGAGTCAGGGCATCGCGGTGTCCATTCCACTTGAGGCCGCAAACTCAGGGTCCCTCTCACATACCTAGAGCTGAGAGAAGCCTCCTCTTGAGGTGCTTGTGGTAAGGTGGTATTCCTCTGGAGACGAATCCAGGGACTAACCTCTCTTTTCGAGTTGATTTTTGGTCCACAGAGTTCTTTCGTGTTGCTACAGTGACCTCAGGATCCCTCTAGCCTTGAAACAGTGTTCTTGGGGTTTCTCTGGAGTGCCATGAAGGAAATCAAGGCTCCTTTCATGTGTGATGTGCAAGACGGAATTGCTCTGCACGCAGTGCAGGGGAATCGGGCCTCATCTCGCGGCGAGGGGGAAGTCTCATGGTTTTTCTCGAGTTGCGGCGGGAACCTGGGGTATATTCTCGAGTTACGACGGGGATGGCCCTTCCACCCACGTGTTTCTTCAGCGACGTCAGGACTCCTGCCTAGTTGCGAGGGACAACTCGGGATTCTCCTCGAGGCTTTGCAGGGCAATTGGGACGTCTCTCCAGCTGAGACGGGAGACCAAGGGTCCCTTTCCACGTGCCACAGGAATCCTGGGTCTCCTATCAAGTTTCACGAGGAGTCAGGCATCGTCTCCTTTGGAGGCACTGATCTCCGCGTACCTCTGGAGTTTTCAAAGGATGTGAGGCTTCCTGTCGCGATGAGGTGGGGAACTAGGTCTTTCTCTGTGGTCTCCACAGGGGATTCAGACATTCTTTCGTCTTGGCAGATGCAAGACGAGCCTGCATTCCAGTCACTGCAGGGATATCCGGCCTTATTTCGAGTCAGGGCATCGCGGTGTCCATTCCACTTGAGGCCGCAAACTCAGGGTCCCTCTCACATACCTAGAGCTGAGAGAAGCCTCCTCTTGAGGTGCTTGTGGTAAGGTGGCATTCCTCTGGAGTCGAAGCCAGGGACTAACCTCTCATCTCGAGTTGATTTTTGGTCCACGGAGCTCTTTCGTGTTGCTGCAGTGACCTCAGGATCCCTCTAGCCTTGAAACAGTGTTCCTGGGGTTTCTCTGGAGTGCCACGAAGGAAATCAAGGCTCCTTTCATGTGTGATGTGCAACACAGAATTTCTCTGCATGCAGTGCAGGGGAATCGGGCCTCATCTCGCGGCGAGGGGGAAGTCTCATGGTTTTTCTCGAGTTGCGGCGGGAACCTGGGGTATATTCTCGAGTTACGACGGGGATGGCCCTTCCAGCCACGTGTTTCTTCAGCGACGTCAGGACTCCTGCCTAGTTGCGAGGGACAACTCTGGATTCTCCTCGAGGCTTGGCAGGGCAACTGGGACGCCTCTCCACCTGAGGCGGGAGACCAAGTGTCCCTTTCCAAGTGCCACAGGAATCCTGGGACTCCTATCAAGTTTCACGAGGAGTCAGGCATCGTCTCCTTTGGAGGCACTGATCTCCGCGTACCTCTGGAGTTTTCAAAGGATGTGAGGCTATCGGTCGCGATGAGGTGGGGAACTAAGTCTTTCTCTGTGCTTTCCACAGGGGATTCAGACATCCTTTCGTCCTGGGAGATGCAAGACAAGCCTGCATTGAAGTCACTGCAGGGATATCCGGCCTTATTTCGAGTCAGGGCATCGCGGTGTCCATTCCACTTGAGGCCGCAAACTCAGGGTCCCTCTCACATACCTAGAGCTGAGAGAAGCCTCCTCTTGAGGTGCTTGTGGTAAGGTGGTATTCCTCTGGAGACGAATCCAGGGACTAACCTCTCTTTTCGAGTTGATTTTCGGTCCACAGTGTTCTTTCGTGTTGCTACAGTGACCTCAGGATCCCTCTATCCTTGAAACAGTGTTCTTGGGGTTTCTCTGGAGTGCCATCAAGGAAATCAAGGCTCCTTTCATGTGTGATGTGCAAGACGGAATTGCTCTGCACGCAGTACAGTGGAATTGGGCCTCATCTCGCATCGAGGGGGAAGTCTCATGGTTTTTCTCGAGTTGCGGCGGGAACCTGGGGTATATTCTCGAGTTACGACGGGGATGGCCCTTCCACCCACGTGTTTGTTCAGCCACGTCAGGACTCTTGCCTAGGTGCGAGACACAACTCGGGATTCTCCTCGAGGCTTGGCAAGGCAATTGGGACGCCTCTCCAGCTGAGGGGGGAGACCAAGGGTCCCTGTCCACGTGCCGCAGGAATCCTGGGACTCCTATCAAGTTTCACGAGGAGTCAGGCATCGTCTCCTTTGGAGGCACTGATCTCCGCGTACCTCTGGAGTTTTCAAAGGATGTGAGGCCTCCGGTCGCGATGAGTTGGGGAACTAGGTCTTTCTCTGTGGTCTCCACATGGGATTCAGACATCCTTTCATCTTGGGAGATGCAAGACGAGCCTGCATTCAATTCACTGCAGGGATATCCAGCCTTATTTCGCGTCAGGGCGTCGCGGTGTCCATTCCACTTGAGGCCGCAAACTCAGGGTCCCTCTCACATACCTAGAGCTGAGAGAAGCCTCCGCTTGAGGTGCTTGTGGTAAGGTGGTATTCCTCAGGAGTCGAAGCCAGGGACTAACCTCTCATCTCGTGTTGATTCTTGGTCCACGGAGCTCTTTCGTGTTGCTACAGTGACCTCAGGATCCCTCTAGCCTTGAAACAGTGTTCTTGGGGTTTCTCTGGAGTGCCATCAAGGAAATCAAGGCTCCTTTCATATGTGATGTGCAACACGGAATTGCTCTGCACGCAGTGCAGGGGAATCGGGCCTCATCTCGTGGCAAGGGGGAAGTCTCATGGTTTTTCTCGAGTTGCGGCGGGAACCTGGAGTATATTTTCGAGTTACGACGGGGATGGCCCTTCCACACACGTGTTTGTTCAGCCATGTCAGGACTCCTGCCTAGTTGCGAGGGACAACTCGGGATTCTCCTCGAGGCTTTGCAGGGCAATTGGGACGCCTCTCCAGCTGAGACGGGAGACCAAGTGTCCCTTTCCACGTGCCACAGGAATCCTGGGTCTCCTATCAAGTTTCACGAGGAGTCAGGCATCATCTCCTTTGGAGGCACTGATCTCCGCATACCTCTGGAGTTTTCAAAGGATTTGAGGCCTCCTGTCGCGATGAGGTGGGGAACTAAGTCTTTCTCTGTGCTTTCCACAGGGGATTCAGACACCCTTTCGTCTTGGGAGATGCAAGACGAGCCTGCATTCCAGTCACTGCAGGGATATCCGGCCTTATTTCGAGTCAGGGCATCGCGATGTCCATTCCACTTGAGGCCGCAAACTCAGGGTCCCTCTCACATACCTAGAGCTGAGAGAAGCCTCCTCTTGAGGTGCTTGTGGTAAGGTGGTATTCCTCTGGAGTCGAAGCCAGGGACTAACCTCTCATCTCGAGTTGATTTTGGTCCACGGAGCTCTTTCATGTTGCTACAGTGACCTCAGGATCCCTCTAGCCTTGAAACAGTCTTCTTGGGGTTTCTCTGGAGTGCCATGAAGGAAATCAAGTCTCCTTTCATGTGTGATGTGCAACACAGAATTGCTCTGCACGCAGTGCAGGGGAATCGGGCCTCATCTCGCGGCGCGGGGGAAGTCTCATGGTTTTTCTCGAGTTGCGGCGGGAACCTGGGGTATATTCTCGAGTTACGACGGGGATGGCCCTTCCACCCACGTGTTTGTTCAGCCACATCAGGACTCTTGCCTAGTTGCGAGACACAACTCGGGATTCTCCTCGAGGCTTGGCAGGGCAATTGGAACGCCTCTCCAGCTGAGTCGGGAGACCAAGAGTCCCTTTCCATGTTCCACAAGAATCCTGGGACTCCTATCAATTTTCACGAGGAGTCAGGCATCGTCTCCTTTGGAGGCACTGATCTCCGCGTACCTCTGGAGTTTTCAAAGGATGTGAGGCCTCCGGTCGCGATGAGGTGGGGAAGTAAGTCTTTCTCTGTGCTTTCCACAGGGGATTCAGACATCCTTTCGTCCTGGGAGATGCAAGACGAGCCTGCATTGAAGTCACTGCAGGGATATCCGGCCTTATTTCGAGTCAGGGCATCGCGGTGTCCATTCCACTTGAGGCCGCAAACTCAGGGTCCCTCTCACATACCTAGAGCTGAGAGAAGCCTCCTCTTGAGGTGCTTGTGGTAAGGTGGTATTCCTCTGGAGACGAATCCAGGGACTAACCTCTCTTTTCGAGTTGATTTTTGGTCCACAGAGTTCTTTTGTGTTGCTACCGTGACCTCAGGATCCCTCTATCCTTGAAACAGTGTTCTTGGGGTTTCTCTGGAGTGCCATCAAAGAAATCAAGGCTCCTTTCATGTGTGATGTGCAAGACGGAATTGCTCTGCACGCAAGAAAGGGGAATCGGGCCTCATCTCGCATCGAGGGGGAAGTCTCATGGTTTTTCTCGAGTTGCGGCAGGAACCTGGGGTATATTCTCGAGTTACGACGGGGATGGCCCTTCCACCCACGTGTTTGTTCAGCCACGTCAGGACTCCTGCCTAGTTGCGAGGGACAACTCGGGATTCTCCTCGAGGCTTGGCAGGGCAATTGGAACGCCTCTCCAGCTGAGGCGGGAGACCAAGGGTCCCTTTCCACGTGTCACAAGAATCCTGGGACTCCTATCAAGTTTCACGAGGAGTCAGGCATCGTCTCCTTTGGAGGCACTGATCTCCGCGTACCTCTGGAGTTTTCAAAGGATGTGAGGCCTCCGGTCGCGATGAGGTGGGGAACTAGGTGTTTCTCTGTGGTCTCCACAGGGGATTCAGACACCCTTTCTTCTTGGCAGATGCAAGACGAGCCTGCATTCAAGTCACTGCAGGGATATCCGGCCTTATTTCGAGTCAGGGCATCGCGGTGTCCATTCCACTTGAGGCCGCAAACTCAGGATCCCTCTCACATACCTAGAGCAGAGAGAAGCCTCCTCTTGAGGTGCTTGTGGTAAGGTGGTATTCCTCAGGAGTCGAAGCCAGGGACTAACCTCTCATCTCGAGTTGATTTTTGGTCCACGGAGCTCTTTCGTGTTGCTACAGTGACCTCAGGATCCCTCTAGCCTTGAAACAGTGTTCTTGGGGTTTCTCTGGAGTGCCATCAAGGAAATCAAGGCTCCTTTCATGTGTGATGTGCAACACGGAATTGCTCTGCACGCAGTGCAGGGGAATCGGGCCTCATCTCGCGGCGAGGGGGAAGTCTCATGGTTTTTCTCGAGTTGCGGCGGGAACCTAGGGTATATTCTCGAGTTACGACGGGGATGGCCCTTCCACCCACGTGTTTGTTCAGCGACGTCAGGACTTCTGCCTAGTTGCGAGGGACAACTCGGGATTCTCCTCGAGGCTTGGCAGGGCAATTGGGACGCCTCTCCAGCTGAGGTGGGAGACCAAGGGTCCCGTTCCACGTGCCACAGGAATGCTGGGACTCCTATCAAGTTTCACAAGGAGTCAGGCATCGTCTCCTTTGGAGGCACTGATCTCCGCGTACCTCTGGAGTTTTCAAAGGATGTGAGGCCTCCGGTCGCGATGAGGTGTGGAACTAGGTCTTTCTCTGTGGTCTCCACAGGGGATTCAGACATCCTTTCGTCTTGGGAGATGCAAGACGAGCCTGCATTCAAGTCACTGCAGGGATATCCGGCCTTATTTCGAGTCAGGGCATCGCGGTGTCCATTCCACTTGAGGCCGCAAACTCAGGGTCCCTCTCACATACCTAGAGCTGAGAGAAGCCTCCTCTTGAGGTGCTTGTGGTAAGGTGGTATTCCTCTGGAGTCGAAGCCAGGGACTAACCTCTCATCTCGAGTTGATTTTTGGTCCACGGAGCTCTTTCGTGTTGCTACAGTGACCTCAGGATCCCTCTAGCCTTGAAACAGTGTTCTTGGGGTTACTCTGGAGTGCCATCAAGGAAATCAAGGCTCCTTTCATGTGTGATGTGCAACACGGAATTGCTCTGCACGCAGTGCACGGTAATCGGGCCTCATTTCGCGGTGAGGGGGAAGTCTCATGGTTTTTCTCGAGTTGCGGCGGGAACCTGGGGTATATTCTCGAGTTACGACGGGGATGGCCCTTCCACTCACGTGTTTGTTCAGCGACGTCAGGACCCCTGCCTAGTTGCGAGGGACAACTCGGGATTCTCCTCGAGGCTTGGCAGGGCAATTGGGACGCCTCTCCAGCTGAGGCGGGAGACCAAGGGTCCCTTTCCACGTGCCACAGGAATCCTGGGACTCCTATCAAGTTTCACGAGGAGTCAGGCATCGTCTCCTTTGGAGGCACTGATCTCCGCGTACCTCTGGAGTTTTCAAAGGATGTGAGGCCGCCGGTCGCGATGAGGTGGGGAACTAGGTCTTTCTCTGTGGTCTCCACAGGGGATTCAGACATCCTTTCGTCTTGGGAGATGCAAGACGAGCCTGCATTCAAGTCACTGCAGGGATATCCGACCTTATTTCGAGTCAGGGCATCGCGGTGTCCATTCCACTTGAGGCCGCAAACTCAGGGTCCCTCTCACATACCTAGAGCTGAGAGAAGCCTCCTCTTGAGGTGCTTGTGGTAAGGTGGTATTCCTCTGGAGTCGAAGCCAGGGACTAACCTCTCATCTCGAGTTGATTTTTGGTCCATGGAGCTCTTTCGTGTTGCTACAGTGACCTCAGGATCCCTCTAGCCTTGAAACAGTGTTCTTGGGGTTTCTCTGGAGTGCCATCAAGGAAATCAAGGCTCCTTTCATGTGTGATGTGCAACACGGAATTGCTCTGCACGCAGTGCAGGGGAATCGGGTCTCATCTCGCGGCGCGGGGGAAGTCTCATGGTTTTTCTCGAGGTGCGGCGGGAACCTGGGGAATATTCTCGAGTTACGACGGGGATGGCCCTTCCACCCACGTGTTTGTTTAGCGACGTCAGGACTCCTGCCTAGTTTCGAGGGACAACTCTGGATTCTCCTCGAGGCTTGGTAGGGCAATTGGGACGCCTCTCCAGCTGAGGCGGGAGACCAAGGGTCCCTTTCCACGTGCCACAGGAATCCTGGGACTCCTATCAAGTTTCACGAGGAGTCAGGCATCGTCTCCTTTGGAGGCACTGATCTCCGCGTACCTCTGGAGTTTTCAAAGGATGTGAGGCCTCCGGTCGCGATGAGGTGGGGAACTAGGTCTTTTTCTTTGGTCTCCACAGGGGATTCGGACATCCTTTCGTCTTAGGAGATGCAAGACGAGCCTGCATTCAAGTCACTGCAGGGATATCCGGCCTTATTTCGAGTCAGGGCATCGCGGTGTCCATTCTACTTGAGACCGCAAACTCAGCACATAGGTAGAGCTGTGAGAAGCCTCCTCTTGAGGTGCTTGTGGTAAGGTGGTATTCCTTTGGAGTCGAAGCCAGGGACTAACCTCTCATCTCGAGTTGATTGTTGGACCACGGAGCACTTTCGTGTTGCTACAGTGACCTCAGGATCCCTCTAGCCTTGAAACAGTGTTCTTGGGGTTTCTCTGGAGTGCCATCAAGGAAATCAAGGCTCCTTTCATGTGTGATGTGCAACACGGAATTGCTCTGCACGCAGTGCAGGGGAATCGGGCCTCATCTCGCGGCGAGGGGGAAGTCTCATGGTTTTTCTCGAGTTGCGGCGGGAACCTGGGGTATATTCTCGAGTTACGACGAGGATGGCCCTTCCACCCACGCGTTTGTTCAGCGACGGCAGGACTCCTGCCTAGTTGCGAGGGACAACTCGGGATTCTCCTCGAGGCTTGGCAGGGCAATTGGGACGCCTCTCCAGCTGAGGCGGGAGACCAAGGGTCCCTTTCCACGTGCCACAGGAATCCTGGGACTCCTATCAAGTTTCACGAGGAGTCAGGCATCGTCTCCTTTGGAGGCACTGATCTCCGCGTACCTCTGGAGTTTTCAAAGGATGTGAGGCCTCCGGTCGCGATGAGGTGGGGAACTAGGTCTTTTTCTGTGGTCTCCACAGGGGATTCAGACATCCTTTCATCTTGGGAGATGCAAGACGAGCCTGCATTCAAGTCACTGCAGGGATATCCGGCCTTATTTCGAGTCAGGGCATCGCGGTGTCCATTCCACTTGAGACCGCAAACTCAGCACATAGGTAAAGCTGAGAGAAGCCTCCTCTTGAGGTGCTTGTGGTAAGGTGGTATTCCTCTGGAGTCGAAGCCAGGGACTAACCTCTCATCTCGAGTTGATTGTTGGTCCACGGAGCTCTTTCGTGTTGCTACAGTGACCTCAGGATCCCTCTAGCCTTGAAACAGTGTTCTTGGGGTTTCTCTGGAGTGCCATCAAGGAAATCAAGGCTCCTTTCATGTGTGATGTGCAACACAGAATTGCTCTGCACGCAGTGCAGGGGAATCGGGCCTCATCTCGTGGCGAGGGGGAAGTTTCATGGTTTTTCTCGAGTTGCGGCGGGAACCTGGGGTATATTCTCGAGTTACGACATGATGGCCCTTTCACCCACGTGTTTGTTCAGCGACGGCAGGACTCCTGCCTAGTTGCGAGGGACAACTCGGGATTCTCCTCGAGGCTTCGCAGGGCAATTGGGACGCCTCTCCAGCTGAGGCGGGAGACCAAGGGTCACTTTCCACATGCCACAGTAATCCTGGGACTCCTATCAAGTTTCACGAGGAGTCAGGCATCGTCTCCTTTGGAGGCACTGATCTCCGCGTACCTCTGGAGTTTTCAAAGGATGTGAAGCCTCCGGTCGCGATGAGGTGGGGAACTAGGTCTTTCTCTGTGGTCTCCACAGGGGATTCAGACATCCTTTCGTCTTGGGAGATGCAAGACGAGCCTGCATTCAAGTCACTGCAGGGATATCCGGCCTTATTTCGAGCCAGGGCATCGCGGTGTCCATTCCACTTGAGGCCGCAAACTCAGGATCCCTCTCACATACCTAGAGCTGAGAGAAGTCTCCTCTTGAGGTGCTTGTGGTAAGGTGGTATTCCTCTGGAGTCGAAGCCAGGGACTAACCTCTCATCTCGAGTTGATTTTTGGTCCACGGCGCTCTTTCGTGTTGCTACAGTGACCTCAGGATCCCTCTAGCCTTGAAACAGTGTTCTTGGGGTTTCTCTGGAGTGCCACCAAGGAAATCAAGGCTCCTTTCATGTGTGATGTGCAACACGGAATTGCTCTGCACGCAGTGCAGGGAAATCGGGCCTCATCTCAAGGCGAGGGGGAAGTCTCATGGTTTTTCTCAAGTTGCAGGGGGAACCTGGGGTATATTCTCGAATTAAGACGGGGATGGCCCTTCCACCCACGTGTTTGTTCAGCGACGTCAGGACTCCTTCCTAGTTGCGAGGGACAACTCGGGATTCTCCTCGAGGCTTGGCAGGGCAATTGGGACGCCTCTCCAGCTGAGGCGGGAGACCAAGGGTCCCTTTCCACGTGCCACAGGAATCCTGGGACTCCTATCAAGTTTCACGAGGAGTCAGGCATCGTCTCCTTTGGAGGCACTGATCTCCGCGTACCTCTGGAGTTTTCAAAGGATGTGAGGCCTCCGGTCGCGATGAGGTGTGGAACTAGGTCTTTCTCTGTGGTCTCCACAGGGGATTCAGACATCCTTTCGTCTTGGGAGATGCAAGACGAGCCTGCATTCAAGTCACTGCAGGGATATCCGACCTTATTTCGAGTCAGGGCATCGCGGTGTCCATTCCACTTGAGGCCGCAAACTCAGGGTCCCTCTCACATACCTAGAGCTGAGAGAAGCCTCCTCTTGAGGTGCTTGTGGTAAGGTGGTATTCCTCTGGAGTCGAAGCCAGGGACTAACCTCTCATCTCGAGTTGATTTTTGGTCCATGGAGCTCTTTCGTGTTGCTACAGTGACCTCAGGATCCCTCTAGCCTTGAAACAGTGTTCTTGGGGTTTCTCTGGAGTGCCATCAAGGAAATCAAGGCTCCTTTCATGTGTGATGTGCAACACGGAATTGCTCTGCACGCAGTGCAGGGGAATCGGGCCTCATCTCGCGGCGAGGGGGAAGTCTCATGGTTTTTCTCGAGGTGCGGCGGGAACCTGGGGAATATTCTCGAGTTACGACGGGGATGGCCCTTCCACCCACGTGTTTGTTTAGCGACGTCAGGACTCCTGCCTAGTTTCGAGGGACAACTCTGGATTCTCCTCGAGGCTTGGTAGGGCAATTGGGACGCCTCTCCAGCTGAGGCGGGAGACCAAGGGTCCCTTTCCACGTGCCACAGGAATCCTGGGACTCCTATCAAGATTCACGAGGAGTCAGGCATCGTCTCCTTTGGAGGCACTGATCTCCGCGTACCTCTGGAGTTTTCAAAGGATGTGAGGCCTCCGGTCGCGATGAGGTGGGGAACTAGGTCTTTTTCTTTGGTCTCCACAGGGGATTCGGACATCCTTTCGTCTTAGGAGATGCAAGACGAGCCTGCATTCAAGTCACTGCAGGGATATCCGGCCTTATTTCGAGTCAGGGCATCGCGGTGTCCATTCCACTTGAGACCGCAAACTCAGCACATAGGTAGAGCTGAGAGAAGCCTCCTCTTGAGGTGCTTGTGGTAAGGTGGTATTCCTTTGGAGTCGAAGCCAGGGACTAACCTCTCATCTCGAGTTGATTGTTGGACCACGGAGCACTTTCGTGTTGCTACAGTGACCTCAGGATCCCTCTAGCCTTGAAACAGTGTTCTTGGGGTTTCTCTGGAGTGCCATCAAGGAAATCAAGGCTCCTTTCATGTGTGATGTGCAACACGGAATTGCTCTGCACGCAGTGCAGGGGAATCGGGCCTCATCTCGCGGCGAGGGGGAAGTCTCATGGTTTTTCTCGAGTTGCGGCGGGAACCTGGGGTATATTCTCGAGTTACGACGAGGATGGCCCTTCCACCCACGCGTTTGTTCAGCGACGGCAGGACTCCTGCCTAGTTGCGAGGGACAACTCGGGATTCTCCTCGAGGCTTGGCAGGGCAATTGGGACGCCTCTCCAGCTGAGGCGGGAGACCAAGGGTCCCTTTCCACGTGCCACAGGAATCCTGGGACTCCTATCAATTTTCACGAGGAGTCAGGCATCGTCTCCTTTGGAGGCACTGATCTCCGCGTACCTCTGGAGTTTTCAAAGGACGTGAGGCCTCCGGTCGCGATGAGGTGGGGAACTAGGTCTTTTCTGTGGTCTCCACAGGGGATTCAGACATCCTTTCATCTTGGGAGATGCAAGACGAGCCTGCATTCAAGTCACTGCAGGGATATCCGGCCTTATTTCGAGTCAGGGCATCGCGGTGTCCATTCCACTTGAGACCGCAAACTCAGCACATAGGTAAAGCTGAGAGAAGCCTCCTCTTGAGGTGCTTGTGGTAAGGTGGTATTCCTCTGGAGTCGAAGCCAGGGACTAACCTCTCATCTCGAGTTGATTGTTGGTCCACGGAGCTCTTTCGTGTTGCTACAGTGACCTCAGGATCCCTCTAGCCTTGAAACAGTGTTCTTGGGGTTTCTCTGGAGTGCCATCAAGGAAATCAAGGCTCCTTTCATGTGTGATGTGCAACACAGAATTGCTCTGCACGCAGTGCAGGGGAATCGTGCCTCATCTCGTGGCGAGGGGGAAGTTTCATGGTTTTTCTCGAGTTGCGGCGGGAACCTGGGGTATATTCTCGAGTTACGACATGATGGCCCTTTCACCCACGTGTTTGTTCAGCGACGGCAGGACTCCTGCCTAGTTGCGAGGGACAACTCGGGATTCTCCTCGAGGCTTCGCAGGGCAATTGGGACGCCTCTCCAGCTGAGGCGGGAGACCAAGGGTCACTTTCCACATGCCACAGTAATCCTGGGACTCCTATCAAGTTTCACGAGGAGTCAGGCATCGTCTCCTTTGGAGGCACTGATCTCCGCGTACCTCTGGAGTTTTCAAAGGATGTGAAGCCTCCGGTCGCGATGAGGTGGGGAACTAGGTCTTTCTCTGTGGTCTCCACAGGGGATTCAGACATCCTTTCGTCTTGGGAGATGCAAGACGAGCCTGCATTCAAGTCACTGCAGGGATATCCGGCCTTATTTCGAGCCAGGGCATCGCGGTGTCCATTCCACTTGAGGCCGCAAACTCAGGATCCCTCTCACATACCTAGAGCTGAGAGAAGTCTCCTCTTGAGGTGCTTGTCGTAAGGTGGTATTCCTCTGGAGTCGAAGCCAGGGACTAACCTCTCATCTCGAGTTGATTTTTGGTCCACGGCGCTCTTTCGTGTTGCTACAGTGACCTCAGGATCCCTCTAGCCTTGAAACAGTGTTCTTGGGGTTTCTCTGGAGTGCCACCAAGGAAATCAAGGCTCCTTTCATGTGTGATGTGCAACACGGAATTGCTCTGCACGCAGTGCAGGGAAATCGGGCCTCATCTCAAGGCGAGGGGGAAGTCTCATGGTTTTTCTCAAGTTGCAGGGGGAACCTGGGGTATATTCTCGAATTAAGACGGGGATGGCCCTTCCACCCACGTGTTTGTTCAGCGACGTCAGGACTCCTTCCTAGTTGCGAGGGACAACTCGGGATTCTCCTCGAGGCTTGGCAGGGCAATTGGGACGCCTCTCCAGCTGAGGCGGGAGACCAAGATCCCTTTCCACGTGCACAGGAATCCTGGGACTCCTATCAAGTTTCACGAGGAGTCAGGCATCGTCTCCTTTGGAGGCACTGATCTCCGCGTACCTCTGGAGTTTTCAAAGGACGTGAGGCCTCCGGTCGCGATGAGGTGGGGAACTAGGTCTTTTTCTGTGGTCTCCACAGGGGATTCAGACATCCTTTCATCTTGGGAGATGCAAGACGAGCCTGCATTCAAGTCACTGCAGGGATATCCGGCCTTATTTCGAGTCAGGGCATCGCGGTGTCCATTCCACTTGAGACCGCAAACTCAGCACATAGGTAGAGCTGAGAGAAGCTTCCTCTTGAGGTGCTTGTGGTAAGGTGGTATTTCTCTGGATTCGAAGCCAGGGACAAACCTCTCATCTCGAGTTGATTTTTGGTCCACAGAGCTCTTTCGGGTTGCTACAGTGACCTCAGGATCCCTCTAGCCTTGAAACAGTGTTCTTGGGTTTTCTCTGGAGTGCCATCAAGGAAATCAAGGCTCCTTTCATGTGTGATGTGCAACACGGAATTGCTCTGCACACAGTGCAGGGGAATCGGGCCTCATATCGCGGCAAGAGGGAAGTCTCATGGTTTTTCTGGAGTTGCGGCGGGAAATGGGGTATATTCTCGAGTTACGACGGGGATGGCGCTTCCAACCACGTCTTTGTTCAGCGACGGCAGGACTCCTGCCTAGTTGCGAGGGACAACTCGGGATTCTCCTCGAGGCTTGGCAGGGCAATTGGGACGCCTCTCCAGCTGAGGTGGGAGACCAAGGGTCCCTTTCCACGTGCCACCGGAATCCTGGGACTCCTATCAAGTTTCACGAGGAGTCAGGCATCGTCTCCTTTGGAGGCACTGATCTCCGCGTACCTTTGGAGTTTTCAAAGGATGTGAGGCCTCCGGTCGCGATGAGGTGGGGAACTAGGTCTTTCTCCGTGGTCTCCACAGGGGATTCAGACATCCTTTCGTCTTGGGAGATGCAAGACGAGCCTGCATTCATGTCACTGCAGGGATATCCGGCCTTATTTCGCATCAGGGCATCGCAGTGTCCATTCCACTTGAGGTCGCACACTCAGGGTCCCTCTCACATACCTAGAGCTGAGAGAAGCCTCCTCTTGAGGTGCTTGTGGTAAGGTGGTATTCCTCTTGGGTCGAAGCCAGGGACTAACCTCTCATCTCGAGTTGATTCTTGGTCCACGGAGCTCTTTCGTGTTGCTACAGTGACCTCTGGATCCCTCTAGACTTGAAACAGTGTTCTTAGGGTTTTTCTGGAGTGCCATCAAGGAAATCAAGGCTCCTTTCATGTGTGTTGTGCAACACGGAATTGCTCTGCACGCAGTGCAGGGGAATCTTGCTTCATCTCGCGGCGAGGGGGAAGTCTCATGGTTTTTCTCAAGTTGCGGCGGGAACCTGGGTTATATTCTCGAGTTAAGACAGGGATGGCCCT
The DNA here is from genome assembly GCF_910594005.1 of Cervus elaphus. Classification (NCBI taxonomy): domain Eukaryota; kingdom Metazoa; phylum Chordata; class Mammalia; order Artiodactyla; family Cervidae; genus Cervus; species Cervus elaphus. The sequence goes on from NC_057846.1 coordinate 1,898,875, forward strand.
TCCACCCACGTGTGTGTTCAGCCATGTCAGGACTCCTGCCTAGTTGCGAGGGACAACTCGGGATTCTCCTCGAGGCTTGGCAGGGCAATTGGGACGCCTCTCCAGCTGAGGCGGGAGACCAAGGGTCCCTTTCCACGTGCCACAGGAATCCTGGGACTCCTATCAAGTTTCACGAGGAGTCAGGCATCGTCTCCTTTGGAGGCACTGATCTCCGCGTACCTCTGCAGTTTTCAAAGGATGTGAGGCCTCCGGTCGCGATGAGGTGGGGAACTAGGTCTTTCTCTGTGGTCTCCACAGGGGATTCAGACATCCTTTCGTCTTGGGAGATGCAAGACGAGCCTGCATTCAAGTCACTGCAGGGATATCCGGCCTTATTTCGAGTCAGGGCATCGCAGTGTCCATTCCACTTGAGGCCGCAAACTCAGGGTCCCTCTCACATACCTAGAGCTGAGAGAAGCCTCCTCTTGAGGTGGTTGTGGTAAGGTGGTATTCCTCTGGAGTCGAAGCCAGGGACTAACCTCTCATCTCGAGTTGATTCTTGGTCCACGGAGCTCTTTCGTGTTGCTACAGTGACCTCAGGATCCCTCTAGACTTGAAACAGTGTTCTTGGGGTTTCTCTGGAGTGCCATCAAGGAAATCAAGGCTCCTTTCAAGTGTGATGTGCAACACGGAATTGCTCTGCACGCAGTGCAGGGGAATCGGGCCTCATCTCGCGGCGAGGGGGAAGTCTCATGGTTTTTCTCAAGTTGCGGCGGGAACCTGGCGTATATTCTCGAGTTAAGACGGGGATGGCCCCTCCACCCACGTGTTTGTTCAGCGACGTCAGGACTCCTGCCTAGTTGCGAGGGACAACTCGGGATTCTCCTCGAGGCTTGGCAGGGCTTTTGGGATGCCTCTCCAGGTGAGGCGGAGGACCAAGGGTCCCTTTCCACGTGCCACAGGAATCCTGGGACTCCTATCAAGTTTCACGAGGAGTCAGGCATCGTCTCCTTTGGAGGCACTGATCTCCGCGTACCTCTGGAGTTTTCAAAGGATGTGAGGCCTCCGGTCGCGATGAGGTCGGGAACTAGGTGTTTCTCTGTGGTCTCCACAGGGGATTCAGACATCCTTTCGTCTTGGGAGATGCAAGACGAGCCTGCATTCAAGTCACTGCAGGGATATCCGGCCTTATTTCGCGTCAGGGCATCGCAGTGTCCATTCCACTTGAGGCCGCAAACTCAGGGTCCCTCTCACATACCTAGAGCTGCGAGAAGCCTCCTCTTGAGGTGGTTGTGGTAAGGTGGTATTCCTCTGGAGTCGAAGCCAGGGACTAACCTCTCATCTCGAGTTGATTCTTGGTCCACGGAGCTCTTTCGTGTTGCTACAGTGACCTCAGGATCCCTCTAGCCTTGAAACAGTGTTCTTGGGGTTTCTCTGGAGTGCCATCAAGGAAATCAAGGCTCCTTTCATGTGTGATGTGCAACACGGAATTGCTCTGCACGCAATGCAGGGGAATCGGGCCTCATCTCGCGGCGAGGGGGAAGTCTCATGGTTTTTCTCGAGTTGCGGCGGGAACCTGGGGTATATTCTCGAGTTACGACGGGGATGGCCCTTCCACCCACGTGTTTGTTCAGTGAAGGCAGGACTCCTGCCTAGTTGCGAGGGACAACTCGGGATTCTCCTCAAGGCTTGGCAGGGCAATTGGGACGCCTCTCCAGCTGAGGCGGGAGACCAAGGGTCCCATTCCACGTGCCACAGGAATCCTGGGACTCCTATCAAGTTTCACGAGGAGTCAGGCATCGTCTCCTTTGGAGGCACTGATCTCCGCGTACCTCTGGAGTTTTCAAAGGATGTGAGGCCTCCGGTCGTGATGAGGTGGGGAAATAGGTCTTTCTCTGTGGTCTACACAGGTGATTCAGACATCCTTTCGTCTTGGGAGATGCAAGACGAGCCTGCATTCAAGTCACTGCAGGGATATCCGGCGTTATTTCGAGTCAGGGCATCGCGGTGTCCATTCCATTTGAGGCCGCAAACTCAGGGTCCCTCTCACATACCTAGAGCTGAGAGAAGCCTCCTCTTGAGGTGCTTGTGGTAAGGTGGTATTCCTTTGGAGTCGAAGCCAGTGACTAACCTCTCATCTCGAGTTGATTTTTGGTCCACGGAGCTCTTTCGTGTTGCTACAGTGACCTCAGGATCCCTCTAGCCTTGAAACAGTGTTCTTGGGGTTTCTCTGGAGTGCCATCAAGGAAATCAAGGCTCCTTTCATGTTTGCTGTGCAACACGAAATTGCTCTGCACGCAGTACAGGGGAATCGGGACTCATCTCGCGGCGAGGGGGAAATCTCATGGTTTTTCTCGAGTTGCGGCGGGAACCTGGGGTATATTCTCGAGTTACGAAGGGGATGGCCCTTCCACCCACTTGTTTGTTCAGCAACGTCAGGACTCCTGCCTAGTTGCGAGGGACAACTCGGGATTCTCCTCGAGGCTTGGCAGGGCAATTGGGACGCCTCTCCAGCTGATGTGGGAAACCAAGGGTCCCTTTCCACGTGCCACAGGAATCCTGGGACTCCTATCAAGTTTCACGAGGAGTCAGGCATCGTCTTCTCTGGAGGCACTGATCTCCGCGTACCTCTGGAGTTTTCAAAGGATGTGAGGCTATCGGTCGCGATGAGGTGGGGAACTAAGTCTTTCTCTGTGCTTTCCTCAGGGGATTCAAACATCCTTTTGTCCTGGGAGATGCATGACGAGCCTGCATTGAAGTCACTGCAGGGATATCCGGCCTTATTTCGAGTCAGGGCATCGCGGTGTCCATTCCACTTGAGGCCGCAAACTCAGGGTCCCTCTCACATACCTAGAGCTGAGAGAAGCCTCCTCTTGAGGTGCTTGTGGTAAGGTGGTATTCCTCTGGAGACGAATCCAGGGACTAACCTCTCTTTTCGAGTTAATTTGTGGTCCACAGAGTTCTTTCGTGTTGCTACAGTGACCTCAGGATCCCTCTAGCCTTGAAACAGTGTTCTTGATGTTTCTCTGGAGTGCCATCAAGGAAGTCAAGGCTCCTTTCATGTGTGATGTGCAAGACGGAATTGCTCTGCACGCAGTACAGGGGAATCGGGCCTCATCTCGCATCGAGGGGGAAGTCTCATGGTTTTTCTCGAGTTGCGGCGGGAACCTGGGGTATATTCTCGAGTTACGACGGGGATGGCCCTTCCACCCACGTGTTTGTTCAGCCATGTCAGGACTCCTGCCTAGTTGCGAGGGACAACTCGGGATTCTCCTCGAGGCTTGGCAGGGTAATTGGAACGCCTCTCCAGCTGAGGCGGGAGACCAAGGGTCCCTTTCCACGTGCCACAAGAATCCTGGGACTCCTATCAAGTTTCCCGAGGAGTTAGGCATCGTCTCCTTTGGAGGCACTGATCTCTGCGTACCTCTGGAGTTTTCAAAGGATGTGAGGCCTCCGGTCGCGATGAGGTGGGGAACTAGGTGTTTCTCTGTGGTCTCCACAGGGGATTCAGACATCCTTTCTTCTTGGGAGCTGCAAGACGAGCCTGCATTCAAGTCACTGCAGGGATATCCGGCCTTATTTCGAGTCAGGGCATCGCGGTGTCCATTCCACTTGAGGCCGCAAACTCAGGGTCCCTCTCACATACCTAGAGCTGAGAGAAGCCTCCTCTTGAGGTGCTTGTGGTAAGGTGGTATTCCTCTGGAGTCGAAGCCAGGGACTAACCTCTCATCTCGAGTTGATTTTTGACCCACGGAGCTCTTTCATGTTGCTACAGTGACCTCAGGATCCCTCTAGCCTTGAAACAGTGTTCTTGGGGTTTCTCTGGAGTGCCATCAAGGAAGTCAAGGCTCCTTTCATGTGTGATGTGCAAGACGGAATTGCTCTGCACGGAGTGCAGGGGAATCGGGCCTCATCTCGCGGCGAGGGGGAAGTCTCACGGTTTTTCTCGAGTTGCGGCGGGAACCTGGGGTATATTCTCGAGTTACGACGGGGATGGCCCTTCCAGCCACGTGTTTCTTCAGCGACGTCAGGACTCCTGCCTAGTTGCGAGGGACAACTCTGGATTCTCCTGGAGGCTTGGCAGGGCAACTGGGACGCCTCTCCAGCTGAGGCGGGAGACCAAGTGTCCCTTTCCAAGTGCCACAGGAATCCTGGGACTCCTATCAAGTTTCACGAGGAGTCAGGCATCGTCTCCTTTGGAGGCACTGATCTCCGCGTACCTCTGGAGTTTTCAAAGGATGTGAGGCTATCGGTCGCGATGAGGTGGGGAACTAAGTCTTTCTCTGTGCTTTCCACAGGGGATTCAGACATCCTTTCGTCCTGGGAGATGCAAGACAAGCCTGCATTGAAGTCACTGCAGGGATATCCGGCCTTATTTCGAGTCAGGGCATCGCGGTGTCCATTCCACTTGAGGCCGCAAACTCAGGGTCCCTCTCACATACCTAGAGCTGAGAGAAGCCTCCTCTTGAGGTGCTTGTGGTAAGGTGGTATTCCTCTGGAGACGAATCCCGGGACTAACCTCTCTTTTCGAGTTGATTTTCGGTCCACAGTGTTCTTTCGTATTGCTACAGTGACCTCAGGATCCCTCTATCCTTGAAACAGTGTTCTTGGGGTTTCTCTGGAGTGCCATCAAGGAAATCAAGGCTCCTTTCATGTGTGATGTGCAAGACGGAATTGCTCTGCACGCAGTACAGGGGAATCGGGCCTCATCTCGCATCGAGGGGGAAGTCTCATGGTTTTTCTCGAGTTGCGGCGGGAACCTGGGGTATATTCTCGAGTTACGACGGGGATGGCCCTTCCACCCACGTGTTTGTTCAGCCACGTCAGGACTCTTGCCTAGGTGCGAGACACAACTCGGGATTGTCCTCGAGGCTTGGCAAGGCAATTGGGACGCCTCTCCAGCTGAGGCGGGAGACCAAGGGTCCCTTTCCACGTGCCGCAGGAATCCTGGGACTCCTATCAAGTTTCACGAGGAGTCAGGCATCGTCTCCTTTGGAGGCACTGATCTCCGCGTACCTCTGGAGTTTTCAAAGGATGTGAGGCCTCCGGTCGCGATGAGTTGGGGAACTAGGTCTTTCTCTGTGGTCTCCACAGGGGATTCAGACATCCTTTCATCTTGGGAGATGCAAGACGAGCCTGCATTCAATTCACTGGAGGGATATCCAGCCTTATTTCGCGTCAGGGCATCGCGGTGTCCATTCCACTTGAGGCCGCAAACTCAGGGTCCCTCTCACATACCTAGAGCTGAGAGAAGCCTCCGCTTGAGGTGCTTGTGGTAAGGTGGTATTCCTCAGGAGTCGAAGCCAGGGACTAACCTCTCCTCTCGTGTTGATTCTTGGTCCACGGAGCTCTTTCGTGTTGCTACAGTGACCTCAGGATCCCTCTAGCCTTGAAACAGTGTTCTTGCGGTTTCTCTGGAGTGCCATCAAGGAAATCAAGGCTCCTTTCATATGTGATGTGCAACACGGAATTGCTCTGCACGCAGTGCAGGGGAATCGTGCCTCATCTCGTGGCAAGGGGGAAGTCTCATGGTTTTTCTCGAGTTGCGGCGGGAACCTGGAGTATATTCTCGAGTTACGACGGGGATGGCCCTTCCACACACGTGTTTGTTCAGCCATGTCAGGACTCCTGCCTAGTTGCGAGGGACAACTCGGGATTCTCCTCGAGGCTTTGCAGGGCAATTGGGACGCCTCTCCAGCTGAGACGGGAGACCAAGTGTCCCTTTCCACGTGCCACAGGAATCCTGGGTCTCCTATCAAGTTTCACGAGGAGTCAGGCATCATCTCCTTTGGAGGCACTGATCTCCGCATACCTCTGGTGTTTTCAAAGGATTTGAGGCCTCCTGTCGCGATGAGGTGGGGAACTAAGTCTTTCTCTGTGCTTTCCACAGGGGATTCAGACACCCTTTCGTCTTGGGAGATGCAAGACGAGCCTGCATTCCAGTCACTGCAGGGATATCCGGCCTTATTTCGAGTCAGGGCATCGCGATGTCCATTCCACTTGAATCCGCAAACTCAGGGTCCCTCTCACATACCTAGAGCTGAGAGAAGCCTCCTCTTGAGGTGCTTGTGGTAAGGTGGTATTCCTCTGGAGTCGAAGCCAGGGACTAACCTCTCATCTCGAGTTGATTTTGGTCCACGGAGCTCTTTCATGTTGCTACAGTGACCTCAGGATCCCTCTAGCCTTGAAACAGTGTTCTTGGGGTTTCTCTGGAGTGCCATGAAGGAAATCAAGTCTCCTTTCATGTGTGATGTGCAACACGGAATTGCTCTGCACGCAGTGCAGGGGAATCGGGCCTCATCTCGCGGCGAGGGGGAAGTCTCATGGTTTTTCTCGAGTTGCGGCAGGAACCTGGGGTATATTCTCGAGTTACGACGGGGATGGCCCTTCCACACACGTGTTTGTTCAGCCACGTCAGGACTCTTGCCTAGTTGCGAGACACAACTCGGGATTCTCCTCGAGGCTTGGCAGGCCAATTGGGATGCCTCTCCAGCTGAGGCGGGAGACCAAGGGTCCCTTTCCATGTTCCACAAGAATCCTGGGACTCCTATCAATTTTCACGAGGAGTCAGGCATCGTCTCCTTTGGAGGCACTGATCTCCGCGTACCTCTGGAGTTTTCAAAGGATGTGAGGCCTCCGGTCGCGATGAGGTGGGGAAGTAAGTCTTTCTCTGTGCTTTCCACAGGGGATTCAGACATCCTTTCGTCCTGGGAGATGCAAGACGAGCCTGCATTGAAGTCACTGCAGGGATATCCGGCCTTATTTCGAGTCAGGGCATCGCGGTGTCCATTCCACTTGAGGCCGCAAACTCAGGGTCCCTCTCACATACCTAGAGCTGAGAGAAGCCTCCTCTTGAGGTGCTTGTGGTAAGGTGGTATTCCTCTGGAGACGAATCCAGGGACTAACCTCTCTTTTCGAGTTGATTTTTGGTCCGCAGAGTTCTTTCGTGTTGCTACAGTGACCTCAGGATCCCTCTATCCTTGAAACAGTGTTCTTGGGGTTTCTCTGGAGTGCCATCAAAGAAATCAAGGTTCCTTTCATGTGTGATGTGCAAGACGGAATTGCTGTGCACGCAAGAAAGGGGAATCGTGCCTCATCTCGCATCGAGGGGGAAGTCTCATGGTTTTTCTCGAGTTGCGGCGGGAACCTGGGGTATATTCTCGAGTTACGACGGGGATGGCCCTTCCACCCACGTGTTTGTTCAGCCACGTCAGGACTCCTGCCTAGTTGCGAGGGACAACTCGGGATTCTCCTCGAGGCTTGGCAGGGCAATTGGAACGCCTCTCCAGCTGAGGCGGGAGACCAAGGGACCCTTTCCACGTGCCACAAGAATCCTGGGACTCCTATCAAGTTTCACGAGGAGTCAGGCATCGTCTCCTTTGGAGGCACTGATCTCCGCGTACCTCTGGAGTTTTCAAAGGATGTGAGGCCTCCGGTCGCGATGAGGTGGGGAACTAGGTCTTTCTCTGTGGTCTCCACAGGGGATTCAGACATCCTTTCATCTTGGGAGATGCAAGACGAGCCTGCATTCAAGTCACTGCAGGGATATCCAGCCTTATTTCGCGTCAGGGCATCGCGGTGTCCATTCCACTTGAGGCCGCAAACTCAGGGTCCCTCTCACATACCTAGAGCTGAGAGAAGCCTCCTCTTGAGGTGCTTGTGGTAAGGTGGTATTCCTCTGGAGTCGAAGCCAGGGACTAACCTCTCATCTCGAGTTGATTTTTGGCCCACGGAGCTCTTTCGTGTTGCTACAGTGACCTCAGGATCCCTCTAGCCTTGAAACAGTGTACTTGGGGTTTCTCTGGAGTGCCATCAAGGAAATCAAGGCTCCTTTCATGTGTGATGTGCAACACAGAATTGCTCTGCACGCAGTGCAGGGAAATCGGGCCTCATCTCGCGGCGAGGGGGAAGTCTCATGGTTTTTCTCGAGTTGCGGCGGGAACCTGGGGTATATTTTCGAGATACGACGGGGATGGCCCTTCCACACACGTGTTTGTTCAGCCACGTCAGGACTCCTGCCTAGTTGCGAGGGACAACTCGGGATTCTCCTCGAGGCTTTGCAGGGCAATTGGGACGCCTCTCCAGCTGAGACGGGAGACCAAGGGTCCCTTTCCACGTGCCACAAGAATCCTGGGTCTCCTATGAAGTTTCACGAGGAGTCAGGCATCGTCTCCTTTGGAGGCACTGATCTCCGCATACCTCTGGAGGTTTCAAAGGATTTGAGGCCTCCTGTCGCGATGAGGTGGGGAACTAGGTCTTTCTCTGTGGTCTCCATAGGGGATTCAGACACCCTTTCGTCTTGGGAGATGCAAGACGAGCCTGCATTCCAGTCACTGCAGGGATATCCGGCCTTATTTCGAGTCAGGGCATCGCGGTGTCCATTCCACTTGAGGCCGCAAACTCAGGGTCCCTCTCACATACCTAGAGCTGAGAGAAGCCTCCTCTTGAGGTGCTTGTGGTAAGGTGGTATTCCTCTGGAGTCGAAGCCAGGGACTAACCTCTCATCTCGAGTTGATTTTTGGTCCACAGTGCTCTTTCGTGTTGCTACAGTGACCTCAGGATCCCTCTAGCCTTGAAACAGTGTTCTTGGGGTTTCTCTGGAGTGCCATGAAGGAAATCAAGGCTCCTTTCATGTGTGATGTGCAAGACGGAATTGCTCTGCACGCAGTGCAGGGGAATCGGGCCTCATCTCGCGGCGAGGGGGAAGTCTCATGGTTTTTCTCGAGTTGCGGCGGGAACCTGGGGTATATTCTCGAGTTACGACGGGGATGGCCCTTCCACACACGTGTGTGTTCAGCCATGTCAGGACTCCTGCCATTTGCGAGGGACAACTCGGTATTCTCCTCGAGGCTTTGCAGGGCAATTGGGACGCCTCTCCAGCTGAGACGGGAGACCAAGGGTCCCTTTCCACGTGCCACAGGAATCCTGGGTCTCCTATCAAGTTTCACGAGGAGTCAGGCATCGTCTCCTTTGGAGGCACTGATCTCCACATACCTCTGGAGTTTTCAAAGGATGTGAGGCCTCCTGTCGCGATGAGGTGGGGAACTAGGTCTTTCCCTGTGGTCTCCACAGGGGATTCAGACACCCTTTCGTCTTGGGAGATGCAAGACGAGCCTGCATTCCAGTCACTGCAGGGATATCCGGCCTTATTTCGAGTCAGGGCATCGCGGTGTCCATTCCACTTGAGGCCGCAAACTCAGGGTCCCTCTCACATACCTAGAGCTGAGAGAAGCCTCCTCTTGAGGTGCTTGTGGTAAGGTGGTATTCCTCTGGAGTCGAAGCCAGGGACTAACCTCTCATCTCGAGTTGATTTTTGGTCCACAGAGCTCTTTCATGTTGCTACAGTGACCTCAGGATCCCTCTAGCCTTGAAACAGTGTTCTTGGGGTTTCTCTGGAGTGCCATGAAGGAAATCAAGTCTCCTTTCATGTGTGATGTGCAACACAGAATTGCTCTGCACGCAGTGCAGGGGAATCGGGCCTCATCTCGCGGCGAGGGGGAAGTCTCATGGTTTTTCTCGAGTTGCGGCGGGAACCTGGGGTATATTCTCGAGTTACGACGGGGATGGCCCTTCCACACACGTGTTTGTTCAGCCACGTCAGGACTCTTGCCTAGTTGCGAGACACAACTCGGGATTCTCCTCGAGGCTTGGCAGGGCAATTGGGACGCCTCTCCAGCTGAGGCGGGAGACCAAGGGTCCCTTTCCATGTTCCACAAGAATCCTGGGACTCCTATCAATTTTCACGAGGAGTCAGGCATCGTCTCCTTTGGAGGCACTGATCTCCGCGTACCTCTGGAGTTTTCAAAGGATGTGAGGCCTCCGGTCGCGATGAGGTGGGGAAGTAAGTCTTTCTCTGTGCTTTCCACAGGGGATTCAGACATCCTTTCGTCCTGGGAGATGCAAGACGAGCCTGCATTGAAGTCACTGCAGGGATATCCGGCCTTATTTCGAGTCAGGGCATCGCGGTGTCCATTCCACTTGAGGCCGCAAACTCAGGGTCCCTCTCACATACCTAGAGCTGAGAGAAGCCTCCTCTTGAGGTGCTTGTGGTAAGGTGGTATTCCTCTGGAGACGAATCCAGGGACTAACCTCTCTTTTCGAGTTGATTTTTGGTCCACAGAGTTCTTTCGTGTTGCTACAGTGACCTCAGGATCCCTCTATCCTTGAAACAGTGTTCTTGGGGTTTCTCTGGAGTGCCATCAAAGAAATCAAGGCTCCTTTCATGTGTGATGTGCAAGACGGAATTGCTCTGCACGCAAGAAAGGGGAATCGTGCCTCATCTCGCATCGAGGGGGAAGTCTCATGGTTTTTCTCGAGTTGCGGCGGGAACCTGGGGTATATTCTCGAGTTACGACGGGGATGGCCCTTCCACCCACGTGTTTGTTCAGCCACGTCAGGACTCCTGCCTAGTTGCGAGGGACAACTCGGGATTCTCCTCGAGGCTTGGCAGGGCAATTGGAACGCCTCTCCAGCTGAGGCGGGAGACCAAGGGACCCTTTCCACGTGCCACAAGAATCCTGGGACTCCTATCAAGTTTCACGAGGAGTCAGGCATCGTCTCCTTTGGAGGCACTGATCTCCGCGTACCTCTGGAGTTTTCAAAGGATGTGAGGCCTCCGGTCGCGATGAGGTGGGGAACTAGGTGTTTCTCTGTGGTCTCCACAGGGGATTCAGACACCCTTTCTTCTTGGCAGATGCAAGACGAGCCTGCATTCAAGTCACTGCAGGGATATCCGGCCTTATTTCGAGTCAGGGCATCGCGGTGTCCATTCCACTTGAGGCCGCAAACTCAGGATCCCTCTCACATACCTAGAGCTGAGAGAAGCCTCCTCTTGAGGTGCTTGTGGTAAGGTGGTATTCCTCTGGAGTCGAAGCCAGGGACTAACCTCTCATCTCGTGTTGATTCTTGGTCCACGGAGCTCTTTCGTGTTGCTACAGTGACCTCAGGATCCCTCTAGCCTTGAAACAGTGTTCTTGGGGTTTCTCTGGAGTGCCATGAAGGAAATCAAGGCTCCTTTCATGTGTGATGTGCAACACGGAATTGCTCTGCACGCAGTGCAGGGGAATCGGGCCTCATCTCGCGGCGAGGGGGAAGTCTCATGGTTTTTCTCGAGTTGCGGCGGGAACCTGGGGTATATTCTCGAGTTACGACGGGGATGGCCCTTCCACACACGTGTGTGTTCAGCCACGTCAGGATTCTTGCCTAGTTGCGAGACACAACTCGGGATTCTCCTCGAGGCTTGGCAAGGCAATTGGGACGCCTCTCCAGCTGACGCGGGAGACCAAGGGTCCCTTTCCACGTGCCACAGGAATCCTGGGACTCCTATCAAGTTTCACGAGGAGTCAGGCATCGTCTCCTTTGGAGGCACTGATCTCCGCGTACCTCTGGAGTTTTCAAAGGATGTGAGGCCTCCGGTCGCGATGAGGTGGGGAACTAGGTCTTTCTCTGTGGTCTCCACAGGGGATTCAGACATCCTTTCATCTTGGGAGATGCAAGACGAGCCTGCATTCAAGTCACTGCAGGGATATCCAGCCTTATTTCGCGTCAGGGCATCGCGGTGTCCATTCCACTTGAGGCCGCAAACTCAGGGTCCCTCTCACATACCTAGAGCTGAGAGAAGCCTCCTCTTGAGGTGCTTGTGGTAAGGTGGTATTCCTCTGGAGTCGAAGCCAGGGACTAACCTCTCATCTCGAGTTGATTTTTGGCCCACGGAGCTCTTTCGTGTTGCTACAGTGACCTCAGGATCCCTCTAGCCTTGAAACAGTGTACTTGGGGTTTCTCTGGAGTGCCATCAAGGAAATCAAGGCTCCTTTCATGTGTGATGTGCAACACAGAATTGCTCTGCACGCAGTGCAGGGAAATCGGGCCTCATCTCGCGGCGAGGGGGAAGTCTCATGGTTTTTCTCGAGTTGCGGCGGGAACCTGGGGTATATTTTCGAGATACGACGGGGATGGCCCTTCCACACACGTGTTTGTTCAGCCACGTCAGGACTCCTGCCTAGTTGCGAGGGACAACTCGGGATTCTCCTCGAGGCTTTGCAGGGCAATTGGGACGCCTCTCCAGCTGAGACGGGAGACCAAGGGTCCCTTTCCACGTGCCACAAGAATCCTGGGTCTCCTATGAAGTTTCACGAGGAGTCAGGCATCGTCTCCTTTGGAGGCACTGATCTCCGCATACCTCTGGAGGTTTCAAAGGATTTGAGGCCTCCTGTCGCGATGAGGTGGGGAACTAGGTCTTTCTCTGTGGTCTCCATAGGGGATTCAGACACCCTTTCGTCTTGGGAGATGCAAGACGAGCCTGCATTCCAGTCACTGCAGGGATATCCGGCCTTATTTCGAGTCAGGGCATCGCGGTGTCCATTCCACTTGAGGCCGCAAACTCAGGGTCCCTCTCACATACCTAGAGCTGAGAGAAGCCTCCTCTTGAGGTGCTTGTGGTAAGGTGGTATTCCTCTGGAGTCGAAGCCAGGGACTAACCTCTCATCTCGAGTTGATTTTTGGTCCACAGTGCTCTTTCGTGTTGCTACAGTGACCTCAGGATCCCTCTAGCCTTGAAACAGTGTTCTTGGGGTTTCTCTGGAGTGCCATGAAGGAAATCAAGGCTCCTTTCATGTGTGATGTGCAAGACGGAATTGCTCTGCACGCAGTGCAGGGGAATCGGGCCTCATCTCGCGGCGAGGGGGAAGTCTCATGGTTTTTCTCGAGTTGCGGCGGGAACCTGGGGTATATTCTCGAGTTACGACGGGGATGGCCCTTCCACACACGTGTGTGTTCAGCCATGTCAGGACTCCTGCCATTTGCGAGGGACAACTCGGGATTCTCCTCGAGGCTTTGCAGGGCAATTGGGACGCCTCTCCAGCTGAGACGGGAGACCAAGGGTCCCTTTCCACGTGCCACAGGAATCCTGGGTCTCCTATCAAGTTTCACGAGGAGTCAGGCATCGTCTCCTTTGGAGGCACTGATCTCCACATACCTCTGGAGTTTTCAAAGGATGTGAGGCCTCCTGTCGCGATGAGGTGGGGAACTAGGTCTTTCCCTGTGGTCTCCACAGGGGATTCAGACACCCTTTCGTCTTGGGAGATGCAAGACGAGCCTGCATTCCAGTCACTGCAGGGATATCCGGCCTTATTTCGAGTCAGGGCATCGCGGTGTCCATTCCACTTGAGGCCGCAAACTCAGGGTCCCTCTCACATACCTAGAGCTGAGAGAAGCCTCCTCTTGAGGTGCTTGTGGTAAGGTGGTATTCCTCTGGAGTCGAAGCCAGGGACTAACCTCTCATCTCGAGTTGATTTTTGGTCCACAGAGCTCTTTCATGTTGCTACAGTGACCTCAGGATCCCTCTAGCCTTGAAACAGTGTTCTTGGGGTTTCTCTGGAGTGCCATCAAGGAAATCAAGGCTCCTTTCATGTGTGATGTGCAACACAGAATTGCTCTGCACGCAGTGCAGGGGAATCGGGCCTCATCTCGCGGCGAGGGGGAAGTCTCATGGTTTTTCTCGAGTTGCGGCGGGAACCTGGGGTATATTCTCGAGTTACGACGGGGATGGCCCTTCCACACACGTGTGTGTTCAGCCTCGTCAGGACTCTTGCCTAGTTGCGAGACACAACTCGGGATTCTCCTCGAGGCTTGGCAAGGCAATTGGGACGCCTCTCCAGCTGAGGCGGGAGACCAAGGGTCCCTTTCCACGTGCCACAGGAATTCTGGGACTCCTATCAAGTTTCACGAGGAGTCAGGCATCGTCTCCTTTGGAGGCACTGATCTCCGCGTACCTCTGGAGTTTTCAAAGGATGTGAGGCCTCCGGTCGCGATGAGGTGGGGAACTAAGTCTTTCTCTGTGCTTTCCACAGGGGATTCAGACATGCTTTCGTCCTGGGAGATGCATGACGAGCCTGCATTGAAGTCACTGCAGGGATATCCGGCCTTATTTCGAGTCAGGGCATCGCGGTGTCCATTCCACTTGAGGCCGCAAACTCAGGGTCCCTCTCACATACCTAGAGCTGAGAGAAGCCTCCTCTTGAGGTGCTTGTGGTAAGTTGGTATTCCTCTGGAGACGAATCCAGGGACTAACCTCTCTTTTCGAGTTGATTTGTGGTCCACAGAGTTCTTTCGTGTTGCTACAGTGACCTCAGGATCCCTCTAGCCTTGAAACAGTGTTCTTGAGGTTTCTCTGGAGTGCCATGAAGGAAATCAAGGCTCCTTTCATGTGTGATGTGCAAGACGGAATTGCTCTACACGCAGTACTGGGGAATCGGGCCTCATCTCGCATCGAGGGGGAAGTCTCATGGTTTTTCTCGAGTTGCGGCGGGAACCTGGGGTATATTCTCGAGTTACGACGGGGATGGCCCTTCCACCCACGTGTTTGTTCAGCCACGTCAGGACTCCTGCCTAGTTGCGAGGGACAACTCGGGATTCTCCTCGAGGCTTGGCAGGGCAATTGGAACGCCTCTCCAGCTGAGGCGGGAGACCAAGGGACCCTTTCCACGTGCCACAAGAATCCTGGGACTCCTATCAAGTTTCACGAGGAGTCAGGCATCGTCTCCTTTGGAGGCACTGATCTCCGCGTACCTCTGGAGTTTTCAAAGGATGTGAGGCCTCCGGTCGCGATGAGGTGGGGAACTAGGTGTTTCTCTGTGGTCTCCACAGGGGATTCAGACATCCTTTCTTCTTGGCAGATGCAAGATGAGCCTGCATTCAAGTCACTGCAGGGATATCCGGCCTTATTTCGAGTCAGGGCATCGCGGTGTCCATTCCACTTGAGGCCGCAAACTCAGGATCCCTCTCACATACCTAGAGCTGAGAGAAGCCTCCTCTTGAGGTGCTTGTGGTAAGGTGGTATTCCTCAGGAGTCGAAGCCAGGGACTAACCTCTCCTCTCGTGTTGATTCTTGGTCCACGGAGCTCTTTCGTGTTGCTACAGTGACCTCAGGATCCCTCTAGCCTTGAAACAGTTTTCTTGGGGTTTCTCTGGAGTGCCATCAAGGAAATCAAGGCTCCTTTCATGTGTGATGTGCAACACGGAATTGCTCTGCACGCAGTGCAGGGGAATCGGGCCTCATCTCGCGGCGAGGGGGAAGTCTCATGGTTTTTCTCGAGTTGCGGCGGGAACCTGGGGTATATTCTCGAGTTACGACGGGGATGGCCCTTCCACACACGTGTTTGTTCAGCCATGTCAGGACTCCTGCCTAGTTGCGAGGGACAACTCGGGATTCTCCTCGAGGCTTTGCAGGGCAATTAGGACGCCTCTCCAGCTGAGACGGGAGACCAAGGGTCCCTTTCCACGTGCCACAGGAATCCTGGGTCTCCTATCAAGTTTCACGAGGAGTCAGGCATCGTCTCCTTTGGAGGCACTGATCTCCGCGTACCTCTGGAGTTTTCAAAGGATTTGAGGCCTCCTGTCGCGATGAGGTGGGGAACTACGTCTTTCTCTGTGGTCTCCACAGGTGATTCAGACACCCTTTCGTTTTGGGAGATGCAAGACGAGCCTGCATTCCAGTCACTGCAGGGATATCCGGCCTTATTTCGAGTCAGGTCATCGCGATGTCCATTCCACTTGAGGCCGCAAACTCAGGGTCCCTCTCACATACCTAGAGCTGAGAGAAGCCTCCTCTTGAGGTGCTTGTGGTAAGGTGGTATTCCTCTGGAGTCGAAGCCAGGGACTAACCTCTCATCTCGAGTTGATTTTGGTCCACGGAGCTCTTTCGTGTTGCTACAGTGACCTCAGGATCCCTCTAGCCTTGAAACAGTGTTCTTGGGGTTTCTCTGGAGTGCCATGAAGGAAATCAAGGCTCCTTTCATGTGTGATGTGCAACACAGAATTGCTCTGCACGCAGTGCAGGGGAATCGGGCCTCACCTCGCGGCGAGGGGGAAGTCTCATGGTTTTTCTCGAGTTGCGGCGGGAACCTGGGGTATATTCTCGAGTTACGACGGGGATGGCCCTTCCACCCACGTGTTTCTTCAGCGACGTCAGGACTCCTGCCTAGTTGCGAGGGACAACTCTGGATTCTCCTCGAGGCTTGGCAGGGCAATTGGGACGCCTCTCCAGCTGAAGCGGGAGACCAAGTGTCCCTTTCCACGTGCCACAGGAATCCTGGGACTCCTATCAAGTTTCACGAGGAGTCAGGCATCGTCTCCTTTGGAGGCACTGATCTCCGCATACCTCTGGAGTTTTCAAAGAATGTGAGGCTATCGGTCGCGATGAGGTGGGGAACTAAGTCTTTCTCTGTGCTTTCCACAGGGGATTCAGACATCCTTTCGTCCTGGGAGATGCAAGACAAGCCTGCATTGAAGTCACTGCAGGGATATCCGGCCTTATTTCGAGTCAGGGCATCGCGGTGTCCATTCCACTTGAGGCCGCAAACTCAGGGTCCCTCTCACATACCTAGAGCTGAGAGAAGCCTCCTCTTGAGGTGCTTGTGGTAAGGTGGTATTCCTCTGGAGACGAATCCAGGGACTAACCTCTCTTTTCGAGTTGATTTTTGGTCCACAGAGTTCTTTCGTGTTGCTGCAGTGACCTCAGGATCCCTCTAGCCTTGAAACAGTGTTCTTGGGGTTTCTCTGGAGTGCCATCAAGGAAATCAAGGCTCCTTTCATGTGTGATGTGCAAGACGGAATTGCTCTGCACGCAAGAAAGGGGAATCGGGCCTCATCTCGCATCGAGGGGGAAGTCTCATGGTTTTTCTCGAGTTGCGGCGGGAACCTGGGGTATATTCTCGAGTTACGACGGGGATGGCCCTTCCACCCACGTGTTTGTTCAGCCACGTCAGGACTCCTGCCTAGTTGCGAGGGACAACTAGGGATTCTCCTCGAGGCTTGGCAGGGCAATTGGAACGCCTCTCCAGCTGAGGCGGGAGACCAAGGGACCCTTTCCACGTGCCACAAGAATCCTGGGACTCCTATCAAGTTTCACGAGGAGTCAGGCATCGTCTCCTTTGGAGGCACTGATCTCCGCGTACCTCTGGAGTTTTCAAAGGATGTGAGGCCTCCGGTCGCGATGAGGTGGGGAACTAGGTGTTTCTCTGTGGTCTCCACAGGGGATTCAGACACCCTTTCTTCTTGGCAGATGCAAGACGAGCCTGCATTCAAGTCACTGCAGGGATATCCGGCCTTATTTCGAGTCAGGGCATCGCGGTGTCCATTCCACTTGAGGCCGCAAACTCAGGGTCCCTCTCACATACCTAGAGCTGAGAGAAGCCTCCTCTTGAGGTGCTTGTGGTAAGGTGGTATTCCTCTGGAGACGAATCCAGGGACTAACCTCCCTTTTCGAGTTAATTTGTGGTCCACAGAGTTCTTTCGTGTTGCTACAGTGACCTCAGGATCCCTCTAGCCTTGAAACAGTGTTCTTGATGTTTCTCTGGAGTGCCATCAAGGAAGTCAAGGCTCCTTTCATGTGTGATGTGCAAGACGGAATTGCTCTGCACGCAGTACAGGGGAATCGGGCCTCATCTCGCATCGAGGGGGAAGTCTCATGGTTTTTCTCGAGTTGCGGCGGGAACCTGGGGTATATTCTCGAGTTACGACGGGGATGGCCCTTCCACCCACGTGTTTGTTCAGCCATGTCAGGACTCCTGCCTAGTTGCGAGGGACAACTCGGGATTCTCCTCGAGGCTTGGCAGGGCAATTGGAACGCCTCTCCAGCTGACGCGGGAGACCAAGGGTCCCTTTCCACGTGCCACAAGAATCCTGGGACTCCTATCAAGTTTCACGAGGAGTTAGGCATCGTCTCCTTTGGAGGCACTGATCTCTGCGTACCTCTGGAGTTTTCAAAGGATGTGAGGCCTCCGGTCGCGATGAGGTGGGGAACTAGGTGTTTCTCTGTGGTCTCCACAGGGGATTCAGACATCCTTTCTTCTTGGGAGCAGCAAGACGAGCCTGCATTCAAGTCACTGCAGGGATATCCGGCCTTATTTCGAGTCAGGGCATCGCGGTGTCCATTCCACTTGAGGCCGCAAACTCAGGGTCCCTCTCACATACCTAGAGCTGAGAGAAGCCTCCTCTTGAGGTGCTTGTGGTAAGGTGGTATTCCTCTGGAGTCGAAGCCAGGGACTAACCTCTCATCTCGAGTTGATTTTTGGCCCACGGAGCTCTTTCGTGTTGCGACAGTGACCTCAGGATCCCTCTAGCCTTGAAACAGTGTTCTTGGGGTTTCTCTGGAGTGCCATGAAGGAAATCAAGGCTCCTTTCATGTGTGATGTGCAACACGGAATTGCTCTGCACGCAGTGCAGGGGAATCGGGCCTCATCTCGCGGCGAGAGGGAAGTCTCATGGTTTTTCTCGAGTTGCGGCGGGAACCTGGGGTATATTCTCGAGTTACGACGGGGATGGCCCTTCCACCCACGTGTTTCTTCAGCGACGTCAGGACTCCTGCCTAGTTGCGAGGGACAACTCGGGATTCTCCTCGAGGCTTTGCAGGGCAATTGGGACGCCTCTCCAGCTGAGACGCGAGACCAAGGGTCCCTTTCCACGTGCCACAGGAATCCTGGGTCTCCTATCAAGTTTCACGAGGAGTCAGGCATCGTCTCCTTTGGAGGCACTGATCTCCGCATACCTCTGGAGTTTTGAAAGGATGTGAGGCCTCCGGTCGCGATGAGGTGGGGAACTAGGTCTTTCTCTGTGGTCTCCACAGGGGATTCAGACATCCTTTCGTATTGGGAGATGCAAGACGAGCCTGCATTCAAGTCACTGCAGGAATATCCGGCCTTACTTCGAGTCAGGGCATCGCGGTGTCCATTCCACTTGAGGCCGCAAACTCAGGGTACCTCTCACATACCTAGAGCTGAGAGAAGCCTCCTCTTGAGGTGCTTGTGGTAAGGTGGTATTCCTCTGGAGTCGAAGCCAGGGATTAACCTCTCATCTCGAGTTGACTTTTGGTCCACGGAGCTCTTTCGTGTTGCTGCAGTGACCTCAGGATCCCTCTAGCCTTGAAACAGTGTTCTTGGGGTTTCTCTGGAGTGCCATGAAGGAAATCAAGGCTCCTTTCATGTGTGATGTGCAACACAGAATTGCTCTGCACGCAGTGCAGGGGAATCGGGCCTCATCTCGCGGCGAGGGGGAAGTCTCATGGTTTTTCTCGAGTTGCGGTGGGAACCTGGGGTATATTCTCGAGTTACGACGGGGATGGCCCTTCCACCCACGTGTTTCTTCAGCGACGTCAGGACTCCTGCCTAGTTGCGAGGGACAACTCTGGATTCTCCTCGAGGCTTGGCAGGGCAATTGGAACGCCTCTCCAGCTGAGGCGGGAGACCAAGTGTCCCTTTCCAAGTGCCACAGGAATCCTGGGACTCCTATCAAGTTTCACGAGGAGTCAGGCATCGTCTCCTTTGGAGGCACTGATCTCCGCTTACCTCTGGAGTTTTCAAAGGATGTGAGGCTATCGGTCGCGATGAGGTGGGGAACTAAGTCTTTCTCTGTGCTTTCCACAGGGGATTCAGACATCCTTTCGTCCTGGGAGATGCATGACGAGCCTGCATTGAAGTCACTGCAGGAATATCCGGCCTTATTTTGAGTCAGGGCATCGCGGTGTCCATTCCACTTGAGGCCGCAAACTCAGG
Organism: Cervus elaphus; assembly: GCF_910594005.1. Taxonomy (NCBI): domain Eukaryota; kingdom Metazoa; phylum Chordata; class Mammalia; order Artiodactyla; family Cervidae; genus Cervus; species Cervus elaphus. The sequence continues at coordinate 1,918,401 of NC_057846.1, forward strand.
GTCCCTCTCACATACCTAGAGCTGAGAGAAGCCTCCTCTTGAGGTGCTTGTGGTAAGGTGGTATTCCTCTGGAGACGAATCCAGGGACTAACCTCTCTTTTCGAGTTGATTTTTGGTCCACAGAGTTCTTTCGTGTTGCTACAGTGACCTCAGGATCCCTCTATCCTTGAAACAGTGTTCTTGGGGTTTCCCTGGAGTGCCATCAAGGAAATCAAGGCTCCTTTCATGTGTGATGTGCAAGACGGAATTGCTCTGCACGCTGTACAGGGGAATCGGGCCTCATCCGCATCGAGGGGGAAGTCTCATGGTTTTTCTCGAGTTGCGGCGGGAACCTGGGGTATATTCTCGAGTTACGACGGGGATGGCCCTTCCACCCACGTGTTTCTTCAGCCACGTCAGGACTCCTGCCTAGTTGCGAGGGACAACTCGGGATTCTCCTCGAGGCTTGGCACGGCAATTGGAACGCCTCTCCAGCTGAGGCGGGAGACCAAGGGTCCCTTTCCACGTGCCACAAGAATCCTGGGACTCCTATCAAGATTCACGAGGAGTCAGGCATCGTCTCCTTTGGAGGCACTGATCTCCGCATACCTCTGGAGTTTTCAAAGGATGTGAGGCCTCCGGTCGCGATGAGGTGGGGAACTAGGTCTTTCTCTGTGGTCTCCACAGGGGATTCAGACATCCTTTCTTCTTGGGAGATGCAAGACGAGCCTGCATTCAAGTCACTGCAGGGACATCCGGCCTTATTTCGAGTCAGGGCATCGCGGTGTCCATTCCACTTGAGGCCGCAAACTCAGGGTTCCTCTCACATACCTAGAGCTGAGAGAAGCCTCCTCTTGAGGTGCTTGTGGTAAGGTGGTATTCCTCTGGAGTCGAAGCCAGGGAATAACCTCTCATCTCGAGTTGATTTTTGGCCCACGGAGCTCTTTCGTGTTGCTACAGTGACCTCAGGATCCCTCTAGCCTTGAAACAGTGTTCTTGGGGTTTCTCTGGAGTGCCATGAAGGAAATCAAGGCTCCTTTCATATGTGATGTGCAACACGGAATTGCTCTGCACGCAGTGCAGGGGAATCGGGCCTCATCTCGTGGCAAGGGGGAAGTCTCATGGTTTTTCTCGAGTTGCGGCGGGAACCTGGAGTATATTCTCGAGTTACGACGGGGATGGCCCTTCCACACACGTGTTTGTTCAGCCATGTCAGGACTCCTGCCTAGTTGTGAGGGACAACTCGGGATTCTCCTCGAGGCTTTGCAGGGCAATTGGGACGCCTCTCCAGCTGAGACGGGAGACCAAGTGTCCCTTTCCACGTGCCACAGGAATCCTGGGTCTCCTATCAAGTTTCACGAGGAGTCAGGCATCATCTCCTTTGGAGGCACTGATCTCCGCATACCTCTGGAGTTTTCAAAGGATTTGAGGCCTCCTGTCGCGATGAGGTGGGGAACTACGTCTTTCTCTGTGGTCTCCACAGGGGATTCAGACACCCTTTCGTCTTGGGAGATGCAAGACGAGCCTGCATTCCAGTCACTGCAGGGATATCCGGCCTTATTTCGAGTCAGGTCATCGCGATGTCTATTCCACTTGAGGCCGCAAACTCAGGGTCCCTCTCACATACCTAGAGCTGAGAGAAGCCTCCTCTTGAGGTGCTTGTGGTAAGGTGGTATTCCTCTGGAGTCGAAGCCAGGGACTAACCTCTCATCTCGAGTTGATTTTGGTCCACGGAGCTCTTTTGTGTTGCTACAGTGACCTCAGGATCCCTCTAGCCTTGAAACAGTGTTCTTGGGGTTTCTCTGGAGTGCCATGAAGGAAATCAAGGCTCCTTTCATGTGTGATGTGCAACACAGAATTGCTCTGCATGCAGTGCAGGGGAATCGGGCCTCATCTCGCGGCGAGGGGGAAGTCTAATGGTTTTTCTCGAGTTGCGGCGGGAACCTGGGGTATATTCTCGAGTTACGACGGGGATGGCCCTTCCACCCACGTGTTTCTTCAGCGACGTCAGGACTCCTGCCTAGTTGCGAGGGACAACTCTGGATTCTCCTCGAGGCTTGGCAGGGCAATTGGGACGCCTCTCCAGCTGAAGCGGGAGACCAAGTGTCCCTTTCCAAGTGACACAGGAATCCTGGGACTCCTATCAAGTTTCACGAGGAGTCAGGCATCGTCTCCTTTGGAGGCACTGATCTCCGCATACCTCTGGAGTTTTCAAAGGATGTGAGGCTATCGGTCGCAATGAGGTGGGGAAGTAAGTCTTTCTCTGTGCTTTCCACAGGGGATTCAGACATCCTTTCGTCCTGGGAGATGCAAGACGAGCCTGCATTGAAGTCACTGCAGGGATATCCGGCCTTATTTCGAGTCAGGGCATCGCGGTGTCCATTCCACTTGAGGCCGCAAACTCAGGGTCCCTCTCACATACCTAGAGCTGAGAGAAGCCTCCTCTTGAGGTGCTTGTGGTAAGGTGGTATTCCTCTGGAGACGAATCCAGGGACTAACCTCTCTTTTCGAGTTGATTTTTGGTCCACAGAGTTCTTTCATGTTGCTACAGTGACCTCAGGATCCCTCTATCCTTGAAACAGTGTTCTTGGGGTTTCTCTGGAGTGCCATCAAGGAAATCAAGGCTCCTTTCATGTGTGATGTGCAAGACGGAATTGCTCTGCACGCAAGAAAGGGGAATCGGGCCTCATCTCGCATCGAGGGGGAAGTCTCATGGTTTTTCTCGAGTTGCGGCGGGAACCTGGGGTATATTCTCGAGTTACGACGGGGATGGCCCTTCCACCCACGTGTTTGTTCAGCCACGTCAGGACTCCTGCCTAGTTGCGAGGGACAACTCGGGATTCTCCTCGAGGCATGGCAGGGCAATTGGAACGCCTCTCCAGCTGAGGCGGGAGACCAAGGGACCCTTTCCACGTGCCACAAGAATCCTGGGACTCCTATGAAGTTTCACGAGGAGTCAGGCATCGTCTCCTTTGGAGGCACTGATCTCCGCATACCTCTGGAGGTTTCAAAGGATTTGAGGCCTCCTGTCGCGATGAGGTGGGGAACTCGGTCTTTCTCTGTGGTCTCCACAGGGGATTCAGACACCCTTTCGTCTTGGGAGATGCAAGACGAGCCTGCATTCCAGTCACTGCAGGGATATCAGGCCTTATTTCGAGTCAGGGCATCGCGGTGTCCATTCCACTTGAGGCCGCAAACTCAGGGTCCCTCTCACATACCTAGAGCTGAGAGAAGCCTCCTCTTGAGGTGCTTGTGGTAAGGTGGTATTCCTCTGGAGTCGAAGCCAGGGACTAACCTCTCATCTCGAGTTGATTTTTGGTCCACAGTGCTCTTTCGTGTTGCTACAGTGACCTCAGGATCCCTCTAGCCTTGAAACAGTGTTCTTGGGGATTCTCTGGAGTGCCATGAAGGAAATCAAGGCTCCTTTCATGTGTGATGTGCAAGACGGAATTGCTCTGCACGCAGTGCAGGGGAATCGGGCCTCATCTCGCGGCGAGGGGGAAGTCTCATGGTTTTTCTCGAGTTGCGGCGGGAACCTGGGGTATATTCTCGAGTTACGACGGGGATGGCCCTTCCACACACGTGTGTGTTCAGCCACGTCAGGACTCCTGCCATTTGCGAGGGACAACTCGGGATTCTCCTCGAGGCTTTGCAGGGCAATTGGGACGCCTCTCCAGCTGAGACGGGAGACCAAGGGTCCCTTTCCACGTGCCACAGGAATCCTGGGTCTCCTATCAAGTTTCACGAGGAGTCAGGCATCGTCTCCTTTGGAGGCACTGATCTCCACATACCTCTGGAGTTTTCAAAGGATGTGAGGCCTCCTGTCGCGATGAGGTGGGGAACTAGGTCTTTCCCTGTGGTCTCCACAGGGGATTCAGACACCCTTTCGTCTTGGGAGATGCAAGACGAGCCTGCATTCCAGTCACTGCAGGGATATCCGGCCTTATTTCGAGTCAGGGCATCGCGGTGTCCATTCCACTTGAGGCCGCAAACTCAGGGTCCCTCTCACATACCTAGAGCTGAGAGAAGCCTCCTCTTGAGGTGCTTGTGGTAAGGTGGTATTCCTCTGGAGTCGAAGCCAGGGACTAACCTCTCATCTCGAGTTGATTTTTGGTCCACAGAGCTCTTTCGGGTTGCTACAGTGACCTCAGGATCCCTCTAGCCTTGAAACAGTGTTCTTGGGGTTTCTCTGGAGTGCCATCAAGGAAATCAAGGCTCCTTTCATGTGTGATGTGCAAGACGGAATTGCTCTGCACGCAGTACAGGGGAATCGGGCCTCATCCGCATCGAGGGGGAAGTCTTATGGTTTTTCTCGAGTTGCGGCGGGAACCTGGGGTATATTCTCGAGTTACGACGGGGATGGCCCTTCCACCCACGTGTTTCTTCAGCGACGTCAGGACTCCTGCCTAGTTGCGAGGGACAACTCGGGATTCTCCTCGAGGCTTTGCAGGGCAATTGGGACGTCTCTCCAGCTGAGACGGGAGACCAAGGGTCCCTTTCCACGTGCCACAGGAATCCTGGGTCTCCTATCAAGTTTCACGAGGAGTCAGGCATCGTCTCCTTTGGAGGCACTGATCTCCGCGTACCTCTGGAGTTTGCAAAGGATGTGAGGCTTCCTGTCGCGATGAGGTGGGGAACTAGGTCTTTCTCTGTGGTCTCCACAGGGGATTCAGACATTCTTTCGTCTTGGGAGATGCAAGACGAGCCTGCATTCCAGTCACTGCAGGGATATCCGGCCTTATTTCGAGTCAGGGCATTGCGGTGTCCATTCCACTTGACGCCGCAAACTCAGGGTCCCTCTCACATACCTAGAGCTGAGAGAAGCCTCCTCTTGAGGTGCTTGTGGTAAGGTGGTATTCCTCTGGAGTCGAAGCCAGGGACTAACCTCTCATCTCGAGTTGATTTTTGGTCCACGGAGCTCTTTCGTGTTGCTACAGTGACCTCAGGATCCCTCTAGCCTTGAAACAGTGTTCTTGGGGTTTCTCTGGAGTGCCATGAAGGAAATCAAGGCTCCTTTCATGTGTGATGTGCAACACAGAATTGCTCTGCACGCAGTGCAGGGGAATCGGGCCTCATCTCGCGGCGAGGGGGAAGTCTCATGGTTTTTCTCGAGTTGCGGCGGGAACCTGGGGTATATTCTCGAGTTACGACGGGGATGGACCTTCCACGCACGTGTTTCTTCAGCGACGTCAGGACTCCTGCCTAGTTGCGAGGGACAACTCTGGATTCTCCTCGAGGCTTGGCAGGGCAATTGGGACGCCTCTCCAGCTGAGGCGCGAGACCAAGTGTCCCTTTCCAAGTGCCACAGGAATCCTGGGACTCCTATCAAGTTTCACGAGGAGTCAGGCATCGTCTCCTTTGGAGGCACTGATCTCCGCGTACCTCTGGAGTTTTCAAAGGATGTGAGGCTATCGGTCGCGATGAGGTGGGGAACTAAGTCTTTCTCTGTGCTTTCCACAGGGGATTCAGACATCCTTTCGTTCTGGGCGATGCATGACGAGCCTGCATTGAAGTCACTGCAGGGATATCCGGCCTTATTTTGAGTCAGGGCATGGCGGTGTCCATTCCACTTGAGGCCGCAAACTCAGGGTCCCTCTCACATACCTAGAGCTGAGAGAAGCCTCCTCTTGAGGTGCTTGTGGTAAGGTGGTATTCCTCTGGAGACGAATCCAGGGACTAACCTCTCTTTTCGAGTTAATTTGTGGTCCACAGAGTTCTTTCGTGTTGCTACATTGACCTCAGGATCCCTCTAGCCTTGAAATAGTGTTCTTTAGTTTTCTCTGGAGTGCCATCAAGGAAATCAAGGCTCCTTTCATGTGTGATGTGCAAGACGGAATTGCTCTGCACGCAGTACAGGGGAATCGGGCCTCATCTCGCGGCGAGGGGGAAGTCTCATGGTTTTTCTCGAGTTTCGGCGGGAACCTGGGGTATATTCTCGAGTTACGACGGGGATGGCCCTTCCACCCACGTGTTTGTTCAGCCACGTCAGGACTCCTGCCTAGTTGCGAGGGACAACTCGGGATTCTCCTCGAGGCTTGGCAGGGCAATTGGGACGCCTCTCCAGCTGAGGCGGGAGACCAAGGGTCCCTTTCCACGTGCCACAAGAATCCTGGGACTCCTATCAAGTTTCCCGAGGAGTTAGGCATCGTCTCCTTTGGAGGCACTGATCTCTGCGTACCTCTGGAGTTTTCAAAGGATGTGAGGCCTCCGGTCGCGATGAGGTGGGGAACTAGGTGTTTCTCTGTGGTCTCCACAGGGGATTCAGACATCCTTTCTTCTTGGGAGCTGCAAGACGAGCCTGCATTCAAGTCACTGCAGGGATATCCGGCCTTATTTCGAGTCAGGGCATCGCGGTGTCCATTCCACTTGAGGCCGCAAACTCAGGGTCCCTCTCACATACCTAGAGCTGTGAGAAGCCTCCTCTTGAGGTGCTTGTGGTAAGGTGGTATTCCTCTGGAGTCGAAGCCAGGGACTAACCTCTCATCTCGAGTTGATTTTTGGCCCACGGAGCTCTTTCGTGTTGCTACAGTGACCTCAGGATCCCTCTAGCCTTGAAACAGTGTTCTTGGGGTTTCTCTGGAGTGCCATGAAGGAAATCAAGGCTCCTTTCATGTGTGATGTGCAAGACGGAATTGCTCTGCACGCAGTGCAGGGGAATCGGGCCTCATCTCGCGGCGAGGGGGAAGTCTCATGGTTTTTCTCGAGTTGCGGCGGGAACCTGGGGTATATTCTCGAGTTACGACGGGGATGGCCCTTCCACCCACGTGTTTCTTCAGCGACGTCAGGACTCCTGCCTAGTTGCGAGGGACAACTCTGGATTCTCCTCGACGCTTGGCAGGGCAACTGGGACGCCTCTCCACCTGAGGCGGGAGACCAAGTGTCCCTTTCCAAGTGCCACAGGAATCCTGGGTCTCCTATCAAGTTTCACGAGGAGTAAGGCATCGTCTCCTTTGGAGGCACTGATCTCCGCGTACCTCTGGAGTTTTCAAAGGATGTGAGGCTATCGGTCGCGATGAGGTGGGGAACTAAGTCTTTCTCTGTGCTTTCCACAGGGGATTCAGACATCCTTTCGTCCTGGGAGATGCAAGACAAGCCTGCATTGAAGTCACTGCAGGGATATCCGGCCTTATTTCGAGTCAGGGCATCGCGGTGTCCATTCCACTTGAGGCCGCAAACTCAGGGTCCCTCTCACATACCTAGAGCTGAGAGAAGCCTCCTCTTGAGGTGCTTGTGGTAAGGTGGTATTCCTCTGGAGTCGAAGCCAAGGACTAACCTCTCATCTCGAGTTGATTTTTGGCCCACGGAGCTCTTTCGTGTTGCTACAGTGACCTCAGGATCCCTCTAGCCTTGAAACAGTGTTCTTGGGGTTTCTCTGGAGTGCCATGAAGGAAATCAAGGCTCCTTTCATGTGTGATGTGCAAGACGGAATTGCTCTGCACGCAGTGCAGGGGAATCGGGCCTCATCTCGCGGCGAGGGGGAAGTCTCATGGTTTTTCTCGAGTTGCGGCGGGAACCTGGGGGTATATTCTCGAGTTACGACGGGGATGGCCCTTCCACCCACGTGTGTGTTCAGCCACGTCAGGACTCTTGCCTAGGTGCGAGACACAACTCGGGATTCTCCTCGAGGCTTGGCAAGGCAATTGGGACGCCTCTCCAGCTGAGGCGGGAGACCAAGGGTCCCTTTCCACGTGCCGCAGGAATCCTGGGACTCCTATCAAGTTTCACGAGGAGTCAGGCATCGTCTCCTTTGGAGGCACTGATCTCCGCGTACCTCTGGAGTTTTCAAAGGATGTGAGGCCTCCGGTCGCGATGAGGTGGGGAACTAGGTCTTTCTCTGTGGTCTCCACAGGGGATTCAGACATCCTTTCATCTTGGGAGATGCAAGACGAACCTGCATTCAATTCACTGCAGGGATATCCAGCCTTATTTCGCGTCAGGGCATCGCGGTGTCCTTTCCACTTGAGGCCGCAAACTCAGGGTCCCTCTCACATACCTAGAGCTGAGAGAAGCCTCCTCTTGAGGTGCTTGTGGTAAGGTGGTATTCCTCTGGAGTCGAAGCCAGGGACTAACCTCTCATCTCGAGTTGATTTTTGGCCCACGGAGCTCTTTCGTGTTGCTACAGTGACCTCAGGATCCCTCTAGCCTTGAAACAGTGTTCTTGGGGTTTCTCTGGAGTGCCATCAAGGAAATCAAGGCTCCTTTCATGTGTGATGTGCAACACGGAATTGCTCTGCACGCAGTGCAGGGGAATCGGGCCTCATCTCGCGGCGAGGGGGAAGTCTCATGGTTTTTCTCGAGTTGCGGCGGGAACCTGGGGTATATTCTCGAGTTACGACGGGGATGGCCCTTCCACCCACGTGTTTGTTCAGCCACGTCAGGACTCCTGCCTAGTTGCGAGGGACAACTCGGGATTCTCCTCGAGGCTTGGCAGGGCAATTGGAACACCTCTCCAGCTGAGGCGGGAGACCAAGGGTCCCTTTCCACGTGCCACAAGAATCCTGGGACTCCTATCAAGTTTCACGAGGAGTCAGGCATCATCTCCTTTGGAGGCACTGATCTCCGCGTACCTCTGGAGTTTTCAAAGGGTGTGAGGCCTCCGGTCGCGATGAAGTGGGGAACTAGGTGTTTCTCTGTGGTCTCCACAGGGGATTCAGACACCCTTTCTTCTTGGGAGATGCAAGACGAGCCTGCATTCAAGTCACTGCAGGGATATCCGGCCTTATTTCGAGTCAGGGCATCGCGGTGTCCATTCCACTTGAGGCCGCAAACTCAGGATCCCTCTCACATACCTAGAGCTGAGAGAACCCTCCGCTTGAGGTGCTTGTGGTAAGGTGGTATTCCTCAGGAGTCGAAGCCAGGGACTAACCTCTCATCTCGTGTTGATTCTTGGTCCACGGAGCTCTTTCGTGTTGCTACAGTGACCTCAGGATCCCTCTAGCCTTGAAACAGTGTTCTTGGGGTTTCTCTGCAGTGCCATGAAGGAAATCAAGGCTCCTTTCATATGTGATGTGCAACACGGAATTGCTCTGCACGCAGTGCAGGGGAATCGGGCCTCATCTCGTGGCGAGGGGGAAGTCTCATGGTTTTTCTCGAGTTGCGGCGGGAACCTGGGGTATATTCTCGAGTTACGACGGGGATGGCCCTTCCACACACGTGTTTGTTCAGCCATGTCAGGACTCCTGCCTAGTTGCGAGGGACAACTCGGGATTCTCCTCGAGGCTTTGCAGGGCAATTGGGACGCCTCTCCAGCTGAGACGGGAGACCAAGTGTCCCTTTCCACGTGCCACAGGAATCCTGGGTCTCCTATCAAGTTTCACGAGGAGTCAGGCATCGTCTCCTTTGGAGGCACTGATCTCCGCATACCTCTGGAGTTTTCAAAGGATTTGAGGCCTCCTGTCGCGATGAGGTGGGGAACTAAGTCTTTCTCTGTGCTTTCCACAGGGGATTCAGACACCCTTTCGTCTTGGGAGATGCAAGACGAGCCTGCATTCCAGTCACTGCAGGGATATCCGGCCTTATTTCGAGTCAGGGCATCGCGGTGTCCATTCCACTTGAGGCCGCAAACTCAGGGTCCCTCTCACATACCTAGAGCTGAGAGAAGCCTCCTCTTGAGGTGCTTGTGGTAAGGTGGTATTCCTCTGGAGTCGAAGCCAGGGACTAACCTCTCATCTCGAGTTGATTTTTGGTCCACGGAGCTCTTTCGTGTTGCTACAGTGACCTCAGGATCCCTCTAGCCTTGAAACAGTGTTCTTGGGGTTTCTCTGGAGTGCCATGAAGGAAATCAAGGCTCCTTTCATGTGTGATGTGCAACACAGAATTGCTCTGCACGCAGTGCAGGGGAATCGGGCCTCATCTCGCGGCGAGGGGGAAGTCTCATGGTTTTTCTCGAGTTGCGGCAGGAACCTGGGGTATATTCTCGAGTTACGACGGGGATGGCCCTTCCACACACGTTTTTGTTCTGCCACGTCAGGACTCTTGCCTAGTTGCGAGACACAACTCGGGATTCTCCTCGAGGCTTGGCAGGGCAATTGGAACGCCTCTCCAGCTGAGGCGGGAGACCAAGGTCCCTTTCCACGTTCCACAAGAATCCTGGGACTCCTATCAAGTTTCACGAGGAGTCAGGCATCGTCTCCTTTGGAGGCACTGATCTCCGCGTACCTCTGGAGTTTTCAAAGGATGTGAGGCCTCCGGTCGCGATGAGGTGGGGAACTAGGTCTTTCTCTGTGGTCTCCACAGGGGATTCAGACATCCTTTCATCTTGGGAGATGCAAGACGAGCCTGCATTCAATTCACTGCAGGGATATCCAGCCTTATTTCGCGTCAGGGCATCGCGGTGTCCATTCCACTTGAGGCCGCAAACTCAGGGTCCCTCTCACATACCTAGAGCTGAGAGAAGCCTCCTCTTGAGGTGCTTGTGGTAAGGTGGTATTCCTCTGGAGTCGAAGCCAGGGACTAACCTCTCATCTCGAGTTGATTTTTGGTCCACGGAGCTCTTTCGTGTTGCTTCAGTGACCTCAGGATCCCTCTAGCCTTGAAACAGTGTTCTTGGGGTTTCTCTGGAGTGCCATGAAGGTAATCAAGGCTCCTTTCATGTGTGATGTGCAACACAGAATTGCTCTGCACGCAGTGCAGGGGAATCGGGCCTCATCTCGCGGCCAGGGGGAAGTCTCATGGTTTTTCTCGAGTTGCGGCGGGAACCTGGGGTATATTCTTGAGTTACGACGGGGATGGCCCTTCCACCCACGTGTTTCTTCAGCGACATCAGGACTCCTGCCTAGTTGCGAGGGACAACTCTGGATTCTCCTCGAGGCTTGGCAGGGCAATTGGGACGCCTCTCCAGCTGAGGCGGGAGACCAAGTGTCCCTTTCCAAGTGCCACAGGAATCCTGGGACTCCTATCAAGTTTCACGAGGAGTCAGGCATCGTCTCTTTGGAGGCACTGATCTCCGCGTACCTCTGGAGTTTTCAAAGGATGTGAGGCCTCCGGTCGCGATGAGGTGGGGAACTAGGTGTTTCTCTGTGGTCTCCACAGGGGATTCAGACACCCTTTCTTCTTGGGAGATGCAAGACGAGCCTGCATTCAAGTCACTGCAGGGATATCCGGCCTTATTTCGAGTCAGGGCATCGCGGTGTCCATTCCACTTGAGGCCGCAAACTCAGGATCCCTCTCACATACCTAGAGCTAAGAGAAGCCTCCTCTTGAGGTGCTTGTGGTAAGGTGGTATTCCTCAGGAGTCGAAGCCAGGGACTAACCTCTCATCTCGTGTTGATTCTTGGTCCACGGAGCTCTTTCGTGTTGCTACAGTGACCTCAGGATCCCTCTAGCCTTGAAACAGTGTTCTTGGGGTTTCTCTGGAGTGCCATGAAGGAAATCAAGGCTCCTTTCATGTGTGATGTGCAACACGGAATTGCTCTGCACGCAGTGCAGGGGAATCGGGCCTCATCTCGCGGCGAGGGGGAAGTCTCATGGTTTTTCTCGAGTTGCGGCGGGAACCTGGGGTATATTCTCGAGTTACGACGGGGATGGCCCTTCCACACACGTGTTTGTTCAGCCATGTCAGGACTCCTGCCTAGTTGCGAGGGACAACTCGGGATTCTCCTCGAGGCTTGGCAGGGCAATTGGAACGCCTCTCCAGCTGAGGCGGGAGACCAAGGGACCCTTTCCACGTGCCACAAGAATCCTGGGACTCCTATCAAGTTTCACGAGGAGTCAGGCATCGTCTCCTTTGGAGGCACTGATCTCCGCGTACCTCTGGAGTTTTCAAAGGATTTGAGGCCTCCTGTCGCGATGAGGTGGGGAACTACGTCTTTCTCTGTGGTCTCCACAGGGGATTCAGACACCCTTTCGTTTTGGGAGATGCAAGACGAGCCTGCATTCCAGTCACTGCAGGGATATCCGGCCTTATTTCGAGTCAGGTCATCGCGATGTCCATTCCACTTGAGGCCGCAAACTCAGGGTCCCTCTCACATACCTAGAGCTGAGAGAAGCCTCCTCTTGAGGTGCTTGTGGTAAGGTGGTATTCCTCTTGAGTCGAAGCCAGGGACTAACCTCTCATCTCGAGTTGATTTTGGTCCACGGAGCTCTTTCGTGTTGCTACAGTGACCTCAGGATCCCTCTAGCCTTGAAACAGTGTTCTTGGGGTTTCTCTGGAGTGCCATGAAGGAAATCAAGGCTCTTTTCATGTGTGATGTGCAACACAGAATTGCTCTGCACGCAGTGCAGGGGAATCGGGCCTCATCTCGCGGAGAGGGGGAAGTCTCATGGTTTTTCTCGAGTTGCGGCGGGAACCTGGGGTATATTCTCGAGTTACGACGGGGATGGCCCTTCCACCCACGTGTTTCTTCAGCGACGTCAGGACTCCTGCCTAGTTGCGAGGGACAACTCTGGATTCTCCTCGAGGCTTGGCAGGGCAATTGGGACGCCTCTCCAGCTGAAGCGGGAGACCAAGTGTCCCTTTCCAAGTGCCACAGGAATCCTGGGACTCCTATCAAGTTTCACGAGGAGTCAGGCATGGTCTCCTTTGGAGGCACTGATCTCCGCATACCTCTGGAGTTTTCAAAGGATGTGAGGCTATAGGTCGCGATGAGGTGGGGAAGTAAGTCTTTCTTTGTGCTTTCCACAGGGGATTCAGACATCCTTTCGTCCTGGGACATGCAAGACGAGCCTGCATTGAAGTCACTGCAGGGATATCCGGCCTTATTTCGAGTCAGGGCATCGCGGTGTCCATTCCACTTGAGGCCGCAAACTCAGGGTCCCTCTCACATACCTAGAGCTGAGAGAAGCCTCCTCTTGAGGTGCTTGTGGTAAGGTGGTATTCCTCTGGAGACGAATCCAGGGACTAACCTCTCTTTTCGAGTTGATTTTTGGTCCACAGAGTTCTTTCGTGTTGCTGCAGTGACCTCAGGATCCCTCTAGCCTTGAAACAGTGTTCTTGGGGTTTCTCTGGAGTGCCATCAAGGAAATCAAGGCTCCTTTCATGTGTGATGTGCAAGACGGAATTGCTCTGCACGCAAGAAAGGGGAATCGGGCCTCATCTCGCATCGAGGGGGAAGTCTCATGGTTTTTCTCGAGTTGCGGCGGGAACCTGGGGTATATTCTCGAGTTACGACGGGGATGGCCCTTCCACCCACGTGTTTGTTCAGCCACGTCAGGACTCCTGCCTAGTTGCGACGGACAACTCGGGATTCTCCTCGAGGCTTGGCAGGGCAATTGGAACGCCTCTCCAGCTGAGGCGGGAGACCAAGGGTCCCTTTCCACGGGCCACAAGAATCCTGGGACTCCTATCAAGTTTCACGAGGAGTCAGGCATCGTCTCCTTTGGAGGCACTGATCTCCGCGTACCTCTGGAGTTTTCAAAGGATGTGAGGCCTCCGGTCGCGATGAGGTGGGGAACTAGGTGTTTCTCTGTGGTCTCCACAGGGGATTCAGACACCCTTTCTTCTTGGCAGATGCAAGACGAGCCTGCATTCAAGTCACTGCAGGGATATCCGGCCTTATTTCGAGTCAGGGCATCGCGGTGTCCATTCCACTTGAGGCCGCAAACTCAGGATCCCTCTCACATACCTAGAGCTGAGAGAAGCCTCCTCTTGAGGTGCTTGTGGTAAGGTGGTATTCCTCAGGAGTCGAAGCCAGGGACTAACCTCTCATCTCGTGTTGATTCTTGGTCCACGGAGCCCTTTCGTGTTGCTGCAGTGACCTCAGGTTCCCTCTAGCCTTGAAACAGTGTTCTTGGGGTTTCTCTGGAGTGCCATGAAGGAAATCAAGGCTCCTTTCATGTGTGATGTGCAACACGGAATTGCTCTGCACGCAGTGCAGGGGAATCGGGCCTCATCTCGCGGCGAGGGGGAAGTCTCATGGTTTTTCTCGAGTTGCGGCGGGAACCTGGGGTATATTCTCGAGTTACGACGGGGATGGCCCTTCCACCCACGTGTTTGTTCAGTCATGTCAGGACTCCTGCCTAGTTGCGAGGGACAACTCGGGATTCTCCTCGAGGCTTTGCAGGGCAATTGGGACGCCTCTCCAGCTGAGACGGGAGACCAAGGGTCCCTTTCCACGTGCCACAGGAATCCTGGGTCTCCTATCAAGTTTCACGAGGAGTCAGGCATCGTCTCCTTTGGAGGCACTGATCTCCGCATACCTCTGGAGTTTTCAAAGGATTTGAGGCCTCCTGTCGTGATGAGGTGGGGAACTACGTCTTTCTCTGTGGTCTCCACAGGGGATTCCGACACCCTTTCGTTTTGGGAGATGCAAGACGAGCCTGCATTCCAGTCACTGCAGGGATATCCGGCCTTATTTCGAGTCAGGTCATCGCGATGTCCATTCCACTTGAGGCCGCAAACTCAGGGTCCCTCTCACATACCTAGAGCTGAGAGAAGCCTCCTCTTGAGGTGCTTGTGGTAAGGTGGTATTCCTCTGGAGTCGAAGCCAGGGACTAACCTCTCATCTCGAGTTGATTTTGGTCCACGGAGCTCTTTCATGTTGCTACAGTGACCTCAGGATCCCTCTAGCCTTGAAACAGTGTTCTTGGGGTTTCTCTGGAGTGCCATGAAGGAAATCAAGGCTCCTTTCATGTGTGATGTGCAACACAGAATTGCTCTGCACGCAGTGCAGGGGAATCGGGCCTCATCTCGCGGCGAGGGGGAAGTCTCATGGTTTTTCTCGAGTTGCGGCGGGAACCTGGGGTATATTCTCGAGTTACGACGGGGATGGCCCTTCCACCCACGTGTTTCTTCAGCGACGTCAGGACTCCTGCCTAGTTGCGAGGGACATCTCTGGATTCTCCTCGAGGCTTGGCAGGGCAATTGGGACGCCTCTCCAGCTGAAGCGGGAGACCAAGTGTCCCTTTCCAAGTGACACAGGAATCCTGGGACTCCTATCAAGTTTCACGAGGAGTCAGGCATCGTCTCCTTTGGAGGCACTGATCTCCGCATACCTCTGGAGTTTTCAAAGGATGTGAGGCTATCGGTCGCGATGAGGTGGGGAAGTAAGTCTTTCTCTGTGCTTTCCACAGGGGATTCAGACATCCTTTCGTCCTGGGAGATGCAAGACGAGCCTGCATTGAAGACACTGCAGGGATATCCGGCCTTATTTCGAGTCAGGGCATCGCGGTGTCCATTCCACTTGAGGCCGCAAACTCAGGGTCCCTCTCACATACCTAGAGCTGAGAGAAGCCTCCTCTTGAGGTGCTTGTGGTAAGGTGGTATTCCTCTGGAGACGAATCCAGGGACTAACCTCTCTTTTCGAGTTGATTTTTGGTCCACAGAGTTCTTTCGTGTTCCTACAGTGACCTCAGGATCCCTCTAGCCTTGAAACAGTGTTCTTGGGGTTTCTCTGGAGTGCCATCAAGGAAATCAAGGCTCCTTTCATGTGTGATGTGCAAGACGGAATTGCTCTGCACGCAAGAAAGGGGAATCGGGCCTCATCTCGCATCGAGGGGGAAGTCTCATGGTTTTTCTCGAGTTGCGGCGGGAACCTGGGGTATATTCTCGAGTTACGACGGGGATGGCCCTTCCACCCACGTGTTTGTTCAGCCACGTCAGGACTCCTGCCTAGTTGCGAGGGACAACTCGGGATTCTCCTCGAGGCTTGGCAGGGCAATTGGAACGCCTCTCCAGCTGAGGCGGGAGACCAAGGGTCCCTTTCCACGTGCCACAGGAATCCTGGGACTCCTATCAAGTTTCACGAGGAGTCAGGCATCGTCTCCTTTGGAGGCACTGATCTCCGCGTACCTCTGGAGTTTTCAAAGGATGTGAGGCCTCCGGTCGCGATGAGGTGGGGAACTAGGTCTTTCTCTGTGGTCTCCACAGGGGATTCAGACATCCTTTCTTCTTGGGAGATGCAAGACGAGCCTGCATTCAAGTCACTGCAGGGATATCCAGCCTTATTTCGCGTCAGGGCATCGCGGTGTCCATTCCACTTGAGGCCGCAAACTCAGGGTCCCTCTCACATACCTAGAGCTGAGAGAAGCCTCCTCTTGAGGTGCTTGTGGTAAGGTGGTATTCCTCTGGAGTCGAAGCCAGGGACTAACCTCTCATCTCGAGTTGATTTTTGGCCCACGGAGCTCTTTCGTGTTGCTACAGTGACCTCAGGATCCCTCTAGCCTTGAAACAGTGTTCTTGGGGTTTCTCTGGAGTGCCATCAAGGAAATCAAGGCTCCTTTCATGTGTGATGTGCAACACGGAATTGCTCTGCACGCAGTGCAGGGGAATCGGGCCTCATCTCGCGGCAAGTGGGATGTCTCATGGTTTTTCTCGAGTTGCGGCGGGAACCTGGGGTATATTCTCGAGTTACGACGGGGATGGCCCTTCCACCCACGTGTTTCTTCAGCGACGTCAGGACTCCTGCCTAGTTGCGAGGGACAACTCTCGATTCTCCTCGAGGCTTTGCAGGGCAATTGGGACGCCTCTCCCGCTGAGGCGGGAGACCAAGTGTCCCTTTCCAAGTGCCACAGGAATCCTGGGACTCCTATCAAGTTTCACGAGGAGTCAGGCATCATCTCCTTTGGAGGCACTGATCTCCGCGTACCTCTGGAGTTTTCACAGGATGTGAGGCTATCGGTCGCGATGAGGTGGGGAACTAAGTCTTTCTCTGTGCTTTCCACAGGGGATTCAGACATCCTTTCGTCCTGGGAGATGCAAGACGAGCCTGCATTCAAGTCACTGCAGGGATATCCAGCCTTATTTCGAGTCAGGGCATCGCGGTGTCCATTCCACTTGAGGCCGCAAACTCAGGGTCCCTCTCACATACCTAGAGCTGAGAGAAGCCTCCTCTTGAGGTGCTTGTGGTTAGGTGGTATTCCTCTGGAGACGAATCCAGGGACTAACCTCTCTTTTCGAGTTGATTTTTGGTCCACAGAGTTCTTTCGTGTTGCTACAGTGACCTCAGGATCCCTCTATCCTTGAAACAGTGTTCTTGGGGTTTCTCTGGAGTGCCATCAAGGAAATCAAGGCTCCTTTCATGTGTGATGTGCAAGACGGAATTGCTCTGCACGCAGTACAGGGGAATCGGGCCTCATCTCGCATCGAGGGGGAAGTCTCATGGTTTTTCTCGAGTTGCGGCGGGAACCTGGGGTATATTCTCGAGTTACGACGGGGATGGCCCTTCCACCCACGTGTTTCTTCAGCGACATCAGGACTCCTGCCTAGTTGCGAGGGACAACTCGGGATTCTCCTCGAGGCTTGGCAGAGCAATTGGAACGCCTCTCCAGCTGAGGCGGGAGACCAAGGGTCCCTTTCCACGTGCCACAAGAATCCTGGGACTCCTATCAAGTTTCACGAGGAGTCAGGCATCGTCTCCTTTGGAGGCACTGATCACCGCGTACCTCTGGAGTTTTCAAAGGATGTGAGGCCTCCGGTCGCGATGAGGTGGGGAACTAGGTGTTTCTCTGTGGTCTCCACAGGGGATTCAGACATCCTTTCTTCTTGGGAGATGCAAGACGAGCCTGCATTCCAGTCACTGCAGGGATATCCGGCCTTATTTCGAGTCAGGGCATTGCGGTGTCCATTCCACTTGTGGCCGCAAACTCAGGATCCCTCTCACATACCTAGAGCTGAGAGAAGCCTCCTCTTGAGGTGCTTGTGGTAAGGTGGTATTCCTCAGGAGTCGAAGCCAGGGACTAACCTCTCATCTCGTGTTGATTCTTGGTCCACGGAGCTCTTTCGTGTTGCTACAGTGACCTCAGGATCCCTCTAGACTTGAAACAGTGTTCTTGGGGTTTCTCTGGAGTGCCATCAAGGAAATCAAGGCTCCTTTCATGTGTGATGTGCAACACGGAATTGCTCTGCACGCAGTGCAGTGGAATCGGGCCTCATCTCTCGGCGAGGGGGAAGTCTCATGGTTTTTCTCGAGTTGCGGCGGGAACCTGGGGTATATTCTCGAGTTCCGACGGGGATGGCCCTTCCACCCACGTGTTTCTTCAGCGACGTCAGGACTCCTACCTAGTTGCGAGGGACAACTCGGGATTCTCCTCGAGGCTTTGCAGGGCAATTGGGACGCCTCTCCAGCTGAGACGGGAGACCAAGGGTCCCTTTCCACGTGCCACAGGAATCCTGGGTCTCCTATCAAGTTTCACGAGGAGTCAAGCATCGTCTCCTTTGGAGGCACTGATCTCCGCATACCTCTGGAGTTTTCAAAGGATGTGAGGCCTCCTGTCGCGATGAGGTGGGGAACTAGGTACTTCTCTGAGGTCTCCACAGGGGATTCAGACACCCTTTCATCTTGGGAGATGCAAGACGAGCCTGCATTCAAGTCACTGCAGGGATATCCGGCCTTATTTCGAGTCAGGGCATCGCGGTGTCCATTCCACTTGAGGCCGCAAACTCAGGGTCCCTCTCACATACCTAGAGCTGAGAGAAGCCTCCTCTTGAGGTGCTTGTGGTAAGGTGGTATTCCTCTGGAGTCGAAGCCAGGGACTAACCTCTCATCTCGTGTTGATTTTTGGTCCACGGAGCTCTTTCGTGTTGCTACAGTGACCTCAGGATCCCTCTAGCCTTGAAACAGTGTTCTTGGGGTTTCTCTGGAGTGCCATGAAGGAAATCAAGGCTCCTTTCATGTGTGATGTGCAACACAGAATTGCTCTGCACGCAGTGCAGGGGAATCGGGCCTCATCTCGCGGCGAGGGGGAAGTCTCATGATTTTTCTCGCGTTGCGGCGGGAACCTGGGGTATATTCTCGAGTTACGACGGGGATGGCCCTTCCACCCACGTGTTTGTTCAGCCACGTCAGGACTCCTGCCTAGTTGCGAGGGACAACTTGGGATTCTCCTCGAGGCTTGGCAGGGCAATTGGAACGCCTCTCCAGCTGAGGCGGGAGACCAAGGGACCCTTTCCACGTGCCACAAGAATCCTGGGACTCCTATCAAGTTTCACGAGGAGTCAGGCATCGTCTCCTTTGGAGGCACTGATCTCCGCGTACCTCTGGAGTTTTCAAAGGATGTGAGGCCTCCGGTCGCGATGAGCTGGGGAACTAGGTGTTTCTCTGTGGTCTCCACAGGGGATTCAGACACCCTTTCTTCTTGGCAGATGCAAGACGAGCCTGCATTCAAGTCACTGCAGGAATATCCGGCCTTATTTCGAGTCAGGGCATCGCGGTGTCCATTCCACTTGAGGCCGCAAACTCAGGATCCCTCTCACATACCTAGAGCTGAGAGAAGCCTCCTCTTGAGGTGCTTGTGGTAAGGTGGTATTCCTCAGGAGTCGAAGCCAGGGACTAACCTCTCATCTCGTGTTGATTCTTGGTCCACGGAGCTCTTTCGTGTTGCTACAGTGACCTCAGGATCTCTCTAGCCTTGAAACAGTGTTCTTGGGGTTTCTCTGGAGTGCCATCAAGGAAATCAAGGCTCCTTTCATGTGTGATGTGCAACACGGAATTGCTCTGCACGCAGTGCAGGGGAATCGGGCCTCATCTCGCATCGAGGGGCAAGTCTCATGGTTTTTCTCGAGTTGCGGCGGGAACCTGGGGTATATTCTCGAGTTACGACGGGGATGGCCCTTCCACACACGTGTTTGTTCAGCCACGTCAGGACTCTTGCCTAGTTGCGAGACACAACTCGGGATTCTCCTCGAGGCTTGGCAAGGCAATTGGGATGCCTCTCCAGCTGAGGCGGGAGACCAAGGGTCCCTTTCCACGTGCCACAGGAATCCTGGGACTCCTATCAAGTTTCACGAGGAGTCAGGCATCGTCTCCTTTGGAGGCACTGATCTCAGCGTACCTCTGGAGTTTTCAAAGGATGTGAGGCCTCCGGGCGCGATGAGGTGGGGAACTAGGTCTTTCTCTGTGGTCTCCACAGGGGATTCAGACATCCTTTCTTCTTGGGAGATGCAAGACGAGCCTGCATTCAAGTCACTGCAGGGATATCCAGCCTTATTTCGCGTCAGGGCATCGCGGTGTCCATTCCACTTGAGGCCGCAAACTCAGGGTCCCTCTCACATACCTAGAGCTGAGAGAAGCCTCCTCTTGAGGTGCTTGTGGTAAGGTGGTATTCCTCTGGAGTCGAAGCCAGGGACTAACCTCTCATCTCGAGTTGATTTTTGGCCCACGGAGCTCTTTCGTGTTGCTACAGTGACCTCAGGATCCCTCTAGCCTTGAAACAGTGTTCTTGGGGTTTCTCTGGAGTGCCATCAAGGAAATCAAGGCTCTTTTCATGTGTGATGTGCAACACGGAATTGCTCTGCACGCAGTACAGGGGAATCGGGCCTCATCTCGCGGCGAGTGGGATGTCTCATGGTTTTTCTCGAGTTGCGGCGGGAACCTGGGGTATATTCTCGAGTTACGACGGGGATGGCCCTTCCACCCACGTGTTTCTTCAGCGACGTCAGGACTCCTGCCTAGTTGCGAGGGACAACTCTGGATTCTCCTCGAGGCTTTGCAGGGCAATTGGGACGCCTCTCCCGCTGAGGCGGGAGACCAAGTGTCCCTTTCCAAGTGCCACAGGAATCCTGGGACTCCTATCAAGTTTCACGAGGAGTCAGGCATCATCTCCTTTGGAGGCACTGATCTCCGCGTACCTCTGGAGTTTTCACAGGATGTGAGGCTATCGGTCGCGATGAGGTGGGGAACTAAGTCTTTCTCTGTGCTTTCCACAGGGGATTCAGACATCCTTTCGTCCTGGGAGATGCAAGACGAGCCTGCATTCAAGTCACTGCAGGGATATCCAGCCTTATTTCGAGTCAGGGCATCGCGGTGTCCATTCCACTTGAGGCCGCAAACTCAGGGTCCCTCTCACATACCTAGAGCTGAGAGAAGCCTCCTCTTGAGGTGCTTGTGGTTTGGTGGTATTCCTCTGGAGACGAATCCAGGGACTAACCTCTCTTTTCGAGTTGATTTTTGGTCCACAGAGTTCTTTCGTGTTGCTACAGTGACCTCAGGATCCCTCTATCCTTGAAACAGTGTTCTTGGGGTTTCTCTGGAGTGCCATCAAGGAAATCAAGGCTCCTTTCATGTGTGATGTGCAAGACGGAATTGCTCTGCACGCAGTACAGGGGAATCGGGCCTCATCTCGCATCGAGGGGGAAGTCTCATGGTTTTTCTCGAGTTGCGGCGGGAACCTGGGGTATATTCTCGAGTTACGACGGGGATGGCCCTTCCACCCACGTGTTTCTTCAGCGACATCAGGACTCCTGCCTAGTTGCGAGGGACAACTCTGGATTCTCCTCGAGGCTTGGCAGGGCAATTGGGACGCCTCTCCAGCTGAGGCGGGAGACCAAGTGTCCCTTTCCAAGTGCCACAGGAATCCTGGGACTCCTATCAAGTTTCACGAGGAGTCAGGCATCGTCTCTTTGGAGGCACTGATCTCCGCGTACCTCTGGAGTTTTCAAAGGATGTGAGGCCTCCGGTCGCGATGAGGTGGGGAACTAGGTGTTTCTCTGTGGTCTCCACAGGGGATTCAAACACCCTTTCTTCTTGGGAGATGCAAGACGAGCCTGCATTCCAGTCACTGCAGGGATATCCGGCCTTATTTCGAGTCAGGTCATCGCGATGTCCATTCCACTTGAGGCCGCAAACTCAGGGTCCCTCTCACATACCTAGAGCTGAGAGAAGCCTCCTCTTGAGGTGCTTGTGGTAAGGTGGTATTCCTCTGGAATCGAAGCCAGGGACTAACCTCTCATCTCGAGTTGATTTTGGTCCACGAGCTCTTTCGTGTTGCTACAGTGACCTCAGGATCCCTCTAGCCTTGAAACAGTGTTCTTGGGGTTTCTCTGGAGTGCCATGAAGGAAATCAAGGCTCCTTTCATGTGTGATGTGCAACACAGAATTGCTCTGCACGCAGTGCAGGGGAATCGGGCCTCATCTCGCGGCGAGGGGGAAGTCTCATGGTTTTTCTCGAGTTGCGGCGGGAACCTGGGGTATATTCTCGAGTTACGACGGGGATGGCCCTTCCACCCACGTGTTTCTTCAGCGACGTCAGGACTCCTGCCTAGTTGCGAGGGACAACTCTGGATTCTCCTCGAGGCTTGGCAGGGCAATTGGGACGCCTCTCCAGCTGAAGTGGGAGACCAAGTGTCCCTTTCCAAGTGACACAGGAATCCTGGGACTCCTATCAAGTTTCACGAGGAGTCAGGCATGGTCTCCTTTGGAGGCACTGATCTCCGCATACCTCTGGAGTTTTCAAAGGATGTGAGGCTATAGGTCGCGATGAGGTGGGGAAGTAAGTCTTTCTCTGTGCTTTCCACAGGGGATTCAGACATCCTTTCGTCCTGGGAGATGCAAGACGAGCCTGCATTGAAGTCACTGCAGGGATATCCGGCCTTATTTCGAGTCAGGGCATCGCGGTGTCCATTCCACTTGAGGCCGCAAACTCAGGGTCCCTCTCACATACCTAGAGCTGAGAGAAGCCTCCTCTTGAGGTGCTTGTGGTAAGGTGGTATTCCTCTGGAGACGAATCCAGGGACTAACCTCTCTTTTCGAGTTGATTTTTGGTCCACAGAGTTCTTTCGTGTTGCTACAGTGACCTCAGGATCCCTCTAGCCTTGAAACAGTGTTCTTGGGGTTTCTCTGGAGTGCCATCAAGGAAATCAAGGCTCCTTTCATGTGTGATGTGCAAGACGGAATTGCTCTGCACGCAAGAAAGGGGAATCGGGCCTCATCTCGCATCGAGGGGGAAGTCTCATGGTTTTTCTCGAGTTGCGGCGGGAACCTGGGGTATATTCTCGAGTTACGACGGGGATGGCCCTTCCACCCACGTGTTTGTTCAGCCATGTCAGGACTCCTGCCTAGTTGCGAGGGACAACTCGGGATTCTCCTCGAGGCTTGGCAGGGCAATTGGAACGCCTCTCCAGCTGAGGCGGGAGACCAAGGGACCCTTTCCACGTGCCACAAGAATCCTGGGACTCCTATCAAGTTTCACGAGGAGTCAGGCATCGTCTCCTTTGGAGGCACTGATCTCCGCGTACCTCTGGAGTTTTCAAAGGATGTGAGGCCTCCGGTCGCGATGAGGTGGGGAACTAGGTGTTTCTCTGTGGTCTCCACAGGGGATTCAGACACCCTTTCTTCTTGGGAGATGCAAGACGAGCCTGCATTCAAGTCACTGCAGGGATATCCGGCCTTATTTCGAGTCAGGGCATCGCGGTGTCCATTCCACTTGAGGCCGCAAACTCAGGATCCCTCTCACATACCTAGAGCTGAGAGAAGCCTCCTCTTGAGGTGCTTGTGGTAAGGTGGTATTCCTCAGGAGTCGAAGCCAGGGACTAACCTCTCATCTCGTGTTGATTCTTGGTCCACGGAGCTCTTTCGTGTTGCTACAGTGACCTCAGGATCCCTCTAGCCTTGAAACAGTGTTCTTGGGGTTTCTCTGGAGTGCCATCAAGGAAATCAAGGCTCCTTTCATGTGTGATGTGCAACACGGAATTGCTCTGCACGCAGTGCAGGGGAATCGGGCCTCATCTCGCGGCGAGGGGGAAGTCTCATGGTTTTTCTCGAGTTGCGGCGGGAACCTGGGGTATATTCTCGAGTTACGACGGGGATGGCCCTTCCACACACGTGTTTATTCAGCCATGTCAGGACTCCTGCCTAGTTGCGAGGGACAACTCGGGATTCTCCTCGAGGCTTGGCAGGGCAATTGGGACGCCTCTCCAGCTGAGACGGGAGACCAAGGGTCCCTTTCCACGTGCCACAGGAATCCTGGGTCTCCTATCAAGTTTCACGAGGAGTCAGGCATCGTCTCCTTTGGAGGCACTGATCTCCGCATACCTCTGGAGTTTTCAAAGGATTTGAGGCCTCCTGTCGCGATGAGGTGGGGAACTACGTCTTTCTCTGTGGTCTCCACAGGGGATTCAGACACCCTTTCGTTTTGGGAGATGCAAGACGAGCCTGCATTCCAGTCACTGCAGGGATATCCGGCCTTATTTCGAGTCAGGTCATCGCGATGTCCATTCCACTTGAGGCCGCAAACTCAGGGTCCCTCTCACATACCTAGAGCTGAGAGAAGCCTCCTCTTGAGGTGCTTGTGGTAAGGTGGTATTCCTCTGGAATCGAAGCCAGGGACTAACCTCTCATCTCGAGTTGATTTTGGTCCACGAGCTCTTTCGTGTTGCTACAGTGACCTCAGGATCCCTCTAGCCTTGAAACAGTGTTCTTGGGGTTTCTCTGGAGTGCCATGAAGGAAATCAAGGCTCCTTTCATGTGTGATGTGCAACACAGAATTGCTCTGCACGCAGTGCAGGGGAATCGGGCCTCATCTCGCGGCGAGGGGGAAGTCTCATGGTTTTTCTCGAGTTGCGGCGGGAACCTGGGGTATATTCTCGAGTTACGACGGGGATGGCCCTTCCACCCACGTGTTTCTTCAGCGACGTCAGGACTCCTGCCTAGTTGCGAGGGACAACTCTGGATTCTCCTCGAGGCTTGGCAGGGCAATTGGGACGCCTCTCCAGCTGAAGCGGGAGACCAAGTGTCCCTTTCCAAGTGACACAGGAATCCTGGGACTCCTATCAAGTTTCACGAGGAGTCAGGCATGGTCTCCTTTGGAGGCACTGATCTCCGCATACCTCTGGAGTTTTCAAAGGATGTGAGGCTATAGGTCGCGATGAGGTGGGGAAGTAAGTCTTTCTCTGTGCTTTCCACAGGGGATTCAGACATCCTTTCGTCCTGGGAGATGCAAGACGAGCCTGCATTGAAGTCACTGCAGGGATATCCGGCCTTATTTCGAGTCAGGGCATCGCGGTGTCCATTCCACTTGAGGCCGCAAACTCAGGGTCCCTCTCACATACCTAGAGCTGAGAGAAGCCTCCTCTTGAGGTGCTTGTGGTAAGGTGGTATTCCTCTGGAGACGAATCCAGGGACTAACCTCTCTTTTCGAGTTGATTTTTGGTCCACAGAGTTCTTTCGTGTTGCTGCAGTGACCTCAGGATCCCTCTAGCCTTGAAACAGTGTTCTTGGGGTTTCTCTGGAGTGCCATCAAGGAAATCAAGGCTCCTTTCATGTGTGATGTGCAAGACGGAATTGCTCTGCACGCAAGAAAGGGGAATCGGGCCTCATCTCGCATCGAGGGGGAAGTCTCATGGTTTTTCTCGAGTTGCGGCGGGAACCTGGGGTATATTCTCGAGTTACGACGGGGATGGCCCTTCCACCCACGTGTTTGTTCAGCCACGTCAGGACTCCTGCCTAGTTGCGAGGGACAACTAGGGATTCTCCTCGAGGCTTGGCAGGGCAATTGGAACGCCTCTCCAGCTGAGGCGGGAGACCAAGGGACCCTTTCCACGTGCCACAAGAATCCTGGGACTCCTATCAAGTTTCACGAGGAGTCAGGCATCGTCTCCTTTGGAGGCACTGATCTCCGCGTACCTCTGGAGTTTTCAAAGGATGTGAGGCCTCCGGTCGCGATGAGGTGGGGAACTAGGTGTTTCTCTGTGGTCTCCACAGGGGATTCAGACACCCTTTCTTCTTGGCAGATGCAAGACGAGCCTGCATTCAAGTCACTGCAGGGATATCCGGCCTTATTTCGAGTCAGGGCATCGCGGTGTCCATTCCACTTGAGGCCGCAAACTCAGGATCCCTCTCACATACCTAGAGCTGAGAGAAGCCTCCTCTTGAGGTGCTTGTGGTAAGGTGGTATTCCTCAGGAGTCGAAGCCAGGGACTAACCTCTCATCTCGTGTTGATTCTTGGTCCACGGAGCCCTTTCGTGTTGCTACAGTGACCTCAGGTTCCCTCTAGCCTTGAAACAGTGTTCTTGGGGTTTCTCTGGAGTGCCATGAAGGAAATCAAGGCTCCTTTCATGTGTGATGTGCAACACGGAATTGCTCTGCACGCAGTGCAGGGGAATCGGGCCTCATCTCGCGGCGAGGGGGAAGTCTCATGGTTTTTCTCGAGTTGCGGCGGGAACCTGGGGTATATTCTCGAGTTACGACGGGGATGGCCCTTCCACACACGTGTTTGTTCAGCCATGTCAGGACTCCTGCCTAGTTGCGAGGGACAACTCGGGATTCTCCTCGAGGCTTTGCAGGGCAATTGGGACGCCTCTCCAGCTGAGACGGGAGACCAAGGGTCCCTTTCCACGTTCCACAGGAATCCTGGGTCTCCTATCAAGTTTCACGAGGAGTCAGGCATCGTCTCCTTTGGAGGCACTGATCTCCGCATACCTCTGGA
Organism: Cervus elaphus; assembly: GCF_910594005.1. NCBI lineage: Eukaryota > Metazoa > Chordata > Mammalia > Artiodactyla > Cervidae > Cervus > Cervus elaphus. The sequence goes on from NC_057846.1 coordinate 1,944,457, forward strand.
GTTTTCAAAGGATTTGAGGCCTCCTGTCGTGATGAGGTGGGGAACTACGTCTTTCTCTGTGGTCTCCACAGGGGATTCAGACACCCTTTCGATTTGGGAGATGCAAGACGAGCCTGCATTCCAGTCACTGCAGGGATATCCGGCCTTATTTCGAGTCAGGTCATCGCGATGTCCATTCCACTTGAGGCCGCAAACTCAGGGTCCCTCTCACATACCTAGAGCTGAGAGAAGCCTCCTCTTGAGGTGCTTGTGGTAAGGTGGTATTCCTCTGGAGTCGAAGCCAGGGACTAACCTCTCATCTCGAGTTGATTTTGGTCCACGGAGCTCTTTCGTGTTGCTACAGTGACCTCAGGATCCCTCTAGCCTTGAAACAGTGTTCTTGGGGTTTCTCTGGAGTGCCATGAAGGAAATCAAGGCTCCTTTCATGTGTGATGTGCAACACAGAATTGCTCTGCACGCAGTGCAGGGGAATCTTGCTTCATCTCGCGGCGAGGGGGAAGTCTCATGGTTTTTCTCGAGTTGCGGCGGGAACCTGGGGTATATTCTCGAGTTACGACGGGGATGGCCCTTCCACCCACGTGTTTCTTCAGCGACGTCAGGACTCCTGCCTAGTTGCGAGGGACATCTCTGGATTCTCCTCGAGGCTTGGCAGGGCAATTGGGACGCCTCTCCAGCTGAAGCGGGAGACCAAGTGTCCCTTTCCAAGTGACACAGGAATCCTGGGACTCCTATCAAGTTTCACGAGGAGTCAGGCATCGTCTCCTTTGGAGGCACTGATCTCCGCATACCTCTGGAGTTTTCAAAGGATGTGAGGCTATCGGTCGCGATGAGGTGGGGAAGTAAGTCTTTCTCTGTGCTTTCCACAGGGGATTCAGACATCCTTTCGTCCTGGGAGATGCAAGACGAGCCTGCATTGAAGACACTGCAGGGATATCCGGCCTTATTTCGAGTCAGGGCATCGCGGTGTCCATTCCACTTGAGGCCGCAAACTCAGGGTCCCTCTCACATACCTAGAGCTGAGAGAAGCCTCCTCTTGAGGTGCTTGTGGTAAGGTGGTATTCCTCTGGAGACGAATCCAGGGACTAACCTCTCTTTTCGAGTTGATTTTTGGTCCACAGAGTTCTTTCGTGTTCCTACAGTGACCTCAGGATCCCTCTAGCCTTGAAACAGTGTTCTTGGGGTTTCTCTGGAGTGCCATCAAGGAAATCAAGGCTCCTTTCATGTGTGATGTGCAAGACGGAATTGCTCTGCACGCAAGAAAGGGGAATCGGGCCTCATCTCGCATCGAGGGGGAAGTCTCATGGTTTTTCTCGAGTTGCGGCGGGAACCTGGGGTATATTCTCGAGTTACGACGGGGATGGCCCTTCCACCCACGTGTTTGTTCAGCCACGTCAGGACTCCTGCCTAGTTGCGAGGGACAACTCGGGATTCTCCTCGAGGCTTGGCAGGGCAATTGGAACGCCTCTCCAGCTGAGGCGGGAGACCAAGTGACCCTTTCCACGTGCCACAAGAATCCTGGGACTCCTATCAAGTTTCACGAGGAGTCAGGCATCGTCTCCTTTGGAGGCACTGATCTCCGCGTACCTCTGGAGTTTTCAAAGGATGTGAGGCCTCCGGTCGCGATGAGGTGGGGAACTAGGTGTTTCTCTGTGGTCTCCACAGGGGATTCAGACACCCTTTCTTCTTGGCAGATGCAAGACGAGCCTGCATTCAAGTCACTGCAGGGATATCCGGCCTTATTTCGAGTCAGGGCATCGCGGTGTCCATTCCACTTGAGGCCGCAAACTCAGGATCCCTCTCACATACCTAGAGCTGAGAGAAGCCTCCTCTTGAGGTGCTTGTGGTAAGGTGGTATTCCTCAGGAGTCGAAGCCAGGGACTAACCTCTCATCTCGTGTTGATTCTTGGTCCACGGAGCTCTTTCGTGTTGCTACAGTGACCTCAGGATCCCTCTAGCCTTGAAACAGTGTTCTTGGGGTTTCTCTGGAGTGCCATCAAGGAAATCAAGGCTCCTTTCATGTGTGATGTGCAACACGGAATTGCTCTGCACGCAGTGCAGGGGAATCGGGCCTCATCTCGCATCGAGGGGCAAGTCTCATGGTTTTTCTCGAGTTGCGGCGGGAACCTGGGGTATATTCTCGAGTTACGACGGGGATGGCCCTTCCACACACGTGTTTGTTCAGCCACGTCAGGACTCTTGCCTAGTTGCGAGACACAACTCGGGATTCTCCTCGAGGCTTGGCAAGGCAATTGGGATGCCTCTCCAGCTGAGGCGGGAGACCAAGTGTCCCTTTCCACGTGCCACAGGAATCCTGGGACTCCTATCAAGTTTCACGAGGAGTCAGGCATCGTCTCCTTTGGAGGCACTGATCTCCGCGTACCTCTGGAGTTTTCAAAGGATGTGAGGCCTCCGGTCGCGATGAGGTGGGGAACTAGGTCTTTCTCTGTGGTCTCCACAGGGGATTCAGACATCCTTTCTTCTTGGGAGATGCAAGACGAGCCTGCATTCAAGTCACTGCAGGGATATCCAGCCTTATTTCGCGTCAGGGCATCGCGGTGTCCATTCCACTTGAGGCCGCAAACTCAGGGTCCCTCTCACATACCTAGAGCTAAGAGAAGCCTTCTCTTGAGGTGCTTGTGGTAAGGTGGTATTCCTCTGGAGTCGAAGCCAGGGACTAACCTCTCATCTCGAGTTGATTTTTGGCCCACGGAGCTCTTTCGTGTTGCTACAGTGACCTCAGGATCCCTCTAGCCTTGAAACAGTGTTCTTGGGGTTTCTCTGGAGTGCCATCAAGGAAATCAAGGCTCCTTTCATGTGTGATGTGCAACACGGAATTGCTCTGCACGCAGTGCAGGGGAATCGGGCCTCATCTCGCGGCGAGTGGGATGTCTCATGGTTTTTCTCGAGTTGCGGCGGGAACCTGGGGTATATTCTCGAGTTACGACGGGGATGGCCCTTCCACCCACGTGTTTCTTCAGCGACGTCAGGACTCCTGCCTAGTTGCGAGGGACAACTCTGGATTCTCCTCGAGGCTTTGCAGGGCAATTGGGACGCCTCTCCCGCTGAGGCGGGAGACCAAGTGTCCCTTTCCAAGTGCCACAGGAATCCTGGGACTCCTATCAAGTTTCACGAGGAGTCAGGCATCATCTCCTTTGGAGGCACTGATCTCCGCGTACCTCTGGAGTTTTCACAGGATGTGAGGCTATCGGTCGCGATGAGGTGGGGAACTAAGTCTTTCTCTGTGCTTTCCACAGGGGATTCAGACATCCTTTCGTCCTGGGAGATGCAAGACGAGCCTGCATTCAAGTCACTGCAGGGATATCCAGCCTTATTTCGAGTCAGGGCATCGCGGTGTCCATTCCACTTGAGGCCGCAAACTCAGGGTCCCTCTCACATACCTAGAGCTGAGAGAAGCCTCCTCTTGAGGTGCTTGTGGTTAGGTGGTATTCCTCTGGAGACGAATCCAGGGACTAACCTCTCTTTTCGAGTTGATTTTTGGTCCACAGAGTTCTTTCCTGTTGCTACAGTGACCTCAGGATCCCTCTATCCTTGAAACAGTGTTCTTGGGGTTTCTCTGGAGTGCCATCAAGGAAATCAAGGCTCCTTTCATGTGTGATGTGCAAGACGGAATTGCTCTGCACGCAGTACAGGGGAATCGGGCCTCATCTCGCATCGAGGGGGAAGTCTCATGGTTTTTCTCGAATTGCGGCGGGAACCTGGGGTATATTCTCGAGTTACGACGGGGATGGCCCTTCCACCCACGTGTTTGTTCAGCCACATCAGGACTCGTGCCTAGTTGCGGGGGACAACTCGGGATTCTCCTCGAGGCTTGGCAGAGCAATTGGAACGCCTCTCCAGCTGAGGCGGGAGACCAAGGGTCCCTTTCCACGTGCCACAAGAATCCTGGGACTCCTATCAAGTTTCACGAGGAGTCAGGCATCGTCTCCTTTGGAGGCACTGATCACCGCGTACCTCTGGAGTTTTCAAAGGATGTGAGGCCTCCGGTCGCGATGAGGTGGGGAACTAGGTGTTTCTCTGTGGTCTCCACAGGGGATTCAGACATCCTTTCTTCTTGGGAGATGCAAGACGAGCCTGCATTCCAGTCACTGCAGGGATATCCGGCCTTATTTCGAGTCAGGGCATCGCGGTGTCCATTCCACTTGTGGCCGCAAACTCAGGATCCCTCTCACATACCTAGAGCTGAGAGAAGCCTCCTCTTGAGGTGCTTGTGGTAAGGTGGTATTCCTCAGGAGTCGAAGCCAGGGACTAACCTCTCATCTCGTGTTGATTCTTGGTCCACGGAGCTCTTTCGTGTTGCTACAGTGACCTCAGGATCCCTCTAGCCTTGAAACAGTGTTCTTGGGGTTTCTCTGGAGTGCCATCAAGGAAATCAAGGCTCCTTTCATGTGTGATGTGCAACACGGAATTGCTCTGCACGCAGTGCAGTGGAATCGGGCCTCATCTCTCGGCGAGGGGGAAGTCTCATGGTTTTTCTCGAGTTGCGGCGGGAACCTGGGGTATATTCTCGAGTTACGACGGGGATGGCCCTTCCACCCACGTGTTTCTTCAGCGACGTCAGGACTCCTGCCTAGTTGCGAGGGACAACTCTGGATTCTCCTCGAGGCTTTGCAGGGCAATTGGGACGCCTCTCCAGCTGAGACGGGAGACCAAGGGTCCCTTTCCACGTGCCACAGGAATCCTGGGTCTCCTATCAAGTTTCACGAGGAGTCAAGCATCGTCTCCTTTGGAGGCACTGATCTCCGCATACCTCTGGAGTTTTCAAAGGATGTGAGGCCTCCTGTCGCGATGAGGTGGGGAACTAGGTACTTCTCTGAGGTCTCCACAGGGGATTCAGACACCCTTTCATCTTGGGAGATGCAAGACGAGCCTGCATTCAAGTCACTGCAGGGATATCCGGCCTTATTTCGAGTCAGGGCATCGCGGTGTCCATTCCACTTGAGGCCGCAAACTCAGGGTCCCTCTCACATACCTAGAGCTGAGAGAAGCCTCCTCTTGAGGTGCTTGTGGTAAGGTGGTATTCCTCTGGAGTCGAAGCCAGGGACTAACCTCTCATCTCGTGTTGATTTTTGGTCCACGGAGCTCTTTCGTGTTGCTACAGTGACCTCAGGATCCCTCTAGCCTTGAAACAGTGTTCTTGGGGTTTCTCTGGAGTGCCATGAAGTAAATCAAGGCTCCTTTCATGTGTGATGTGCAACACAGAATTTCTCTGCACGCAGTGCAGGAGAATCGGGCCTCATCTCGCGGCGAGGGGGAAGTCTCATGATTTTTCTCGAGTTGCGGCGGGAACCTGGGGTATATTCTCGAGTTACGACGGGGATGGCCCTTCCACACACGTGTTTGTTCAGCCACGTCAGGACTCTTGCCTAGTTGCGAGACTCAACTCGGGATTCTCCTCGAGGCTTGGCAAGGCAATTGGGACGCCTCTCCAGCTGAGGCGGGAGACCAAGGGTCCCTTTCCACGTGCCACAGGAATCCTGGGACTCCTATCAAGTTTCACGAGGAGTCAGGCATCGTCTCCTTTGGAGGCACTGATCTCCGCGTACCTCTGGAGTTTTCAAAGGATGTGAGGCCTCCGGTCGCGATGAGGTGGGGAACTAGGTCTTTCTCTGTGGTCTCCACAGGGGATTCAGACATCCTTTCATCTTGGGAGATGCAAGACGAGCCTGCATTAGAGTAACTGCAGGGATATCCGGCCTTATTTCGAGTCAGGGCATCGCGGTGTCCATTCCACTTGAGGCCGCAAACTCAGGGTCCCTCTCACATACCTAGAGCTGAGAGAAGCCTCCTCTTGAGGTGCTTGTGGTAAGGTCGTATTCCTCAGGAGTCGAAGCCAGGGACTAACCTCTCATCTCGTGTTGATTCTTGGTCCACGGAGCTCTTTCGTGTTGCTACAGTGACCTCAGGATCCCTCTATCCTTGAAACAGTGTTCTTGGGGTTTCTCTGGAGTGCCATCAAGGAAATCAAGGCTCCTTTCATGTGTGATGTGCAACACGGAATTGCTCTGCACGCACTGCAGGGGAATCGGGCCTCATCTCGCGGCGAGGGGGAAGTCTCATGGTATTTCTCGAGTTGCGGCGGGAACCTGGGGTATATTCTCGAGTTACGACGGGGATGGCCCTTCCACCCACGTGTTTCTTCAGCGACGTCAGGACTCCTGCCTAGTTGCGAGGGACAACTCGGGATTCTCCTCGAGGCTTGGCAGGGCAATTGGGACGCCTCTCCAGCTGAGACGGGAGACCAAGGGTCCCTTTCCACGTGCCACAGGAATCCTGGGTCTCCTATCAAGTTTCACGAGGAGTCAGGCATCGTCTCCTTTGGAGGTACTGATTTCCGCATACCTCTGGAGTTTTCAAAGGATTTGAGGCCTCCTGTCGCGATGAGGTGGGGAACTAGGTCTTTCTCTGTGGTCTACACAGGGGATTCAGACACCCTTTCGTCTTGGGAGATGCAAGACGAGCCTACATTCCAGTCACTGCAGGGATATCCGGCCTTATTTCGAGTCAGGGCATCGCGGTGTCCATTCCACTTGAGGCCGCAAACTCAGGGTCCCTCTCACATACCTAGAGCTGAGAGAAGCCTCCTCTTGAGGTGCTTGTGGTAAGGTGGTATTCCTCTGGAGTCGAAGCCAGGGACTAACCTCTCATCTCGAGTTGATTTTTGTTCCACGGAGCTCTTTCGTGTTGCTACAGTGACCTCAGGATCCCTCTAGCCTTGAAACAGTGTTCTTGGGGTTTCTCTGGAGTGCCATCAAGGAAACCAAGGCTCCTTTCATGTGTGATGTGCAACACAGAATTGCTCTGCACGCAGTGCAGGGGAATCGGGCCTCATCTCGCGGCGAGGGGGAAGTCTCATGGTTTTTCTCGAGTTGCGGCGGGAACCTGCGGTATATTCTCGAGTTACGACGGGGATGGCCCTTCCACACACGTGTTTGTTCAGCCACGTCAGGACTCTTGCCTAGTTGCGAGAGTCAACTCGGGATTCTCCTCGAGGCTTGGCAAGGCAATTGGGACGCCTCTCCAGCTGAGGCGGGAGACCAAGGGTCCCTTTCCACGTGCCACAGGAATCCTGGGACTCCTATCAAGTTTCACGAGGAGTCAGGCATTGTCTCCTTTGAAGGCACTGATCTCCGCGTACCTCTGGAGTTTTCAAAGGATGTGAGGCCTCCTGTCGCGATGAGGTGGGGAACTAGGTCTTTCTCTGTGGTCTCCACAGGGGATTCAGACACCCTTTCGTCTTGGGAGATGCAAGACGAGCCTGCATTCCAGTCACTGCAGGGATATCCGGCCTTATTTCGAGTCAGGGCATCGCGGTGTCCATTCCACTTGAGGCCGCAAACTCAGGGTCCCTCTCACATACCTAGAGCTGAGAGAAGCCTCCTCTTGAGGTGCTTGTGGTAAGGTGGTATTCCTCTGGAGTCGAAGCCAGGGACTAACCTCTCATCTCGAGTTGATTTTTGGTCCACGGAGCTCTTTTGTGTTGCTACAGTGACCTCAGGATCCCTCTAGCCTTGAAACAGTGTTCTTGGGGTTTCTCTGGAGTGCCATCAAGGAAATCAAGGCTCCTTTCATGGGTGATGTGCAACACGGAATTGCTCTGCACGCAGTGCAGGGGAATCGGGCCTCATCTTGCGGCGAGGGGGAAGTCTCATGGTTTTTCTCGAGTTGCGGCGGGAACCTGGGGTATATTCTCGAGTTACGACGGGGATGGGCCTTCCACCCACGTGTTTGTTCAGCGACGTCAGGACTCCTGCCTAGTTGCGAGGGACAACTCGGGATTCTCCTCGAGGCTTGGCAAGGCAATTGGGACGCCTCTCCAGCTGAGACGGGAGACCGAGTGTCCCTTTCCAAGTGCCACAGGAATCCTGGGACTCCTATCAAGTTTCACGAGGAGTCAGGCATCGTCTCCTTTGGAGGCACTGATCTCCGCGTACCTCTGGAGTTTTCAAAGGATGTGAGGCTATCGGTCGCGATGAGGTGGGGAACTAAGTCTTTCTCTGTGCTTTCCACAGGGGATTCAGACATCCTTTCGTCCTGGGAGATGCAAGACGAGCCTGCATTGAAGTCACTGCAGGGATATCCGGCCTTATTTCGAGTCAGGGCATCGCGGTGTCCATTCCACTTGAGGCCGCAAACTCAGGGTCCCTCTCACATACCTAGAGCTGAGAGAAGCCTCCTCTTGAGGTGCTTGTGGTAAGGTGGTATTCCTCTGGAGACGAATCCAGGGACTAACCTCTCTTTTCGAGTTGTTTTTGGTCCACAGAGTTCTTTCGTGTTGCGACAGTGACCTCAGGATCCCTCCAGCCTTGAAACAGTGTTCTTGGGGTTTCTCTGGAGTGCCATCAAGGAAATCAAGGCTCCTTTCATGTGTGATGTGCAAGACGGAATTGCTCTGCACGCAGTACAGGGGAATCGGGCCTCATCTCGCATCAAGGGGGAAGTCTCATGGTTTTTCTCGAGTTGCGGCGGGAACCTGGGGTATATTCTCGAGTTACGACGGGGATGGCCCTTCCACACACGTGTTTGTTCAGCCATGTCAGGACTCCTGCCTAGTTGCGAGGGACAACTCGGGATTCTCCTCAAGGCTTTGCAGGGGAATTGGGACGCCTCTCCAGCTGAGACGGGAGACCAAGGGTCCCTTTCCACGTGCCACAGGAATCCTGGGTCTCCTATCAAGTTTCACGAGGAGTCAGGCATCGTCTCCTTTGGAGGCACTGATCTCTGCATACCTCTGGAGTTTTCAAAGGATTTGAGGCCTCCTGTCGCGATGAGGTGGGGAACTACGTCTTTCTCTGTGGTCTCCACAGGGGATTCAGACACCCTTTCGTTTTGGGAGATGCAAGACGAGCCTGCATTCCAGTCACTGCAGGGATATCCGGCCTTATTTCGAGTCAGGTCATCGCGATGTCCATTCCACTTGAGGCCGCAAACTCAGGGTCCCTCTCACATACCTAGAGCTGAGAGAAGCCTCCTCTTGAGGTGCTTGTGGTAAGGTGGTATTCCTCTGGAATCGAAGCCAGGGACTAACCTCTCATCTCGAGTTGATTTTGGTCCACGAGCTCTTTCGTGTTGCTACAGTGACCTCAGGATCCCTGTAGCCTTGAAACAGTGTTCTTGGGGTTTCTCTGGAGTGCCATGAAGGAAATCAAGGCTCCTTTCATGTGTGATGTGCAACACAGAATTGCTCTGCACGCAGTGCAGGGGAATCGGGCCTCATCTCGCGGCGAGGGGGAAGTCTCATGGTTTTTCTCGAGTTGCGGCGGGAACCTGGGGTATATTCTCGAGTTACGACGGGGATGGCCCTTCCACCCACGTGTTTCTTCAGCGACGTCAGGACTCCTGCCTAGTTGCGAGGGACAACTCTGGATTCTCCTCGAGGCTTGGCAGGGCAATTGGGACGCCTCTCCAGCTGAAGTGGGAGACCAAGTGTCCCTTTCCAAGTGACACAGGAATCCTGGGACTCCTATCAATTTTCACGAGGAGTCAGGCATGGTCTCCTTTGGAGGCACTGATCTCCGCATACCTCTGGAGTTTTCAAAGGATGTGAGGCTATAGGTCGCGATGAGGTGGGGAAGTAAGTCTTTCTCTGTGCTTTCCACAGGGGATTCAGACATCCTTTCGTCCTGGGAGATGCAAGACGAGCCTGCATTGAAGTCACTGCAGGGATATCCGGCCTTATTTCGAGTCAGGGCATCGCGGTGTCCATTCCACTTGAGGCCGCAAACTCAGGGTCCCTCTCACATACCTAGAGCTGAGAGAAGCCTCCTCTTGAGGTGCTTGTGGTAAGGTGGTATTCCTCTGGAGTCGAATCCAGGGACTAACCTCTCTTTTCGAGTTGATTTTTGGTCCACAGAGTTCTTTCGTGTTGCTACAGTGACCTCAGGATCCCTCTAGCCTTGAAACAGTGTTCTTGGGGTTTCTCTGGAGTGCCATCAAGGAAATCAAGGCTCCTTTCATGTGTGATGTGCAAGACGGAATTGCTCTGCACGCAAGAAAGGGGAATCGGGCCTCATCTCGCATCGAGGGGGAAGTCTCATGGTTTTTCTCGAGTTGCGGCGGGAACCTGGGGTATATTCTCGAGTTACGACGGGGATGGCCCTTCCACCCACGTGTTTGTTCAGCCATGTCAGGACTCCTGCCTAGTTGCGAGGGACAACTCGGGATTCTCCTCGAGGCTTGGCAGGGCAATTGGAACGCCTCTCCAGCTGAGGCGGGAGACCAAGGGACCCTTTCCACGTGCCACAAGAATCCTGGGACTCCTATCAAGTTTCACGAGGAGTCAGGCATCGTCTCCTTTGGAGGCACTGATCTCCGCGTACCTCTGGAGTTTTCAAAGGATGTGAGGCCTCCGGTCGCGATGAGGTGGGGAACTAGGTGTTTCTCTGTGGTCTCCACAGGGGATTCAGACACCCTTTCTTCTTGGCAGATGCAAGACGAGCCTGCATTCAAGTCACTGCAGGGATATCCGGCCTTATTTCGAGTCAGGGCATCGCGGTGTCCATTCCACTTGAGGCCGCAAACTCAGGATCCCTCTCACATACCTAGAGCTGAGAGAAGCCTCCTCTTGAGGTGCTTGTGGTAAGGTGGTATTCCTCAGGAGTCGAAGCCAGGGACTAACCTCTCATCTCGTGTTGATTCTTGGTCCACGGAGCTCTTTCGTGTTGCTACAGTGACCTCAGGATCCCTCTAGCCTTGAAACAGTGTTCTTGGGGTTTCTCTGGAGTGCCATCAAGGAAATCAAGGCTCCTTTCATGTGTGATGTGCAACACGGAATTGCTCTGCACGCAGTGCAGGGGAATCGGGCCTCATCTCGCGGCGAGGGGGAAGTCTCATGGTTTTTCTCGAGTTGCGGCGGGAACCTGGGGTATATTCTCGAGTTACGACGGGGATGGCCCTTCCACACACGTGTTTATTCAGCCATGTCAGGACTCCTGCCTAGTTGCGAGGGACAACTCGGGATTCTCCTCGAGGCTTGGCAGGGCAATTGGGACGCCTCTCCAGCTGAGACGGGAGACCAAGGGTCCCTTTCCACGTGCCACAGGAATCCTGGGTCTCCTATCAAGTTTCACGAGGAGTCAGGCATCGTCTCCTTTGGAGGCACTGATCTCCGCATACCTCTGGAGTTTTCAAAGGATTTGAGGCCTCCTGTCGTGATGAGGTGGGGAACTACGTCTTTCTCTGTGGTCTCCACAGGGGATTCAGACACCCTTTCGTTTTGGGAGATGCAAGACGAGCCTGCATTCCAGTCACTGCAGGGATATCCGGCCTTATTTCGAGTCAGGTCATCGCGATGTCCATTCCACTTGAGGCCGCAAACTCAGGGTCCCTCTCACATACCTAGAGCTGAGAGAAGCCTCCTCTTGAGGTGCTTGTGGTAAGGTGGTATTCCTCTGGAATCGAAGCCAGGGACTAACCTCTCATCTCGAGTTGATTTTGGTCCACGAGCTCTTTCGTGTTGCTACAGTGACCTCAGGATCCCTCTAGCCTTGAAACAGTGTTCTTGGGGTTTCTCTGGAGTGCCATGAAGGAAATCAAGGCTCCTTTCATGTGTGATGTGCAACACAGAATTGCTCTGCACGCAGTGCAGGGGAATCGGGCCTCATCTCGCGGCGAGGGGGAAGTCTCATGGTTTTTCTCGAGTTGCGGCGGGAACCTGGGGTATATTCTCGAGTTACGACGGGGATGGCCCTTCCACCCACGTGTTTCTTCAGCGACGTCAGGACTCCTGCCTAGTTGCGAGGGACAACTCTGGATTCTCCTCGAGGCTTGGCAGGGCAATTGGGACGCCTCTCCAGCTGAAGCGGGAGACCAAGTGTCCCTTTCCAAGTGACACAGGAATCCTGGGACTCCTATCAAGTTTCACGAGGAGTCAGGCATGGTCTCCTTTGGAGGCACTGATCTCCGCGTACCTCTGGAGTTTTCAAAGGATGTGAGGCTATAGGTCGCGATGAGGTGGGGAAGTAAGTCTTTCTCTGTGCTTTCCACAGGGGATTCAGACATCCTTTCGTCCTGGGAGATGCAAGACGAGCCTGCATTGAAGTCACTGCAGGGATATCCGGCCTTATTTCGAGTCAGGGCATCGCGGTGTCCATTCCACTTGAGGCCGCAAACTCAGGGTCCCTCTCACATACCTAGAGCTGAGAGAAGCCTCCTCTTGAGGTGCTTGTGGTAAGGTGGTATTCCTCTGGAGACGAATCCAGGGACTAACCTCTCTTTTCGAGTTGATTTTTGGTCCACAGAGTTCTTTCGTGTTGCTACAGTGACCTCAGGATCCCTCTAGCCTTGAAACAGTGTTCTTGGGGTTTCTCTGGAGTGCCATCAAGGAAATCAAGGCTCCTTTCATGTGTGATGTGGAAGACGGAATTGCTCTGCACGCAAGAAAGGGGAATCGGGCCTCATCTCGCATCGAGGGGGAAGTCTCATGGTTTTTCTCGAGTTGCGGCGGGAACCTGGGGTATATTCTCGAGTTACGACGGGGATGGCCCTTCCACCCACGTGTTTGTTCAGCCATGTCAGGACTCCTGCCTAGTTGCGAGGGACAACTCGGGATTCTCCTCGAGGCTTGGCAGGGCAATTGGAACGCCTCTCCAGCTGAGGCGGGAGACCAAGGGACCCTTTCCACGTGCCACAAGAATCCTGGGACTCCTATCAAGTTTCACGAGGAGTCAGGCATCGTCTCCTTTGGAGGCACTGATCTCCGCGTACCTCTGGAGTTTTCAAAGGATGTGAGGCCTCCGGTCGCGATGAGGTGGGGAACTAGGTGTTTCTCTGTGGTCTCCACAGGGGATTCAGACACCCTTTCTTCTTGGCAGATGCAAGACGAGCCTGCATTCAAGTCACTGCAGGGATATCCGGCCTTATTTCGAGTCAGGGCATCGCGGTGTCCATTCCACTTGAGGCCGCAAACTCAGGATCCCTCTCACATACCTAGAGCTGAGAGAAGCCTCCTCTTGAGGTGCTTGTGGTAAGGTGGTATTCCTCAGGAGTCGAAGCCAGGGACTAACCTCTCATCTCGTGTTGATTCTTGGTCCACGGAGCTCTTTCGTGTTGCTACAGTGACCTCAGGATCCCTCTAGCCTTGAAACAGTGTTCTTGGGGTTTCTCTGGAGTGCCATCAAGGAAATCAAGGCTCCTTTCATGTGTGATGTGCAACACGGAATTGCTCTGCACGCAGTGCAGGGGAATCGGGCCTCATCTCGCGGCGAGGGGGAAGTCTCATGGTTTTTCTCGAGTTGCGGCGGGAACCTGGGGTATATTCTCGAGTTACGACGGGGATGGCCCTTCCACACACGTGTTTGTTCAGCCATGTCAGGACTCCTGCCTAGTTGCGAGGGACAACTCGGGATTCTCCTCGAGGCTTGGCAGGGCAATTGGGACGCCTCTCCAGCTGAGACGGGAGACCAAGGGTCCCTTTCCACGTGCCACAGGAATCCTGGGTCTCCTATCAAGTTTCACGAGGAGTCAGGCATCGTCTCCTTTGGAGGCACTGATCTCCGCATACCTCTGGAGTTTTCAAAGGATTTGAGGCCTCCTGTCGCGATGAGGTGGGGAACTACGTCTTTCTCTGTGGTCTCCACAGGGGATTCAGACACCCTTTCGTCTTGGGAGATGCAAGACGAGCCTGCATTCCAGTCACTGCAGGGATATCCGGCCTTATTTCGAGTCAGGTCATCGCGATGTCCATTCCACTTGAGGCCGCAAACTCAGGGTCCCTCTCACATACCTAGAGCTGAGAGAAGCCTCCTCTTGAGGTGCTTGTGGTAAGGTGGTATTCCTCTGGAGACGAATCCAGGGACTAACCTCTCTTTTCGAGTTGATTTTTGGTCCACAGAGTTCTTTCGTGTTGCTACAGTGACCTCAGGATCCCTCTAGCCTTGAAACAGTGTTCTTGGGGTTTCTCTGGAGTGCCATCAAGGAAATCAAGGCTCCTTTCATGTGTGATGTGCAAGACGGAATTGCTCTGCACGCAAGAAAGGGGAATCGGGCCTCATCTCGCATCGAGGGGGAAGTCTCATGGTTTTTCTCGAGTTGCGGCGGGAACCTGGGGTATATTCTCGAGTTACGACGGGGATGGCCCTTCCACCCACGTGTTTGTTCAGCCACGTCAGGACTCCTGCCTAGTTGCGAGGGACAACTCGGGATTCTCCTCGAGGCTTGGCAGGGCAATTGGAACGCCTCTCCAGCTGAGGCGGGAGACCAAGGGACCCTTTCCACGTGCCACAAGAATCCTGGGACTCCTATCAAGTTTCACGAGGAGTCAGGCATCGTCTCCTTTGGAGGCACTGATCTCCGCGTACCTCTGGAGTTTTCAAAGGATGTGAGGCCTCCGGTCGCGATGAGGTGGGGAACTAGGTGTTTCTCTGTGGTCTCCACAGGGGATTCAGACACCCTTTCTTCTTGGCAGATGCAAGACGAGCCTGCATTCAAGTCACTGCAGGGATATCCGGCCTTATTTCGAGTCAGGGCATCGCGGTGTCCATTCCACTTGAGGCCGCAAACTCAGGATCCCTCTCACATACCTAGAGCTGAGAGAAGCCTCCTCTTGAGGTGCTTGTGGTAAGGTGGTATTCCTCTGGAGTCGAAGCCAGGGACTAACCTCTCATCTCGTGTTGATTCTTGGTCCACGGAGCTCTTTCGTGTTGCTACAGTGACCTCAGGATCCCTCTAGCCTTGAAACAGTGTTCTTGGGGTTTCTCTGGAGTGCCATCAAGGAAATCAAGGCTCCTTTCATGTGTGATGTGCAACACGGAATTGCTCTGCACGCAGTGCAGGGGAATCGGGCCTCATCTCGCGGCGAGGGGGAAGTCTCATGGTTTTTCTCGAGTTGCGGCGGGAACCTGGGGTATATTCTCGAGTTACGACGGGGATGGCCCTTCCACACACGTGTTTGTTCAGCCATGTCAGGACTCCTGCCTAGTGGCGAGGGACAACTCGGGATTCTCCTCGAGGCTTTGCAGGGCAATTGGGACGCCTCTCCAGCTGAGACGGGAGACCAAGGGTCCCTTTCCACGTGCCACAGGAATCCTGGGTCTCCTATCAAGTTTCACGAGGAGTCAGGCATCGTCTCCTTTGGAGGCACTGATCTCCGCATACCTCTGGAGTTTTCAAAGGATTTGAGGCCTCCGTCGCGATGAGGTGGGGAACTACGTCTTTCTCTGTGGTCTCCACAGGGGATTCAGACACCCTTTCGTTTTGGGAGATGCAAGACGAGCCTGCATTCCAGTCACTGCAGGGATATCCGGCCTTATTTCGAGTCAGGTCATCGCGATGTCCATTCCACTTGAGGCCGCAAACTCAGGGTCCCTCTCACATACCTAGAGCTGAGAGAAGCCTCCTCTTGAGGTGCTTGTGGTAAGGTGGTATTCCTCTTGAGTCGAAGCCAGGGACTAACCTCTCATCTCGAGTTGATTTTGGTCCACGGAGCTCTTTCGTGTTGCTACAGTGACCTCAGGATCCCTCTAGCCTTGAAACAGTGTTCTTGGGGTTTCTCTGGAGTGCCATGAAGGAAATCAAGGCTCCTTTCATGTGTGATGTGCAACACAGAATTGCTCTGCACGCAGTGCAGGGGAATCGGGCCTCATCTCGCGGCGAGGGGGAAGTCTCATGGTTTTTCTCGAGTTGCGGCGGGAACCTGGGGTATATTCTCGAGTTACGACGGGGATGGCCCTTCCACCCACGTGTTTCTTCAGCGACGTCAGGACTCCTGCCTAGTTGCGAGGGACAACTCTGGATTCTCCTCGAGGCTTGGCAGGGCAATTGGGACGCCTCTCCAGCTGAAGCGGGAGACCAAGTGTCCCTTTCCAAGTGACACAGGAATCCTGGGACTCCTATCAAGTTTCACGAGGAGTCAGGCATGGTCTCCTTTGGAGGCACTGATCTCCGCATACCTCTGGAGTTTTCAAAGGATGTGAGGCTATAGGTCGCGATGAGGTGGGGAAGTAAGTCTTTCTCTGTGCTTTCCACAGGGGATTCAGACATCCTTTCGTCCTGGGAGATGCAAGACGAGCCTGCATTGAAGTCACTGCAGGGATATCCGGCCTTATTTCGAGTCAGGGCATCGCGGTGTCCATTCCACTTGAGGCCGCAAACTCAGGGTCCCTCTCACATACCTAGAGCTGAGAGAAGCCTCCTCTTGAGGTGCTTGTGGTAAGGTGGTATTCCTCTGGAGACGAATCCAGGGACTAACCTCTCTTTTCGAGTTGATTTTTGGTCCACAGAGTTCTTTCGTGTTGCTGCAGTGACCTCAGGATCCCTCTATCCTTGAAACAGTGTTCTTGGGGTTTCTCTGGAGTGCCATCAAGGAAATCAAGGCTCCTTTCATGTGTGATGTGCAAGACGGAATTGCTCTGCACGCAAGAAAGGGGAATCGGGCCTCATCTCGCATCGAGGGGGAAGTCTCATGGTTTTTCTCGAGTTGCGGCGGGAACCTGGGGTATATTCTCGAGTTACGACGGGGATGGCCCTTCCACCCACGTGTTTGTTCAGCCACGTCAGGACTCCTGCCTAGTTGCGAGGGACAACTAGGGATTCTCCTCGAGGCTTGGCAGGGCAATTGGAACGCCTCTCCAGCTGAGGCGGGAGACCAAGGGACCCTTTCCACGTGCCACAAGAATCCTGGGACTCCTATCAAGTTTCACGAGGAGTCAGGCATCGTCTCCTTTGGAGGCACTGATCTCCGCGTACCTCTGGAGTTTTCAAAGGATGTGAGGCCTCCGGTCGCGATGAGGTGGGGAACTAGGTGTTTCTCTGTGGTCTCCACAGGGGATTCAGACACCCTTTCTTCTTGGCAGATGCAAGACGAGCCTGCATTCAAGTCACTGCAGGGATATCCGGCCTTATTTCGAGTCAGGGCATCGCGGTGTCCATTCCACTTGAGGCCGCAAACTCAGGATCCCTCTCACATACCTAGAGCTGAGAGAAGCCTCCTCTGAGGTGCTTGTGGTAAGGTGGTATTCCTCAGGAGTCGAAGCCAGGGACTAACCTCTCATCTCGTGTTGATTCTTGGTCCACGGAGCCCTTTCGTGTTGCTACAGTGACCTCAGGTTCCCTCTAGCCTTGAAACAGTGTTCTTGGGGTTTCTCTGGAGTGCCATGAAGGAAATCAAGGCTCCTTTCATGTGTGATGTGCAACACGGAATTGCTCTGCACGCAGTGCAGGGGAATCGGGCCTCATCTCGCGGCGAGGGGGAAGTCTCATGGTTTTTCTCGAGTTGCGGCGGGAACCTGGGGTATATTCTCGAGTTACGACGGGGATGGCCCTTCCACACACGTGTTTGTTCAGCCATGTCAGGACTCCTGCCTAGTTGCGAGGGACAACTCGGGATTCTCCTCGAGGCTTTGCAGGGCAATTGGGACGCCTCTCCAGCTGAGACGGGAGACCAAGGGTCCCTTTCCACGTTCCACAGGAATCCTGGGTCTCCTATCAAGTTTCACGAGGAGTCAGGCATCGTCTCCTTTGGAGGCACTGATCTCCGCATACCTCTGGAGTTTTCAAAGGATTTGAGGCCTCCTGTCGTGATGAGGTGGGGAACTACGTCTTTCTCTGTGGTCTCCACAGGGGATTCAGACACCCTTTCGTTTTGGGAGATGCAAGACGAGCCTGCATTCCAGTCACTGCAGGGATATCCGGCCTTATTTCGAGTCAGGTCATCGCGATGTCCATTCCACTTGAGGCCGCAAACTCAGGGTCCCTCTCACATACCTAGAGCTGAGAGAAGCCTCCTCTTGAGGTGCTTGTGGTAAGGTGGTATTCCTCTGGAGTCGAAGCCAGGGACTAACCTCTCATCTCGAGTTGATTTTGGTCCACGGAGCTCTTTCGTGTTGCTACAGTGACCTCAGGATCCCTCTAGCCTTGAAACAGTGTTCTTGGGGTTTCTCTGGAGTGCCATGAAGGAAATCAAGGCTCCTTTCATGTGTGATGTGCAACACAGAATTGCTCTGCACGCAGTGCAGGGGAATCTTGCTTCATCTCGCGGCGAGGGGGAAGTCTCATGGTTTTTCTCGAGTTGCGGCGGGAACCTGGGGTATATTCTCGAGTTACGACGGGGATGGCCCTTCCACCCACGTGTTTCTTCAGCGACGTCAGGACTCCTGCCTAGTTGCGAGGGACATCTCTGGATTCTCCTCGAGGCTTGGCAGGGCAATTGGGACGCCTCTCCAGCTGAAGCGGGAGACCAAGTGTCCCTTTCCAAGTGACACAGGAATCCTGGGACTCCTATCAAGTTTCACGAGGAGTCAGGCATCGTCTCCTTTGGAGGCACTGATCTCCGCATACCTCTGGAGTTTTCAAAGGATGTGAGGCTATCGGTCGCGATGAGGTGGGGAAGTAAGTCTTTCTCTGTGCTTTCCACAGGGGATTCAGACATCCTTTCGTCCTGGGAGATGCAAGACGAGCCTGCATTGAAGACACTGCAGGGATATCCGGCCTTATTTCGAGTCAGGGCATCGCGGTGTCCATTCCACTTGAGGCCGCAAACTCAGGGTCCCTCTCACATACCTAGAGCTGAGAGAAGCCTCCTCTTGAGGTGGTTGTGGTAAGGTGGTATTCCTCTGGAGTCGAAGCCAGGGACTAAACTCTCTTTTCGAGTTGATTTTTGGTCCACAGAGTTCTTTCGTGTTCCTACAGTGACCTCAGGATCCCTCTAGCCTTGAAACAGTGTTCTTGGGGTTTCTCTGGAGTGCCATCAAGGAAATCAAGGCTCCTTTCATGTGTGATGTGCAAGACGGAATTGCTCTGCACGCAAGAAAGGGGAATCGGGCCTCATCTCGCATCGAGGGGGAAGTCTCATGGTTTTTCTCGAGTTGCGGCGGGAACCTGGGGTATATTCTCGAGTTACGACGGGGATGGCCCTTCCACCCACGTGTTTGTTCAGCCACGTCAGGACTCCTGCCTAGTTGCGAGGGACAACTCGGGATTCTCCTCGAGGCTTGGCAGGGCAATTGGAACGCCTCTCCAGCTGAGGCGGGAGACCAAGTGACCCTTTCCACGTGCCACAAGAATCCTGGGACTCCTATCAAGTTTCACGAGGAGTCAGGCATCGTCTCCTTTGGAGGCACTGATCTCCGCGTACCTCTGGAGTTTTCAAAGGATGTGAGGCCTCCGGTCGCGATGAGGTGGGGAACTAGGTCTTTCTCTGTGGTCTCCACAGGGGATTCAGACACCCTTTCTTCTTGGCAGATGCAAGACGAGCCTGCATTCAAGTCACTGCAGGGATATCCGGCCTTATTTCGAGTCAGGGCATCGCGGTGTCCATTCCACTTGAGGCCGCAAACTCAGGATCCCTCTCACATACCTAGAGCTGAGAGAAGCCTCCTCTTGAGGTGCTTGTGGTAAGGTGGTATTCCTCAGGAGTCGAAGCCAGGGACTAACCTCTCATCTCGTGTTGATTCTTGGTCCACGGAGCTCTTTCGTGTTGCTACAGTGACCTCAGGATCCCTCTAGCCTTGAAACAGTGTTCTTGGGGTTTCTCTGGAGTGCCATCAAGGAAATCAAGGCTCCTTTCATGTGTGATGTGCAACACGGAATTGCTCTGCACGCAGTGCAGGGGAATCGGGCCTCATCTCGCATCGAGGGGCAAGTCTCATGGTTTTTCTCGAGTTGCGGCGGGAACCTGGGGTATATTCTCGAGTTACGACGGGGATGGCCCTTCCACACACGTGTTTGTTCAGCCACGTCAGGACTCTTGCCTAGTTGCGAGACACAACTCGGGATTCTCCTCGAGGCTTGGCAAGGCAATTGGGATGCCTCTCCAGCTGAGGCGGGAGACCAAGTGTCCCTTTCCACGTGCCACAGGAATCCTGGGACTCCTATCAAGTTTCACGAGGAGTCAGGCATCGTCTCCTTTGGAGGCACTGATCTCCGCGTACCTCTGGAGTTTTCAAAGGATGTGAGGCCTCCGGTCGCGATGAGGTGGGGAACTAGGTCTTTCTCTGTGGTCTCCACAGGGGATTCAGACATCCTTTCTTCTTGGGAGATGCAAGACGAGCCTGCATTCAAGTCACTGCAGGGATATCCAGCCTTATTTCGCGTCAGGGCATCGCGGTGTCCATTCCACTTGAGGCCGCAAACTCAGGGTCCCTCTCACATACCTAGAGCTGAGAGAAGCCTCCTCTTGAGGTGCTTGTGGTAAGGTGGTATTCCTCTGGAGTCGAAGCCAGGGACTAACCTCTCATCTCGAGTTGATTTTTGGCCCACGGAGCTCTTTCGTGTTGCTACAGTGACCTCAGGATCCCTCTAGCCTTGAAACAGTGTTCTTGGGGTTTCTCTGGAGTGCCATCAAGGAAATCAAGGCTCCTTTCATGTGTGATGTGCAACACGGAATTGCTCTGCACGCAGTGCAGGGGAATCGGGCCTCATCTCGCGGCGAGTGGGATGTCTCATGGTTTTTCTCGAGTTGCGGCGGGAACCTGGGGTATATTCTCGAGTTACGACGGGGATGGCCCTTCCACCCACGTGTTTCTTCAGCGACGTCAGGACTCCTGCCTAGTTGCGAGGGACAACTCTGGATTCTCCTCGAGGCTTTGCAGGGCAATTGGGACGCCTCTCCCGCTGAGGCGGGAGACCAAGTGTCCCTTTCCAAGTGCCACAGGAATCCTGGGACTCCTATCAAGTTTCACGAGGAGTCAGGCATCATCTCCTTTGGAGGCACTGATCTCCGCGTACCTATGGAGTTTTCACAGGATGTGAGGCTATCGGTCGCGATGAGGTGGGGAACTAAGTCTTTCTCTGTGCTTTCCACAGGGGATTCAGACATCCTTTCGTCCTGGGAGATGCAAGACGAGCCTGCATTCAAGTCACTGCAGGGATATCCAGCCTTATTTCGAGTCAGGGCATCGCGGTGTCCATTCCACTTGAGGCCGCAAACTCAGGGTCCCTCTCACATACCTAGAGCTGAGAGAAGCCTCCTCTTGAGGTGCTTGTGGTTAGGTGGTATTCCTCTGGAGACGAATCCAGGGACTAACCTCTCTTTTCGAGTTGATTTTTGGTCCACAGAGTTCTTTCGTGTTGCTACAGTGACCTCAGGATCCCTCTATCCTTGAAACAGTGTTCTTGGGGTTTCTCTGGAGTGCCATCAAGGAAATCAAGGCTCCTTTCATGTGTGATGTGCAAGACGGAATTGCTCTGCACGCAGTACAGGGGAATCGGGCCTCATCTCGCATCGAGGGGGAAGTCTCATGGTTTTTCTCGAATTGCGGCGGGAACCTGGGGTATATTCTCGAGTTACGACGGGGATGGCCCTTTCACCCACGTGTTTGTTCAGCCACATCAGGACTCGTGCCTAGTTGCGGGGGACAACTCGGGATTCTCCTCGAGGCTTGGCAGAGGAATTGGAACGCCTCTCCAGCTGAGGCGGGAGACCAAGGGTCCCTTTCCACGTGCCACAAGAATCCTGGGACTCCTATCAAGTTTCACGAGGAGTCAGGCATCGTCTCCTTTGGAGGCACTGATCACCGCGTACCTCTGGAGTTTTCAAAGGATGTGAGGCCTCCGGTCGCGATGAGGTGGGGAACTAGGTGTTTCTCTGTGGTCTCCACAGGGGATTCAGACATCCTTTCTTCTTGGGAGATGCAAGACGAGCCTGCATTCCAGTCACTGCAGGGATATCCGGCCTTATTTCGAGTCAGGGCATCGCGGTGTCCATTCCACTTGTGGCCGCAAACTCAGGATCCCTCTCACATACCTAGAGCTGAGAGAAGCCTCCTCTTGAGGTGCTTGTGGTAAGGTGGTATTCCTCTGGAGTCGAAGCCAGGGACTAACCTCTCATCTCGTGTTGATTCTTGGTCCACGGAGCTCTTTCGTGCTGCTACAGGGTCCTCAGGATCCCTCCAGCCTTGAAACAGTGTTCTTGGGATTTCTCTGGAGTGCCATCAAGGAAATCAAGGCTCCTTTCATGTGTGATGTGCAACACGGAATTGCTCTGCACGCAGTGCAGGGGAATCGGGCCTCATCTCGCGGCGAGGGGGAAGTCTCATGGTTTTTCTCGAGTTGGGCCGGGAACCTGCGGTATATTCTCGAGTTACGACGGGGATGGCCCTTCCACCCACGTGTTTGTTCAGCGACGTCAGGACTCCTGCCTAGTTGCGAGGGACAACTCTGGATTCTCCTCGAGGCTTGGCAGGGCAATTGGGACGCCTCTCCAGCTGAGACGGGAGACCAAGGGTCCCTTTCCACGTGCCACAGGAATCCTGGGTCTCCTATCAAGTTTCACGAGGAGTCAAGCATCGTCTCCTTTGGAGGCACTGATCTCCGCATACCTCTGGAGTTTTCAAAGGATGTGAGGCCTCCTGTCGCGATGAGGTGGGGAACTAGGTACTTCTCTGAGGTCTCCACAGGGGATTCAGACACCCTTTCATCTTGGGAGATGCAAGACGAGCCTGCATTCAAGTCACTGCAGGGATATCCGGCCTTATTTCGAGTCAGGGCATCGCGGTGTCCATTCCACTTGAGGCCGCAAACTCAGGGTCCCTCTCACATACCTAGAGCTGAGAGAAGCCTCCTCTTGAGGTGCTTGTGGTAAGGTGGTATTCCTCTGGAGTCGAAGCCAGGGACTAACCTCTCATCTCGTGTTGATTTTTGGTCCACGGAGCTCTTTCGTGTTGCTACAGTGACCTCAGGATCCCTCTAGCCTTGAAACAGTGTTCTTGGGGTTTCTCTGGAGTGCCATGAAGTAAATCAAGGCTCCTTTCATGTGTGATGTGCAACACAGAATTTCTCTGCACGCAGTGCAGGAGAATCGGGCCTCATCTCGCGGCGAGGGGGAAGTCTCATGATTTTTCTCGAGTTGCGGCGGGAACCTGGGGTATATTCTCGAGTTACGACGGGGATGGCCCTTCCACACACGTGTTTGTTCAGCCACGTCAGGACTCTTGCCTAGTTGCGAGACTCAACTCGGGATTCTCCTCGAGGCTTGGCAAGGCAATTGGGACGCCTCTCCAGCTGAGGCGGGAGACCAAGGGTCCCTTTCCACGTGCCACAGGAATCCTGGGACTCCTATCAAGTTTCACGAGGAGTCAGGCATCGTCTCCTTTGGAGGCACTGATCTCCGCGTACCTCTGGAGTTTTCAAAGGATGTGAGGCCTCCGGTCGCGATGAGGTGGGGAACTAGGTCTTTCTCTGTGGTCTCCACAGGGGATTCAGACATCCTTTCATCTTGGGAGATGCAAGACGAGCCTGCATTAGAGTAACTGCAGGGATATCCGGCCTTATTTCGAGTCAGGGCATCGCGGTGTCCATTCCACTTGAGGCCGCAAACTCAGGGTCCCTCTCACATACCTAGAGCTGAGAGAAGCCTCCTCTTGAGGTGCTTGTGGTAAGGTGGTATTCCTCAGGAGTCGAAGCCAGGGACTAACCTCTCATCTCGTGTTGATTCTTGGTCCACGGAGCTCTTTCGTGTTGCTACAGTGACCTCAGGATCCCTCTAGCCTTGAAACAGTGTTCTTGGGGTTTCTCTGGAGTGCCATCAAGGAAATCAAGGCTCCTTTCATGTGTGATGTGCAACACGGAATTGCTCTGCACGCACTGCAGGGGAATCGGGCCTCATCTCGCGGCGAGGGGGAAGTCTCATGGTATTTCTCGAGTTGCGGCGGGAACCTGGGGTATATTCTCGAGTTACGACGGGGATGGCCCTTCCACCCACGTGTTTCTTCAGCGACGTCAGGACTCCTGCCTAGTTGCGAGGGACAACTAGGGATTCTCCTCGAGGCTTGGCAGGGCAATTGGGACGCCTCTCCAGCTGAGACGGGAGACCAAGGGTCCCTTTCCACGTGCCACAGGAATCCTGGGTCTCCTATCAAGTTTCACGAGGAGTCAGGCATCGTCTCCTTTGGAGGTACTGATTTCCGCATACCTCTGGAGTTTTCAAAGGATTTGAGGCCTCCTGTCGCGATGAGGTGGGGAACTAGGTCTTTCTCTGTGGTCTACACAGGGGATTCAGACACCCTTTCGTCTTGGGAGATGCAAGACGAGCCTACATTCCAGTCACTGCAGGGATATCCGGCCTTATTTCGAGTCAGGGCATCGCGGTGTCCATTCCACTTGAGGCCGCAAACTCAGGGTCCCTCTCACATACCTAGAGCTGAGAGAAGCCTCCTCTTGAGGTGCTTGTGGTAAGGTGGTATTCCTCTGGAGTCGAAGCCAGGGACTAACCTCTCATCTCGAGTTGATTTTTGTTCCACGGAGCTCTTTCATGTTGCTACAGTGACCTCAGGATCCCTCTAGCCTTGAAACAGTGTTCTTGGGGTTTCTCTGGAGTGCCATCAAGGAAACCAAGGCTCCTTTCATGTGTGATGTGCAACACAGAATTGCTCTGCACGCAGTGCAGGGGAATCGGGCCTCATCTCGCGGCGAGGGGGAAGTCTCATGGTTTTTCTCGAGTTGCGGCGGGAACCTGCGGTATATTCTCGAGTTACGACGGGGATGGCCCTTCCACACACGTGTTTGTTCAGCCACGTCAGGACTCTTGCCTAGTTGCGAGAGTCAACTCGGGATTCTCCTCGAGGCTTGGCAAGGCAATTGGGACGCCTCTCCAGCTGAGGCGGGAGACCAAGGGTCCCTTTCCACGTGCCACAGGAATCCTGGGACTCCTATCAAGTTTCACGAGGAGTCAGGCATTGTCTCCTTTGAAGGCACTGATCTCCGCGTACCTCTGGAGTTTTCAAAGGATGTGAGGCCTCCTGTCGCGATGAGGTGGGGAACTAGGTCTTTCTCTGTGGTCTCCACAGGGGATTCAGACACCCTTTCGTCTTGGGAGATGCAAGACGAGCCTGCATTCCAGTCACTGCAGGGATATCCGGCCTTATTTCGAGTCAGGGCATCGCGGTGTCCATTCCACTTGAGGCCGCAAACTCAGGGTCCCTCTCACATACCTAGAGCTGAGA
Source organism: Cervus elaphus (assembly GCF_910594005.1). Taxonomy (NCBI): domain Eukaryota; kingdom Metazoa; phylum Chordata; class Mammalia; order Artiodactyla; family Cervidae; genus Cervus; species Cervus elaphus. Next base: position 1,969,350 of record NC_057846.1, read on the forward strand.
GAAGCCTCCTCTTGAGGTGCTTGTGGTAAGGTGGTATTCCTCTGGAGTCGAAGCCAGGGACTAACCTCTCATCTCGAGTTGATTTTTGGTCCACGGAGCTCTTTTGTGTTGCTACAGTGACCTCAGGATCCCTCTAGCCTTGAAACAGTGTTCTTGGGGTTTCTCTGGAGTGCCATCAAGGAAATCAAGGCTCCTTTCATGGGTGATGTGCAACACGGAATTGCTCTGCACGCAGTGCAGGGGAATCGGGCCTCATCTTGCGGCGAGGGGGAAGTCTCATGGTTTTTCTCGAGTTGCGGCGGGAACCTGGGGTATATTCTCGAGTTACGACGGGGATGGGCCTTCCACCCACGTGTTTGTTCAGCGACGTCAGGACTCCTGCCTAGTTGCGAGGGACAACTCGGGATTCTCCTCGAGGCTTGGCAAGGCAATTGGGACGCCTCTCCAGCTGAGGCGGGAGACCGAGTGTCCCTTTCCAAGTGCCACAGGAATCCTGGGACTCCTATCAAGTTTCACGAGGAGTCAGGCATCGTCTCCTTTGGAGGCACTGATCTCCGCGTACCTCTGGAGTTTTCAAAGGATGTGAGGCTATCGGTCGCGATGAGGTGGGGAACTAAGTCTTTCTCTGTGCTTTCCACAGGGGATTCAGACATCCTTTCGTCCTGGGAGATGCAAGACGAGCCTGCATTGAAGTCACTGCAGGGATATCCGGCCTTATTTCGAGTCAGGGCATCGCGGTGTCCATTCCACTTGAGGCCGCAAACTCAGGGTCCCTCTCACATACCTAGAGCTGAGAGAAGCCTCCTCTTGAGGTGCTTGTGGTAAGGTGGTATTCCTCTGGAGACGAATCCAGGGACTAACCTCTCTTTTCGAGTTGTTTTTGGTCCACAGAGTTCTTTCGTGTTGCGACAGTGACCTCAGGATCCCTCCAGCCTTGAAACAGTGTTCTTGGGGTTTCTCTGGAGTGCCATCAAGGAAATCAAGACTCCTTTCATGTGTGATGTGCAAGACGGAATTGCTCTGCACGCAGTACAGGGGAATCGGGCCTCATCTCGCATCAAGGGGGAAGTCTCATGGTTTTTCTCGAGTTGCGGCGGGAACTTGGGGTATATTCTCGAGTTACGACGGGGATGGCCCTTCCACCCACGTGTTTGTTCAGCCACGTCAGGACTCCTGCCTAGTTGCGAGGGACAACACGGGATTCTCCTCGAGGCTTGGCAGGGCAATTGGAACGCCTCTCCAGCTGAGGCGGGAGACCAAGGATCCCTTTCCACGTGCCACAAGAATCCTGGGACTCCTATCAAGTTTCACGAGGAGTCAGGCATCGTCTCCTTTGGAAGCACTGATCTCCGCGTACCTCTGGAGTTTTCAAAGGATGTGAGGCCTCCGGTCGCGATGAGGTGGGGAACTAGGTGTTTCTCTGTGGTCTCCACAGGGGATTCAGACATCCTTTCTTCTTGGGAGATGCAAGACGAGCCTGCATTCAAGTCACTGCAGGGATATCCAGCCTTATTTCGAGTCAGGGCATCGCGGTGTCCATTCCACTTGAGGCCGCAAACTCAGGATCCCTCTCACATACCTAGAGCTGAGAGAAGCCTCCTCTTGAGGTGCTTGTGGTAAGGTGGTATTCCTCAGGAGTCGAAGCCAGGGACTAACCTCTCATCTCGTGTTGATTCTTGGTCCACGGAGCTCTTTCGAGTTGCTACAGTGACCTCAGGATCCCTCTAGCCTTGAAACAGTGTTCTTGGGGTTTCTCTGGAGTGCCATCAAGGAAATCAAGGCTCCTTTCATGTGTGATGTGCAACACGGAATTGCTCTGCACGCAGTGCAGGGGAATCGGGCCTCATCTCGCGGCCAGGGGGAAGTCTCATGGTTTTTCTCGAGTTGCGGCGGGAACCTGGGGTATATTCTCGAGTTACGACGGGGATGGCCCTTCCACCCACGTGTTTGTTCAGCGACGTCAGGACTCCTGCCTAGTTGCGAGGGACAACTCGGGATTCTCCTCGAGGCTTGGCAGGGCAATTTGGACGCCTCTGCAGCTGAGGCGGGAGACCAAGGGTCCCTTTCCACGTGCCACAGGAATCCTGGGACTCCTATCAAGTTTCACGAGGAGTCAGGCATCGTCTCCTTTGGAGGCACTGATCTCCGCGTACCTCTGGAGTTTTCAAAGGATGTGAGTCCTCCGGTCGCAATGAGGTGGGGAACTAGGTCTTTCTGGGTGGTCTCCACAGGGGATTCAGACATCCTTTCGTCTTGGGAGATGCAAGACGAGCCTGCATTCAAGTCACTGCAGGGATATCCGGCCTTATTTCGAGTCAGGGCATCGCGGTCTCCATTCCACTTGAGGCCGCAAACTCAGGGTCCCTCTCACATACCTAGAGCTGAGAGAAGCCTCCTCTTGAGGTGCTTGTGGTAAGGTGGTATTCCTCTGGAGTCGAAGCCAGGGACTAACCTCTCATCTCGAGTTGATTTGTGGTCCACGGAGCTCTTTCGTGTTGCTACAGTGACCTCAGGATCCATCAAACTTGAAACAGTGTTCTTGGGGTTTCTCTGGAGTGCCATCAAGGAAATCAAGGCTCCTTTCATGTGTGATGTGCAACACAGAATTGCTCTGCACGCAAGAAAGGGGAATCGGGCCTCATCTCGCGGCGAGGGGGAAGTCTCATGGTTTTTCTCGAGTTGCCGCGGGAACCTGCGGTATATTCTCGAGATACGACGGGGATGGCCCTTCCACACACGTGTTAGTTCAGCGACGGCAGGACTCCTGCCTAGTTGCGAGGGACAACCCGGGATTCTCCTCGAGGCTTGGCAGGGCAATTGGGATGCCTCTCCAGCTGAGGCGGGAGACCAAAGTCCCTTTCCACGTGCCACAGGAATCCTGGGACTCCTATCAAGTTTCACGAGGAGTCAGGCATCGTTTCCTTTGGAGGCACTGATCTCCGCGTACCTCTGGAGTTTTCAAAGGATGTGAGGCCTCCGGTCGCGATGAGGTGGGGAACTAGGTCTTTCTCTGTGGTCTCCACAGGGGATTCAGACAACCTTTCGTCTTGGGAGATGCAAGACGAGCCTGCATTCAAGTCACTGCAGGGATATCCGGCCTTATTTCGAGTCAGGGCATCGCGGTGTCCATTCCACTTGAGGCCGCAAACTCAGGGTCCCTCTCACATACCTAGAGCTGAGAGAAGCTTCCTCTTGAGGTGCTTGTGGTAAGGTGGTATTCCTCTGGAGTAGAAGCCAGGGACTAACCTCTCCTCTCGAGTTGATTCATGGTCCACGGAGCTCTTTCGTGCTGCTACAGGGTCCTCAGGATCCCTCCAGCCTTGAAACAGTGTTCTTGGGATTTCTCTGGAGTGCCATCAAGGAAATCAAGGCTCCTTTCATGTGTGATGTGCAACACGGAATTGCTCTGCACGCAGTGCAGGGGAATCGGGCCTCATCTCGCGGCGAGGGGGAAGTCTCATGGTTTTTCTCGAGTTGGGCCGGGAACCTGGGGTATATTCTCGAGTTACGACGGGGATGGCCCTTCCACCCACGTGTTTGTTCAGCGACGTCAGGACTCCTGCCTAGTTGCGAGGGACAACTCGGGATTCTCCTCGAGGCTTGGCAGGGCAATTGGGACGCCTCTCCAGCTGAGGCGGGAGACGAAGGGTCCCTTTCCACGTGTCACAGGAATCCTGGGACTCCTATCAAGTTTCACGAGGAGTCAGGCATCGTCTCCATTGGAGGCACTGATCTCCGCGTACCTCTGGAGTTTTCAAAGGATGTGAGGCCTCCGGTCGCGATGAGGTGGGGAACTAGGTCTTTCTCTGTGGTCTCCACAGGGGATTCAGACATCCTTTCTTCTTGGGAGATGCAAGACGAGCCTGCATTCAAGTCATTGCAGGGATATCCGGCCTTATTTCGAGTCAGGGCATCGCGGTGTCCATTCCACTTGAGGCCGCAAACTCAGGGTCCCTCTCACATACATAGAGCTGAGAGAAGCCTCCTCTTGAGGTGCTTGTGGTAAGGTGGTATTCCTCTGGAGTCGAAGCCAGGGACTAACCTCTCATCTCATGTTGATTTGTGGTCCACGGAGCTCTTTTGTGTTGCTACAGTGACCTCAGGATCCCTCTATCCTTGAAACAGTGTTCTTGGGGTTTCTCTGGAGTGCCATCAAGGAAATCAAGGCTCCTTTCATGTGTGATGTGCAACACGGAATTGCTCTGCATGCAGTGCAGGGGAATCGGGCCTCATCTCGCGGCAAAGGGGAAGTCTCATGGTTTTTCTCGAGTTGCGGCGGGAACCTGGGGTATATTCTCGAGTTACGACGGGGATGGCCCTTCCACCCACGTGTTTGTTCAGCGACGTCAGGACTCCTGCCTATTTGCGAGGGACAACTCGGGATTCTCCTCGAGGCTTGGCAGGGCAATTGGGACGCCTCTCCAGCTGAGACGGGAGACCAAGGGTCCCTTTCCACGTGCCACAGGAATCCTGGGACTCCTATCAAGTTTCACGAGGAGTCAGGCATCGTCTCCTTTGGAGGCACTGATCTCCGCGTACCTCTGGAGTTTTCAAAGGATGTGAGGCCTCCGGTCGCGATGAGGTGGGGAACTAGGTCTTTCTCTGTGGTCTCCACAGGGGATTCAGACACCCTTTCGTCTTGGGAGATGCAAGACGAGCCTGCATTCCAGTCACTGCAGGGATATCCAGCCTTATTTCGCATCAGGGCATCGCGGTGTCCATTCCACTTGAGGCCGCAAACTCAGGGTCCCTCTCACATACCTAGAGCTGAGAGAAGCCTCCTCTTGAGGTGCTTGTGGTAAGGTGGTATTCCTCTGGAGTCGAAGCCAGGGACTATCCTCTCATCTCGAGTTGATTCTTGGTCCACGGAGCTCTTTCGTGTTGCTACAGTGACCTCAGGATCCCTCTAGCCTTGAAACAGTGTTCTTGGGGTTTCTCTGGAGTGCCATCAAGGAAATCAAGGCTCCTTTCATGTGTGATGTGCAACACGGAATTGCTCTGCACGCAGTGCAGGGGAATCCGGCGTCATCTCGCGGCGAGGGGGAAGTCTCATGGTTTTTCTCGAGTTGCGGCTGGAACCTGCGGTATATTCTCGAGTTACGACGGGGATGGCCCTTCGACCCAAGTGTTTCTTCAGCAACATCAGGACTCCTGCCTAGTTGCGAGGGACACCTCGGGATTCTCCTCGAGGCTTGGCAGGGCAATTGGGACGCCTCTCCAGCTGAGGCGGGAGACCAAGGGTCCCTTTCCACGAGCCACGGCAATCCTGGGACTCCTATCAAGTTTCACGAGGAGTCAGGCATCGTCTCCTTTGGAGGCACTGATCTCCACGTACCTCTGAAGTTTTCAAAGAATGTGAAGCTTCCGGTCGCGATGAGGTGGGGAACTAGGTCATTCTCTGTGGTCTCCACAGGGGATTCAGACATCCTTTCGTCTTGGGAGATGCAAGACGAGCCTGCATTCAAGTCACTGCAGAGATATCCGGCCTTATTTCGAGTCAGGGCATCGCGGTGTCCATTCCACTTGAGGCCGCAAACTCAGGGTCCCTCTCACAAACCTAGAGCTGAGAGAAGCCTCCTCTTGAGGTGCTTGTGGTAAGGTGGTATTCCTCTGGAGTCGAAGCCAGGGACTATCCTCTCATCTCGAGTTGATTCTTGGTCCACGGTGCTCTTTCGTGTTGCTACAGTGACCTCAGGATCCCTCCAGCCTTGAAACAGTGTTCTTGGGGTTTCTCTGGAGTGCCATCAAGGAAATCAAGGGTCCTTTCATGTGTGATGTGCAACACGGAATTGCTCTGCACGCAGTGCAGGGGAATCAGGCCTCATCTCGCGGCGAGGGGAAAGTCTCATGGTTTTTCTCGAGTTGCGGCTGGAACCTTGGGTATAATCTCGAGTTACGACGAGGATGGCCCTTCCACCCACGTGTTTGTTCAGCGACGTCAGGACTCCTGCCTATTTGCGAGGAACAACTCGGGATTCTCCTCGAGGCTTGGCAGGGAAATTGGGACGCCTCTCCAGCTGAGGCGGAAGACCAAGGGTCCCTTTCCATGTGCCACAGGAATACTGGGACTCCTATCAACTTTCACGAGGAGTCAGGCATCGTCTCCTTTGGAGGCACTGATCTCCGCGTACCTCTGCAGTTTTCAGAGGATGTGAGGTCTCCTGTCGCGATGAGGTGGGGAACTAGATCTTTCTCTGTGGTCTCCACAGTGGATTCAGACATCCTTTCGTCTTGGGAGATGCAAGCCGAGCCTGCATTCAAGTCACTGCAGGGATATCCGGCCTTATTTCAAGTCAGGGCATCGCGGTGTCCATTCCACTAGAGGCCGCAAACTCAGGGTCCCTCTCACATACCTAGAGCTGAGAGAAGCCTCCTCTTGAGGTGCTTGTGGTAAGGTGGTATTCTTCTGGAGTCGAAGATAGGGACAAACCTCTCATCTCGAGTTGATTGTTGGTCCACGGAGCTCTTTCTTGTTGCTACAGTGACCTCAGGATCCCTCTAGCCTTGAAACAGTGTTCTTGGGGTTTCTCTGGAGTGCCATGAAGGAAATCAAGGCTCCTTTCATGTGTGATGTGCAACACGGAATTGCTCTGCACGCAGTGCAGGGGAATCAGGCCTCATATCGCGGCGAGGGGGAAGTCTCATGGTTTTTCTCGAGTTGCGGCGGGAACCTGGGGTATATTCTCGAGTTACGACGGGGATGGCCCTTCCAACCACGTGTTTGTTCAGCGACGGCAGGACTCCTGCCTAGTTGCGACGGACAACTCGGGTTTCTCCTCGAGGCTTGGCAGGGCAATTGGGACGCCTCTCCAGCTGAGGTGGGAGACCAAGGGTCCCTTCCACGTGCACAGGAATCCTGGGACTCCTATCAAGTTTCACGAGGAGTCAGGCATCGTCTCCTTTGGAGGCACTGATCTCCGCGTACCTCTGAAATTTTCAAAGGATGTGAGGCCTCCGGTCGCGATGAGGTGGGGAACTAGGTCTTTCTCTGTGGTCTCCACAGGGGATTCAGACATCCTTTCGTCTTGGGAGATGCAAGACGAGCCTGCATTCAAGTCACTGCAGGGATATCCGGCCTGATTTCGAGTCAGGGCATCGCGGTGTCCATTCAACTTGAGGCCGCAAACTCAGGGTCCCTCTCACATACCTAGAGCTGAGAGAAGCCTCCTCTTGAGCTGCTTGTGGTAAGGTGGTATTCCTCTGGAGTCGAAGGCAGGGACTAACCTCTCATCTCGAGTTGATTTTTGGTCCACGGAGCTCTTTCGTGTTGCTACAGTGACCTCAGGATCCCTCTAGCCTTGAAACAGTGTTCTTGGGGTTTCTCTGGAGTGCCATCAAGGAAATTAAGGCTCCTTTCATGTGTGATGTGCAACACGGAATTGCTCTGCACGCAGTGCAGGGGAATCGGGCCTCATCTCGCGGCGAGGGGGAAGTCTCATGGTTTTTCTCGAGTTGCGGCGGGAACCTGGGGTATATTCTCGAGTTACGACGGGGATGGCCCTTCCACACACGTGTTTGTTCAGCGACGTCAGGACTCCTGCCTATTTGCGAGGGACGACTCGGGATTCTCCTCGAGGCTTGGCAGGGCAATTGGGACGCCTCTCCAGCTGAGACGGGAGACCAAGGGTCCCTTTCCATGTGCCACAGGAATCCTGGGACTCCTATCAAGATTCACGAGAAGTCAGGCATCGTCTCCTTTGGAGGCACTGATCTCCGCGTACCTCTGGAGTTTTCAAAGGATGTGAGGCCTCCGGTCGCGATGAGGTGGGGAACTAGATCTTTCTCTGAGGTCTCCACAGGGGATCCAGATATCCTTTCGTCTTGGGAGATGCAAGACGCGCCTGCATTCAAGTCACTGCAGGGATATCCGGCCTTATTTCGAGTCAGGTCATCGCGGTGTCCATTCCACTTGAGGCCGCAAACTCAGGGTCCCTCTCACATACCTAGAGCTGAGAGAAGCCTCCTCTTGAGGTGCTTGTGGTAAGGTGGTATTCCTCTGGAGTCGAAGCCAGGGACTAACCTCTCATCTCGAGTTGATTGTTGGTCCACGGAGCTCTTTCGTGTTGCTCCATTGACCTCAGGATCCCTCTAGCCTTGAAACAGTGTTCTTGGGGTTTCTCTGGAGTGCCATCAGAGAAATCAAGGCTCCTTTCATGTGTGATGTGCAACACGGAATTGCTCTGCAAGCAGGGCAGGGGAATCGGGCCTCATCTCGCGGCGAGGTGGAAGTCTCTTGGTTTTTCTCGAGTTGCGGCGGGAACCTGGGGTATATTCTCGAGTTTCGACGGGGATGGCCCTTCCACCCATGTGTTTGTTCAGCGATGTTAGGACGCCTGCCTAGTTGCGAGGGACAACTCGGGATTCTCCTCGAGGCTTGGCAGGGAAATTGGGATGCCTCTCCAGGTGAGGCGGAGGACCAAGGGTCCCTTTCCACGTGCCACAGGAATCCTGGGACTCCTATCAAGTTTCACGAGGAGTCAGGCATCGTCTCCTTTGGCGGAACTGATCTCCGCGTACCTCTGGAGTTTTCAAAGGATGTGAGGACTCCGGTCGCAATGAGGTGGGGAACTAGGTCTTTCTGGGTGGTCTCCACAGGGGATTCAGACATCCTTTCGTCTTGGGAGATGCAAGACGAGCCTGCATTCAAGTCACTGCAGGGATATCCGGCCTTATTTCGCGTCAGGGCATCGCAGTGTCCATTCCACTTGAGGCCGCAAACTCAGGGTCCCTCTCACATACCTAGAGCTGAGAGAAGCCTCCTCTTGAGGTGCTTGTGGTAAGGTGGTATTCCTCTGGAGTCGAAGCCAGGGACTAACCTCTCATCTCGAGTTGATTCTTGGTCCACGGAGCTCTTTCGTGTTGCTACAGTGACCTAAGGATCCGTCTAGCCTTGAAACAGTGTTCTTGGGGTTTCTCTGGAGTGCCATCAAGGAAATCAAGGCTCCTTTCATGTGTGATGTGCAAGACGGAATTGCTCTGCAGGCAGTGCAGGGGAATCGGGCCTCATCTCGCGGCGAGGGGGAAGTCTCATGGTTTTTCTCGAGTTGTGGCGGGAACCTGGGGTATATTCTCGAGTTACGACGGGGACGGCCCTTCCACCCACTTGTTTGTTCAGCGACGGCAGGACTCCTGCCTAGTTGCGAGGGACAACTCGGGATTCTCCTCAAGGCTTGGCAGGGCAATTGGGACGCCTCTCCAGCTGAGGCGGGAGACCAAGGGTCCCTTTCCACGTGCCACAGGAATCCTGGGACTCCTATCAAGTTTCACGAGGAGTCAGGCATCGTCTCCTTTGGAGGCACTGATCTCCGCGTACCTTTGGTGTTTTCAAAGGATGTGAGGCCTCCGGTCGCGATGAGGTGGGGAACTAGGTCTTTCTCCGTGGTCTCCACAGGGGATTCAGACATCCTTTCGTCTTGGGAGATGCAAGACGAGCCTGCATTCATGTCACTGCAGGGATATCCGGCCTTATTTCGCGTCAGGGCATCGCAGTGTCCATTCCACTTGAGGCCGCAAACTCAGGGTCCCTCTCACATACCTAGAGCTGAGAGAAGCCTCCTCTTGAGGTGCTTGTGGTAATGTGGTATTCCTCTGGAGTCAAAGCCAGGGACTAACCTCTCATCTCGAGTTGATTTTTGGTCCACGGAGCTCTTTCGTGTTGCTACAGTGACCTCAGGATCCCTCTAGACTTGAAACAGTGTTTTTGGGGTTTTTCTGGAGTGCCATCAAGAAAATCAAGGCTTCTTTCATGTGTGATGTGCAACACGGAATTGCTCTGCACGCAGTGCAGGGGAATCGGGCCTCATCTCGCGGCGAGGGGGAAGTCTCATGGTTTTTCTCGAGTTGTGGCGGGAACCTGGGGTATATTCTCGAGTTACGAAGGGGATGGCCCTTCCACACACGTGTTTGTTCAGCGACGTCAGGACTCCTGCCTAGTTGCGAGGGACAACTCGGGATTCTCCTCGAGGCTTGGCAGGGCAATTGGGACGCCTCTCCAGCTGAGGCGGGAGACCAAGGGTCCCTTTCCACGTGCCACAGGAATCCTGGGACTCCTATCAAGTTTCACGAGGAGTCAGGCATCGTCTCCTTTGGAGGCACTGATCTCCGCGTACCTCTGCAGTTTTCAAAGGATATGAGGCCTCCGGTCGCTATGAGGTGGGGAACTAGGTCTTTCTCTGTGGTCTCCACAGGGGATTCAGACATCCTTTAGTCTTGGGAGATGCAAGACGAGCCTGCATTCAAGTCACTGCAGGGATATCCGGCCTAATTTCGAGTCAGGGCATCGCGGTGTCCATTCCACTTGAGGCCGCAAACTCAGGGTCCCTCTCACATACCTAGAGCTGAGAGAAGCCTCCTCTTGAGGTGCTTGTGGTTAGGTGGTATTCCTCTGGTGTCGAAGCCAGGGACTAACCTCTAATCTCGAGTTGATTTTTGGTCCACGGAGCTCTTTCGTGTTGCTACAGTGACCTCAGGATCCCTCTAGCCTTGAAACAGTGTTCTTGGGGTTTCTCTGGAGTGCCATCAAGGAAATCAAGGCTCCTTTCAAGTGTGATGTGCAACACGGAATTGCTCTGCACGCAGTGCAGGGGAATCGGGCCTCATCTCGCGGCCAGGGGGAAGTCTCATGGTTTTTCTCAAGTTGCGGCGGGAACCTGGGGTATATTCTCGAGTTAAGACGGGGATGGCCCCTCCACCTACGTGTTTGTTCAGCGACGTCAGGACTCCTGCCTAGCTGCGAGGGACAACTCGGGATTCTCCTCGAGGCTTGGCAGGGCTTTTGGGATGCCTCTCCAGGTGAGGCGGAGGACCAAGGGTCCCTTTCCACGTGCCACAGGAATCCTGGGACTCCTATCAAGTTTCACGAGGAGTCAGGCATCGTCTCCTTTGGAGGCACTGATCTCCGCGTACCTCTGGAGTTTTCAAAGGATGTGAGGCCTCCGGTCGCGATGAGGTGGGGAACTAGGTGTTTCTCTGTGGTCTCCACAGGGGATTCAGACATCCTTTCGTCTTGGGAGATGCAAGACGAGCCTGCATTCAAGTCACTGCAGGGATATCCGGCCTTATTTCGCGTCAGGGCATCGCAGTGTCCATTCCACTTGAGGTCGCAAACTCAGGGTCCCTCTCACATACCTAGAGCTGCGAGAAGCCTCCTCTTGAGGTGGTTGTGGTAAGGTGGTATTCCTCTGGAGTCGAAGCCAGGGACTAACCTCTCATCTCGAGTTGATTCTTGGTCCACGGAGCTCTTTCGTATTGCTACAGTGACCTCAGGATCCCTCTAGCCTTGAAACAGTGTTCTTGGGGTTTCTCTGGAGTGCCATCAAGGAAATCAAGGCTCCTTTCATGTGTGATGTGCAACACGGAATTGCTCTGCACGCAATGCAGGGGAATCGGGCCTCATCTCGCGGCGAGGGGGAAGTCTCATGGTTTTTCTCGAGTTGCGGCGGGAACCTGGGGTATATTCTCGAGTTACGACGGGGATGGCCCTTCCACCCACGTGTTTGTTCAGTGAAGGCAGGACTCCTGCCTAGTTGCGAGGGACAACTCGGGATTCTCCTCAAGGCTTGGCAGGGCAATTGGGACGCCTCTCCAGCTGAGGCGGGAGACCAAGGGTCCCTTTCCACGTGCCACAGGAATCCTGGGACTCCTATCAAGTTTCACGAGGAGTCAGGCATCGTCTCCTTTGGAGGCACTGATCTCCGCGTACCTCTGGAGTTTTCAAAGGATGTGAGGCCTCCGGTCGCGGTGAGGTGGGGAACTAGGTGTTTTTCTGTGGTCTCCACAGGGGATTCAGACATCCTTTCGTCTTGGGAGATGCAAGACGAGCCTGCATTCAAGTCACTGCAGGGATATCCGGCCTTATTTCACGTCAGGGCATCGCAGTGTCCATTCCACTTGAGGCCGCAAACTCAGGGTCCCTCTCACATACCTAGAGCTGAGAGAAGCCTCCTCTTGAGGTGCTTGTGGTAAGGTGGTATTCCTCTGGAGTCGAAGCCAGGGACTAACCTCTCTTTTCGAGTTGATTCTTGGTCCACGGAGCTCTTTCGTGTTGCTACAGTGACCTAAGGATCCGTCTAGCCTTGAAACAGTGTTCTTGGGGTTTCTCTGGAGTGCCATCAAGGAAATCAAGGCTCCTTTCATGTGTGATGTGCAAGACGGAATTGCTCTGCACGCATTGCAGGGGAATCGGGCCTCATCTCGCGGCGAGGGGGAAGTCTCATGGTTTTTCTCGAGTTGCGGCGGGAACCTGGGGTATATTCTCGAGTTACGACGGGGATGGCCCTTCCACCCACGTGTTTGTTCAGCGACGGCAGGACTCCTGCCTAGTTGCGAGGGACAACTCGGATTCTCCTCAAGGCTTGGCAGGGCAATTGGGACGCCTCTCCAGCTGAGGCGGGAGACCAAGGGTCCCTTTCCACGTGCCACAGGAATCCTGGGACTCCTATCAAGTTTCACGAGGAGTCAGGCATCGTCTCCATTGGAGGCACTGATCTCCGCGTACCTCTGGAGTTTTCAAAGGATGTGAGGCCTCCGGTCGCGATGAGGTGGGGAAATAGGTCTTTCTCTGTGGTCTACACAGGTGATTCAGACATCCTTTCGTCTTGGGAGATGCAAGACGAGCCTGCATTCAAGTCACTGCAGGGATATCCGGCCTTATTTCGAGTCAGGGCATCGCGGTGTCCATTCCACTTGAGGCCGTAAACTCAGGGTCCCTCTAACATACCTAGAGCTGAGAGAAGCCTCCTCTTGAGGTGCTTGTGGTAAGGTGGTATTCCTCTGGAGTCGAAGCCAGGGACTAACCTCTCATCTCGAGTTGATTCTTGGTCCACGGAGCTCTTTCGTGTTGCTACAGTGACCTAAGGATCCGTCTAGCCTTGAAACAGTGTTCTTGGGGTTTCTCTGGAGTGCCATCAAGGAAATCAAGGCTCCTTTCATGTGTGATGTGCAAGACGGAATTGCTCTGCACGCATTGTAGGGGAATCGGGCCTCATCTCGCGGCGTGGGGGAAGTCTCATGGTTTTTCTCGAGTTGTGGCGGGAACCTGGGGTATATTCTCGAGTTACGACGGGGATGGCCCTTCCACCCACGTGTTTGTTCAGCGACGGCAGGACTCCTGCCTAGTTGCGAGGGACAACTCGGATTCTCCTCAAGGCTTGGCAGGGCAATTGGGACGCCTCTCCAGCTGAGGCGGGAGACCAAGGGTCCCTTTCCACGTGCCACAGGAACCCTGGGACTCCTATCAAGTTTCACGAGGAGTCAGGCATCGTCTCCTTTGGAGGCACTGATCTCCGCGTACCTCTGGAGTTTTCAAAGGATGTGAGGCCTCCGGTCGCGATGAGGTGGGGAAATAGGTCTTTCTCTGTGGTCTACACAGGTGATTCAGACATCCTTTCGTCTTGGGAGATGCAAGACGAGCCTGCATTCAAGTCACTGCAGGGATATCCGGCCTTATTTCGAGTCAGGGCATCGCGGTGTCCATTCCACTTGAGGCCGCAAACTCAGGGTCCCTCTAACATACCTAGAGCTGAGAGAAGCCTCCTCTTGAGGTGCTTGTGGTTAGGTGGTAATCCTCTGGAGTCGAAGCCAGGGACTAACCTCTCATCTCGAGTTGATTCTTGGTCCACGGAGCTCTTTCGTGTTGCTACAGTGACCTCAGGATCCCTCTAGACTTCAAACAGTGTTCTTGGGGTTTCTCTGGAGTGCCATCAAGGAAATCAAGGCTCCTTTCAAGTGTGATGTGCAACACGGAATTGCTCTGCACGCAGTGCAGGGGAATCGGGCCTCATCTCGCGGCCAGGGGGAAGTCTCATGGTTTTTCTCAAGTTGCGGCGGGAACCTGGGGTATATTCTCGAGTTAAGACGGGGATGGCCCCTCCACCTACGTGTTTGTTCAGCGACGTCAGGACTCCTGCCTAGTTGCGAGGGACAACTCGGGATTCTCCTCGAGGCTTGGCAGGGCTTTTGGGATGCCTCTCCAGGTGAGGCGGAGGACCAAGGGTCCCTTTCCACGTGCCACAGGAATCCTGGGACTCCTATCAAGTTTCACGAGGAGTCAGGCATCGTCTCCTTTGGAGGCACTGATCTCCGCGTACCTCTGGAGTTTTCAAAGGATGTGAGGCCTCCGGTCGCGATGAGGTGGGGAACTAGGTGTTTCTCTGTGGTCTCCACAGGGGATTCAGACATCCTTTCGTCTTGGGAGATGCAAGACGAGCCTGCATTCAAGTCACTGCAGGGATATCCGGCCTTATTTCGCGTCAGGGCATCGCAGTGTCCATTCCACTTGAGGTCGCAAACTCAGGGTCCCTCTCACATACCTAGAGCTGCGAGAAGCCTCCTCTTGAGGTGGTTGTGGTAAGGTGGTATTCCTCTGGAGTCGAAGCCAGGGACTAACCTCTCATCTCGAGTTGATTCTTGGTCCACGGAGCTCTTTCGTATTGCTACAGTGACCTCAGGATCCCTCTAGCCTTGAAACAGTGTTCTTGGGGTTTCTCTGGAGTGCCATCAAGGAAATCAAGGCTCCTTTCATGTGTGATGTGCAAGACGGAATTGCTCTGCACGCAATGCAGGGGAATCGGGCCTCATCTCGCGGCGAGGGGGAAGTCTCATGGTTTTTCTCGAGTTGCGGCGGGAACCTGGGGTATATTCTCGAGTTACGACGGGGATGGCCCTTCCACCCACGTGTTTGTTCAGTGAAGGCAGGACTCCTGCCTAGTTGCGAGGGACAACTCGGGATTCTCCTCAAGGCTTGGCAGGGCAATTGGGACGCCTCTCCAGCTGAGGCGGGAGACCAAGGGTCCCTTTCCACGTGCCACAGGAATCCTGGGACTCCTATCAAGTTTCACGAGGAGTCAGGCATCGTCTCCTTTGGAGGCACTGATCTCCGCGTACCTCTGGAGTTTTCAAAGGATGTGAGGCCTCCGGTCGTGATGAGGTGGGGAAATAGGTCTTTCTCTGTGGTCTACACAGGTGATTCAGACATCCTTTCGTCTTGGGAGTTGCAAGACGAGCCTGCATTCCAGTCACTGCAGGGATATCCGGCCTTATTTCGCGTCAGGGCATCGCAGTGTCCATTCCACTTGAGGCCGCAAACTCAGGGTCCCTCTCACATACCTAGAGCTGAGAGAAGCCTCCTCTTGAGGTGCTTGTGGTAATGTGGTATTCCTCTGGAGTCGAAGCCAGGGACTAACCTCTCATCTCGAGTTGATTCTTGGTCCACGGAGCTCTTTCGTGTTGCTACAGTGACCTCAGGATCCCTCTAGACTTGAAACAGTGTTCTTGGGGTTTTTCTGGAGTGCCATCAAGAAAATCAAGGCTTCTTTCATGTGTGATGTGCAACATGGAATTGCTCTGCACGCAGTGCAGGGGAATCGGGCCTCATCTCGCGGCGAGGGGGAAGTCCCATGGTTTTTCTCGAGTTGCGGCGGGAACCTGGGGTATATTCTCGAGTTACGAAGGGGATGGCCCTTCCACACACGTGTTTGTTCAGCGACGTCAGGACTCCTGCCTAGTTGCGAGGGACAACTCGGGATTCTCCTCGAGGCTTGGCAGGGCAATTGGGACACCTCTCCAGCTGAGGCGGGAGACCAAGGGTCCCTTTCCACGTGCCACAGGAATCCTGGGACTCCTATCAAGTTTCACGAGGAGTCAGGCATCGTCTCCTTTGGAGGCACTGATCTCCGCGTACCTCTGCAGTTTTCAAAGGATATGAGGCCTCCGGTCGCTATGAGGTGGGGAACTAGGTCTTTCTCTGTGGTCTACACAGGTGATTCAGACATCCTTTCGTCTTGGGAGATGCAAGACGAGCCTGCATTCAAGTCACTGCAGGGATATCCGGCCTTATTTCGAGTCAGGGCATCGCGGTGTCCATTCCACTTGAGGCCGCAAATTCAGGGTCCCTCTCACATACCTAGAGCTGAGAGAAGCCTCCTCTTGAGGTGCTTGTGGTTAGGTGGTATTCCTCTGGAGTCGAAGCCAGGGACTAACCTCTCATCTCGAGTTGATTCTTGGTCCACGGAGCTCTTTCGTGTTGCTACAGTGACCTCAGGATCCCTCTAGACTTGAAACAGTGTTCTTGGGGTTTCTCTGGAGTGCCATCAAGGAAATCAAGGCTCCTTTCAAGTGTGATGTGCAACACGGAATTGCTCTGCACGCAGTGCAGGGGAATCGGGCCTCATCTCGCGGCCAGGGGGAAGTCTCATGGTTTTTCTCAAGTTGCGGCGGGAACCTGGGGTATATTCTCGAGTTAAGACGGGGATGGCCCCTCCACCTACGTGTTTGTTCAGCGACGTCAGGACTCCTGCCTAGCTGCGAGGGACAACTCGGGATTCTCCTCGAGGCTTGGCAGGGCTTTTGGGATGCCTCTCCAGGTGAGGCGGAGGACCAAGGGTCCCTTTCCACGTGCCACAGGAATCCTGGGACTCCTATCAAGTTTCACGAGGAGTCAGGCATCGTCTCCTTTGGAGGCACTGATCTCCGCGTACCTCTGGAGTTTTCAAAGGATGTGAGGCCTCCGGTCGCGATGAGGTGGGGAACTAGGTGTTTCTCTGTGGTCTCCACAGGGGATTCAGACATCCTTTCGTCTTGGGAGATGCAAGACGAGCCTGCATTCAAGTCACTGCAGGGATATCCGGCCTTATTTCGCGTCAGGGCATCGCAGTGTCCATTCCACTTGAGGCCGCAAACTCAGGGTCCCTCTCACATACCTAGAGCTGCGAGAAGCCTCCTCTTGAGGTGGTTGTGGTAAGGTGGTATTCCTCTGGAGTCGAAGCCAGGGACTAACCTCTCATCTCGAGTTGATTCTTGGTCCACGGAGCTCTTTCGTATTGCTACAGTGACCTCAGGATCCCTCTAGCCTTGAAACAGTGTTCTTGGGGTTTCTCTGGAGTGCCATCAAGGAAATCAAGGCTCCTTTCATGTGTGATGTGCAACACGGAATTGCTCTGCACGCAATGCAGGGGAATCGGGCCTCATCTCGCGGCGAGGGGGAAGTCTCATGGTTTTTCTCGAGTTGCGGCGGGAACCTGGGGTATATTCTCGAGTTACGACGGGGATGGCCCTTCCACCCACGTGTTTGTTCAGTGAAGGCAGGACTCCTGCCTAGTTGCGAGGGACAACTCGGGATTCTCCTCAAGGCTTGGCAGGGCAATTGGGACGCCTCTCCAGCTGAGGCGGGAGACCAAGGGTCCCTTTCCACGTGCCACAGGAATCCTGGGACTCCTATCAAGTTTCACGAGGAGTCAGGCATCGTCTCCTTTGGAGGCACTGATCTCCGCGTACCTCTGGAGTTTTCAAAGGATGTGAGGCCTCCGGTCGCGGTGAGGTGGGGAACTAGGTGTTTTTCTGTGGTCTCCACAGGGGATTCAGACATCCTTTCGTCTTGGGAGATGCAAGACGAGCCTGCATTCAAGTCACTGCAGGGATATCCGGCCTTATTTCACGTCAGGGCATCGCAGTGTCCATTCCACTTGAGGCCGCAAACTCAGGGTCCCTCTCACATACCTAGAGCTGAGAGAAGCCTCCTCTTGAGGTGCTTGTGGTAAGGTGGTATTCCTCTGGAGTCGAAGCCAGGGACTAACCTCTCTTTTCGAGTTGATTCTTGGTCCACGGAGCTCTTTCGTGTTGCTACAGTGACCTAAGGATCCGTCTAGCCTTGAAACAGTGTTCTTGGGGTTTCTCTGGAGTGCCATCAAGGAAATCAAGGCTCCTTTCATGTGTGATGTGCAAGACGGAATTGCTCTGCACGCATTGCAGGGGAATCGGGCCTCATCTCGCGGCGAGGGGGAAGTCTCATGGTTTTTCTCGAGTTGCGGCGGGAACCTGGGGTATATTCTCGAGTTACGACGGGGATGGCCCTTCCACCCACGTGTTTGTTCAGCGACGGCAGGACTCCTGCCTAGTTGCGAGGGACAACTCGGATTCTCCTCAAGGCTTGGCAGGGCAATTGGGACGCCTCTCCAGCTGAGGCGGGAGACCAAGGGTCCCTTTCCACGTGCCACAGGAATCCTGGGACTCCTATCAAGTTTCACGAGGAGTCAGGCATCGTCTCCATTGGAGGCACTGATCTCCGCGTACCTCTGGAGTTTTCAAAGGATGTGAGGCCTCCGGTCGCGATGAGGTGGGGAAATAGGTCTTTCTCTGTGGTCTACACAGGTGATTCAGACATCCTTTCGTCTTGGGAGATGCAAGACGAGCCTGCATTCAAGTCACTGCAGGGATATCCGGCCTTATTTCGAGTCAGGGCATCGCGGTGTCCATTCCACTTGAGGCCGTAAACTCAGGGTCCCTCTAACATACCTAGAGCTGAGAGAAGCCTCCTCTTGAGGTGCTTGTGGTAAGGTGGTATTCCTCTGGAGTCGAAGCCAGGGACTAACCTCTCATCTCGAGTTGATTCTTGGTCCACGGAGCTCTTTCGTGTTGCTACAGTGACCTCAGGATCCCTCTAGACTTGAAACAGTGTTCTTGGGGTTTCTCTGGAGTGCCATCAAGGAAATCAAGGCTCCTTTCAAGTGTGATGTGCAACACGGAATTGCTCTGCACGCAGTGCAGGGGAATCGGGCCTCATCTCGCGGCCAGGGGGAAGTCTCATGGTTTTTCTCGAGTTGCGGCGGGAACCTGGGGTATATTCTCGAGTTAAGACGGGGATGGCCCCTCCACCTACGTGTTTGTTCAGCGACGTCAGGACTCCTGCCTAGTTGCGAGGGACAACTCGGGATTCTCCTCGAGGCTTGGCAGGGCTTGTGGGATGCCTCTCCAGGTGAGGCGGAGGACCAAGGGTCCCTTTCCACGTGCCACAGGAATCCTGGGACTCCTATCAAGTTTCACGAGGAGTCAGGCATCGTCTCCTTTGGAGGCACTGATCTCCGCGTACCTCTGGAGTTTTCAAAGGATGTGAGGCCTCCGGTCGCGATGAGGTGGGGAACTAGGTGTTTCTCTGTGGTCTCCACAGGGGATTCAGACATCCTTTCGTCTTGGGAGATGCAAGACGAGCCTGCATTCAAGTCACTGCAGGGATATCCGGCCTTATTTCGCGTCAGGGCATCGCAGTGTCCATTCCACTTGAGGTCGCAAACTCAGGGTCCCTCTCACATACCTAGAGCTGCGAGAAGCCTCCTCTTGAGGTGGTTGTGGTAAGGTGGTATTCCTCTGGAGTCGAAGCCAAGGACTAACCTCTCATCTCGAGTTGATTCTTGGTCCACGGAGCTCTTTCGTATTGCTACAGTGACCTCAGGATCCCTCTAGCCTTGAAACAGTGTTCTTGGGGTTTCTCTGGAGTGCCGTCAAGGAAATCAAGGCTCCTTTCATGTGTGATGTGCAAGACGGAATTGCTCTGCACGCAATGCAGGGGAATCGGGCCTCATCTCGCGGCGAGGGGGAAGTCTCATGGTTTTTCTCGAGTTGCGGCGGGAACCTGGGGTATATTCTCGAGTTACGACGGGGATGGCCCTTCCACCCACGTGTTTGTTCAGTGAAGGCAGGACTCCTGCCTAGTTGCGAGGGACAACTCGGGATTCTCCTCAAGGCTTGGCAGGGCAATTGGGACGCCTCTCCAGCTGAGGCGGGAGACCAAGGGTCCCTTTCCACGTGCCACAGGAATCCTGGGACTCCTATCAAGTTTCACGAGGAGTCAGGCATCGTCTCCTTTGGAGGCACTGATCTCCGCGTACCTCTGGAGTTTTCAAAGGATGTGAGGCCTCCGGTCGTGATGAGGTGGGGAAATAGGTCTTTCTCTGTGGTCTACACAGGTGATTCAGACATCCTTTCGTCTTGGGAGATGCAACACGAGCCTGCATTCAAGTCACTGCAGGGATATCCGGCCTTATTTCGAGTCAGGGCATCGCGGTGTCCATTCCACTTGAGGCCGCAAACTCAGGGTCCCTCTCACATACCTAGAGCTGAGAGAAGCCTCCTCTTGAGGTGCTTGTGTTAAGGTGGTATTCCTTTGGAGTCGAAGCCAGGGACTAACCTCTCATCTCGAGTTGATTTTTGGTCCACGGAGCTCTTTCGTGTTGCTACAGTGACCTCAGGATCCCTCTAGCCTTGAAACAGTGTTCTTGGGGTTTCTCTGGAGTGCCATCAAGGAAATCAAGGCTCCTTTCATGTGTGATGTGCAACACGGAATTGCTCTGCACGCAGTGCAGGGGAATCGGGCCTCATCTCGCGGCGAGGGGGAAGTCTCATGGTTTTTCTCGAGTTGCGGCGGGAACCTGGGGTATATTCTCGAGTTACGAAGGGGATGGCCTTTCCACCCACTTGTTTGTTCAGCAACGTCAGGACTCCTGCCTAGTTGCGAGGGACAACTCGGGATTCTCCTCGAGGCTTGGCAGGGCAATTGGGACGCCTCTCCAGCTGAGGTGGGAAACCAAGGGTCCCTTTCCACTTGCCACAGGAATCCTGGGACTCCTATCAAGTTTCACGAGGAGTCAGGCATCGTCTCCTTTGGAGGCACTGATCTCCGCGTACCTTTGGAGTTTTCAAAGGATGTGAGGCCTCCGGTCGCGATGAGGTGGGGAACTAGGTCTTTCTCTGTGGTCTCCACAGGGGATTCAGACATCCTTTAGTCTTGGGAGATGCAAGACGAGCCTGCATTCAAGTCACTGCAGGGATATCCGGCCTAATTTCGAGTCAGGGCATCGCGGTGTCCATTCCACTTGAGGCCGCAAACTCAGGGTCCCTCTCACATACCTAGAGCTGAGAGAAGCCTCCTCTTGAGGTGCTTGTGGTTAGGTGGTATTCCTCTGGTGTCGAAGCCAGGGACTAACCTCTAATCTCGAGTTGATTTTTGGTCCACGGAGCTCTTTCATGTTGCTACAGTGACCTCAGGATCCCTCTAGCCTTGAAACAGTGTTCTTGGGGTTTCCCTGGAGAGCCACCAAGGAAATCAAGGCTTCTTTCATGTGTGATGTGCAACACGGCATTGCTCTGCACGCAGTGCAGGGGAATCGGGCCTCATCTCGCGGCGAGGGGGAAGTCTCATGGTTTTTCTCGAGGTGCGGCGGGAACCTGGGGAATATTCTCGAGTTACGACTGGGATGGCCCTTCCACACAAGTGTTTGTTCAGCGACGTCAGGACTCCTGCCTAGTTGCGAGGGACAACTCGGGATTCTCCTCGAGGCTTGGCAGGGCAATTGGGACGCCTCTCCAGCTGAGGCGGGAGACCAAGGGTCCCTTTCCACGTGCCACAGGAATCCTGGGACTCCTATCAAGTTTCACGAGGAGTCAGGCATCGTCTCCTTTGGAGGCACTGATCTCCGTGTACCTCTGGAGTTTTCAAAGGATGTGAGGCCTCCGGTCGCGATGAGGTGGGGAAATAGGTCTTTCTCTGTGGTCTACACAGGTGATTCAGACATCCTTTCGTCTTGGGAGATGCAAGACGAGCCTGCATTCAAGTCACTGCAGGGATATCCGGCCTTATTTCGAGTCAGGGCATCGCGGTGTCCATTCCACTTGAGGCCGCAAACTCAGGGTCCCTCTAACATACCTAGAGCTGAGAGAAGCCTCCTCTTGAGGTGCTTGTGGTAAGGTGGTATTCCTCTGGAGTCGAAGCCAGGGACTAACCTCTCATCTCGAGTTGATTCTTGGTCCACGGAGCTCTTTCGTGTTACTACAGTGACCTCAGGATCCCTCTAGACTTGAAACAGTGTTCTTGGGGTTTCTCTGGAGTGCCATCAAGGAAATCAAGGCTCCTTTCAAGTGTGATGTGCAACACGGAATTGCTCTGCACGCAGTGCAGGGGAATCGGGCCTCATCTCGCGGCCAGGGGGAAGTCTCATGGTTTTTCTCAAGTTGCGGCAGGAACCTGGGGTATATTCTCGAGTTAAGACGGGGATGGCCCCTCCACCTACGTGTTTGTTCAGCGACGTCAGGACTCCTGCCTAGTTGCGAGGGACAAATCGGGATTCTCCTCGAGGCTTGGCAGGGCTTTTGGGATGCCTCTCCAGGTGAGGCGGAGGACCAAGGGTCCCTTTCCACGTGCCACAGGAATCCTGGGACTCCTATCAAGTTTCACGAGGAGTCAGGCATCGTCTCCTTTGGAGGCACTGATCTCCGCGTACCTCTGGAGTTTTCAAAGGATGTGAGGCCTCCGGTCGCGATGAGGTGGGGAACTAGGTGTTTCTCTGTGGTCTCCACAGGGGATTCAGACATCCTTTCGTCTTGGGAGATGCAAGACGAGCCTGCATTCAAGTCACTGCAGGGATATCCGGCCTTATTTCGCGTCAGGGCATCGCAGTGTCCATTCCACTTGAGGCGGCAAACTCAGGGTCCCTCTCACATACCTAGAGCTGCGAGAAGCCTCCTCTTGAGGTGGTTGTGGTAAGGTGGTATTCCTCTGGAGTCGAAGCCAGGGACTAACCTCTCATCTCGAGTTGATTCTTGGTCCACGGAGCTCTTTCGTATTGCTACAGTGACCTCAGGATCCCTCTAGCCTTGAAACAGTGTTCTTGGGGTTTCTCTGGAGTGCCATCAAGGAAATCAAGGCTCCTTTCATGTGTGATGTGCAACACGGAATTGCTCTGCACGCAATGCAGGGGAATCGGGCCTCATCTCGCGGCGAGGGGGAAGTCTCATGGTTTTTCTCGAGTTGCGGCGGGAACCTGGGGTATATTCTCGAGTTACGACGGGGATGGCCCTTCCACCCACGTGTTTGTTCAGTGAAGGCAGGACTCCTGCCTAGTTGCGAGGGACAACTCGGGATTCTCCTCGAGGCTTGGCAGGGCAATTGGGACGCCTCTCCAGCTGAGGCGGGAGACCAAGGGTCCCTTTCCACGTGCCACAGGAATCCTGGGACTCCTATCAAGTTTCACGAGGAGTCAGGCATCGTCTCCTTTGGAGGCACTGATCTCCGCGTACCTCTGGAGTTTTCAAATGATGTGAGGCCTCCCGTCGTGATGAGGTGGGGAACTAGGTCTTCCTCTGTGGTCTACACAGGTGATTCAGACATCCTTTCGTCTTGGGAGATGCAAGACGAGCCTGCATTCAAGTCACTGCAGGGATATCCAGCCTTATTTCGAGTCAGGGCATCGCGGTGTCCATTCCACTTGAGGCCGCAAACTCAGGGTCCCTCTCACATACCTAGAGCTGAGAGAAGCCTCCTCTTGAGGTGCTTGTGGTAAGGTGGTATTCCTCTGGAGTCGAAGCCAGGGACTAACCTCTCATCTCGAGTTGATTCTTGGTCCACGGAGCTCTTTCGTGTTGCTACAGTGACCTAAGGATCCGTCTAGCCTTGAAACAGTGTTCTTGGGGTTTCTCTGGAGTGCCATCAAGGAAATCAAGGCTCCTTTCATGTGTGACGTGCAACACGGAATTGCTCTGCACGCATTGCAGGGGAATCGGGCCTCATCTCGCGGCGAGGGGGAAGTCTCATGGTTTTTCTCGAGTTGCGGCGGGAACCTGGGGTATATTCTCGAGTTACGACGGGGATGGCCCTTCCACCCACGTGTTTGTTCAGCGACGGCAGGACTCCTGCCTAGTTGCGAGGGACAACTCGGGATTCTCCTCAAGGCTTGGCAGGGCAATTGGGACGCCTCTCCAGCTGAGGCGGGAGACCAAGTGTCCCTTTCCACGTGCCACAGGAATCCTGGGACTCCTATCAAGTTTCACGAGGAGTCAGGCATCGTCTCCTTTGGAGGCACTGATCTCCGCGTACCTCTGGAGTTTTCAAAGGATGTGAGGCCTCCGGTAGCGATGAGGTGGGGAAATAGGTCTTTCTCTGTGGTCTACACAGGTGATTCAGACATCCTTTCGTCTTGGGAGATGCAAGACGAGCCTGCATTCAAGTCACTGCAGGGATATCCGGCCTTATTTCGAGTCAGGGCATCGCGGTGTCCATTCCACTTGAGGCCGCAAACTCAGGGTCCCTCTAACATACCTAGAGCTGAGAGAAGCCTCCTCTTGAGGTGCTTGTGGTAAGGTGGTATTCCTCTGGAGTCGAAGCCAGGGACTAACCTCTCATCTCGAGTTGATTCTTGGTCCACGGAGCTCTTTCGTGTTGCTACAGTGACCTCAGGATCCCTCTAGACTTGAAACAGTGTTCTTGGGGTTTCTCTGGAGTGCCGTCAAGGAAATCAAGGCTCCTTTCAAGTGTGATGTGCAACACGGAATTGCTCTGCACGCAGTGCAGGGGAATCGGGCCTCATCTCGCGGCCAGGGGGAAGTCTCATGGTTTTTCTCAAGTTGCGGCGGGAACCTGGGGTATATTCTCGAGTTAAGACGGGGATGGCCCCTCCACCTACATGTTTGTTCAGCGACGTCAGGACTCCTGCCTAGTTGCGAGGGACAACTCGGGATTCTCCTCGAGGCTTGGCTGGGCTTTTGGGATGCCTCTCCAGGTGAGGCGGAGGACCAAGGGTCCCTTTCCACGTGCCACAGGAATCCTGGGACTCCTATCAAGTTTCACGAGGAGTCAGGCATCGTCTCCTTTGGAGGCACTGATCTCCGCGTACCTCTGGAGTTTTCAAAGGATGTGAGGCCTCCGGTCGCGATGAGGTGGGGAACTAGGTGTTTCTCTGTGGTCTCCACAGGGGATTCAGACATCCTTTCGTCTTGGGAGATGCAAGACGAGCCTGCATTCAAGTCACTGCAGGGATATCCGGCCTTATTTCGCGTCAGGGCATCGCAGTGACCATTCCACTTGAGGCCGCAAACTCAGGGTCCCTCTCACATACCTAGAGCTGAGAGAAGCCTCCTCTTGAGGTGGTTGTGGTAAGGTGGTATTCCTCTGGAGTCGAAGCCAGGGACTAACCTCTCATCTCGAGTTGATTCTTGGTCCACGGAGCTCTTTCGTATTGCTACAGTGACCTCAGGATCCGTCTAGCCTTGAAACAGTGTTCTTGGGGTTTCTCTGGAGTGCCATCAAGGAAATCAAGGCTCCTTTCATGTGTGATGTGCAACACGGAATTGCTCTGCACGCAATGCAGGGGAATCGGGCCTCATCTCGCGGCGAGGGGGAAGTCTCATGGTTTTTCTCGAGTTGCGGCGGGAACCTGGGGTATATTCTCGAGTTACGACGGGGATGGCCCTTCCACCCACGTGTTTGTTCAGTGAAGGCAGGACTCCTGCCTAGTTGCGAGGGACAACTCGGGATTCTCCTCAAGGCTTGGCAGGGCAATTGGGACGCCTCTCCAGCTGAGGCGGGAGACCAAGGGTCCCTTTCCACGTGCCACAGGAATCCTGGGACTCCTATCAAGTTTCACGAGGAGTCAGGCATCGTCTCCTTTGGAGGCACTGATCTCCGCGTACCTCTGGAGTTTTCAAAGGATGTGAGGCCTCCGGTCGTGATGAGGTGGGGAAATAGGTCTTTCTCTGTGGTCTACACAGGTGATTCAGACATCCTTTCGTCTTGGGAGATGCAAGACGAGCCTGCATTCAAGTCACTGCAGGGATATCCGGCCTTATTTCGAGTCAGGGCATCGCGGTGTCCATTCCACTTGAGGCCGCAAACTCAGGGTCCCTCTCACATACCTAGAGCTGAGAGAAGCCTCCTCTTGAGGTGCTTGTGGTAAGGTGGTATTCCTCTGGAGTCGAAGCCAGGGACTAACCTCTCATCTCGAGTTGATTCTTGGTCCACGGAGCTCTTTCGTGTTGCTACAGTGACCTCAGGATCCCTCTAGACTTGAAACAGTGTTCTTGGGGTTTCTCTGGAGTGCCATCAAGGAAATCAAGGCTCCTTTCAAGTGTGATGTGCAACACGGAATTGCTCTGCACGCAGTGCAGGGGAATCGGGCCTCATCTCGCGGCCAGGGGGAAGTCTCATGGTTTTTCTCAAGTTGCGGCGGGAACCTGGGGTATATTCTCGAGTTAAGACGGGGATGGCCCCTCCACCTACATGTTTGTTCAGCGACGTCAGGACTCCTGCCTAGTTGCGAGGGACAACTCGGGATTCTCCTCGAGGCTTGGCTGGGCTTTTGAGATGCCTCTCCAGGTGAGGCGGAGGACCAAGGGTCCCTTTCCACGTGCCACAGGAATCCTGGGACTCCTATCAAGTTTCACGAGGAGTCAGGCATCGTCTCCTTTGGAGGCACTGATCTCCGCGTACCTCTAGAGTTTTCAAAGGATGTGAGGCCTCCGGTCGCGATGAGGTGGGGAACTAGGTGTTTCTCTGTGGTCTCCACAGGGGATTCAGACATCCTTTCGTCTTGGGAGATGCAAGACGAGCCTGCATTCAAGTCACTGCAGGGATATCCGGCCTTATTTCGCGTCAGGGCATCGCAGTGACCATTCCACTTGAGGCCGCAAACTCAGGGTCCCTCTCACATACCAAGAGCTGAGAGAAGCCTCCTCTTGAGGTGGTTGTGGTAAGGTGGTATTCCTCTGGAGTCGAAGCCAGGGACTAACCTCTCATCTCGAGTTGATTCTTGGTCCACGGAGCTCTTTCGTATTGCTACAGTGACCTCAGGATCCGTCTAGCCTTGAAACAGTGTTCTTGGGGTTTCTCTGGAGTGCCATCAAGGAAATCAAGGCTCCTTTCATGTGTGATGTGCAACACGGAATTGCTCTGCACGCAATGCAGGGGAATCGGGCCTCATCTCGCGGCGAGGGGGAAGTCTCATGGTTTTTCTCGAGTTGCGGCCCGAACCTGGGGTATATTCTCGAGTTACGACGGGGATGGCCCTTCCACCCACGTGTTTGTTCAGTGAAGGCAGGACTCCTGCCTAGTTGCGAGGGACAACTCGGGATTCTCCTCAAGGCTTGGCAGGGCAATTGGGACGCCTCTCCAGCTGAGGCGGGAGACCAAGGGTCCCTTTCCACGTGCCACAGGAATCCTGGGACTCCTATCAAGTTTCACGAGGAGTCAGGCATCGTCTCCTTTGGAGGCACTGATCTCCGCGTACCTCTGGAGTTTTCAAAGGATGTGAGGCCTCCGGTCGTGATGAGGTGGGGAAATAGGTCTTTCTCTGTGGTCTACACAGGTGATTCAGACATCCTTTCGTCTTGGGAGATGCAAGACGAGCCTGCATTCAAGTCACTGCAGGGATATCCGGCCTTATTTCGAGTCAGGGCATCGCGGTGTCCATTCCACTTGAGGCCGCAAACTCAGGGTCCCTCTCACATACCTAGAGCTGAGAGAAGCCTCCTCTTGAGGTGCTTGTGGTAAGGTGGTATTCCTTTGGAGTCGAAGCCAGGGACTAACCTCTCATCTCGAGTTGATTTTTGGTCCACGGAGCTCTTTCGTGTTGCTACAGTGACCTCAGGATCCCTCTAGCCTTGAAACAGTGTTCTTGGGGTTTCTCTGGAATGCCATCAAGGAAATCAAGGCTCCTTTCATGTGTGATGTGCAACACGAAATTGCTCTGCA
Organism: Cervus elaphus; assembly: GCF_910594005.1. Lineage (NCBI taxonomy): Eukaryota > Metazoa > Chordata > Mammalia > Artiodactyla > Cervidae > Cervus > Cervus elaphus. The sequence continues at coordinate 1,996,636 of NC_057846.1, forward strand.
CGCAGTGCAGGGGAATCGGGACTCATCTCGCGGCGAGGGGGAAGTCTCATGGTTTTTCTCGAGGTGCGGCGGGAACCTGGGGTATATTCTCGAGTTACGACTGGGATGGCCCTTCCACACAAGTGTTTCTTCAGCGACGTCAGGACTCCTGCCTAGTTGCGAGGGACAACTCGGGATTCTCCTCGAGGCTTGGCTGGGCTTTTGGGATGCCTCTCCAGGTGAGGCGGAGGACCAAGGGTCCCTTTCCACGTGCCACAGGAATCCTGGGACTCCTATCAAGTTTCACGAGGAGTCAGGCATCGTCTCCTTTGGAGGCACTGATCTCCGCGTACCTCTGGAGTTTTCAAAGGATGTGAGGCCTCCGGTCGCGATGAGGTGGGGAACTAGGTGTTTCTCTGTGGTCTCCACAGGGGATTCAGACATCCTTTCGTCTTGGGAGATGCAAGACGAGCCTGCATTCAAGTCACTGCAGGGATATCCGGCCTTATTTCGCGTCAGGGCATCGCAGTGTCCATTCCACTTGAGGCCGCAAACTCAGGGTCCCTCTCACATACCTAGAGCTGAGAGAAGCCTCCTCTTGAGGTGGTTGTGGTAAGGTGGTATTCCTCTGGAGTCGAAGCCAGGAACTAACCTCTCATCTCGAGTTGATTCTTGGTCCACGGAGCTCTTTCGTATTGCTACAGTGACCTCAGGATCCGTCTAGCCTTGAAACAGTGTTCTTGGGGTTTCTCTGGAGTGCCATCAAGGAAATCAAGGCTCCTTTCATGTGTGATGTGCAACACGGAATTGCTCTGCACGCAATGCAGGGGAATCGGGCCTCATCTCGCGGCGAGGGGGAAGTCTCATGGTTTTTCTCGAGTTGCGGCGGGAACCTGGGGTATATTCTCGAGTTACGACGGGGATGGCCCTTCCACCCACGTGTTTGTTCAGTGAAGGCAGGACTCCTGCCTAGTTGCGAGGGACAACTCGGGATTCTCCTCAAGGCTTGGCAGGGCAATTGGGACGCCTCTCCAGCTGAGGCGGGAGACCAAGGGTCCCTTTCCACGTGCCACAGGAATCCCGGGACTCCTATCAAGTTTCACGAGGCGTCAGGCATCGTCTCCTTTGGAGGCACTGATCTCCGCGTACCTCTGGAGTTTTCAAAGGATGTGAGGCCTCCGGTCGTGATGAGGTGGGGAAATAGGTCTTTCTCTGTGGTCTACACAGGTGATTCAGACATCCTTTCGTCTTGGGAGATGCAAGACGAGCCTGCATTCAAGTCACTGCAGGGATATCCGGCCTTATTTCGAGTCAGGGCATCGCGGTGTCCATTCCACTTGAGGCCGCAAACTCAGGGTCCCTCTCACATACCTAGAGCTGAGAGAAGCCTCCTCTTGAGGTGCTTGTGGTAAGGTGGTATTCCTTTGGAGTCGAAGCCAGGGACTAACCTCTCATCTCGAGTTGATTTTTGGTCCACGGAGCTCTTTCGTGTTGCTACAGTGACCTCAGGATCCCTCTAGCCTTGAAACAGTGTTCTTGGGGTTTCTCTGGAGTGCCATCAAGGAAATCAAGGCTCCTTTCATGTGTGATGTGCAACACGAAATTGCTCTGCACGCAGTGCAGGGGAATCGGGACTCATCTCGCGGCGAGGGGGAAGTCTCATGGTTTTTCTCGAGGTGCGGCGGGAACCTGGGGTATATTCTCGAGTTACGACTGGGATGGCCCTTCCACACAAGTGTTTCTTCAGCGACGTCAGGACTCCTGCCTAGTTGCGAGGGACAACTCGGGATTCTCCTCGAGGCTTGGCAGGGCAATTGGGACGCCTCTCCAGCTGAGGCGGGAGACCAAGGGTCCCTTTCCACGTGCCACAGGAATCCTGGGACTCCTATCAAGTTTCACGAGGAGTCAGGCATCGTCTCCTTTGGAGGCACTGATCTCCGCGTACCTCTGGAGTTTTCAAAGGATGTGAGGCCTCCGGTCGCGGTGAGGTGGGGAACTAGGTGTTTCTCTGTGGTCTCCACAGGGGATTCAGACATCCTTTCGTCTTGGGAGATGCAAGACGAGCCTGCATTCAAGTCACTGCAGGGATATCCGGCCTTATTTCGCGTCAGGGCATCGCAGTGTCCATTCCACTTGAGGCCGCAAACTCAGGGTCCCTCTCACATACCTAGAGCTGAGAGAAGCCTCCTCTTGAGGTGCTTGTGGTAAGGTGGTATTCCTCTGGAGTCGAAGCCAGGGACTAACCTCTCATCTCGAGTTGATTCTTGGTCCACGGAGCTCTTTCGTGTTGCTACAGTGACCTAAGGATCCGTCTAGCCTTGAAACAGTGTTCTTGGGGTTTCTCTGGAGTGCCATCAAGGAAATCAAGGCTCCTTTCATGTGTGATGTGCAAGACGGAATTGCTCTGCACGCATTGCAGGGGAATCGGGCCTCATCTCGCGGCGAGGGGGAAGTCTCATGGTTTTTCTCGAGTTGTGGCGGGAACCTGGGGTATATTCTCGAGTTACGACGGGGATGGCCCTTCCACCCACGTGTTTGTTCAGCGACGGCAGGACTCCTGCCTAGTTGCGAGGGACAACTCGGATTCTCCTCAAGGCTTGGCAGGGCAATTGGGACGCCTCTCCAGCTGAGGCGGGAGACCAAGGGTCCCTTTCCACGTGCCACAGGAACCCTGGGACTCCTATCAAGTTTCACGAGGAGTCAGGCATCGTCTCCTTTGGAGGCACTGATCTCCGCGTACCTCTGGAGTTTTCAAAGGATGTGAGGCCTCCGGTCGCGATAAGGTGGGGAAATAGGTCTTTCTCTGTGGTCTACACAGGTGATTCAGACATCCTTTCGTCTTGGGAGATGCAAGACGAGCCTGCATTCAAGTCACTGCAGGGATATCCGACCTTATTTCGAGTCAGGGCATCGCGGTGTCCATTCCACTTGAGGCCGCAAACTCAGGGTCCCTCTCACATACCTAGAGCTGAGAGAAGCCTCCTCTTGAGGTGCTTGTGGTTAGGTGGTATTCCTCTGGAGTCGAAGCCAGGGACTAACCTCTCATCTCGAGTTGATTCTTGGTCCACGGAGCTCTTTCGTGTTGCTACAGTGACCTCAGGATCCCTCTAGACTTGAAACAGTGTTCTTGGGGTTTCTCTGGAGTGCCATCAAGGAAATCAAGGCTCCTTTCAAGTGTGATGTGCAACACGGAATTGCTCTGCACGCAGTGCAGGGGAATCGGGCCTCATCTCGCGGCCAGGGGGAAGTCTCATGGTTTTTCTCAAGTTGCGGCGGGAACCTGGGGTATATTCTCGAGTTAAGACGGGGATGGCCCCTCCACCTACGTGTTTGTTCAGCGACGTCAGGACTCCTGCCCAGTTGCGAGGGACAACTCGGGATTCTCCTCGAGGCTTGGCAGGGCTTTTGGGATGCCTCTCCAGGTGAGGCGGAGGACCAAGGGTCCCTTTCCACGTGCCACAGGAATCCTGGGGCTCCTATCAAGTTTCACGAGGAGTCAGGCATCGTCTCCTTTGGAGGCACTCATCTCCGCGTACCTCTAGAGTTTTCAAAGGATGTGAGGCCTCCGGTCGCGATGAGGTGGGGAACTAGGTGTTTCTCTGTGGTCTCCACAGGGGATTCAGACATCCTTTCGTCTTGGGAGATGCAAGACGAGCCTGCATTCAAGTCACTGCAGGGATATCCGGCCTTATTTCGCGTCAGGGCATCGCAGTGTCCATTCCACTTGAGGCCGCAAACTCAGGGTCCCTCTCACATACCTAGAGCTGAGAGAAGCCTCCTCTTGAGGTGCTTGTGGTAAGGTGGTATTCCTCTGGAGTCGAAGCCAGGGACTAACCTCTCATCTCGAGTTGATTCTTGGTCCACGGAGCTCTTTCGTGTTGCTACAGTGACCTAAGGATCCGTCTAGCCTTGAAACAGTGTTCTTGGGGTTTCTCTGGAGTGCCATCAAGGAAATCAAGGCTCCTTTCATGTGTGATGTGCAAGACGGAATTGCTCTGCACGCATTGCAGGGGAATCGGGCCTCATCTCGCGGCGAGGGGGAAGTCTCATGGTTTTTCTCGAGTTGCGGCGGGAACCTGGGGTATATTCTCGAGTTACGACGGGGATGGCCCTTCCACCCACGTGTTTGTTCAGCGACGGCAGGACTCCTGCCTAGTTGCGAGGGACAACTCGGATTCTCCTCAAGGCTTGGCAGGGAAATTGGGACGCCTCTCCAGCTGAGGCGGGAGACCAAGGGTCCCTTTCCACGTGCCACAGGAATCCTGGGACTCCTATCAAGTTTCACGAGGAGTCAGGCATCGTCTCCATTGGAGGCACTGATATCCGCGTACCTCTGGAGTTTTCAAAGGATGTGAGGCCTCCAGTCGCGATGAGGTGGGGAAATAGGTCTTTCTCTGTGGTCTACACAGGTGATTCAGACATCCTTTCGTCTTGGGAGATGCAAGACGAGCCTGCATTCAAGTCACTGCAGGGATATCCGGCCTTATTTCGAGTCAGGGCATCGCGGTGTCCTTTCCACTTGAGGCCGCAAACTCAGGGTCCCTCTAACATACCTAGAGCTGAGAGAAGCCTCCTCTTGAGGTGCTTGTGGTTAGGTGGTATTCCTCTGGAGTCGAAGCCAGGGACTAACCTCTCATCTCGAGTTGATTCTTGGTCCACGGAGCTCTTTCGTGTTGCTACAGTGACCTCAGGATCCCTCTAGACTTGAAACAGTGTTCTTGGGGTTTCTCTGGAGTGCCATCAAGGAAATCAAGGCTCCTTTCAAGTGTGATGTGCAACACGGAATTGCTCTGCACGCAGTGCAGGGGAATCGGGCCTCATCTCCCGGCCAGGGGGAAGTCTCATGGTTTTTCTCAAGTTGCGGCGGGAACCTGGGGTATATTCTCGAGTTAAGACGGGGATGGCCCCTCCACCTACGTGTTTGTTCAGCGACGTCAGGACTCCTGCCTAGTTGCGAGGGACAACTCGGGATTCTCCTCGAGGCTTGGCAGGGCTTTTGGGATGCCTCTCCAGGTGAGGCGGAGGACCAAGGGTCCCTTTCCACGTGCCACAGGAATCCTGGGACTCCTATCAAGTTTCACGAGGAGTCAGGCATCGTCTCCTTTGGAGGCACTGATCTCCGCGTTCCTCTGGAGTTTTCAAAGGATGTGAGGCCTCCGGTCGCGATGAGGTGGGGAACTAGGTGTTTCTCTGTGGTCTCCACAGGGGATTCAGACATCCTTTCGTCTTGGGAGATGCAAGACGAGCCTGCATTCAAGTCACTGCAGGGATATCCGGCCTTATTTCGCGTCAGGGCATCGCAGTGTCCATTCCACTTGAGGTCGCAAACTCAGGGTCCCTCTCACATACCTAGAGCTGCGAGAAGCCTCCTCTTGAGGTGGTTGTGGTAAGGTGGTATTCCTCTGGAGTCGAAGCCAGGGACTAACCTCTCATCTCGAGTTGATTCTTGGTCCACGGAGCTCTTTCGTATTGCTAAAGTGACCTCAGGATCCCTCTAGCCTTGAAACAGTGTTCTTGGGGTTTCTCTGGAGTGCCATCAAGGAAATCAAGGCTCCTTTCATGTGTGATGTGCAACACGGAATTGCTCTGCACGCAATGCAGGGGAATCGGGCCTCATCTCGCGGCGAGGGGGAAGTCTCATGGTTTTTCTCGAGTTGCGGCGGGAACCTGGGGTATATTCTCGAGTTACGACGGGGATGGCCCTTCCACCCACGTGTTTGTTCAGTGAAGGCAGGACTCCTGCCTAGTTGCGAGGGACAACTCGGGATTCTCCTCAAGGCTTGGCAGGGCAATTGGGACGCCTCTCCAGCTGAGGCGGGAGACCAAGGGTCCCTTTCCACGTGCCACAGGAATCCTGGGACTCCTATCAAGTTTCACGAGGAGTCAGGCATCGTCTCCTTTGGAGGCACTGATCTCCGCGTACCTCTGGAGTTTTCAAAGGATGTGAGGCCTCCGGTCATGATGAGGTGGGGAAATAGGTCTTTCTCTGTGGTCTACACAGGTGATTCAGACATCCTTTCGTCTTGGGAGATGCAAGACGAGCCTGCATTCAAGTCACTGCAGGGATATCCGGCCTTATTTCGAGTCAGGGCATCGCGGTGTCCATTCCACTTGAGGCCGCAAACTCAGGGTCCCTCTCACATACCTAGAGCTGAGAGAAGCCTCCTCTTGAGGTGCTTGTGGTAAGGTGGTATTCCTTTGGAGTCGAAGCCAGGGACTAACCTCTCATCTCGAGTTGATTTTTGGTCCACGGAGCTCTTTCGTGTTGCTACAGTGACCTCAGGATCCCTCTAGCCTTGAAACAGTGTTCTTGGGGTTTCTCTGGAGTGCCATGAAGGAAATCAAGGCTCCTTTCATGTGTGATGTGCAACACGAAATTGCTCTGCACGCAGTGCAGGGGAATCGGGCCTCATCTCGCAGCGAGGGGGAAGTCTCATGGTTTTTCTCGAGTTGCGGCGGGAACCTGGGGTATATTCTCGAGTTACGAAGGGGATGGCCCTTCCACCCACTTGTTTGTTCAGCAACGTCAGGACTCCTGCCTAGTTGCGAGGGACAACTCGGGATTCTCCTCGAGGCTTGGCAGGGCAATTGGGACGCCTCTCCAGCTGAGGTGGGAAACCAAGGGTCCCTTTCCACGTGCCACAGGAATCCTGGGACTCCTATCAAGTTTCACGAGGAGTCAGGCATCGTCTCCTTTGGAGGCACTGATCTCCGCGTACCTTTGGAGTTTTCAAAGGATGTGAGGCCTCCGGTCGCGATGAGGTGGGGAACTAGGTCTTTCTCCGTGGTCTCCACAGGGGATTCAGACATCCTTTCGTCTTGGGAGATGCAAGACGAGCCTGCATTCATGTCACTGCAGGGATATCCGGCCTTATTTCCCGTCAGGGCATCGCAGTGTCCATTCCACTTGAGGCCGCAAACTCAGGGTCCCTCTCACATACCTAGAGCTGAGAGAAGCCTCCTCTTGAGGTGCTTGTGGTAATGTGGTATTCCTCTGGAGTCGAAGCCAGGGACAAACCTCTCATCTCGAGTTGATTCTTGGTCCACGGAGCTCTTTCGTGTTGCTACAGTGACCTCAGGATCCCTCTAGACTTGAAACAGTGTTCTTGGGGTTTTTCTGGAGTGCCATCAAGAAAATCAAGGCTTCTTTCATGTGTGATGTGCAACACGGAATTGCTCTGCACGCAGTGCAGGGGAATCGGGCCTCATCTCGCGGCGAGGGGGAAGTCTCATGGTTTTTCTCGAGTTGCGGCGGGAACCTGGGGTATATTCTCGAGTTACGACGGGGATGGCCCTTCCACACACGTGTTTGTTCAGCGACGTCAGAACTCCTGCCTAGTTGCGAGGGACAACTCGGGATTCTCCTCGAGGCTTGGCAGGGCAATTGGGACACCTCTCCAGCTGAGGCGGGAGACCAAGGGTCCCTTTCCACGTGCCACAGGAATCCTGGGACTCCTATCAAGTTTCACGAGGAGTCAGGCATCGTCTCCTTTGGAGGCACTGATCTCCGCGTACCTCTGCAGTTTTCAAAGGATATGAGGCCTCCGGTCGCTATGAGGTGGGGAACTAGGTCTTTCTCTGTGGTCTCCACAGGGGATTCAGACATCCTTTCGTCTTGGGAGATGCAAGACGAGCCTGCATTCAAATCACTGCAGGGATATCCGGCCTAATTTCGAGTCAGGGCATCGCGGTGTCCATTCCACTTGAGGCCGCAAACTCAGGGTCCCTCTCACATACCTAGAGTTGAGAGAAGCCTCCTCTTGAGGTGCTTGTGGTTAGGTGGTATTCCTCTGGTGTCGAAGCCAGGGACTAACCTCTAATCTCGAGTTGATTTTTGGTCCACGGAGCTCTTTCGTGTTGCTACAGTGACCTCAGGATCCCTCTAGCCTTGAAACAGTGTTCTTGGGGTTTCCCTGGAGAGCCACCAAGGAAATCAAGGCTTCTTTCATGTGTGATGTGCAACACGGAATTGCTCTGCACGCAGTGCAGGGGAATCGGGCCTCATCTCGCGGCGAGGGGGAAGTCTCATGGTTTTTCTCGAGGTGCGGCGGGAACCTGGGGTATATTCTCGAGTTACGACTGGGATGGCCCTTCCACACAAGTGTTTCTTCAGCGACGTCAGGACTCCTGCCTAGTTGCGAGGGACAACTCGGGATTCTCCTCGAGGCTTGGCAGGGCAATTGGGACGCCTCTCCAGCTGAGGCGGGAGACCAAGGGTCCCTTTCCACGTGCCACAGGAATCCTGGGACTCCTATCAAGTTTCACGAGGAGTCAGGCATCGTCTCCTTTGGAGGCACTGATCTCCGCGTACCTCTGGAGTTTTCAAAGGATGTGAGGCCTCCGGTCGCGATGAGGTGGGGAACTAGGTCTTTCTCTATGGTCTCCACAGGGGATTCAGACATCCTTTCGTCTTGGGAGATGCAAGACGAGCCTGCATTCAAGTCATTGCAGGGATATCCGGCCTTATTTCGCGTCAGGGCATCGCAGTGTCCATTCCACTTGAGGCCGCAAACTCAGGGTCCCTCTCACATACCTAGAGCTGAGAGAAGCCTCCTCTTGAGGTGCTTGTGGTAAGGTGGTATTCCTCTGGAGTCGAAGCCAGGGACTAACCTCTCATCTCGAGTTGATTTTTGGTCCACGGAGCTCTTTCCTGTTGCTACAGTGACCTCAGGAACCCTCTAGCCTTGAAACAGTGTTCTTGGGGTTTCTCTGGAGTGCCATAAAGAAAATCAAAGCTCCTTTCATGTGTGATGTGCAACACGGAATTGCTCTGCACGCAGTGCAGCGGAATCGGGCCTCATCTCGCGGCAAGGGGGAAGTCTCATGGTTTTTCTCAAGTTGCGGCGGGAACCTGGGGTATATTCTCGAGTTAAGACGGGGATGGCCCCTCCACCCACGTGTTTGTTCAGCGACGTCAGGACTCCTGCCTTGTTGCGAGGGACAACTCGGGATTCTCCTCGAGGCTTGGCAGGACAATGGGATGCCACTCCAGCTGAGGCGGGAGACCAAGGGTCCCTTTCCACGTGCCACAGGAATCCTGGGACTCCTATCAAGTTTCACGAGGAGTCAGGCATCGTCTCCTTTGGAGGCACTGATCTCCGCGTACCTCTGGCGTTTTCAAAGGATGTGAGGCCTCCGGTCGCGATGAGGTGGGGAACTAGGTGTTTCTCTGTGGTCTCCACAGGGGATTCAGACATCCTTTCGTCTTGGGAGATGCAAGACGAGCCTGCATTCAAGTCACTGCAGGGATATCCGGCCTTATTTCGCGTCAGGGAATCGCAGTGTCCATTCCACTTGAGGCCGCAAACTCAGGGTCCCTCTCACATATCTAGAGCTGAGAAAAGCCTCCTCTTGAGGTGATTGTGGTAAGGTGGTATTCCTCTGGAGACGAAGCCAGGGACTAACCTCTTATCTCGAGTTGATTGTTGGTCCACAGAGCTCTTTCGTGTTGCTACAGTGACCTAAGGATCCCTCTAGCCTTGAAACAGTGTTCTTGGGGTTTGCCTGGAGTGCCATCAAGGAAATCAAGGCTCCTTTCATGTGTGATGTGCAACACGGAATTGCTCTGCACGCAGTGCAGGGGAATCGGGCCTCATCTCGCGGCGAGGGGGAAGTCTCATGGTTTTTCTCGAGTTGCGGTGGGAACCTGGGGTATATTCTCGAGTTACGAAGGGGATGGCCCTTCCACACACGTGTTTGTTCAGCGACGTCAGGACTCCTGCCTAGTTGCGAGGGACAACTCGGGATTCTCCTCGAGGTTTGGCAGGGCAATTGGGACACCTCTCCAGCTGAGGCGGGAGACCAAGGGTCCCTTTCCACGTGCCACAGGAATCCTGGGACTCCTATCAAGTTTCACGAGGAGTCAGGCATCGTCTCCTTTGGAGGCACTGATCTCCGCGTACCTCTGCAGTTTTCAAAGGATATGAGGCCTCCGGTCGCTATGAGGTGGGGAACTAGGTCTTTCTCTGTGGTCTCCACAGGGGATTCAGACATCCTTTAGTCTTGGGAGATGCAAGACGAGCCTGCATTCAAGTCACTGCAGGGATATCTGGAATAATTTCGAGTCAGGCATCGCGGTGTCCATTCCACTTGAGGCCGCAAACTCAGGGTCCCTCTCACATACCTAGAGCTGAGAGAAGCCTCCTCTTGAGGTGCTTGTGGTTAGGTGGTATTCCTCTGGAGTCGAAGCCAGGGACTAACCTCTAATCTCGAGTTGATTTTTGGTCCACGGAGCTCTTTTGTGTTGCTACAGTGACCTCAGGATCCCTCTAGCCTTGAAACAGTGTTCTTGGGGTTTCCCTGGAGAGCCACCAAGGAAATCAAGGCTTCTTTCATGTGTGATGTGCAACACGGCATTGCTCTGCACGCAATGCAGGGGAATCGGGCCTCATCTCGCGGCGAGGGGGAAGTCTCATGGTTTTTCTCGAGGTGCGGCGGGAACCTGGGGTATATTCTCGAGTTACGACTGGGATGGCCCTTCCACACAAGTGTTTCTTCAGCGACGTCAGGACTCCTGCCTAGTTGCGAGGGACAACTCGGGATTCTCCTCGAGGCTTGGCAGGGCAATTGGGACGCCTCTCCAGCTGAGGCGGGAGACCAAGGGACCCTTTCCACGTGCCACAGGAATCTTGGGACTCCTATCAAGTTTCACGAGGAGTCAGGCATCGTCTCCTTTGGAGGCACTGATCTCCGCGTACCTCTGGAGTTTTCAAAGGATGTGAGGCCTCCGGTCGCGGTGAGGTGGGGAACTAGGTGTTTCTCTGTGGTCTCCACAGGGGATTCAGACATCCTTTCGTCTTGGGAGATGCAAGACGAGCCTGCATTCAAGTCACTGCAGGGATATCCGGCCTTATTTCGCGTCAGGGCATCGCAGTGTCCATTCCACTTGAGGCCGCAAACTCAGGGTCCCTCTCACATACCTAGAGCTGAGAGAAGCCTCCTCTTGAGGTGCTTGTGGTAAGGTGGTATTCCTCTGGAGTCGAAGCCAGGGACTAACCTCTCATCTCGAGTTGATTCTTGGTCCACGGAGCTCTTTCGTGTTGCTACAGTGACCTAAGGATCCGTCTAGCCTTGAAACAGTGTTCTTGGGGTTTCTCTGGAGTGCCATCAAGGAAATCAAGGCTCCTTTCATGTGTGATGTGCAAGACGGAATTGCTCTGCACGCATTGCAGGGGAATCGGGCCTCATCTCGCGGCGAGGGGGAAGTCTCATGGTTTTTCTCGAGTTGCGGCGGGAACCTGGGGTATATTCTCGAGTTACGACGGGGATGGCCCTTCCACCCACGTGTTTGTTCAGCGACGGCAGGACTCCTGCCTAGTTGCGAGGGACAACTCGGATTCTCCTCAAGGCTTGGCAGGGCAATTGGGACGCCTCTCCAGCTGAGGCGGGAGACCAAGGGTCCCTTTCCACGTGCCACAGGAATCCTGGGACTCCTATCAAGTTTCACGAGGAGTCAGGCATCGTCTCCTTTGGAGGCACTGATCTCCGCGTACCTCTGGAGTTTTCAAAGGATGTGAGGCCTCCGGTCGCGATGAGGTGGGGAACTAGGTCTTTCTCCGTGGTCTCCACAGGGGATTCAGACATCCTTTCGTCTTGGGAGATGCAAGACGAGCCTGCATTCATGTCACTGCAGGGATATCCGGCCTTATTTCGCGTCAGGGCATCGCAGTGTCCATTCCACTTGAGGCCGCAAACTCAGGGTCCCTCTCACATACCTAGAGCTGAGAGAAGCCTCCTCTTGAGGTGCTTGTGGTAAGGTGGTATTCCTCTGGAGTCGAAGCCAGGGACTAACCACTCATCTCAAGTTGATTCTTGGTCCACGGAGCTCTTTCGTGTTGCTACAGTGACCTCAGGATCCCTCTAGACTTGAAACAGTATTCTTGGGGTTTTTCTGGAGTGCCATCAAGAAAATCAAGGCTTCTTTCATGTGTGATGTGCAACACGGAATTGCTCTGCACGCAGTGCAGGGGAATCGGGCCTCATCTCGCGGCGAGGGGGAAGTATCATGGTTTTTCTCGAGTTGCGGCGGGAACCTGGGGTATATTCTCGAGTTACGAAGGGGATGGCCCTTCCACACACGTGTTTGTTCAGCGACGTCAGGACTCCTGCCTAGTTGCGAGGGACAACTCGGGATTCTCCTTGAGGCTTGGCAGGCCAATTGGGACACCTCTCCAGCTGAGGCGGGAGACCAAGGGTCCCTTTCCACGTGCCACAGGAATCCTGGGACTCCTATCAAGTTTCACGAGGAGTCAGGCATCGTCTCCTTTGGAGGCACTGATCTCCGCGTACCTCTGCAGTTTTCAAAGGATATGAGGCCTCCGGTCGCTATGAGGTGGGGAACTAGGTCTTTCCCTGTGGTCTCCACAGGGGATTCAGACATCCTTTAGTCTTGGGAGATGCAAGACGAGCCTGCATTCAAGTCACTGCAGGGATATCCGGCCTAATTTCGAGTCAGGGCATCGCGGTGTCCATTCCACTTGAGGCCGCAAACTCAGGGTCCCTCTCACATACCTAGAGTTGAGAGAAGCCTCCTCTTGAGGTGCTTGTGGTTAGGTGGTATTCCTCTGGTGTCGAAGCCAGGGACTAACCTCTAATCTCGAGTTGATTTTTGGTCCACGGAGCTCTTTCGTGTTGCTACAGTGACCTCAGGATCCCTCTAGCCTTGAAACAGTGTTCTTGGGGTTTCCCTGGAGAGCCACCAAGGAAATCAAGGCTTCTTTCATGTGTGATGTGCAACACGGTATTGCTCTGCACGCAGTGCAGGGGAATCGGGCCTCATCTCGCGGCGAGGGGGAAGTCTCATGGTTTTTCTCGAGGTGCGGAGGGAACCTGGGGTATATTCTCGAGTTACGACTGGGATGGCCCTCCACACACGTGTTTCTTCAGCGACGTCAGGACTCCTGCCTAGTTGCGAGGGACAACTCGCGATTCTCCTCGAGGCTTGGCAGGGCAATTGGGACGCCTCTCCAGCTGAGGCGGGAGACCAAGGGTCCCTTTCCACGTGCCACAGGAATCCTGGGACTCCTATCAAGTTTCAGGAGGAGTCAGGCATCGTCTCCTTTGGAGGCACTGATCTCCGCGTACCCCTGGAGTTTTCAAAAGATGTGAGGCCTCCGGTCGCGATGAGGTGGGGAACTAGGTCTTTCTCTATGGTCTCCACAGGGGATTCAGACATCCTTTCGTCTTGGGAGATGCAAGACGAGCCTGCATTCAAGTCACTGCAGGGATATCCGGCCTTATTTCGAGTCAGGGCATCGCGGTGTCCATTCCACTTGAGGCCGCAAACTCAGGGTCCCTCTCACATACCTAGAGCTGCGAGAAGCCTCCTCTTGAGGTGCTTGTGGTAAGGTGGTATTCCTCTGGAGTGGAAGCCAGGGACTAACCTCTCATCTCGAGTTGATTCTTGGTCCACGGAGCTCTTTCGTATTGCTACAGTGACCTCAGGATCCCTCTAGCCTTGAAACAGTGTTCTTGGGGTTTCTCTGGAGTGCCATCAAGGAAATCAAGGCTCCTTTCATGTGTGATGTGCAACACGGAATTGCTCTGCACGCAATGCAGGGGAATCGGGCCTCATCTCGCGGCGAAGGGGAAGTCTCATGGTTTTTCTCGAGTTGCGGCGGGAACCTGGGGTATATTCTCGAGTTACGACGGGGATGGCCCTTCCACCCACGTGTTTGTTCAGTGAAGGCAGGACTCCTGCCTAGTTGCGAGGGACAACTCGGGATTCTCCTCAAGGCTTGGCAGGGCAATTGGGACGCCTCTCCAGCTGAGGCGGGAGACCAAGGGTCCCTTTCCACGTGCCACAGGAATCCTGGGACTCCTATCAAGTTTCACGAGGAGTCAGGCATCGTCTCCTTTGGAGGCACTGATCTCCGCGTACCTCTGGAGTTTTCAAAGGATGTGAGGCCTCCGGTCGTGATGAGGTGGGGAAATAGGTCTTTCTCTGTGGTCTACACAGGTGATTCAGACATCCTTTCGTCTTGGGAGATGCAAGACGAGCCTGCATTCAAGTCACTGCAGGGATATCCGGCCTTATTTCGAGTCAGGGCATCGCGGTGTCCATTCCACTTGAGGCCGCAAACTCAGGGTCCCTCTCACATACCTAGAGCTGAGAGAAGCCTCCTCTTGAGGTGCTTGTGGTAAGGTGGTATTCCTTTGGAGTCGAAGCCAGGGACTAACCTCTCATCTCGAGTTGATTTTTGGTCCACGGAGCTCTTTCGTGTTGCTACAGTGACCTCAGGATCCCTCTAGCCTTGAAACAGTGTTCTTGGGGTTTCTCTGGAGTGCCATCAAGGAAATCAAGGATCCTTTCATGTGTGATGTGCAACACGGAATTGCTCTGCACGCAGTGCAGGGGAATCGGGACTCATCTCACGGCGAGGGGGAAGTCTCATGGTTTTTCTCGAGTTGCGGCGGGAACCTGGGGTATATTCTCGAGTTACGAAGGGGATGGCCCTTCCACCCACTTGTTTGTTCAGCAACGTCAGGACTCCTGCCTAGTTGCGAGGGACAACTCGAGATTCTCCTCGAGGCTTGGCAGGGCAATTGGGACGCCTCTCCAGCTGAGGTGGGAAACCAAGGGTCCCTTTCCACGTGCCACAGGAATCCTGGGACTCCTATCAAGTTTCACGAGGAGTCAGGCATCGTCTCCTTTGGAGGCACTGATCTCCGCGTACCTTTGGAGTTTTCAAAGGATGTGAGGCCTCCGGTCGCGATGAGGTGGGGAACTAGGTCTTTCTCCGTGGTCTCCACAGGGGATTCAGACATCCTTTCGTCTTGGGAGATGCAAGACGAGCCTGCATTCAAGTCACTGCAGGGATATCCGGCCTTATTTCGCGTCAGGGCATCGCAGTGTCCATTCCACTTGAGGCCGCAAACTCAGGGTCCCTCTCACATACCTAGAGCTGAGAGAAGCCTCCTCTTGAGGTGCTTGTGGTAATGTGGTATTCCTCTGGAGTCGAAGCCAGGGACTAACCTCTCATCTCGAGTTGATTCTTGGTCCACGGAGCTCTTTCGTGTTGCTACAGTGACCTCAGGATCCCTCTAGACTTGAAACAGTGTTCTTGGGGTTTTTCTGGAGTGCCATCAAGAAAATCAAGGCTTCTTTCATGTGTGATGTGCAACACGGAATTGCTCTGCACGCAATGCAGGGGAATCGGGCCTCATCTCGCGGCGAGGGGGAAGTCTCATGGTTTTTCTCGAGTTGCGGCGGGAACCTGGGATATATTCTCGAGTTACGAAGGGGATGGCCCTTCCACACACGTGTTTGTTCAGCGACGTCAGGACTCCTGCCTAGTTGCGAGGGACAACTCGGGATTCTCCTCGAGGCTTGGCAGGGCAATTGGGACACCTCTCCAGCTGAGGCGGGAGACCAAGGGTCCCTTTCCACGTGCCACAGGAATCCGGGGACTCCTATCAAGTTTCACGAGGAGTCAGGCATCGTCTCCTTTGGAGGCACTGATCTCCGCATACCTCTGGAGTTTTCAAAGGATGTGAGGCCTCCTGTCGCGATGAGGTGGGGAACTAGGTACTTCTCTGAGGTCTCCACAGGGGATTCAGACACCCTTTCATCTTGGGAGATGCAAGACGAGCCTGCATTCAAGTCACTGCAGGGATATCCGGCCTTATTTCGAGTCAGGGCATCGCGGTGTCCATTCCACTTGAGGCCGCAAACTCAGGGTCCCTCTCACATACCTAGAGCTGAGAGAAGCCTCCTCTTGAGGTGCTTGTGGTAAGGTGGTATTCCTCTGGAGTCGAAGCCAGGGACTAACCTCTCATCTCGTGTTGATTTTTGGTCCACGGAGCTCTTTCGTGTTGCTACAGTGACCTCAGGATCCCTCTAGCCTTGAAACAGTGTTCTTGGGGTTTCTCTGGAGTGCCATGAAGTAAATCAAGGCTCCTTTCATGTGTGATGTGCAACACAGAATTTCTCTGCACGCAGTGCAGGGGAATCGGGCCTCATCTCGCGGCGAGGGGGAAGTCTCATGATTTTTCTCGAGTTGCGGCGGGAACCTGGGGTATATTCTCGAGTTACGACGGGGATGGCCCTTCCAAACACGTGTTTGTTCAGCCACGTCAGGACTCTTGCCTAGTTGCGAGACTCAACTCGGGATTCTCCTCGAGGCTTGGCAAGGCAATTGGGACGCCTCTCCAGCTGAGGCGGGAGACCAAGGGTCCCTTTCCACGTGCCACAGGAATCCTGGGACTCCTATCAAGTTTCACGAGGAGTCAGGCATCGTCTCCTTTGGAGGCACTGATCTCCGCGTACCTCTGGAGATTTCAAAGGATGTGAGGCCTCCGGTCGCGATGAGGTGGGGAACTAGGTCTTTCTCTGTGGTCTCCACAGGGGATTCAGACATCCTTTCATCTTGGGAGATGCAAGACGAGCCTGCATTCCAGTCACTGCAGGGATATCCGGCCTTATTTCGAGTCAGGGCATCGCGGTGTCCATTCCACTTGAGGCCGCAAACTCAGGGTCCCTCTCACATACCTAGAGCTGAGAGAAGCCTCCTCTTGAGGTGCTTGTGGTAAGGTGGTATTCCTCAGGAGTCGAAGCCAGGGACTAACCTCTCATCTCGTGTTGATTCTTGGTCCACGGAGCTCTTTCGTGTTGCTACAGTGACCTCAGGATCCCTCTAGCCTTGAAACAGTGTTCTTGGGGTTTCTCTGGAGTGCCATCAAGGAAATCAAGTCTCCTTTCATGTGTGATGTGCAACACGGAATTGCTCTGCACGCACTGCAGGGGAATCGGGCCTCATCTCGCGGCGAGGGGGAAGTCTCATGGTATTTCTCGAGTTGCGGCGGGAACCTGGGGTATATTCTCGAGTTACGACGGGGATGGCCCTTCCACCCACGTGTTTCTTCAGCGACGTCAGGACTCCTGCCTAGTTGCGAGGGACAACTCGGGATTCTCCTCGAGGCTTTGCAGGGCAATTGGGACGCCTCTCCAGCTGAGACGGGAGACCAAGGGTCCCTTTCCACGTACCACAGGAATCCTGGGTCTCCTATCAAGTTTCACGAGGAGTCAGGCATCGTCTCCTTTGGAGGTACTGATTTCCGCATACCTCTGGAGTTTTCAAAGGATTTGAGGCCTCCTGTCGCGATGAGGTGGGGAACTAGGTCTTTCTCTGTGGTCTCCACAGGGGATTCAGACACCCTTTCGTCTTGGGAGATGCAAGACGAGCCTGCATTGAAGTCACTGCAGGGATATCCGGCCTTATTTCGAGTCAGGGCATCGCGGTGTCCATTCCACTTGAGGCCGCAAACTCAGGGTCCCTCTCACATACCTAGAGCTGAGAGAAGCCTCCTCTTGAGGTGCTTGTGGTAAGGTGGTATTCCTCTGGAGTCGAAGCCAGGGACTAACCTCTCATCTCGAGTTGATTTTTGGTCCACGGAGCTCTTTCGTGTTGCTACAGTGACCTCAGGATCCCTCTAGCCTTGAAACAGTGTTCTTGGGGTTTCTCTGGAGTGCCATCAAGGAAACCAAGGCTCCTTTCATGTGTGATGTGCAACACAGAATTGCTCTGCACGCAGTGCAGGGGAATCGGGCCTCATCTCGCGGCGAGGGGGAAGTCTCATGGTTTTTCTCGACTTGCGGCGGGAACCTGCGGTATATTCTCGAGTTACGACGGGGATGGCCCTTCCACACACGTGTTTGTTCAGCCACGTCAGGACTCTTGCCTAGTTGCGAGAGTCAACTCGGGATTCTCCTCGAGGCTTGGCAAGGCAATTGTGACGCCTCTCCAGCTGAGGCGGGAGACCAAGGGTCCCTTTCCACGTGCCACAGGAATCCTGGGACTCCTATCAAGTTTCACGAGGAGTCAGGCATTGTCTCCTTTGAAGGCACTGATCTCCGCGTACCTCTGGAGTTTTCAAAGGATGTGAGGCCTCCGGTCGCGATGAGGTGGGGAACTAGGTGTTTCTCTGTGGTCTCCACAGGGGATTCAGACATCCTTTCTTCTTGGGAGATGCAAGACGAGCCTGCATTCAAGTCACTGCAGGGATATCCAGCCTTAGTTCGTGTCAGGGCATCGCGGTGTATATTCCACTTGAGGCCGCAAACTCAGGGTCCCTCTCACATACCTAGAGCTGAGAGAAGCCTCCTCTTGAGGTGCTTGTGGTAAGGTGGTATTCCTCTGGAGTCGAAGCCAGGGACTAACCTATCATCTCGAGTTGATTTTTGGCCCACGGAGCTCTTTCGTGTTGCTACAGTGACCTCAGGATCCCTCTATCCTTGAAACAGTGTTCTTGGGGTTTCTCTGGAGTGCCATCAAGGAAATCAAGGCTCCTTTCATGGGTGATGTGCAACACGGAATTGCTCTGCACGCAGTGCAGGGGAATCGGGCCTCATCTCTCGGCGAGGGGGAAGTCTCATGGTTTTTCTCGAGTTGCGGCGGGAACCTGGGGTATATTCTCGAGTTACGACGGGGATGGCCCTTCCACCCACGTGTTTCTTCAGCGACATCAGGACTCCTGCCTAGTTGCGAGGGACAACTCTGGATTCTCCTCGAGGCTTTGCAGGGCAATTGGGACGCCTCTCCAGCTGAGACGGGAGACCAAGGGTCCCTTTCCACGTGCCACAGGAATCCTGGGTCTCCTATCAAGTTTCACGAGGAGTCAAGCATCGTCTCCTTTGGAGGCACTGATCTCCGCATACCTCTGGAGTTTTCAAAGGATGTGAGGCCTCCTGTCGCGATGAGGTGGGGAACTAGGTACTTCTCTGAGGTCTCCACAGGGGATTCAGACACCCTTTCATCTTGGGAGATGCAAGACGAGACTGCATTCAAGTCACTGCAGGGATATCCGGCATTATTTCGAGTCAGGGCATCGCGGTGTCCATTCCACTTGAGGCCGCAAACTCAGGGTCCCTCTCACATACCTAGAGCTGAGAGAAGCCTCCTCTTGAGGTGCTTGTGGTAAGGTGGTATTCCTCTGGAGTCGAAGCCAGGGACTAACCTCTCATCTCGTGTTGATTTTTGGTCCACGGAGCTCTTTCATGTTGCTACAGTGACCTCAGGATCCCTCTAGCCTTG
Organism: Cervus elaphus; assembly: GCF_910594005.1. NCBI lineage: Eukaryota > Metazoa > Chordata > Mammalia > Artiodactyla > Cervidae > Cervus > Cervus elaphus. The sequence goes on from NC_057846.1 coordinate 2,015,646, forward strand.
AAACAGTGTTCTTGGGGTTTCTCTGGAGTGCCATGAAGTAAATCAAGGTTCCTTTCATGTGTGATGTGCAACACAGAATTGCTCTGCACGCAGTGCAGGGGAATCGGGCCTCATCTAAAGGCGAGGGGGAAGTCTCATGGTTTTTCTCGAGTTGCGGCGGGAACCTGGGGTATATTCTCGAGTTACGACGGGGATGGCCCTTCCACACACGTGTTTGTTCAGCCACGTCAGGACTCTTGCCTAGTTGCGAGACTCAACTCGGGATTCTCCTCGAGGCTTGGCAAGGCAATTGGGACGCCTCTCCAGCTGAGGCGGGAGACCAAGGATCCCTTTCCACGTGCCACAGGAATCCTGGGACTCCTATCAAGTTTCACGAGGAGTCAGGCATCGTCTCCTTTGGAGGCACTGATCTCCGCGTACCTCTGGAGTTTTCAAAGGATGTGAGGCCTCCGGTCGCGATGAGGTGGGGAACTAGGTCTTTCTCTGTGGTCTCCACAGGGGATTCAGACATCCTTTCATCTTGGGAGATGCAAGACGAGCCTGCATTCCAGTCACTGCAGGGATATCCGGCCTTATTTCGAGTCAGGGCATCGCGGTGTCCATTCCACTTGAGGCCGCAAACTCAGGGTCCCTCTCACATACCTAGAGCTGAGAGAAGCCTCCTCTTGAGGTGCTTCTGGTAAGGTGGTATTCCTCAGGAGTCGAAGCCAGGGACTAACCTCTCATCTCGTGTTGATTCTTGGTCCACGGAGCTCTTTCGTGTTGCTACAGTGACCTCAGGATCCCTCTAGCCTTGAAACAGTGTTCTTGGGGTTTCTCTGGAGTGCCATCAAGGAAATCAAGGCTCCTTTCATGTGTGATGTGCAACACGGAATTGCTCTGCACGCACTGCAGGGGAATCGGGCCTCATCTCGCGGCGAGGGGGAAGTCTCATGGTATTTCTCGAGTTGCGGCGGGAACCTGGGGTATATTCTCGAGTTACGACGGGGATGGCCCTTCCACCCACGTGTTTCTTCAGCGACGTCAGGACTCCTGCCTAGTTGCGAGGGACAACTCGGGATTCTCCTCGAGGCTTTGCAGGGCAATTGGGACGCCTCTCCAGCTGAGACGGGAGACCAAGGGTCCCTTTCCACGTGCCACAGGAATCCTGGGTCTCCTATCAAGTTTCACGAGGAGTCAGGCATCGTCTCCTTTGGAGGTACTGATTTCCGCATACCTCTGGAGTTTTCAAAGGATTTGAGGCCTCCTGTCGCGATGAGGTGGGGAACTAGGTCTTTCTCTGTGGTCTCCACAGGGGATTCAGACACCCTTTCGTCTTGGGAGATGCAAGACGAGCCTGCATTCCAGTAACTGCAGGGATATCCGGCCTTATTTCGAGTCAGGGCATCGCGGTGTCCATTCCACTTGAGGCCGCAAACTCAGGGTCCCTCTCACATACCTAGAGCTGAGAGAAGCCTCCTCTTGAGGTGCTTGTGGTAAGGTGGTATTCCTCTGGAGTCGAAGCCAGGGACTAACCTCTCATCTCGAGTTGATTTTTGGTCCACGGAGCTCTTTCGTGTTGCTACAGTGACCTCAGGATCCCTCTAGCCTTGAAACAGTGTTCTTGGGGTTTCTCTGGAGTGCCATCAAGGAAACCAAGGCTCCTTTCATGTGTGATGTGCAACACAGAATTGCTCTGCACGCAGTGCAGGGGAATCGGGCCTCATCTCGCGGCGAGGGGGAAGTCTCATGGTTTTTCTCGAGTTGCCGCGGGAACCTGCGGTATATTCTCGAGTTACGACGGGGATGGCCCTTCCACACACGTGTTTGTTCAGCCACGTCAGGACTCTTGCCTAGTTGCGAGAGTCAACTCGGGATTCTCCTCGAGGCTTGGCAAGGCAATTGGGACGCCTCTCCAGCTGAGGCGGGAGACGAAGGGTCCCTTTCCACGTGCCACAGGAATCCTGGGACTCCTATCAAGTTTCACGAGGAGTCAGGCATTGTCTCCTTTGAAGGCACTGATCTCCGCGTACCTCTGGAGTTTTCAAAGGATGTGAGGCCTCCGGTCGCGATGAGGTGGGGAACTAGGTGTTTCTCTGTGGTCTCCACAGGGGATTCAGACATCCTTTCTTCTTGGGAGATGCAAGACGAGCCTGCATTCAAGTCACTGCAGGGATATCCAGCCTTATTTCGTGTCAGGGCATCGCGGTCTCCATTCCACTTGAGGCCGCAAACTCAGGGTCCCTCTCACATACCTAGAGCTGAGAGAAGCCTCCTCTTGAGGTGCTTGTGGTAAGGTGGTATTCCTCTGGAGTCGAAGCCAGGGACTAACCTCTCATCTCGAGTTGATTTTTGGCCCACGGAGCTCTTTCGTGTTGCTACAGTGACCTCAGGATCCCTCTAGCCTTGAAACAGTGTTCTTGGGGTTTCTCTGGAGTGCCATCAAGGAAATCAAGGCTCCTTTCATGTGTGATGTGCAAGACGGAATTGCTCTGCACGCAGTGCAGGGGAATCGGGCCTCATCTCGCGGCGAGGGGGAAGTCTCATGGTTTTTCTCGAGTTGCGGCGGGAACCTGGGGTATATTCTCGAGTTACGACGGGGATGGCCCTTCCACCCACGTGTTTGTTCAGCGACGTCAGGACTCCTGCCTAGTTGCGAGGGACAACTCGGGATTCTCCTCGAGGCTTGGCAAGGCAATTGGGACGCCTCTCCAGCTGAGGCGGGAGACCAAGTGTCCCTTTCCAAGTGCCACAGGAATCCTGGGACTCCTATCAAGTTTCACGAGGAGTCAGGCATCGTCTCCTTTGGAGGCACTGATCTCCGCGTACCTCTGGAGTTTTCAAAGGATGTGAGGCTATCGGTCGCGATGAGGTGGGGAACTAAGTCTTTCTCTGTGCTTTCCACAGGGGATTCAGACATCCTTTCGTCCTGGGAGATGCAAGACGAGCCTGCATTGAAGTCACTGCAGGGATATCCGGCCTTATTTCGAGTCAGGGCATCGCGGTGTCCATTCCACTTGAGGCCGCAAACTCAGGGTCCCTCTCACATACCTAGAGCTGAGAGAAGCCTCCTCTTGAGGTGCTTGTGGTAAGGTGGTATTCCTCTGGAGACGAATCCAGGGACTAACCTCTCTTTTCGAGTTGATTTTTGGTCCACAGAGTTCTTTCGTGTTGCGACAGTGACCTCAGGATCCCTCCAGCCTTGAAACAGTGTTCTTGGGGTCTCTCTGGAGTGCCATCAAGGAAATCAAGGCTCCTTTCATGTGTGATGTGCAAGACGGAATTGCTCTGCACGCAGTACAGGGGAATCGGGCCTCATCTCGCATCAAGGGGGAAGTCTCATGGTTTTTCTCGAGTTGCGGCGGGAACCTGGGGTATATTCTCGAGTTACGACGGGGATGGCCCTTCCACCCACGTGTTTGTTCAGCCACGTCAGGACTCCTGCCTAGTTGCGAGGGACAACACGGGATTCTCCTCGAGGCTTGGCAGGGCAATTGGAACGCCTCTCCAGCTGAGGCGGGAGACCAAGGATCCCTTTCCACGTGCCACAAGAATCCTGGGACTCCTATCAAGTTTCACGAGGAGTCAGGCATCGTCTCCTTTGGAAGCACTGATCTCCGCGTACCTCTGGAGTTTTCAAAGGATGTGAGGCCTCCGGTCGCGATGAGGTGGGGAACTAGGTGTTTCTCTGTGGTCTCCACAGGGGATTCAGACATCCTTTCTTCTTGGGAGATGCAAGACGAGCCTGCATTCAAGTCACTGCAGGGATATTCAGCCTTATTTCGAGTCAGGGCATCGCGGTGTCCATTCCACTTGAGGCCGCAAACTCAGGATCCCTCTCACATACCTAGAGCTGAGAGAAGCCTCCTCTTGAGGTGCTTGTGGTAAGGTGGTATTCCTCTGGAGTCGAAGCCAGGGACTAACCTCTCATCTCGTGTTGATTCTTGGTCCACGGAGCTCTTTCGTGTTGCTACAGTGACCTCAGGATCCCTCTAGCCTTGAAACAGTGTTCTTGGGGTTTCTCTGGAGTGCCATCAAGGAAATCAAGGCTCCTTTCATGTGTGATGTGCAACACGGAATTGCTCTGCACGCAATGCAGGGGAATCGGGCCTCATCTCGCGGCCAGGGGGAAGTCTCATGGTTTTTCTAGAGTTGCGGCGGGAACCTGGGGTATATTCTCGAGTTACGACGGGGATGGCCCTTCCACCCACGTGTTTGTTCAGCGACGTCAGGACTCCTGCCTAGTTGGGAGGGACAACTCGGGATTCTCCTCGAGGCTTGGCAGGGCAATTTGGACGCCTCTCCAGCTGAGGCGGGAGACCAAGGGTCCCTTTCCACGTGCCACAGGAATCCTGGGACTCCTATCAAGTTTCACGAGGAGTCAGGCATCGTCTCCTTTGGAGGCACTGATCTCCGCGTACCTCTGGAGTTTTCAAAGGATGTGAGGCCTCCGGTCGCAATGAGGTGGGGAACTAGGTCTTTCTGGGTGGTCTCCACAGGGGATTCAGACATCCTTTCGTCTTGGGAGATGCAAGACGAGCCTGCATTCAAGTCACTGCAGGGATATCCGGCCTTATTTCGAGTCAGGGCATCGCGGTCTCCATTCCACTTGAGGCCGCAAAATCAGGGTCCCTCTCACATACCTAGAGCTGAGAGAAGCCTCCTCTTGAGGTGCTTGTGGTAAGGTGGTATTCCTCTGGAGTCGAAGCCAGGGACTAACCTCTCATCTCGAGTTGATTTTTGGTCCACGGAGCTCTTTCGTGTTGCTACAGTGACCTCAGGATCCCTCTAGCCTTGAAACAGTGTTCTTGGGGTTTCTCTGGAGTGCCATCAAGGAAATTAAGGCTCCTTTCATGTGTGATGTGCAACACGGAATTGCTCTGCACGCAGTGCAGGGGAATTGGGCCTCATCTCGCGGCGAGGGGGAAGTCTCATGGTTTTTCTCGTGTTGCGGCGGGAACCTGCGGTATATTCTCGAGTTACGAAGGGGATGGCCCTTCCACCCACGTGTTTGTTCAGCGACGGCAGGACTCCTGCCTATTTGCGAGGGACAACTCGGGATTCTCCTCGAGGCTTGGCAGGGCAATTGGGACGCCTCTCCAGCTGAGACGGGAGACCAAGGGTCCCTTTCCACGTGCCACAGGAATCCTGGGACTCCTATCAAGTTTCACGAGGAGTCAGGCATCGTCTCCTTTGGAGGCACTGATCTCCGCGTACCTCTGGAGTTTTCAAAGGATGTGAGGCCTCCGGTCGCGATGAGGTGGGGAACTAGGTCTTTCTCTGTGGTCTCCACAGGGGATTCAGACATCCTTTCTTCTTGGGAGATGCAAGACAAGCCTGCATTCAAGTCACTGCAGGGATATCCGGCCTTATTTCGAGTCAGGGCATCGCGGTGTCCATTCCACTTGAGGCCGCAAACTCAGGGTCCCTCTCACATACCTAGAGCTGAGAGAAGCCTCCTCTTGAGGTGCTTGTGGTAAGGTGGTATTCCTCTGGAGTCGAAGCCAGGGACTATCCTCTCATCTCGAGTTGATTCTTGGTCCACGGAGCTCTTTCGTGTTGCTACAGTGACCTCAGGATCCCTCTAGCCTTGAAACAGTGTTCTTGGGGTTTCTCTGGAGTGCCATCAAGGAAATCAAGGCTCCTTTCATGTGTGATGTGCAACACGGAATTGCTCTGCACGCAGTGCAGGGGAATCCGGCCTCATCTCGCGGCGAGGGGGAAGTCTCATGGTTTTTCTCGAGTTGCGGCTGGAACCTGCGGTATATTCTCGAGTTACGACGGGGATGGCCCTTCGACCCAAGTGTTTCTTCAGCAACATCAGGACTCCTGCCTAGTTGCGAGGGACACCTCGGGATTCTCCTCGAGGCTTGGCAGGGCAATTGGGACGCCTCTCCAGCTGAGGCGGGAGACCAAGGGTCCCTTTCCACGAGCCACGGCAATCCTGGGACTCCTATCAAGTTTCACGAGGAGTCAGGCATCGTCTCCTTTGGAGGCACTGATCTCCACGTACCTCTGAAGTTTTCAAAGAATGTGAGGCTTCCGGTCGCGATGAGGTGGGGAACTAGGTCATTCTCTGTGGTCTCCACAGGGGATTCAGACATCCTTTCGTCTTGGGAGATACAAGACGAGCCTGCATTCAAGTCACTGCAGAGATATCCGGCCTTATTTCGAGTCAGGGCATCGCGGTGTCCATTCCACTTGAGGCCGCAAACTCAGGGTCCCTCTCACATACCTAGAGCTGAGAGAAGCCTCCTCTTGAGGTGCTTGTGGTAAGGTGGTATTCCTCTGGAGTCGAAGCCAGGGACTATCCTCTCATCTCGAGTTGATTCTTGGTCCACGGTGCTCTTTCGTGTTGCTACAGTGACCTCAGGATCCCTCCAGCCTTGAAACAGTGTTCTTGGGGTTTCTCTGGAGTGCCATCAAGGAAATCAAGGGTCCTTTCATGTGTGATGTGCAACACGGAATTGCTCTGCACGCAGTGCAGGGGAATCAGGCCTCATCTCGCGGCGAGGGGAAAGTCTCATGGTTTTTCTCGAGTTGCGGCTGGAACCTTGGGTATAATCTCGAGTTACGACGGGGATGGCCCTTCCACCCACGTGTTTGTTCAGCGACGTCAGGACTCCTGCCTATTTGCGAGGAACAACTCGGGATTCTCCTCGAGGCTTGGCAGGGAAATTGGGACGCCTCTCCAGCTGAGGCGGAAGACCAAGGGTCCCTTTCCATGTGCCACAGGAATACTGGGACTCCTATCAAGTTTCACGAGGAGTCAGGCATCGTCTCCTTTGGAGGCACTGATCTCCGCGTACCTCTGCAGTTTTCAGAGGATGTGAGGCCTCCTGTCGCGATGAGGTGGGGAACTAGATCTTTCTCTGTGGTCTCCACAGTGGATTCAGACATCCTTTCGTCTTGGGAGATGCAAGACGAGCCTGCATTCAAGTCACTGCAGGGATATCCGGCCTTATTTCAAGTCAGGGCATCGCGGTGTCCATTCCACTAGAGGCCGCAAACTCAGGTTCCCTCTCACATACCTAGAGCTGAGAGAAGCCTCCTCTTGAGGTGCTTGTGGTAAGGTGGTATTCTTCTGGAGTCGAAGATAGGGACAAACCTCTCATCTCGAGTTGATTGTTGGTCCACGGAGCTCTTTCTTGTTGCTACAGTGACCTCAGGATCCCTCTAGCCTTGAAACAGTGTTCTTGGGGTTTCTCTGGAGTGCCATGAAGGAAATCAAGGCTCCTTTCATGTGTGATGTGCAACACGGAATTGCTCTGCACGCAGTGCAGAGGAATCATGCCTCATATCGCGGCGAGGGGGAAGTCTCATGGTTTTTCTCGAGTTGCGGCGGGAACCTGGGGTATATTCTCGAGTTACGACGGGGATGGCCCTTCCAACCACGTGTTTGTTCAGCGACGGCAGGACTCCTGCCTAGTTGCGACGGACAACTCGGGTTTCTCCTCGAGGCTTGGCAGGGCAATTGGGACGCCTCTCCAGCTGAGGTGGGAGACCAAGGGTCCCTTCCACGTGCACAGGAATCCTGGGATTCCTATCAAGTTTCACGAGGAGTCAGGCATCGTCTCCTTTGGAGGCACTGATCTCCGCGTACCTCTGAAATTTTCAAAGGATGTGAGGCCTCCGGTCGCGATGAGGTGGGGAACTAGGTCTTTCTCTGTGGTCTCCACAGGGGATTCAGACATCCTTTCGTCTTGGGAGATGCAAGACGAGCCTGCATTCAAGTCACTGCAGGGATATCCGGCCTGATTTCGAGTCAGGGCATCGCGGTGTCCATTCAACTTGAGGCCGCAAACTCAGGGTCCCTCTCACATAGCTAGAGCTGAGAGAAGCCTCCTCTTGAGGTGCTTGTGGTAAGGTGGTATTCCTCTGGAGTCGAAGGCAGGGACTAACCTCTCATCTCGAGTTGATTTTTGGTCCACGGAGCTCTTTCGTGTTGCTACAGTGACCTCAGGATCCCTCTAGCCTTGAAACAGTGTTCTTGGGGTTTCTCTGGAGTGCCATCAAGGAAATTAAGGCTCCTTTCATGTGTGATGTGCAACACGGAATTGCTCTGCACGCAGTGCAGGGGAATTGGGCCTCATCTCGCGGCGAGGGGGAAGTCTCATGGTTTTTCTCGTGTTGCGGCGGGAACCTGTGGTATATTCTCGAGTTACGAAGGGGATGGCCCTTCCACCCACGTGTTTGTTCAGCGACGGCAGGACTCCTTCCTAGTTGCGAGGGACAACTCGGGATTCTCCTCGAGGCTTGGCAGGGCAATTGGGACGCCTCTCCAGCTGAGGCGGGAGACCAAGAGTCCCTTTCCACATGCCACAGGAATCCTGGGACTCCTATCAAGTTTCACGAGGAGTCAGGCATCGTCTCCTTTGGAGGCACTGATCTCCGCGTACCTCTGGAGTTTTCAAAGGATGTGAGGCCTCAGGTCGCGATGAGGTGGGGAAGTAGGTCTTTCTCTGTTGTCTACACAGGTGATTCAGACATCCTTTCGTCTTGGGAGATGCAAGACGATCCTGCATTCAAGTCACTGAAGGGATATTCGGCCTTATTTCGAATCAGGGCATCGCGGTGTCCATTCCAGTTGAGGCCGCAAAATCAGGGTCCCTCTCACATACCTAGAGCTGAGAGAAGCCTCCTCTTGCGGTGCTTGTGTAAGGTGGTATGCCTCTGGAGGCGAAGCCAGGGACTAACCTCTCATCTCGAGTTGATTTGTGGTCTACGGAGCTCTTTCGTGTTGCTACAGTGACCTCAGGATCCCTCTAGCCTTAAAGCAGTGTTCTTGGGGTTTCCCTGGAGTGCCACCAAGGAAATCAAGGCTTCTTTCATGTGTGATGTGCAACACGGAATTGCTCTGCATGCAGTGCAGGAGAATCGAGCCTCATCTCACGGCGAGGGGGAAGTCTCATGGTTTTTCTCGAGTTGCGGCGGGAACCTGGGGTATATTCTCGAGTTACGACGGGGATGGCCCTTCCACCCACGTGTTTGTTCAGAGACGTCAGGACTCCTGCCTAGTTGCCAGGGACAACTCGGGATTCTCCTCGAGGCTTGGCAGGGCAATTGGGACGCCTCTCCAGCTGAGGCGGGAGACCAAGGGTCCCTTTCCACGTGCCACAGGAATCCTGGGACTCCTATCAAGTTTCACGAGGAGTCAGGCATCGTCTCCTTTGGCGGAACTGATCTCCGCGTACCTCTGGAGTTTTCAAAGGATGTGAGGACTCCGGTCGCCATGAGGTGGGGAACTAGGTCTTTCTCTGTGGTCTCCACAGGGGATTCAGACATCCTTTCATCTTGGGAGATGCAAGACGAGCCTGCATTCAAGTCACTGCAGGGATATCCGGCCTTATTTCGAGTCAGGGCATCGCGGTGTCCATTCCACTTGAGGCCGCAAAATCAGGGTCCCTCTCACATACCTAGAGCTGAGAGAAGCCTCCTCTTGAGGTGCTTGTGGTAAGGTGGTATTCCTCTGGAGTCGAAGCCAGGGACTAACCTCTCATCTCGAGTTGATTTTTGGTCCACGGAGCTCTTTCGTGTTGCTGCAGTGACCTCAGGATCCCTCTAGCCTTGAAACAGTGTTCTTGGGGTTTCTCTGGAGTGCCATCAAGGAAATCAAGGCTCCTTTCATGTGTGATGTGCAACACCGAATTGCTCTGCACGCAGTGCAGGGGAATCGGGCCTCATCTCGCGGCGAGGGGGAAGTCTCATGGTTTTTCTCGAGTTGCGGCGGGAACCTGGGGTATATTCTCGAGTTACGACGGGGATGGCCCTTCCACACACGTGTTTGTTCAGCGACGTCAGGACTCCTGCCTAGTTGCGAGGGACAACTCGGGAATCTCCTCGAGTCTAGGCAGGGCCATTGGGACGCCTCTCCAGCTGAGGCGGGAGACCAAGGGTCCCTTTCCACGTGTCACATGAATCATGGGACTCCTATCAAGTTTCACGAGGAGTCAGGCATCGTCTCCTTTGGAGGCACTGATCTCCGTGTACCTCTGGAGTTTTCAAAGGATGTGAGGCCTCCGGTCGCGATGAGGTGGGGAACTAGGTCTTTCTCTGTGGTCTCCACAGGGGATTCAGACATCCTTTCGTCTTGGGAGATGCAAGACGAGCCTGCATTCCAGGCACTGCAGGGATATCCGGCCTTATTTCGAGTCAGGGCATCGCGGTGTCCATTCCACTTGAGGCCGCAAAATCAGGGTCCCTCTCACATACCTAGAGCTGAGAGAAGCCTCCTCTTGAGGTGCTTGTGGTAAGGTGGTATTCCTCTGGAGTCGAAGCCAGGGACTAACCTCTCATCTCGAGTTGATTTTTGGTCCACGGAGCACTTTCCTGTTGCTACAGTGACCTCAGGAACCCTCTAACCTTGAAACTGTGTTCTTGGGGTTTCTCTGGAGTGCCATCAAGGAAATCAAGGCTCCTTTCATGTGTGATGTGCAACACGGAATTGCTCTGCACGCAGTGCAGGGGAATTGGGCCTCATCTTGCGGCGAGGGGGAGGTCTCATGGTTTTTCTCGAGTTGCGGCGGGAACCTGGCGTATATTCACGAGTTACGACGGGGATGGCCCTTCCACACACGTCTTTCTTCAGCGACGTCAGACTCCTGCCTAGTTGCGAGGTACAACTCGGGATTCTCCTCGAGGCTTGGCAGGGCAATTGGTATGCCTCTCCAGCTGAGGCGGGAGACCAAGGGTCCCTTTCCACGTGCCACAGGAATCCTGGGACTCCTATCAAGTTTCACGAGGAGTCAGGCATCGTCTCCTTTGGAGACACTGATCTCCGCGTACCTCTGGAGTTTTCAAAGGATGTGAGGCCTCCGGTCGCGATGAGGTGGGGAACTAGGTCTTTCTCTGTGGTCTCCACAGGGGATTCAGACATCCTTTCATCTTGGGAGATGCAAGACGAGCCTGCATTCAAGTCACTGCAGGGATATCCGGCCTGATTTCGATTCAGGGCAGCGCAGTGTCCATTCCACTTGAGGCCGCATAATCAGGGTCCCTCTCACATACCTAGAGCTGAGAGAAGCCTCCTCTTGAGGTGCTTGTGGTAAGGTGGTATTCCTCTGGAGTCGAAGCCAGGGACTAACCTCTCATCTCAAGTTGATTTGTGGTCCACGGAGCTCTTTCGTGCTGCTACAGTGACCTCAGGATCCCACTAGCCTTGAAACAGTGTTCTTGGGGTTTCTCTGGAGTGCCATCAAGAAAATCAAGGCTCCTTTCATGTGTGATGTGCAACACGGAATTGCTCTGCACGCAGTGCAGGGGAATCGGGCCTCATCTCAAGGCGAGGGGGAAGTCTCATGGTTTTTCTTGAGTTGCTGCGGTAACCTGGGGTATATTCTCGAGTTACGACGAGGATGGCCCTTCCACCCACGTGTTTGTTCAGCGATGGCAGGACTCCTACCTAGTTGCGTGGGACAACTCGGGATTCTCCTCGAGGCTTGGCAGGGCAATTGGGACGCCTCTCCAGCTGAGGCGGGAGGCCAAGGGTCCCTTTCCACGTGCCACAGGAATCCTGGGACTCCTATCAAGTTACACGAGGAGTCAGGCATCGTCTCCTTTGGAGGCACTGATCTCCGCGTACCTCTGGAGTTTTCAAAGGATGTGAGGCCTCCGGTTGCGATGAGGTGGGGAACTAGGTCTTTTTCTGTGGTCACCACAGGGGATTCGGACATCCTTTCGTCTTGGGAGATGCAAGACGAGCCTGCATTCAAGTCACTGCAGGGATATCCGGCCTTATTTCGAGTCAGGGCATCGCGGTGTCCATTCCACTTGAGGCCGCAAACTAAGCACATAGCTAGAGCTGAGAGAAGCCTCCTCTTGAGGTGCTTGTGGTAAGGTGGTATTCCTCTGGAGTCGAAGCCAGGGACTAACCTCTCATCTCGAGTTGATTGTTGGTCCACGGAGCTCATTCCTGTTGCTACAGTGACTTCAGGATCCCGCTAGCTTTGAAACAGTGTTCTTGGGGTTTCTCTGGAGTGCCATCAAGGAAATCAAGGCTCCTTTCATGTGTGATGTGCAACACGGAATTGCTCTGCACGCAGTGCAGGGGAATCGGGCCTCATCTCGCGGCGAGGGGGAAGTCTCATGGTTTTTCTCGAGTTGCGGCGGGAACCTGGGGTATATTCTCGAGTTACGAAGGGGATGGCCCTTCCACACACGTGTTTGTTCAGCGACGTCAGGACTCCTGCCTAGTTGCGAGGGACAACTCGGGATTCTCCTCGAGGCTTCGCAGGGCAATTGGGACGCCTCTCCAGCTGAGGCGGGAAACCAAGGGTCCCTTTCCACGTGCCACAGGAATCCTGGGACTCCTATCAAGTTTCACGAGGAGTCAGGCATCGTCTCCTTTGGAGGCACTGATCTCCGCGTACCTCTGGAGTTTTCAAAGGATGTGAGGCCTCCGGTCGCGATGAGATGGGAACTAGGTCTTTCTCTGTGGTCTCCACAGGGGATTCAGACATCCTTTCAACTTGGGAGATGCAAGACGAGCCTGCATTCAAGTCACTGCAGGGATATCCGGCCTTATTTAGCGTCAGGGCATCGCAGTGTCCATTCCACTTGAGGCCGCATAATCAGGGTCCCTCTCACATAGCTAGAGCTGAGAGAAGCCTCCTCTTGAGGTGCTTGTGGTAAGGTGGTATTCCTCTGGAGTCGAAGCCAGGGACTAACCTCTCATCTCGAGTTGATTTGTGGTCCACGGAGCTCTTTTGTGCTGCTACAGTGACCTCAGGATCCCTCTAGCCTTGAAACAGTGTTCTTGGGGTTTCTCTGGAGTGCCATCAAGGAAATCAAGGCTCCTTTCATGTGTGATGTGCAACACGGAATTGCTCTGCACGCAGTGCAGGGGAATCGGGCCTCATCTCGCGGCGAGGGGGAAGTCTCATGGTTTTTCTCGAGTTGCGGCGGGAACCTGGGGTATATTCTCGAGTTACGATGCGGATGGCCCTTCCACCCACGTGTTTGTTCAGCGACGTCAGGACTCCTGCCTAGTTGCGAGGGACAAGTCAGGATTCTCCTCGAGGCTTGGCAGGGCAATTGGGACGCCTCTCCAGCTGAGGCGGGAGACCAAGGGTCCCTTTCCACGTGCCAGAGCAATCCTGGGACTCCTATCAAGTTTCAAGAGGAGTCAGGCATCGTCCCTTTAGGAGGAACTGATCTCCGCGTACCTCTGGAGTTTTCAAAGGATGTGAGGCCTCCAGTCGCGATGAGGTGGGGAACTAGGTCTTTCTCTGTGGTCTCCACAGGGGATTCAAACATCCTTTCATCTTGTGAGATGCAAGACGAGCCGGCATTCAAGTCACTGCAGAGATATCTCGCCTTATTTCGAGTCACGGCATCGCGGTGTCCATTCCACTTGAGGCCGCAAACTCAGGGTCCCTCTCGCATACCTAAAGCTGAGAGAAGCCTCCTCTTGAGGTGCTTGTGGTAAGGTGGTATTCCTCTGGAGTCGAAGCCAGGGACTATCCTCTCATCTCGAGTTGATTTTGGCCCACGGAGCTCTTTCGTGTTGCTACAGTGACCTCAGGATCCCTCTAGCCTTGAAACAGTGTTCTTGGGGTTTCTCTGGAGTGCCATCAAGGAAATCAAGGCTCCTGGCATGTGTGATGTGCAAGACCGAATTGCTCTGCACGCAGGGCAGGGGAATCGGGCCTCATCTCACGGCGAGGGGGAAGTCTCATGGTTTTTCTCGAGTTTAGGCGGGAACCTGCGGTATATTCTCGAGTTACGACGGGGATGGCCCTTCCACATACGTGTTTGTTCAGCGACGTCAGGACTCCTGCCTAGTTGCGAGGGACAACTCGAGATTCTCCTCGAGGCTTGGCAGGGCAATTGGGACGACTCTCCAGCTGAGGCGGGAGACCAAGGGTCCCTTTCCACGTGCCACAGGAATCCTGGGACTCCTATCAAGTTTCACGAGGAGTCAGGCATCGTCTCCTTTGGAAGCCCTGATCTCCGTGTACCTCCGTAGTTTTCAAAGTATGTGAGGCCTCCGTTCGCGATGAGATGGGGAACTAGGTCTTTCTCTGTGGTCTCCACAGGTGATTCAGACATCCTTTCATCTTGGGAGATGCAAGACGAGCCTGCATTCAAGTCACTGCAGGGATATCCGGCCTTATTTAGCGTCAGGGCATCGCAGTGTCCATTCCACTTGAGGCCGCATAATCAGGGTCCTTCTCGCATACCTAGAGCTGAGAGAAGCCTCCTCTTGAGGTGCTTGTGGTAAGGTGGTATTCCTCTGGAGTCGAAGCCAGGGACTAACCTCTCATCTCGAGTTGATTTGTGGTCCACGGAGCTCTTTCGTGTTGCTACAGTGACCTCAGGATCCCACTAGCCTTGAAACAGTGTTCTTGGGGTTTCTCTGGAGTGCCATCAAGGAAATCAAGGCACCTTTCATGTGTGATGTGCAACACCGAATTGCTCTGCACGCAGTGCAGGGGAATCGGGCCTCATATCGCGGTGAGGGGGAAGTCTCATGGTTTTTCTCGAGTTGTGGCGGGAACCTGGGGTATATTCTCGAGTTACGAAGGGGATGGCCCTTCCACCCACGTGTTTGTTCAGCGACGGCAGGACTCCTGCCTAGTTGCGACGGACAACTCGGGATTCTCCTCGAGGCTTGGCAGGGCAATTGGGACGCCTCTCCAGCTGAGGCGGGAGTCCAAGGGTCCCTTTCCACGTGCACAGGAATCCTGGGACTCCTATCAAGTTTCACGAGGAGTCAGGCATCGTCTCCTTTGGAGGCACTGATCTCCGCGTACCTCTGAAGTTTTCAAAGGATGTGAGGCCTCCGGTCGCGATGAGGTGGGGAACTAGGTCTTTCTCTGTGGTCTCCACAGGGGATTCAGACATCCTTTCGTCTTGGGAGATGCAAGACGAGCCTGCATTCAAGTCACTGCAGGGATATCCGGCCTTATTTCGCGTCAGGGCATCGCGGTGTCCATTCCACTTGAGGCCGCAAACTCAGGGTCCCTCTCACATACCTAGAGCTGAGAGAGGCCTCCTCTTGAGGTGCTTGTGGTAAGGTGGTATTCCCCTGGAGTCGAAGCCAGGGACTAACCTCTCATCTCGAGTTGATTTTTGGTCCACGGAGCTCTTTCGTGTTGCTACAGTGACCTCAGGATCCCTCTAGCCTTGAAACAGTATTCTTGGGGATTCTCTGGAGTCCCATCAAGGAAATCAAGGCTCCTTTCATGTGTGATGTGCAACACGGAATTGCTCTGCACGCAGTGCAGGGGTATCGGGCCTCATCTCGCGGCGAGGGGGAAGTCTCATGGTTTTTCTCGAGTTGCGGCGGGAACCTGGGGTATATTCTCGAGTTACGATGGGGATGGCCCTTCCACCCACGTGTTTGTTCAGCAACGTCAGAACTCCTGCCTAATTGCGAGGGACAATTCGGAATTCTCCTCGAGGCTTGGCAGGGCAATTGGGACGCCTCTCCAGCTGAGGCGGGAGACCAAGGTTCCCCTTCCACGTGCCTCAGGAATCCTGGGACTCCTATCAAGTTTTACGAGGAGTCAGGCATCGTCCCTTTAGGAGGAACTGATCTCCGCGTACCTCTGGAGTTTTCAAAGGATGTGAGGCCTCCGGTCGCGATGAGATGGGGAACTAGGTCTTTCTCTGTGGTCTCCACAGGGGATTCAGACATCCTTTAATCTTGGGAGATGCAAGACGAGCCTGCATTCAAGTCACTGCAGAGATATCTCGCCTTATTTCGAGTCAGGGCATCGCGGTGTCCATTCGACTTGAGGCCGCAAACTCAGGGTCCCTCTCACATACCTAAAGCTGAGAAAAGCCTCCTCTTGTGGTGCTTGTGGTAAGGTGGTATTCCTCTGGAGTCGAAGCCAGGGACTATCCTCTCATCTCAAGTTGATTTTGGCCCACGGAGCTCTTTCGTGTTGCTACAGTGACCTCAGGATCCCTCTAGCCTTGAAACAGTGTTCTTGGCGTTTCTCTGGAGTGCCATCAAGGAAATCAAGGCTCCTTTCATGTGTGATGTGCAAGACGGAATTGCTCTGCACGCAGTGCAGGGGAATCGGGCCTCATCTCACGGCGAGGGGGAAGTCTCATTGTTTTTCTCGAGTTGCGGCGGGAACCTGCGGTATATTCTCGAGTTACGACGGGGATGGCCCTTCCACATACGTGTTTGTTCAGCGAAGTCAGGACTCATGCCTAGTTGCGAGGGACAACTCGGGATTCTCCTCGAGGCTTGGCAGGGCAATTGGGACGCCTCTCCAGCTGAGGCCGGAGACCAAGGGTCCCTTTCCACGTGCCACAGGAATCCTGGGACTCCTATCAAGTTTCACGAGGAGTCAGGCATCGTCTCCTTTGGAAGCCCTGATCTCCGTGTACCTCCGTAGTTTTCAAAGGATGTGAGGCCTCCGTTCGCGATGAGATGGGGAACTATGTCTTTCTCTGTGGTCTCTGCAGGGGATTTAGACATCCTTTCATCTTGGGAGATGCAAGTCGAGCCTGCATTCAAGTCACTGCAGGGATATCCGGCCTTATTTAGCGTCAGGGCATCGCAGTGTCCATTCCACTTGAGGCCGCAAACTCAGGGTCCCTCTCACATACCTAGAGCTGAGAGAAGCCTCCTCTTGAGGTGCTTGTGGTAAGGTGGTATTCCTCTGGAGTCGAAGCCAGGGACTAACCTCTCATCTCGAGTTGATTTGTGGTCCACAGAGCTCTTTCGTGCTGCTACAGTGACCTCAGGATCCCACTAGCCTTGAAACAGTGTTCTTGGGGTTTCTCTGGAGTGCCATCAAGGAAATCAAGGCTCTTTTCATGTGTGATGTGCAACACGGAATTGCTCTGCACGCAGTGCAGGGGAATCGGGCCTCATCTCAAGGCGAGGGGGAAGTCTCATGGTTTTTCTCGAGTTGCGGCGGGTACCTGGGGTATATTCTCGAGTTACAACGAGGATGGCCCTTCCACCCACCTGTTTGTTCAGCGACGGCAGGACTCCTGCCTAGTTGAATGGGACAACTCTGGATTCTCCTCGAGGCTTGGCAGGGCAATTGGGACGCCTCTCCAGCTGAGGCGGGAGACCAAGGGTCCCTATCCACGTGCCACAGGAATCCTGGGACTCCTATCAAGTTACACGAGGAGTCAGGCATCGTCTCCTTTGGAGGCACTGATCTCCGCGTACCTCTGGAGTTTTCAAAGGATGTGAGGCCTCCGGTCGCGATGATGTGGGGAACTAGGTCTTTTTCTGTGGTCACCACAGGGGATTCGGACATCATTTCGTCTTGGGAGATGCAAGACGAGCCTGCATTCAAGTCACTGCAGGGATATCCAGCCTTATTTCGAGTCAGGGCATCGCGGTGTCCATTCCACTTGAGGCCGCAAACTCAGCACATAGCTAGAGCTGAGAGAAGCCTCCTCTTGAGGTGCTTGTGGTAAGGTGGTATTCCTCTGGAGTCGAAGCCAGCGACTAACCTCTCATCTCGAGTTGATTGTTGGACCACGGAGCTCATTCCTGTTACTACAGTGACCTCAGGATCCCTCTAGCCTTAAAACAGTGTTCTTGGGGTTTCTCTGGAGTGCCATCAAGGAAATCTAGGCTCCTTTCATGTGTGATGTGCAACACGGAATTGCTCTACACGCAGTGCAGGGGAATCGGGCCTCATCTCGCGGCGAGGGGGAAGTCTCATGGTTTTTCTCGAGTTGCGTCGGGAACCTGGGGTATATTCTCGAGTTACGATGGGGATGGCCCTTCCACCCACGTGTTTCTTCAGCGACGTCAGGACTCCTGCCTAGTTGCGAGGGACAACTCGGGATTCTCCTCGAGGCTTGGCAGGGCAATTGGGACGCCTCTCCAGCTGAGGCGGGAGACCAAGGGTCCCCTTCCACGTGCCTCAGGAATCCTGGGACTCCTATCAAGTTTTGCGAGGAGTCAGGCATCGTCCCTTTAGGAGGAACTGATCTCCGCGTACCTTTGGTGTTTTCAAAGGATGTGAGGCCTCCTGTCGCGATGAGATGGGGAACTAGGTCTTTCTCTGTGGTCTCCACAGGGGATTCAGACATCCTTTAATCTTGGGAGATGCAAGACGAGCTGGCATTCAAGTCACTGCAGAGATATCTCGCCTTATTTCGAGTCAGGGCATCGCGGTGTCCATTCGACTTGAGGCCGCAAACTCAGGGTCCCTCTCACATACCTAAAGCTGAGAGAAGCCTCCTCTTGTGGTGCTTGTGGTAAGGTGGTATTCCTCTGGAGTCGAAGCCAGGGACTATCCTCTCATCTCAAGTTGATTTTGGCCCACGGAGCTCTTTCGTGTTGCTACAGTGACCTCAGGATCCCTCTAGCCTTGAAACAGTGTTCTTGGGGTTTCTCTGGAGTGCCATCAAGGAAATCAAGGCTCCTTTCATGTGTGATGTGCAAGACGGAATTACTCTGCACGCAGTGCAGGGGAATCGGGCCTCATCTCACGGCGAGGGGGAAGTCTCATGGTTTTTCTCGAGTTGCGGCGGGAACCTGCGGTATATTCTCGAGTTACGACGGGGATGGCCCTTCCACACAAGTGTTTGTACAGCGAAGTCAGGACTCCTGCCTAGTTGCGAGGGACAACTCGGGATTCTCCTCGAGGCTTGGCAGGGCAATTGGGACGCCTCTCCAGCAGAGGCGGGAGACCAAGGGTCCCTTTCCACGTGCCACAGGAATCCTGGGACTCTTATCAAGTTTCACGAGGAGTCAGGCATCGTCTCCTTTGGAAGCCCTGATCTCCGTGTACCTCCGTAGTTTTCAAAGGATGTGAGGCCTCCGTTCGCGATGAGATGGGGAACTAGGTCTTTCTCTGTGGTCTCCACAGGGGATTCAGACATCCTTTCTTCTTGGGAGATGCAAGACGAGCCTGCATTCCAGTCACTGCAGGGATATCCGGCCTTATTTCGCGTCAGGGCATCGCAGTGTCCATTCCACTTGAGGCCGCATAATCAGGATCCCTCTCACATACCTAGAGCTGAGAGAAGCCTCCTCTTGAGGTGCTTGTGGTAAGGTGGTATTCCTCTGGAGTCGAAGCCAGGGACTAACCTCTCATCTCGAGTTGATTTGTGGTCCACGGAGCTCTTTCGTGCTGCTACAGTGACCTCAGGATCCCACTAGCCTTGAAACAGTGTTCTTGGGGTTTCTCTGGAGTCCCATCAAGGAAATCAAGGCTCCTTTCATGTGTGATGTGCAACACGGAATTGCTCTGCACGCAGTGCAGGGGAATCGGGCCTCATCTCAAGGCGAGGGGGAAGTCTCATGGTTTTTCTCGAGTTGCGGCGGGAACCTGGGGTATATTCTCGAGTTACGATGAGGATGGCCCTTCCACCCACGTGTTTGTTCAGCGACGGCAGGACTCCTGCCTAGTTGCGTGGGACAACTCCGGATTCTCCTCGAGGCTTGGCAGGGCAATTTGGACGCCTCTCCAGCTGAGGCGGGAGACCAAGGGTCCCTTTCCACGTGCCACAGGAATCCTGGGACTCCTATCAAGTTACACGAGGAGTCAGGCATCGTCTCCTTTGGAGGCACTGATCTCCGCGTACCTCTGGAGTTTTCAAAGGATGTGAGGCCTCAGGTCGCGATGAGGTGGGGAAGTAGGTCTTTCTCTGTTGTCTACACAGGTGATTCAGACATCCTTTCGTCTTGGGAGATGCAAGACGATCCTGCATTCAAGTCACTGAAGGGATATTCGGCCTTATTTCTAATCAGGGCATCGCGGTGTCCATTCCACTTGAGGCCGCAAAATCAGGGTCCCTCTCACATACCTAGAGCTGAGAGAAGCCTCCTCTTGAGGTGCTTGTGTAATGTGGTATGCCTCTGGAGTCGAAGCCAGGGACTAACCTCTCATCTCGAGTTGATTTGTGGTCTACGGAGCTCTTTCGTGTTGCTACAGTGACCTCAGGATCCCTCTAGCCTTAAAGCAGTGTTCTTGGGTTTTCTCTGGAGTGCCACCAAGGAAATCAAGGCTTCTTTCATGTGTGATGTGCAACACGGAATTGCTCTGCATGCAGTGCAGGAGAATCGAGCCTCATCTCACGGCGAGGGGGACGTCTCATGGTTTTTCTCGAGTTGCGGCGGAAACCTGGGGTATACTCTCGAGTTACGACGGGGATGGCCCTTCCACCCACGTGTTTGTTCAGAGACGTCAAGACTCCTGCCTAGTTGCGAGGGACAACTCGGGATTCTCCTCGAGGCTTGGCAGGGCAATTGGGACGCCTCTCCAGCTGAGGCGGGAGACCAAGGGTCCCTTTCCAAATGCCACAGGAATCCTGGGACTCCTATCAAGTTTCACGAGGAGTCAGGCATCGTCTCCTTTGGCGGAACTGATCTCCGCGTACCTCTGGAGTTTTCAAAGGATGTGAGGCCTCCGGTCGCCATGAGGTGGGGAACTAGGTCTTTCTCTGTGGTCTCCACAGGGGATTCAGACATCCTTTCATCTTGGGAGATGCAAGACGAGCCTGCATTCAAGTCACTGCAGGGATATCCGGCCTTATTTCGAGTCAGGGCATCGCGGTGTCCATTCCACTTGAGGCCGCAAACTCAGGGTCCCTCTCACATACCTAGAGCTGAGAGAAGCCTCCTCTTGAGGTGCTTGTGGTAAGGTGGTATTCCTCTGGAGTCGAAGCCAGGGACTAACCTCTCATCTCGAGTTGATTTTTGGTCCACGGAGCTCGTTCGTGTTGCTACAGTGACCTCAGGATCCCTCTAGCCTTGAAACAGTGTTCTTGGGGTTTCTCTGGAGTGCCATCAAGGAAATCAAGGCTCCTTTCATGTGTGATGTGCAACACGGAATTGCTCTGCACGCAGTGCAGGGGAATCGGGCCTCATCTCGCGGCGAGGGGGAAGTCTCATGGTTTTTCTCGAGTTGCGGCGGGAACCTGGGGTATATTCTCGAGTTACGACGGGGATGGCCCTTCCACGCACGTGTTTGTTCAGCGACGTCAGGGCCCCTGCCTAGTTGCGAGGGACAACTCGGGAATCTCCTCGAGTCTAGGCAGGGCAATTGGGACGCCTCTCCAGCTGAGGCGGGAGACCAAGGGTCCCTTTCCACGTGCCACAGGAATCCTGGGACTCCTATCAAGTTTCACGAGGAGTCAGGCATCGTCTCCTTTTGAGACACTGATCTCCGCGTACCTCTGGAGTTTTCAAAGTATGTGAGGCCTCCGGTCGCGATGAGGTGGGGAACTAGGTCTTTCTCTGTGGTCTCCACAGTGGATTCAGACATCCTTTCATCTTGGGAGATGCAAGACGAGCCTGCATTCAAGTCACTGCAGGGATATCCGGCCTGATTTCGAGTCAGGGCAGCGCAGTGTCCATTCCACTTGAGGCCGCATAATCAGGGTCCCTCTCACATACCTAGAGCTGAGAGAAGCCTCCTCTTGAGGTGCTTGTTGTAAGGTGGTATTCCTCTGGAGTCGAAGTCAGGGACTAACCTCTCATCTCAAGTTGATTTGTGGTCCACGGAGCTCTTTCGTGCTGCTACAGTGACCTCAGGATCCCACTAGCCTTGAAACAGTGTTCTTGGGGTTTCTCTGGAGTGCCATCAAGGAAATCAAGGCTCCTTTCATGTGTGATGTGCAACACGGAATTGCTCTGCACGCAGTGCAGGGGAATCGGGCCTCATCTCAAGGCGAGGGGGAAGTCTCATGGTTTTTCTTGAGTTGCTGCGGTAACCTGGGGTATATTCTCGAGTTACGACGAGGATGGCCCTTCCACCCACGTGTTTGTTCAGCGATGGCAGGACTCCTGCCTAGTTGCGTGGGACAACTCGGGATTCTCCTCGAGGCTTGGCAGGGCAATTGGGACGCCTCTCCAGCTGAGGCGGGAGGCCAAGGGTCCCTTTCCACGTGCCACAGGAATCCTTTGACTCCTATCAAGTTACACGAGGAGTCAGGCATCGTCTCCTTTGGAGGCACTGATCTCCGCGTACCTCTGGAGTTTTCAAAGGATGTGAGGCCTCCGGTTGCGATGAGGTGGGGAACTAGGTCTTTTTCTGTGGTCACCACAGGGGATTCGGACATCCTTTCGTCTTGGGAGATGCAAGACGAGCCTGCATTCAAGTCACTGCAGGGATATCCGGCCTTATTTCGAGTCAGGGCATCGCGGTGTCCATTCCACTTGAGGCCGCAAACTCAGCACATAGCTAGAGCTGAGAGAAGCCTCCTCTTGAGGTGCTTGTGGTAAGGTGGTATTCCTCTGGAGTCGAAGCCAGGGACTAACCTCTCATCTCGAGTTGATTGTTGGTCCACGGAGCTCATTCCTGTTGCTACAGTGACTTCAGGATCCCGCTAGCTTTGAAACAGTGTTCTTGGGGTTTCTCTGGAGTGCCATCAAGGAAATCAAGGCTCCTTTCATGTGTGATGTGCAACACGGAATTGCTCTGCACGCAGTGCAGGGGAATCGGGCCTCATCTCGCGGCGAGGGGGAAGTCTCATGGTTTTTCTCGAGTTGCGGCGGGAACCTGGGGTATATTCTCGAGTTACGAAGGGGATGGCCCTTCCACACACGTGTTTGTTCAGCGACGTCAGGACTCCTGCCTAGTTGCGAGGGACAAGTCGGGATTCTCCTCGAGGCTTGGCAGGGCAATTGGGACGCCTCTCCAGCTGAGGCGGGAAACCAAGGGTCCCTTTCCACGTGCCACAGGAATCCTGGGACTCCTATCAAGTTTCACGAGGAGTCAGGCATCGTCTCCTTTGGAGGCACTGATCTCCGTGTACCTCTGGAGTTTTCAAAGGATGTGAGGCCTCCGGTATTGATGAGGTGGGGAACTAGGTCTTTCTCTGTGGTCTCCACAGGGGATTCAGACATCCTTTCGTCTTGGGAGATGCAAGACGAGCCTGTATTCAAGTCACTGCAGGGATATCCGGCCTTATTTAGCGTCAGGGCATCGCAGTGTCCATTCCACTTGAGGCCGCATAATCAGGGTCCCTCTCACATAGCTAGAGCTGAGAGAAGCCTCCTCTTGAGGTGCTTGTGGTAAGGTGGTATTCCTCTGGAGTCGAAGCCAGGGACTAACCTCTCATCTCGAGTTGATTTGTGGTCCACGGAGCTCTTTTGTGCTGCTACAGTGACCTCAGGATCCCTCTAGCCTTGAAACAGTGTTCTTGGGGTTTCTCTGGAGTGCCATGAAGGAAATCAAGGCTCCTTTCATGTGTGATGTGCAACACGGATTTGCTCTGCACGCAGTGCAGGGGAATCGGGCCTCATCTCGCGGCGAGGGGGAAGTCTCATGGTTTTTCTCGAGTTGCGGCGGGAACCTGGGGTATATTCTCGAGTTACGATGGGGATGGCCCTTCCACCCACGTGTTTGTTCAGCGACGTCAGGACTCCTGCCTAGTTGCGAGGGACAAGTCGGGATTCTCCTCGAGGCTTGGCAGGGCAATTGGAACGCCTCTCCAGCTGAGGCGGGAGACCAAGAGTCCCTTTCCACGTGCCAGAGCAATCCTGGGACTCCTATCAAGTTTCAAGAGGAGTCAGGCATCGTCCTTTTAGGAGGAACTGATCTCCGCGTACCTCTGGAGTTTTCAAAGGATGTGAGGCCTCCAGTCGCGATGAGGTGGGGAACTAGGTCTTTCTCTGTGGTCTCCACAGGGGATTCAAACATCCTTTCATCTTGTGAGATGCAAGACGAGCCGGCATTCAAGTCACTGCAGAGATATCTCGCCTTATTTCGAGTCAGGGCATCGCGGTGTCCATTCCACTTGAGGCCGCAAACTCAGGGTCCCTCTCACATACCTAAAGCTGAGAGAAGCCTCCTCTTGAGGTGCTTGTGGTAAGGTGGTATTCCTCTGGAGTCGAAGCCAGGGACTATCCTCTCATCTCGAGTTGATTTTGGCCCACGGAGCTCTTTCGTGTTGCTACAGTGACCTCAGGATCCCTCTAGCCTTGAAACAGTGTTCTTGGGGTTTCTCTGGAGTGCCATCAAGGAAATCAAGGCTCCTTGCATGTGTGATGTGCAAGACCGAATTGCTCTGCACGCAGGGCAGGGGAATCGGGCCTCATCTCACGGCGAGGGGGAAGTCTCATGGTTTCTCTCGAGTTGCGGCGGGAACCTGAGGTATATTCTCGAGTTACGACGGGGATGGCCCTTCCACCCACGTGTTTGTTCAGCGACGGCAGGACTCCTGCCTAGTTGCGAGGGACAACTCGGGATTCTCCTCGAGGCTTGGCAGGGCAATTGGGACGCCTCTCCAGCTGAGGCGGGAGACCAAGGGTCCCTTTCCACGTGCCACAGGAATCCTGGGACTCCTGTCAAGTTTCACGAGGAGTCAGGCATCGTCTCCTTTGGAGGCACTGATCTCCGCGTACCTCTGGAGTTTTCAAAGGATGTGAGGCCGCCGGTCGCGATGAAGTGGGGAACTAGGTCTTTCTCTGTGTTCTCCACAGGGGATTCAGACATCCTTTCGTCTTGGGAGATGCACGACGAGACTGCATTCAAGTCACTGCAGGGATATCCGGCCTTATTTCGAGTCAGGGCATCGCGGTGTCCATTCCACTTGAGGCCGCAAAGTCAGGGTCCCTCTCACATACCTAGAGCTGAGAGAAGCCTCCTCTTGAGGTGCTTGTGGTAAGGTGGTATTCCTCTGGAGTCGAAGCCAGCGACTAACCTCCATCTCGAGTTGATTTTTGGTCCACAAAGCTCTTTCCTGTTGCTACAGTGACCTCAGGATCCCTCAACCTTGAAACAGTGTTCTTGGGGATTCTCTGGAGTGCCATCAAGGAAATCAAGGCTCCTTTCAAGTGTGATGTGCAACACGGAATTGCTCTGCACGCAATGCAGGGGAATCGGGCCTCATCTCAAGGCGAGGGGGAAGTCTCATGGTTTTTCTTGAGTTGCTGCGGTAACCTGGGGTATATTCTCGAGTTACGACGAGGATGGCCCTTCCACCCACGTGTTTGTTCAGCGATGGCAGGACTCCTGCCTAGTTGCGTGGGACAACTCGGGATTCTCCTCGAGGCTTGGCAGGGCAATTGGGACGCCTCTCCAGCTGAGGCGGGAGGCCAAGGGTCCCTTTCCACGTGCCACAGGAATCCTTTGACTCCTATCAAGTTACACGAGGAGTCAGGCATCGTCTCCTTTGGAGGCACTGATCTCCGCGTACCTCTGGAGTTTTCAAAGGATGTGAGGCCTCCGGTTGCGATGAGGTGGGGAACTAGGTCTTTTTCTGTGGTCACCACAGGGGATTCGGACATCCTTTCGTCTTGGGAGATGCAAGACGAGCCTGCATTCAAGTCACTGCAGGGATATCCGGCCTTATTTCGAGTCAGGGCATCGCGGTGTCCATTCCACTTGAGGCCGCAAACTCAGCACATAGCTAGAGCTGAGAGAAGCCTCCTCTTGAGGTGCTTGTGGTAAGGTGGTATTCCTCTGGAGTCGAAGCCAGGGACTAACCTCTCATCTCGAGTTGATTGTTGGTCCACGGAGCTCATTCCTGTTGCTACAGTGACTTCAGGATCCCGCTAGCTTTGAAACAGTGTTCTTGGGGTTTCTCTGGAGTGCCATCAAGGAAATCAAGGCTCCTTTCATGTGTGATGTGCAACACGGAATTGCTCTGCACGCAGTGCAGGGGAATCGGGCCTCATCTCGCGGCGAGGGGGAAGTCTCATGGTTTTTCTCGAGTTGCGGCGGGAACCTGGGGTATATTCTCGAGTTACGAAGGGGATGGCCCTTCCACACACGTGTTTGTTCAGCGACGTCAGGACTCCTGCCTAGTTGCGAGGGACAAGTCGGGATTCTCCTCGAGGCTTGGCAGGGCAATTGGGACGCCTCTCCAGCTGAGGCGGGAAACCAAGGGTCCCTTTCCACGTGCCACAGGAATCCTGGGACTCCTATCAAGTTTCACGAGGAGTCAGGCATCGTCTCCTTTGGAGGCACTGATCTCCGTGTACCTCTGGAGTTTTCAAAGGATGTGAGGCCTCCGGTATTGATGAGGTGGGGAACTAGGTCTTTCTCTGTGGTCTCCACAGGGGATTCAGACATCCTTTCGTCTTGGGAGATGCAAGACGAGCCTGTATTCAAGTCACTGCAGGGATATCCGGCCTTATTTAGCGTCAGGGCATCGCAGTGTCCATTCCACTTGAGGCCGCATAATCAGGGTCCCTCTCACATACCTAGAGCTGAGAGAAGCCTCCTCTTGAGGTGCTTGTGGTAAGGTGGTATTCCTCTGGAGTCGAAGCCAGGGACTAACCTCTCATCTCGAGTTGATTTGTGGTCCACGGAGCTCTTTTGTGCTGCTACAGTGACCTCAGGATCCCTCTAGCCTTGAAACAGTGTTCTTGGGGTTTCTCTGGAGTGCCATGAAGGAAATCAAGGCTCCTTTCATGTGTGATGTGCAACACGGAATTGCTCTGCACGCAGTGCAGGGGAATCGGGCCTCATCTCGCGGCGAGGGGGAAGTCTCATGGTTTTTCTCGAGTTGCGGCGGGAACCTGGGGTATATTCTCGAGTTACGATGGGGATGGCCCTTCCACCCACGTGTTTGTTCAGCGACGTCAGGACTCCTGCCTAGTTGCGAGGGACAAGTCGGGATTCTCCTCGAGGCTTGGCAGGGCAATTGGAACGCCTCTCCAGCTGAGGCGGGAGACCAAGAGTCCCTTTCCACGTGCCAGAGCAATCCTGGGACTCCTATCAAGTTTCAAGAGGAGTCAGGCATCGTCCTTTTAGGAGGAACTGATCTCCGCGTACCTCTGGAGTTTTCAAAGGATGTGAGGCCTCCAGTCGCGATGAGGTGGGGAACTAGGTCTTTCTCTGTGGTCTCCACAGGGGATTCAGACATCCTTTCATCTTGTGAGATGCAAGACGAGCCGGCATTCAAGTCACTGCAGAGATATCTCGCCTTATTTCGAGTCAGGGCATCGCGGTGTCCATTCCACTTGAGGCCGCAAACTCAGGGTCCCTCTCACATACCTAAAGCTGAGAGAAGCCTCCTCTTGAGGTGCTTGTGGTAAGGTGGTATTCCTCTGGAGTCGAAGCCAGGGACTATCCTCTCATCTCGAGTTGATTTTGGCCCACGGAGCTCTTTCGTGTTGCTACAGTGACCTCAGGATCCCTCTAGCCTTGAAACAGTGTTCTTGGGGTTTCTCTGGAGTGCCATCAAGGAAATCAAGGCTCCTTGCATGTGTGATGTGCAAGACCGAATTGCTCTGCACGCAGGGCAGGGGAATCGGGCCTCATCTCACGGCGAGGGGGAAGTCTCATGGTTTCTCTCGAGTTGCGGCGGGAACCTGAGGTATATTCTCGAGTTACGACGGGGATGGCCCTTCCACCCACGTGTTTGTTCAGCGACGGCAGGACTCCTGCCTAGTTGCGAGGGACAACTCGGGATTCTCCTCGAGGCTTGGCAGGGCAATTGGGACGCCTCTCCAGCTGAGGCGGGAGACCAAGGGTCCCTTTCCACGTGCCACAGGAATCCTGGGACTCCTGTCAAGTTTCACGAGGAGTCAGGCATCGTCTCCTTTGGAGGCACTGATCTCCGCGTACCTCTGGAGTTTTCAAAGGATGTGAGGCCGCCGGTCGCGATGAAGTGGGGAACTAGGTCTTTCTCTGTGTTCTCCACAGGGGATTCAGACATCCTTTCGTCTTGGGAGATGCACGACGAGCCTGCATTCAAGTCACTGCAGGGATATCCGGCCTTATTTCGAGTCAGGGCATCGCGGTGTCCATTCCACTTGAGGCCGCAAAGTCAGGGTCCCTCTCACATACCTAGAGCTGAGAGAAGCCTCCTCTTGAGGTGCTTGTGGTAAGGTGGTATTCCTCTGGAGTCGAAGCCAGCGACTAACCTCCATCTCGAGTTGATTTTTGGTCCACAAAGCTCTTTCCTGTTGCTACAGTGACCTCAGGATCCCTCAACCTTGAAACAGTGTTCTTGGGGATTCTCTGGAGTGCCATCAAGGAAATCAAGGCTCCTTTCAAGTGTGATGTGCAACACGGAATTGCTCTGCACGCAATGCAGGGGAATCGGGCTTCCTCTCGCGGCGAGGGGGAAGTCTCATGGTTTTTCTCCAGTTGCGGCGGGAACCTGCGGTATATTCTCGAGTTACGACGGGGATGGCCCTTCCACACACGTGTTAGTTCAGTGACGGCAGGACTCCTGCCTAGTTGCGAGGGACAACTCGGGATTCTCCTCGAAGCTTGGCAGGGCAATTGGGACGCCTCTCCAGCTGAGGCGGGAGACCAAGGGTCCCTTTCCACGTGCCACAGGAATCCTGGGACTCCTATCAAGTTTCACGAGGAGTCAGGCTTCGTCTCCTTTGGAGGCACTGATCTCCTATACCTCTGGAGTTTTCAAAGTATGTGAGGCCTCCGGTCGCGATGAGGTGGGGAACTAGGTCTTTCTCTGTGGTCTCCACAGGGGATTCAGACATCCTTTCATCTTGGGAGATGCAAGACGAGCCTGCATTCAAGTCACTGCAGGGATATCCGGCCTTATTTAGCGTCAGGGCATCGCAGTGTCCATTCCACTTGAGGCCGCATAATCAGGGTCCTTCTCGCATACCTAGAGCTGAGAGAAGCCTCCTCTTGAGGTGCTTGTGGTAAGGTGGTATTCCTCTGGAGTCGAAGCCCGGGACTAACCTCTCATCTCGAGTTGATTTGTGGTCCACGGAGCTCTTTCGTGCTGCTACAGTGACCTCAGGATCCCACTAGCCTTGAAACAGTGTTCTTGGGGTTTCTCTGGAGTGCCATCAAGGAAATCAAGGCACCTTTCATGTGTGATGTGCAACACCGAATTGCTCTGCACGCAGTGCAGGGGAATCGGGCCTCATATCCCGGTGAGGGGGAAGTCTCATGGTTTTTCTCGAGTTGTGGCGGGAACCTGGGGTATATTCTCGAGTTACGAAGGGGATGGCCCTTCCAACCACGTGTTTGTTCAGCGACGGCAGGACTCCTGCCTAGTTGCGAGGGACAATTCGAATTCTCCTCGAGGCTTGGCAGGGCAATTGGGACGCCTCTCCAGCTGAGGCGGGAGACCAAGGTACCCCTTCCACGTGCCTCAGGAATCCTGGGACTCCTATCAAGTTTTACGAGGAGTCAGGCATCGTCCCTTTAGGAGGAACTGATCTCCGCGTACCTCTGGAGTTTTCAAAGGATGTGAGGCCTCCGGTCGCGATGAGATGGGGAACTAGGTCTTTCTCTGTGGTCTCCACAGGGGATTCAGACATCCTTTAATCTTGGGAGATGCAAGACGAGCCTGCATTCAAGTCACTGCAGAGATATCTCGCCTTATTTCGAGTCAGGGCATCGCGGTGTCCATTCGACTTGAGGCCGCAAACTCAGGGTCCCTCTCACATACCTAAAGCTGAGAAAAGCCTCCTCTTGTGGTGCTTGTGGTAAGGTGGTATTCCTCTGGAGTCGAAGCCAGGGACTATCCTCTCATCTCAAGTTGATTTTGGCCCACGGAGCTCTTTCGTGTTGCTACAGTGACCTCAGGATCCCTCTAGCCTTGAAACAGTGTTCTTGGCGTTTCTCTGGAGTGCCATCAAGGAAATCAAGGCTCCTTTCATGTGTGATGTGCAAGACGGAATTGCTCTGCACGCAGTGCAGGGGAATCGGGCCTCATCTCACGGTGAGGGGGAAGTCTCATTGTTTTTCTCGAGTTGCGGCGGGAACCTGCGGTATATTCTCGAGTTAGGACGGGGATGGCCCTTCCACACACGTGTTTGTTCAGCGAAGTCAGGACTCATGCCTAGTTGCGAGGGACAACTCGGGATTCTCCTCGAGGCTTGGCAGGGCAATTGGGACGCCTCTCCAGCTGAGGCGGGAGACCAAGGGTCCCTTTCCACGTGCCACAGGAATCCTGGGACTCCTATCAAGTTTCACGAGGAGTCAGGCATCGTCTCCTTTGGAAGCCCTGATCTCCGTGTACCTCCGTAGTTTTCAAAGGATGTGAGGCCTCCGTTCGCGATGAGATGGGGAACTATGTCTTTCTCTGTGGTCTCCGCAGGGGATTTAGACATCCTTTCATCTTGGGAGATGCAAGTCGAGCCTGCATTCAAGTCACTGCAGGGATATCCGGCCTTATTTAGCGTCAGGGCATCGCAGTGTCCATTCCACTTGAGGCCGCAAACTCAGGGTCCCTCTCACATACCTAGAGCTTTGAGAAGCCTCCTCTTGAGGTGCTTGTGGTAAGGTGGTGTTCCTCTGGAGTCGAAGCCAGGGACTAACCTCTCATCTCGAGTTGATTTGTGGTCCACAGAGCTCTTTCGTGCTGCTACAGTGACCTCAGGATCCCACTAGCCTTGAAACAGTGTTCTTGGGGTTTCTCTGTAGTGCCATCAAGGAAATCAAGGCTCTTTTCATGTGTGATGTGCAACACGGAATTGCTCTGCACGCAGTGCAGGGGAATCGGGCCTCATCTCAAGGCGAGGGGGAAGTCTCATGGTTTTTCTCGAGTTGCGGCGGGTACCTGGGGTATATTCTCGAGTTACAACGAGGATGGCCCTTCCACCCACCTGTTTGTTCAGCGACGGCAGGACTCCTGCCTAGTTGAATGGGACAACTCTGGATTCTCCTCGAGGCTTGGCAGGGCAATTGGGACGCCTCTCCAGCTGAGGCGGGAGACCAAGGGTCCCTATCCACGTGCCACAGGAATCCTGGGACTCCTATCAAGTTACACGAGGAGTCAGGCATCGTCTCCTTTGGAGGCACTGATCTCCGCGTACCTCTGGAGTTTTCAAAGGATGTGAGGCCTCCGGTCGCGATGAGGTGGGGAACTAGGTCTTTTTCTGTGGTCACCACAGGGGATTCGGACATCATTTCGTCTTGGGAGATGCAAGACGAGCCTGCATTCAAGTCACTGCAGGGATATCCAGCCTTATTTCGAGTCAGGGCATCGCGGTGTCCATTCCACTTGAGGCCGCAAACTCAGCACATAGCTAGAGCTGAGAGAAGCCTCCTCTTGAGGTGCTTGTGGTTAGGTGGTATTCCTCTGGAGTCGAAGCCAGCGACTAACCTCTCATCTGGAGTTGATTGTTGGACCACGGAGCTCATTCCTGTTACTACAGTGACCTCAGGATCCCGCTAGCCTTAAAACAGTGTTCTTGGGGTTTCTCTGGAGTGCCATCAAGGAAATCTAGGCTCCTTTCATGTGTGATGTGCAACACGGAATTGCTCTACACGCAGTGCAGGGGAATCGGGCCTCATCTCGCGGCGAGGGGGAAGTCTCATGGTTTTTCTCGAGTTGCGTCGGGAACCTGGGGTATATTCTCGAGTTACGATGGGGATGGCCCTTCCACCCACGTGTTTCTTCAGCGACGTCAGGACTCCTGCCTAGTTGCGAGGGACAACTCGGGATTCTCCTCGAGGCTTGGCAGGGCAATTGGGACGCCTCTCCAGCTGAGGCGGGAGACCAAGGGTCCCCTTCCACGTGCCTCAGGAATCCTGGGACTCCTATCAAGTTTTGCGAGGAGTCAGGCATCGTCCCTTTAGGAGGAACTGATCTCCGCGTACCTCTGGAGTTTTCAAAGGATGTGAGGCCTCCTGTCGCGATGAGATGGGGAACTAGGTCTTTCTCTGTGGTCTCCACAGGGGATTCAGACATCCTTTAATCTTGGGAGATGCAAGACGAGCTGGCATTCAAGTCACTGCAGAGATATCTCGCCTTATTTCGAGTCAGGGCCTCGCGGTGTCCATTCGACTTGAGGCCGCAAACTCAGGGTCCCTCTCACATACCTAAAGCTGAGAGAAGCCTCCTCTTGTGGTGCTTGTGGTAAGGTGGTATTCCTCTGGAGTCGAAGCCAGGGACTATCCTCTCATCTCAAGTTGATTTTGGCCCACGGAGCTCTTTCGTGTTGCTACAGTGACCTCAGGATCCCTCTAGCCTTGAAACAGTGTTCTTGGGGTTTCTCTGGAGTGCCATCAAGGAAATCAAGGCTCCTTTCATGTGTGATGTGCAAGACGGAATTACTCTGCACGCAGTGCAGGGGAATCGGGCCTCATCTCACGGCGAGGGGGAAGTCTCATGGTTTTTCTCGAGTTGCGGCGGGAACCTGCGGTATATTCTCGAGTTACGACGGGGATGGCCCTTCCACACACGTGTTTGTACAGCGAAGTCAGGACTCCTGCCTAGTTGCGAGGGACAACTCGGGATTCTCCTCGAGGCTTGGCAGGGCAATTGGGACGCCTCTCCAGCAGAGGCGGGAGACCAAGGGTCCCTTTCCACGTGCCACAGGAATCCTGGGACTCCTGTCAAGTTTCACGAGGAGTCAGGCATCGTCTCCTTTGGAAGCCCTGATCTCCGTGTACCTCCGTAGTTTTCAAAGGATGTGAGGCCTCCGTTCGCGATGAGATGGGGAACTAGGTCTTTCTCTGTGGTCTCCACAGGGGATTCAGACATCCTTTCTTCTTGGGAGATGCAAGACGAGCCTGCATTCCAGTCACTGCAGGGATATCCGGCCTTATTTAGCGTCAGGGCATCGCAGTGTCCATTCCACTTGAGGCCGCATAATCAGGGTCCCTCTCACATACCTAGAGCTGAGAGAAGCCTCCTCTTGAGGTGCTTGTGGTAAGGTGGTATTCCTCTGGAGTCGAAGCCAGGGACTAACCTCTCATCTCGAGTTGATTTGTGGTCCACGGAGCTCTTTCGTGCTGCTACAGTGACCTCAGGATCCCACTAGCCTTGAAACAGTGTTCTTGGGGTTTCTCTGGAGTCCCATCAAGGAAATCAAGGTTCCTTTCATGTGTGATGTGCAACACGGAATTGCTCTGCACGCAGTGCAGGGGAATCGGGCCTCATCTCAAGGCGAGGGGGAAGTCTCATGGTTTTTCTCGAGTTGCGGCGGGAACCTGGGGTATATTCTCGAGTTACGACGAGGATGGCCCTTCCACCCACGTGTTTGTTCAGCGACGGCAGGACTCCTGCCTAGTTGCGTGGGACAACTCCGGATTCTCCTCGAGGCTTGGCAGGGCAATTTGGACGCCTCTCCAGCTGAGGCGGGA
Organism: Cervus elaphus; assembly: GCF_910594005.1. Taxonomy (NCBI): domain Eukaryota; kingdom Metazoa; phylum Chordata; class Mammalia; order Artiodactyla; family Cervidae; genus Cervus; species Cervus elaphus. The sequence goes on from NC_057846.1 coordinate 2,048,534, forward strand.
GACCAAGGGTCCCTTTCCACGTGCCACAGGAATCCTGGGACTCCTATCAAGTTACACGAGGAGTCAGGCATCGTCTCCTTTGGAGGCACTGATCTCCGCGTACCTCTGGAGTTTTCAAAGGATATGAGGCCTCAGGTCGCGATGAGGTGGGGAAGTAGGTCTTTCTGTGTTGTCTACACAGGTGATTCAGACATCCTTTCGTCTTGGGAGATGCAAGACGATCCTGCATTCAAGTCACTGAAGGGATATTCGGCCTTATTTCGAATCAGGACATCGCGGTGTCCATTCCACTTGAGGCCGCAAAATCAGGGTCCCTCTCACATACCTAGAGCTGAGAGAAGCCTCCTCTTGAGGTGCTTGTGTAAGGTGGTATGCCTCTGGAGTCGAAGCCAGGGACTAACCTCTCATCTCGAGTTGATTTGTGGTCTACGGAGCTCTTTCGTGTTGCTACAGTGACCTCAGGATCCCTCTAGCCTTAAAGCAGTGTTCTTGGGGTTTCTCTGGAGTGCCACCAAGGAAATCAAGGCTTCTTTCATGTGTGATGTGCAACACGGAATTGCTCTGCATGCAGTGCAGGAGAATCGAGCCTCATCTCACGGCGAGGGGGACGTCTCATGGTTTTTCTCGAGTTGCGGCGGAAACCTGGGGTATATTCTCGAGTTACGACGGGGATGGCCCTTCCACCCACGTGTTTGTTCAGAGACGTCAGGACTCCTGCCTAGTTGCGAGGGACAACTCGGGATTCTCCTCGAGGCTTGGCAGGGCAATTGGGACGCCTCTCCAGCTGAGGCGGGAGACCAAGGGTCCCTTTCCAAATGCCACAGGAATCCTGGGACTCCTATCAAGTTTCACGAGGAGTCAGGCATCGTCTCCTTTGGCGGAACTGATCTCCGCGTACCTCTGGAGTTTTCAAAGGATGTGAGGCCTCCGGTCGCCATGAGGTGGGGAACTAGGTCTTTCTCTGTGGTCTCCACAGGGGATTCAGACATCCTTTCATCTTGGGAGATGCAAGACGAGCCTGCATTCAAGTCACTGCAGGGATATCCGGCCTTATTTCGAGTCAGGGCATCGCGGTGTCCATTCCACTTGAGGCCGCAAACTCAGGGTCCCTCTCACATACCTAGAGCTGAGAGAAGCCTCCTCTTGAGGTGCTTGTGGTAAGGTGGTATTCCTCTGGAGTCGAAGCCAGGGACTAACCTCTCATCTCGAGTTGATTTTTGGTCCACGGAGCTCTTTCGTGTTGCTACAGTGACCTCAGGATCCCTCTAGCCTTGAAACAGTGTTCTTGGGGTTTCTCTGGAGTGCCATCAAGGAAATCAAGGCTCCTTTCATGTGTGATGTGAAACACGGAATTGCTCTGCACGCAGTGCAGGGGAATCGGGCCTCATCTCGCGGCGAGGGGGAAGTCTCATGGTTTTTCTCGAGTTGCGGCGGGAACCTGGGGTATATTCTCGAGTTACGACGGGGATGGCCCTTCCACGCACGTGTTTGTTCAGCGACGTCAGGGCCCCTGCCTAGTTGCGAGGGACAACTCGGGAATCTCCTCGAGTCTAGGCAGGGCAATTGGGACGCCTCTCCAGCTGAGGCGGGAGACCAAGGGTCCCTTTCCACGTGCCACAGGAATCCTGGGACTCCTATCAAGTTTCACGAGGAGTCAGGCATCGTCTCCTTTGGAGACACTGATCTCCGCGTACCTCTGGAGTTTTCAAAGTATGTGAGGCCTCCGGTCGCGATGAGGTGGGGAACTAGGTCTTTCTCTGTGGTCTCCACAGTGGATTCAGACATCCTTTCATCTTGGGAGATGCAAGACGAGCCTGCATTCAAGTCACTGCAGGGATACCCGGCCTGATTTCGAGTCAGGGCAGCGCAGTGTCCATTCCACTTGAGGCCGCATAATCAGGGTCCCTCTCACATACCTAGAGCTGAGAGAAGCCTCCTCTTGAGGTGCTTGTGGTAAGGTGGTATTCCTCTGGAGTCGAAGTCAGGGACTAACCTCTCATCTCAAGTTGATTTGTGGTCCACGGAGCTCTTTCGTGCTGCTACAGTGACCTCAGGATCCCACTAGCCTTGAAACAGTGTTCTTGGGGTTTCTCTGGAGTGCCATCAAGGAAATCAAGGCTCCTTTCATGTGTGATGTGCAACACGGAATTGCTCTGCACGCAGTGCAGGGGAATCGGGCCTCATCTCAAGGCGAGGGGGAAGTCTCATGGTTTTTCTTGAGTTGCTGCGGTAACCTGGGGTATATTCTCGAGTTACGACGAGGATGGCCCTTCCACCCACGTGTTTGTTCAGCGATGGCAGGACTCCTGCCTAGTTGCGTGGGACAACTCGGGATTCTCCTCGAGGCTTGGCAGGGCAATTGGGACGCCTCTCCAGCTGAGGCGGGAGGCCAAGGGTCCCTTTCCATGTGCCACAGGAATCCTTTGACTCCTATCAAGTTACACGAGGAGTCAGGCATCGTCTCCTTTGGAGGCACTGATCTCCGCGTACCTCTGGAGTTTTCAAAGGATGTGAGGCCTCCGGTTGCGATGAGGTGGGGAACTAGGTCTTTTTCTGTGGTCACCACAGGGGATTCGGACATCCTTTCGTCTTGGGAGATGCAAGACGAGCCTGCATTCAAGTCACTGCAGGGATATCCGGCCTTATTTCGAGTCAGGGCATCGCGGTGTCCATTCCACTTGAGGCCGCAAACTCAGCACATAGCTAGAGCTGAGAGAAGCCTCCTCTTGAGGTGCTTGTGGTAAGGTGGTATTCCTCTGGAGTCGAAGCCAGGGACTAACCTCTCATCTCGAGTTGATTGTTGGTCCACGGAGCTCATTCCTGTTGCTACAGTCACTTCAGGATCCCGCTAGCTTTGAAACAGTGTTCTTGGGGTTTCTCTGGAGTGCCATCAAGGAAATCAAGGCTCCTTTCATGTGTGATGTGCAACACGGAATTGCTCTGCACGCAGTGCAGGGGAATCGGGCCTCATCTCGCGGCGAGGGGGAAGTCTCATGGTTTTTCTCGAGTTGCGGCGGGAACCTGGGGTATATTCTCGAGTTACGAAGGGGATGGCCCTTCCACACACGTGTTTGTTCAGCGACGTCAGGACTCCTGCCTAGTTGCGAGGGACAAGTCGGGATTCTCCTCGAGGCTTGGCAGGGCAATTGGGACGCCTCTCCAGCTGAGGCGGGAAACCAAGGGTCCCTTTCCACGTGCCACAGGAATCCTGGGACTCCTATCAAGTTTCACGAGGAGTCAGGCATCGTCTCCTTTGGAGGCACTGATCTCCGTGTACCTCTGGAGTTTTCAAAGGATGTGAGGCCTCCGGTATTGATGAGGTGGGGAACTAGGTCTTTCTCTGTGGTCTCCACAGGGGATTCAGACATCCTTTCATCTTGGGAGATGCAAGACGAGCCTGCATTCAAGTCACTGCAGGGATATCCGGCCTTATTTAGCGTCAGGGCATCGCAGTGTCCATTCCACTTGATTCCGCATAATCAGGGTCCCTCTCACATAGCTAGAGCTGAGAGAAGCCTCCTCTTGAGGTGCTTGTGGTAAGGTGGTATTCCTCTGGAGTCGAAGCCAGGGACTAACCTCTCATCTCGAGTTGATTTGTGGTCCACGGAGCTCTTTTGTGCTGCTACAGTGACCTCAGGATCCCTCTAGCCTTGAAACAGTGTTCTTGGGGTTTCTCTGGAGTGCCATGAAGGAAATCAAGGCTCCTTTCATGTGTGATGTGCAACACGGAATTGCTCTGCACGCAGTGCAGGGGAATCGGGCCTCATCTCGCGGCGAGGGGGAAGTCTCATGGTTTTTCTCGAGTTGCGGCGGGAACCTGGGGTATATTCTCGAGTTACGACGGGGATGGCCCTTCCACCCACGTGTTTGTTCAGCGACGGCAGGACTCCTGCCTAGTTGCGAGGGACAACTCGGGATTCTCCTCGAGGCTTGGCAGGGCAATTGGGACGCCTCTCCAGCTGAGGCGGGAGACCAAGTGTCCCTTTCCACGTGCCACAGGAATCCTGGGACTCCTGTCAAGTTTCACGAGGAGTCAGGCATCGTCTCCTTTGGAGGCACTGATCTCCGCGTACCTCTGGAGTTTTCAAAGGATGTGAGGCCGCCGGTCGCGATGAAGTGGGGAACTAGGTCTTTCTCTGTGTTCTCCACAGGGGATTCAGACATCCTTTCGTCTTGGGAGATGCACGACGAGCCTGCATTCAAGTCACTGCAGGGATATCCGGCCTTATTTCGCGTCAGGGCATCGCGATGTCCATTCCAGTTGAGGCCGCAAACTCAGGGTCCCTCTCACATAGCTAGAGCTGAGAGAAGCCTGCTCTTGAGGTGCTTGTGGTAAGGTGGTATTCCTCTGGATCGAAGCCAGGGACTAACCTCTCATCTCGAGTTGATTTTTGGTCCACGGAGCTCTTTCGTGTTGCTACAGTGACCTCGGGATCCCTCTAGCCTTGAAATAGTGTTCTTGGGGTTTCTCTGGAGTGCCATCAAGGAAATCAAGGCTCCTTTCATGTGTGATGTGCAACACGGAATTGCTCTGCAGGCAGTGCAGGGGAATCGGGCCTCATCTCGCGGCGAGGGGGAAGTCTCATGGTTTTTCTCGAGTTGCGGCGGGAACCTGGGGTATATTCTCGAGTTAAGACGGGGATGGCCCTTCCATCCACGTGTTTGTTCAGCGACGTCAGGACTCCTGCCTAGTTGCGAGGGACAACTCGGGATTCTCCTCGAGGCTTGGCAGGGCAATTGGGACGCCTCTCCAGCTGAGGCGGGAGACCAAGGGTCCCTTTCCACGTGCCACAGGAATCCTGGGACTCCTATCAAGTTTCACGAGGAGTCAGGCATCGTCTCCTTTGGAGGCACTGATCTCCGCGTACCTCTGGAGTTTTCAAAGGACGTGAGGCCTCCGGTCGCGATGAGGTGGGGAACTAGGTCTTTTTCTGTGGTCTCCACAGGGGATTCAGACATCCTTTCATCTTGGGAGATGCAAGACGAGCCTGCATTCAAGTCACTGCAGGGATATCCGGCCTTATTTCGAGTCAGGGCATCGCGGTGTCCATTCCACTTGAGACCGCAAACTCAGCACATAGGTAAAGCTGAGAGAAGCCTCCTCTTGAGGTGCTTGTGGTAAGGTCGTATTCCTCTGGAGTCGAAGCCAGGGACTAACCTCTCATCTCGAGTTGATTCTTGGTCCACGGAGCTCTTTCGTGTTGCTACAGTGACCTCAGGATCCCTCTAGCCTTGAAACAGTGTTCTTGGGATTTCTCTGGAGTGCCACCAAGGAAATCAAGGCTCCTTTCATGTGTGATGTGCAACACAGAATTGCTCTGCACGCAGTGCAGGGGAATCGGGCCTCATCTCGCGGCGAGGGGGAAGTCTCATGGTTTTTCTCGAGTTGCGGCGGGAACCTGGGGTATATTCTCGAGTTACGACGAGGCAGGCCCTTCCACCCACGCGTTTGTTCAGCGACGGCAGGACTCCTGCCTAGTTGCGAGGGACAACTCGGGATTCTCCTCGAGGCTTGGCAGGGCAATTGGGACGCCTCTCCAGCTGAGGCGGGAGACCAAGGGTCCCTTTCCACATGCCACAGTAATCCTGGGACTCCTATCAAGTTTCACGAGGAGTCAGGCATCCTCTCCTTTGGAGGCACTGATCTCCGCGTACCTCTGGAGTTTTCAAAGGATGTGAAGCCTCCGGTCGCGATGAGGTGGGGAACTAGGTCTTTCTCTGTGGTCTCCACAGGGGATTCAGACATCCTTTCGTCTTGGGAGATGCAAGACGAGCCTGCATTCAAGTCACTGCAGGGATATCCAGCCTTATTTCGAGCCAGGGCATCGCGGTGTCCATTCCACTTGAGGCCGCAAACTCAGGATCCCTCTCACATACCTAGAGCTGAGAGAAGTCTCCTCTTGAGGTGCTTGTGGTAAGGTGGTATTCCTCTGGAGTCGAAGCCAGGGACTAACCTCTCATCTCGAGTTGATTTTTGGTCCACGGCGCTCTTTCGTGTTGCTACAGTGACCTCAGGATCCCTCTAGCCTTGAAACAGTGTTCTTGGGGTTTCTCTGGAGTGCCACCAAGGAAATCAAGGCTCTTTTCATGTGTGATGTGCAACACGGAATTGCTCTGCACGCAGTGCAGGGGAATCGGGCCTCATCTCAAGGCGAGGGGGAAGTCTCATGGTTTTTCTCAAGTTGCAGCGGGAACCTGGGGTATATTCTCGAATTAAGACGGGGATGGCCCTTCCACCCACGTGTTTGTTCAGCGACGTCAGGACTCCTTCCTAGTTGCGAGGGACAACTCGGGATTCTCCTCGAGGCTTGGCAGGGCAATTGGGACGCCTCTCCAGCTGAGGCGGGAGACCAAGATCCCTTTCCACGTGCACAGGAATCCTGGGACTCCTATCAAGTTTCACGAGGAGTCAGGCATCGTCTCCTTTGGAGGCACTGATCTCCGCGTACCTCTGGAGTTTTCAAAGGACGTGAGGCCTCCGGTCGCGATGAGGTGGGGAACTAGGTCTTTTTCTGTGGTCTCCACAGGGGATTCAGACATCCTTTCATCTTGGGAGATGCAAGACGAGCCTGCATTCAAGTCACTGCAGGGATATCCGGTCTTATTTCGAGTCAGGGCATCGCGGTGTCCATTCCACTTGAGGCCGCAAACTCAGCACATAGGTAGAGCTGAGAGAAGCTTCCTCTTGAGGTGCTTGTGGTAAGGTGGTATTTCTCTGGATTCGAAGCCAGGGACAAACCTCTCACCTCGAGTTGATTTTTGGTCCACAGAGCTCTTTCGTGTTGCTACAGTGACCTCAGGATCCCTCTAGCCTTGAAACAGTGTTCTTGGGTTTTCTCTGGAGTGCCATCAAGGAAATCAAGGCTCCTTTCATGTGTGATGTGCAACACGGAATTGCTCTGCACACAGTGCAGGGGAATCGGGCCTCATATCGCGGCAAGAGGGAAGTCTCATGGTTTTTCTGGAGTTGCGGCGGGAAATGGGGTATATTCTCGAGTTACGACGGGGATGGCGCTTCCAACCACGTCTTTGTTCAGCGACGGCAGGACTCCTGCCTAGTTGCGAGGGACAACTCGGGATTCTCCTCGAGGCTTGGCAGGGCAATTGGGACGCCTCTCCAGCTGAGGTGGGAGACCAAGGGTCCCTTTCCACGTGCCACCGGAATCCTGGGACTCCTATCAAGTTTCACGAGGAGTCAGGCATCGTCTCCTTTGGAGGCACTGATCTCCGCGTACCTTTGGAGTTTTCAAAGGATGTGAGGCCTCCGGTCGCGATGAGGTGGGGAACTAGGTCTTTCTCCGTGGTCTCCACAGGGGATTCAGACATCCTTTCGTCTTGGGAGATGCAAGACGAGCCTGCATTCATGTCACTGCAGGGATATCCGGCCTTATTTCGCATCAGGGCATCGCAGTGTCCATTCCACTTGAGGTCGCAAACTCAGGGTCCCTCTCACATACCTAGAGCTGAGAGAAGCCTCCTCTTGAGGTGCTTGTGGTAAGGTGGTATTCCTCTTGGGTCGAAGCCAGGGACTAACCTCTCATCTCGAGTTGATTCTTGGTCCACGGAGCTCTTTCGTGTTGCTACAGTGACCTCAGGATCCCTCTAGACTTGAAACAGTGTTCTTACGGTTTTTCTGGAGTGCCATCAAGGAAATCAAGGCTCCTTTCATGTGTGTTGTGCAACACGGAATTGCTCTGCACGCAGTGCAGGGGAATCTTGCTTCATCTCGCGGCGAGGGGGAAGTCTCATGGTTTTTCTCAAGTTGCGGCGGGAACCTGGGGTATATTCTCGAGTTAAGACAGGGATGGCCCTTCCACCCACGTGTGTGTTCAGCCATGTCAGGACTCCTGCCTAGTTGCGAGGGACAACTCGGGATTCTCCTCGAGGCTTGGCAGGGCAATTGGGACGCCTCTCCAGCTGAGGCGGGAGACCAAGGGTCCCTTTCCACGTGCCACAGGAATCCTGGGACTCCTATCAAGTTTCACGAGGAGTCAGGCATCGTCTCCTTTGGAGGCACTGATCTCCGCGTACCTCTGCAGTTTTCAAAGGATGTGAGGCCTCCGGTCGCGATGAGGTGGGGAACTAGGTCTTTCTCTGTGGTCTCCACAGGGGATTCAGACATCCTTTCGTCTTGGGAGATGCAAGACGAGCCTGCATTCAAGTCACTGCAGGGATATCCGGCCTTATTTCGAGTCAGGGCATCGCAGTGTCCATTCCACTTGAGGCCGCAAACTCAGGGTCCCTCTCACATACCAAGAGCTGAGAGAAGCCTCCTCTTGAGGTGCTTGTGGTAAGGCGGTATTCCTCTGGAGTCGAAGCCAGGGACTAACCTCTCATCTCGAGTTGATTCTTGGTCCACGGAGCTCTTTCGTGTTGCTACAGTGACCTCAGGATCCCTCTAGACTTGAAACAGTGTTCTTGGGGTTTCTCTGGAGTGCCATCAAGGAAATCAAGGCTCCTTTCATGTGTGATGTGCAACACGGAATTGCTCTGCAGGCAGTGCAGGGGAATCGGGCCTCATCTCGCGGCGAGGGGGAAGTCTCATGGTTTTTCTCGAGTTGCGGCGGGAACCTGGGGTATATTCTCGAGTTAAGACGGGGATGGCCCTTCCATCCACGTGTTTGTTCAGCGACGTCAGGACTCCTGCCTAGTTGCGAGGGACAACTCGGGATTCTCCTCGAGGCTTGGCAGGGCAATTGGGACGCCTCTCCAGCTGAGGCGGGAGACCAAGGGTCCCTTTCCACGTGCCACAGGAATCCTGGGACTCCTATCAAGTTTCACGAGGAGTCAGGCATCGTCTCCTTTGGAGGCACTGATCTCCGCGTACCTCTGGAGTTTTCAAAGGACGTGAGGCCTCCGGTCGCGATGAGGTGGGGAACTAGGTCTTTTTCTGTGGTCTCCACAGGGGATTCAGACATCCTTTCATCTTGGGAGATGCAAGACGAGCCTGCATTCAAGTCACTGCAGGGATATCCGGCCTTATTTCGAGTCAGGGCATCGCGGTGTCCATTCCACTTGAGACCGCAAACTCAGCACATAGGTAAAGCTGAGAGAAGCCTCCTCTTGAGGTGCTTGTGGTAAGGTGGTATTCCTCTGGAGTCGAAGCCAGGGACTAACCTCTCATCTCGAGTTGATTCTTGGTCCACGGAGCTCTTTCGTGTTGCTACAGTGACCTCAGGATCCCTCTAGCCTTGAAACAGTGTTCTTGGGATTTCTCTGGAGTGCCACCAAGGAAATCAAGGCTCCTTTCATGTGTGATGTGCAACACAGAATTGCTCTGCACGCAGTGCAGGGGAATCGGTCCTCATCTCGTGGCGAGGGGGAAGTTTCATGGTTTTTCTCGAGTTGCGGCGGGAACCTGGGGTATATTCTCGAGTTACGACATGATGGCCCTTTCACCCACGTGTTTGTTCAGCGACGGCAGGACTCCTGCCTAGTTGCGAGGGACAACTCGGGATTCTCCTCGAGGCTTGGCAGGGCAATTGGGACGCCTCTCCAGCTGAGGCGGGAGACCAAGGGTCCCTTTCCACATGCCACAGTAATCCTGGGACTCCTATCAAGTTTCACGAGGAGTCAGGCATCGTCTCCTTTGGAGGCACTGATCTCCGCGTACCTCTGGAGTTTTCAAAGGATGTGAAGCCTCCGGTCGCGATGAGGTGGGGAACTAGGTCTTTCTCTGTGGTCTCCACAGGGGATTCAGACATCCTTTCGTCTTGGGAGATGCAAGACGAGCCTGCATTCAAGTCACTGCAGGGATATCCAGCCTTATTTCGAGTCAGGGCATCGCGGTGTCCATTCCACTTGAGGCCGCAAACTCAGGATCCCTCTCACATACCTAGAGCTGAGAGAAGTCTCCTCTTGAGGTGCTTGTGGTAAGGTGGTATTCCTCTGGAGTCGAAGCCAGGGACTAACCTCTCATCTCGAGTTGATTTTTGGTCCACGGCGCTCTTTCGTGTTGCTACAGTGACCTCAGGATCCCTCTAGCCTTGAAACAGTGTTCTTGGGGTTTCTCTGGAGTGCCACCAAGGAAATCAAGGCTCTTTTCATGTGTGATGTGCAACACGGAATTGCTCTGCACGCAGTGCAGGGGAATCGGGCCTCATCTCAAGGCGAGGGGGAAGTCTCATGGTTTTTCTCAAGTTGCAGCGGGAACCTGGGGTATATTCTCGAATTAAGACGGGGATGGCCCTTCCACCCACGTGTTTGTTCAGCGACGTCAGGACTCCTTCCTAGTTGCGAGGGACAACTCGGGATTCTCCTCGAGGCTTGGCAGGGCAATTGGGACGCCTCTCCAGCTGAGGCGGGAGACCAAGATCCCTTTCCACGTGCACAGGAATCCTGGGACTCCTATCAAGTTTCACGAGGAGTCAGGCATCGTCTCCTTTGGAGGCACTGATCTCCGCGTACCTCTGGAGTTTTCAAAGGACGTGAGGCATCCGGTCGCGATGAGGTGGGGAACTAGGTCTTTTTCTGTGGTCTCCACAGGGGATTCAGACATCCTTTCATCTTGGGAGATGCAAGACGAGCCTGCATTCAAGTCACTGCAGGGATATCCGGTCTTATTTCGAGTCAGGGCATCGCGGTGTCCATTCCACTTGAGACCGCAAACTCAGCACATAGGTAGAGCTGAGAGAAGCTTCCTCTTGAGGTGCTTGTGGTAAGGTGGTATTTCTCTGGATTCGAAGCCAGGGACAAACCTCTCACCTCGAGTTGATTTTTGGTCCACAGAGCTCTTTCGTGTTGCTACAGTGACCTCAGGATCCCTCTAGCCTTGAAACAGTGTTCTTGGGTTTTCTCTGGAGTGCCATCAAGGAAATCAAGGCTCCTTTCATGTGTGATGTGCAACACGGAATTGCTCTGCACACATTGCAGGGGAATCGGGCCTCATATCGCGGCAAGAGGGAAGTCTCATGGTTTTTCTGGAGTTGCGGCGGGAAATGGGGTATATTCTCGAGTTACGACGGGGATGGCGCTTCCAACCACGTCTTTGTTCAGCGACGGCAGGACTCCTGCCTAGTTTCGAGGGACAACTCGGGATTCTCCTCGAGGCTTGGCAGGGCAATTGGGACGCCTCTCCAGCTGAGGTGGGAGACCAAGGGTCCCTTTCCACGTGCCACCGGAATCCTGGGACTCCTATCAAGTTTCACGAGGAGTCAGGCATCGTCTCCTTTGGAGGCACTGATCTCCGCGTACCTTTGGAGTTTTCAAAGGATGTGAGGCCTCCGGTCGCGATGAGGTGGGGAACTAGGTCTTTCTCCGTGGTCTCCACAGGGGATTCAGACATCCTTTCGTCTTGGGAGATGCAAGACGAGCCTGCATTCATGTCACTGCAGGGATATCCGGCCTTATTTCGCATCAGGGCATCGCAGTGTCCATTCCACTTGAGGTCGCAAACTCAGGGTCCCTCTCACATACCTAGAGCTGAGAGAAGCCTCCTCTTGAGGTGCTTGTGGTAAGGTGGTATTCCTCTTGGGTCGAAGCCAGGGACTAACCTCTCATCTCGAGTTGATTCTTGGTCCACGGAGCTCTTTCGTGTTGCTACAGTGACCTCAGGATCCCTCTAGACTTGAAACAGTGTTCTTAGGGTTTTTCTGGAGTGCCATCAAGGAAATCAAGGCTCCTTTCATGTGTGTTGTGCAACACGGAATTGCTCTGCACGCAGTGCTGGGGAATCTTGCTTCATCTCGCGGCGAGGGGGAAGTCTCATGGTTTTTCTCAAGTTGCGGCGGGAACCTGGGGTATATTCTCGAGTTAAGACAGGGATGGCCCTTCCACCCACGTGTGTGTTCAGCCATGTCAGGACTCCTGCCTAGTTGCGAGGGACAACTCGGGATTCTCCTCGAGGCTTGGCAGGGCAATTGGGACGCCTCTCCAGCTGAGGCGGGAGACCAAGGGTCCCTTTCCACGTGCCACAGGAATCCTGGGACTCCTATCAAGTTTCACGAGGAGTCAGGCATCGTCTCCTTTGGAGGCACTGATCTCCGCGTACCTCTGCAGTTTTCAAAGGATGTGAGGCCTCCGGTCGCGATGAGGTGGGGAACTAGGTCTTTCTCTGTGGTCTCCACAGGGGATTCAGACATCCTTTCGTCTTGGGAGATGCAAGACGAGCCTGCATTCAAGTCACTGCAGGGATATCCGTCCTTATTTCGAGTCAGGGCATCGCAGTGTCCATTCCACTTGAGGCCGCAAACTCAGGGTCCCTCTCACATACCAAGAGCTGAGAGAAGCCTCCTCTTGAGGTGCTTGTGGTAAGGCGGTATTCCTCTGGAGTCGAAGCCAGGGACTAACCTCTCATCTCGAGTTGATTCTTGGTCCACGGAGCTCTTTCGTGTTGCTACAGTGACCTCAGGATCCCTCTAGACTTGAAACAGTGTTCTTGGGGTTTCTCTGGAGTGCCATCAAGGAAATCAAGGCTCCTTTCAAGTGTGATGTGCAACACGGAATTGCTCTGCACGCAGTGCAGGGGAATCGGGCCTCATCTCGCGGCCAGGGGGAAGTCTCATGTTTTTCTCAAGTTGCGGCGGGAACCTGGCGTATATTCTCGAGTTAAGACGGGGATGGCCCCTCCACCTACGTGTTTGTTCAGCGACGTCAGGACTCCTGCCTAGTTGCGAGGGACAACTCGGGATTCTCCTCGAGGCTTGGCAGGGCTTTTGGGATGCCTCTCCAGGTGAGGCGGAGGACCAAGGGTCCCTTTCCACGTGCCACAGGAATCCTGGGACTCCTATCAAGTTTCACGAGGAGTCAGGCATCGTCTCCTTTGGAGGCACTGATCTCCGCGTACCTCTGGAGTTTTCAAAGGATGTGAGGCCTCCGGTCGCGATGAGGTGGGGAACTAGGTGTTTCTCTGTGGTCTCCACAGGGGATTCAGACATCCTTTCGTCTTGGGAGATGCAAGACGAGCCTGCATTCAAGTCACTGCAGGGATATCCGGCCTTATTTCGCGTCAGGGCATCGCAGTGTCCATTCCACTTGAGGCCGCAAACTCAGGGTCCCTCTCACATACCTAGAGCTGCGAGAAGCCTCCTCTTGAGGTGGTTGTGGTAAGGTGGTATTCCTCTGGAGTCGAAGCCAGGGACTAACCTCTCATCTCGAGTTGATTCTTGGTCCACGGAGCTCTTTCGTGTTGCTACAGTGACCTCAGGATCCCTCTAGCCTTGAAACAGTGTTCTTGGGGTTTCTCTGGAGTGCCATCAAGGAAATCAAGGCTCCTTTCATGTGTGATGTGCAACACGGAATTGCTCTGCACGCAATGCAGGGGAATCGGGCCTCATCTCGTGGCAAGGGGGAAGTCTCATGGTTTTTCTCGAGTTGCGGCGGGAACCTGGGGTATATTCTCGAGTTAAGACGGGGATGGCCCCTCCACCCACGTGTTTGTTCAGCGACGTCAGGACTCCTGCCTTGTTGCGAGGGACAACTCGGGATTCTCCTCGAGGCTTGGCAGGACAATGGGATGCCTCTCCAGCTGAGGCGGGAGACGAAGGGTCCCTTTCCTCGTGCCACAGGAATCCTGGGACTCCTATCAAGTTTCACGAGGAGTCAGGCATCGTCTCCTTTGGAGGCACTGATCTCCGCGTACCTCTGGCGTTTTCAAAGGATGTGAGGCCTCCGGTCGCGATGAGGTGGGGAACTAGGTGTTTCTCTGTGGTCTCTACAGGGGATTCAGACATCCTTTCGTCTTGGGAGATGCAAGACGAGCCTGCATTCAAGTCACTGCAGGGATATCCGGCCTTATTTCGCGTCAGGGCATCGCAGTGTCCATTCCACTTGAGGCCGCAAACTCAGGGTCCCTCTCACATATCTAGAGCTGAGAGAAGCCTCCTCTTGAGGTGATTGTGGTAAGGTGGTATTCCTCTGGAGTCGAAGCCAGGGACTAACCTCTTATCTCGAGTTGATTGTTGGTCCACGGAGCTCTTTCGTGTTGCTACAGTGACCTCAGGATCCCTCTAGCCTTGAAACAGTGTTCTTGGGGTTTTTCTGGAGTGCCATCAAGGAAATCAAGTCTCCTTTCATGTGTGTTGTGCAACACGGAATTGCTCTGCACGCAGTGCAGGGGAATCTTGCTTCATCTCGCGGCGAGGGGGAAGTCTCATGGTTTTTCTCAAGTTGCGGCGGGAACCTGGGGTATATTCTCGAGTTAAGACCGGGATGGCCCTTCCACCCACGTGTTTGTTCAGCGACGTCAGGACTCCTGCCTAGTTGCGAGGGACAACTCGGGATTCTCCTCGAGGCTTGGCAGGGCTTTTGGGACGCCTCTCCAGCTGAGCCGGGAGACCAAGTGTCCCTTTCCACGTGCCACAGGATTCCTGGGACTCCTATCAAGTTTCACGAGGTGTCAGGCATCGTCTCCTTTGGAGGCACTGATCTCCGCGTACCTCTGGAGTTTTCAAAGGACGTGAGGCCTCCGGTCGCGATGAGGTGGGGAACTAGGTCTTTCTCTGTGGTCTCCACAGGGGATTCAGACATCCTTTCGTCTTGGGAGATGCAAGACGAGCCTGCATTCAAGTCACTGCAGGGATATCCGGCCTTATTTCGCGTCAGGGCATCGCAGTGTCCATTCCACTTGAGGCCGCAAACTCAGGGTCCCTCTCACATACCTAGAGCTGCGAGAAGCCTCCTCTTGAGGTGGTTGTGGTAAGGTGGTATTCCTCTGGAGTCGAAGCCAGGGACTAACCTCTCATCTCGAGTTGATTCTTGGTCCACGGAGCTCTTTCGTATTGCTACAGTGACCTCAGGATCCCTCTAGCCTTGAAACAGTGTTCTTGCGGTTTCTCTGGAGTGCCATCAAGGAAATCAAGGCTCCTTTCATGTGTGATGTGCAACACGGAATTGCTCTGCACGCAGTGCAGGGGAATCGGGCCTCATCTCGCGGCGAGGGGGAAGTCTCATGGTTTTTCTCGAGTTGCGGCGGGAACCTGGGGTATATTCTCGAGTTGCGGCGGGGATGGCCCTTCCACCCACTTGTTTGTTCAGCAACGTCAGGACTCCTGCCTAGTTGCGAGGGACAACTCGGGATTCTCCTCGAGGCTTGGCAGGGCAATTGGGACGCCTCTCCAGCTGAGGTGGGAAACCAAGGGTCCCTTTCCACGTGCCACAGGAATCCTGGGACTCCTATCAAGTTTCACGAGGAGTCAGGCATCGTCTCCTTTGGAGGCACTGATCTCCGCGTACCTTTGGAGTTTTCAAAGGATGTGAGGCCTCCGGTCGCGATGAGGTGGGGAACTAGGTCTTTCTCCGTGGTCTCCACAGGGGATTCAGACATCCTTTCGTCTTGGGAGATGCAAGACGAGCCTGCATTCATGTCACTGCAGGGATATCCGGCCTTATTTCGCGTCAGGGCATCGCAGTGTCCATTCCACTTGAGGCCGCAAACTCAGGGTCCCTCTCACATACCTAGAGCTGAGAGAAGCCTCCTCTTGAGGTGCTTATGGTAAGGTGGTATTCCTCTGGAGTCGAAGCCAGGGACTAACCTCTCATCTCGAGTTGATTCTTGGTCCACGGAGCTCTTTCGTGTTGCTACAGTGACCTCAGGATCCCTCTAGACTTGAAACAGTGTTCTTGGGGTTTTTCTGTAGTGCCATCAAGAAAATCAAGGCTTCTTTCATGTGTGATGTGCAACACGGAATTGCTCTGCACGCAGTGCAGGGGAATCGGGCCTCATCTCGCGGCGAGTGGGAAGTCTCATGGTTTTTCTCGAGTTGCGGCGGGAACCTGGGGTATATTCTCGAGTTACGAAGGGGATGGCCCTTCCACACACGTGTTTGTTCAGCGACGTCAGGACTCCTGCCTAGATGCGAGGGACAACTCGGGATTCTCCTCGAGGCTTGGCAGGGCAATTGGGACACCTCTCCAGCTGAGGGGGGAGACCAAGGGTCCCTTTCCACGTGCCACAGGAATCCTGGGACTCCTATCAAGTTTCACGAGGAGTCAGGCATCGTCTGCTTTGGAGGCACTGATCTCCGCGTACCTCTGGAGTTTTCAAAAGATGTGAGGCCTCCGGTCGCGATGAGGTGGGGAACTAGGTCTTTTTCTATGGTCTCCACAGGGGATTCAGACATCCTTTCGTCTTGGGAGATGCAAGACGAGCCTGCATTCAAGTCACTGCAGGGATATCCGGCCTTATTTCGAGTCAGGGCATCGCAGTGTCCATTCCACTTGAGGCCGCAAACTCAGGGTCCCTCTCACATACCTAGAGCTGAGAGAAGCCTCCTCTTGAGGTGCTTGTGGTAAGGTGGTATTCCTCTGGAGTCGAAGCCAGGGACTAACCACTCATCTCGAGTTGATTTTTGGTCCACGGAGCTCTTTCCTGTTGCTACAGTGACCTCAGGAACCCTCTAGCCTTGAAACAGTGTTCTTGGGGTTTCTCTGGAGTGCCATCAAGAAAATCAAAGCTCCTTTCATGTGTGATGTGCAACACGGAATTGCTCTGCACGCAGTGCAGCGGAATCGGGCCTCATCTCGCGGCGAGGGGGAAGTCTCATGGTTTTTGTCAAGTTGCGGCGGGAACCTGGGGTATATTCTCGAGTTAAGACGGGGATGGCCCCTCCACCCACGTGTTTGTTCAGCGACGTCAGGACTCCTGCCTTGTTGCGAGGGACAACTCGGGATTCTCCTCGAGGCTTGGCAGGACAATGGGATGCCTCTCCAGCTGAGGCGGGAGACCAAGGGTCCCTTTCCACGTGCCACAGGAATCCTGGGACTCCTATCAAGTTTCACGAGGAGTCAGGCATCGTCTCCTTTGGAGGCACTGATCTCCGCGTACCTCTGGCGTTTTCAAAGGATGTGAGGCCTCCGGTCGCGATGAGGTGGGGAACTACGTGTTTCTCTGTGGTCTCCACAGGGGATTCAGACATCCTTTCGTCTTGGGAGATGCAAGACGAGCCTGCATTCAAGTCACTGCAGGGATATCCGGCCTTATTTCGCGTCAGGGCATCGCAGTGTCCATTCCACCTGAGGCCGCAAACTCAGGGTCCCTCTCACATATCTAGAGCTGAGAGATGCCTCCTCTTGAGGTGATTGTGGTAAGGTGGTATTCCTCTGGAGTCGAAGCCAGGGACTAACCTCTCATCTCGAGTTGATTCTTGGTCCACGGAGCTCTTTCGTGTTGCTACAGTGACCTCAGGATCCCTCTAGCCTTGAAACAGTGTTCTTGGGGTTTGTCTGGACTGCCATCAAGGAAATCAAGGCTCCTTTCATGTGTGATGTGCAACACGGAATTGCTCTGCACGCAGTGCAGGGGAATCGGGCCTCATCTCGCGGCGAGGGGGAAGTCTCATGGTTTTTCTCGAGTTGCGGTGGGAACCTGGGGTATATTCTCGAGTGATGACGGGGATGGCCCTTCCACACACGTGTTTGTTCAGCGACGTCAGGACTCCTGCCTAGTTGCGAGGGACAACTCGGGATTCTCCTCGAGACTTGGCAGGGCAATTGGGACGCCTCTCCAGCTGAGGCGGGAGACCAAATGTCCCTTTCCACGTGCCACAGGAATCCTGGGACTCCTATCAAGTTTCACGAGGAGTCAGGCATCGTCTCCTTTGGAGGCACAGATCTCCGCGTACCTCTGGAGTTTTCAAAGGATGTGAGGCCTCCGGTCTTGATGAGGTGGGGAACTAGGTCTTTCTCTGTGGTCTCCACAGGGGATTCAGACATCCTTTCATCTCGGGAGATGCAAGAAGAGCCTGCATTCAAGTCACTGCAGGGATATCCGGCCTTATTTCGAGTCAGGGCATCGCGGTGTCCATTCCACTTGAGGCCGCAAACTCAGGGTCCCTCTCACATACCTAAAGCTGCGAGAAGCCTCCTCTTGAGGTGGTTGTGGTAAGGTGGTATTCCTCTGGAGTCGAAGTTAGGGACTAACCTCTCATCTCTAGTTGATTTTTGGTCCATGGAGCTCTTTTGTGTTGCTATAGTGACCTCAGGATCCCTCTAGCCATGAAACAGTGTTCTTGGGGTTTCTCTGGAGTGCCATCAAGGAAATCAAGGCTCCTTTCATGTATGATGTGCAACACGGAATTGCTCTGCACGCAGTGCAGTGGAATCGGGCCTCATCTCGCGGCGAGGGGGAAGTCTCATGGTTTTTCTCGAGTTGCGGCGGGAACCTGGGGTATATTTCCGAGTTACGACGGGGATGGCCCTTCCACCCACGTGTTTGTTCAGCGAAGTCAGGACTCCTGCCTAGTTGCGAGGGACAACTCGGGATTCTCCTCGAGGCTTGGCAGGGCAATTGGGACGCCTCTCCAGCTGAGGCGGGAGACCAAGTGTCCCTTTCCACGTGCCACAGGAATCCTGGGACTCCTATCAAGTTTCACGAGGAGTCAGGCATCGTCTCCTTTGGAGGCACTGATCTCCACGTACCTCTGGAGTTTTCAAATGATGTGAGGCCTCCGGTCGCGATGAGGTGGGGAACTAGGTCTTTCTCTGTGGTCTCCACAGGGGATTCAGACATCCTTTCGTCTTGGGAGATGCAAGACGAGCCTGAATTCAAGTCACTGCAGGGATAACCGGCCTTATTTCGAATCAGGGCATCGCGGTGTCCATTCCACTTGAGGCCACAAACTCAGGGTACCTCTCACATACCTAGAGCTGAGAGAAGCCTCCTCTTGAAGTGCTTGTGGTACGGTGGTATTCCTCTGGAGTCGAAGCCAGGGACTAACCTCTCATCTCGAGTTGATTTTTGGTCCACGGAGCTCTTTCGTGTTGCTACAGTGACCTCAGTTACCCTCTAGCCTTGAAACAGTGTTCTTGGGGTTTCTCTGGAGTGCCATCAAGGAAATCAAGGCTCCTTTCATGTGTGATGTGCAAGACGGAATTGCTCTGCTCGCAGTGCAGGGGAATCGGGCCTCATCTCGCGGCGAGGGGGAAGTCTCATGGTTTTTTTCGAGTTGCGGCGGGAACCTGGGGTATATTCTCGAGTTACGACGGGGATGGCCCTTCCACCCACGTGTTTGTTCAGCGACGTCAGGACTCCTGCCTAGTTGCGAGGGACAACTCGGGATTCTCCTCGAGGCTTGGCAGGGCAATTGGGACGCCTCTCCAGCTGAGGAGACCAAGGGTCCCTTTCCATGTGCCACAGGAATCCTGGGACTCCTATCAAGTTTCACGAGGAGTCAGGCATCGTCTCCTTTGGAAGCACAGATCTCCGCGTACCTCTGGAGTTTTCAAAGGATGTGAGGCCTCCGGTATTGATGAGGTGGGGAACTAGGTCTTTCTCTGTGGTCTCCACAGGGGATTCAGACATCCTTTCATCTCGGGAGATGCAAGAAGAGCCTGAATTCAAGTCACTGCAGGGATATCCGGCCTTATTTCGAGTCAGGGCATCGCGGTGTCCATTCCACTTGAGGCCACAAACTCAGGGTATCTCTCACATACCTAGAGCTGAGAGAAGCCTCCTCTTGAGGTGCTTGTGGTAAGGTGGTATTCCTCTGGAGTCGAAGCCAGGGACTAACCTGTCATCTCGAGTTGATTTTTGGTCCACGGAGCTCTTTCGTGTTGCTACAGTGACCTCAGTTACCCTCTAGCCTTGAAACAGTGTTCTTGGGGTTTCTCTGGAGTGCCATCAAGGAAATCAAGGCTCCTTTCATGTGTGATGTGCAACACGGAATTGCTCTGCACGCAGTGCAGGGGAATCGGGCCTCATCTCGCGGCGAGGGGGAAGTCTCATGGTTTTTCTCGAGTTGCGGCGGGAACCTGGGGTATATTCTCGAGTTACGACGGGGATGGCCCTTCCACCCACGTGTTTGTTCAGCGAAGTCAGAACTCCTGCCTAGTTGCGAGCGACAACTCGGGATTCTCCTCGAGGCTTGGCAGGGCAATTGGGACGCCTCTCCAGCTGAGGCCGGAGACCAAGGTTCCCTTTCCACGTGCCACAGGAATCCTGGGACTCCTATCAAGTTTCACGAGGAGTCAGGCATCGTCTCCTTTGGAGGCACTGATCTCCACGTACCTCTGGAGTTTTCAAAGGATGTGAGGCCTCCGGTCGCGGTCAGGTGGGGAACTAGGTGTTTTTCTGTGGTCTCCACAGGGGATTCAGACATCCTTTCGTCTTGGGAGATGCAAGACGAGCCTGCATTCAAGTCACTGCAGGGATATCCGGCCTTATTTCGCGTCAGGGCATCGCAGTGTCCATTCCACTTGAGGCCGCAAACTCAGGGTCCCTCTCACATACCTAGAGCTGAGAGAAGCCTCCTCTTGAGGTGCTTGTGGTAAGGTGGTATTCCTCTGGAGTCGAAGCCAGGGACTAACCTCTCATCTCGAGTTGATTCTTGGTCCACGGAGCTCTTTCGTGTTGCTACAGTGACCTAAGGATCCGTCTAGCCTTGAAACAGTGTTCTTGGGGTTTCTCTGGAGTGCCATCAAGGAAATCAAGGCTCCTTTCATGTGTGATGTGCAAGACGGAATTGCTCTGCACGCATTGCAGGGGAATCGGGCCTCATCTCGCGGCGAGGGGGAAGTCTCATGGTTTTTCTCGAGTTGCGGCGGGAACCTGGGGTATATTCTCGAGTTACGACGGGGATGGCCCTTCCAACCACGTGTTTGTTCAGCGACGTCAGGACTCCTGCCTAGTTGCGAGGGTCAACTCGGGATTCTCCTAGAGGCTTCGCAGGGCAATTGGGACGCCTCTCCGGCTGAGGCGGGAGACCAAGGGTCCCTTTCCATGTGCACTGGAATTCTGGGACTCCTATCAATTTTCACGAGGAGTCAGGCATCGTCTCCTTTGGAGGCACTGATCTCCGCGTACCTCTGGAGTTTTCAAAGGATGTGAGGCCTCCGGTCGCGATGAGGTGGGGAACTAGGTCTTTCTCTGTGGTCTCCTCAGGGGATTCAGACATCCTTTCGTCTTGGGAGATGCAAGACGAGCCTGGATTCAAGTCACTGCAGGGATATCCGGCCTTATTTCGAGTCAGGGCATCGCAGTGTCCATTCCACTTGAGGCCGCAAACTCAGGGTCCCTCTCACATACCTAGAGCTGAGAGAAGCCTCCTCTTGAGGTGCTTGTGGTAAGGTGGTATTCGTCTGGAGTCGAAGCCAGGGACTAACCTCTCATCTCGAGTTGATTCTTGGTCCACGGAGCTCTTTCGTGTTGCTACAGTGACCTCAGGATCCGTCTAGCCTTGAAACAGTGTTCTTCGGGTTTCTCTGGAGTGCCATCAAGGAAATCAAGGCTCCTTTCAAGTGTGATGTGCAACACGGAATTGCTCTGCACGCAGTGCAGGGGAATCGGGCCTCATCTCGCGGCGAGGGGGAAGTCTCATGGTTTTTCTCAAGTTGCGGCGGGAACCTGGGGTATATTCTCGAGTTAAGACGGGGATGGCCCCTCCACCTACGTGTTTGTTCAGCGACGTCAGGACTCCTGCCTAGTTGCGAGGGACAACTCGGGATTCTCCTCGAGGCTTGGCAGGGCAATTGGAACACCTCTCCAGCTGAGGCGGGAGACCAAGGGTCCCTTTCCACGTGCCACAGGAATCCTGGGACTCCTATCAAGTTTCACGAGGAGTCAGGCATCGTCTCCTTTGGAGGCACTGATCTCCGCATACCTCTGCAGTTTTCAAAGGATATGAGGCCTCCGGTCGCTATGAGGTGGGGAACTAGGTCTTTCTCTGTGGTCTCCACAGGGGATTCAGACATCCTTTAGTCTTGGGAGATGCAAGACGAGCCTGCATTCAAGTCACTGCAGGGATATCCGGCCTAATTTCGAGTCAGGGCATCGCGGTGTCCATTCCACTTGAGGCCGCAAACTCAGGGTCCCTCTCACATACCTAGAGCTGAGAGAAGCCTCCTCTTGAGGTGCTTGTGGTTAGGTGGTATTCCTCTGGTGTCGAAGCCAGGGACTAACCTCTAATCTCGAGTTGATTTTTGGTCCACGGAGCTCTTTCGTGTTGCTACAGTGACCTCAGGATCCCTCTAGCCTTGAAACAGTGTTCTTGGGGTTTCCCTGGAGAGCCACCAAGGAAATCAAGGCTTCTTTCATGTGTGATGTGCAACACGGCATTGCTCTGCACGCAGTGCAGGGGAATCGGGCCTCATCTCGCGGCGAGGGGGAAGTCTCATGGTTTTTCTCGAGGTGCGGCGGGAACCTGGGGTATATTCTCGAGTTACGACTGGGATGGCCCTTCCACACAAGTGTTTCTTCAGCGACGTCAGGACTCCTGCCTAGTTGCGAGGGACAACTCGGGATTCTCCTCGAGGTTTGGCAGGGCAATTGGGACGCCTCTCCAGCTGAGGCGGGAGAACAAGGGTCCCTTTCCACGTGCCACAGGAATCCTGGGACTCCTATCAAGTTTCACGAGGAGTCAGGCATCGTCTCCTTTGGAGGCACTGATCTCCGCGTACCTCTGGAGTTTTCAAAGGATGTGAGGCCTCCGGTCGCGGTGAGGTGGGGAACTAGGTGTTTTTCTGTGGTCTCCACAGGGGATTCAGACATCCTTTCGTCTTGGGAGATGCAAGACGAGCCTGCATTCAAGTCACTGCAGGGATATCCGGCCTTATTTCGCGTCAGGGCATCGCAGTGTCCATTCCACTTGAGGCCGCAAACTCAGGGTCCCTCTCACATACCTAGAGCTGAGAGAAGCCTCCTCTTGAGGTGCTTGTGGTAAGGTGGTATTCCTCTGGAGTCGAAGCCAGGGACTAACCTCTCATCTCGAGTTGATTCTTGGTCCACGGAGCTCTTTCGTGTTGCTACAGTGACCTAAGGATCCGTCTAGCCTTGAAACAGTGTTCTTGGGGTTTCTCTGGAGTGGCATGAAGGAAATCAAGGCTCCTTTCATGTGTGATGTGCAAGACGGAATTGCTCTGCACGCATTGCAGGGGAATCGGGCCTCATCTCGCGGCGAGGGGGAAGTCTCATGGTTTTTCTCGAGTTGCGGCGGGAACCTGGGGTATATTCTCGAGTTACGACGGGGATGGCCCTTCCACCCACGTGTTTGTTCAGCGACGGCAGGACTCCTGCCTAGTTGCGAGGGACAACTCGGATTCTCCTCAAGGCTTGGCAGGGCAATTGGGACGCCTCTCCAGCTGAGGCGGGAGACCAAGGGTCCCTTTCCACGTGCCACAGGAATCCTGGGACTCCTATCAAGTTTCACGAGGAGTCAGGCATCGTCTCCTTTGGAGGCACTGATCTCCGCATACCTCTGCAGTTTTCAAAGGATATGAGGCCTCCGGTCGCTATGAGGTGGGGAACTAGGTCTTTCTCTGTGGTCTCCACAGGGGATTCAGACATCCTTTAGTCTTGGGAGATGCAAGACGAGCCTGCATTCAAGTCACTGCAGGGATATCCGGCCTAATTTCGAGTCAGGGCATCGCGGTGTCCATTCCACTTGAGGCCGCAAACTCAGGGTCCCTCTCACATACCTAGAGCTGAGAGAAGCCTCCTCTTGAGGTGCTTGTGGTTAGGTGGTATTCCTCTGGTGTCGAAGCCAGGGACTAACCTCTCATCTCGAGTTGATTTTTGGTCCACGGAGCTCTTTCGTGTTGCTACAGTGACCTCAGGATCCCTCTAGCCTTGAAACAGTGTTCTTGGGGTTTCCCTGGAGAGCCAATAAAGGAAATCAAGGCTTCTTTCATGTGTGATGTGCAACACGGCATTGCTCTGCACGCAGTGCAGGGGAATCGGGCCTCATCTCGCGGCGAGGGGGAAGTCTCATGGTTTTTCTCGAGGTGCGGCGGGAACCTGGGGTATATTCTCGAGTTACGACTGGGATGGCCCTTCCACACAAGTATTTCTTCAGCGATGTCAGGACTCCTGCCTAGTTGCGAGGGACAACTCGGGATTCTCCTCGAGGTTTGGCAGGGCAATTGGGACGCCTCTCCAGCTGAGGCGGGAGACCAAGGGTCCCTTTCCACGTGCCACAGGAATCCTGGGACTCCTATCAAGTTTCACGAGGAGTCAGGCATCGTCTCCTTTGGAGGCACAGATCTCCGCGTACCTCTGGAGTTTTCAAATGATGTGAGGCCTCCGGTCGCGGTGAGGTGGGGAACTAGGTGTTTTTCTGTGGTCTCCACAGGGGATTCAGACATCCTTTCGTCTTGGGAGATGCAAGACGAGCCTGCATTCAAGTCACTGCAGGGATATCCGGCCTTATTTCGCATCAGGGCATCGCAGTGTCCATTCCACTTGAGGCCGCAAACTCAGGGTCCCTCTCACATACCTAGAGCTGAGAGAAGCCTCCTCTTGAGGTGCTTGTGGTAAGGTGGTATTCCTCTGGAGTCGAAGCCAGGGACTAACCTCTCATCTCGAGTTGATTCTTGGTCCACGGAGCTCTTTCGTGTTGCTACAGTGACCTAAGGATCCGTCTAGCCTTGAAACAGTGTTCTTGGGGTTTCTCTGGAGTGCCATCAAGGAAATCAAGGCTCCTTTCATGTGTGATGTGCAAGACGGAATTGCTCTGCACGCATTGCAGGGGAATCGGGCCTCATCTCGCGGCGAGGGGGAAGTCTCATGGTTTTTCTCGAGTTGCGGCGGGAACCTGGGGTATATTCTCGAGTTACGACGGGGATGGCCCTTCCACCCACGTGTTTGTTCAGCGACGGCAGGACTCCTGCCTAGTTGCGAGGGACAACTCGGATTCTCCTCAAGGCTTGGCAGGGCAATTGGGACGCCTCTCCATCTGAGGCGGGAGACCAAGGGTCCCTTTCCACGTGCCACAGGAATCCTGGGACTCCTATCAAGTTTCACGAGGAGTCAGGCATCGTCTCCTTTGGAGGCACTGATCTCCGCGTACCTCTGGAGTTTTCAAAGGATGTGAGGCCTCCGGTCGCGATGAGGTGGGGAAATAGGTCTTTCTCTGTGGTCTACACAGGTGATTCAGACATCCTTTCGTCTTGGGAGATGCAAGACGAGCCTGCATTCAAGTCACTGCAGGGATATCCGGCCTTATTTCGAGTCAGGGCATCGCGGTGTCCATTCCACTTGAGGCCGCAAACTCAGGGTCCCTCTAACATACCTAGAGCTGAGAGAAGCCTCCTCTTGAGGTGCTTGTGGTAAGGTGGTATTCCTCTGGAGTCGAAGCCAGGGACTAACCTCTCATCTCGAGTTGATTCTTGGTCCACGGAGCTCTTTCGTGTTGCTACAGTGACCTCAGGATCCCTCTAGACTTGAAACAGTGTTCTTGGGGTTTCTCTGGAGTGCCATCAAGGAAATCAAGGCTCCTTTCAAGTGTGATGTGCAACACGGAATTGCTCTGCACGCAGTGCAGGGGAATCGGGCCTCATCTCGCGGCGAGGGGGAAGTCTCATGGTTTTTCTCAAGTTGCGGCGGGAACCTGGGGTATATTCTCGAGTTAAGACGGGGATGGCCCCTCCACCTACGTGTTTGTTCAGCGACGTCAGGACTCCTGCCTAGTTGCGAGGGACAACTCGGGATTCTCCTCGAGGCTTGGCAGGGCTTTTGGGATGCCTCTCCAGGTGAGGCGGAGGACCAAGGGTCCCTTTCCACGTGCCACAGGAATCCTGGGACTCCTATCAAGTTTCACGAGGAGTCAGGCATCGTCTCCTTTGGAGGCACTGATCTCCGCGTACCTCTGGAGTTTTCAAAGGATGTGAGGCCTCCGGTCGCGATGAGGTGGGGAACTAGGTGTTTCTCTGTGGTCTCCACAGGGGATTCAGACATCCTTTCGTCTTGGGAGATGCAAGACGATCCTGCATTCAAGTCACTGCAGGGATATCCGGCCTTATTTCGCGTCAGGGCATCGCAGTGTCCATTCCACTTGAGGCCGCAAACTCAGGGTCCCTCTTACATACCTAGAGCTGAGAGAAGCCTCCTCTTGAGGTGCTTGTGGTAAGGTGGTATTCCTCTGGAGTCGAAGCCAGGGACTAAACTCTCATCTCGAGTTGATTCTTGGTCCACGGAGCTCTTTCGTGTTGCTACAGTGACCTCAGGATCCCTCTAGACTTGAAACAGTGTTCTTGGGGTTTTTCTGGAGTGCCATCAAGAAAATCAAGGCTTCTTTCATGTGTGATGTGCAACACGGAATTGCTCTGCACGCAGTGCAGGGGAATCGGGCCTCATCTCGCGGCGAGGGGGAAGTCTCATGGTTTTTCTCGAGTTGGGGCGGGAACCTGGGGTATATTCTCGAGTTACGAAGGGGATGGCCCTTCCACACACGTGTTTGTTCAGCGACGTCAGGACTCCTGCCTAGTTGCGAGGGACAACTCGGGATTCTCCTCGAGGCTTGGCAGGGCAATTGGGACACCTCTCCAGCTGAGGCGGGAGACCAAGGGTCCCTTTCCACGTGCCACAGGAATCCTGGGACTCCTATCAAGTTTCACGAGGAGTCAGGCATCGTCTCCTTTGGAGGCACTGATCTCCGTGTACCTCTGCAGTTTTCAAAGGATATGAGGCCTCCGGTCGCTATGAGGTGGGGAACTAGGTCTTTCTCTGTGGTCTCCACAGGGGATTCAGACATCCTTTAGTCTTGGGAGATGCAAGCCGAGCCTGCATTCAAGTCACTGCAGGGATATCCGGCCTAATTTCGAGTCAGGGCATCGCGGTGTCCATTCCACTTGAGGCCGCAAACTCAGGGTCCCTCTCACATACCTAGAGCTGAGAGAAGCCTCCTCTTGAGGTGCTTGTGGTTAGGTGGTATTCCTCTGGTGTCGAAGCCAGGGACTAACCTCTAATCTCGAGTTGATTTTTGGTCCACGGAGCTCTTTCGTGTTGCTACAGTGACCTCAGGATCCCTCTAGCCTTGAAACAGTGTTCTTGGGGTTTCTCTGGAGTGCCATCAAGGAAATCAAGGCTCCTTTCAAGTGTGATGTGCAACACGGCATTGCTCTGCACGCAGTGCAGGGGAATCGGGCCTCATCTCGCGGCGAGGGGGAAGTCTCATGGTTTTTCTCGAGTTGCGGCGGGAACCTGGGGTATATTCTCGAGTTACGACGGGGATGGCCCTTCCACCCACGTGTTTGTTCAGTGAAGGCAGGACTCCTGCCTAGTTGCGAGGGACAACTCGGGATTCTCCTCAAGGCTTGGCAGGGCAATTGGGACGCCTCTCCAGCTGAGGCGGGAGACCAAGGGTCCCTTTCCACGTGCCACAGGAATCCTGGGACTCCTATCAAGTTTCACGAGGAGTCAGGCATCGTCTCCTTTGGAGGCACTGATCTCCGCGTACCTCTGCAGTTTTCAAAGGATGTGAGGCCTCCGGTCGTGATGAGGTGGGGAAATAGGTCTTTCTCTGTGGTCTACACAGGTGATTCAGACATCCTTTCGTCTTGGGAGATGCAAGACGAGCCTGCATTCAAGTCACTGCAGGGATATCCGGCCTTATTTCGAGTCAGGGCATCGCGGTGTCCATTCCACTTGAGGCCGCAAACTCAGGGTCCCTCTCACATACCTAGAGCTGAGAGAAGCCTCCTCTTGAGGTGCTTGTGGTAAGGTGGTATTCCTTTGGAGTCGAAGCCAGGGACTAACCTCTCATCTCGAGTTGATTTTTGGTCCACGGAGCTCTTTCGTGTTGCTACAGTGACCTCAGGATCCCTCTAGCCTTGAAACAGTGTTCTTGGGGTTTCTCTGGAGTGCCATCAAGGAAATCAAGGCTCCTTTCATGTGTGATGTGCAACACGGAATTGCTCTGCACGCAGTGCAGGGGAATCGGGCCTCATCTCGCGGCGAGGGGGAAGTCTCATGGTTTTTCTCGAGTTGCGGCGGGAACCTGGGGTATATTCTCGAGTTACGACGGGGATGGCCCTTCCACACACGTGTTTGTTCAGCGACGTCAGGACTCCTGCCTAGTTGCGAGGGACAACTCGGGATTCTCCTCGAGGCTTGGCAGGGCAATTGGGACACCTCTCCAGCTGAGGCGGGAGACCAAGGGTCCCTTTCCACGTGCCACAGGAATCCTGGGACTCCTATCAAGTTTCACGAGGAGTCAGGCATCGTCTCCTTTGGAGGCACTGATCTCCGCGTACCTCTGCAGTTTTCAAAGGATATGAGGCCTCCGGTCGCGATGAGGTGGGGAACTAGGTCTTTCTCTGTGGTCTCCACAGGGGATTCAGACATCCTTTCGTCTTGGGAGATGCAAGACGAGCCTGCATTCAAGTCACTGCAGGGATATCCGGCCTAATTTCGAGTCAGGGCATCGCGGTGTCCATTCCACTTGAGGCCGCAAACTCAGGGTCCCTCTCACATACCTAGAGCTGAGAGAAGCCTCCTCTTGAGGTGCTTGTGGTAAGGTGGTATTCCTCTGGAGTCGAAGCCAGGGACTAACCTCTCATCTCGAGTTGATTCTTGGTCCACGGAGCTCTTTCGTGTTGCTACAGTGACCTAAGGATCCGTCTAGCCTTGAAACAGTGTTCTTGGGGATTCTCTGGAGTGCCATCAAGGAAATCAAGGCTCCTTTCATGTGTGATGTGCAAGACGGAATTGCTCTGCACGCATTGCAGGGGAATCGGGCCTCATCTCGCGGCGAGGGGGAAGTCTCATGGTTTTTCTCGAGTTGCGGCGGGAACCTGGGGTATATTCTCGAGTTACGACGGGGATGGCCCTTCCACCCACGTGTTTGTTCAGCGACGGCAGGACTCCTGCCTAGTTGCGAGGGACAACTCGGATTCTCCTCAAGGCTTGGCAGGGCAATTGGGACGCCTCTCCAGCTGAGGCGGGAGACCAAGGGTCCCTTTCCACGTGCCACAGGAATCCTGGGACTCCTATCAAGTTTCACGAGGAGTCAGGCATCGTCTTCTTTGGAGGCACTGATCTCCGCGTACCTCTGGAGTTTTCAAAGGATGTGAGGCCTCCGGTCGCGATGAGGTGGGGAAATAGGTCTTTCTCTGTGGTCTACACAGGTGATTCAGACATCCTTTCGTCTTGGGAGATGCAAGACGAGCCTGCATTCAAGTCACTGCAGGGATATCCGGCCTTATTTCGAGTCAGGGCATCGCGGTGTCCATTCCACTTGAGGCCGCAAACTCAGGGTCCCTCTCACATACCTAGAGCTGAGAGAAGCCTCCTCTTGAGGTGCTTGTGGTAAGGTGGTATTCCTCTGGAGTCGAAGCCAGGGACTAACCTCTCATCTCGAGTTGATTCTTGGTCCACGGAGCTCTTTCGTGTTGCTACAGTGACCTCAGGATCCCTCTAGACTTGAAACAGTGTTCTTGGGGTTTCTCTGGAGTGCCATCAAGGAAATCAAGGCTCCTTTCAAGTGTGATGTGCAACACGGAATTGCTCTGCACGCAGTGCAGGGGAATCGGGCCTCATCTCGCGGCGAGGGGGAAGTCTCATGGTTTTTCTCAAGTTGCGGCGGGAACCTGGGGTATATTCTCGAGTTAAGACGGGGATGGCCCCTCCACCTACGTGTTTGTTCAGCGACGTCAGGACTCCTGCCTAGTTGCGAGGGACAACTCGGGATTCTCCTCGAGGCTTGGCAGGGCTTTTGGGATGCCTCTCCAGGTGAGGCGGAGGACCAAGGGTCCCTTTCCACGTGCCACAGGAATCCTGGGACTCCTATCAAGTTTCACGAGGAGTCAGGCATCGTCTCCTTTGGAGGCACTGATCTCCGCGTACCTCTGGAGTTTTCAAAGGATGTGAGGCCTCCGGTCGCGATGAGGTGGGGAACTAGGTGTTTCTCTGTGGTCTCCACAGGGGATTCAGACATCCTTTCGTCTTGGGAGATGCAAGACGATCCTGCATTCAAGTCACTGCAGGGATATCCGGCCTTATTTCGCGTCAGGGCATCGCAGTGTCCATTCCACTTGAGGCCGCAAACTCAGGGTCCCTCTTACATACCTAGAGCTGAGAGAAGCCTCCTCTTGAGGTGCTTGTGGTAAGGTGGTATTCCTCTGGAGTCGAAGCCAGGGACTAAACTCTCATCTCGAGTTGATTCTTGGTCCACGGAGCTCTTTCGTGTTGCTACAGTGACCTCAGGATCCCTCTAGACTTGAAACAGTGTTCTTGGGGTTTTTCTGGAGTGCCATCAAGAAAATCAAGGCTTCTTTCATGTGTGATGTGCAACACGGAATTGCTCTGCACGCAGTGCAGGGGAATCGGGCCTCATCTCGCGGCGAGGGGGAAGTCTCATGGTTTTTCTCGAGTTGGGGCGGGAACCTGGGGTATATTCTCGAGTTACGAAGGGGATGGCCCTTCCACACACGTGTTTGTTCAGCGACGTCAGGACTCCTGCCTAGTTGCGAGGGACAACTCGGGATTCTCCTCGAGGCTTGGCAGGGCAATTGGGACACCTCTCCAGCTGAGGCGGGAGACCAAGGGTCCCTTTCCACGTGCCACAGGAATCCTGGGACTCCTATCAAGTTTCACGAGGAGTCAGGCATCGTCTCCTTTGGAGGCACTGATCTCCGTGTACCTCTGCAGTTTTCAAAGGATATGAGGCCTCCGGTCGCTATGAGGTGGGGAACTAGGTCTTTCTCTGTGGTCTCCACAGGGGATTCAGACATCCTTTAGTCTTGGGAGATGCAAGCCGAGCCTGCATTCAAGTCACTGCAGGGATATCCGGCCTAATTTCGAGTCAGGGCATCGCGGTGTCCATTCCACTTGAGGCCGCAAACTCAGGGTCCCTCTCACATACCTAGAGCTGAGAGAAGCCTCCTCTTGAGGTGCTTGTGGTTAGGTGGTATTCCTCTGGTGTCGAAGCCAGGGACTAACCTCTAATCTCGAGTTGATTTTTGGTCCACGGAGCTCTTTCGTGTTGCTACAGTGACCTCAGGATCCCTCTAGCCTTGAAACAGTGTTCTTGGGGTTTCTCTGGAGTGCCATCAAGGAAATCAAGGCTCCTTTCAAGTGTGATGTGCAACACGGCATTGCTCTGCACGCAGTGCAGGGGAATCGGGCCTCATCTCGCGGCGAGGGGGAAGTCTCATGGTTTTTCTCGAGTTGCGGCGGGAACCTGGGGTATATTCTCGAGTTACGACGGGGATGGCCCTTCCACCCACGTGTTTGTTCAGTGAAGGCAGGACTCCTGCCTAGTTGCGAGGGACAACTCGGGATTCTCCTCAAGGCTTGGCAGGGCAATTGGGACGCCTCTCCAGCTGAGGCGGGAGACCAAGGGTCCCTTTCCACGTGCCACAGGAATCCTGGGACTCCTATCAAGTTTCACGAGGAGTCAGGCATCGTCTCCTTTGGAGGCACTGATCTCCGCGTACCTCTGCAGTTTTCAAAGGATGTGAGGCCTCCGGTCGTGATGAGGTGGGGAAATAGGTCTTTCTCTGTGGTCTACACAGGTGATTCAGACATCCTTTCGTCTTGGGAGATGCAAGACGAGCCTGCATTCAAGTCACTGCAGGGATATCCGGCCTTATTTCGAGTCAGGGCATCGCGGTGTCCATTCCACTTGAGGCCGCAAACTCAGGGTCCCTCTCACATACCTAGAGCTGAGAGAAGCCTCCTCTTGAGGTGCTTGTGGTAAGGTGGTATTCCTTTGGAGTCGAAGCCAGGGACTAACCTCTCATCTCGAGTTGATTTTTGGTCCACGGAGCTCTTTCGTGTTGCTACAGTGACCTCAGGATCCCTCTAGCCTTGAAACAGTGTTCTTGGGGTTTCTCTGGAGTGCCATCAAGGAAATCAAGGCTCCTTTCATGTGTGATGTGCAACACGGAATTGCTCTGCACGCAGTGCAGGGGAATCGGGCCTCATCTCGCGGCGAGGGGGAAGTCTCATGGTTTTTCTCGAGTTGCGGCGGGAACCTGGGGTATATTCTCGAGTTACGAAGGGGATGGCCCTTCCACACACGTGTTTGTTCAGCGACGTCAGGACTCCTGCCTAGTTGCGAGGGACAACTCGGGATTCTCCTCGAGGCTTGGCAGGGCAATTGGGACACCTCTCCAGCTGAGGCGGGAGACCAAGGGTCCCTTTCCACGTGCCACAGGAATCCTGGGACTCCTATCAAGTTTCACGAGGAGTCAGGCATCGTCTCCTTTGGAGGCACTGATCTCCGCGTACCTCTGCAGTTTTCAAAGGATATGAGGCCTCCGGTCGCGATGAGGTGGGGAACTAGGTGTTTCTCTGTGGTCTCCACAGGGGATTCAGACATCCTTTCGTCTTGGGAGATGCAAGACGAGCCTGCATTCAAGTCACTGCAGGGATATCCGGCCTAATTTCGAGTCAGGGCATCGCGGTGTCCATTCCACTTGAGGCCGCAAACTCAGGGTCCCTCTCACATACCTAGAGCTGAGAGAAGCCTCCTCTTGTGGTGCTTGTGGTTAGGTGGTATTCCTCTGGTGTCGAAGCCAGGGACTAACCTCTAATCTCGAGTTGATTTTTGGTCCACGGAGCTCTTTCGTGTTGCTACAGTGACCTCAGGATCCCTCTAGCCTTGAAACAGTGTTCTTGGGGTTTCCCTGGAGAGCCACCAAGGAAATCAAGGCTTCTTTCATGTGTGATGTGCAACACGGCATTGCTCTGCACGCAGTGCAGGGGAATCGGGCCTCATCTCGCGGCGAGGGGGAAGTCTCATGGTTTTTCTCGAGGTGCGGCGGGAACCTGGGGTATATTCTCGAGTTACGACTGGGATGGCCCTTCCACACAAGTGTTTCTTCAGCGACGTCAGGACTCCTGCCTAGTTGCGAGGGACAACTCGGGATTCTCCTCGAGGCTTGGCAGGGCAATTGGGACGCCTCTCCAGCTGAGGCGGGAGACCAAGGGTCCCTTTCCACGTGCCACAGGAATCCTGGGACTCCTATCAAGTTTCACGAGGAGTCAGGCATCGTCTCCTTTGGAGGCACTGATCTCCGCGTACCTCTGGAGTTTTCAAAGGATGTGAGGCCTCCGGTCGCGGTGAGGTGGTGAACTAGGTGTTTTTCTGTGGTCTCCACAGGGGATTCAGACATCCTTTCGTCTTGGGAGATGCAAGACGAGCCTGCATTCAAGTCACTGCAGGGATATCCGGCCTTATTTCGCGTCAGGGCATCGTAGTGTCCATTCCACTTGAGGCCGCAAACTCAGGGTCCCTCTCACATACCTAGAGCTGAGAGAAGCCTCCTCTTGAGGTGCTTGTGGTAAGGTGGTATTCCTCTGGAGTCGAAGCCAGGGACTAACCTCTCATCTCGAGTTGATTCTTGGTCCACGGAGCTCTTTCGTGTTGCTACAGTGACCTAAGGATCCGTCTAGCCTTGAAACAGTGTTCTTGGGGATTCTCTGGAGTGCCATCAAGGAAATCAAGGCTCCTTTCATGTGTGATGTGCAAGACGGAATTGCTCTGCACGCATTGCAGGGGAATCGGGCCTCATCTCGCGGCGAGGGGGAAGTCTCATGGTTTTTCTCGAGTTGCGGCGGGAACCTGGGGTATATTCTCGAGTTACGACGGGGATGGCCCTTCCACCCACGTGTTTGTTCAGCGACGGCAGGACTCCTGCCTAGTTGCGAGGGACAACTCGGATTCTCCTCAAGGCTTGGCAGGGCAATTGGGACGCCTCTCCAGCTGAGGCGGGAGACCAAGGGTCCCTTTCCACGTGCCACAGGAATCCTGGGACTCCTATCAAGTTTCACGAGGAGTCAGGCATCGTCTTCTTTGGAGGCACTGATCTCCGCGTACCTCTGGAGTTTTCAAAGGATGTGAGGCCTCCGGTCGCGATGAGGTGGGGAAATAGGTCTTTCTCTGTGGTCTACACAGGTGATTCAGACATCCTTTCGTCTTGGGAGATGCAAGACGAGCCTGCATTCAAGTCACTGCAGGGATATCCGGCCTTATTTCGAGTCAGGGCATCGCGGTGTCCATTCCACTTGAGGCCGCAAACTCAGGGTCCCTCTCACATACCTAGAGCTGAGAGAAGCCTCCTCTTGAGGTGCTTGTGGTAAGGTGGTATTCCTCTGGAGTCGAAGCCAGGGACTAACCTCTCATCTCGAGTTGATTCTTGGTCCACGGAGCTCTTTCGTGTTGCTAAAGTGACCTCAGGATCCCTCTAGACTTGAAACAGTGTTCTTGGGGTTTCTCTGGAGTGCCATCAAGGAAATCAAGGCTCCTTTCAAGTGTGATGTGCAACACGGAATTGCTCTGCACGCAGTGCAGGGGAATCGGGCCTCATCTCGCGGCGAGGGGGAAGTCTCATGGTTTTTCTCAAGTTGCGGCGGGAACCTGGGGTATATTCTCGAGTTAAGACGGGGATGGCCCCTCCACCTACATGTTTGTTCAGCGACGTCAGGACTCCTGCCTAGTTGCGAGGGACAACTCGGGATTCTCCTCGAGGCTTGGCAGGGCTTTTGGGATGCCTCTCCAGGTGAGGCGGAGGACCAAGGGTCCCTTTCCACGTGCCACAGGAATCCTGGGACTCCTATCAAGTTTCACGAGGAGTCAGGCATCGTCTCCTTTGGAGGCACTGATCTCCGCGTACCTCTGGAGTTTTCAAAGGATGTGAGGCCTCCGGTCGCGATGAGGTGGGGAACTAGGTGTTTCTCTGTGGTCTCCACAGGGGATTCAGACATCCTTTCGTCTTGGGAGATGCAAGACGAGCCTGCATTCAAGTCACTGCAGGGATATCCGGCCTTATTTCGTGTCAGGGCATCGCAGTGTCCATTCCACTTGAGGCCGCAAACTCAGGGTCCCTCTCACATACCTAGAGCTGCGAGAAGCCTCCTCTTGAGGTGGTTGTGGTAAGGTGGTATTCCTCTGGAGTCGAAGCCAGGGACTAACCTCTCATCTCGAGTTGATTCTTGGTCCACGGAGCTCTTTCGTATTGCTACAGTGACCTCAGGATCCCTCTAGCCTTGAAACAGTGTTCTTGGGGTTTCTCTGGAGTGCCATCAAGGAAATCAAGGCTCCTTTCATGTGTGATGTGCAACACGGAATTGCTCTGCACGCAATGCAGGGGAATCGGGCCTCATCTCGCGGCGAGGGGGAAGTCTCATGGTTTTTCTCGAGTTGCGGCGGGAACCTGGGGTGTATTCCCGAGTTACGACGGGGATGGCCCTTCCACCCACGTGTTTGTTCAGTGAAGGCAGGACTCCTGCCTAGTTGCGAGGGACAACTCGGGATTCTCCTCAAGGCTTGGCAGGGCAATTGGGACGCCTCTCCAGCTGAGGCGGGAGACCAAGGGTCCCTTTCCACGTGCCACAGGAATCCTGGGACTCCTATCAAGTTTCACGAGGAGTCAGGCATCGTCTCCTTTGGAGGCACTGATCTCCGCGTACCTCTGGAGTTTTCAAAGGATGTGAGGCCTCCGGTCGTGATGAGGTGGGGAAATAGGTCTTTCTCTGTGGTCTACACAGGTGATTCAGACATCCTTTCGTCTTGGGAGTTGCAAGACGAGCCTGCATTCAAGTCACTGCAGGGATATCCGGCCTTATTTCGAGTCAGGGCATCGCGGTGTCCATTCCACTTGAGGCCGCAAACTCAGGGTCCCTCTCACATACCTAGAGCTGAGAGAAGCCTCCTCTTGAGGTGCTTGTGGTAAGGTGGTATTCCTTTGGAGTCGAAGCCAGGGACTAACCTCTCATCTCGAGTTGATTTTTGGTCCACGGAGCTCTTTCGTGTTGCTACAGTGACCTCAGGATCCCTCTAGCCTTGAAACAGTGTTCTTGGGGTTTCTCTGGAGTGCCATCAAGGAAATCAAGGCTCCTTTCATGTGTGATGTGCAACACGAAATTGCTCTGCACGCAGTGCAGGGGAATCGGGACTCATCTCGCGGCGAGGGGGAAGTCTCATGGTTTTTCTCGAGTTGCGGCGGGAACCTGGGGTATATTCTCGAGTTACGAAGGGGATGGCCCTTCCACCCACTTGTTTGTTCAGCAACGTCAGGACTCCTGCCTAGTTGCGAGGGACAACTCGGGATTCTCCTCGAGGCTTGGCAGGGCAATTGGGACGCCTCTCCAGCTGAGGTGGGAAACCAAGGGTCCCTTTCCACGTGCCACAGGAATCCTGGGACTCCTATCAAGTTTCACGAGGAGTCAGGCATCGTCTCCTTTGGAGGCACTGATCTCCGCGTACCTTTGGTGTTTTCAAAGGATGTGAGGCCTCCGGTCGCGATGAGGTGGGGAACTAGGTCTTTCTCCGTGGTCTCCACAGGGGATTCAGACATCCTTTCGTCTTGGGAGATGCAAGACGAGCCTGCATTCATGTCACTGCAGGGATATCCTGCCTTATTTCGCGTCAGGGCATCGCAGTGTCCATTCCACTTGAGGCCGCAAACTCAGGGTCCCTCTCACATACCTAGAGCTGAGAGAAGCCTCCTCTTGAGGTGCTTGTGGTAATGTGGTATTCCTCTGCAGTCAAAGCCAGGGACTAACCTCTCATCTCGAGTTGATTCTTGGTCCACGGAGCTCTTTCGTGTTGCTACAGTGACCTCAGGATCCCTCTAGACTTGAAACAGTGTTCTTGGGGTTTTTCTGGAGTGCCATCAAGAAAATCAAGGCTTCTTTCATGTGTGATGTGCAACACGGAATTGCTCTGCACGCAGTGCAGGGGAATCGGGCCTCATCTCGCGGCGAGGGGGAAGTCTCATGGTTTTTCTCGAGTTGTGGCGGGAACCTGGGGTATATTCTCGAGTTACGAAGGGGATGGCCCTTCCACACACGTGTTTGTTCAGCGACGTCAGGACTCCTGCCTAGTTGCGAGGGACAACTCGGGATTCTCCTCGAGGCTTGGCAGGGCTTTTGGGATGCCTCTCCAGGTGAGGCGGAGGACCAAGGGTCCCTTTCCACGTGCCACAGGAATCCTGGGACTCCTATCAAGTTTCACGAGGAGTCAGGCATCGTCTCCTTTGGAGGCACTGATCTCCGCGTACCTCTGGAGTTTTCAAAGGATGTGAGGCCTCCGGTCGCGATGAGGTGGGGAACTAGGTGTTTCTCTGTGGTCTCCACAGGGGATTCAGACATCCTTTCGTCTTGGGAGATGCAAGACGAGCCTGCATTCAAGTCACTGCAGGGATATCCGGCCTTATTTCGCGTCAGGGCATCGCAGTGTCCATTCCACTTGAGGCCGCAAACTCAGGGTCCCTCTCACATACCTAGAGCTGCGAGAAGCCTCCTCTTGAGGTGGTTGTGGTAAGGTGGTATTCCTCTGGAGTCGAAGCCAGGGACTAACCTCTCATCTCGAGTTGATTCTTGGTCCACGGAGCTCTTTCGTATTGCTACAGTGACCTCAGGATCCCTCTAGCCTTGAAACAGTGTTCTTGGGGTTTCTCTGGAGTGCCATCAAGGAAATCAAGGCTCCTTTCATGTGTGATGTGCAACACGGAATTGCTCTGCACGCAATGCAGGGGAATCGGGCCTCATCTCGCGGCGAGGGGGAAGTCTCATGGTTTTTCTCGAGTTGCGGCGGGAACCTGGGGTATATTCTCAAGTTACGACGGGGATGGCCCTTCCACCCACGTGTTTGTTCAGTGAAGGCAGGACTCCTGCCTAGTTGCGAGGGACAACTCGGGATTCTCCTCAAGGCTTGGCAGGGCAATTGGGACGCCTCTCCAGCTGAGGCGGGAAACCAAGGGTCCCTTTCCACGTGCCACAGGAATCCTGGGACTCCTATCAAGTTTCACGAGGAGTCAGGCATCGTCTCCTTTGGAGGCACTGATCTCCGCGTACCTCTGCAGTTTTCAAAGGATGTGAGGCCTCCGGTCGTGATGAGGTGGGGAAATAGGTCTTTCTCTGTGGTCTACACAGGTGATTCAGACATCCTTTCGTCTTGGGAGTTGCAAGACGAGCCTGCATTCAAGTCACTGCAGGGATATCCGGCCTTATTTCGCGTCAGGGCATCGCAGTGTCCATTCCACTTGAGGCCGCAAACTCAGGGTCCCTCTCACATACCTAGAGCTGAGAGAAGCCTCCTCTTGAGGTGCTTGTGGTAATGTGGTATTCCTCTGGAGTCGAAGCCAGGGACTAACCTCTCATCTCGAGATGATTCTTGGTCCACGGAGCTCTTTCGTGTTGCTACAGTGACCTCAGGATCCCTCTAGACTTGAAACAGTGTTCTTGGGGTTTTTCTGGAGTGCCATCAAGAAAATCAAGGCTTCTTTCATGTGTGATGTGCAACACGGAATTGCTCTGCACGCAGTGCAGGGGAATCGGGCCTCATCTCGCGGCGAGGGGGAAGTCCCATGGTTTTTCTCGAGTTGCGGCGGGAACCTGGGGTATATTCTCGAGTTACGAAGGGGATGGCCCTTCCACACACGTGTTTGTTCAGCGACGTCAGGACTCCTGCCTAGTTGCGAGGGACAACTCGGGATTCTCCTCGAGGCTTGGCAGGGCAATTGGGACACCTCTCCAGCTGAGGCGGGAGACCAAGGGTCCCTTTCCACGTGCCACAGGAATCCTGGGACTCCTATCAAGTTTCACGAGGAGTCAGGCATCGTCTCCTTTGGAGGCACTGATCTCCGCGTACCTCTGCAGTTTTCAAAGGATATGAGGCCTCCGGTCGCTATGAGGTGGGGAACTAGGTCTTTCTCTGTGGTCTCCACAGGGGATTCAGACATCCTTTCGTTTTGGGAGATGCAAAACGAGCCTGCATTCAAGTCACTGCAGGGATATCCGGCCTAATTTCGAGTCAGGGCATCGCGGTGTCCATTCCACTTGAGGCCGCAAACTCAGGGTCCCTCTCACATACCTAGAGCTGAGAGAAGCCTCCTCTTGAGGTGCTTGTGGTTAGGTGGTATTCCTCTGGAGTCGAAGCCAGGTACTAACCTCTAATCTCGAGTTGATTTTTGGTCCACGGAGCTCTTACGTGTTGCTACAGTGACCTCAGGATCCCTCTAGCCTTGAAACAGTGTTCTTGGGGTTTCCCTGGAGAGCCACCAAGGAAATCAAGGCTTCTTTGATGTGTGATGTGCAACACGGCATTGCTCTGCACGCAGTGCAGGGGAATCGGGCCTCATCTCGCGGCGAGGGGGAAGTCTCATGGTTTTTCTCGAGGTGCGGCGGGAACCTGGTGTATATTCTCGAGTTACGACTGGGATGGCCCTTCCACACAAGTGTTTCTTCAGCGACGTCAGGACTCCTGCCTAGTTGCGAGGGACAACTCGGGATTCTCCTCGAGGCTTGGCAGGGCAATTGGGACGCCTCTCCAGCTGAGGCGGGAGACCAAGGGTCCCTTTCCACGTGCCACAGGAATCCTGGGACTCCTATCAAGTTTCACGAGGAGTCAGGCATCGTCTCCTTTTGAGGCACTGATCTCCGCGTACCTCTGGAGTTTTCAAAGGATGTGAGGCCTCCGGTCGCGGTGAGGTGGGGAACTAGGTGTTTCTCTGTGGTCTCCACAGGGGATTCAGACATCCTTTCGTCTTGGGAGATGCAAGACGAGCCTGCATTCAAGTCACTGCAGGGATATCCGGCCTTATTTCGCGTCAGGGCATCGCAGTGTCCATTCCACTTGAGGCCGCAAACTCAGGGTCCCTCTCACATACCTAGAGCTGAGAGAAGCCTCCTCTTGAGGTGCTTGTGGTAAGGTGGTATTCCTCTGGAGTCGAAGCCAGGGACTAACCTCTCATCTCGAGTTGATTCTTGGTCCACGGAGCTCTTTCGTGTTGCTACAGTGACCTAAGGATCCGTCTAGCCTTGAAACAGTGTTCTTGGGGTTTCTCTGGAGTGCCATCAAGGAAATCAAGGCTCCTTTCATGTGTGATGTGCAAGACGGAATTGCTCTGCACGCATTGCAGGGGAATCGGGCCTCATCTCGCGGCGAGGGGGAAGTCTCATGGTTTTTCTCGAGTTGTGGCGGGAACCTGGGGTATATTCTCGAGTTACGACGGGGATGGCCCTTCCACCCACTTGTTTGTTCAGCGACGGCAGGACTCCTGCCTAGTTGCGAGGGACAACTCGGATTCTCCTCAAGGCTTGGCAGGGCAATTGGAACGCCTCTCCAGCTGAGGCGGGGAGACCAAGGGTCCCTTTCCACGTGCCACAGGAATCCTGGGACTCCTATCAAGTTTCACGAGGAGTCAGGCATCGTCTCCTTTGGAGGCACTGATCTCCGCGTACCTTTGGTGTTTTCAAAGGATGTGAGGCCTCCGGTCGCGATGAGGTGGGGAACTAGGTCTTTCTCCGTGGTCTCCACAGGGGATTCAGACATCCTTTCGTCTTGGGAGATGCAAGACGAGCCTGCATTCATGTCACTGCAGGGATATCCGGCCTTATTTCGCGTCAGGGCATCGCAGTGTCCATTCCACTTGAAGCCGCAAACTCAGGGTCCCTCTCACATACCTAGAGCTGAGAGAAGCCTGCTCTTGAGGTGCTTGTGGTAATGTGGTATTCCTCTGGAGTCAAAGCCAGGGACTAACCTCTCATCTCGAGTTGATTCTTGGTCCACGGAGCTCTTTCGTGTTGCTACAGTGACCTCAGGATCCCTCTAGACTTAAAACAGTGTTCTTGGGGTTTTTCTGGAGTGCCATCAAGAAAATCAAGGCTTCTTTCATGTGTGATGTGCAACACGGAATTGCTCTGCACGCAGTGCAGGGGAATCGGGCCTCATCTCGCGGCGAGGGGGAAGTCTCATGGTTTTTCTCGAGTTGTGGCGGGAACCTGGGGTATATTCTCGAGTTACGAAGGGGACGGCCCTTCCACACACGTGTTTGTTCAGCGACGTCAGGACTCCTGCCTAGTTGCGAGGGACAACTCGGGATTCTCCTCGAGGCTTGGCAGGGCAATTGGGACACCTCTCCAGCTGAGGCGGGAGACCAAGGGTCCCTTTCCACGTGCCACAGGAATCCTGGGACTCCTATCAAGTTTCACGAGGAGTCAGGCATCGTCTCCTTTGGAGGCACTGATCTCCGCGTACCTCTGCAGTTTTCAAAGGATATGAGGCCTCCGGTCGCTATGAGGTGGGTAACTAGGTCTTTCTCTGTGGTCTCCACAGGGGATTCAGACATCCTTTAGTCTTGGGAGATGCAAGACGAGCCTGCATTCAAGTCACTGCAGGGATATCCGGCCTAATTTCGAGTCAGGGCATCGCGGTGTCCATTCCACTTGAGGCCGCAAACTCAGGGTCCCTCTCACATACCTAGAGCTGAGAGAAGCCTCCTCTTGAGGTGCTTGTGGTTAGGTGGTATTCCTCTGGTGTCGAAGCCAGGGACTAACCTCTAATCTCGAGTTGATTTTTGGTCCACGGAGCTCTTTCGTGTTGCTACAGTGACCTCAGGATCCCTCTAGCCTTGAAACAGTGTTCTTGGGGTTTCCCTGGAGAGCCACCAAGGAAATCAAGGCTTCTTTCATGTGTGATGTGCAACACGGCATTGCTCTGCACGCAGTGCAGGGGAATCGGGCTTCATCTCGCGGCGAGGGGGAAGTCTCATGGTTTTTCTCGAGGTGCGGCGGGAACCTGGGGTATATTCTCGAGTTACGACTGGGATGGCCCTTCCACACAAGTGTTTCTTCAGCGACGTCAGGACTCCTGCCTAGTTGCGAGGGACAACTCGGGATTCTCCTCGAGGCTTGGCAGGGCAATTGGGACGCCTCTCCAGCTGATGCGGG
This sequence comes from Cervus elaphus, assembly GCF_910594005.1. Classification (NCBI taxonomy): domain Eukaryota; kingdom Metazoa; phylum Chordata; class Mammalia; order Artiodactyla; family Cervidae; genus Cervus; species Cervus elaphus. Next base: position 2,089,860 of record NC_057846.1, read on the forward strand.
AGACCAAGGGTCCCTTTCCACGTGCCACAGGAATCCTGGGACTCCTATCAAGTTTCACGAGGAGTCAGGCATCGTCTCCTTTGGAGGCACTGATCTCCGCGTACCTCTGGAGTTTTCAAAGGATGTGAGGCCTCCGGTCGCGGTGAGGTGGGGAACTAGGTGTTTCTCTGTGGTCTCCACAGGGGATTCAGACATCCTTTCGTCTTGGGAGATGCAAGACGAGCCTGCATTCAAGTCACTGCAGGGATATCCGGCCTTATTTCGCGTCAGGGCATCGCAGTGTCCATTCCACTTGAGGCCGCAAACTCAGGGTCCCTCTCACATACCTAGAGCTGAGAGAAGCCTCCTCTTGAGGTGCTTGTGGTAAGGTGGTATTCCTCTGGAGTCGAAGCCAGGGACTAACCTCTCATCTCGAGTTGATTCTTGGTCCACGGAGCTCTTTCGTATTGCTACAGTGACCTCAGGATCCCTCTAGCCTTGAAACAGTGTTCTTGGGGTTTCTCTGGAGTGCCATCAAGGAAATCAAGGCTCCTTTCATGTGTGATGTGCAACACGGAATTGCTCTGCACGCAATGCAGGGGAATCGGGCCTCATCTCGCGGCGAGGGGGAAGTCTCATGGTTTTTCTCGAGTTGCGGCGGGAACCTGGGGTATATTCTCGAGTTACGACGGGGATGGCCCTTCCACCCACGTGTTTGTTCAGTGAAGGCAGGACTCCTGCCTAGTTGCGAGGGACAACTCGGGATTCTCCTCAAGGCTTGGCAGGGCAATTGGGACGCCTCTCCAGCTGAGGCGGGAGACCAAGGGTCCCTTTCCACGTGCCACAGGAATCCTGGGACTCCTATCAAGTTTCACGAGGAGTCAGGCATCGTCTCCTTTGGAGGCACTGATCTCCGCGTACCTCTGGAGTTTTCAAAGGATGTGAGGCCTCCGGTCGTGATGAGGTGGGGAAATAGGTCTTTCTCTGTGGTCTACACAGGTGATTCAGACATCCTTTCGTCTTGGGAGATGCAAGACGAGCCTGCATTCAAGTCACTGCAGGGATATCCGGCCTTATTTCGAGTCAGGGCATCGCGGTGTCCATTCCACTTGAGGCCGCAAACTCAGTGTCCCTCTCACATACCTAGAGCTGAGAGAAGCCTCCTCTTGAGGTGCTTGTGGTAAGGTGGTATTCCTTTGGAGTCGAAGCCAGGGACTAACCTCTCATCTCGAGTTGATTTTTGGTCCACGGAGCTCTTTCGTGTTGCTACAGTGACCTCAGGATCCCTCTAGCCTTGAAACAGTGTTCTTGGGGTTTCTCTGGAGTGCCATCAAGGAAATCAAGGCTCCTTTCATGTGTGATGTGCAACACGAAATTGCTCTGCACGCAGTGCAGGGGAATCGGGCCTCATCTCGCGGCGAGGGGGAAGTCTCATGGTTTTTCTCGAGTTGCGGCGGGAACCTGGGGTATATTCTCGAGTTACGACTGGGATGGCCCTTCCACACAAGTGTTTCTTCAGCGACGTCAGGACTCCTGCCTAGTTGCGAGGGACAACTCGGGATTCTCCTCGAGGCTTGGCAGGGCAATTGGGACGCCTCTCCAGCTGAGGCGGGAGACCAAGGGTCCCTTTCCACGTGCCACAGGAATCCTGGGACTCCTATCAAGTTTCACGAGGAGTCAGGCATCGTCTCCTTTGGAGGCACTGATCTCCGTGTACCTCTGGAGTTTTCAAAGGATGTGAGGCCTCCGGTCGCGGTGAGGTGGGGAACTAGGTGTTTTTCTGTGGTCTCCACAGGGGATTCAGACATCCTTTCGTCTTGGGAGATGCAAGACGAGCCTGCATTCAAGTCACTGCAGGGATATCCGGCCTTATTTCACGTCAGGGCATCGCAGTGTCCATTCCACTTGAGGCCGCAAACTCAGGGTCCCTCTCACATACCTAGAGCTGAGAGAAGCCTCCTCTTGAGGTGCTTGTGGTAAGGTGGTATTCCTCTGGAGTCGAAGCCAGGGACTAACCTCTCATCTCGAGTTGATTCTTGGTCCACGGAGCTCTTTCGTGTTGCTACAGTGACCTAAGGATCCGTCTAGCCTTGAAACAGTGTTCTTGGGGTTTCTCTGGAGTGCCATCAAGGAAATCAAGGCTCCTTTCATGTGTGATGTGCAAGACGGAATTGCTCTGCACGCATTGCAGGGGAATCGGGCCTCATCTCGCGGCGAGGGGGAAGTCTCATGGTTTTTCTCGAGTTGCGGCGGGAACCTGGTGTATATTCTCGAGTTACGACGGGGATGGCCCTTCCACCCACGTGTTTGTTCAGCGACGGCAGGACTCCTGCCTAGTTGCGAGGGACAACTCGGATTCTCCTCAAGGCTTGGCAGGGCAATTGGGACGCCTCTCCAGCTGAGGCGGGAGACCAAGGGTCCCTTTCCACGTGCCACAGGAATCCTGGGACTCCTATCAAGTTTCACGAGGAGTCAGGCATCGTCTCCATTGGAGGCACTGATATCCGCGTACCTCTGGAGTTTTCAAAGGATGTGAGGCCTCCGGTCGCGATGAGGTGGGGAAATAGGTCTTTCTCTGTGGTCTACACAGGTGATTCAGACATCCTTTCGTCTTGGGAGATGCAAGACGAGCCTGCATTCAAGTCACTGCAGGGATATCCGGCCTTATTTCGAGTCAGGGCATCGCGGTGTCCATTCCACTTGAGGCCGCAAACTCAGGGTCCCTCTAACATACCTAGAGCTGAGAGAAGGCTCCTCTTGAGGTGCTTGTGGTAAGGTGGTATTCCTCTGGAGTCGAAGCCAGGGACTAACCTCTCATCTCGAGTTGATTCTTGGTCCACGGAGCTCTTTCGTGTTGCTACAGTGACCTCAGGATCCCTCTAGCCTTGAAACAGTGTTCTTGGGGTTTCTCTGGAGTGCCATCAAGGAAATCAAGGCTCCTTTCAAGTGTGATGTGCAACACGGAATTGCTCTGCACGCAGTGCAGGGGAATCGGGCCTCATCTCGCGGCCAGGTGGAAGTCTCATGGTTTTTCTCAAGTTGCGGCGGGAACCTGGGGTATATTCTCGAGTTAAGACGGGGATGGCCCCTCCACCTACGTGTTTGTTCAGCGACGTCAGGACTCCTGCCTAGTTGCGAGGGACAACTCGGGATTCTCCTCGAGGCTTGGCAGGGCTTTTGGGATGCCTCTCCAGGTGAGGCGGAGGACCAAGGGTCCCTTTCCACGTGCCACAGGAATCCTGGGACTCCTATTAAGTTTCACGAGGAGTCAGGCATCGTCTCCTTTGGAGGCACTGATCTCCGCGTACCTCTGGAGTTTTCAAAGGATGTGAGGCCTCCGGTCGCGATGAGGTGGGGAACTAGGTGTTTCTCTGTGGTCTCCACAGGGGATTCAGACATCCTTTCGTCTTGGGAGATGCAAGACGAGCCTGCATTCAAGTCACTGCAGGGATATCCGGCCTTATTTCGCGTCAGGGCATCGCAGTGTCCATTCCACTTGAGGCCGCAAACTCAGGGTCCCTCTCACATACCTAGAGCTGAGAGAAGCCTCCTCTTGAGGTGCTTGTGGTAAGGTGGTATTCCTCTGGAGTCGAAGCCAGGGACTAACCTCTCATCTCGAGTTGATTCTTGGTCCACGGAGCTCTTTCGTATTGCTACAGTGACCTCAGGATCCCTCTAGCCTTGAAACAGTGTTCTTGGGGTTTCTCTGGAGTGCCATCAAGGAAATCAAGGCTCCTTTCATGTGTGATGTGCAACACGGAATTGCTCTGCACGCAATGCAGGGGAATCGGGCCTCATCTCGCGGCGAGGGGGAAGTCTCATGGTTTTTCTCGAGTTGCGGCGGGAACCTGGGGTATATTCTCGAGTTACGACGGGGATGGCCCTTCCACCCACGTGTTTGTTCAGTGAAGGCAGGACTCCTGCCTAGTTGCGAGGGACAACTCGGGATTCTCCTCAAGGCTTGGCAGGGCAATTGGGACGCCTCTCCAGCTGAGGCGGGAGACCAAGGGTCCCTTTCCACGTGCCACAGGAATCCTGGGACTCCTATCAAGTTTCACGAGGAGTCAGGCATCGTCTCCTTTGGAGGCACTGATCTCCGCGTACCTCTGGAGTTTTCAAAGGATGTGAGGCCTCCGGTCGTGATGAGGTGGGGAAATAGGTCTTTCTCTGTGGTCTACACAGGTGATTCAGACATGCTTTCGTCTTGGGAGATGCAAGACGAGCCTGCATTCAAGTCACTGCAGGGATATCCGGCCTTATTTCGAGTCAGGGCATCGCGGTGTCCATTCCACTTGAGGCCGCAAACTCAGTGTCCCTCTCACATACCTAGAGCTGAGAGAAGCCTCCTCTTGAGGTGCTTGTGGTAAGGTGGTATTCCTTTGGAGTCGAAGCCAGGGACTAACCTCTCATCTCGAGTTGATTTTTGGTCCACGGAGCTCTTTCGTGTTGCTACAGTGACCTCAGGATCCCTCTAGCCTTGAAACAGTGTTCTTGGGGTTTCTCTGGAGTGCCATCAAGGAAATCAAGGCTCCTTTCATGTGTGATGTGCAACACGAAATTGCTCTGCACGCAGTGCAGGGGAATCGGGCCTCATCTCGCGGCGAGGGGGAAGTCTCATGGTTTTTCTCGAGTTGCGGCGGGAACCTGGGGTATATTCTCGAGTTACGACTGGGATGGCCCTTCCACACAAGTGTTTCTTCAGCGACGTCAGGACTCCTGCCTAGTTGCGAGGGACAACTCGGGATTCTCCTCGAGGCTTGGCAGGGCAATTGGGACGCCTCTCCAGCTGAGGCGGGAGACCAAGGGTCCCTTTCCACGTGCCACAGGAATCCTGGGACTCCTATCAAGTTTCACGAGGAGTCAGGCATCGTCTCCTTTGGAGGCACTGATCTCCGCGTACCTCTGGAGTTTTCAAAGGATGTGAGGCCTCCGGTCGCGGTGAGTTGGGGAACTAGGTGTTTTTCTGTGGTCTCCACAGGGGATTCAGACATCCTTTCGTCTTGGGAGATGCAAGACGAGCCTGCATTCAAGTCACTGCAGGGATATCCGGCCTTATTTCGCGTCAGGGCATCGCAGTGTCCATTCCACTTGAGGCCGCAAACTCAGGGTCCCTCTCACATACCTAGAGCTGAGAGAAGCCTCCTCTTGAGGTGCTTGTGGTAAGGTGGTATTCCTCTGGAGTCGAAGCCAGGGACTAACCTCTCATCTCGAGTTGATTCTTGGTCCACGGAGCTCTTTCGTGTTGCTACAGTGACCTAAGGATCCGTCTAGCCTTGAAACAGTGTTCTTGGGGTTTCTCTGGAGTGCCATCAAGGAAATCAAGGCTCCTTTCATGTGTGATGTGCAAGACGGAATTGCTCTGCACGCATTGCAGGGGAATCGGGCCTCATCTCGCGGCGAGGGGGAAGTCTCATGGTTTTTCTCGAGTTGCGGCGGGAACCTGGTGTATATTCTCGAGTTACGACGGGGATGGCCCTTCCACCCACGTGTTTGTTCAGCGACGGCAGGACTCCTGCCTAGTTGCGAGGGACAACTCGGATTCTCCTCAAGGCTTGGCAGGGCAATTGGGACGCCTCTCCAGCTGAGGCGGGAGACCAAGGGTCCCTTTCCACGTGCCACAGGAATCCTGGGACTCCTATCAAGTTTCACGAGGAGTCAGGCATCGTCTCCATTGGAGGCACTGATATCCGCGTACCTCTGGAGTTTTCAAAGGATGTGAGGCCTCCGGTCGCGATGAGGTGGGGAAATAGGTCTTTCTCTGTGGTCTACACAGGTGATTCAGACATCCTTTCGTCTTGGGAGATGCAAGACGAGCCTGCATTCAAGTCACTGCAGGGATATCCGGCCTTATTTCGAGTCAGGGCATCGCGGTGTCCATTCCACTTGAGGCCGCAAACTCAGGGTCCCTCTAACATACCTAGAGCTGAGAGAAGCCTCCTCTTGAGGTGCTTGTGGTAAGGTGGTATTCCTCTGGAGTCGAAGCCAGGGACTAACCTCTCATCTCGAGTTGATTCTTGGTCCACGGAGCTCTTTCGTGTTGCTACAGTGACCTCAGGATCCCTCTAGACTTGAAACAGTGTTCTTGGGGTTTCTCTGGAGTGCCATCAAGGAAATCAAGGCTCCTTTCAAGTGTGATGTGCAACACGGAATTGCTCTGCACGCAGTGCAGGGGAATCGGGCCTCATCTCGCGGCCAGGTGGAAGTCTCATGGTTTTTCTCAAGTTGCGGCGGGAACCTGGGGTATATTCTCGAGTTAAGACGGGGATGGCCCCTCCACCTACGTGTTTGTTCAGCGACGTCAGGACTCCTGCCTAGTTGCGAGGGACAACTCGGGATTCTCCTCGAGGCTTGGCAGGGCTTTTGGGATGACTCTCCAGGTGAGGCGGAGGACCAAGGGTCCCTTTCCACGTGCCACAGGAATCCTGGGACTCCTATTAAGTTTCACGAGGAGTCAGGCATCGTCTCCTTTGGAGGAACTGATCTCCGCGTACCTCTGGAGTTTTCAAAGGATGTGAGGCCTCCGGTCGCGATGAGGTGGGGAACTAGGTGTTTCTCTGTGGTCTCCACAGGGGATTCAGACATCCTTTCGTCTTGGGAAATGCAAGACGAGCCTGCATTCAAGTCACTGCAGGGATATCCGGCCTTATTTCGCGTCAGGGCATCGCAGTGTCCATTCCACTTGAGGTCGCAAACTCAGGGTCCCTCTCACATACCTAGAGCTGCGAGAAGCCTCCTCTTGAGGTGGTTGTAGTAAGGTGGTATTCCTCTGGAGTCGAAGCCAGGGACTAACCTCTCATCTCGAGTTGATTCTTGGTCCACGGAGCTCTTTCGTATTGCTAAAGTGACCTCAGGATCCCTCTAGCCTTGAAACAGTGTTCTTGGGGTTTCTCTGGAGTGCCATCAAGGAAATCAAGGCTCCTTTCATGTGTGATGTGCAACACGGAATTGCTCTGCACGCAATGCAGGGGAATCGGGCCTCATCTCGCGGCGAGGGGGAAGTCTCATGGTTTTTCTCGAGTTGCGGCGGGAACCTGGGGTATATTCTCGAGTTACGACGGGGATGGCCCTTCCACCCACGTGTTTGTTCAGTGAAGGCAGGACTCCTGCCTAGTTGCGAGGGACAACTCGGGATTCTCCTCAAGGCTTGGCAGGGCAATTGGGACGCCTCTCCAGCTGAGGCGGGAGACCAAGGGTCCCTTTCCACGTGCCACAGGAATCCTGGGACTCCTATCAAGTTTCACGAGGAGTCAGGCATCGTCTCCTTTGGAGGCACTGATCTCCGCGTACCTCTGGAGTTTTCAAAGGATGTGAGGCCTCCGGTCGTGATGAGGTGGGGAACTAGGTCTTTCTCTGTGGTCTACACAGGTGATTCAGACATCCTTTCGTCTTGGGAGATGCAAGACGAGCCTGCATTCAAGTCACTGCAGGGATATCCGGCCTTATTTCGAGTCAGGGCATCGCGGTGTCCATTCCACTTGAGGCCGCAAACTCAGGGTCCCTCTCACATACCTAGAGCTGAGAGAAGCCTCCTCTTGAGGTGCTTGTGGTAAGGTGGTATTCCTTTGGAGTCGAAGCCAGGGACTAACCTCTCATCTCGAGTTGATTTTTGGTCCACGGAGCTCTTTCGTGTTGCTACAGTGACCTCAGGATCCCTCTAGCCTTGAAACAGTGTTCTTGGGGTTTCTCTGGAGTGCCATCAAGGAAATCAAGGCTCCTTTCATGTGTGATGTGCAACACGAAATTGCTCTGCACGCAGTGCAGGGGAATCGGGCCTCATCTCGCGGCGAGGGGGAAGTCTCATGGTTTTTCTCGAGTTGCGGCGGGAACCTGGGGTATATTCTCGAGTTACGAAGGGGATGGCCCTTCCACCCACTTGTTTGTTCAGCAACGTCAGGACTCCTGCCTAGTTGCGAGGGACAAGTCGGGATTCTCCTCGAGGCTTGGCAGGGCAATTGGGACGCCTCTCCAGCTGAGGTGGGAAACCAAGGGTCCCTTTCCACGTGCCACAGGAATCCTGGGACTCCTATCAAGTTTCACGAGGAGTCAGGCATCGTCTCCTTTGGAGGCACTGATCTCCGCGTACCTTTGGAGTTTTCAAAGGATGTGAGGCCTCCGGTCGCGATGAGGTGGGGAACTAGGTCTTTCTCCGTGGTCTCCACAGGGGATTCAGACATCCTTTCGTCTTGGGAGATGCAAGACGAGCCTGCATTCATGTCACTGCAGGGATATCCGGCCTTATTTCCCGTCAGGGCATCGCAGTGTCCATTCCACTTGAGGCCGCAAACTCAGGGTCCCTCTCACATACCTAGAGCTGAGAGAAGCCTCCTCTTGAGGTGCTTGTGGTAATGTGGTATTCCTCTGGAGTCGAAGCCAGGGACTAACCTCTCATCTCGAGTTGATTCTTGGTCCACGGAGCTCTTTCGTGTTGCTACAGTGACCTCAGGATCCCTCTAGACTTGAAACAGTGTTCTTGGGGTTTTTCTGGAGTGCCATCAAGAAAATCAAGGCTTCTTTCATGTGTGATGTGCAACACGGAATTGCTCTGCACGCAGTGCAGGGGAATCGGGCCACATCTCGCGGCGAGGGGGAAGTCCCATGGTTTTTCTCGAGTTGCGGCGGGAACCTGGGGTATATTCTCGAGTTACGAAGGGGATGGCCCTTCCACACACGTGTTTGTTCAGCGACGTCAGGACTCCTGCCTAGTTGCGAGGGACAACTCGGGATTCTCCTCGAGGCTTGGCACGGCAATTGGGACACCTCTCCAGCTGAGGCGGGAGACCAAGGGTCCCTTTCCACGTGCCACAGGAATCCTGGGACTCCTATCAAGTTTCACGAGGAGTCAGGCATCGTCTCCTTTGGAGGCACTGATCTCCGCGTACCTCTGCAGTTTTCAAAGGATATGAGGCCTCCGGTCGCTATGAGGTGGGGAACTAGGTCTTTCTCTGTGGTCTCCACAGGGGATTCAGACATCCTTTCGTCTTGGGAGATGCAAGACGAGCCTGCATTCAAGTCACTGCAGGGATATCCGGCCTAATTTCGAGTCAGGGCATCGCGGTGTCCATTCCACTTGAGGCCGCAAACTCAGGGTCCCTCTCACATACCTAGAGTTGAGAGAAGCCTCCTCTTGAGGTGCTTGTGGTTAGGTGGTATTCCTCTGGTGTCGAAGCCAGGGACTAACCTCTCATCTCGAGTTGATTTTTGGTCCACGGAGCTCTTTCGTGTTGCTACAGTGACCTCAGGATCCCTCTAGCCTTGAAACAGTGTTCTTGGGGTTTCCCTGGAGAGCCACCAAGGAAATCAAGGCTTCTTTCATGTGTGATGTGCAACACGGCATTGCTCTGCATGCAGTGCAGGGGAATCGGGCCTCATCTCGCGGCGAGGGGGAAGTCTCATGGTTTTTCTCGAGGTGCGGCGGGAACCTGGGGTATATTCTCGAGTTACGACTGGGATGGCCATTCCACACAAGTGTTTCTTCAGCGACGTCAGGACTCCTGCCTAGTTGCGAGGGACAACTCGGGATTCTCCTCGAGGCTTGGCAGGGCAATTGGGATGCCTCTCCAGCTGAGGCGGGAGACCAAGGGTCCCTTTCCACGTGCCACAGGAATCCTGGGACTCCTATCAAGTTTCACGAGGAGTCAGGCATCGTCTCCTTTGGAGGCACTGATCTCCGCGTACCTCTGGAGTTTTCAAAGGATGTGAGGCCTCCGGTCGCGATGAGGTGGGGAACTAGGTCTTTCTCTATGGTCTCCACAGGGGATTCAGACATCCTTTCGTCTTGGGAGATGCAAGACGAGCCTGCATTCAAGTCATTGCAGGGATATCCGGCCTTATTTCGCGTCAGGGCATCGCAGTGTCCATTCCACTTGAGGCCGCAAACTCAGGGTCCCTCTCACATACCTAGAGCTGAGAGAAGCCTCCTCTTGAGGTGCTTGTGGTAAGGTGGTATTCCTCTGGAGTCGAAGCCAGGGACTAACCTCTCATCTCGAGTTGATTTTTGGTCCACGGAGCTCTTTCCTGTTGCTACAGTGACCTCAGGAACCCTCTAGCCTTGAAACAGTGTTCTTGGGGTTTCTCTGGAGTGCCATAAAGAAAATCAAAGCTCCTTTCATGTGTGATGTGCAACACGGAATTGCTCTGCATGCAGTGCAGCGGAATCGGGCCTCATCTCGCGGCAAGGGGGAAGTCTCATGGTTTTTCTCAAGTTGCGGCGGGAACCTGGGGTATATTCTCGAGTTAAGACGGGGATGGCCCCTCCACCCACGTGTTTGTTCAGCGACGTCAGGACTCCTGCCTTGTTGCGAGGGACAACTCGGGATTCTCCTCGAGGCTTGGCAGGACAATGGGATGCCACTCCAGCTGAGGCGGGAGACCAAGGGTCCCTTTCCACGTGCCACAGGAATCCTGGGACTCCTATCAAGTTTCACGAGGAGTCAGGCATCGTCTCCTTTGGAGGCACTGATCTCCGCGTACCTCTGGCATTTTCAAAGGATGTGAGGCCTCCGGTCGCGATGAGGTGGGGAACTAGGTGTTTCTCTGTGGTCTCCACAGGGGATTCAGACATCCTTTCGTCTTGGGAGATGCAAGACGAGCCTGCATTCAAGTCACTGCAGGGATATCCGGCCTTATTTCGCGTCAGGGCATAGCAGTGTCCATTCCACTTGAGGCCGCAAACTCAGGGTCCCTCTCACATATCTAGAGCTGAGAGAAGCCTCCTCTTGAGGTGCTTGTGGTAAGGTGGTATTCCTCTGGAGTCGAAGCCAGGGACTAACCTCTTATCTCGAGTTGATTGTTGGTCCACGGAGCTCTTTCGTGTTGCTACAGTGACCTAAGGATCCCTCTAGCCTTGAAACAGTGTTCTTGGGGTTTGTCTGGAGTGCCATCAAGGAAATCAAGGCTCCTTTCATGTGTGATGTGCAACACGGAATTGCTCTGCACGCAGTGCAGGGGAATCGGGCCTCATCTCGCGGCGAGGGGGAAGTCTCATGGTTTTTCTCGAGTTGCGGTGGGAACCTGGGGTATATTCTCGAGTGATGACGGGGATGGCCCTTCCACACACGTGTTTGTTCAGCGACGTCAGGACTCCTGCCTAGTTGCGAGGGACAACTCGGGATTCTCCTCGAGACTTGGCAGGGCAATTGGGACGCCTCTCCAGCTGAGGCGGGAGACCAAGTGTCCCTTTCCACGTGCCACAGGAATCCTGGGACTCCTATCAAGTTTCACGAGGAATCAGGCATCGTCTCCTTTGGAGGCACAGATGTCCGCGTACCTCTGGAGTTTTCAAAGGATGTGAGGCCTCCGGTCTTGATGAGGTGGGGAACTAGGTCTTTCTCTGTGGTCTCCACAGGGGATTCAGACATCCTTTCATCTCGGGAGATGCAAGAAGAGCCTGCATTCAAGTCACTGCAGGGATATCCGGCCTTATTTCGAGTCAGGGCATCGCGGTGTCCATTCCACTTGAGGCCGCAAACTCAGGGTCCCTCTCACATACCTAGAGCTGAGAGAAGCCTGCTCTTGAGGTGATTGTGGTAAGGTGGTATTCCTCTGGAGTCGAAGTTAGGGACTAACCTCTCATCTCGAGTTGATTTTTGGTCCACAGAGCTCTTTCGTGTTGCTACAGTGACCTCAGGATCCCTCTAGCCTTGAAACAGTGTTCTTGGGGTTTCTCTGGAGTGCCATCAAGGAAATCAAGGCTCATGTCATGTGTGATGTGCAACACGGAATTGCTCTGCACGCAGTGCAGGGGAATCGGGCCTCATCTCGCGGCGAGGGGGAAGTCTCATGGTTTTTCTCGAGTTGGGGCGGGAACCTGGGGTATATTCTCGAGTTACGACGGGGATGGCCCTTCCACCCAAGTGTTTGTTCAGCGACGTCAGGACTCCTGCCTAGTTGCGAGGGACAACTCGGGATTCTCCTCGAGGCTTGGCAGGGCAATTGGGACGCCTCTCCATCTGAGGCGGGAGACCAAGGGTCCCTTTCCACGTGCCACAGGAATCCTGGGACTCCTATCAAGATTCACGAGGAGTCAGGCATCGTCTCCTTTGGAGGCACTGATCTCCGCGTACCTCTGGAGTTTTCAAAGGATGTGAGGCCTCCGGTCGCGATGAGGTGGGGAACTAGGTCTTTCTCTGTGGTCTCCACAGGGGATTCAGACATCCTTTCGTCTTGGGAGATGCAAGACGAGCCTGCATTCAAGTCACTGCAGGGATATCCGGCCTTATTTCGCGTCAGGGCATCGCAGTGTCCATTCCACTTGAGGCCGCTAACTCAGGGTACCTCTCACATACCAAGAGCTGAGAGAAGCCTCCTCTTGAGGTGCTTGTGGTAAGGTGGTATTCCTCTGGAGTCGAAGCCAGGGACTAACCTCTCATCTCGAGTTGATTCTTGGTCCACTGAGCTCTTTCGTGTTGCTACAGTGACCTCAGGATCCCTCTAGCCTTGAAACAGTGTTCTTGGGGTTTCTCTGGAGTGCCATCAAGGAAATCAAGGCTCCTTTCATGTGTGATGTGCAACACGGAGTTGCTCTGCATGCAGTACAGGGGAATCGGGCCTCAACTCACATCGAGGGGGAAGTCTCATGGTTTTTCTCGAGTTGCGGCGGGAACCTGGGGTATATTCTCGAGTTACGACGGGGATGGCCCTTCCACCCACGTGTTTGTTCAGCGACGTCAGGACTCCTGCCTAGTTGCGAGGGACAACTAGGGATTCTCCTCGAAGCTTGGCAGGGCAATTGGGACGCCTCTCCAGCTGAGGCGGGAGACCAAGGGTCCCTTTCCACGTGCCACAGGAATCCTGGGACTCCTATCAAGTTTCACGAGGAGTCAGGCATCGTCTCCTTTGGAAGCACAGATCTCCGCGTACCTCTGGAGTTTTCAAAGGATGTGAGGCCTCCGGTATTGATGAGGTGGGGAACTAGGTCTTTCTCTGTGGTCTCCACAGGGGATTCAGACATCCTTTCATCTCGGGAGATGCAAGAAGAGCCTGCATTCAAGTCACTGCAGGGATATCCGGCCTTATTTCGAGTCAGGGCATCGCGGTGTCCATTCCACTTGAGGCCGCAAACTCAGGGTCCCTCTCACATACCTAAAGCTGCGAGAAGCCTCCTCTTGAGGTGGTTGTGGTAAGGTGGTATTCCTCTGGAGTCGAAGTTAGGGACTAACCTCTCATCTCTAGTTGATTTTTGGTCCATGGAGCTCTTTTGTGTTGCTACAGTGACCTCAGGATCCCTCTAGCCATGAAACAGTGTTCTTGGGGATTCTCTGGAGTGCCATCAAGGAAATCAAGGCTCCTTTCATGTATGATGTGCAACACGGAATTGCTCTGCACGCAGTGCAGGGGAATCGGGCCTCATTTCACGGCATGGGGGAAGTCTCATGGTTTTTCTCGAGTTGCGGCGGGAACCTGGGGTATATTCTCGAGTTACGACGGGGATGGCCCGTCCACCTACGTGTTTCTTCAGCGATGTCAGGACTCCTGCCTAGTTGCGAGGGACAACTCGGGATTCTCCTCGAGGCTTGGCAGGGCAATTGGGATGCCTCTCCAGCTGAGGCGGGAGACCAAGGGTCCCTTTCCATGTGCCACAGGAATCCTGGGACTCCTATCAAGTTTCACGAGGAGTCAGGCATCGTCTCCTTTGGAGGCACTGATCTCCGCGTACCTCTGGAGTTTTCAAAGGATGTGAGGCCTCCGGTTGCGATGAGGTGGGGAACTAGGTCTTTCTCTGTGGTCTCCACAGGTGATTCAGACATCCTTTCGTCTTGGGAGATGCAAGACGAGCCTGCATTCAAGTCACTGCAGGGATATCCGGCCTTATTTCGAGTCAGGGCATCGCGGTGTCCATTCCACTTGAGGCCGCAAACTCAGGGTCCCTCTCACATACCTAGAGCTGAGAGAAGCCTCCTCTTGAGGTGCATGTGGTAAGGTGGTATTCCTCTGGAGTCGAAGCCAGGGACTAACCTCTCATCTCGAGTTGATTTTTGGTCCACGGAGCTCTTTCGTGTTGCTACAGTGAACTCAGGATCCCTCTAGCCTTGAAACAGTGTTCTTGGGGTTACTCTGGAGTGCCACCAAGGAAATCAAGGCTCCTTTCATGTGTGATGTGCAACACGGAATTGCTCTGTACGCAGTGCAGGGGAATCGGGCCTCATCTCGCGGCGAGGGGGAAGTCTCATGGTTTTTCTCGAGTTGCGGCGGGAACCTGGGGTGTATTCTCGAGTTACGACGGGGATGGCCCTTCCACCCACGTGTTTGTTCAGCCGCGTCAGGACTCCTGCCTAGTTGCGAGCGTCAACTCGTGATTCTCTTAGAGGCTTCGCAGTGCAATTGGGACGCCTCTCCGGCTGAGGCGGGAGACCAAGGGTCCCTATCCACGTGCACAGGAATTCTGGGACTCCTATCAAGTTTCACGAGGAGTCAGGCATCGTCTCCTTTGGAGGCACTGATCTCCGCGTACCTCTGGAGTTTTCAAAGGATGTGAGGCCTCCGGTATTGATGAGGTGGGGAACTAGGTCTTTCTCTGTGGTCTCCACAGGGGATTCAGACATCCTTTCATCTCGGGAGATGCAAGAAGAGCCTGCATTCAAGTCACTGCAGGGATATCCGGCCTTATTTCGAGTCAGGGCATCGCGGTGTCCATTCCACTTGAGGCCGCAAACTCAGGGTCCCTCTCACATACCTAAAGCTGCGAGAAGCCTCCTCTTGAGGTGGTTGTGGTAAGGTGGTATTCCTCTGGAGTCGAAGTTAGGGACTAACCTCTCATCTCTAGTTGATTTTTGGTCCATGGAGCTCTTTTGTGTTGCTACAGTGACCTCAGGATCCCTCTAGCCATGAAACAGTGTTCTTGGGGATTCTCTGGAGTGCCATCAAGGAAATCAAGGCTCCTTTCATGTATGATGTGCAACACGGAATTGCTCTGCACGCAGTGCAGGGGAATCGGGCCTCATTTCACGGCAAGGGGGAAGTCTCATGGTTTTTCTCGAGTTGCGGCGGGAACCTGGGGTATATTCTCGAGTTACGACGGGGATGGCCCGTCCACCTACGTGTTTCTTCAGCGATGTCAGGACTCCTGCCTAGTTGCGAGGGACAACTCGGGATTCTCCTCGAGGCTTGGCAGGGCAATTGGGATGCCTCTCCAGCTGAGGCGGGAGACCAAGGGTCCCTTTCCATGTGCCACAGGAATCCTGGGACTCCTATCAAGTTTCACGAGGAGTCAGGCATCGTCTCCTTTGGAGGCACTGATCTCCGCGTACCTCTGGAGTTTTCAAAGGATGTGAGGCCTCCGGTTGCGATGAGGTGGGGAACTAGGTCTTTCTCTGTGGTCTCCACAGGGGATTCAGACATCCTTTCGTCTTGGGAGATGCAAGACGAGCCTGCATTCAAGTCACTGCAGGGATATCCGGCCTTATTTCGAGTCAGGGCATCGCGGTGTCCATTCCACTTGAGGCCGCAAACTCAGGGTCCCTCTCACATACCTAGAGCTGAGAGAAGCCTCCTCTTGAGGTGCATGTGGTAAGGTGGTATTCCTCTGGAGTCGAAGCCAGGGACTAACCTCTCATCTCGAGTTGATTTTTGGTCCACGGAGCTCTTTCGTGTTGCTACAGTGAACTCAGGATCCCTCTAGCCTTGAAACAGTGTTCTTGGGGTTACTCTGGAGTGCCACCAAGGAAATCAAGGCTCCTTTCATGTGTGATGTGCAACACGGAATTGCTCTGTACGCAGTGCAGGGGAATCGGGCCTCATCTCGCGGCGAGGGGGAAGTCTCATGGTTTTTCTCGAGTTGCGGCGGGAACCTGGGGTGTATTCTCGAGTTACGACGGGGATGGCCCTTCCACCCACGTGTTTGTTCAGCCGCGTCAGGACTCCTGCCTAGTTGCGAGCGTCAACTCGTGATTCTCTTAGAGGCTTCGCAGTGCAATTGGGACGCCTCTCCGGCTGAGGCGGGAGACCAAGGGTCCCTATCCACGTGCACAGGAATTCTGGGACTCCTATCAAGTTTCACGAGGAGTCAGGCATCGTCTCCTTTGGAGGCACTGATCTCCGCGTACCTCTGGAGTTTTCAAAGGATGTGAGGCCTCCGGTATTGATGAGGTGGGGAACTAGGTCTTTCTCTGTGGTCTCCACAGGGGATTCAGACATCCTTTCATCTCGGGAGATGCAAGAAGAGCCTGCATTCAAGTCACTGCAGGGATATCCGGCCTTATTTCGAGTCAGGGCATCGCGGTGTCCATTCCACTTGAGGCCGCAAACTCAGGGTCCCTCTCACATACCTAAAGCTGCGAGAAGCCTCCTCTTGAGGTGGTTGTGGTAAGGTGGTATTCCTCTGGAGTCGAAGTTAGGGACTAACCTCTCATCTCTAGTTGATTTTTGGTCCATGGAGCTCTTTTGTGTTGCTACAGTGACCTCAGGATCCCTCTAGCCATGAAACAGTGTTCTTGGGGATTCTCTGGAGTGCCATCAAGGAAATCAAGGCTCCTTTCATGTATGATGTGCAACACGGAATTGCTCTGCACGCAGTGCAGGGGAATCGGGCCTCATTTCACGGCAAGGGGGAAGTCTCATGGTTTTTCTCGAGTTGCGGCGGGAACCTGGGGTATATTCTCGAGTTACGACGGGGATGGCCCGTCCACCTACGTGTTTCTTCAGCGACGTCAGGACTCCTGCCTAGTTGCGAGGGACAACTCGGGATTCTCCTCGAGGCTTGGCAGGGCAATTGGGACGCCTCTCCAGCTGAGGCGGGAGACCAAGTGTCCCTTTCCACGTGCCACAGGAATCCTGGGACTCCTATCAAGTTTCACGAGGAGTCAGGCATCGTCTCCTTTGGAGGCACAGATCTCCGCGTACCTCTGGAGTTTTCAAAGGATGTGAGGCCTCCGGTCTTGATGAGGTGGGGAACTAGGTCTTTCTCTGTGGTCTCCACAGGGGATTCAGACATCCTTTCATCTCGGGAGATGCAAGAAGAGCCTGCATTCAAGTCACTGCAGGGATATCCGGCCTTATTTCGAGTCAGGGCATCGCGGTGTCCATTCCACTTGAGGCCGCAAACTCAGGGTCCCTCTCACATACCTAAAGCTGCGAGAAGCCTCCTCTTGAGGTGGTTGTGGTAAGGTGGTATTCCTCTGGAGTCGAAGTTAGGGACTAACCTCTCATCTCTAGTTGATTTTTGGTCCATGGAGCTCTTTTGTGTTGCTATAGTGACCTCAGGATCCCTCTAGCCATGAAACAGTGTTCTTGGGGTTTCTCTGGAGTGCCATCAAGGAAATCAAGGCTCCTTTCATGTATGATGTGCAACACGGAATTGCTCTGCACGCAGTGCAGGGGAATCGGGCCTCATCTCGCGGCGAGGGGAAAGTCTCATGGTTTTTCTCGAGTTGCGGCGGGAACCTGGGGTGTATTCTCGAGTTACGACGGGGATGGCCCTTCCACCCACGTGTTTGTTCAGCCGCGTCAGGACTCCTGCCTAGTTGCGAGCGTCAACTCGTGATTCTCTTAGAGGCTTCGCAGTGCAATTGGGACGCCTCTCCAGCTGAGGCGGGAGACCAAGGGTCCCTATCCACGTGCACAGGAATTCTGGGACTCCTATCAAGTTTGAAGAGGAGTCAGGCATCGTCTCCTTTGGAGGCACTGATCTCCGCATACCTCTGGAGTTTTCAAAGGATGTGAGGCCTCCGGTCGCAATGGGGTGGGGAACTAGGTCTTTCTCCGTGGTCTCCACAGGGGATTCAGACATCCTTTCGTCTTGGGAGATGCAAGACGAGCCTGCATTCAAGTCACTGCAGGGATATCCAGCTTTATTTCGAGTCAGGGCTTCGCGGTGTCCATTCCACTTGAGGCCACAATCTCAGGGTCCCTCTCACATAGCTAGAGCTGAGAGAAGCCTCCTCTTGAGGTGCTTGTGGTAAGGTGGTATTCCTCTGGAGTCGAAGCCAGGGACTAACCTCTCATCTCGAGTTGATTCTTGGTCCACGGAGCTCTTTCGTGTTGCTACAGTGACCTCAGGATCCCTCTAGCCTTGAAACAGTGTTCTTGGGGTTTCTCTGGAGTGCCATCAAGGAAATCAAGGCTCCTTTCATGGGTGATGTGCAACACGGAAATGCTCTGCACGCAGTGCAGGGGAATCGGGCCTCATCTTGCGGCGAGGGGGAAGTCTCATGGTTTTTCTCGAGTTGCGGAGGGAACCTGGGGTATATTCTCGAGTTACGACGGGGATGGCCCTTCCACCCACGTGTTTGTTCAGCGACGTCAGGACTCCTGCCTAGTTGCGAGGGACAACTCGGGATTCTCCTCGAAGCTTGGCAGGGCAATTGGGACGCCTCTCCAGCTGAGGCGGGAGACCAAGGGTCCCTTTCCACGTGCCACAGGAATCCTGTGACTCCTATCAAGTTTCACGAGGGGTCAGGCATCGTCTCCTTTGGAGGCACTGACCTCCGCGAACCTCTGGAGTTTTCGAAGGATGTGAGGACTCCGGTCGCCATGAAGTGGGGAACTAGGTCTTTTTCTGTGGTCTCCACAGGGGATTCAGACATCCTTTCATCTTAGGAGATGGAAGACGAGCCTGCATTCAAGTCAGGGCAGGGATATCCGGCCTTATTTCGAGTCAGGGCATCGCGGTGTCCATTCCACTTGAGGCCGCAAACTCAGGGTCCCTCTCACATAGCTAGAGCTGAGAGAAGCCTCCTCTTGAGGTGCTTGTGGTAAGGTGGTATTCATCTGGAGTCGAAGCCAGGGACTAACCTCTCATCTCGAGTTGATTTTTGGTCCACGGAGCTCTTTCGTGTTGCTACAGTGACCTCAGTATCCCTCTAGCCTTGAAACAGTGTTCTTGGGGTTTCTCTGGAGTGCCATCAAGGAAATCAAGGCTCCTTTCATGTGTGATGTGCAACACGGAATTGCTCTGCACGCAGTGTAGGGGAATCGGGCCTTATCTCGCGGCGAGGGGGAAGTCTCATGGTTTTACTCGAGTTGTGGCGGGAACCTGGGGTATATTCTCGAGTTACGACAGGGATGACCCTTCCACACACGTGTTTGTTCAGCGACGTCAGGACTCCTGCCTAGTTGCGAGGAACAACTCTGGATTCTCCTCGTGGCTTGGCAGGGCAATTGGGACGCTTCTCCAGCTGAGGCGGGAGACCAAGGGTCCCTTTCCACGTGCCACAGGAATCCTGGGACTCCTATCAAGTTTCAGGAGGAGTCAGGCATCGTCTCCTTTGGAGGCACTGATCTCCGCGTACCTCTGAATGTTTCAAAGGATGTGAGGCCTCCGGTCGCGATGAGCTGGGGAACTAGGTCTTTCTCTGTGGTCTCCACAGGGGATTCAGACATCCTTTCGTCTTGGGAGATGCAAGACGAGCCTGCATTCAAGTCACTGCAGGGATAACCGGCCTTATTTCGCGTCAGGGCATCGCAGTGTCCATTCTACTTGAGGTCGCAAAATCAGGGTCCCTCTCACATACCTAGAGCTGAGAGAAGCCTCCTCTTGAGGTGCTTGTGGTAAGGTGGTATTCCTCTGGAGTCGAAGCCAGGGACTAACCTCTCTTCTCGAGTTGATTTTTGGTCCACGGAGTTCTTTCTTGTTGCTACAGTGACCTCAGGATCCCTCTAGAATGGAAACAGTGTTCTTGGGGTTTCTCTGGAGTGCCATCAAGGAAATCAAGGCTCCTTTCATGTGTGATGTGCAACACGGAATTGGTCTGCATGCAGTGCAGGGGAATCGGGCCTCATCTCGCGGCGAGGGGGAAGTCTCATGGTTTTTCGCGAGTTGCGGCGGGAACCTGGGGTATATTCTCGAGTTACGACGGGGAAGGCCCTTCCACCCACGTGTTTGTTTAGCGACGTCAGGACTCCTGCTTAGTTGGGAGGGACAACTCGGGATTCTCCTCGAGGCTTGGCAGGGCAATTGGGACGCCTCTCCAGCTGAGGCGGGAGACCAAGGGTCCCTTTACACGTACCACAAGAATCCTGGGACTCCTATCAAGTTTCACGAGGAGTCAGGCATCGTCTCCTTTGGAGGCACTGATCTCCGTGTACCTCTGGAGTTTTCAAAGAATTTAAGGCCTCCGGTCGCGATGAGGTGGGGAACTAGGTCTTTCTCTGTTGTCTCCACTGGGGATTCAGACATCCTTTCATCTTGGGAGATGCAAGACGAGCCTGCATTCAAGTCACTGCAGGGATATCCGGCCTTATTTCGAGTCAGGGCATCGTGGTGTCCATTCCACTTGAGGCCGCAAACTCAGGGTCCCTCTCACATAGCTAGAGCTGAGAGAAGCCTCCTCTTGAGGTGCTTGTGGTAAGGTTGTATTCCTCTGGAGTCGAAGCCAGGGACTAACCTCTCATCTCGAGTTGATTTTTGGTCCACGGAGCTCATTCGTGTTGCTACAGTGACCTCAGGATCCGTCTAGCCTTGAAACAGTGTTCTTGGGGTTTCTCTGGAGTGCCATCAAGGAAATCAAGGCTCCTTTCATGTGTGATGTGCCACACGGAATTGCTCTGCACGCAGTGCAGGGGAATCGGGCCTCATCTCGCGGCGAGGGGGAAGTCTCATGGTTTTTCTCGAGTTGCGGCGGGAACCTGGGGTATATTCTCGAGTTACGACGGGGATGGCCCTTCCACCCACGTGTTTGTTCAGCGACATCAGGACTCCTGCCTAGTTGCGAGGGACAACTCGGGATTCTCCTCGAGGCCTGGCAGGGAAATTGGGACACCTCTCCAGCTGAGGCGGGAGACCAAGGGTCCCTATCCACGTACCACAGGAATCCTGGGAATCCTATCAAGTTTCACGAGGAGTCAGGCATCGTCTCCTTTGGAGGCACTGATCTCCGCGTACCTCTGGAATTTTCAAAGGATGTGAGGCCTCCGGTCGCGATGAGGTGGGTAACTAGTTCTTTTTCTGTGGTCTCCACAGGGGATTCAGACATCCTTTCGTCTTGGGAGATGCAAGACGAGCCTGCATTCAAGTCACTGCAGGGATATCCGGCCTTATTTCGAGTCAGGGCATCGCGGTGTCCATTCCACTTGAGGCTGCAAACTCAGGGTCCCTCTCACATACCTAGAGCTGAGAGAAGCCTCCTCTTGAGGTGCGTGTGGTAAGGTGGTATTCCTCTGGAGTCGAAGCCAGGGACTAACCTCTCATCTCGAGTTGATTTGTGGTCCACGGAGCTCTTTCGTGTTGCTACAGTGACCTCAGGATCCCTCTAGCCTTGAAACAGTGTTCTTGGGGTTTCTCTGCAGTGCCATCAAGGAAATCAAGGCTCCTTTCATGTGTGATGTGCAACACGGAATTGCTCTGCATGCAGTGCAGAGTATCGGGCCTCATTTTGCGCCGACGGGGAAGTCTCATGGTTTTCTCGAGTTGCGGTGGGAACCTGGGGTATATTCTCGAGTTACGACGGGGATAGCCCTTCCACCCTCGTTTTTGTTCAGCGAGTCAGGACTCCTGCCTAGTTGCGAGGGACAACTCGGGATTCTCCTCGAGGCTTGGCAGGGCAATTGGGACGCCTCTCCAGCTGAGGCGGGAGACCAAGGGTCCCTTTCCACGTGCCACAGGAATCCTGGAACTCCTATCAAGTTTCACGAGGAGTCAGGCATCGTCTCCTTTGGAGGCACTGATCTCCGCGTACCTCTGGAGTTTTCAAAGGATGTGAGGCCTCTGGTCGCGATGACGTGGGGAACTAGGTCTTTTTCTGTGGTTTCCACAGGGAATTCAGACATCCTTTCATCTTGGGAGATGCAAAACGTGCCCGCATTCAAGTGACTGCTGGGATATCCGGCCTTATTTCGAGTCAGGGCATCGCGGTGTCCATTCCACTTGAGGCCGCAAACTCAGGGTCCCTATCACTTACATAGAGCTGAGAGAAGCCTCCTCTTGAGGTGCTTGTGGTAAGGTGGTATTCCTCTCGAGTCGAAGCCAGGGATTAACCTCTCATTTCGAGTTGATTTTTGGTCCACGGAGTTCTTTCGTGTTGCTACAGTGACGTCAGGATCCCTCTAGCCTTGAAACAGTGTTCTTGGGGTTTCTCTGGAGTGCCACCAAGGAAATCAAGGCTCCTTTCATGTGTGATGTGCAACACGGAATTGCTCTGCATGCAGTGCAGGGGAATCGGGCCTCATCTCGCGGCGAGGGGGAAGTCTCATGGTTTTTCTCGAGTTGCGCCGGGAACCTGGGGTATATTCTCGAGTTACGACGGGGATGGCCCTTCCACCCACGTGTTTGTTCAGCGACGTCAGGACTCCTGCCTAGTTGCGAGGGACAACTCGGGATTCTCCTCGAGGCTTGGCAGGGTAATTTGGACGCCTCTCCAGCTGAGGCGGGAGACCAAGGGTCCCTTTCCACGTGCCACAGGAATCCTGGGACTCCTATCAAGTTTCACGAGGAGTCAGGCATCGTCTCCTTTGGAGGCACTGATCTCCGCGTACCTCTGGACTTTTGAAAGGATGTGAGGCCTCCGGTCGCGATGAGGTGGGGAACTAGGTCTTTCTCTGTGGTCTCCACAGGGGATTCAGACATCCTTTCGTCTTGGGAGATGCAAGACGAGCCTGCATTCAAGTCACTGCAGGGATATCCGGCCTTATTTCGCGTCAGGGCATCGCGGTGTCCATTCCACTTGAGGCCGCAAACTCAGGGTCCCTCTCACATACCTAGAGCTGAGAGAAGCCTCCTCTTGAGGTGCTTGAGGTAAGGTGGTATTCCTCTGGAGTCGAAGCCGGGGACTAACCTCTCATCTCGAGTTGATTTTTGATCCACATAGAACTTTCGTGTTGCTAGAGTAACCTCAGGATCCCTCTAGCCATGAAAGAGTGTTCTTGTGGATTCTCTGGAGTGCCATCAGGGAAATCAAGGCTCCTTTCATGTGTGATGTGCAACACGGAACTGCTCTGCACGCAGTGCAGGGGAATCAGGCCTCATCTCTTGGCGATGGGGAAGTCTCATGGTTTTTCTCGAGTTGCCGCGGGAACCTGGGGTATATTCTCGAGTTACGACGGGAATGGCACTTCCATACACGTGTTTGTTCAGCGACGGCAGGACTCCTGCCTAGTTGCGAGGGACAACTCGGGATTCTCCTCGAGGCTTGGCAGGGCAATTGGGACGCCTCTCCAGCTGAGGCGGGAGACCACGGGTCCCTTTCCACGTGCCACAGGAATCCTGGGACTCCTATCAAGTTTCACGAGGAGTCAGGCATCGTCTCCTTTGGAGGCACTGATCTCCGCGTACCTCTGAAGTTTTCAAAGGATGTGAGGCCTCCGGTCGCCATGAGGTGGGGAACTAGGTCTTTCTCTGTGGTCTCCACAGGGGATTCAGACATCCTTTCATCTTGGGAGATGCAAGTCGAGCCTGCATTCAAGTCACTGCAGGGATATCCGGCCTTATTTTGCGTCAGGGCATCGCAGTGTCCATTTCCCTTGAGGCCGCAAAGTCAGGGTCCCTCTCACATACCTAGAGCTGAGAGAAGCCTCCTCTTGAGGTGCTTGTGGTAAGGTGGTATTCCTCTGGATTCGAAGCCAGGGACTAACCTCTCATCTCCAGTTGATTTTTGGTCCATGGAGCTCTTTCGTGTTGCTGCAGTGACCTCTGGATCCCTCTAGCCTTGAAAAAGTTTTCTTGGGGTTTCTCTGGAGTGCCACCAAGGAAATCAAGGCTCCTTTCATGTGTGATGTGCAACACGGAATTACTCTGCACGCAGTGCAGGGGAATCGGTTCTCATCTCGCGGCGAGTGGGAAGTCTCATGGTTTTTCTCGAGTTGCGGCGGGAACCTGGGGTATATTCTCGAGTTACGACGGGGATGGCCCTTCCACCCACGTGTTTGTTCAGCGACGTCAGGACTCCTGCCTAGTTGCGAGGGACAACTCGGGATTTTCCTCGAGGCTTGGCAGGGCAATTGGGACACCTCTCAAGCTGAGGTGGGAGACCAACAGTCCCTTTCCACGTGCCACAGGAATCCTGGAACTCCTATCAAGTTTCACGAGGAGTCAGGCATCGTCTCCTTTGGAGGCACTGATCTCCGTGTACCTCTGGAGTTTTCAAAGGATGTGAGGCCTCCGTTCGCGATGAGGTGGGGAACTAGGTCTTTCTCTGTGGTCTCCACAGGGGATTCAGACATCCTTTCATCTTGGGTGATGCAAGACGAGCTTGCATTCAAGTCACTGCAGGGATATCCGGCCTTATTTCGAGTCAGGGCATCGCGGTGTCCATTCCACTTGAGGCCGCAAACTCAGGGTCCCTCTCACATACCTAGAGCTGAGAGAAGACTCCTCTTGAGGTGCTTGTGGTAAGGTGGTATTCCTCTGGAGTCGAAGCCAGGGACTAACGTCTCATCTAGAGTTGATTTTTGGTCCATGGAGCTCTTTCGTGTTGCTACAGTGACCTCAGGATCCGTCGAGCCTTGAAACAGTGTTCTTGGGGTTTCTCTGGCGTGCCATCAAGGAAATCAAGGCTCCTTTCATGTGTGATGTGCAACAGGGATTTGCTCTGCACGCAGTGCAGGGTATCGGGCCTCATTTTTCGGCGAGGGGGAAGTCTCATGGTTTTTCTCGTGTTGCGGCGGGAACCTGGGGTATATTCTCGAGTTACGACGGGGATGGCCCTTCCACCCACGTGTTTGTTCAGCGACGTCAGGACTCCTGCCTAGTTGCGAGGGACAACTCGGGATTCTCCTCGAGGCTTGGCAGGCCAATTGGGATGCCTCTCCAGCTGAGGCGGGAGACCAAGCGTCCCTTTCCACGTGACACAGGAATCCTGGGACTCCTATCAAGTTTCACGAGGAGTCAGGCATCGCCTCCTTTGGAGGCACTGATCTCCGCGTACCTCTGGAATTTTCAAAGGATGTGAGGCCTCCGGTCGCGATGAGGTGGGGAACTAGGTCTTTCTCTGTGGTCTCCACATGGGATTCAGACATCCTTTCGTCTTGGGAGATGCAAGACGAGCCTGCATTCAAGTCACTGCAGGGACATCCGGGCTTATTTCGAGTCAGGGCATCGCGGTGTCCATTCCACTTGAGGCCGCAAACTCAGGGTCCCACTCACATATCTAGAGCTGAGAGAAGCCTCCTCTTGAGGTGCTTGTGGTAAGGTGGTATTCCTCTGGAGTCGAAGCCAGGGACTAACCTCTCATCTCGAGTTGATTTTTGGTCCACGGAGCTCTTTCCTGTTGCTACAGTGACCTCAGGGTCCCTCTAGCCTTGAAACAGTGTTCTTGGGGTTTCTCTGGAGTGCCATCAAGGAAATCAAGGCTCCTTTCATGTGTGATGTGCAACACGGAATTGCTCTGCACGCAGTGCAGGGGAATCGGGCCTCATCTCGCGGCGAGGGGGAAGTCTCATGGTTTTTCTCGAGTTGCGGCGTTAACCTGGGGTATATTCCCGAGTTACAACGGGGATGGCCCTTCCACACACGTGTTTGTTCAGCGACGTCTGGACTCCTGCCTAGTTGTGAGGGACAACTCGGGATTCTCCTGGGGGCTTGGCAGGGCAATTGGCATGCCTCTCCAGCTGAGGCGGGAGACCAAGGGTCCCTTTCCACGTGCCACAGGAATCCTGGGACTCCTATCAAGTTTCACGAGGAGTCAGGCATCGTCTCCTTTGGAGGCACTGATCTCCGCGTACCTCTGGAGTTTTCAAAGGATGTGAGGCCTCCGGTCGCGATGAGGTGGGGAAGAAGGTTTTCTCTGTGGTCTCCACAGGGGATTCAGACATCCTTTCGTCTTGGGAAATGCAAGACGAGCCTGCATTCAAGTCACTGCAGGGATATTCGGCCTTATTTCGAGTCAGGGCATCGCAGTGTCCATTCCACTTGAGGCCGCAAACTCAGGGTCCCTCTCACATACCTAGAGCTGAGATAAGCCTGCTCTTGAGGTGCTTGTGGTAAGATGGTATTCCTCTGGAGTCGAAGCCAGGGACTAACCTCTCATCTCGAATTGATTCTTGGTCCACGGAGCTCTTTCGTGTTACTACAGTGACCTCAGGATCCCTCTAGCCTTGAAACCGTGTTCTTGGGGTTTCTCTGGAGTGCCATCAAGGAAATCAAGGCTCCTTTCATGTGTGATGTGCAACAGGGAATTGCTCTGCACGCAGTGCAGGGTATCTGGCCTCATTTTTCGGCGAGGGGGAAGTCTCATGGTTTTTCTCGAGTTGCGGCGGGAACCTGGGGTATATTCTCGAGTTACGACGGGGATGGCCCTTCCACACATGTGTTTGTTCAGCGACGTCAGGATTCCTGCCTAGTTGCGAGGGACAACTCGGGATTCTCCTCGAGGCTTGGCAGGCCAATTGGGACGCCTCTCCAGCTGAGGCGGGAGACCAAGCGTCCCTTTCCACGTGCCACAGGAATTCTGGGACTCCTATCAAGTTTCAGGAGGAGTCAGGCATCGTCTCCTTTGAAGGCGCTGATCTCCGCATACTACTGGAGTATTCAAAGGATGTGAGGCCTCCGGTCGTGATGAGGTGGGTAACTAGGTCTTTCTCTGTGGTCTCCACAGGGGATTCAGACATCCTTTCTCCTTGGGAGACACAAGACGAGCCTGCATTCTAGTCACTGCAGGGATACCCGGCCTTATTTCGAGTCAGGGCATCGCGGTGTCCATTCCACTTGAGCCCGCAAACTCAGGGTCCCTCTCACATACCTAGAGCTGAGAGAAACCTCCTCTTGAGGTGCTTGTGGTAAGGTGGTATTCCTCTGGAGTCGAAGGCAGGGACTAACCTCTCATCTCGAGTTGATTCTTGGTCCACGAAGCTCTTTCGTGTTGCTACAGTGACCTCAGGATCCCTCTAGCCTTGAAACAGTGTTCTTGGGGTTTCTCTGGAGTGCCATCAAGGAAATCAAGGCTCCTTTCCTGTGTGATGTGCAACACGGAATTGCTCTGCACGCAGTGCAGGGGAATCTGGCCTCATCTCGCGGCGAGGGGGAAGTCTCATGGTTTTTCTCGAGTTACGGCGGGAACCTGGGGTATATTCTCGAGTTACGACGGGGATGGCCCTCCACACACGTGTTTGTTCAGCCACGTCAGGACTCCTGCCTAGTTGCGAGGGACAACTCGGGATTCTCCTCGAGGCTTGACAGGGCAATTAGAACGCCTCTGCAGCTGAGGCGGGAGACCATGTGTCCCTTTCCACGTGCCACAGGAATCCTGGGACTCCTATCAAGTTTCACGAGTAGTCAGGCATCGTCTGCATTGGAGGCACTGATCTCCGCGTACCTCTGGAGTTTTGAAAGGATGTGAGGCCTCCGGTCGCGATGAGGTGGGGAACTAGGTGTTTCTCTGTGGTCTCCACAGGGGATTCAGACATCTTTCCTCATGGGAAATGAAAGACGAGCCTGCATTCAAGTCACTGCAGGGATATCAGGCCTTATTTCGAGTCAGGGCATCGCGGTGTCCATTCTACTTGAGGCCGCAAACTCAGGGTCCGTCTCACATACCTAGCGATGAGAGAAGCCTCCTCTTGAGGTGCTTGTGGTAAGGTGGTATTCCTCTGGAGTCAAAGCCAGGGACTAACCTCTCATCTCGAGTTGATTTGTGGTCTACGGAGCTCTTTCAAGTTGCTACAGTGACCTCAGGATCCCTCTAGCCTTGAAACAGTGTTCTTGGGGTTTCTCTGGACTGCCATCAAGGAAATCAAGGCTCCTTTCATGTGTGATGTTCAAGACGGAATTGCTCTGCACGCAGTGCAGGGGAATCGGGCCTCATTTTGCGGCGAGGGGGAAGTCTCATGGTTTTTCTCGAGTTGCGCCGGGAACCTGGGGTATATTCTCGAGTTACGACGGGGATGACCCTTCCACACACGTGCTTGTTCAGCGACGTTAGGACTCCTGCCTAGTTGCGAGGGACAACTCGGGATTCTCCTCGAGGCTTGGCAGGGCAATTGGCACGCCTCTCCATCTGAGGGGGGAGACCAAGTGTCCCTTTCCACGTGCCACAGGAATCTTGGGTCTCCTATCAAGTTTCATGAGGAGTCAGGCATCGTCTCCTTTGGAGGCACTGATCTCCGCGTACCTCTGGAGTTTTCAAAGGATGTGAGGCCTCCGGTCGCCATGAGGTGGGGAACTAGGTCTTTCTCTGTGGTCTCCACAGGGGATTCAGACATCCTTTCGTCTGGGGAGATGCAAGACGAGCCTGCATTCAAGTCACTGCAGGGATATTCGGCCTTATTTCGAGTCAGTGCATCGCGGTGTCCATTCCACTTGAGGCCGCAAACTCAGGGTGCCTCTCACATAGCTAAAGCTGAGAGAAGCCTCCTCTTGAGGTGCTTGTGGTAAGGTGGTATTCCTCTGGAGTCGAAACCAGGGACTAACCTCTCAACTCGAGTTGATTTTTGGTCCACGGAGCTTTTTCGTGTAGCTACAGTGACCTCAGGATCCCTCTAGCCTTGAAACAGTGTTCTTGGGGTTTCTCTGGAATGCCATCAAGGAAATCAAGGCTCCTTTGATGTGTGATGTGCAAGACGGAATTGCTATGCACGCAGTGCAGGGGAATCGGGCCTCATCTCGCGGCCAGGGGGAAGTCTCATGGTTTTTCTCAAGTTGCGGCGGGAACCTGGGGTATATTCTCGAGTTAAGACGGGGATGGCCCCTCCACCTACGTGTTTGTTCAGCGATGTCAGGACTCCTGCCTAGTTGCGAGGGACAACTCGGGATTCTCCTCGAGGCTTGGCATGGCTTTTGGGATGCCTCTCCAGGGGAGGCGGAGGACCAAGGGTCCCTTTCCACGTGCCACAGGAATCCTGGGACTCCTATCAAGTTTCACGAGGAGTCAGGCATCGTCTCCTTTGGAGGCACTGATCTCCACGTACCTCTGGAGTTTTCAAAGGATGTGAGGCCTCCGGTCGCGATAAGGTGGGGAAGTAGGTTTTCTCTGTGGTCTCCACAGGGTATTCAGACATCCTATCGTCTTGGGAGATGGAAGACGAGCCTGCATTCAAGACACTGCAGGGATATTCGGCCTTATTTCGAGTCAGGGCATCGCGGTGTCCATTCCACTTGAGGCCGCAAACTCAGGGTGCCTCTCACATACCTAGAGCTGAGATAAGCCTGCTCTTGAGGTGCTTGTGGTAAGATGGTATTCCTCTGGAGTCGAAGCCAGGGACTAACCTCTCATCTCGAGTTGATTTTTGGTCCACGGAGCTCTTTCGTGTTGCTACAGTGACCTCAGGATCCCTCTAGCCTTGAAACAGTGTTCTTGGGGTTTCTCTGGAGTGCCATCAAGGAAATCAAGGCTCCTTTCATGTGTGACGTGCAACACGGAATTGATCTGCACGCAGTGCAGGGGAATCCGGCCTCATCTCGCGGCGAGGGGGAAGTCTCATGGTTTCTCGCGAGTTGCGGCGGGAACCTGGGGTATATTCTCGAGTTACGACGGGGATGGCCCTTCCAACCACGTGTTTATTCAGCGACGTCAGGACTCCTGCCTAGTTGCGAGGGACAATTCGGGATTCTCCTGGGGCTTGGCAGGGCAATTGGGACGCCTCTCCAGCTGAGGCGGGAGACCAAGTGTCCCTTTCGACGTGCCACAGGAATCCTGGGACTCCTATCAAGTTTCACGAGGAGTCAGGCATCGTCTCCTTTGGAGGCACTGATCTCCGCGTACCTCTGGAGTTTTCAAAGGATGTGAGGCCTCCAGTCGCGATGAGGTGGGGAAGTAGGTTTTCTCTGTGGTCTCCACAGGGAATTCAGACATCCTTTCGTCTTGGGAGATGGAAGACGAGCCTGCATTCAAGTCACTGCAGGGATATTCGGCCTTATTTCGAGTCAGGGCATCGCGGTCTCCATTCCACTTGAGGCCGCAAACTCAGGGTCCCTCTCACATACCTAGAGCTGAGATAAGCCTGCTCTTGAGGTGCTTGTGGTAAGATGGTATTCCTCTGGAGTCGAAGCCAGGGACTAACCTCTAATCTCGAGTTGATTTTTGGTCCACGGAGCACTTTTCTGTTGCTACAGTGAACTCAGGATCCTTCTAGCCTTGAAACAGTGTTCTTGGGGTTTTTCTGGAGTGCCATCAAGGAAATCAAGTCTCCTTTCATGTGTGATGTGCAAGACGGAATTGCTCTGCATGCAGTGCAGAGGAACCAGGCCTCATCTCGCGGCGAGGGGGAAGTCTCATGGTTTTTCTCGAGTTGCGGCGGGAACCTGGGTTATATTCTCGAGTTACGACGGGGATGGCTCTTCCACCCACGTGTTTGTTCAGCGACGACAGGACTCCTGCCTAGTTGCGAGGGACAACTCGGGATTCTCCTCGAGGCCTGGCAGAGAAATTGGGACGCCTGTCCAGCTGAGGCGGAAGACCAAGGGTCCCTTTCCACGTGCCACAGGAATCCTGGGACTCCTATCAAGTTTCACGAGGAGTCAGGCATCGTCTCCTTTGGAGGCACTGATCTCCGCGTACCTCTGGAGTTTTCAAAGGATGTGAGGCCTCCGGTTGCGATGAGGTCGGGAACTAGGTCTTTCTCTGTGGTCTCCACAGGGGATTCAGACATCCTTTCATCTTGGGAGATGCAAGACAAGCCTGCATTCAAGTCACTGCAGGGATATTCGGCCTTATTTCGAGTCAGTGCATCGCGGTGTCCATTCCACTTGAGGCCGCAAACTCAGGGTCCCTCTCACATAGCTAAAGCTGAGAGAAGCCTCCTCTTGAGGTGCTTGTGGTAAGGTGGTATTCCTCTGCAGTCGAAACCAGGGACTAACCTCTCAACTCGAGTTGATTTTTGGTCCACGGAGCTCTTTCGTGTGGCTACAGTGACCTCAGGATCCCTCTAGCCTTGATACAGTGTTCTTGGGGTTTCTCTGGAATGCCATCAAGGAAATCAAGGCTCCTTTGATGTGTGATGTGCAAGACGGAATTGCTCTGCACGCAGTGCAGGGGAATCGGGCCTCATCTCGCGGCGAGGGGGAAGACTCATGGTTTTTCTCGAGTTGCGGCGGGAACCTGGGGTATATTCTCGAGTTACGACGGGGATGGCCCTTCCACCCACGTGTTTGTTCAGCGACGTCAGGACTCCTGCCTAGTTGCGAGGAACAACTCGGGATTCTCCTGGGGGCTTGGCAGGGCAATTGCGACGCCTCTCCAGCTGAGGCGGTAGACTAAGTGTCCCTTTCCACGTGCCACAGGAATCCTGGGACTCCTATCAAGTTTCACGAGGAGTCAGGCATCGTCTCCTTTGGAGGCACTGATCTCCGCGTACCTCTGGAGTTTTCAAAGGATGTGAGGCCTCCGATCGCGATGAGGTGGGGAAGTTGGTTTTCTCTGTGGTCTCCACAGGGTATTCAGACATCCTTTCGTCTTGGGAGATGGAAGACGAGCCTGCATTCAAGTCACTGCAGGGATATCCGGCCTTATTTCGAGTCAGGGCATCGCGGTCTCCATTCCACTTGAGGCCGCAAACTGAGGGTCCCTCTCACATACCTAGAGCTGAGATAAGCCTGCTCTTGAGGTGCTTGTGGTAAGATGGTATTCCTCTGGTGTCGAAGCCAGGGACTAACCTCTCATCTCGAGTTGATTATTGGTCTACGGATCTCTTTCGAGTTGCTACAGTGACCTCAGGATCCCTCTAGCCTTGAAACAGTGTTCTTGGGGTTTCTCTGGAGTGCCATCAAGGAATTCAAGGCTCCTTTCATGTGTGCTGTGCAAGACGGAATTGCTCTGCCCGCAGTGCAGGGGAATCGGGCCTCATTTTGCGGCGAGGGGGAAGTCTCATGGTTTTTCTCGAGTTACGGCGGGAACCTGGGGTGTATTCTCTAGTTACAACTGGGATGGCCCTTCCACCCACGTGCTTGTTCAGCGACGTCAGGACTCCTGCCTAGTTGCGAGGGACAACTCGGGATTCTCTTGGGGGCTTGGCAGGGCAATTGGGATGCCTCTCCAGCTGAGGCGGGAGACCAAGGGTCCCTTTCCACGTGCCACAGAAATCCTGGGACTCCTATCAAGTTTCACGAGGAGTCAGGCATCGTCTCCTTTGGAGGCACTGATCTCCGCGTACCTCTGGAGTTTTCAAAGGATGTGAGGCCTCCGGTCGCGATGAGGTGGGGAAGTAGGTTTTCTCTGTGGTCTCCACAGGGGATTCAGACATCCTTTCGTCTTGGGAGATGCAAGACGAGCCTGCATTCAAGTCACTGCAGGGATATTCCGCCTGATTTCGAGTCAGGGCATCGCGGTCTCCATTCCACTTGAGGCCGCAAACTCAGGGTCCCTCTCACATACCTAGAGCTGAGATAAGCCTCCTCTTGAGGTGCTTGTGGTAAGGTGGTATTCCTCTGGAGTCGAAGCCAGGGACTAACCTCTCTTCTCGAGTTGATTTTTGGTCCACGGAGTTCTTTCTTGTTGCTACAGTGACCTCAGGATCCCTCTAGAATGGAAACAGTGTTCTTGGGGTTTCTCTGGAGTGCCATCAAGGAAATCAAGGCTCATTTCATGTGTGATGTGCAACACGGAATTGGTCTGCATGCAGTGCAGGGGAATCGGGCCTCATCTCGCGGCGAGGGGGAAGTCTCATGGTTTTTCGCGAGTTGCGGCGGGAACCTGGGGTATATTCTCGAGTTACGACGGGGAAGGCCCTTCCACCCACGTGTTTGTTCAGCGACGTCAGGACTCCTGCTTAGTTGGGAGGGACAACTCGGGATTCTCCTCGAGGCTTGGCAGGGCAATTGGGACGCCTCTCCAGCTGAGGCGGGAGACCAAGGGTCCCTTTACACGTACCACAAGAATCCTGGGACTCCTATCAAGTTTCACGAGGAGTCAGGCATCGTCTCCTTTGGAGGCACTGATCTCCGTGTACCTCTGGAGTTTTCAAAGAATTTAAGGCCTCCGGTCGCGATGAGGTGGGGAACTAGGTCTTTCTCTGTTGTCTCCACTGGGGATTCAGACATCCTTTCATCTTGGGAGATGCAAGACGAGCCTGCATTCAAGTCACTGCAGGGATATCCGGCCTTATTTCGAGTCAGGGCATCGTGGTGTCCATTCCACTTGAGGCCGCAAACTCAGGGTCCCTCTCACATAGCTAGAGCTGAGAGAAGCCTCCTCTTGAGGTGCTTGTGGTAAGGTTGTATTCCTCTGGAGTCGAAGCCAGGGACTAACCTCTCATCTCGAGTTGATTTTTGGTCCACGGAGCTCATTCGTGTTGCTACAGTGACCTCAGGATCCCTCTAGCCTTGAAACAGTGTTCTTGGGGTTTCTCTGGAGTGCCATCAAGGAAATCAAGGCTCCTTTCATGTGTGATGTGCCACACGGAATTGCTCTGCACGCAGTGCAGGGGAATCGGGCCTCATCTCGCGGCGAGGGGGAAGTCTCATGGTTTTTCTCGAGTTACGGCGGGAACCTGGGGTATATTCTCGAGTTACGACGGGGATGGCCCTTCCTCCCACGTGTTTGTTCAGCGACGTCAGGACTCCTGCCTAGTTGCGAGGGACAACTCGGGATTCTCCTCGAGGCTTGGCAGGGCAATTGGGACGCCTCTTCAGCTGAGGTGGGAGACCAAGGGTCCCTTTCCACGTGCCACAGGAATCCTGGGACTCGTATCAAGTTTCATGAGGAGTCAGGCATCGTCTCCTTTGGAGGCACTGATCTCCGCGTACCTCTGGAATTTTCAAAGGATGTGAGGCCTCCGGTCGCGATGAGGTGGGTAACTAGTTCTTTTTCTGTGGTCTCCACAGGGGATTCAGACATCCTTTCGTCTTGGGAGATGCAAGACGAGCCTGCATTCAAGTCACTGCAGGGATATCCGGCCTTATTTCGAGTCAGGGCATCGCGGTGTCCATTCCACTTGAGGCTGCAAACTCAGGGTCCCTCTCACATACCTAGAGCTGAGAGAAGCCTCCTCTTGAGGTGCGTGTGGTAAGGTGGTATTCCTCTGGAGTCGAAGCCAGGGACTAACCTCTCATCTCGAGTTGATTTGTGGTCCACGGAGCTCTTTCGTGTTGCTACAGTGACCTCAGGATCCCTCTAGCCTTGAAACAGTGTTCTTGGGGTTTCTCTGCAGTGCCATCAAGGAAATCAAGGCTCCTTTCATGTGTGATGTGCAACACGGAATTGCTCTGCATGCAGTGCAGAGTATCGGGCCTCATTTTGCGCCGACGGGGAAGTCTCATGGTTTTCTCGAGTTGCGGTGGGAACCTGGGGTATATTCTCGAGTTACGACGGGGATAGCCCTTCCACCCTCGTTTTTGTTCAGCGAGTCAGGACTCCTGCCTAGTTGCGAGGGACAACTCGGGATTCTCCTCGAGGCTTGGCAGGGCAATTGGGACGCCTCTCCAGCTGAGGCGGGAGACCAAGGGTCCCTTTCCACGTGCCACAGGAATCCTGGAACTCCTATCAAGTTTCACGAGGAGTCAGGCATCGTCTCCTTTGGAGGCACTGATCTCCGCGTACCTCTGGAGTTTTCAAAGGATGTGAGGCCTCTGGTCGCGATGACGTGGGGAACTAGGTCTTTTTCTGTGGTCTCCACAGGAAATTCAGACATCCTTTCATCTTGGGAGATGCAAAACGTGCCCGCATTCAAGTGACTGCTGGGATATCCGGCCTTATTTCGAGTCAGGGCATCGCGGTGTCCATTCCACTTGAGGCCGCAAACTCAGGGTCCCTATCACTTACATAGAGCTGAGAGAAGCCTCCTCTTGAGGTGCTTGTGGTAAGGTGGTATTCCTCTCGAGTCGAAGCCAGGGATTAACCTCTCATTTCGAGTTGATTTTTGGTCCACGGAGTTCTTTCGTGTTGCTACAGTGACCTCAGGATCCCTCTAGCCTTGAAACAGTGTTCTTGGGGTTTCTCTGGAGTGCCACCAAGGAAATCAAGGCTCCTTTCATGTGTGATGTGCAACACGGAATTGCTCTGCATGCAGTGCAGGGGAATCGGGCCTCATCTCGCGGCGAGGGGGAAGTCTCATGGTTTTTCTCGAGTTGCGCCGGGAACCTGGGGTATATTCTCGAGTTACGACGGGGATGGCCCTTCCACCCACGTGTTTGTTCAGCGACGTCAGGACTCCTGCCTAGTTGCGAGGGACAACTCGGGATTCTCCTCGAGGCTTGGCAGGGTAATTTGGACGCCTCTCCAGCTGAGGCGGGAGACCAAGGGTCCCTTTCCACGTGCCACAGGAATCCTGGGACTCCTATCAAGTTTCACGAGGAGTCAGGCATCGTCTCCTTTGGAGGCACTGATCTCCGCGTACCTCTGGACTTTTGAAAGGATGTGAGGCCTCCGGTCGCGATGAGGTGGGGAACTAGGTCTTTCTCTGTGGTCTCCACAGGGGATTCAGACATCCTTTCGTCTTGGGAGATGCAAGACGAGCCTGCATTCAAGTCACTGCAGGGATATCCGGCCATATTTCGCGTCAGGGCATCGCAGTGTCCATTCCACTTGAGGCTGCAAACTCAGGGTCCCTCTCACATACCTAGAGCTGAGAGAAGCCTCCTCTTGAGGTGCTTGTGGTAAGGTGGTATTCCTCTGGAGTCGAAGCCAGGGACTAACCTCTCATCTCGAGTTGATTTTTGGTCCACGGAGCTCTTTCATGTTGCTACAGTGACCTCAGGATCCCTCTAGCCTTGAAACAGTGTTCTTGGGTTTTCTCTGGAGTGCCATCAAGGAAATCAAGGCTCCTTTCATGTGTGATGTGCAACACGGAATTGCTCTGCACGCAGTGCAGGGGAATCGGGCCTCATCTCGCGGCGAGGGGGAAGTCTCATGGTTTTTCTCGAGTTGCGGCGGGAACCTGGGGTATATTCTCGAGTTACGACGGGGATGGCCCTTCCACCCACGTGTTTGTTCAGCGACGTCAGGACTCCTGCCTAGTTGCGAGGGACAACTCGGGATTCTCCTCGAGGCTTGGCAGGGCAATTGGGACGCCTCTCCAGCTGAGGCGGGAGACCAAGGGTCCCTTTCCACGTGCCACGGGAATCCTGGGACTCGTATCAAGTTTCATGAGGAGTCAGGCATCGTCTCCTTTGGAGGCACTGATCTCCGCGTACCTCTGGAATTTTCAAAGGATGTGAGGCCTCCGGTCGCGATGAGGTGGGTAACTAGTTCTTTTTCTGTGGTCTCCACAGGGGATTCAGACATCCTTTCGTATTGGGAGATGCAAGACGAGCCTGCATTCAAGTCACTGCAGGGATATCCGGCCTTATTTCGAGTCAGGGCATCGCGGTGTCCATTCCACTTGAGGCCGCAAATTCAGGGTCCCTCTCACATACCTAGAGCTGAGAGAAGCCTCCTCTTGAGGTGCTTGTGGTAAGGTGGTATTCCTCTGGAGTCGAAGCCAGGGACTAACCTCTCATCTCGAGTTGATTTTTGGTCCATGGAGCTCTTTCGTGTTGCTACAGTGACCTCAGGATCCCTCTAGCCTTGAAACAGTGTTCTTGGGGTTTCTCTGGAGTGCCATCAAGGAAATCAAGGCTCCTTTCATGTGTGATGTGCAACACGGAATTGCTCTGCACACAGTGCAGGGGAATCGGGCCTCATCTCTCGGCGAGGGGGAAGTCTCATGGTTTTTCTCGAGTTGCGGCGGGAACCTGGGGTATATTCTCGAGTTACGACGGGGATGGCCCTTCCACCCACGTGTTTGTTCAGCGACGTCAGGACTCCTGCCTAGTTGCGAGGGACAACTCGGGATTCTCCTCGAGGCTTGGCAGGGCAATTGGGACGCCTCTCCAGCTGAGGCGGGAGACCAAGGGTCCCTTTCCACGTGCCACAGGAATCCTGGGACTCCTATCAAGTTTCACGAGGAGTCAGGCATCATCTCCTTTGGAGGCACTGATCTCCGCGTACCTCTGAAGTTTTCAAAGGATGTGAGGCCCCCGGTCGCGATGAGGTGGGGAAACAAGTCTTTCTCTGTGGTCTCCACAGGGGATTCAGACATCCTTTCGTATTGGGAGATGCAAGACGAGCCTGCATTCAAGTCACTGCAGGGATATCCGGTATTATTTTGCGTCAGGGCATCGCGGTGTCCATTCCACTTGAGGCCGCAAATTCAGTGTCCCTCTCACATACCTAGAGCTGAGAGAAGCCTCCTCTTGAGGTGCTTGAGGTAAGGTGGTATTCCTCTGGAGTCGAAGCCGGGGACTAACCTCTCATCTCGAGTTGATTTTTGATCCACATAGAACTTTCGTGTTGCTAGAGTAACCTCAGGATCCCTCTAGCCATGAAAGAGTGTTCTTGTGGATTCTCTGGAGTGCCATCAGGGAAATCAAGGCTCCTTTCATGCGTGATGTGCAACACGGAACTGCTCTGCACGCAGTGCAGGGGAATCAGGCCTCATCTCTTGGCGATGGGGAAGTCTCATGGTTTTTCTCGAGTTGCCGCGGGAACCTGGGGTATATTCTCGAGTTACGACGGGGATGGCCCTTCCACCCACGTGTTTGTTCAGCGACGTCAGGACTCCTGCCTAGTTGCGAGGGACAACTCGGGATTCTCCTCGAGGCTTGGCAGGGCAATTGGGACGCCTCTCCAGCTGAGGCGGGAGACCACGGGTCCCTTTCCACGTGCCACAGGAATCCTGGGACTCCTATCAAGTTTCACGAGGAGTCAGGCATCGTCTCCTTTGGAGGCACTGATCTCCGCGTACCTCTGAAGTTTTCAAAGGATGTGAGGCCTCCGGTCGCCATGAGGTGGGGAACTAGGTCTTTCTCTGTGGTCTCCACAGGGGATTCAGACATCCTTTCATCTTGGGAGATGCAAGTCGAGCCTGCATTCAAGTCACTGCAGGGATATCCGGCCTTATTTTGCGTCAGGGCATCGCAGTGTCCATTTCCCTTGAGGCCGCAAAGTCAGGGTCCCTCTCACATACCTATAGCTGAGAGAAGCCTCCTCTTGAGGTGCTTGTGGTAAGGTGGTATTCCTCTGGATTCGAAGCCAGGGACTAACCTCTCATCTCCAGTTGATTTTTGGTCCATGGAGCTCTTTCGTGTTGCTGCAGTGACCTCTGGATCCCTCTAGCCTTGAAAAAGTTTTCTTGGGGTTTCTCTGGAGTGCCACCAAGGAAATCAAGGCTCCTTTCATGTGTGATGTGCAACACGGAATTACTCTGCACGCAATGCAGGGGAATCGGTTCTCATCTCGCGGCGAGGGGGAAGTCTCATGGTTTTTCTCGAGTTGCGGCGGGAACCTGGGGTATATTCTCGAGTTACGACGGGGATGGCCCTTCCACCCACGTGTTTGTTCAGCGACGTCAGGACTCCTGCCTAGTTGCGAGGGACAACTCGGGATTCTCCTCGAGGCTTGGCAGGGCAATTGGGACACCTCTCAAGCTGAGGTGGGAGACCAACAGTCCCTTTCCACGTGCCACAGGAATCCTGGAACTCCTATCAAGTTTCACGAGGAGTCAGGCATCGTCTCCTTTGGAGGCACTGATCTCCGTGTACCTCTGGAGTTTTCAAAGGATGTGAGGCCTCCGTTCGCGATGAGGTGGGGAACTAGGTCTTTCTCTGTGGTCTCCACAGGGGATTCAGACATCCTTTCATCTTGGGTGATGCAAGACGAGCTTGCATTCAAGTCACTGCAGGGATATCCGGCCTTATTTCGAGTCAGGGCATCGCGGTGTCCATTCCACTTGAGGCCGCAAACTCAGGGTCCCTCTCACATACCTAGAGCTGAGAGAAGACTCCTCTTGAGGTGCTTGTGGTAAGGTGGTATTCCTCTGGAGTCGAAGCCAGGGACTAACGTCTCATCTAGAGTTGATTTTTGGTCCATGGAGCTCTTTCGTGTTGCTACAGTGACCTCAGGATCCGTCGAGCCTTGAAACAGTGTTCTTGGGGTTTCTCTGGCGTGCCATCAAGGAAATCAAGGCTCCTTTCATGTGTGATGTGCAACAGGGATTTGCTCTGCACGCAGTGCAGGGTATCGGGCCTCATTTTTCGGCGAGGGGGAAGTCTCATATTTTTTCTCGAGTTGCGGCGGGAACCTGGGGTATATTCTCGAGTTACGACGGGGATGGCCCTTCCACCCACGTGTTTGTTCAGCGACGTCAGGACTCCTGCCTAGTTGCGAGGGACAACTCGGGATTCTCCTCGAGGCTTGGCAGGCCAATTGGGATGCCTCTCCAGCTGAGGCGGGAGACCAAGCGTCCCTTTCCACGTGACACAGGAATCCTGGGACTCCTATCAAGTTTCACGAGGAGTCAGGCATCGCCTCCTTTGGAGGCACTGATCTCCGCGTACCTCTGGAGTTTTCAAAGGATGTGAGGCCTCCGGTCGCGATGAGGTGGGGAACTAGGTCTTTCTCTGTGGTCTCCACATGGGATTCAGACATCCTTTCGTCTTGGGAGATGCAAGACGAGCCTGCATTCAAGTCACTGCAGGGATATCCGGGCTTATTTCGAGTCAGGGCATCGCGGTGTCCATTCCACTTGAGGCCGCAAACTCAGGGTCCCTCTCACATATCTAGAGCTGAGAGAAGCCTCCTCTTGAGGTGCTTGTGGTAAGGTGGTATTCCTCTGGAGTCGAAGCCAGGGACTAACCTCTCATCTCGAGTTGATTTTTGGTCCACGGAGCTCTTTCGTGTTGCTACAGTGACCTCAGGGTCCCTCTAGCCTTGAAACAGTGTTCTTGGGGTTTCTCTGGAGTGCCATCAAGGAAATCAAGGCTCCTTTCATGTGTGATGTGCAACACGGAATTGCTCTGCACGCAGTGCAGGGGAATCGGGCCTCATCTCGCGGCGAGGGGGAAGTCTCATGGTTTTTCTCGAGTTGCGGCGGGAACCGGGGGTATATTCTCTAGTTACAACGGGGATGGCCCTTCCACACACGTGTTTGTTCAGCGACGTCTGGACTCCTGCCTAGTTGTGAGGGACAACTCGGGATTCTCCTGGGGGCTTGGCAGGGCAATTGGCATGCCTCTCCAGCTGAGGCGGGAGACCAAGGGTCCCTTTCCACGTGCCACAGGAATCCTGGGACTCCTATCAAGTTTCACGAGGAGTCAGGCATCGTCTCCTTTGGAGGCACTGATCTCCGCGTACCTCTGGAGTTTTCAAAGGATGTGAGGCCTCCGGTCGCGATGAGGTGGGGAAGTAGGTTTTCTCTGTGGTCTCCACAGGGGATTCAGACATCCTTTCGTCTTGGGAAATGCAAGACGAGCCTGCATTCAAGTCACTGCAGGGATATTCGGCCTTATTTCGAGTCAGGGCATCGCAGTGTCCATTCCACTTGAGGCCGCAAACTCAGGGTCCCTCTCACATACCTAGAGCTGAGATAAGCCTGCTCTTGAGGTGCTTGTGGTAAGATGGTATTCCTCTGGAGTCGAAGCCAGGGACTAACCTCTCATCTCGAATTGATTCTTGGTCCACGGAGCTCTTTCGTGTTACTACAGTGACCTCAGGATCCCTCTAGCCTTGAAACCGTGTTCTTGGGGTTTCTCTGGAGTGCCATCAAGGAAATCAAGGCTCCTTTCATGTGTGATGTGCAACAGGGAATTGCTCTGCACGCAGTGCAGGGTATCTGGCCTCATTTTTCGGCGAGGGGGAAGTCTCATGGTTTTTCTC
This sequence comes from Cervus elaphus, assembly GCF_910594005.1. Lineage (NCBI taxonomy): Eukaryota > Metazoa > Chordata > Mammalia > Artiodactyla > Cervidae > Cervus > Cervus elaphus. The sequence goes on from NC_057846.1 coordinate 2,130,263, forward strand.
GAGTTGCGGCGGGAACCTGGGGTATATTCTCGAGTTACGACGGGGATGGCCCTTCCACACATGTGTTTGTTCAGCGACGTCAGGATTCCTGCCTAGTTGCGAGGGACAACTCGGGATTCTCCTCGAGGCTTGGCAGGCCAATTGGGACGCCTCTCCAGCTGAGGCGGGAGACCAAGCGTCCCTTTCCACGTGCCACAGGAATTCTGGGACTCCTATCAAGTTTCAGGAGGAGTCAGGCATCGTCTCCTTTGAAGGCGCTGATCTCCGCATACTACTGGAGTATTCAAAGGATGTGAGGCCTCCGGTCGCGATGAGGTGGGTAACTAGGTCTTTCTCTGTGGTCTCCACAGGGGATTCAGACATCCTTTCTCCTTGGGAGACACAAGACGAGCCTGCATTCTAGTCACTGCAGGGATACCCGGCCTTATTTCGAGTCAGGGCATCGCGGTGTCCATTCCACTTGAGGCCGCAAACTCAGGGTCCCTCTCACATACCTAGAGCTGAGAGAAACCTCCTCTTGAGGTGCTTGTGGTAAGGTGGTATTCCTCTGGAGTCGAAGGCAGGGACTAACCTCTCATCTCGAGTTGATTCTTGGTCCACGAAGCTCTTTCGTGTTGCTACAGTGACCTCAGGATCCCTCTAGCCTTGAAACAGTGTTCTTGGGTTTTCTCTGGAGTGCCATCAAGGAAATCAAGGATCCTTTCCTGTGTGATGTGCAACACGGAATTGCTCTGCACGCAGTGCAGGGGAATCTGGCCTCATCTCGCGGCGAGGGGGAAGTCTCATGGTTTTTCTCGAGTTACGGCGGGAACCTGGGGTATATTCTCGAGTTACGACGGGGATGGCCCTCCACACACGTGTTTGTTCAGCCACGTCAGGACTCCTGCCTAGTTGCGAGGGACAACTCGGGATTCTCCTCGAGGCTTGACAGGGCAATTAGAACGCCTCTGCAGCTGAGGCGGGAGACCATGTGTCCCTTTCCACGTGCCACAGGAATCCTGGGACTCCTATCAAGTTTCACGAGTAGTCAGGCATCGTCTGCATTGGAGGCACTGATCTCCGCGTACCTCTGGAGTTTTGAAAGGATGTGAGGCCTCCGGTCGCGATGAGGTGGGGAACTAGGTGTTTCTCTGTGGTCTCCACAGGGGATTCAGACATCTTTCCTCATGGGAAATGAAAGACGAGCCTGCATTCAAGTCACTGCAGGGATATCAGGCCTTATTTCGAGTCAGGGCATCGCGGTGTCCATTCTACTTGAGGCCGCAAACTCAGGGTCCGTCTCACATACCTAGCGATGAGAGAAGCCTCCTCTTGAGGTGCTTGTGGTAAGGTGGTATTCCTCTGGAGTCAAAGCCAGGGACTAACCTCTCATCTCGAGTTGATTTGTGGTCTACGGAGCTCTTTCGAGTTGCTACAGTGACCTCAGGATCCCTCTAGCCTTGAAACAGTGTTCTTGGGGTTTCTCTGGACTGCCATCAAGGAAATCAAGGCTCCTTTCATGTGTGATGTTCAAGACGGAATTGCTCTGCACGCAGTGCAGGGGAATCGGGCCTCATTTTGCGGCGAGGGGGAAGTCTCATGGTTTTTCTCGAGTTGCGGCGGGAACCTGGGGTATATTCTCGAGTTACGACGGGGATGACCCTTCCACACACGTGCTTGTTCAGCGACGTTAGGACTCCTGCCTAGTTGCGAGGGACAACTCGGGATTCTCCTCGAGGCTTGGCAGGGCAATTGGCACGCCTCTCCATCTGAGGGGGGAGACCAAGTGTCCCTTTCCACGTGCCACAGGAATCTTGGGTCTCCTATCAAGTTTCATGAGGAGTCAGGCATCGTCTCCTTTGGAGGCACTGATCTCCGCGTACCTCTGGAGTTTTCAAAGGATGTGAGGCCTCCGGTCGCCATGAGGTGGGGAACTAGGTCTTTCTCTGTGGTCTCCACAGGGGATTCAGACATCCTTTCGTCTGGGGAGATGCAAGACGAGCCTGCATTCAAGTCACTGCAGGGATATTCGGCCTTATTTCGAGTCAGTGCATCGCGGTGTCCATTCCACTTGAGGCCGCAAACTCAGGGTGCCTCTCACATAGCTAAAGCTGAGAGAAGCCTCCTCTTGAGGTGCTTGTGGTAAGGTGGTATTCCTCTGGAGTCGAAACCAGGGACTAACCTCTCAACTCGAGTTGATTTTTGGTCCACGGAGCTTTTTCGTGTAGCTACAGTGACCTCAGGATCCCTCTAGCCTTGAAACAGTGTTCTTGGGGTTTCTCTGGAATGCCATCAAGGAAATCAAGGCTCCTTTGATGTGTGATGTGCAAGACGGAATTGCTATGCACGCAGTGCAGGGGAATCGGGCCTCATCTCGCGGCCAGGGGGAAGTCTCATGGTTTTTCTCAAGTTGCGGCGGGAACCTGGGGTATATTCTCGAGTTAAGACGGGGATGGCCCCTCCACCTACGTGTTTGTTCAGCGATGTCAGGACTCCTGCCTAGTTGCGAGGGACAACTCGGGATTCTCCTCGAGGCTTGGCAGGGCTTTTGGGATGCCTCTCCAGGGGAGGCGGAGGACCAAGGGTCCCTTTCCACGTGCCACAGGAATCCTGGGACTCCTATCAAGTTTCACGAGGAGTCAGGCATCGTCTCCTTTGGAGGCACTGATCTCCACGTACCTCTGGAGTTTTCAAAGGATGTGAGGCCTCCGGTCGCGATAAGGTGGGGAAGTAGGTTTTCTCTGTGGTCTCCACAGGGTATTCAGACATCCTATCGTCTTGGGAGATGGAAGACGAGCGTGCATTCAAGACACTGCAGGGATATTCGGCCTTATTTCGAGTCAGGGCATCGCGGTGTCCATTCCACTTGAGGCCGCAAACTCAGGGTGCCTCTCACATACCTAGAGCTGAGATAAGCCTGCTCTTGAGGTGCTTGTGGTAAGATGGTATTCCTCTGGAGTCGAAGCCAGGGACTAACCTCTCATCTCGAGTTGATTTTTGGTCCACGGAGCTCTTTCGTGTTGCTACAGTGACCTCAGGATCCCTCTAGCCTTGAAACAGTGTTCTTGGGGTTTCTCTGGAGTGCCATCAAGGAAATCAAGGCTCCTTTCATGTGTGACGTGCAACACGGAATTGATCTGCACGCAGTGCAGGGGAATCGGGCCTCATCTCGCGGCGAGGGGGAAGTCTCATGGTTTCTCGCGAGTTGCGGCGGGAACCTGGGGTATATTCTCGAGTTACGACGGGGATGGCCCTTCCAACCACGTGTTTATTCAGCGACGTCAGGACTCCTGCCTAGTTGCGAGGGACAATTCGGGATTCTCCTGGGGCTTGGCAGGGCAATTGGGACGCCTCTCCAGCTGAGGCGGGAGACCAAGTGTCCCTTTCGACGTGCCACAGGAATCCTGGGACTCCTATCAAGTTTCACGAGGAGTCAGGCATCGTCTCCTTTGGAGGCACTGATCTCCGCGTACCTCTGGAGTTTTCAAAGGATGTGAGGCCTCCAGTCGCGATGAGGTGGGGAAGTAGGTTTTCTCTGTGGTCTCCACAGGGAATTCAGACATCCTTTCGTCTTGGGAGATGGAAGACGAGCCTGCATTCAAGTCACTGCAGGGATATTCGGCCTTATTTCGAGTCAGGGCATCGCGGTCTCCATTCCACTTGAGGCCGCAAACTCAGGGTCCCTCTCACATACCTAGAGCTGAGATAAGCCTGCTCTTGAGGTGCTTGTGGTAAGATGGTATTCCTCTGGAGTCGAAGCCAGGGACTAACCTCTCATCTCGAGTTGATTCTTGGTCCACGGAGCACTTTTCTGTTGCTACAGTGAACTCAGGATCCTTCTAGCCTTGAAACAGTGTTCTTGGGGTTTTTCTGGAGTGCCATCAAGGAAATCAAGTCTCCTTTCATGTGTGATGTGCAAGACGGAATTGCTCTGCATGCAGTGCAGAGGAACCAGGCCTCATCTCGCGGCGAGGGGGAAGTCTCATGGTTTTTCTCGAGTTGCGGCGGGAACCTGGGTTATATTCTCGAGTTACGACGGGGATGGCTCTTCCACCCACGTGTTTGTTCAGCGACGACAGGACTCCTGCCTAGTTGCGAGGGACAACTCGGGATTCTCCTCGAGGCCTGGCAGAGAAATTGGGACGCCTGTCCAGCTGAGGCGGAAGACCAAGGGTCCCTTTCCACGTGCCACAGGAATCCTGGGACTCCTATCAAGTTTCACGAGGAGTCAGGCATCGTCTCCTTTGGAGGCACTGATCTCCGCGTACCTCTGGAGTTTTCAAAGGATGTGAGGCCTCCGGTTGCGATGAGGTGGGGAACTAGGTCTTTCTCTGTGGTCTCCACAGGGGATTCAGACATCCTTTCATCTTGGGAGATGCAAGACAAGCCTGCATTCAAGTCACTGCAGGGATATTCGGCCTTATTTCGAGTCAGTGCATCGCGGTGTCCATTCCACTTGAGGCCGCAAACTCAGGGTCCCTCTCACATAGCTAAAGCTGAGAGAAGCCTCCTCTTGAGGTGCTTGTGGTAAGGTGGTATTCCTCTGCAGTCGAAACCAGGGACTAACCTCTCAACTCGAGTTGATTTTTGGTCCACGGAGCTCTTTCGTGTGGCTACAGTGACCTCAGGATCCCTCTAGCCTTGATACAGTGTTCTTGGGGTTTCTCTGGAATGCCATCAAGGAAATCAAGGCTCCTTTGATGTGTGATGTGCAAGACGGAATTGCTCTGCACGCAGTGCAGGGGAATCGGGCCTCATCTCGCGGCGAGGGGGAAGACTCATGGTTTTTCTCGAGTTGCGGCGGGAACCTGGGGTATATTCTCGAGTTACGACGGGGATGGCCCTTCCACCCACGTGTTTGTTCAGCGACGTCAGGACTCCTGCCTAGTTGCGAGGAACAACTCGGGATTCTCCTGGGGGCTTGGCAGGGCAATTGCGACGCCTCTCCAGCTGAGGCGGTAGACTAAGTGTCCCTTTCCACGTGCCACAGGAATCCTGGGACTCCTATCAAGTTTCACGAGGAGTCAGGCATCGTCTCCTTTGGAGGCACTGATCTCCGCGTACCTCTGGAGTTTTCAAAGGATGTGAGGCCTCCGGTCGCGATGAGGTGGGGAAGTTGGTTTTCTCTGTGGTCTCCACAGGGTATTCAGACATCCTTTCGTCTTGGGAGATGGAAGACGAGCCTGCATTCAAGTCACTGCAGGGATATTCGGCCTTATTTCGAGTCAGGGCATCGCGGTCTCCATTCCACTTGAGGCTGCAAACTGAGGGTCCCTCTCACATACCTAGAGCTGAGATAAGTCTGCTCTTGAGGTGCTTGTGGTAAGATGGTATTCCTCTGGTGTCGAAGCCAGGGACTAACCTCTCATCTCGAGTTGATTATTGGTCTACGGATCTCTTTCGTGTTGCTACAGTGACCTCAGGATCCCTCTAGCCTTGAAACAGTGTTCTTGGGGTTTCTCTGGAGTGCCATCAAGGAATTCAAGGCTCCTTTCATGTGTGCTGTGCAAGACGGAATTGCTCTGCCCGCAGTGCAGGGGAATCGGGCCTCATTTTGCGGCGAGGGGGAAGTCTCATGGTTTTTCTCGAGTTACGGCGGGAACCTGGGGTGTATTCTCTAGTTACAACTGGGATGGCCCTTCCACCCACGTGCTTGTTCAGCGACGTCAGGACTCCTGCCTAGTTGCGAGGGACAACTCGGGATTCTCTTGGGGGCTTGGCAGGGCAATTGGGATGCCTCTCCAGCTGAGGCGGGAGACCAAGGGTCCCTTTCCACGTGCCACAGAAATCCTGGGACTCCTATCAAGTTTCACGAGGAGTCAGGCATCGTCTCCTTTGGAGGCACTGATCTCCGCGTACCTCTGGAGTTTTCAAAGGATGTGAGGCCTCCGGTCGCGATGAGGTGGGGAAGTAGGTTTTCTCTGTGGTCTCCACAGGGGATTCAGACATCCTTTCGTCTTGGGAGATGCAAGACGAGCCTGCATTCAAGTCACTGCAGGGATATTCCGCCTGATTTCGAGTCAGGGCATCGCGGTCTCCATTCCACTTGAGGCCGCAAACTCAGGGTCCCTCTCACATACCTAGAGCTGAGATAAGCCTCCTCTTGAGGTGCTTGTGGTAAGGTGGTATTCCTCTGGAGTCGAAGCCAGGGATTAACCTCTCATCTCGAGTTGATTCTTGGTCCACGGAGCTCTTTCGTGTTGCTACAGTGACCTCAGGATCCCTCTAGCCTTGAAACCGTCTTCTTGGGGTTTCTCTGGAGTGCCATCAAGGAAATCAAGGCTCCTTTCATGTGTGATGTGCAACAGGGAATTGCTCTGCACGCAGTGCAGGGTATCGGGCCTCATTTTTCGGCGAGGGGGAAGTCTCATGGTTTTTCTCGAGTTGCGGCCGGAACCTGGGGTATATTCTCGAGTTACGACGGGGATGGCCCTTCCACACACGTGTTTGTTCAGCGACGTCAGGACTCCTGCCTAGTTGCGAGGAACAACTCGGGATTCTCCTCGAGGCTTGGCAGGCCAATTGGGATGCCTCTCCAGCTGAGGCAGGAGACCAAGCGTCCCTTTCCAGGTGCCACAGGAATCCTGGGACTCCTATCAAGTTTCACGAGGAGTCAGGCATCGTCTCCTTTGGAGGCACTGATCTCCGCGTACCTCTGGAGTTTTCAAAGGATGTGAGGCCTCCGGTCGCGATGTGGTGGGGAACTAGGTCTTTCTCTGTGGTCTCCACAGGGGATTCAGACATTCTTTCGTTTTGGGAGATGCAAGAAGAGCCTGCATTCAAGTCACTGCAGGGATATCCGGCCTGATTTCGAGTCAGGGCTTCGCGGTGTCCATCCCACTTGAGGCCGCAAACTCAGGGTCCCTCTCACATACCTAGAGCTGAGAGAAGCCTCCTCTTGAGGTGGTTGTGGTAAGGTGGTATTCCTCTGGAGTCGAAGCCAGGGACTAACCTCTCATCTCGAGTTGATTCTTGGTCCACGGAGCTCTTTTCTGTTGCTACAGTGACCTCAGGATCCTTCTAGCCTTGAAAGAGTGTTCTTGGCGTTTCTCTGGAGTGCCATCAAGAATATCAAGGCTCCTTTCATGTGTGATGTTCAACACGGAATTGCTCTGCACGCAGTGCAGGGGAATCGGGCCTCATCTCCTGGCGAGGGGGAAGTCTCATGGTTTTTCTCGAGTTGCGTCGGGAACCTGGGGTATATTCTCGAGTTACGACGGGGATGGCCCTTCCACACACGTGTTTGTTCAGCGACGTCAGGACTCCTGCCTACTTGCGAGGGACAACTCGGGATTCTCCTCGAGGCCTGGCAGGGAAATTGGGACGCCTCTCCAGCTGAGGCGGGAGACCAAGGGTCCCTATCCACGTACCACAGGAATCCTGGGAATCCTATCAAGTTTCACGAGGAGTCAGGCATCGTCTCCTTTGGAGGCACTGATCTCCGCATACCTCTTGAGTTTTCAAAGGATGTGAGGCCTCCGGTCGCGATGAGGTGGGGAACTAGGTCTTTCTCTGTGGTCTCCACAGGGGATTCAGACATCCTTTCTTCTTGGGAGATGCAAGACGAGCCTGCATTCAAGTCACTGCAGGGATATCCGGCCTTATTTCGAGTCAGGGCATCGCGGTGTCCATTCCACTTGAGGCCGCAAATTCAGGGTCCCTCTCACATACCTAGAGCTGAGAGAAGCCTTCTCTTGAGGTGCTTGTGGTAAGGTGGTATTCCTCTGAAGTCGAAGCCAGGGACTAACCACTCATCTCGAGTTGATTCTTGGTCCACTGAGCTCTTTCGTGTTGCTACAGTGACCTCAGGATCCCTCTAGCCTTGAAACAGTGTTCTTGGGTTTTCTTTAGAGTGCCATCAAGGAAATCAAGGCTCCTTTCATGTGTGCTGTGCAAGACGGAATTGCTCTGCCCGCAGTGCAGGGGAATCGGGCCTCATCTCGCGGCGAGGGGGAAGTCTCATGGTTTTTCTCGAGTTGCGGCGGGAACCTGGGGTATATTCTCGAGTTACGACGGGGATGCCCTTCCACACACGTGTTTGTTCAGCGACGTCAGGACTCCTGCCTAGTTGCGAGGGACAACTCGGGATTCTCCTCGAGGCTTGACAGGCCAATTGGGATGCCTCTCCAGCTGAGGCGGGAGACCAAGGGTCCCTTTCCACGTGCCACAGGAATCCTGGGACTCCTATCAAGTTTCACGAGGAGTCAGGCATCGTCTCCTTTGGAGGCACTGATCTCCGCGTACCTCTGGAGTTTTCAAAGGATGTGAGGCCTCCGGTCGCGATGAGGTGGGGAACTAGGTCTTTCTCTGTGGTCTCCACAGGGGATTCAGACATCCTTTCGTTTTGGGAGATGAAAGAGGAGCCTGCATTCAAGTCACTGCAGGGATATCCGGCCTGATTTCGAGTCAGGGCTTCGCGGTGTCCATCCCACTTGAGGCCGCAGACAGGGTCCCTCTCACATACCTAGAGCTGAGAGAAGCCTCCTCTTGAGGTGCTTGTGGTAAGGTGGTATTCCTCTGGAGTCGAAGCCAGGGACTAACGTCTCATCTAGAGTTGATTTTTGGTCCATGGAGCTCTTTCGTGTTGCTACAGTGACCTCAGGATCCCTCTAGCCTTGAAACAGTGTTCTTGGGGTTTCTCTGGAGTGCAATCAAGGAAATCAAGGCTCCTTTCATGTGTGATGTGCAATACGGAATTGCTCTGCACGCAGTGCAGGGAATCGGGCCTCATTTTTCGGCGAGGGGGAAGTCTCATGGTTTTTCTCGAGTTGCGGCGGGAACATGGGGTATATTCTCGAGTTACGACGGGGATGGCCCTTCCACCCACGTGTTTGTTCAGCGACGTCAGGACTCCTGCCTAGTTGTGAGGGACAATTCGGTATTCTCCTCGAGGCTTGGCAGGGCAATTGGGAAGCCTCTCCAGCTGAGGCGGGAGACCAAGCGTCCCTTTCCACGTGCCACAGGAATCCTGGGACTCATATCAAGTTTCACGAGGAGTCAGGCATCGTCTCCTTTGGAGGCACTGATCTCCGCGTACCTCTGGAGTTTTCAAAGGATGTGAGGCCTCCGGTCGCGATGAGGTGGGGAACTAGGTCTTTCTCTGTGGTCTCCACAGGGGATTCAGACATCCTTTCGTCTTGGGAGATGCAAGACAAGCCTGCATTCAAGTCACTGCAGGGATATTCGGCCTTATTTCGAGTCAGTGCATCGCGGTGTCCATTCCACTTGAGGCCGCAAACTCAGGGTCCCTCTCACATAGCTAAAGCTGAGAGAAGCCTCCTCTTGAGGTGCTTGTGGTAAGGTGGTATTCCTCTGGAGTCGAAACCAGGGACTAACCTCTCAACTCGAGTTGATTTTTGGTCCACGGAGCTCTTTCGTGTGGCTACAGTGACCTCAGGATCCCTCTAGCCTTGATACAGTGTTCTTGGGGTTTCTCTGGAATGCCATCAAGGAAATCAAGGCTCCTTTGATGTGTGATGTGCAAGACGGAATTGCTCTGCACGCAGTGCAGGGGAATCGGGCCTCATCTCGCGGCGAGGGGGAAGTCTCATGGTTTTTCTCGAGTTGCGGCGGGAACCTGGGGTATATTCTCGAGTTACGACGGGGATGGCCCTTCCACCCACGTGTTTGTTCAGCGACGTCAGGACTCCTGCCTAGTTGCGAGGAACAACTCGGGATTATCCTGGGGGCTTGGCAGGGCAATTGTGACGCCTCTCCAGCTGAGGCGGTAGACTAAGTGTCCCTTTCCACGTGCCACAGGAATCCTGGGACTCCTATCAAGTTTCACGAGGAGTCAGGCATCGTCTCCTTTGGAGGCACTGATCTCCGCGTACCTCTGGAGTTTTCAAAGGATGTGAGGCCTCCGGTCGCGATGAGGTTGGGAAGTTGGTTTTCTCTGTGGTCTCCACAGGGTATTCAGACATCCTTTCGTCTTGGGAGATGGAAGACGAGCCTGCATTCAAGTCACTGCAGGGATATTCGGCCTTATTTCGAGTCAGGGCATCGCGGTCTCCATTCCACTTGAGGCCGCAAACTGAGGGTCCCTCTCACATACCTAGAGCTGAGATAAGCCTGCTCTTGAGGTGCTTGTGGTAAGATGGTATTCCTCTGGTGTCGAAGCCAGGGACTAACCTCTCATCTCGAGTTGATTATTGGTCTACGGATCTCTTTCGAGTTGCTACAGTGACCTCAGGATCCCTCTAGCCTTGAAACAGTGTTCTTGGGGTTTCTCTGGAGTGCCATCAAGGAATTCAAGGCTCCTTTCATGTGTGCTGTGCAAGACGGAATTGCTCTGCCCGCAGTGCAGGGGAATCGGGCCTCATTTTGCGGCGAGGGGGAAGTCTCATGGTTTTTCTCCAGTTGCGGCGGGAACCTGGGGTATATTCTCGAGTTACGACGGGGATGCCCTTCCATACACGTGTTTGTTCAGAGACGTGAGGACTCCTGCCTAGTTGCGAGGGACAACTCGGGATTCTCCTCGAGGCTTGGCAGGCCAATTGGGATGCCTCTCCAGCTGAGGCAGGAGACCAAGCGTCCCTTTCCACGTGCCACAGGAATCCTGGGACTCCTATCAAGTTTCACGAGGAGTCAGGCATCGTCTCCTTTGGAGGCACTGATCTCCGCGTACCTCTGGAGTTTTCAAAGGATGTGAGGCCTCCGGTCGCGATGAGGTGGGGAACTAGGTCTTTCTCTGTGGTCTCCACAGGGGATTCAGACATTCTTTCGTTTTGGGAGATGAAAGACGAGCCTGCATTCAAGTCACTGCAGGGATATCCGGCCTGATTTCGAGTCAGTGCTTCGCGGTGTCCATCCCACTTGAGGCCGCAAACTCAGGGTCCCTCTCACATACCTAGAGCTGAGAGAAGCCTGCTCTTGAGGTGCTTGTGGTAAGGTGGTATTCTTCTGGAGCCGAAGCCAGGGACTAACCTCTCATCTCGAGTTGATTCTTGGTCCACGGACCTCTTTTCTGTTGCTACAGTGACCTCAGGATCCTTCTAGCCTTGAAAGAGTGTTCTTGGCGTTTCTCTGGAGTGCCATCAAGAATATCAAGGCTCCTTTCATGTGTGATGTGCAACACGGAATTGCTCTGCACGCAGTGCAGGTGAATCGGGCCTCATCTCGCGGCGAGGGGGAAGTCTCATGGTTTTTCTCGAGTTGCGGCGGGAACCTGGGGTATATTCTCGAGTTACGACGGGGATGGCCCTTCCACACACGTGTTTGTTCAGCGACGGCAGGACTCCTGCCTAGTTGCGAGGGACAACTCGGGATTCTCCTCGAGGCCTGGCAGGGAAATTGGGACGCCTCTCCAGCTGAGGCGGGAGACCAAGGGTCCCTATCCACGTGCCACAGGAATCCTGGGACTCCTATCAAGTTTCACGAGGAGTCAGGCATCGTCTCCTTTGGAGGCACTGATCTCCGCGTACCTCTGGAGTTTTCAAAGGATGTGAGGCCTCCGGTCGCGATGAGGTGGGGAAGTTGGTTTTCTCTGTGGTCTCCACAGGGTATTCAGACATCCTTTCGTATTGGGAGATGGAAGACGAGCCTGCATTCAAGTCACTGCAGGGATATTCGGCCTTATTTCGAGTCAGGGCATCGCGGTCTCCATTCCACTTGAGGCCGCAAACTGAGGGTCCCTCTCACATACCTAGAGCTGAGATAAGCCTGCTCTTGAGGTGCTTGTGGTAAGATGGTATTCCTCTGGTGTCGAAGCCAGGGACTAACCTCTCATCTCGAGTTGATTATTGGTCTACGGATCTCTTTCGAGTTGCTACAGTGACCTCAGGATCCCTCTAGCCTTGAAACAGTGTTCTTGGGGTTTCTCTGGAGTGCCATCAAGGAATTCAAGGCTCCTTTCATGTGTGCTGTGCAAGACGGAATTGCTCTGCCCGCAGTGCAGGGGAATCGGGCCTCATTTTGCGGCGAGGGGGAAGTCTCATGGTTTTTCTCGAGTTACGGCGGGAACCTGGGGTGTATTCTCTAGTTACAACTGGGATGGCCCTTCCACCCACGTGCTTGTTCAGCGACGTCAGGACTCCTGCCTAGTTGCGAGGGACAACTCGGGATTCTCTTGGGGGCTTGGCAGGGCAATTGGGATGCCTCTCCAGCTGAGGCGGGAGACCAAGGGTCCCTTTCCACGTGCCACAGAAATCCTGGGACTCCTATCAAGTTTCACGAGGAGTCAGGCATCGTCTCCTTTGGAGGCACTGATCTCCGCGTACCTCTGGAGTTTTCAAAGGATGTGAGGCCTCCGGTCGCGATGAGGTGGGGAAGTAGGTTTTCTCTGTGGTCTCCACAGGGGATTCAGACATCCTTTCGTCTTGGGAGATGCAAGACGAGCCTGCATTCAAGTCACTGCAGGGATATTCCGCCTGATTTCGAGTCAGGGCATCGCGGTCTCCATTCCACTTGAGGCCGCAAACTCAGGGTCCCTCTCACATACCTAGAGCTGAGATAAGCCTCCTCTTGAGGTGCTTGTGGTAAGGTGGTATTCCTCTGGAGTCGAAGCCAGGGATTAACCTCTCATCTCGAGTTGATTCTTGGTCCACGGAGCTCTTTCATGTTGCTACAGTGACCTCAGGATCCCTCTAGCCTTGAAACCGTCTTCTTGGGGTTTCTCTGGAGTGCCATCAAGGAAATCAAGGCTCCTTTCATGTGTGATGTGCAACAGGGAATTGCTCTGCACGCAGTGCAGGGTATCGGGCCTCATTTTTCGGCGAGGGGGAAGTCTCATGGTTTTTCTCGAGTTGCGGCGGGAACCTGGGGTATATTCTCGAGTTACGACGGGGATGGCCCTTCCACACACGTGTTTGTTCAGCGACGTCAGGACTCCTGCCTAGTTGCGAGGAACAACTCGGGATTCTCCTCGAGGCTTGGCAGGCCAATTGGGATGCCTCTCCAGCTGAGGCAGGAGACCAAGCGTCCCTTTCCAGGTGCCACAGGAATCCTGGGACTCCTATCAAGTTTCACGAGGAGTCAGGCATCGTCTCCTTTGGAGGCACTGATCTCCGCGTACCTCTGGAGTTTTCAAAGGATGTGAGGCCTCCGGTCGCGATGTGGTGGGGAACTAGGTCTTTCTCTGTGGTCTCCACAGGTGATTCAGACATTCTTTCGTTTTGGGAGATGCAAGAAGAGCCTGCATTCAAGTCACTGCAGGGATATCCGGCCTGATTTCGAGTCAGGGCTTCGCGGTGTCCATCCCACTTGAGGCCGCAAACTCAGGGTCCCTCTCACATACCTAGAGCTGAGAGAAGCCTCCTCTTGAGGTGGTTGTGGTAAGGTGGTATTCCTCTGGAGTCGAAGCCAGGGACTAACCTCTCATCTCGAGTTGATTCTTGGTCCACGGAGCTCTTTTCTGTTGCTACAGTGACCTCAGGATCCTTCTAGCCTTGAAAGAGTGTTCTTGGCGTTTCTCTGGAGTGCCATCAAGAATATCAAGGCTCCTTTCATGTGTGATGTTCAACACGGAATTGCTCTGCACGCAGTGCAGGGGAATCGGGCCTCATCTCCTGGCGAGGGGGAAGTCTCATGGTTTTTCTCGAGTTGCGGCGGGAACCTGGGGTATATTCTCGAGTTACGACGGGGATGGCCCTTCCACACACGTGTTTGTTCAGCGACGTCAGGACTCCTGCCTAGTTGCGAGGGACAACTCGGGATTCTCCTCGAGGCCTGGCAGGGAAATTGGGACGCCTCTCCAGCTGAGGCGGGAGACCAAGGGTCCCTATCCACGTACCACAGGAATCCTGGGAATCCTATCAAGTTTCACGAGGAGTCAGGCATCGTCTCCTTTGGAGGCACTGATCTCCGCATACCTCTTGAGTTTTCAAAGGATGTGAGGCCTCCGGTCGCGATGAGGTGGGGAACTAGGTCTTTCTCTGTGGTCTCCACAGGGGATTCAGACATCCTTTCGTCTTGGGAGATGCAAGACGAGCCTGCATTCAAGTCACTGCAGGGATATCCGGCCTTATTTCGAGTCAGGGCATCGCGGTCTCCATTCCACTTGAGGCCGCAAACTGAGGGTCCCTCTCACATACCTAGAGCTGAGATAAGCCTGCTCTTGAGGTGCTTGTGGTAAGATGGTATTCCTCTGGTGTCGAAGCCAGGGACTAACCTCTCATCTCGAGTTGATTATTGGTCTACGGATCTCTTTCGAGTTGCTACAGTGACCTCAGGATCCCTCTAGCCTTGAAACAGTGTTCTTGGGGTTTCTCTGGAGTGCCATCAAGGAATTCAAGGCTCCTTTCATGTGTGCTGTGCAAGACGGAATTGCTCTGCCCGCAGTGCAGGGGAATCGGGCCTCATTTTGCGGCGAGGGGGAAGTCTCATGGTTTTTCTCCAGTTGCGGCGGGAACCTGGGGTATATTCTCGAGTTACGACGGGGATGCCCTTCCATACACGTGTTTGTTCAGAGACGTGAGGACTCCTGCCTAGTTGCGAGGGACAACTCGGGATTCTCCTCGAGGCTTGGCAGGCCAATTGGGATGCCTCTCCAGCTGAGGCAGGAGACCAAGCGTCCCTTTCCACGTGCCACAGGAATCCTGGGACTCCTATCAAGTTTCACGAGGAGTCAGGCATCGTCTCCTTTGGAGGCACTGATCTCCGCGTACCTCTGGAGTTTTCAAAGGATGTGAGGCCTCCGGTCGCGATGAGGTGGGGAACTAGGTCTTTCTCTGTGGTCTCCACAGGGGATTCAGACATTCTTTCGTTTTGGGAGATGAAAGACGAGCCTGCATTCAAGTCACTGCAGGGATATCCGGCCTGATTTCGAGTCAGTGCTTCGCGGTGTCCATCCCACTTGAGGCCGCAAACTCAGGGTCCCTCTCACATACCTAGAGCTGAGAGAAGCCTGCTCTTGAGGTGCTTGTGGTAAGGTGGTATTCCTCTGGAGCCGAAGCCAGGGACTAACCTCTCATCTCGAGTTGATTCTTGGTCCACGGACCTCTTTTCTGTTGCTACAGTGACCTCAGGATCCTTCTAGCCTTGAAAGAGTGTTCTTGGCGTTTCTCTGGAGTGCCATCAAGAATATCAAGGCTCCTTTCATGTGTGATGTGCAACACGGAATTGCTCTGCACGCAGTGCAGGTGAATCGGGCCTCATCTCGCGGCGAGGGGGAAGTCTCATGGTTTTTCTCGAGTTGCGGCGGGAACCTGGGGTATATTCTCGAGTTACGACGGGGATGGCCCTTCCACACACGTGTTTGTTCAGCGACGGCAGGACTCCTGCCTAGTTGCGAGGGACAACTCGGGATTCTCCTCGAGGCCTGGCAGGGAAATTGGGACGCCTCTCCAGCTGAGGCGGGAGACCAAGGGTCCCTATCCACGTGCCACAGGAATCCTGGGACTCCTATCAAGTTTCACGAGGAGTCAGGCATCGTCTCCTTTGGAGGCACTGATCTCCGCGTACCTCTGGAGTTTTCAAAGGATGTGAGGCCTCCGGTCGCGATGAGGTGGGGAAGTTGGTTTTCTCTGTGGTCTCCACAGGGTATTCAGACATCCTTTCGTATTGGGAGATGGAAGACGAGCCTGCATTCAAGTCACTGCAGGGATATTCGGCCTTATTTCGAGTCAGGGCATCGCGGTCTCCATTCCACTTGAGGCCGCAAACTGAGGGTCCCTCTCACATACCTAGAGCTGAGATAAGCCTGCTCTTGAGGTGCTTGTGGTAAGATGGTATTCCTCTGGTGTCGAAGCCAGGGACTAACCTCTCATCTCGAGTTGATTATTGGTCTACGGATCTCTTTCGAGTTGCTACAGTGACCTCAGGATCCCTCTAGCCTTGAAACAGTGTTCTTGGGGTTTCTCTGGAGTGCCATCAAGGAATTCAAGGCTCCTTTCATGTGTGCTGTGCAAGACGGAATTGCTCTGCCCGCAGTGCAGGGGAATCGGGCCTCATTTTGCGGCGAGGGGGAAGTCTCATGGTTTTTCTCGAGTTACGGCGGGAACCTGGGGTGTATTCTCTAGTTACAACTGGGATGGCCCTTCCACCCACGTGCTTGTTCAGCGACGTCAGGACTCCTGCCTAGTTGCGAGGGACAACTCGGGATTCTCTTGGGGGCTTGGCAGGGCAATTGGGATGCCTCTCCAGCTGAGGCGGGAGACCAAGGGTCCCTTTCCACGTGCCACAGAAATCCTGGGACTCCTATCAAGTTTCACGAGGAGTCAGGCATCGTCTCCTTTGGAGGCACTGATCTCCGCGTACCTCTGGAGTTTTCAAAGGATGTGAGGCCTCCGGTCGCGATGAGGTGGGGAAGTAGGTTTTCTCTGTGGTCTCCACAGGGGATTCAGACATCCTTTCGTCTTGGGAGATGCAAGACGAGCCTGCATTCAAGTCACTGCAGGGATATTCCGCCTGATTTCGAGTCAGGGCATCGCGGTCTCCATTCCACTTGAGGCCGCAAACTCAGGGTCCCTCTCACATACCTAGAGCTGAGATAAGCCTCCTCTTGAGGTGCTTGTGGTAAGGTGGTATTCCTCTGGAGTCGAAGCCAGGGATTAACCTCTCATCTCGAGTTGATTCTTGGTCCACGGAGCTCTTTCATGTTGCTACAGTGACCTCAGGATCCCTCTAGCCTTGAAACCGTCTTCTTGGGGTTTCTCTGGAGTGCCATCAAGGAAATCAAGGCTCCTTTCATGTGTGATGTGCAACAGGGAATTGCTCTGCACGCAGTGCAGGGTATCGGGCCTCATTTTTCGGCGAGGGGGAAGTCTCATGGTTTTTCTCGAGTTGCGGCGGGAACCTGGGGTATATTCTCGAGTTACGACGGGGATGGCCCTTCCACACACGTGTTTGTTCAGCGACGTCAGGACTCCTGCCTAGTTGCGAGGAACAACTCGGGATTCTCCTCGAGGCTTGGCAGGCCAATTGGGATGCCTCTCCAGCTGAGGCAGGAGACCAAGCGTCCCTTTCCAGGTGCCACAGGAATCCTGGGACTCCTATCAAGTTTCACGAGGAGTCAGGCATCGTCTCCTTTGGAGGCACTGATCTCCGCGTACCTCTGGAGTTTTCAAAGGATGTGAGGCCTCCGGTCGCGATGTGGTGGGGAACTAGGTCTTTCTCTGTGGTCTCCACAGGGGATTCAGACATTCTTTCGTTTTGGGAGATGCAAGAAGAGCCTGCATTCAAGTCACTGCAGGGATATCCCGCCTGATTTCGAGTCAGGGCTTCGCGGTGTCCATCCCACTTGAGGCCGCAAACTCAGGGTCCCTCTCACATACCTAGAGCTGAGAGAAGCCTCCTCTTGAGGTGGTTGTGGTAAGGTGGTATTCCTCTGGAGTCGAAGCCAGGGACTAACCTCTCATCTCGAGTTGATTCTTAGTCCACGGAGCTCTTTTCTGTTGCTACAGTGACCTCAGGATCCTTCTAGCCTTGAAAGAGTGTTCTTGGCGTTTCTCTGGAGTGCCATCAAGAATATCAAGGCTCCTTTCATGTGTGATGTTCAACACGGAATTGCTCTGCACGCAGTGCAGGGGAATCGGGCCTCATCTCCTGGCGAGGGGGAAGTCTCATGGTTTTTCTCGAGTTGCGGCGGGAACCTGGGGTATATTCTCGAGTTACGACGGGGATGGCCCTTCCACACACGTGTTTGTTCAGCGACGTCAGGACTCCTGCCTACTTGCGAGGGACAACTCGGGATTCTCCTCGAGGCCTGGCAGGGAAATTGGGACGCCTCTCCAGCTGAGGCGGGAGACCAAGGGTCCCTATCCACGTACCACAGGAATCCTGGGAATCCTATCAAGTTTCACGAGGAGTCAGGCATCGTCTCCTTTGGAGGCACTGATCTCCGCATACCTCTTGAGTTTTCAAAGGATGTGAGGCCTCCGGTCGCGATGAGGTGGGGAACTAGGTCTTTCTCTGTGGTCTCCACAGGGGATTCAGACATCCTTTCTTCTTGGGAGATGCAAGACGAGCCTGCATTCAAGTCACTGCAGGGATATCCGGCCTTATTTCGAGTCAGGGCATCGCGGTGTCCATTCCACTTGAGGCTGCAAATTCAGGGTCCCTCTCACATACCTAGAGCTGAGAGAAGCCTTCTCTTGAGGTGCTTGTGGTAAGGTGGTATTCCTCTGAAGTCGAAGCCAGGGACTAACCACTCATCTCGAGTTGATTCTTGGTCCACTGAGCTCTTTTGTGTTGCTACAGTGACCTCAGGATCCCTCTAGCCTTGAAACTGTGTTCTTGGGTTTTCTTTAGAGTGCCATCAAGGAAATCAAGGCTCCTTTCATGTGTGCTGTGCAAGACGGAATTGCTCTGCCCGCAGTGCAGGGGAATCGGGCCTCATCTCGCGGCGAGGGGGAAGTCTCATGGTTTTTCTCGAGTTGCGGCGGGAACCTGGGGTATATTCTCGAGTTACGACGGGGATGCCCTTCCACACACGTGTTTGTTCAGCGACGTCAGGACTCCTGCCTAGTTGCGAGGGACAACTCGGGATTCTCCTCGAGGCTTGACAGGCCAATTGGGATGCCTCTCCAGCTGAGGCGGGAGACCAAGGGTCCCTTTCCACGTGCCACAGGAATCCTGGGACTCCTATAAAGTTTCACGAGGAGTCAGGCATCGTCTCCTTTGGAGGCACTGATCTCCGCGTACCTCTGGAGTTTTCAAAGGATGTGAGGCCTCCGGTCGCGATGAGGTGGGGAACTAGGTCTTTCTCTGTGGTCTCCACAGGGGATTCAGACATCCTTTCGTTTTGGGAGATGAAAGAGGAGCCTGCATTCAAGTCACTGCAGGGATATCCGGCCTGATTTCGAGTCAGGGCTTCGCGGTGTCCATCCCACTTGAGGCCGCAGACTCAGGGTCCCTCTCACATACCTAGAGCTGAGAGAAGCCTCCTCTTGAGATTCTTGTGGTAAGGTGGTATTCCTCTGGAGTCGAAACCAGGGACTAACCTCTCAACTCGAGTTGATTTTTGGTCCACGGAGCTCTTTCGTGTGGCTACAGTGACCTCAGGATCCCTCTAGCCTTGATACAGTGTTCTTGGGGTTTCTCTGCAATGCCATCAAGGAAATCAAGGCTCCTTTGATGTGTGATGTGCAAGACGGAATTGCTCTGCACGCAGTGCAGGGGAATCGGGCCTCATCTCGCGGCGAGGGGGAAGTCTCATGGTTTTTCTCGAGTTGCGGCGGGAACCTGGGGTATATTCTCGAGTTACGACGGGGATGGCCCTTCCACCCACGTGTTTGTTCAGCGACGTCAGGACTCCTGCCTAGTTGCGAGGAACAACTCGGGATTATCCTGGGGGCTTGGCAGGGCAATTGTGACGCCTCTCCAGCTGAGGCGGTAGACTAAGTGTCCCTTTCCACGTGCCACAGGAATCCTGGGACTCCTATCAAGTTTCACGAGGAGTCAGGCATCGTCTCCTTTGGAGGCACTGATCTCCGCGTACCTCTGGAGTTTTCAAAGGATGTGAGGCCTCCGGTCGCGATGAGGTTGGGAAGTTGGTTTTCTCTGTGGTCTCCACAGGGTATTCAGACATCCTTTCGTCTTGGGAGATGGAAGACGAGCCTGCATTCAAGTCACTGCAGGGATATTCGGCCTTATTTCGAGTCAGGGCATCGCGGTCTCCATTCCACTTGAGGCCGCAAACTGAGGGTCCCTCTCACATACCTAGAGCTGAGATAAGCCTGCTCTTGAGGTGCTTGTGGTAAGATGGTATTCCTCTGGTGTCGAAGCCAGGGACTAACCTCTCATCTCGAGTTGATTATTGGTCTACGCATCTCTTTCGAGTTGCTACAGTGACCTCAGGATCCCTCTAGCCTTGAAACAGTGTTCTTGGGGTTTCTCTGGAGTGCCATCAAGGAATTCAAGGCTCCTTTCATGTGTGCTGTGCAAGACGGAATTGCTCTGCCCGCAGTGCAGGGGAATCGGGCCTCATTTTGCGGCGAGGGGGAAGTCTCATGGTTTTTCTCCAGTTGCGGCGGGAACCTGGGGTATATTCTCGAGTTACGACGGGGATGCCCTTCCATACACGTGTTTGTTCAGAGACGTGAGGACTCCTGCCTAGTTGCGAGGGACAACTCGGGATTCTCCTCGAGGCTTGGCAGGCCAATTGGGATGCCTCTCCAGCTGAGGCAGGAGACCAAGCGTCCCTTTCCACGTGCCACAGGAATCCTGGGACTCCTATCAAGTTTCACGAGGAGTCAGGCATCGTCTCCTTTGGAGGCACTGATCTCCGCGTACCTCTGGAGTTTTCAAAGGATGTGAGGCCTCCGGTCGCGATGAGGTGGGGAACTAGGTCTTTCTCTGTGGTCTCCACAGGGGATTCAGACATTCTTTCGTTTTGGGAGATGAAAGACGAGCCTGCATTCAAGTCACTGCAGGGATATCCGGCCTGATTTCGAGTCAGTGCTTCGCGGTGTCCATCCCACTTGAGGCCGCAAACTCAGGGTCCCTCTCACATACCTAGAGCTGAGAGAAGCCTGCTCTTGAGGTGCTTGTGGTAAGGTGGTATTCCTCTGGAGCCGAAGCCAGGGACTAACCTCTCATGTCGAGTTGATTCTTGGTCCACGGACCTCTTTTCTGTTGCTACAGTGACCTCAGGATCCTTCTGGCCTTGAAAGAGTGTTCTTGGCGTTTCTCTGGAGTGCCATCAAGAATATCAAGGCTCCTTTCATGTGTGATGTGCAACACGGAATTGCTCTGCACGCAGTGCAGGTGAATCGGGCCTCATCTCGCGGCGAGGGGGAAGTCTCATGGTTTTTCTCGAGTTGCGGCGGGAACCTGGGGTATATTCTCGAGTTACGACGGGGATGGCCCTTCCACACACGTGTTTGTTCAGCGACGGCAGGACTCCTGCCTAGTTGCGAGGGACAACTCGGGATTCTCCTCGAGGCCTGGCAGGGAAATTGGGACGCCTCTCCAGCTGAGGCGGGAGACCAAGGGTCCCTATCCACGTGCCACAGGAATCCTGGGACTCCTATCAAGTTTCACGAGGAGTCAGGCATCGTCTCCTTTGGAGGCACTGATCTCCGCGTACCTCTGGAGTTTTCAAAGGATGTGAGGCCTCCGGTCGCGATGAGGTGGGGAAGTTGGTTTTCTCTGTGGTCTCCACAGGGTATTCAGACATCCTTTCGTCTTGGGAGATGGAAGACGAGCCTGCATTCAAGTCACTGCAGGGATATTCGGCCTTATTTCGAGTCAGGGCATCGCGGTCTCCATTCCACTTGAGGCCGCAAACTGAGGGTCCCTCTCACATACCTAGAGCTGAGATAAGCCTGCTCTTGAGGTGCTTGTGGTAAGATGGTATTCCTCTGGTGTCGAAGCCAGGGACTAACCTCTCATCTCGAGTTGATTATTGGTCTACGGATCTCTTTCGAGTTGCTACAGTGACCTCAGGATCCCTCTAGCCTTGAAACAGTGTTCTTGGGGTTTCTCTGGAGTGCCATCAAGGAATTCAAGGCTCCTTTCATGTGTGCTGTGCAAGACGGAATTGCTCTGCCCGCAGTGCAGGGGAATCGGGCCTCATTTTGCGGCGAGGGGGAAGTCTCATGGTTTTTCTCCAGTTGCGGTGGGAACCTGGGGTATATTCTCGAGTTACGACGGGGATGCCCTTCCATACACGTGTTTGTTCAGAGACGTGAGGACTCCTGCCTAGTTGCGAGGGACAACTCGGGATTCTCCTCGAGGCTTGGCAGGCCAATTGGGATGCCTCTCCAGCTGAGGCAGGAGACCAAGCGTCCCTTTCCACGTGCCACAGGAATCCTGGGACTCCTATCAAGTTTCACGAGGAGTCAGGCATCGTCTCCTTTGGAGGCACTGATCTCCGCGTACCTCTGGAGTTTTCAAAGGATGTGAGGCCTCCGGTCGCGATGAGGTGGGGAACTAGGTCTTTCTCTGTGGTCTCCACAGGGGATTCAGACATTCTTTCGTTTTGGGAGATGAAAGACGAGCCTGCATTCAAGTCACTGCAGGGATATCCGGCCTGATTTCGAGTCAGTGCTTCGCGGTGTCCATCCCACTTGAGGCCGCAAACTCAGGCTCCCTCTCACATACCTAGAGCTGAGAGAAGCCTGCTCTTGAGGTGCTTGTGGTAAGGTGGTATTCCTCTGGAGCCGAAGCCAGGGACTAACCTCTCATCTCGAGTTGATTCTTGGTCCACGGACCTCTTTTCTGTTGCTACAGTGACCTCAGGATCCTTCTAGCCTTGAAAGAGTGTTCTTGGCGTTTCTCTGGAGTGCCATCAAGAATATCAAGGCTCCTTTCATGTGTGATGTGCAACACGGAATTGCTCTGCACGCAGTGCAGGTGAATCGGGCCTCATCTCGCGGCGAGGGGGAAGTCTCATGGTTTTTCTCGAGTTGCGGCGGGAACCTGGGGTATATTCTCGAGTTACGACGGGGATGGCCCTTCCACACACGTGTTTGTTCAGCGACGGCAGGACTCCTGCCTAGTTGCGAGGGACAACTCGGGATTCTCCTCGAGGCCTGGCAGGGAAATTGGGACGCCTCTCCAGCTGAGGCGGGAGACCAAGGGTCCCTATCCACGTGCCACAGGAATCCTGGGACTCCTATCAAGTTTCACGAGGAGTCAGGCATCGTCTCCTTTGGAGGCACTGATCTCCGCGTACCTCTGGAGTTTTCAAAGGATGTGAGGCCTCCGGTCGCGATGAGGTGGGGAAGTTGGTTTTCTCTGTGGTCTCCACAGGGTATTCAGACATCCTTTCGTATTGGGAGATGGAAGACGAGCCTGCATTCAAGTCACTGCAGGGATATTCGGCCTTATTTCGAGTCAGGGCATCGCGGTCTCCATTCCACTTGAGGCCGCAAACTGAGGGTCCCTCTCACATACCTAGAGCTGAGATAAGCCTGCTCTTGAGGTGCTTGTGGTAAGATGGTATTCCTCTGGTGTCGAAGCCAGGGACTAACCTCTCATCTCGAGTTGATTATTGGTCTACGGATCTCTTTCGAGTTGCTACAGTGACCTCAGGATCCCTCTAGCCTTGAAACAGTGTTCTTGGGGTTTCTCTGGAGTGCCATCAAGGAAATCAAGGCTCCTTTCATGTGTGCTGTGCAAGACGAATTGCTCTGCCCGCAGTGCAGGGGAATCGGGCCTCATTTTGCGGCAAGGGGGAAGTCTCATGGTTTTTCTCGAGTTGCGGTGGGAACCTGGGGTATATTCTCTAGTTACAACTGGGATGGCCCTTCCACCCACGTGCTTGTTCAGGGACGTCAGGACTCCTGCCTAGTTGCGAGGGACAACTCGGGATTCTCCTGGGGGCTTGACAGGGCAATTGGGATGCCTCTCCAGCTGAGGCGGGAGACCAAGGGTCCCTTTCCACGTGCCACAGAAATCCTGGGACTCCTATCAAGTTTCACGAGGAGTCAGGCATCGTCTCCTTTGGAGGCACTGATCTCCGCGTACCTCTGGAGTTTTCAAAGGATGTGAGGCCTCCGGTCGCGATGAGGTGGGGAAGTAGGTTTTCTCTGTGGTCTCCACAGGGGATTCAGACATCCTTTCGTCTTGGGAGATGCAAGACGAGCCTGCATTCAAGTCACTGCAGGGATATTCGGCCTTATTTCGAGTCAGGGCATCGCGGTCTCCATTCCACTTGAGGCCGCAAACTGAGGGTCCCTCTCACATACCTAGAGCTGAGAGAAGCCTGCTCTTGAGGTGCTTGTGGTAAGGTGGTATTCCTCTGGAGTCGAAGCCAGGGACTAACCTCTCATCTCGAGTTGATTCTTGGTCCACGGAGCTCTTTCGTGTTGCTACAGTGACCTCAGGATCCCTCTAGCCTTGAAACCGTGTTCTTGGGGTTTCTCTGGAGTGCCATCAAGGAAATCAAGGCTCCTTTCATGTGTGATGTGCAACAGGGAATTGCTCTGCACACAGTGCAGGGTATCAGGCCTCATTTTTCGGCGAGGGGGAAGTCTCATGGTTTTTCTCGAGTTGCGGCGGGAACCTGGGGTATATTCTCGAGTTACGACGGGGATGGCCCTTCCACACACGTGTTTGTTCAGCGACGTCAGGACTCCTGCCTAGTTGCGAGGGACAACTCGGGATTCTCCTCGAGGCCTGGCAGGCCAATTGGGATGCCTCTCCAGCTGAGGCGGGAGACCAAGCGTCCCTTTCCACGTGCCACAGGAATCCTGGGACTCCTATCAAGTTTCACGAGGAGTCAGGCATCGTCTCCTTTGGAGGCACTGATCTCCGCGTACCTCTGGAGTTTTCAAAGGATGTGAGGCCTCCGGTCGCGATGAGGTCGGAAACTAGGTCTTTCTCTGTCGTCTCCACAGGGGATTCAGATATACTTTCGCCATGGGAGATGCAAGACGAGCCTGCATTCAAGTCACTGCAGGGATATTCGGCCTTATTTCGAGTCAGGGCATCGCGGTCTCCATTCCACTTGAGGCCACAAACTGAGGGTCCCTCTCACATACCTAGAGCTGAGATAAGCCTGCTCTTGAGGTGCTTGTGGTAAGATGGTATTCCTCTGGTGTCGAAGCCAGGGACTAACCTCTCATCTCGAGTTGATTATTGGTCTACGGATCTCTTTCGAGTTGCTACAGTGACCTCAGGATCCCTCTAGCCTTGAAACAGTGTTCTTGGGGTTTCTCTGGAGTGCCATCAAGGAAATCAAGGCTCCTTTCATGTGTGCTGTGCAAGACGAATTGCTCTGCCCGCAGTGCAGGGGAATCGGGCCTCATTTTGCGGCAAGGGGGAAGTCTCATGGTTTTTCTCGAGTTGCGGCGGGAACCTGGGGTATATTCTCTAGTTACAACTGGGATGGCCCTTCCACCCACGTGCTTGTTCAGGGACGTCAGGACTCCTGCCTAGTTGCGAGGGACAACTCGGGATTCTCCTGGGGGCTTGACAGGGCAATTGGGATGCCTCTCCAGCTGAGGCGGGAGACCAAGGGTCCCTTTCCACGTGCCACAGAAATCCTGGGACTCCTATCAAGTTTCACGAGGAGTCAGGCATCGTCTCCTTTGGAGGCACTGATCTCCGCGTACCTCTGGAGTTTTCAAAGAATGTGAGGCCTCCGGTCGCGATGAGGTGGGGAAGTAGGTTTTCTCTGTGGTCTCCACAGGGGATTCAGACATCCTTTCATCTTGGGAGATGCAAGACGAGCCTGCATTCAAGTCACTGCAGGGATATTCGGCCTTATTTCGAGTCAGGGCATCGCGGTCTCCATTCCACTTGAGGCCGCAAACTGAGGGTCCCTCTCACATACCTAGAGCTGAGATAAGCCTGCTCTTGAGGTGCTTGTGGTAAGGTGGTATTACTCTGGAGTCGAAGCCATGGACTAACCTCTCATCTCGAGTTGATTTGTGGTCCACGGAGCTCTTTTGTGTTGCTACAGTGACCTCAGGATCCCTCTAGCCTTGAAAGAGTGCTCTTGGGGTTTCTCTGGAGTGCCATCAAGGAAATCAAGGCTCCTTTCATGTGTGATGTGCAACACTGAATTGCTCTGCACGCAGTGCAGGGGAATCGGGCCTCATCTCGCGGCGAGGGGGAAGTCTCATGGTTTTTCTCGAGTTGCGGCTGGAACCTGGGTTATATTCTCGAGTTACGACGGGGATGGCCCTTCCACCCACGTGCTTGTTCAGCCACGTCAGGACTCCTGCCTAGTTGCGAGGGACAACTCGGGATTCTCCTCGAGGCTTGGCAGGGCAATTGGGACGCCTCTCCAGCTGAGGCGGGAGACCAAGGGTTCCTTTCCACGTGCCACAGGAATCCTGGGACTCCTATCAAGTTTCACGAGGAGTCAGGCATCGTCTCCTTTGGAGGCACTGATCTCCGCATACCTCTGGAGTTTTCAAAGGATGTGAGGCCTCCGGTCGCGATGAGGTGGGGAGGTAGGTTTTCTCTGTGGTCTCCACAGGGGATTCAGACATCCTTTCGTCTTGGGAGATGCAAGACGAGCCTGCATTCAAGTCACTGCAGGGATATTCGGCCTTATTTCGAGTCAGGGCATCGCGGTCTCCATTCCACTTGAGGCCGCAAACTGAGGGTCCCTCTCACATACCTAGAGCTGAGAGAAGCCTGCTCTTGAGGTGCTTGTGGTAAGGTGGTATTCCTCTGGAGTCGAAGCCAGGGACTAACCTCTCATCTCGAGTTGATTCTTGGTCCACGGAGCTCTTTCGTGTTGCTACAGTGACCTCAGGATCCCTCTAGCCTTGAAACCGTGTTCTTGTGGTTTCTCTGGAGTGCCATCAAGGAAATCAAGGCTCCTTTCATGTGTGATGTGCAACAGGGAATTGCTCTGCACACAGTGCAGGGTATCAGGCCTCATTTTTCGGCGAGGGGGAAGTCTCATGGTTTTTCTCGAGTTGCGGCGGGAACCTGGGGTATATTCTCGAGTTACGACGGGGATGGCCCTTCCACACACGTGTTTGTTCAGCGACGTCAGGACTCCTGCCTAGTTGCGAGGGACAACTCGGGATTCTCCTCGAGGCCTGGCAGGCCAATTGGGATGCCTCTCCAGCTGAGGCGGGAGACCAAGCGTCCCTTTCCACGTGCCACAGGAATCCTGGGACTCCTATCAAGTTTCACGAGGAGTCAGGCATCGTCTCCTTTGGAGGCACTGATCTCCGCGTACCTCTGGAGTTTTCAAAGGATGTGAGGCCTCCGGTCGCGATGAGGTCGGAAACTAGGTCTTTCTCTGTCGTCTCCACAGGGGATTCAGATATACTTTCGCCATGGGAGATGCAAGACGAGCCTGCATTCAAGTCACTGCAGGGATATCCGGCCTTATTTCGAGTCAGGGCATCGCGGTGTCCATTCCACTTGAGGCTGCAAACTCAGGGTCCCTCTCACATACCTTGAGCTGCGAGAAGCCTCCTCTTGAAGTGCTTGTGGTAAGGTGGTATTACTCTGGAGTCGAAGCCATGGACTAACCTCTCATCTCGAGTTGATTTGTGGTCCACGGAGCTCTTTCGTGTTGCTACAGTGACCTCAGGATCCCTCTAGCCTTGAAAGAGTGCTCTTGGGGTTTCTCTGGAGTGCCATCAAGGAAATCAAGGCTCCTTTCATGTGTGATGTGCAACACTGAATTGCTCTGCACGCAGTGCAGGGGAATCGGGCCTCATCTCGCGGCGAGGGGGAAGTCTCATGGTTTTTCTCGAGTTGCGGCTGGAACCTGGGTTATATTCTCGAGTTACAACGGGGATGGCCCTTTCACCCACGTGCTTGTTCAGCCACGTCAGGACTTCTGCCTAGTTGCGATGGACAACTCGGGATTCTCCTCGAGGCTTGGCAGGGCAATTGGGACGCCTCTCCAGCTGAGGCGGGAGACCAAGGGTTCCTTTCCACGTGCCACAGGAATCCTGGGACTCCTATCAAGTTTCACGAGGAGTCAGGCATCGTCTCCTTTGGAGGCACTGATCTCCGCGTACCTCTGGAGTTTTCAAAGGATGTGAGGCCTCCGGTCGCGATGAGGTGGGGAAGTAGGTTTTCTCTGTGGTCTCCACAGGGGATTCAGACATCCTATCGTCTTGGGAGATGCAAGACGAGCCTGCATTCAAGTCACTGCAGGGATATTCGGCCTTATTTCGAGTCAGGGCATCGCGGTCTCCATTCCACTTGAGGCCGCAAACTCAGGGTCCCTCTCACATACCTAGAGCTGAGAGAAGCCTGCTCTTGAGGTGCTTGTGGTAAGGTGGTATTCCTCTGGAGTCGAAGCCATGGACTAACCTCTCATCTCGAGTTGATTTGTGGTCCACGGAGCTCTTTCGTGTTGCTACAGTGACCTCAGGATCCCTCTAGCCTTGAAACCGTGTTCTTGGGGTTTCTCTGGAGTGCCATCAAGGAAATCAAGGCTCCTTTCATGTGTGATGTGCAACAGGGAATTGCTCTGCACGCAGTGCAGGGTATGGGGCCTCATTTTTCGGCGAGGGAGAAGTCTCATGGTTTCTCTCGAGTTGCTGCGGGAACCTGGGGTATATTCTCGAGTTACGAGGGGGATGCCCTTCCATACACGTTTTTGTTCAGAGACGTGAGGACTCCTGCCTTGTTGCGAGGGACAACTCGGGATTCTCCTCGAGGCTTGGCAGGCCAATTGGGATGCCTCTCCAGCTGAGGCAGGAGACCAAGCGTCCCTTTCCACGTGCCACAGGAATCCTGGGACTCCTATCAAGTTTCACGAGGAGTCAGGCATCGTCTCCTTTGGAGGCACTGATCTCCGCGTACCTCTGGAGTTTTCAAAGGATGTGAGGCCTCCGGTCGCGATGAGGTCGGGAACTAGGTCTTTCTCTGTGGTCTCCACAGGGGATTCAGACATTCTTTCGTTTTGGGAGATGAAAGACGAGCCTGCATTCAAGTCACTGCAGGGATATCCGGCCTGATTTCGAGTCAGGGCTTCGCGGTGTCCATCCCACTTTAGGCCGCAAACTCAGGGTCCCTCTCACATACCTAGAGCTGAGAGAAGCCTCCTCTTGAGATGCTTGTGGTAAGGTGGTATTCCTCTGGAGTCGAAGCCAGGGACTAACCTCTCATCTCGAGTTGATTCTTGGTCCACGGAGCTCTTTTCTGTTGCTACAGTTACCTCAGGATCCTTCTAGCCTTGAAAGAGTGTTCTTGGCGTTTCTCTGGAGTGCCATCAAGAATATCAAGGCTCCTTTCATGTGTGATGTGCAACACGGAATTGCTCTGCACGCAGTGCAGGGGAATCGGGCCTCATCTCGCGGCGAGGGGCAAGTCTCATGGTTTTTCTCGAGTTGCGGCGGGAACCGGGGGTATATTCTCGAGTTACGACGGGGATGGCCCGTCCACCTACGTGTTTGTTCAGCGACGTCAGGACTCCTGCCTAGTTGCGAGGGAGAACTCGGGATTCTCCTCGAGGCCTGGCAGGGAAATTGGGACGCCTCTCCAGCTGAGGCGGGAGACCAAGGGTCCCTATCCACGTACCACAGGAATCCTGGGACTCCTATCAAGTTTCACGAGGAGTCAGGAATCGTCTCCTTTGGAGGCACTGATCTCCGCATACCTCTTGAGTTTTCAAAGGATGTGAGGCCTCCGGTCGCGATGAGGTGGGGAACTAGGTCTTTTTCTGTGGTCTCCACAGGGGATTCAGACATTCTTTCTTCTTGGGAGATGCAAGACGAGCCTGCATTCAAGTCACTGCAGGGATATCCGGCCTTATTTCGAGTCAGGGCATCGCGGTGTCCATTCCACTTGAGGCCGCAAATTCAGGGTCCCTCTCACATACCTAGAGCTGAGAGAAGCCTCCTCTTGAGGTGCTTGTGGTAAGATGGTATTCCTCTGAAGTCGAAGCCAGGGACTAACCTCTCATCTCGAGTTGATTCTTGGTCCACGGAGCTCTTTCGTGTTGCTACAGTGACCTCAGGATCCCTGTAGCCTTGAAACAGTGTTCTTGGGTTTTCTCTGGAGTGCCATCAAGGAAATCAAGGCTCCTTTCCTGTGTGATGTGCAACACGGAATTGCTCTGCACACAGTGCAGGGGAATCGGGCCTCATCTCGCGGCGAGTTGGAAATCTCATGGTTATTCTCGAGTTGCGGCGGGAACCTGGGGTATATTCTCGAGTTACGACGGGGATGGCCCTTCCACACACATGTTTGTTCAGCGACGTCAGGACTCCTGCCTTGTTGCGATGGACAACTCGAGATTCTCCTCGAGGCTTGGCAGGGCAATTGGGACGCCTCTCCAGCTGAGGCGGGAGACCAAGGGTCCCTTTCCATGTGCCACAGGAATCCTGGGACTCTTATCAAGTTTCACGAGGTGGCAGGCATCGTCTCCTTTGGAGGCACTGAACTCCGCGTACCTCTGGAGTTTTCAAAGGATGTGAGGCCTCCGGTCGCGATGAGGTCGGGAACTAGGTCTTTCTCTGTCGTCTCCACAGGGGATTCAGATATACTTTCGCCATGGGAGATGCAAAACGAGCCTGCATTCAAGTCACTGCAGGGATATCCGGCCTTATTTCGAGTCAGGGCATCGCGGTGTCCATTCCACTTGAGGCTGCAAACTCAGGGTCCCTCTCACATATCTTGAGCTGAGAGAAGCCTCCTCTTGAAGTGCTTGTGGTAAGGTGGTATTGCTCTGGAGTCAAAGCCATGGACTAACCTCTCATCTCGAGTTGATTTGTGGTCCACGGAGCTCTTTCGTGCTGCTACAGTGACCTCAGGATCCCTCTAGCCTTGAAAGAGTGCTCTTGGGGTTTCTCTGGAGTGCCATCAAGGAAATCAAGGCTCCTTTCATGTGTGATGTGCAACACTGAATTGCTCTGCACGCAGTGCAGGGGAATCGGGCCTCATCTCGCGGCAAGGGGGAAGTCTCATGGTTTTTCTCGAGTTGCGGCTGGAACCTGGGGTATATTCTCAAGTTACGACGGGGATGGCCCTTCCACCCACGTGTTTGTCCAGCCACGTAAGGACTCCTGCCTAGTTGCGATGGACAACTCGGGATTCTCCTCGAGGCTTGGTAGGGCAATTGGGACGCCTCTCCAGCTGAGGCGGGAGACCAAGGGTTCCTTTCCACGTGTCACAGGAATCCTGGGACTCCTATCAAGTTTCACGAGGAGTCAGGCATCGTCTCCTTTGGAGGCACTGATCTCCGCGTACCTCTGGAGTTTTCAAAGGATGTGAGGCCTCCGGTCGCGATGAGGTGGGGAACTAGGTCTTTCTCTGTAGTCTCCACAGGGGATTCAGACATCCTTTCGTCTTGGGAGATGCAAGACGAGCCTGCATTCAAGTCACTGCAGGGATATCCGGCCTTATTTTGAGTCAGGGCATCGCGGTGTCCATTCCACTTGAGGCCGCAAACTCAGGGTCCCTCTCACATACCTAGAGCTGAGAGAAGCCTCCTCTTGAGGTGCTTGTGGTAAGGTGGTATTCCTCTGGAGTCGAAGGCAGGGACTAACCTCTCATCTCGAGTTGATTTTGGGTCCACGGAGCTCTTTCGTGTTGCTACAGTGACCTCAGGATCCCTCTAGCCTTGAAACATTGCTCTAGGGGTTTCTCTGGAGTGCCATCAAGGAAATCAAGGCTCCTTTCATGTGTGATGTTCAAGATGGAATTGCTCTGCACGCAGTGCAGAGGTATCGGGCCTCATCTCGCGGCGAGGGGGAAGTCTCATGGTTTTTCTTGAGTTGCGGCGGGAACCTGGGGTATATTCTCGAGTTACGACAGGGATGGCCCCTCCACCCACGTGTTTGTTCAGCCACGTCACGACTCCTGTCTAGTTGCAAGGGACAACTCGGGATTCTACTCAAGGCTTGGCAAGGCAATTGGGATGACTCTCCAGCTGAGGCGGGAGACCAACGGTTCCTTTCCACGTGCCACAGGAATCCTGAGACTCCTATCAAGTTTCACGAGGAGTCAGGCATCGTCTCCTTTGGAGGCACTGATCTCCGCGTACCTCTGGATTTGTCAAAGGATGTGAGGCCTCTGGTCACGATGAGGTGGGGAACTAGGTCTTTCCCTGTGGCTCCACAGGGGATTCAGACATCCTTTCGTCATGGGAGATGTAAAACGAGCCTGCATTCAAGTCACTGCAGGGATATCCAGCCTTATTTCGAGTCAGGGCATCGTGGTGTACATTCCACTTGAGGCTGCAAACTCAGGGTCCCTCTCACATACCTAGAGCTGAGAGAAGCCTCCTCTTGAGGTGCTTGTGGTAAGGTGGTATTCCTCTGGAGTCGAAGCCAGGGACTAACCTCTCATCTCGAGTTGATTTTGGGTCCACGGAGCTCTTTCGTGTTGCTACAGTGACCTCAGGATCCCTCTAGCCTTGAAACAGTATTCTTGGGGTTTCTCTGGAGTGCCATCAAGGAAATCAAGGCTCCTTTCATGTGTGATGTTCAAGATGGAATTGCTCTGCACGCAGTGCAGAGGAATCGGGCCTCATCTCGGGGCGAGGGGGAAGTCTCATGGTTTTTCTTGAGTTGCGGCGGGAACATGGGGTATATTCTCGAGTTACGACAGGGATGGCCCTTCCACCCACGTGTTTGTTCAGCGACATCAGGACTCCTGCCTAGTTGCGAGGGACAACTCGGGATTCTCCTCGAGGCTTGGCAGGCCAATTGGGATGCCTCTCCAGCTGAGACGGGAGACCAAGGTTTCCTTTCCACGTGCCACAGGAATCCTGAGACTCCTATCAAGTTTCACGAGGAGTCAGGCATCGTCTCCTTTGGAGGCACTGACCTCCGCGTACCTCTGGATTTGTCAAAGGATGTGAGGCCTCCGGTCCCGATGAGGTGAGGAACTAGGTCTTTCTCTGTGGTCTCCACAGTGGATTCAGACATCCTTTCGTCCTGGGAGATGCAAGACGACCCTGCATTCAAGTCACTGCAGGGATATCCGGCCTTATTTCGAGTCAGGGCATCGCGGTGTCCATTCCACTTGAGGCCGCAAACTCAGGGTGCCTCTTCCATACATAGAGCTGAGAGAAGTCTCCTCTTGAGGTGCTTGTGGTAAGGTGGTATTCGTCTGGAGTCGAAGCCAGGGACTAACCTCTCATCTGGAGTTGATTCTTGGTCCACGGAGCTCTTTCGTGTTGCTACAGTGACCTCAGGATCCCTCTAGCCTTGAAAGAGTGTTCTGGGGTTTCTCTGGAGTGCCATCAAGGAAATCAAGGCTCCTTTCATGTGTGATGTGCAAGACGGAATTGCTCTGCACGCAGTGCAGGGGAATCGGGCCTCATCTCGCGGCGAGGGGGAAGTCTCATGGTTTTTCTCGAGTTGCGGCGGGAACCTGGGGTATAATCTCGAGTTACGACGGGGATGGCCCTTCCACCCACGTGTTTGTTCAGCGACGTCAGGACTCCTGCCTAGTTGCGAGGAAAAACTCGGGATTATCCTGGGGGCTTGGCAGGGCAATTGGGACGCCTCTCCAGCTGAGGCGGTAGACCAAGTGTCCCTTTCCACGTGCCACAGGAATCCTGGGACTCCTATCAAGTTTCACGAGCAGTCAGGCATCGTCTCCTTTGGAGGCACTGATCTCCGCGTACCTCTGGAGTTTTCAAAGGATGTGAGGCCTCCGGTCGCGATGAGGTGGGGAAGTTGGTTTTCTCTGTGGTCTCCACAGGGTATT
This sequence comes from Cervus elaphus, assembly GCF_910594005.1. Classification (NCBI taxonomy): domain Eukaryota; kingdom Metazoa; phylum Chordata; class Mammalia; order Artiodactyla; family Cervidae; genus Cervus; species Cervus elaphus. The sequence goes on from NC_057846.1 coordinate 2,163,215, forward strand.
CAGACATCCTTTCGTCTTGGGAGATGGAAGACGAGCCTGCATTCAAGTCACTGCAGGGATATTCGGCCTTATTTCGAGTCAGGGCATCGCGGTCTCCATTCCACTTGAGGCCGCAAACTCAGGGTCCCTCTCACATACCTAGAGCTGAGATAAGCCTGCTCTTGAGGTGCTTGTGGTAAGATGGTATTCCTCTGGTGTCGAAGCCAGGGACTAACCTCTCATCTCGAGTTGATTTTTGGTCCACGGAGCTCTTTCGTGTTGCTACAGTGACCTCAGGATCCCTCTAGCCTTGAAACAGTGTTCTTGGGGTTTCTCTGGAGTGCCATCAAGGAAATCAAGGCTCCTGTCATGTGTGATGTGCAACAGGGAATTGCTCTGCACGCAGTGCAGGGTATCGGGCCTCATTTTTCGGCGAGGGGGAAGTCTCATGGTTTTTCTCGGGTTGCGGCGGGAACCTGGGGTATATTCTCGAGTTACGACGGGGATGGCCCTTCCACACACGTGTTTGTTCAGCGACGTCAGGACTCCTGCCTAGTTACGAGGGACAACTCGGGATTCTCCTCGAGGCTTGGCAGGCCAATTGGGATGCCTCTCCAGCTGAGGCAGGAGACCAAGCGTCCCTTTCCACGTGCCACAGGAATCCTGGGACTCCTATCAAGTTTCACGAGGAGTCAGGCATCGTCTCCTTTGGAGGCACTGATCTCCGCGTACCTCTGGAGTTTTCAAAGGATGTGAGGCCTCCGGTCGCGATGAGGTGGGGAACTAGGTCTTTCTGGGTGGTCTCCACAGGGGATTCAGACATCCTTTCGTTTTGGGAGATGAAAGACGAGCCTGCATTCAAGTCACTGCAGGGATATCCGGCCTGATTTCGAGTCAGGGCTTCGCGGTGTCCATCCCACTTGAGGCCGCAAACTCAGGGTCCCTCTCACATACCTAGAGCTGAGAGAAGCCTCCTCTTGAGATTCTTGTGGTAAGGTGGTATTCCTCTGGAGTCGAAGCCAGGGACTAACCTCTCATCTCGAGTTGATTTTTGGTCCACGGAGCTCTTTCGTGTTGCTACAGTGACCTCAGGATCCCTCTAGCCTTGAAACAGTGTTCTTGGGGTTTCTCTGGAGTGCAATCAAGGAAATCAAGGCTCCTTTCATGTGTGATGTGCAACAGGGAATTGCTCTGCACGCAGTGCAGGGAATCGGGCCTCATTTTTCGGCGAGGGGGAAGTCTCATGGTTTTTCTCGAGTTGTGGCGGGAACATGGGGTATATTCTCGAGTTACGACGGGGATGGCCCTTCCACCCACGTGTTTGTTCAGCGACGTCAGGACTCCTGCCTAGTTGCGAGGGACAATTCGGTATTCTCCTCGAGGCTTGGCAGGGCAATTGGAAAGCCTCTCCAGCTGAGGCGGGAGACCAAGCGTCCCTTTCCACGTGCCACAGGAATCCTGGGACTCATATCAAGTTTCACGAGGAGTCAGGCATCGTCTCCTTTGGAGGCACTGATCTCTGCGTACCTCTGGAGTTTTCAAAGGATGTGAGGCCTCCGGTCGCGATGAGGTGGGGAACTAGGTCTTTCTCTGTGGTCTCCACAGGGGATTCAGACATCCTTTCGTCTTGGGAGATGCAAGACAAGCCTGCATTCAAGTCACTGCAGGGATATTCGGCCTTATTTCGAGTCAGTGCATCGCGGTGTCCATTCCACTTGAGGCCGCAAACTCAGGGTCCCTCTCACATAGCTAAAGCTGAGAGAAGCCTCCTCTTGAGGTGCTTGTGGTAAGGTGGTATTCCTCTGGAGTCGAAACCAGGGACTAACCTCTCAACTCGAGTTGATTTTTGGTCCACGGAGCTCTTTCGTGTGGCTACAGTGACCTCAGGATCCCTCTAGCCTAGATACAGTGTTCTTGGGGTTTCTCTGGAATGCCATCAAGGAAATCAAGGCTCCTTTGATGTGTGATGTGCAAGACGGAATTGCTCTGCACGCAGTGCAGGGGAATTGGGCCTCATCTCGCGGCGAGGGGGAAGTCTCATGGTTTTTCTCGAGTTGCGGCGGGAACCTGCGGTATATTCTCGAGTTACGACGGGGATGGCCCTTCCACACACGTGTTTGTTCAGCGACGTCAGGACTCCTGCCTAGTTGCGAGGAACAACTCGGGATTATCCTGGGGGCTTGGCAGGGCAATTGCGACGCCTCTCCAGCTGAGGCGGTAGACTAAGTGTCCCTTTCCACGTGCCACAGGAATCCTGGGACTCCTATCAAGTTTCACGAGGAGTCAGGCATCATCTCCTTTGGAGGCACTGATCTCCGCGTACCTCTGGAGTTTTCAAAGGATGTGAGGCCTCCGGTCGCGATGAGGTGGGGAACTAGGTGTTTCTCTGTGGTCTGCACAGGGTATTTAGACATCCTTTCGTCTTGGCAGATGGAAGACGAGCCTGCATTCAAGTCACTGCAGGGATATTCGGCCTTATTTCGAGTCAGGGCATCGCGGTCTCCATTCCACTTGAGGCCGCAAACTGAGGGTCCCTCTTACATACCTAGAGCTGAGATAAGCCTGCTCTTGAGGTGCTTGTGGTAAGATGGTATTCCTCTGGTGTCGAAGCCAGGGACTAACCTCTCATCTCGAGTTGATTATTGGTCTACGGATCTCTTTCGAGTTGCTACAGTGACCTCAGGATCCCTCTAGCCTTGAAACAGTGTTCTTGGGGTTTCTCTGGAGTGCCATCAAGGAATTCAAGGCTCCTTTCATGTGTGCTGTGCAAGACGGAATTGCTCTGCCCGCAGTGCAGGGGAATCGGGCCTCATTTTGCGGCGAGGGGGAAGTCTCATGGTTTTTCTCGAGTTGCGGCGGAACCTGGGGTATATTCTCGAGTTACGACAGGGATGCCCTTCCATACACGTGTTTGTTCAGAGACGTGAGGACTCCTGCCTAGTTGCGAGGGACAACTCGGGATTCTCCTCGAGGCTTGGCAGGCCAATTGGGATGCCTCTCCAGCTGAGGCAGGAGACCAAGCGTCCCTTTCCACGTGCCACAGGAATCCTGGGACTCCTATCAAGTTTCACGAGGAGTCAGGCATCGTCTCCTTTGGAGGCACTGATCTCCGCGTACCTCTGGAGTTTTCAAAGGATGTGAGGCCTCCGGTCGCGATGAGGTGGGGAACTAGGTCTTTCTCTGTGGTCTCCACAGGGGATTCAGACATTCTTTCGTTTTGGGAGATGAAAGACGAGCCTGCATTCAAGTCACTGCAGGGATATCCGGCCTGATTTCGAGTCAGGGCTTCGCGGTGTCCATCCCACTTGAGGCCGCAAACTCAGGGTCCCTCTCACATACCTAGAGCTGAGAGAAGCCTCCTCTTGAGATGCTTGTGGTAAGGTGGTATTCCTCTGGAGCCGAAGCCAGGGACTAACCTCTCATCTCGAGTTGATTCTTGGTCCACGGACCTCTTTTCTGTTGCTACAGTGACCTCAGGATCCTTCTAGCCTTGAAAGAGTGTTCTTGGCGTTTCTCTGGAGTGCCATCAAGAATATCAAGGCTCCTTTCATGTGTGATGTGCAACACGGAATTGCTCTGCACGCAGTGCAGGTGAATCGGGCCTCATCTCGCGGCGAGGGGGAAGTCTCATGGTTTTTCTCGAGTTGCGGCGGGAACCTGGGGTATATTCTCGAGTTACGACGGGGATGGCCCTTCCACACACGTGTTTGTTCAGCGACGGCAGGACTCCTGCCTAGTTGCGAGGGACAACTCGGGATTCTCCTCGAGGCCTGGCAGGGAAATTGGGACGCCTCTCCAGCTGAGGCGGGAGACCAAGTGTCCCTATCCACGTGCCACAGGAATCCTGGGACTCCTATTAAGTTTCTCGAGGAGTCAGGCTTCGTCTCCTTTGGAGGCACTGATCTCCGCGTACCTCTGGAGTTTTCAAAGGATGTGAGGCCTCCGGTCGCGATGAGGTGCGGAAGTTGGTTTTCTCTGTGGTCTCCACAGGGTATTCAGACATCCTTTCGTCGTGGGAGATGGAAGACGAGCCTGCATTCAAGTCACTGCAGGGATATTCGGCCTTATTTCGAGTCAGGGCATCGCGGTCTCCATTCCACTTGAGGCCGCAAACTGAGGGTCCCTCTCACATACCTAGAGCTGAGATAAGCCTGCTCTTGAGGTGCTTGTGGTAAGATGGTATTCCTCTGGTGTCGAAGCCAGGGACTAACCTCTCATCTCGAGTTGATTATTGGTCTACGGATCTCTTTCAAGTTGCTTCAGTGACCTCAGGATCCCTCTAGCCTTGAAACAGTGTTCTTGGGGTTTCTCTGGAGTGCCATCAAGGAAATCAAGGCTCCTTTCATGTGTGCTGTGCAAGACGGAATTGCTCTGCCCGCAGTGCAGGGGAATCGGGCCTCATTTTGCGGCAAGGGGGAAGTCTCATGGTTTTTCTCGAGTTGCGGCGGGAACCTGGGGTATATTCTCTAGTTACAACTGGGATGGCCCTTCCACCCACGTGCTTGTTCAGGGACATCAGGACTCCTGTCTAGTTGCGAGGGACAACTCGGGATTCTCCTGGGGGCTTGACAGGGCAATTGGGATGCCTCTCCAGCTGAGGCGGGAGACCAAGGGTCCCTTTCCACGTGCCACAGAAATCCTGGGACTCCTATGAAGTTTCACGAGGAGTCAGGCATCGTCTCCTTTGGAGGCACTGATCTCCGCGTACCTCTGGAGTTTTCAAAGGATGTGAGGCCTCCGGTCGCGATGAGGTGGGGAAGTAGGTTTTCTCTGTGGTCTCCACAGGGGATTCAGACATCCTTTCGTCTTGGGAGATGCAAGACGAGCCTGCATTCAAGTCACTGCAGGGATATTCGGCCTTATTTCGAGTCAGGGCATCGCGGTGTCCATTCCACTTGAGGCCGCAAATTCAGGGTCCCTCTCACATACCTAGAGCTGAGATAAGCCTGCTCTTGAGGTGCTTGTGGTAAGGTGGTTTTCCTCTGGAGTCGAAGCCAGGGACTAACCTCTCATCTCGAGTTGATTCTTGGTCCACGGAGCTCTTTCGTGTTGCTACAGTGACCTCAGGATCCCTCTAGCCTTGAAACTGTGTTCTTGTGGTTTCTCTGGAGTGCCATCAAGGAAATCAAGGCTCCTTTCATGTGTGATGTGCAACAGGGAATTGCTCTGCACGCAGTGCAGGGTATCGGGCCTCATTTTTCGGCGAGGGGGAAGTCTCATGGTTTTTCTCGTGTTGCGGCGGGAACCTGGGGTATATTCTCGAGTTACGACGGGGATGGCCCTTCCACCCACGTGTTTGTTCAGCGACGTCAGGACTCCTGCCTAGTTGCGAGGGACAACTCGGGATTCTCCTCGAGGCCTGGCAGGCCAATTGGGATGCCTCTCCAGCTGAGGCGGGAGACCAAGCGTCCCTTTCCACGTGCCACAGGAATCCTGGGACTCCTATCAAGTTTCACGAGGAGTCAGGCATCGTCTCCTTTGGAGGCACTGATCTCCGCGTACCTCTGGAGTTTTCAAAGGATGTGAGGCCTCCGGTCGCGGTGAGGTCGGGAACTAGGTCTTTCTCTGTCGTCTCCAAAGGGGATTCAGATATACTTTCGCCATGGGAGATGCAAGACGAGCCTGCATTCAAGTCACTGCAGGGATATCCGGCCTTATTTCGAGTCAGGGCATCGCGGTGTCCATTCCACTTGAGGCTGCAAACTCAGGGTCCCTCTCACATACCTTGAGCTGCGAGAAGCCTCCTCTTGAAGTGCTTGTGGTAAGGTGGTATTACTCTGGAGTCGAAGCCATGGACTAACCTCTCATCTCGAGTTGATTTGTGGTCCACGGAGCTCTTTCGTGTTGCTACAGTGACCTCAGGATCCCTCTAGCCTTGAAAGAGTGCTCTTGGGGTTTCTCTGGAGTGCCATCAAGGAAATCAAGGCTCCTTTCATGTGTGATGTGCAACACTGAATTGCTCTGCACGCAGTGCAGGGGAATCGGGCCTCATCTCGCGGCGAGGGGGAAGTCTCATGGTTTTTCTCGAGTTGCGGCTGGAACCTGGGATATATTCTCGAGTTACGACGGGGATGGCCCTTCCACCCACGTGCTTGTTCAGCCACGTCAGGACTCCTGCCTAGTTGCGATGGACAACTCGGGATTCTCCTCGAGGCTTGGTAGGGCAATTGGGACGCCTCTCCAGCTGAGGCGGGAGACCAAGGGTTCCTTTCCACGTGCCACAGGAATCCTGGGACTCCTATCAAGTTTCACGAGGAGTCACGCATCGTCTCCTTTGGAGGCACTGATCTCCGCGAACCTCTGGAGTTTTCAAAGGATGTGAGGCCTCCGGTCGCGATGAGGTGGGGAAGTAGGTTTTCTCTGTGGTCTCCACAGGGGATTCAGACATCCTTTCGTCTTGGGAGATGCAAGACGAGCCTGCATTCAAGTCACTGCAGGGATATTCGGCCTTATTTCGAGTCAGGGCATCGCGGTCTCCATTCCACTTGAGGCCGCAAACTCAGGGTCCCTCTCACATACCTAGAACTGAGAGAAGCCTGCTCTTGAGGTGCTTGTGGTAAGGTGGTATTCCTCTGGAGTCGAAGCCAGGGACTAACCTCTCATCTCGAGTTGATTCTTGGTCCACGGAGCTCTTTCGTGTTGCTACAGTGACCTCAGGATCCCTCTAGCCTTGAAACCGTGTTCTTGGGGTTTCTCTGGAGTGCCATCAAGGAAATCAAGGCTCCTTTCATGTGTGATGTGCAACAGGGAATTGCTCTGCGCGCAGTGCAGGGTATGGGGCCTCATTTTTCGGCGAGGGGGAAGTCTCATGGTTTTTCTCGAGTTGCGGCGGGAACCTGGGGTATATTCTCGAGTTACGAGGGGGATGCCCTTCCATACACGTGTTTGTTCAGAGACGTGAGGACTCCTGCCTAGTTGCGAGGGACAACTCGGGATTCTCCTCGAGGCTTGGCAGGCCAATTGGGATGCCTCTCCAGCTGAGGCAGGAGACCAAGCGTCCCTTTCCACGTGCCACAGGAATCCTGGGACTCCTATCAAGTTTCACGAGGAGTCAGGCATCGTCTCCTTTGGAGGCACTGATCTCCGCGTACCTCTGGAGTTTTCAAAGGATGTGAGGCCTCCGGTCGCGATGAGGTGGGGAACTAGGTCTTTCTCTGTGGTCTCCACAGGGGATTCAGACATTCTTTCGTTTTGGGAGATGAAAGACGAGCCTGCATTCAAGTCACTGCAGGGATATCCGGCCTGATTTCGAGTCAGGGCTTCGCGGTGTCCATCCCACTTGAGGCCGCAAACACAGGGTCCCTCTCACATACCTAGAGCTGAGAGAAGCCTCCTCTTGAGATGCTTGTGGTAAGGTGGTATTCCTCTGGAGTCGAAGCCAGGGACTAACCTCTCATCTCGAGTTGATTCTTGGTCCACGGAGCTCTTTTCTGTTGCTACAGTTACCTCAGGATCCTTCTAGCCTTGAAAGAGTGTTCTTGGCGTTTCTCTGGAGTGCCATCAAGAATATCAAGGCTCCTTTCATGTGTGATGTGCAACACGGAATTGCTCTGCACGCAGTGCAGGGGAATCGGGCCTCATCTCGCGGCGAGGGGGAAGTCTCATGGTTTTTCTCGAGTTGCGGCGGGAACCTGGGGTATATTCTCGAGTTACGACGGGGATGGCCCTTCCACACCCGTGTTTGTTCAGCGACGTCAGGACTCCTGCCTAGTTGCGAGGGACAACTCGGGATTCTCCTCGAGGCCTGGCAGGGAAATTGGGACGCCTCTCCAGCTGAGGCGGGAGACCAAGGGTCCCTATCCACGTACCACAGGAATCCTGGGACTCCTATCAAGTTTCACGAGGAGTCAGGCATCGTCTCCTTTGGAGGCACTGATCTCCGCATACCTCTTGAGTTTTCAAAGGATGTGAGGCCTCCGGTCGCGATGAGGTGGGGAACTAGGTCTTTCTCTGTGGTCTCCACAGGGGATTCAGACATCCTTTCTTCTTGGGAGATGCAAGACGAGCCTGCATTCAAGTCACTGCAGGGATATCCGGCCTTATTTCGAGTCAGGGCATCGCGGTGTCCATTCCACTTGAGGCCGCAAATTCAGGGTCCCTCTCACATACCTAGAGCTGAGAGAAGCCTCCTCTTGAGGTGCTTGTGGTAAGATGGTATTCCTCTGAAGTCGAAGCCAGGGACTAACCTCTCATCTCGAGTTGATTCTTGGTCCACGGAGCTCTTTCGTGTTGCTACAGTGACCTCAGGATCCCTCTAGCCTTGAAACAGTGTTCTTGGGTTTTCTCTGGAGTGCCATCAAGGAAATCAAGGCTCCTTTCCTGTGTGATGTGCAACACGGAATTGCTCTGCACACAGTGCAGGGGAATCGGGCCTCATCTCGCGGCGAGAGGGAAATCTCATGGTTATTCTCGAGTTGCGGCGGGAACCTGGGGTATATTCTCGAGTTACGACGGGGATGGCCCTTCCACACACATGTTTGTTCAGCGACGTCAGGACTCCTGCCTTGTTGCGATGGACAACTCGAGATTCTCCTCGAGGCTTGGCAGGGCAATTGGGACGCCTCTCCAGCTGAGGCGGGAGACCAAGGGTCCCTTTCCATGTGCCACAGGAATCCTGGGACTCTTATCAAGTTTCACGAGGTGGCAGGCATCGTCTCCTTTGGAGGCACTGAACTCCGCGTACCTCTGGAGTTTTCAAAGGATGTGAGGCCTCCGGTCGCGATGAGGTCGGGAACTAGGTCTTTCTCTGTCGTCTCCACAGGGGATTCAGATATACTTTCGCCATGGGAGATGCAAAACGAGCCTGCATTCAAGTCACTGCAGGGATATCCGGCCTTATTTCGAGTCAGGGCATCGCGGTGTCCACTCCACTTGAGGCTGCAAACTCAGGGTCCCTCTCACATACCTTGAGCTGAGAGAAGCCTCCTCTTGAAGTGCTTGTGGTAAGGTGGTATTACTCTGGAGTCAAAGCCATGGACTAACCTCTCATCTCGAGTTAATTTGTGGTCCACGGAGCTCTTTCGTGCTGCTACAGTGACCTCAGGATCCCTCTAGCCTTGAAAGAGTGCTCTTGGGGTTTCTCTGGAGTGCCATCAAGGAAATCAAGGCTCCTTTCATGTGTGATGTGCAACACTGAATTGCTCTGCACGCAGTGCAGGGGAATCGGGCCTCATCTCGCGGCAAGGGGGAAGTCTCATGGTTTTTCTCGAGTTGCGGCTGGAACCTGGGGTATATTCTCGAGTTACGACGGGGATGGCCCTTCCACCCACGTGTTTGTCCAGCCACGTAAGGACTCCTGCCTAGTTGCGATGGACAACTCGGGATTCTCCTCGAGGCTTGGTAGGGCAATTGGGACGCCTCTCCAGCTGAGGCGGGAGACCAAGGGTTCCTTTCCACGTGTCACAGGAATCCTGGGACTTCTATCAAGTTTCACGAGGAGTCAGGCATCGTCTCCTTTGGAGGCACTGATCTCCGCGTACCTCTGGAGTTTTCAAAGGATGTGAGGCCTCCGGTCGCGATGAGGTGGGGAACTAGGTCTTTCTCTGTAGTCTCCACAGGGGATTCAGACATCCTTTCGTCTTGGGAGATGCAAGACGAGCCTGCATTCAAGTCACTGCAGGGATATCCGGCCTTATTTTGAGTCAGGGCATCGCGGTGTCCATTCCACTTGAGGCCGCAAACTCAGGGTCCCTCTCACATACCTAGAGCTGAGAGAAGCCTCCTCTTGAGGTGCTTGTGGTAAGGTGGTATTCCTCTGGAGTCGAAGGCAGGGACTAACCTCTCATCTCGAGTTGATTTTGGGTCCACGGAGCTCTTTCGTGTTGCTACAGTGACCTCAGGATCCCTCTAGCCTGAAACATTGCTCTTGGGGTTTCTCTGGAGTGCCATCAAGGAAATCAAGGCTCCTTTCATGTGTGATGTTCAAGATGGAATTGCTCTGCACGCAGTGCAGAGGTATCGGGCCTCATCTCGCGGCGAGGGGGAAGTCTCATGGTTTTTCTTGAGTTGCGGCGGGAACCTGGGGTATATTCTCGAGTTACGACAGGGATGGCCCTTCCACCCACGTGTTTGTTCAGCCACGTCACGACTCCTGTCTAGTTGCAAGGGACAACTCGGGATTCTACTCAAGGCTTGGCAAGGCAATTGGGATGACTCTCCAGCTGAGGCGGGAGACCAAGGGTTCCTTTCCACGTGCCACAGGAATCCTGAGACTCCTATCAAGTTTCACGAGGAGTCAGGCATTGTCTCCTTTGGAGGCACTGATCTCCGCGTACCTCTGGATTTGTCAAAGGATGTGAGGCCTCTGGTCACGATGAGGTGGGGAACTAGGTCTTTCCCTGTGGCTCCACAGGGGATTCAGACATCCTTTCGTCATGGGAGATGTAAAACGAGCCTGCATTCCAGTCACTGCAGGGATATCCGGCCTTATTTCGAATCAGGGCATCGTGGTGTACATTCCACTTGAGGCTGCAAACTCAGGGTCCCTCTCACATACCTAGAGCTGAGAGAAGCCTCCTCTTGAGGTGCTTGTGGTAAGGTGGTATTCCTCTGGAGTCGAAGCCAGGGACTAACCTCTCATCTCGAGTTGATTTTGGGTCCACGGAGCTCTTTCGTGTTGCTACAGTGACCTCAGGATCCCTCTAGCCTTGAAACAGTATTCTTGGGGTTTCTCTGGAGTGCCATCAAGGAAATCAAGGCTCCTGTCATGTGTGATGTTCAAGATGGAATTGCTCTGCACGCAGTGCAGAGGAATCGGGCCTCAACTCGGGGCGAGGGGGAAGTCTCATGGTTTTTCTTGAGTTGCGGCGGGAACATGGGGTATATTCTCGAGTTACGACGGGGATGGCCCTTCCACCCACGTGCTTGTTCAGCCACGTGAGGACTCCTGCCTAGTTGCGATGGACAACTCGGGATTCTCCTCGAGGCTTGGTAGGGCAATTGGGACGCCTCTCCAACTGAGGCGGGAGACCAAGGGTCCCTTTCCACGTGCCACAGGAATCCTGGGACTCCTATTAAGTTTCACGAGGAGTCAGGCATCGTCTCCTTTGGAGGCACTGATCTCCGCGTACCTCTGGAGTTTTCAAAGGATGTGAGGCCTCCGGTCGCGATGAGGTGGGGAAGTAGGTTTTCTCTGTGGTCTCCACAGGGGATTCAGACATCCTTTCGTCTTGGGAGATGCAAGACGAGCCTGCATTCAAGTCACTGCAGGGATATCCGGCCTTATTTCGAGTCAGGGTATCGCGGTCTCCATTCCACTTGAGGCCGCAAACTCAGGGTCCCTCTCACATACCTAGAGCTGAGATAAGCCTGCTCTTGAGGTGCTTGTGGTAAGGTGGTATTCCTCTGGAGTCGAAGCCAGGGACTAACCTCTCATCTCGAGTTGATTCTTGGTCCACGGAGCTCTTTCGTGTTGCTACAGTGACCTCAGGATCCCTCTAGCCTTGAAACCGTGTTCTTGGGGTTTCTCTGGAGTGCCATCAAGGAAATCAAGGCTCCTTTCATGTGTGATGTGCAACAGGGAATTGCTCTGCACGCAGTGCAGGGTATCGGGCCTCATTTTTCGGCGAGGGGGTAGTCTCATGGTTTTTCTCGAGTTGCGGCGGGAACCTGGGGTATATTCTCGAGTTACGATGGGCATGCCCTTCCATACACGTGTTTGTTCAGAGACGTGAGGACTCCTGCCTAGTTGCGAGGGACAACTCGGGATTCTCCTCGAGGCTTGGCAGGCCAATTGGGATGCCTCTCCAGCTGAGGCAGGAGACCAAGCGTCCCTTTCCACGTGCCACAGGAATCCTGGGACTCCTATCAAGTTTCACGAGGAGTCAGGCATCGTCTCCTTTGGAGGCACTGATCTCCGCGTACCTCTGCAGTTTTCAAAGGATGTGAGGCCTCCGGTCGCGATGAGGTGGGGAACTAGGTCTTTCTCTGTGGTCTCCACAGGGGATTCAGACATTCTTTCGTTTTGGGAGATGAAAGACGAGCCTGCATTCAAGTCACTGCAGGGATATCCGGCCTTATTTCGAGTCAGGGCTTCGCGGTGTCCATCCCACTTGAGGCCGCAAACTCAGGGTCCCTCTCACATACCTAGAGCTGAGAGAAGCCTCCTCTTGAGATGCTTGTGGTAAGGTGGTATTCCTCTGGAGTCGAAGCCAGGGACTAACCTCTCATCTCGAGTTGATTCTTGGTCCACGGAGCTCTTTTCTGTTGCTACAGTGACCTCAGGATCCTTCTAGCCTTGAAAGAGTGTTCTTGGCGTTTCTCTGGAGTGCCATCAAGAATATCAAGGCTCCTTTCATGTGTGATGTGCAACACGGAATTGCTCTGCACGCAGTGCAGGGGAATCGGGCCTCATCTCGCGGCGAGGGGGAAGTCTCATGGTTTTTCTCGAGTTGCGGCGGGAACCTGGGGTATATTCTCGAGTTACGACGGGGATGGCCCTTCCACACCCATGTTTGTTCAGCGACGTCAGGACTCCTGCCTAGTTGCGAGGGAGAACTCGGGATTCTCCTCGAGGCCTGGCAGGGAAATTGGGACGCCTCTCCAGCTGAGGCGGGAGACCAAGTGTCCCTTTCCACGTGCCACAGGAATCCTGGGACTCCTATCAAGTTTCACGAGGAGTCAGGCATCGTCTCCTTTGGAGGCACTGATCTCCGCATACCTCTTGAGTTTTCAAAGGATGTGAGGCCTCCGGTCGCGATGAGGTGGGGAACTAGGTCTTTCTCTGTGGTCTCCACAGGGGATTCAGACATCCTTTCTTCTTGGGAGATGCAAGACGAGCCTGCATTCAAGTCACTGCAGGGATATCCGGCCTTATTTCGAGTCAGGGCATCGCGGTGTCCATTCCACTTGAGGCCGCAAATTCAGGGTCCCTCTCACATACCTAGAGCTGAGAGAAGCCTCCTCTTGAGGTGCTTGTGGTAAGATGGTATTCCTCTGAAGTCGAAGCCAGGGACTAACCTCTCATCTCGAGTTGATTCTTGGTCCACGGAGCTCTTTCGTGTTGCTACAGTGACCTCAGGATCCCTCTAGCCTTGAAACAGTGTTCTTGGGTTTTCTCTGGAGTGCCATCAAGGAAATCAAGGCTCCTTTCCTGTGTGATGTGCAACACGGAATTGCTCTGCACACAGTGCAGGGGAATCGGGCCTCATCTCGCGGCGAGAGGGAAATCTCATGGTTATTCTCGAGTTGCGGCGGGAACCTGGGGTATATTCTCGAGTTACGACGGGGATGGCCCTTCCACACACATGTTTGTTCAGCGACGTCAGGACTCCTGCCTTGTTGCGATGGACAACTCGAGATTCTCCTCGAGGCTTGGCAGGGCAATTGGGACGCCTCTCCAGCTGAGGCGGGAGACCAAGGGTCCCTTTCCATGTGCCACAGGAATCCTGGGACTCTTATCAAGTTTCACGAGGTGGCAGGCATCGTCTCCTTTGGAGGCACTGAACTCCGCGTACCTCTGGAGTTTTCAAAGGATGTGAGGCCTCCGGTCGCGATGAGGTCGGGAACTAGGTCTTTCTCTGTCGTCTCCACAGGGGATTCAGATATACTTTCGCCATGGGAGATGCAAAACGAGCCTGCATTCAAGTCACTGCAGGGATATCCGGCCTTATTTCGAGTCAGGGCATCGCGGTGTCCACTCCACTTGAGGCTGCAAACTCAGGGTCCCTCTCACATACCTTGAGCTGAGAGAAGCCTCCTCTTGAAGTGCTTGTGGTAAGGTGGTATTACTCTGGAGTCAAAGCCATGGACTAACCTCTCATCTCGAGTTAATTTGTGGTCCACGGAGCTCTTTCGTGCTGCTACAGTGACCTCAGGATCCCTCTAGCCTTGAAAGAGTGCTCTTGGGGTTTCTCTGGAGTGCCATCAAGGAAATCAAGGCTCCTTTCATGTGTGATGTGCAACACTGAATTGCTCTGCACGCAGTGCAGGGGAATCGGGCCTCATCTCGCGGCAAGGGGGAAGTCTCATGGTTTTTCTCGAGTTGCGGCTGGAACCTGGGGTATATTCTCGAGTTACGACGGGGATGGCCCTTCCACCCACGTGTTTGTCCAGCCACGTAAGGACTCCTGCCTAGTTGCGATGGACAACTCGGGATTCTCCTCGAGGCTTGGTAGGGCAATTGGGACGCCTCTCCAGCTGAGGCGGGAGACCAAGGGTTCCTTTCCACGTGTCACAGGAATCCTGGGACTTCTATCAAGTTTCACGAGGAGTCAGGCATCGTCTCCTTTGGAGGCACTGATCTCCGCGTACCTCTGGAGTTTTCAAAGGATGTGAGGCCTCCGGTCGCGATGAGGTGGGGAACTAGGTCTTTCTCTGTAGTCTCCACAGGGGATTCAGACATCCTTTCGTCTTGGGAGATGCAAGACGAGCCTGCATTCAAGTCACTGCAGGGATATCCGGCCTTATTTTGAGTCAGGGCATCGCGGTGTCCATTCCACTTGAGGCCGCAAACTCAGGGTCCCTCTCACATACCTAGAGCTGAGAGAAGCCTCCTCTTGAGGTGCTTGTGGTAAGGTGGTATTCCTCTGGAGTCGAAGGCAGGGACTAACCTCTCATCTCGAGTTGATTTTGGGTCCACGGAGCTCTTTCGTGTTGCTACAGTGACCTCAGGATCCCTCTAGCCTGAAACATTGCTCTTGGGGTTTCTCTGGAGTGCCATCAAGGAAATCAAGGCTCCTTTCATGTGTGATGTTCAAGATGGAATTGCTCTGCACGCAGTGCAGAGGTATCGGGCCTCATCTCGCGGCGAGGGGGAAGTCTCATGGTTTTTCTTGAGTTGCGGCGGGAACCTGGGGTATATTCTCGAGTTACGACAGGGATGGCCCTTCCACCCACGTGTTTGTTCAGCCACGTCACGACTCCTGTCTAGTTGCAAGGGACAACTCGGGATTCTACTCAAGGCTTGGCAAGGCAATTGGGATGACTCTCCAGCTGAGGCGGGAGACCAAGGGTTCCTTTCCACGTGCCACAGGAATCCTGAGACTCCTATCAAGTTTCACGAGGAGTCAGGCATCGTCTCCTTTGGAGGCACTGATCTCCGCGTACCTCTGGATTTGTCAAAGGATGTGAGGCCTCTGGTCACGATGAGGTGGGGAACTAGGTCTTTCCCTGTGGCTCCACAGGGGATTCAGACATCCTTTCGTCATGGGAGATGTAAAACGAGCCTGCATTCCAGTCACTGCAGGGATATCCGGCCTTATTTCGAATCAGGGCATCGTGGTGTACATTCCACTTGAGGCTGCAAACTCAGGGTCCCTCTCACATACCTAGAGCTGAGAGAAGCCTCCTCTTGAGGTGCTTGTGGTAAGGTGGTATTCCTCTGGAGTCGAAGCCAGGGACTAACCTCTCATCTCGAGTTGATTTTGGGTCCACGGAGCTCTTTCGTGTTGCTACAGTGACCTCAGGATCCCTCTAGCCTTGAAACAGTATTCTTGGGGTTTCTCTGGAGTGCCATCAAGGAAATCAAGGCTCCTGTCATGTGTGATGTTCAAGATGGAATTGCTCTGCACGCAGTGCAGAGGAATCGGGCCTCATCTCGGGGCGAGGGGGAAGTCTCATGGTTTTTCTTGAGTTGCGGCGGGAACATGGGGTATATTCTCGAGTTACGACGGGGATGGCCCTTCCACCCACGTGCTTGTTCAGCCACGTGAGGACTCCTGCCTAGTTGCGATGGACAACTCGGGATTCTCCTCGAGGCTTGGTAGGGCAATTGGGACGCCTCTCCAACTGAGGCGGGAGACCAAGGGTCCCTTTCCACGTGCCACAGGAATCCTGGGACTCCTATCAAGTTTCACGAGGAGTCAGGCATCGTCTCCTTTGGAGGCACTGATCTCCGCGTACCTCTGGAGTTTTCAAAGGATGTGAGGCCTCCGGTCGCGATGAGGTGGGGAAGTAGGTTTTCTCTGTGGTCTCCACAGGGGATTCAGACATCCTTTCGTCTTGGGAGATGCAAGACGAGCCTGCATTCAAGTCACTGCAGGGATATCCGTCCTTATTTCGAGTCAGGGTATCGCGGTCTCCATTCCACTTGAGGCCGCAAACTCAGGGTCCCTCTCACATACCTAGAGCTGAGATAAGCCTGCTCTTGAGGTGCTTGTGGTAAGGTGGTATTCCTCTGGAGTCGAAGCCAGGGACTAACCTCTCATCTCGAGTTGATTCTTGGTCCACGGAGCTCTTTCGTGTTGCTACAGTGACCTCAGGATCCCTCTAGCCTTGAAACCGTGTTCTTGGGGTTTCTCTGGAGTGCCATCAAGGAAATCAAGGCTCCTTTCATGTGTGATGTGCAACAGGGAATTGCTCTGCACGCAGTGCAGGGTATCGGGCCTCATTTTTCGGCGAGGGGGTAGTCTCATGGTTTTTCTCGAGTTGCGGCGGGAACCTGGGGTATATTCTCGAGTTACGATGGGCATGCCCTTCCATACACGTGTTTGTTCAGAGACGTGAGGACTCCTGCCTAGTTGCGAGGGACAACTCGGGATTCTCCTCGAGGCTTGGCAGGCCAATTGGGATGCCTCTCCAGCTGAGGCAGGAGACCAAGCGTCCCTTTCCACGTGCCACAGGAATCCTGGGACTCCTATCAAGTTTCACGAGGAGTCAGGCATCGTCTCCTTTGGAGGCACTGATCTCCGTGTACCTCTGGAGTTTTCAAAGGATGTGAGGCCTCCGGTCGCGATGAGGTGGGGAACTAGGTCTTTCTCTGTGGTCTCCACAGGGGATTCAGACATTCTTTCGTTTTGGGAGATGAAAGACGAGCCTGCATTCAAGTCACTGCAGGGATATCCGGCCTGATTTCGAGTCAGGGCTTCGCGGTGTCCATCCCACTTGAGGCCGCAAACTCAGGGTCCCTCTCACATACCTAGAGCTGAGAGAAGCCTCCTCTTGAGATGCTTGTGGTAAGGTGGTATTCCTCTGGAGTCGAAGCCAGGGACTAACCTCTCATCTCGAGTTGATTCTTGGTCCACGGAGCTCTTTTCTGTTGCTACAGTGACCTCAGGATCCTTCTAGCCTTGAAAGAGTGTTCTTGGCGTTTCTCTGGAGTGCCATCAAGAATATCAAGGCTCCTTTCATGTGTGATGTGCAACACGGAATTGCTCTGCACGCAGTGCAGGGGAATCGGGCCTCATCTCGCGGCGAGGGGGAAGTCTCATGGTTTTTCTCGAGTTGCGGCGGGAACCTGGGGTATATTCTCGAGTTACGACGGGGATGGCCCTTCCACACACATGTTTGTTCAGCGACGTCAGGACTCCTGCCTACTTGCGAGGGACAACTCGGGATTCTCCTCGAGGCCTGGCAGGGAAATTGGGACGCCTCTCCAGCTGAGGCGGGAGACCAAGGGTCCCTTTCCACGTGCCACAGGAATCCTGGGACTCCTATCAAGTTTCACTAGGTGTCAGGCATCGTCTCCTTTGGAGGCACTGATCACCGCGTACCTCTGGAGTTTTCAAAGGATGTGAGGCCTCCGGTCGCGATGAGGTGGGGAACTAGCTCTTTCTCTGTGGTCTCCACAGGGGATTCAGACATCCTTTCTTCTTGCGAGATGCAAGACGAGCCTGCATTCAAGTCACTGCAGGGATATCCGGCCTTATTTCGAGTCAGGGCATCGCGGTGTCCATTCCACTTGAGGCCGCAAATTCAGGGTCCCTCTCACATACCTAGAGCTGAGAGAAGCCTCCTCTTGAGGTGCTTGTGGAAAGGTGGTATTCCTCTGAAGTCAAAGCCAGGGACTAACCTCTCATCTCGAGTTGATTCTTGGTCCACGGAGCTCTTTCGTGTTGCTACAGTGACCTCAGGATCCCTCTAGCCTTGAAACAGTGTTCTTGGGGTTTCTCTAGAGTGCCATCAAGGAAATCAAGGCTCCTTTCCTGTGTGATGTGCAACACGGAATTGCTCTGCACACAGTGCAGGGGAATCGGGCCTCATCTCGCGGCGAGAGGGAAATCTCATGGTTATTCTCGAGTTGCGGCGGGAACCTGGGGTATATTCTCGAGTTACGACGGGAATGGCCCTTCCACACACATGTTTGTTCAGCGACGTCAGTACTCCTGCCTAGTTGCGATGGACAACTCGGGATTCTCCTCGAGGCTTGGCAGGGCAATTGGGACGCCTCTCCAGCTGAGGCGGGAGACCAAGGGTCCCTTTCCATGTGCCACAGGAATCCTGGGACTCTTATCAAGTTTCTCGAGGTGGCAGGCATCGTCTCCTTTGGAGGCACTGATCTCCGCGTACCTCTGGAGTTTTCAAAGGATGTGAGGCCTCCGGTCGCGATGAGGTCGGGAACTAGGTCTTTCTCTGTCGTCTCCACAGGGGATTCAGATATACTTTCGCCATGGGAGATGCAAGACGAGCCTGCATTCAAGTCACTGCAGGGATATCCGGCCTTATTTCGAGTCAGGGCATCGCGGTGTCCATTCCACTTGAGGCCGCAAACTCAGGGTCCCTCTCACATACATAGAGCTGAGAGAAGCCTCCTCTTGAGGTGCTTGTGGTAAGGTGGTATTCGTCTGGAATCGAAGCCAGGGACTAAACTCTCATCTGGAGTTGATTCTTGGTCCACGGAGCTCTTTCGTGTTGCTACAGTGACCTCAGGATCCCTCTAGCCTTGAAAGAGTGTTCTGGGATTTCTCTGGAGTGCCATCAAGGAAATCAAGGCTCCTTTCATGTGTGATGTGCAACACGGAATTGCTCTGCACGCAGTGCAGGGGAATCGGGCCTCATCTCGCGGCGAGGGGGAAGTCTCATGGTTTTTCTCGAGTTGCGGCGGGAACCTGGGGTATATTCTCGAGTTACGACGGGAATGGCCCTTCCACCCACGTGTTTGTTCAGCGACGTCAGGACTCCTGTCTAGTTGCGAGGGACCACTCGGGATTCTCCTCGAGGCTTGGCAGGGCAATTGGGACGCCTCTCCAGCTGAGACGGGAGACTAAGTGTCCTTTCCATGTGCCACAGCAATCCTGGGACTCCTATCAAGTTTCACGAGGAGTCAGCCATCGTCTCCTTTGGAGGCACTGATCTCCGCGTACCTCTGGAGTTTTCAAAGGATGTGAGGCCTCCGGTCGTAATGAGGTGGGGAACTAGGTCTTTCTCTGTGGTCTCCACAGGGGATTCAGACATCCTTTCATCTTCGGAGATGCAAGACGAGCCTGCATTCAAGTCACAGCAGGGATATCCGGCCTTATTTCGAATCAGAGCATCGCAGTGTCCATTCCACTTGAGGCCGCAAACTCAGGGTGCCTCTCACATACCTAGAGCTGAGAGAAGCCTCCTCTTGAGGTGCTTGTGGTAAGGTGGTATTCCTCTGGACTCGAAGCCAGGGATTAACCTCTCATCTCGAGTTGATTCTTGGTCCACGAAGCTCTTTCGTGTTGCTACAGTGACCTCAGGATCCCTCTAGCCTTGAAACAGTGTTCTTGGGGTTTCTCTGGAGTGCCATCAAGGAAATCAAGGCTCCTTTAATGTGTGATGTGCAACACGTAATTGCTCTGCACGCAGTGCAGGGGAATCTGGCCTCATCTCGCGGCGAGGGGGAAGTCTCATGGTTTTTCTCGAGTTGCGGCGGGTACCTGGGGTATATTCTCGAGTTACGACGGGGATGCCCCTCCACACACGTGTTTGTTCAGCCACGTCAGGACTCCTGCCTAGTTGCGAGGGACAACTCGAGATTCTCCTCGAGGCTTGACAGGGCAACTGGGACGCCTCTCCAGCTGAGGCGGCAGACCTAGGGTCCCTTTCCACGTGCCACAGGAATCCTGGGACTCCTATCAAGTTTCACGAGGAGTCAGGCATCGTCTCCTTTGGAGGCACTGAGATGTGCATACCTCTGGAGTTTTCAAAGGATTTGAGCCCTCCGGTTGCGATGAGGTGGGGAACTAGGTGTTTCTCTGTGGTCTCCACAGGGGATTCAAACATCCTTTCGTCTTGGGAGATGCAAGACGAGCCTGCATTCAATTCACTGCAAGGATATTGCGGCTGATTTCGAGTCAGGGCATCACGGTGTCCATTCCACTTGAGGCCGCAAACTCAGGGTCCCTCTCACATACATAGCGCTGAGAGAAGCCTCCTCTTGAGGTGCTTGTGGTAAGGTGGTATTCCTCTGGCGTCGAAGCCAGGGACTAACCTCTCATCTCGAGTTGATTTGTGGTCTACGGAGCTCTTTCGTGTTGCTACAGTGACCTCAGGATCCCTCGAGCCTTCAAACAGTGTTCTTGGGGTTTCTCTGGAGTGCCATCAAGGAAATCAAGGCTCCTTTCATGTGTGATGTGCAAGACGGAATTGCTCTGCACGCAGTGCAGGGGAATCGGGCCTCATCTCGCGGCGAGGGGGAAGTCTCATGGTTTTTCTCGAGTTGCGGTGGGAACCTGGGGTATATTCTCGAGTTACGACGGGGATGGCCCTTCCACACACGTGTTGTGCAGCGACGTCAGGACTCCTGCCTAATTGCGAGGGACAACTCGGGATTCTCCTCGAGGCTTGGCAGGGCAATTGGGACGCCTCTCCAGCTGAGGCGGGAGACCAAGGGTCCCTTTCCACGTGCCACAGAAATCCTGGGACTCCTATCAAGTTTCACGAGGTGTCAGGCATCGTCTCCTTTGGAGGCACTGATCTCCACGTACCTCTGGAGTTTTCAAAGGATGTGAGGCCTCCGGTCGCGATGAGGTGGGGAACTAGGTCATTCTCTGTGGTCTCCACAGGGGATTCAGACATCCTTTCATCTTGGGAGATGCAGGACGAGTCTGCATTCAAGTCACTGCAGGGATATCCGGCCTTATTTCGAGACAGGGCATCGCGGTGTCCATTCCACTTGAGGCCGCAATCTCAGGGTCCCTCTCACATACCTAGAGCTGAGAGAAGCCTCCTCTTGAGGTACTTGTGGTAAGGTGGTATTCCTCTGGAGTCGAAGCCAGGGACTAACCTCTCATCTCGAGTTGATTTGTGGTCCACGGAGCTCTTTCGTTTTATTACAGTGACCTCAGGATCCCTCTAGCCTTGAAACAGTGTTCTTGGGGTTTCCCTGGAGTGCCATCAAGAAAATCAAGGCTCCTTTCATGTGTGATGTGCAGCAAGGAATTGCTCTGCACGCAGTGCAGGGGAATCGGGCCTCATCTCACGGCGAGGGGGAAGTCTCATGGTTTTTCTCGGGTAGCGGCGGGAACCTGGTGTATATTCTCGAGTTACAACGGGGATGGCCCTTCCACACACGTGTGTGTTTAGAGACGTCAGGACTTGTGCCTAATTGCGAGGGACAACTCGGGATTCTCCTCGTGGCTTGACAGGGCAATTGGGACGCCTCTCCAGCTGAGGCGGGAGACCAAGGGTCCCTTTCCACGTGCCACAGGAATCCTGGGACTCCTATCAAGTTTCACGAGGAGTCAGGCATCGTCTCCTTTTGAGGCACTGATCTCCGCGTACCTCTGGAGTTTTCAAAGGATGTGAGGCCTCCGGTCGCGATGACGTGGGGAACTAGGTCTTTGTTTGTGGTCTCCACAGGGGATTCAGACATCCTTTCGTCTTGGGAGATGCAAGACGAGCCTGCATTCAATTCACTGCAGGGATATCCGGCCTGATTTCGAGTCAGGGCATCGCGGTGTCCATTCCACTTGAGGCCGCAAACTCAGGGTCCCTCTCACATACCTAGAGCTGAGAGAAGCCTCCTCTTGAGGTGCTTGTGGTAAGGTGGTATTCCTCTGGAGTCAAAGCCAGGGACTAACCTCTCTTCTCGAGTTGATTCTTGGTCCACGGAGCTCTTTTGTGTTGCTACAGAGACCTCAGGATCCTTCTAGCCTTGAAACAGTGTTCTAGGGTTTTCTCTGGAGTGCCATCAAGGAAATCAAGGCTCCTTTCATGTGTGATGTGCAACACGGAATTGCTCTGCACGCGGTGCAGGGGAATCGGGCCTCATCTCGTGGCGAGGGGTAAGTCTCATGGTTTTTCTCGAGTTGCGGTGGGACCCTGGGGTATAATCTCGTGTTACGATGGGGATGGCCCTTCCAAGCACGTGTTTGTTCACCGACGTCAGGACTCCTGCCTAGTTGCGAGGGACAGCTCGGGATTCTCCTCGAGGCTTGGCAGGGCAATTGGGACGCCTCTCCAGCTGAGGCGGGAGAACAAGGGTACCTTTCCACGTGCCACAGGAATCCTGAGACTCCTATCAAGTTTCACGAGGAGTCAGGCATCATCTCCTTTGGAGGCACTGATCTCCGCGAACCTCTGGAGTTTTCAAAGGATGTGAGGCCTCCGGTCGCGATGAGGTGGGGAAGTAGGTTTTCTCTGTGGTCTCCACAGGGGATTCAGACAACCTTTCGTCTTGGGAGATGCAAGACGAGCCTGCATTCAAGTCACTGCAGGGATATTCGGCCTTATTTCGAGTCAGGGCATCGCGGTCTCCATTCCACTTGAGGCCGCAAACTCAGGGTCCCTCTCACATACCTAGAACTGAGAGAAGCCTGCTCTTGAGGTGCTTGTGGTAAGGTGGTATTCCTCAGGAGTCGAAGCCAGGGACTAACCTCTCATCTCGAGTTGATTCTTGGTCCACGGAGCTCTTTCGTGTTGCTACAGTGACCTCAGGATCCCTCTAGCCTTGAAACCGTGTTCTTGGGGTTTCTCTGGAGTGCCATCAAGGAAATCAAGGCTCCTTTCATGTGTGATGTGCAACAGGGAATTGCTCTGCGCGCAGTGCAGGGTATGGGGCCTCATTTTTCGGCGAGGGGGAAGTCTCATGGTTTTTCTCGAGTTGCGGCGGGAACCTGGGGTATATTCTCGAGTTACGAGGGGGATGCCCTTCCATACACGTGTTTGTTCAGAGACGTGAGGACTCCTGCCTAGTTGCGAGGGACAACTCGGGATTCTCCTCGAGGCTTGGCAGGCCAATTGGGATGCCTCTCCAGCTGAGGCAGGAGACCAAGCGTCCCTTTCCACGTGCCACAGGAATCCTGGGACTCCTATCAAGTTTCACGAGGAGTCAGGCATCGTCTCCTTT
The DNA here is from genome assembly GCF_910594005.1 of Cervus elaphus. Classification (NCBI taxonomy): domain Eukaryota; kingdom Metazoa; phylum Chordata; class Mammalia; order Artiodactyla; family Cervidae; genus Cervus; species Cervus elaphus. The sequence goes on from NC_057846.1 coordinate 2,186,166, forward strand.
GGAGGCACTGATCTCCGCGTACCTCTGGAGTTTTCAAAGGATGTGAGGCCTCCGGTCGCGATGAGGTGGGGAACTAGGTCTTTCTCTGTGGTCTCCACAGGGGATTCAGACATTCTTTCGTTTTGGGAGATGAAAGACGAGCCTGCATTCAAGTCACTGCAGGGATATCCGGCCTGATTTCGAGTCAGGGCTTCGCGGTGTCCATCCCACTTGAGGCCGCAAACACAGGGTCCCTCTCACATACCTAGAGCTGAGAGAAGCCTCCTCTTGAGATGCTTGTGGTAAGGTGGTATTCCTCTGGAGTCGAAGCCAGGGACTAACCTCTCATCTCGAGTTGATTCTTGGTCCACGGAGCTCTTTTCTGTTGCTACAGTTACCTCAGGATCCTTCTAGCCTTGAAAGAGTGTTCTTGGCGTTTCTCTGGAGTGCCATCAAGAATATCAAGGCTCCTTTCATGTGTGATGTGCAACACGGAATTGCTCTGCACGCAGTGCAGGGGAATCGGGCCTCATCTCGCGGCGAGGGGGAAGTCTCATGGTTTTTCTCGAGTTGCGGCGGGAACCGGGGGTATATTCTCGAGTTACGACGGGGATGGCCCTTCCACACCCGTGTTTGTTCAGCGACGTCAGGACTCCTGCCTAGTTGCGAGGGAGAACTCGGGATTCTCCTCGAGGCCTGGCAGGGAAATTGGGACGCCTCTCCAGCTGAGGCGGGAGACCAAGGGTCCCTATCCACGTACCACAGGAATCCTGGGACTCCTATCAAGTTTCACGAGGAGTCAGGCATCGTCTCCTTTGGAGGCACAGATCTCCGCATACCTCTTGAGTTTTCAAAGGATGTGAGGCCTCCGGTCGCGATGAGGTGGGGAACTAGGTCTTTCTCTGTGGTCTCCACAGGGGATTCAGGCATCCTTTCTTCTTGGGAGATGCAAGACGAGCCTGCATTCAAGTCACTGCAGGGATATCCGGCCTTATTTCGAGTCAGGGCATCGCGGTCTCCATTCCACTTGAGGCCGCAAATTCAGGGTCCCTCTCACATACCTAGAGCTGAGAGAAGCCTCCTCTTGAGGTGCTTGTGGTAAGATGGTATTCCTCTGAAGTCGAAGCCAGGGACTAACCTCTCATCTCGAGTTGATTCTTGGTCCACGGAGCTCTTTCGTGTTGCTACAGTGACCTCAGGATCCCTCTAGCCTTGAAACAGTGTTCTTGGGTTTTCTCTAGAGTGCCATCAAGGAAATCAAGGCTCCTTTCCTGTGTGATGTGCAACACGGAATTGCTCTGCACACAGTGCAGGGGAATCGGGCCTCATCTCGCGGCGAGAGGGAAATCTCATGGTTATTCTCGAGTTGCGGCGGGAACCTGGGGTATATTCTCGAGTTACGACGGGGATGGCCCTTCCACACACATGTTTGTTCAGCGACGTCAGGACTCCTGCCTTGTTGCGATGGACAACTCGAGATTCTCCTCGAGGCTTGGCAGGGCAATTGGGACGCCTCTCCAGCTGAGGCGGGAGACCAAGGGTCCCTTTCCATGTGCCACAGGAATCCTGGGACTCTTATCAAGTTTCACGAGGTGGCAGGCATCGTCTCCTTTGGAGGCACTGAACTCCGCGTACCTCTGGAGTTTTCAAAGGATGTGAGGCCTCCGGTCGCGATGAGGTCGGGAACTAGGTCTTTCTCTGTCGTCTCCACAGGGGATTCAGATATACTTTCGCCATGGGAGATGCAAAACGAGCCTGCATTCAAGTCACTGCAGGGATATCCGGCCTTATTTCGAGTCAGGGCATCGCGGTGTCCACTCCACTTGAGGCTGCAAACTCAGGGTCCCTCTCACATACCTTGAGCTGAGAGAAGCCTCCTCTTGAAGTGCTTGTGGTAAGGTGGTATTACTCTGGAGTCAAAGCCATGGACTAACCTCTCATCTCGAGTTAATTTGTGGTCCACGGAGCTCTTTCGTGCTGCTACATTGACCTCAGGATCCCTCTAGCCTTGAAAGAGTGCTCTTGGGGTTTCTCTGGAGTGCCATCAAGGAAATCAAGGCTCCTTTCATGTGTGATGTGCAACACTGAATTGCTCTGCACGCAGTGCAGGGGAATCGGGCCTCATCTCGCGGCAATGGGGAAGTCTCATGGTTTTTCTCGAGTTGCGGCTGGAACCTGGGGTATATTCTCGAGTTACGACGGGGATGGCCCTTCCACCCACGTGTTTGTCCAGCCACGTAAGGACTCCTGCCTAGTTGCGATGGACAACTCGGGATTCTCCTCGAGGCTTGGTAGGGCAATTGGGACGCCTCTCCAGCTGAGGCGGGAGACCAAGGGTTCCTTTCCACGTGTCACAGGAATCCTGGGACTTCTATCAAGTTTCACGAGGAGTCAGGCATCGTCTCCTTTGGAGGCACTGATCTCCGCGTACCTCTGGAGTTTTCAAAGGATGTGAGGCCTCCGGTCGCGATGAGGTGGGGAACTAGGTCTTTCTCTGTAGTCTCCACAGGGGATTCAGACATCCTTTCGTCTTGGGAGATGCAAGACGAGCCTGCATTCAAGTCACTGCAGGGATATCCGGCCTTATTTTGAGTCAGGGCATCGCGGTGTCCATTCCACTTGAGGCCGCAAACTCAGGGTCCCTCTCACATACCTAGAGCTGAGAGAAGCCTCCTCTTGAGGTGCTTGTGGTAAGGTGGTATTCCTCTGGAGTCGAAGGCAGGGACTAACCTCTCATCTCGAGTTGATTTTGGGTCCACGGAGCTCTTTCGTGTTGCTACAGTGACCTCAGGATCCCTCTAGCCTGAAACATTGCTCTTGGGGTTTCTCTGGAGTGCCATCAAGGAAATCAAGGCTCCTTTCATGTGTGATGTTCAAGATGGAATTGCTCTGCACGCAGTGCAGAGGTATCGGGCCTCATCTCGCGGCGAGGGGGAAGTCTCATGGTTTTTCTTGAGTTGCGGCGGGAACCTGGGGTATATTCTCGAGTTACGACAGGGATGGCCCTTCCACCCACGTGTTTGTTCAGCCACGTCACGACTCCTGTCTAGTTGCAAGGGACAACTCGGGATTCTACTCAAGGCTTGGCAAGGCAATTGGGATGACTCTCCAGCTGAGGCGGGAGACCAAGGGTTCCTTTCCACGTGCCACAGGAATCCTGAGACTCCTATCAAGTTTCACGAGGAGTCAGGCATCGTCTCCTTTGGAGGCACTGATCTCCGCGTACCTCTGGATTTGTCAAAGGATGTGAGGCCTCTGGTCACGATGAGGTGGGGAACTAGGTCTTTCCCTGTGGCTCCACAGGGGATTCAGACATCCTTTCGTCATGGGAGATGTAAAACGAGCCTGCATTCCAGTCACTGCAGGGATATCCGGCGTTATTTCGAATCAGGGCATCGTGGTGTACATTCCACTTGAGGCTGCAAACTCAGGGTCCCTCTCACATACCTAGAGCTGAGAGAAGCCTCCTCTTGAGGTGCTTGTGGTAAGGTGGTATTCCTCTGGAGTCGAAGCCAGGGACTAACCTCTCATCTCGAGTTGATTTTGGGTCCACGGAGCTCTTTCGTGTTGCTACAGTGACCTCAGGATCCCTCTAGCCTTGAAACAGTATTCTTGGGGTTTCTCTGGAGTGCCATCAAGGAAATCAAGGCTCCTTTCATGTGTGATGTTCAAGATGGAATTGCTCTGCACGCAGTGCAGAGGAATCGGGCCTCATCTCGGGGCGAGGGGGAAGTCTCATGGTTTTTATTGAGTTGCGGCGGGAACATGGGGTATATTCTCGAGTTACGACGGGGATGGCCCTTCCACCCACGTGCTTGTTCAGCCACGTGAGGACTCCTGCCTAGTTGCGATGGACAACTCGGGATTCTCCTCGAGGCTTGGTAGGGCAATTGGGACGCCTCTCCAACTGAGGCGGGAGACCAAGGGTCCCTTTCCACGTGCCACAGGAATCCTGGGACTCCTATCAAGTTTCACGAGGAGTCAGGCATCGTCTCCTTTGGAGGCACTGATCTCCGCGTACCTCTGGAGTTTTCAAAGGATGTGAGGCCTCCGGTCGCGATGAGGTGGGGAAGTAGGTTTTCTCTGTGGTCTCCACAGGGGATTCAGACATCCTTTCGTCTTGGGAGATGCAAGACGAGCCTGCATTCAAGTCACTGCAGGGATATCCGGCCTTATTTCGAGTCAGGGTATCGCGGTCTCCATTCCACTTGAGGCCGCAAACTCAGGGTCCCTCTCACATACCTAGAGCTGAGATAAGCCTGCTCTTGAGGTGCTTGTGGTAAGGTGGTATTCCTCTGGAGTCGAAGCCAGGGACTAACCTCTCATCTCGAGTTGATTCTTGGTCCACGGAGCTCTTTCGTGTTGCTACAGTGACCTCAGGATCCCTCTAGCCTTGAAACCGTGTTCTTGGGGTTTCTCTGGAGTGCCATCAAGGAAATCAAGGCTCCTTTCATGTGTGATGTGCAACAGGGAATTGCTCTGCACGCAGTGCAGGGTATCGGGCCTCATTTTTCGGCGAGGGGGTAGTCTCATGGTTTTTCTCGAGTTGCGGCGGGAACCTGGGGTATATTCTCGAGTTACGATGGGCATGCCCTTCCATACACGTGTTTGTTCAGAGACGTGAGGACTCCTGCCTAGTTGCGAGGGACAACTCGGGATTCTCCTCGAGGCTTGGCAGGCCAATTGGGATGCCTCTCCAGCTGAGGCAGGAGACCAAGCGTCCCTTTCCACGTGCCACAGGAATCCTGGGACTCCTATCAAGTTTCACGAGGAGTCAGGCATCGTCTCCTTTGGAGGCACTGATCTCCGTGTACCTCTGGAGTTTTCAAAGGATGTGAGGCCTCCGGTCGCGATGAGGTGGGGAACTAGGTCTTTCTCTGTGGTCTCCACAGGGGATTCAGACATTCTTTCGTTTTGGGAGATGAAAGACGAGCCTGCATTCAAGTCACTGCAGGGATATCCGGCCTGATTTCGAGTCAGGGCTTCGCGGTGTCCATCCCACTTGAGGCCGCAAACTCAGGGTCCCTCTCACATACCTAGAGCTGAGAGAAGCCTCCTCTTGAGATGCTTGTGGTAAGGTGGTATTCCTCTGGAGTCGAAGCCAGGGACTAACCTCTCATCTCGAGTTGATTCTTGGTCCACGGAGCTCTTTTCTGTTGCTACAGTGACCTCAGGATCCTTCTAGCCTTGAAAGAGTGTTCTTGGCGTTTCTCTGGAGTGCCATCAAGAATATCAAGGCTCCTTTCATGTGTGATGTGCAACACGGAATTGCTCTGCACGCAGTGCAGGGGAATCGGGCCTCATCTCGCGGCGAGGGGGAAGTCTCATGGTTTTTCTCGAGTTGCGGCGGGAACCTGGGGTATATTCTCGAGTTACGACGGGGATGGCCCTTCCACACACGTGTTTGTTCAGCGACGTCAGGACTCCTGCCTACTTGCGAGGGACAACTCGGGATTCTCCTCGAGGCCTGGCAGGGAAATTGGGACGCCTCTCCAGCTGAGGCGGGAGACCAAGGGTCCCTTTCCACGTGCCACAGGAATCCTGGGACTCCTATCAAGTTTCACTAGGTGTCAGGCATCGTCTCCTTTGGAGGCACTGATCACCGCGTACCTCTGGAGTTTTCAAAGGATGTGAGGCCTCCGGTCGCGATGAGGTGGGGAACTAGCTCTTTCTCTGTGGTCTCCACAGGGGATTCAGACATCCTTTCTTCTTGCGAGATGCAAGACGAGCCTGCATTCAAGTCACTGCAGGGATATCCGGCCTTATTTCGAGTCAGGGCATCGCGGTGTCCATTCCACTTGAGGCCGCAAATTCAGGGTCCTCTCACATACCTAGAGCTGAGAGAAGCCTCCTCTTGAGGTGCTTGTGGAAAGGTGGTATTCCTCTGAAGTCAAAGCCAGGGACTAACCTCTCATCTCGAGTTGATTCTTGGTCCACGGAGCTCTTTCGTGTTGCTACAGTGACCTCAGGATCCCTCTAGCCTTGAAACAGTGTTCTTGCGGTTTCTCTAGAGTGCCATCAAGGAAATCAAGGCTCCTTTCCTGTGTGATGTGCAACACGGAATTGCTCTGCACACAGTGCAGGGGAATCGGGCCTCATCTCGCGGCGAGAGGGAAATCTCATGGTTATTCTCGAGTTGCGGCGGGAACCTGGGGTATATTCTCGAGTTACGACGGGAATGGCCCTTCCACACACATGTTTGTTCAGCGACGTCAGTACTCCTGCCTAGTTGCGATGGACAACTCGGGATTCTCCTCGAGGCTTGGCAGGGCAATTGGGACGCCTCTCCAGCTGAGGCGGGAGACCAAGGGTCCCTTTCCATGTGCCACAGGAATCCTGGGACTCTTATCAAGTTTCTCGAGGTGGCAGGCATCGTCTCCTTTGGAGGCACTGATCTCCGCGTACCTCTGGAGTTTTCAAAGGATGTGAGGCCTCCGGTCGCGATGAGGTCGGGAACTAGGTCTTTCTCTGTCGTCTCCACAGGGGATTCAGATATACTTTCGCCATGGGAGATGCAAGACGAGCCTGCATTCAAGTCACTGCAGGGATATCCGGCCTTATTTCGAGTCAGGGCATCGCGGTGTCCATTCCACTTGAGGCCGCAAACTCAGGGTCCCTCTCACATACATAGAGCTGAGAGAAGCCTCCTCTTGAGGTGCTTGTGGTAAGGTGGTATTCGTCTGGAATCGAAGCCAGGGACTAACCTCTCATCTCGAGTTGATTCTTGGTCCACGGAGCTCTTTCGTGTTGCTACAGTGACCTCAGGATCCCTCTAGCCTTGAAAGAGTGTTCTGGGATTTCTCTGGAGTGCCATCAAGGAAATCAAGGCTCCTTTCATGTGTGATGTGCAACAGGGAATTGCTCTGCACGCAGTGCAGGGGAATCGGGCCTCATCTCGCGGCGAGGGGGAAGTCTCATGGTTTTTCTCGAGTTGCGGCGGGAACCTGGGGTATATTCTCGAGTTACGACGGGAATGGCCCTTCCACCCACGTGTTTGTTCAGCGACGTCAGGACTCCTGTCTAGTTGCGAGGGACCACTCGGGATTCTCCTCGAGGCTTGGCAGGGCAATTGGGACGCCTCTCCAGCTGAGACGGGAGACTAAGTGTCCTTTCCATGTGCCACAGCAATCCTGGGACTCCTATCAAGTTTCACGAGGAGTCAGCCATCGTCTCCTTTGGAGGCACTGATCTCCGCGTACCTCTGGAGTTTTCAAAGGATGTGAGGCCTCCGGTCGTAATGAGGTGGGGAACTAGGTCTTTCTCTGTGGTCTCCACAGGGGATTCAGACATCCTTTCATCTTCGGAGATGCAAGACGAGCCTGCATTCAAGTCACAGCAGGGATATCCGGCCTTATTTCGAATCAGAGCATCGCAGTGTCCATTCCACTTGAGGCCGCAAACTCAGGGTCCCTCTCACATACCTAGAGCTGAGAGAAGCCTCCTCTTGAGGTGCTTGTGGTAAGGTGGTATTCCTCTGGACTCGAAGCCAGGGATTAACCTCTCATCTCGAGTTGATTCTTGGTCCACGAAGCTCTTTCGTGTTGCTACAGTGACCTCAGGATCCCTCTAGCCTTGAAACAGTGTTCTTGGGGTTTCTCTGGAGTGCCATCAAGGAAATCAAGGCTCCTTTAATGTGTGATGTGCAACACGTAATTGCTCTGCACGCAGTGCAGGGGAATCTGGCCTCATCTCGCGGCGAGGGGGAAGTCTCATGGTTTTTCTCGAGTTGCGGCGGGTACCTGGGGTATATTCTCGAGTTACGACGGGGATGCCCCTCCACACACGTGTTTGTTCAGCCACGTCAGGACTCCTGCCTAGTTGCGAGGGACAACTCGAGATTCTCCTCGAGGCTTGACAGGGCAACTGGGACGCCTCTCCAGCTGAGGCGGCAGACCTAGGGTCCCTTTCCACGTGCCACAGGAATCCTGGGACTCCTATCAAGTTTCACGAGGAGTCAGGCATCGTCTCCTTTGGAGGCACTGAGATGTGCATACCTCTGGAGTTTTCAAAGGATTTGAGCCCTCCGGTTGCGATGAGGTGGGGAACTAGGTGTTTCTCTGTGGTCTCCACAGGGGATTCAAACATCCTTTCGTCTTGGGAGATGCAAGACGAGCCTGCATTCAATTCACTGCAGGGATATTGCGGCTGATTTCGAGTCAGGGCATCACGGTGTCCATTCCACTTGAGGCCGCAAACTCAGGGTCCCTCTCACATACATAGCGCTGAGAGAAGCCTCCTCTTGAGGTGCTTGTGGTAAGGTGGTATTCCTCTGGCGTCGAAGCCAGGGACTAACCTCTCATCTCGAGTTGATTTGTGGTCTACGGAGCTCTTTCGTGTTGCTACAGTGACCTCAGGATCCCTCGAGCCTTCAAACAGTGTTCTTGGGGTTTCTCTGGAGTGCCATCAAGGAAATCAAGGCTCCTTTCATGTGTGATGTGCAAGACGGAATTGCTCTGCACGCAGTGCAGGGGAATCGGGCCTCATCTCGCGGCGAGGGGGAAGTCTCATGGTTTTTCTCGAGTTGCGGTGGGAACCTGGGGTATATTCTCGAGTTACGACGGGGATGGCCCTTCCACACACGTGTTGTGCAGCGACGTCAGGACTCCTGCCTAATTGCGAGGGACAACTCGGGATTCTCCTCGAGGCTTGGCAGGGCAATTGGGACGCCTCTCCAGCTGAGGCGGGAGACCAAGGGTCCCTTTCTACGTGCCACAGAAATCCTGGGACTCCTATCAAGTTTCACGAGGTGTCAGGCATCGTCTCCTTTGGAGGCACTGATCTCCACGTACCTCTGGAGTTTTCAAAGGATGTGAGGCCTCCGGTCGCGATGAGGTGGGGAACTAGGTCTTTCTCTGTGGTCTCCACAGGGGATTCAGACATTCTTTCGTTTTGGGAGATGAAAGACGAGCCTGCATTCAAGTCACTGCAAGGATATCCGGCCTGATTTCGAGTCAGGGCTTCGCGGTGTCCATCCCACTTGAGGCCGCAAACTCAGGGTCCCTCTCACATACCTAGAGCTGAGAGAAGCCTCCTCTTGAGATGCTTGTGGTAAGGTGGTATTCCTCTGGAGTCGAAGCCAGGGACTAACCTCTCATCTCGAGTTGATTCTTGGTCCACGGAGCTCTTTTCTGTTGCTACAGTGACCTCAGGATCCTTCTAGCCTTGAAAGAGTGTTCTTGGCGTTTCTCTGGAGTGCCATCAAGAATATCAAGGCTCCTTTCATGTGTGATGTGCAACACGGAATTGCTCTGCACGCAGTGCAGGGGAATCGGGCCTCATCTCGCGGCGAGGGGGAAGTCTCATGGTTTTTCTCGAGTTGCGGCGGGAACCTGGGGTATATTCTCGAGTTACGACGGGGATGGCCCTTCCACACACATGTTTGTTCAGCGACGTCAGGACTCCTGCCTACTTGCGAGGGACAACTCGGGATTCTCCTCGAGGCCTGGCAGGGAAATTGGGACGCCTCTCCAGCTGAGGCGGGAGACCAAGGGTCCCTTTCCACGTGCCACAGGAATCCTGGGACTCCTATCAAGTTTCACTAGGTGTCAGGCATCGTCTCCTTTGGAGGCACTGATCACCGCGTACCTCTGGAGTTTTCAAAGGATGTGAGGCCTCCGGTCGCGATGAGGTGGGGAACTAGCTCTTTCTCTGTGGTCTCCACAGGGGATTCAGACATCCTTTCTTCTTGCGAGATGCAAGACGAGCCTGCATTCAAGTCACTGCAGGGATATCCGGCCTTATTTCGAGTCAGGGCATCGCGGTGTCCATTCCACTTGAGGCCGCAAATTCAGGGTCCCTCTCACATACCTAGAGCTGAGAGAAGCCTCCTCTTGAGGTGCTTGTGGAAAGGTGGTATTCCTCTGAAGTCAAAGCCAGGGACTAACCTCTCATCTCGAGTTGATTCTTGGTCCACGGAGCTCTTTCGTGTTGCTACAGTGACCTCAGGATCCCTCTAGCCTTGAAACAGTGTTCTTGGGGTTTCTCTAGAGTGCCATCAAGGAAATCAAGGCTCCTTTCCTGTGTGATGTGCAACACGGAATTGCTCTGCACACAGTGCAGGGGAATCGGGCCTCATCTCGCGGCGAGAGGGAAATCTCATGGTTATTCTCGAGTTGCGGCGGGAACCTGGGGTATATTCTCGAGTTACGACGGGAATGGCCCTTCCACACACATGTTTGTTCAGCGACGTCAGTACTCCTGCCTAGTTGCGATGGACAACTCGGGATTCTCCTCGAGGCTTGGCAGGGCAATTGGGACGCCTCTCCAGCTGAGGCGGGAGACCAAGGGTCCCTTTCCATGTGCCACAGGAATCCTGGGACTCTTATCAAGTTTCTCGAGGTGGCAGGCATCGTCTCCTTTGGAGGCACTAATCTCCGCGTACCTCTGGAGTTTTCAAAGGATGTGAGGCCTCCGGTCGCGATGAGGTCGGGAACTAGGTCTTTCTCTGTCGTCTCCACAGGGGATTCAGATATACTTTCGCCATGGGAGATGCAAGACGAGCCTGCATTCAAGTCACTGCAGGGATATCCGGCCTTATTTCGAGTCAGGGCATCGCGGTGTCCATTCCACTTGAGGCCGCAAACTCAGGGTCCCTCTCACATACATAGAGCTGAGAGAAGCCTCCTCTTGAGGTGCTTGTGGTAAGGTGGTATTCGTCTGGAATCGAAGCCAGGGACTAAACTCTCATCTGGAGTTGATTCTTGGTCCACGGAGCTCTTTCGTGTTGCTACAGTGACCTCAGGATCCCTCTAGCCTTGAAAGAGTGTTCTGGGATTTCTCTGGAGTGCCATCAAGGAAATCAAGGCTCCTTTCATGTGTGATGTGCAACACGGAATTGCTCTGCACGCAGTGCAGGGGAATCGGGCCTCATCTCGCGGCGAGGGGGAAGTCTCATGGTTTTTCTCGAGTTGCGGCGGGAACCTGGGGTATATTCTCGAGTTACGACGGGAATGGCCCTTCCACCCACGTGTTTGTTCAGCGACGTCAGGACTCCTGTCTAGTTGCGAGGGACCACTCGGGATTCTCCTCGAGGCTTGGCAGGGCAATTGGGACGCCTCTCCAGCTGAGACGGGAGACTAAGTGTCCTTTCCATGTGCCACAGCAATCCTGGGACTCCTATCAAGTTTCACGAGGAGTCAGCCATCGTCTCCTTTGGAGGCACTGATCTCCGCGTACCTCTGGAGTTTTCAAAGGATGTGAGGCCTCCGGTCGTAATGAGGTGGGGAACTAGGTCTTTCTCTGTGGTCTCCACAGGGGATTCAGACATCCTTTCATCTTCGGAGATGCAAGACGAGCCTGCATTCAAGTCACAGCAGGGATATCCGGCCTTATTTCGAATCAGAGCATCGCAGTGTCCATTCCACTTGAGGCCGCAAACTCAGGGTCCCTCTCACATACCTAGAGCTGAGAGAAGCCTCCTCTTGAGGTGCTTGTGGTAAGGTGGTATTCCTCTGGACTCGAAGCCAGGGATTAACCTCTCATCTCGAGTTGATTCTTGGTCCACGAAGCTCTTTCGTGTTGCTACAGTGACCTCAGGATCCCTCTAGCCTTGAAACAGTGTTCTTGGGGTTTCTCTGGAGTGCCATCAAGGAAATCAAGGCTCCTTTAATGTGTGATGTGCAACACGTAATTGCTCTGCACGCAGTGCAGGGGAATCTGGCCTCATCTCGCGGCGAGGGGGAAGTCTCATGGTTTTTCTCGAGTTGCGGCGGGTACCTGGGGTATATTCTCGAGTTACGACGGGGATGCCCCTCCACACACGTGTTTGTTCAGCCACGTCAGGACTCCTGCCTAGTTGCGAGGGACAACTCGAGATTCTCCTCGAGGCTTGACAGGGCAACTGGGACGCCTCTCCAGCTGAGGCGGCAGACCTAGGGTCCCTTTCCACGTGCCACAGGAATCCTGGGACTCCTATCAAGTTTCACGAGGAGTCAGGCATCGTCTCCTTTGGAGGCACTGAGATGTGCATACCTCTGGAGTTTTCAAAGGATTTGAGCCCTCCGGTTGCGATGAGGTGGGGAACTAGGTGTTTCTCTGTGGTCTCCACAGGGGATTCAAACATCCTTTCGTCTTGGGAGATGCAAGACGAGCCTGCATTCAATTCACTGCAGGGATATTGCGGCTGATTTCGAGTCAGGGCATCACGGTGTCCATTCCACTTGAGGCCGCAAACTCAGGGTCCCTCTCACATACATAGCGCTGAGAGAAGCCTCCTCTTGAGGTGCTTGTGGTAAGGTGGTATTCCTCTGGCGTCGAAGCCAGGGACTAACCTCTCATCTCGAGTTGATTTGTGGTCTACGGAGCTCTTTCGTGTTGCTACAGTGACCTCAGGATCCCTCGAGCCTTCAAACAGTGTTCTTGGGGTTTCTCTGGAGTGCCATCAAGGAAATCAAGGCTCCTTTCATGTGTGATGTGCAAGACGGAATTGCTCTGCACGCAGTGCAGGGGAATCGGGCCTCATCTCACGGCGAGGGGGAAGTCTCATGGTTTTTCTCGAGTTGCGGTGGGAACCTGGGGTATATTCTCGAGTTAAGACGGGGATGGCCCTTCCACACACGTGTTGTGCAGCGACGTCAGGACTCCTGCCTAATTGCGAGGGACAACTCGGGATTCTCCTCGAGGCTTGGCAGGGCAATTGGGACGCCTCTCCAGCTGAGGCGGGAGACCAAGGGTCCCTTTCCACGTGCCACAGAAATCCTGGGACTCCTATCAAGTTTCACGAGGTGTCAGGCATCGTCTCCTTTGGAGGCACTGATCTCCACGTACCTCTGGAGTTTTCAAAGGATGTGAGGCCTCCGGTCGCGATGAGGTGGGGAACTAGGTCATTCTCTGTGGTCTCCACAGGGGATTCAGACATCCTTTCATCTTGGGAGATGCAGGACGAGTCTGCATTCAAGTCACTGCAGGGATATCCGGCCTTATTTCGAGACAGGGCATCGCGGTGTCCATTCCACTTGAGGCCGCAATCTCAGGGTCCCTCTCACATACCTAGAGCTGAGAGAAGCCTCCTCTTGAGGTACTTGTGGTAAGGTGGTATTCCTCTGGAGTCGAAGCCAGGGACTAACCTCTCATCTCGAGTTGATTTGTGGTCCACGGAGCTCTTTCGTTTTATTACAGTGACCTCAGGATCCCTCTAGCCTTGAAACAGTGTTCTTGGGGTTTCCCTGGAGTGCCATCAAGAAAATCAAGGCTCCTTTCATGTGTGATGTGCAGCAAGGAATTGCTCTGCACGCAGTGCAGGGGAATCGGGCCTCATCTCACGGCGAGGGGGAAGTCTCATGGTTTTTCTCGAGTAGCGGCGGGAACCTGGTGTATATTCTCGAGTTACAACGGGGATGGCCCTTCCATACACGTGTGTGTTTAGAGACGTCAGGACTTGTGCCTAATTGCGAGGGACAACTCGGGATTCTCCTCGAGGCTTGACAGGGCAATTGGGACGCCTCTCCAGCTGAGGCGGGAGACCAAGGGTCCCTTTCCACGTGCCACAGGAATCCTGGGACTCCTATCAAGTTTCACGAGGAGTCAGGCATCGTCTCCTTTTGAGGCACTGATCTCCGCGTACCTCTGGAGTTTTCAAAGGATGTGAGGCCTCCTGTCGCGATGACGTGGGGAACTAGGTCTTTGTTTGTGGTCTCCACAGGGGATTCAGACATCCTTTCGTCTTGGGAGATGCAAGACGAGCCTGCATTCAATTCACTGCAGGGATATCCGGCCTGATTTCGAGTCAGGGCATCGCGGTGTCCATTCCACTTGAGGCCGCAAACTCAGGGTCCCTCTCACATACCTAGAGCTGAGAGAAGCCTCCTCTTGAGGTGCTTGTGGTAAGGTGGTATTCCTCTGGAGTCAAAGCCAGGGACTAACCTCTCTTCTCGAGTTGATTCTTGGTCCACGGAGCTCTTTTGTGTTGCTACAGAGACCTCAGGATCCTTCTAGCCTTGAAACAGTGTTCTAGGGTTTTCTCTGGAGTGCCATCAAGGAAATCAAGGCTCCTTTCATGTGTGATGTGCAACACGGAATTGCTCTGCACGCGGTGCAGGGGAATCGGGCCTCATCTCGTGGCGAGGGGTAAGTCTCATGGTTTTTCTCGAGTTGCGGTGGGACCCTGGGGTATATTCTCGTGTTACGATGGGGATGGCCCTTCCAAGCACGTGTTTGTTCACCGACGTCAGGACTCCTGCCTAGTTGCGAGGGACAGCTCGGGATTCTCCTCGAGGCTTGGCAGGGCAATTGGGACGCCTCTCCAGCTGAGGCGGGAGACCAAGGGTCCCTTTCCACGTGCCACAGGAATCCTGGGACTCCTATCAAGTTTCACGAGGAGTCAAGCATCGTCCCTGTTGGAGGCACTGATCTCCGCGTACCTCTGGAGTTTTCAAAGGATGTGAGGCCTTCTGTCGCGATGAAGTGGGAGACTAGGTCTTTCTCTGTGGTCTCCACAGGGGATTCAGACATTCTTTCGTCTTGGGACATGCAAGACGAGCCTGCATTCAAGTCACTGCAGGGATATCCGGCCTTATTTCGAGTCAGGGCATCGCGGTGTCCATTCCACTTGAGGCCGCAAACTCCGGTTCCCTATCACATACCTAGAGCTGAGAGAAGCCTCCGCTTGAGGTGCTTGTGGTAAGGTGGTATTCCTCTGGAGTCGAAGCCAGGAACTAACGTCACATCTCGAGTTGATTTTTGGTCCACGGAGCTCTTTCGTGTTGCTACAGTGACCTCGGGATCCCTCTAGCCTTGAAACAGTGTTCTTGGTGTTTCTCTATATTGCCATCACGGAAATCAAGGCTCCTGTCATGTGTGATGTTCAACACGGAATTGCTCTGCACGCAGTGCAGGGGAATCAGGCCTCATCTCGCGGCGAGGGGGAAGTCTCATGGTTTTTCTCGAGTTGCGGCGGGAACCTGGGGTATATTCTCGAGTTACGACGGGGATGGCCCTTCCACACACGTGTTTGTTCAGCGACGTCAGGACTCCTGCCTAGTTGCGAGGGACAACTCGGGATTCTCCTCGAGGCTTGCCAGGGCAATTGGGACGCCTCTCCAGCTGAGGCGGGAGATCAAGGGTCCCTTTCCACGTGCCACAGGAATCCTGGGACTCCTTTCAAGATTCACGAGGAGTCAGTCATCGTCTCCATTTGACACACTGATCTCCGCATACCTCCGCACTTTTCAAAGGATGTGAGGCCTCCGGTCGCGATGTGGTGGGGAAGTAGGTCTTTCTCTGTGGTCTGCACAGGGGATTTAGACATCCTTTCATCTTGGGAGAGGCAAGACGAGCCTGCATTCAAGTCACTGCAGGGATATGCGGCCTTATTTCGAGTCAGGGCATCGCGGTGTCCATTCCACTTGAGGCCGCAAACTCAGGGTCCCTCTCACATACCTAGAGCTGAGAGAAGCCTCCTTTTGTGGTTCTTGGGGTAAGGTGGTATTCCTCTGGAGTCGAAGCCAGTTACTAACCTCTCATCTCGAGTTGATTTTTGGTCCACGGAGCTCTTTCGTGTTGCTACAGTGACCTCAGGATCCCTCGAGCCTTGAAACAGTGTTCTTGGGGTTTCTCTGGAGTGCCATCAAGGAAATCAAGGCTCCTTTCATGTGTGATGTGCAACACGGAATTGCTCTGCACGCAGTGCAGGGGAATCGGGCCTCATCTCACGGCGAGGGGGAAGTCTCATGTTTTTCTCGAGTTGCGGCGGGAACCTGGGGTATATTCTCGAGTTACGACGTGGATGGACCTTCCACACACGTGTTTGTTCAGCCACGTCATGACTCCTGCCTACTTGCGAGGGACAACTCGGGATTCTCCTCAAGGCTTGGCAGGGCAATTGGGACGCCTCTCCAGCTGAGGCGGGAGACCAAGGGTCCCTTTCCACGTGCCACAGGAATCCTGGGACTCCTATCAAGTTTCACGAGGTGTCAGGCATCGTCTCCTTTGGAGGCACTGATCTCCGCGTACCTCTTGAGTTTTCAAAGGACGTGAGGCCTCCAGTCGCGATGAGATGGGGAACTAGGTCTTTCTCTGTGGTGTCCACAGGGGATTCAGACATCCTTTCGTCATGGGAGATGCAAGACGAGCCTGCATTCAAGTCACTGCAGGGATATCCGGCCTTATTTCGAGTCAGGGCATCGCGGTGTCCATTCCACTTGAGGCCGCAAACTCAGGGTCCCTCTCACTTACCTGGAGATGAGAGAAGCCTCCTCTTGAGGTGCTTGTGGTAAGGTGGTATTCCTCTGGAGTCGAAGCCAGGGACTAACCTCTCATCTCGTGTTGATTTTTGGTCCACGGGGCTCTTTCGTGTTGCTATAGTGACCTCAGGATCCCTCTAGCCTTGAAACAGTGTTCTTGGGGTTTCTCTGGAGTGCCATCAAGGAAATCAAGGCTCCTTTCATGTGTGATGTGCAACACGGAATTGCTCTGCACGCAGTGCAGGGGAATCGGGCCTCATCTCGCGGCGAGGGGGAAGTCTCATGGTTTTTCTCGAGTTGCGGCGGGAACCTGGGGTATATTCTCAAGTTACGACGGGGATGGCCCGACCACACACGTGTTTGTTCAGCGACGTCAGGACTCCTGCCTAGTTGCGAGGGACAACTCGGGATTCTCCTCGAGGCTTGGCAGTGTAATTGGGACGCCTCTCCAGCTGAGGCGGGAGACCAAGGGTCCCTTTCCACGTGCCACAGGAATCCTGGGACTCCTATCAAGTTTCACGAGGAGTCAGGCATCGTCCTCATTGGAGGCACTGATCTCCGCGTACCTCTGGAGTTTTCAAAGGACGTGAGGCCTCCGGTCGCGATGAGGTTGGGAACTAGGTCTTTCTCTGTGGTCTCCACAGGGGATTCAGACAACATTTCGTCCTGGGAGAGGCAAAACGAGCCTGCATTCAATTCACTGCAGGGATATCCGGCCTTATTTCGAGTCAGGGCATCGCGGTGTCCATTCCACTTGAGGCCGCAAACTCAGGGTCCCTCTCACATACCTAGATCTGAGAGAAGCCTCCTCTTGAGGTGCTTGTGGTAAGGTGGTATTCCTCTGGAGTCGAAGCCAGGGACTAACCGCTCATCTTGAGTTGATTTTTGGTTCCCGGAGCTCTTCGTGTTGCTACAGTAACCTCAGGATCCCTCTAGCCTTGAAACAGTGTTCTTGGGGTTTCTCTGGAGTGCCATCAAGGAAATCAAGGCTCCTTTCATGTGTGATGTGCAAGACGGAATTGCTCTGCACGCAGTGCAGGGGAATCGGGCCTCATCTCGCGGCGAGGGGGAAGTCTCATGGTTCTTCTCGAGTTGCGGCGGGAACCTGGGGTATATTCTCGAGTTACGACGGGGATGGCCCTTCCACACACGTGTTTGTTCAGCACGTCAGCACTCCTGCCTAGTTGCGAGGGACAACTCGGGATTCTCCTCGAGGCTTGGCAGGGCATTTGGGACGCCTCTCCAGCTGAGGCGGGGGACCAAGGGTCCCTTTACACGTGCCACAAGAATCCTGGGACTCCTATCAAATTTCACGAGGAGTCAGGCATCGTCTCCTTTGGAGGCACTGATCTCCGCGTACGTCTGGAGTTTTCAAAGGATTTGAGGCCTCCGGTCACGATGAAGTGGGGAATTAGGTCTTTCTCTGTGGTCTCCAAAGGGGATTCAAACATCCTTTCATCTTGGGAGATGCAAGACGAGCCTGCATTCAATTCACTGCAGTGATATCCGGCCTTATTTCGAGTCAGGGATTCGCGGTGTCCATTCCACTTGAGGCGGCAAACTCAAGGTCCCTCTCACATACCTAGAGCTGAGAGAAGCCTCCTCTTGAGGTGCTTGTGGTAAGGTGGTATTCTTCTGGAGTCGAAGCCAGGGACTAACCTCTCATCTCGAGTTGATTCTTGGTCCACAGAGTACTTTCGTGTTGCTACAATGACCTCAGGATCCCTCTTTCCTTGAAACAGTGTTCTTGGGGTTTCTCTGGAGTGCCATCAAGGAAATCAAGGCTCCTTTTATGTGTGATGTGCAACACGGAATTGCTCTGTACGCAATGCAGGGGATTCGGGCCTCATCTCGCGGCGAGGTGGAAGTCTCATGGTTTTTTTCGAGTTGCAGCGGGAACCTGGGGATATATTCTCGAGTTACGACGGGGATGGCCCTTCCACACACGTGTTTGTTCAGCCACGTCAGGACTCCTGCCTAGTTGCGAGGGTGCGAGGGACAACTCGGGATTCTCCTCGAGGCTTGGCAGGGCAATTGGGATGCCTATCCAGCTGAGGCGGGAGACCAAGGGTCCCTTTCCACGTGCCACAGGAATCCTGGGACTCCTATCAAGTTTCACGAGGAGTCAGGCATCGTCTCCATTGGAGTCACTGATCTCTACGTACCTCTGGAGTTTTCAAAGAATGTGAGGCCTCCGGTCGTGATGAGGTGGGAAACTGGGTCTTTCTCTGTGGTCTCCACAGGGGATTCAGACATCCTTTCGTCTTGGGAGAGGCAAGACGAGCCTGCATTCAAGTCACTGCAGGGATATCCGGCCGTATTTCGAGTCAGGGCATCGCGGTGTCCATTCCACTTGTGGCCGCAAACTCAGGGTCCCTCTCACATACCTAGAGCTGAGAGAAGCCTCCTCTTGAGGTGCTTGTGGTAAGGTGTTATTCCTCTGGAGTCAAAGCCAGGGACAATCCGCTTATCTCGTGTTGATTGTTGGTCCACGGAGCTCTTTCGTGTTGCTACAGTGACCTCAGGATCCCTCTAGCCTTGAAACAGTTTTCATGGGATTTCTCTGGAGTGCCATCAAGGAAATCAAGACTCCTTTCATGCGTGATGTGCAACACGTAAATGCTCTGCACGCAGTGCAGGGGAATCGGACCTCATCTCGCAGCGAGGGGGAAGTCTCATGGTTTTTCTCGAGTTGCGGCGGGAACCTGGGGTATATTCTCGAGTTACGACGGGGATGGCCCTTCCACCCACGTGTTTGTTCAGCGACGTCAGGACTCCTGCCTAGTTGCGAGGGACAACTCGGGATTCTCCTCGAGGCTTGGCAGGGCAATTGGGACGCCTCTCCAGCTGAGGCGGGAGACCAAGTGTCCCTTTCCACGTGCCACAGGAATCCTGGGACTCCTATCAAGTTTCACGAGGAGTCAGGCATCGTCTCCATTGGAGGCACTGATCTCCGCGTACCTCTGGAGTTTTCAAAGGATGTGAGGCCTCCAGTCGCGATGAGGTGGGGAACTAGGTGTTTCTCTGTGGTCTCCAAAGGGGATTCAGATATCCTTTCTTTTTGGGAGATGCAAGACGAGCCTG
This sequence comes from Cervus elaphus, assembly GCF_910594005.1. NCBI lineage: Eukaryota > Metazoa > Chordata > Mammalia > Artiodactyla > Cervidae > Cervus > Cervus elaphus. Next base: position 2,205,407 of record NC_057846.1, read on the forward strand.
CATTCAAGTCACTGCAGGGATATCCGGCCTTATTTCGAGTCAGGGCATCGCGGTGTCCATTCCACTTGAGGCCGCAAACTCAAGGTCCCTCTCACATACCTAGAGCTGAGAGAAGCCTCCTCTTGAGGTGCTTGTGGTAAGGTGGTATTCCTCTGGAGTCGAAGCCAGGGACTAACCTCTAATCTCGAGTTGATTTTTGGTCCACGGAGCTCTTTCGTGTTGCTACAGTGACCTTAGGATCCCTCTAGCCTTGAAACAGTGTTCTTGGGGTTTCTCTGGAGTTCCATCAAGGAAATCAAGGTTCCTTTCATGTGTGATGTGCAACACGGAATTGCTCTGCACGCAGTGCAGGGGAATCGGTCCTCATCACGCGGCGAGGGGGAAGTCTCATGGTTTTTCTCGAGTTGCGTCGGGAACCTGGGGTATATTCTCGAGTTACGACGGGGATGGCTCTTCCACACACGTGTTTGTTCAGCCAAGTGAGTACTCCTGCCTAGTTGCGAGGGACAACGCGGGATTCTCCTCGAGGCTTGGCAGACAATTGAGACGCCTCTCCAGCTGAGGTGGGACACCAAGTGTCCCTTTCCACGTGCCACAGCAATCCTGGGACTCCTATCAAGTTTCACGAGGAGTCAGGCATCGTCTCCTTTGGAGGCACTGATCTCCGCATACCTCTGGAGTTCTCAAAGGATTTGAGGCCTCCGGTTGTGATGAGGTGGGGAAGTAGGTCTTTCTCTGTCGTCTCCACAGGGGATTCAAACATCCTTTCGTCTTGGGAGATGCAAGACGAGCCTGCATTCAATTCACTGCAGGGATATCCCGGCTTATTTCGAGTCAGGGCATCGCGGTGTCCATTCCACTTGAGGCCGCAAACTCAGGGTCCGTCTCACATACCTAGCGCTGAGAGAAGCCTCCTCTTGAGGTGCTTGTGGTAAGGTGGTATTCCTCTGGACTCGAAGCCAGGGACTAACCTCTCATCTCGAGTTGATTTGTGGTCTACGGAGCTCTTCGTGTTGCTACAGTGACCTCAGGATCCCTCGAGCCTTGAAACAGTGTTCTTGGGGTTTCTCTGGAGTGCCATCAAGGAAATCAAGGCTCCTTTCATGTGTGATGTGCAGCACGGAATTGCTCTTCACGCAGTGCAGGGGAATCGGGCCTCATCTCACGGCGAGGGGGAAGTCTCATGGTTTTTCTCGAGTTGCGGCGGGAACCTGGAGTATATTCTCGAGTTACGACGGGGATGGCCCTTCCACACACGTGTGTGTTTAGAGATGTCAGGACTTCTGCCTAGTGTGAGGGACAATTCGGTATTCTCCTCGAGGCTTGGCAGGGCAATTGGGACGCCTCTCCAGCTGAGGCGGGAGACCAAGGGTCCCTTTCCACGTGTCACAGGAATCCTGGGACTCCTATCAAGTTTCACGAGGAGTCAGGCATCGTCTCCATTTGAGGCACTGATTTCCGCGTACCTCTGGAATTTTCAAAGGATGTGAGGCCTCCGGTCGCGATGACGTGGGGAACTAGGTCTTTCTTTGTGGTCTCCACAGGGGATTCAGACATCCTTTCGTCTTGGGAGATGCAAGACGAGCCTGCATTCAATTCACTGCAGGGATATCCGGCCTGATTTCGAGTCAGGGCATCGCCGTGTCCATTCCACTTGAGCCCGCAAACTCAGAGTCCCTCTCACATACCTAGAGCTGAGAGAAGCCTCCTCTTGAGGTGCTTGTGGTAAGGTGGTATTCCTCTGGAGTCGAAGCCAGGGACTAACCTCTCATCTCGAGTTGATTCTTGGCCCACGGAGCTCTTTCGTGTTGCTACAGTGACCTCAGGATCCCTCTAGCCTTGAAACAGTGTTCTTGGGGTTTCTCTGGAGTGCCATCAAGGAAATCAAGGCTCCTTTCATGTGTGATGTGCAACACGGAATTGCTCTGCACGCAGTGCAGGGGAATCGGGCCTCATCTCGCAGCGAGGGGGAAGTCTCATGGTTTTTCTCGAGTTGCGGCGGGAACCTGGGGTATATTCTCGAGTTACGACGGGGATGGCCCTTCCACACACGTGTCTGTTCAGCGACGTCAGGACTCCTGCCTAGTTTCGTGGGAAAATTCGGGATTCTCCTCGAGGCTTGGCAGGGCAATTGGGACGCCTCTCCAGCTGAGGCGGGAGACCAAGTGTCCCTTTCCACCTGCCACAGGAATGCTGGGACTCCTATCAAGTTTCACGAGGAGTCAGGCATCGTCTCCTTTGGAGGCACTGATCTCCGCGTACCTCTGGAGTTTTCAAAGGATGTGAGGCTACCGGTCGGGATGAGGTGGGGAACTAGGTCTTTCTCTGTGGTTTCCACAGGTGATTCAGACATCCTTTCGTCTTGGAAGATGCAAGACCAGCCTGCATTCAAGTCACTGCAGGGATTTCCGGCCTTATTTTGAGTCAGGGCATCGCGGTGTCCATTCCACTTGAGTCCGCAATCTAAGGATCCCTCTCACATACCTAGAGCTGAGAGAAGCCTCTTTGAGGTGCTTGTGGTAAGGTGCTATTCCTCTGGAGTCGAAGCCAGGGACTAACCTTTCATCTCGAGTTGATTTTTGATCCACAGAGTTCTTTCATGTTGCTACAGTGACCTCAGGATCCCTCTAGCCTTGAAACAGTGTTCTTGGGGTATATCTGGAGTGCCATCATGGAAATCAAGGCTCCTTTCATGTGTGACGTGCAACACGGAATTGCTCTGCATGCAGTGCAGGGGAATCGGGCCTCATCTCGCGGCGAGGGGGAAGTCTCATGGTTTTTCTCGAGTTGCGGCGGGAACCTGGGGTATATTCTAGAGTTACGACGGGGATGGCCCTTCCACCCACGTGTTTGTTCAGCAACGTCAGGTCTCCTGCCTAGTTGCGAGGGACAACTCGGGATTCTCCTCGAGGCTTGGCAGGGCAATTGGAACGCCTCTCCAGCTGAGGCGGGAGACCAAGGGTCCCTTTCTACGTACCACAGGAATCCTGGGACTCCTATCAAGTTTCACGAGGAGTCAGGCATCGTCCCCTTTGGAGACACTGATCTCCGCGTACCTCTGGAGTTTTCAAAGAATTTGAGACCTCTGGTCGCGATGAGGTGGGGAACTGGGTCTTTATCTGTGGTCTCCACAAGGGATTCAAACGTCCTTTCATCTTGGGAGATGCAAGACGAGCCGGCATTCAAGTCACTTCAGAGATATCTGGCGTTATTTTGAGTCAGGGAATCGCGGTGTCCATTCCATTGAGGCCGCAAACTCAGGGTCCCTCTCACATACCTAGAGCTGTGAGAAGGCTCCTCTTGAGGTGCTTGTGGTAAGGTGGTATTCCTCTGGAGTCGAAGCCAGGGACTAACCTCTCATCTCAAGTTGATTTTTGGCCCACGGAGCTCTTTCGTGTTGCTACAGTGACCTCAGGATCCCTCTAGACTTGCAACATTGTTCTTGGGGTTTCTCTAGAGTGCCATCAAGAAAATCAAGGCTCCTTTCATGTGCGATGTGCAACACGGAATTGCTCTGCACGCAGTGCAGGGGAATCGGGCCTCATCTCGCAGCGAGGGGGAAGTCTCATGGTTTTTCTCGAGTTGCGGCGGGAACCTGGGGTATATTCTCGAGTTACGACGGGGATGGCCCTTCCACACACGTGTCTGTTCAGCGACGTCAGGACTCCTGCCTAGTTTCGTGGGAAAATTCGGGATTCTCCTCGAGGTTTGGCAGGGCAATTGGGACGCCTCTCCAGCTGAGGCGGGAGACCAAGGGTCCCTTTCCACGTGCCACAGGATTCTTGGGACTCCTATCAAGTTTCAGGAGGAGTCAGGCATCGTCTCCTTTGGAGGCACTGATCTCCGCGTACCTCTGGACTTTTCAAAGGATGTGAGGCCTCCGGTCACGATGAGGTGGGGAACTAGGTCTTTCTCTGTGGTCTCCACAGGGGATTCAGACATACTTTCATCTTCGGAGATGCAAGACGAGCCTGCATTCAAGTCACCGCAGGGATATCCGGCATTATTTCGAGTCAGGGCATCGCGGTGTCCATTCCATTTGTGGCCGCAAACTCAGGGTCCCTCTCACATACCTAGAGCTGAGAGAAGCCTCTTCTTGAGGTGCTTGTGGTAAGGTGGTATTCCTCTGGAGTCGAAGCCAGGGACTAACCTCTCATCTCCAGTTGATTTGTGGTCCACGGAGCTCTTTTGTGTTGCTACAGTGACCTCAGGATCCCTCTAGCCTTGAAAGAGTGTTCTTGGGGTTTCTCTGGAGTGCCATCAAGGAAAGCAAGGCTCCTTTCATGTTTGATGTGCAACACGGAATTGCTCTGCATGCAGTGCAGGGGAATCGGGCCTCATCTCACGGCGAGGGGGAAGACTAATGGTTTTTCTCGAGATGCGGCGACAACCTGGGGTATATTCTCGAGTTACGACGGGGATGGCCTTTCCACCCACGTGTTTATTCAGCGACGTCAGGACTCCTGCCTAGTTGCGAGGGACAACTCGGGATTCTCCTCGAGGCTTGGCAGGGCAATTGGGACGCCTCTCCAGCTGAGGCGGGAGACCAAGGCTCCCTTTCCACGTGCCACAGGAATCCTGGGACTCGTATCAAGTTTCACGAGGAGTCAAGCATCGTCTCCTTTGGAGGCACTGATGTCCGCGTACCTCTGGAGTTTTCAAAGGATGTGAGGCCTCTGGTCGCCATGAAGTGGGGAACTAGGTCTTTCTCTGTGGTCTCCAAAGGGGATTCAGACATCCTTTCATCTTGGGAGATGCAAGACGAGCCTGCATTCATGTCACTGCAGGGATATCCGGCCTTATTTCGCGTCAGGGCATCGCAGTGTCCATTCCACTTGAGGCCGCAAACTCAGGGTCCCTCTCACATAGCTAGAGCTGAGAGAATCCTCCTCTTGTGGTGCTTGTGGTAAGGCGGTATTCCTCTGGAGTCAAAGCCAGGGACTAACCTCTCATCTCGAGTTGATTTTTGGTCCACGGAGCTCTTTCGTGTTGCTATAGTGACCTCAGGATCCCTCTAGCCTTGAAACAGTGTTCTTGGGGTTTCTCTGGAGTGCCATCAAGGAAATCAAGGCTCCTTTCATGTGTGATGTGCAACACGGAATTGCTCTGCTCGCAGTGCAGGGGAATCGAGCCTCATCTCGCGGCGAGGGGGAAGTCTCATGGTTTTTCTCGAGTTGCGGCGGGAACTTGGTGTATATTCTCGAGTTCCGACTGGGATGGCCCTTCCACACACGTGTTTGTTCAGTGACGTCAGGACTCCTGCCTAGTTGCGAGGGACAACTCGGGATTCTCCTCGAGGCTTGGCAGGGCAATTGGGACGCCTCTCCAGCTGAGGCGGGAGACCAAGGCTCCCTTTCCACGTGCCACAGGAATCCTGGGACTCGTATCAAGTTTCACGAGGAGTCAAGCATCGTCTCCTTTGGAGGCACTGATGTCCGCGTACCTCTGGAGTTTTCAAAGGATGTTAGGCCTCCGGTCGCGATGAGGTGGGGAAGTAGGTTTTCTCTGTGGTCTCCACAGGGGATTCAGACATCCTTTCGTCTTGGGAGATGCAAGACGAGTCTGCATTCAAGTCACTGCAGGGATATCCGGCCTTATTTCGCGTCAGGGCATCGCAGTGTCCATTCCACTTGAGGCCGCAAACTCAGGGTCCCTCTCACATACCTAGAGCTGAGAGAAGCCTCCTCTTGAGGTGCTTGTGGTAAGGTGGTATTCCTCTGGAGTCGAAGCCAGGGACTAACCTCTCATCTCGAGTTGATTTTTGGTCCACGGAGCTCTTTCGTGTTGCTACAGTGACCTCAGGATCCCTCTAGCCTTGAAACAGTGTTCTTGGGGTTTCTCTGGAGTGCCATCAAGGAAATCAAGGCTCCTTTCATGTGTGATGTGCAAGACGGAATTGCTCTGCTCGCTGTGCAGGGGAATCGGGCCTCATCTCGCGGCGAGGGGAAAGTCTCATGGTTTTTCTCGAGTTGCGCCGGGAACCTGCGGTATATTCTCGAGTTACGATGGGGATTGCCCTTCCACACTCGTGTTTGTTCATCGACGTCAGGACTCCTGCCTAGTTGTGAGGGACAACTCGGGATTCTCCTCGAGGCTTGGCAGGGCAATTGGGACGCTTCTCCAGCTGAGGCGGGAGACCAAGAGTCCCTTTCCACGTGCCACAGGAATCCTGGGACTCCTATCAAGTTTCACTAGGAGTCAGGCATCGTCTTCTTTGGAGGCACTGATCTCCGCGTACCTCTGGAGTTTTCAAAGGATGTGAGGCCTCCGGTCGCGATGAGGTGGGGAACTAGGTCTTTCTCTGTGGCCTCCACAGGGAATTCAGACATCCTTTCGTCTTGGGAGATGCAAGACGAGCCTGCATTCAAGTCACTGCAGGGATATCCTGCCTTATTTCGAGTCAGGGCATCGCGATGTCCTTTACACTTGAGGTCGCAAACTCAGGGTCCCTCTCACATACCTAGAGCTGAGAGAAGCCTCCTCTTGAGGTGCTTGTGGTAAGGAGGTATTCCTCTGGAGTCGAAGCCAGGGACCACCCTCTCATCTCGAGTTGATTTTTGGTCCACGGAGCTGTTTTGTGTGGCTCCAGTGACCTCAGGATACCTCTAGCCTTGAAAGAGTGTTCTTGGGGTTTCTCTGGAGTGCCATCAAGGAAATCAAGGCTCCTTTCATGTGTGATGTGCAAGACGGAACTGCTCTGCACGCAGTGCAGGGGAATCGGGCCTCATCTCCCGGCGAGGGGGAAGTCTCATGGTTTTTCTCGAGTTGCGGTGGGAACTTGGTGTATATTCTCGAGTTCCGACGGGGATGGCCCTTCCACACACGTGTTTGTTCAGTGACGTCAGGACTCCTGCCTAGTTGCGAGGGACAACTCGGGATTCTCCTCGAGGCTTGGCAGGGCAATTGGAACGCCTCTCCAGCTGAGGCGGGAGACCAAGTGTCCCTTTCCACGTGCCACAGGAATCCTGGGACTCCTATCAAGTTTCACGAGGAGTCAGGCATCATCTCCTTTGCAGGCACTGATCTCCGCGTACCTCTGGAGTTTTCAAAGGATGTGAGGCCTCCGGTCGCGATGAGGTGGGGAACTAGGTCTTTCTCTGTGGTCTCCACAGGGGAGTCACACATCCTTTCGTCTTGGGAGATGCAAGACAAGCCTGCATTCAAGTCACTGCAGGGATATCCGGCCTTATTTCGAGTCAGGGCGTCGCGATGTCCATTCCACTTGAGGCCACAAACTCTGGGTCCCTCTCACATAGCTGGAGCTGAGAGAAGCCTCCTCTTGAGGTGCTTGTGGTAAGGTGGTATTCCTCTGGAGTCGAAGCCAGGGACTAACCTCTCATCTCGAGTTGATTTTTGGTCCACGGAGCTCTTTCGTGTTGCTACAGTTACCTCAGGATGCCTCCAGCCTTGAAACAGTGTTCTTGGGGTTTCTCTGGAGTGCCATCAAGGAAATCAAGGCTCCTTTCATGTGTGATGGGCAACACGGAATTGCTCTGCATGCAGTGCAGGGGAATCGGGCCTCATCTCGCGGCGAGGGGGAAGTCTCATGGTTTTTCTCGAGTTGCGGCGGGAACCTGGGGTATATTCTCGAGTTACGACGGGGATGGCCCTTCCACCCACGTGTTTGTTCAGCGACGTCATGACTCCTGCCTAGTTGCGAGGGACAACTCGGGATTCTCCTCGAGGCTTGGCAGGTCTATTGGGACACCTCTCCAGCTGAGGCGGGAGACCAAGAGTCCCTTTCCACGTGCCACAGGAATCCCGGGACTCCTATCAAGTTTCACGAGGAGTCAGGCATCGTCTTCTTTGGAGGCACTGATCTCCACGTACCTCTGGAGTTTTCAAAGGATGTGAGGCCTCCGGTCGCGATGAGGTGGGGAACTAGGTTTTTCTCTGTGGTCTCCACAGGGGATTCAGACATCCTTTCGTCTTGGGAGATGCAAGACGAGTCTGCATTCAAGTCACTGCAGGGATATCCGGCCTTATTTCGAGTCATGGTGTCGCGGTGTCCATTCCACTTGAGGCCGCAAACTCAGGGTCCCTCTCACATAGCTGGAGCTGAGAGAAGCCTCCTCTTGAGGTGCTTGTGGTAAGGTGGTATTCCTCTGGAGTCGAAGCCAGGGACTAACCTCTCATCTCGAGTTGATTTTTGGTCCACGGAGCTCTTTCGTGTTGCTACAGTGACCTCAGGATCCCTCTAGCCTTGAAACAGTGTTCTTGGGGTTTCTCTGGAGTGCCATCAAGGATATCAAGGCTACTTACATGTGTGATGTGCAACACGGAATTGCTCTGCACGCAGTGAAGGGGAATCGGGCCTCATCTCGCGGCGAGGGGGAAGTCTCATGGTTTTTCTCGTGTTGCCGTAGGAACCTGGGGTATATTCTCGAGTTACGACGGGGATGGCCCTTCCACACACGTGTTTGTTCAGCGACGTCAGGACTCCTGCCTAGTTGCGAGGGACAACTCGGGATTCTCCTTTATGCTTGGCAGGGCAATTGGGACGCCTCTCCAGCTGAGGCGGTAGACCAAGGGTCCCTATCCACGTGCCACAGGAATCTTGGGACTCCTATCAAGTTTCACGAGGAGTCAAGCATCGTCTCCTTTGGAGGCAATGATCTCCGCGTTCCTCTGGAGTTTTCAAAGGATGTGAGGACACCCTTCGCGATAAGGTGGGGAACTAGGTCTTTCTCTGTGGTCTCCACAGGGGATTCAGACATCCTTTCGTCTTGGGAGATGCAAGACGAGCCTGCATTCAAGTCACTGCAGGGATATCCGGCCTTATTTCGAGTCAGGGCATCGCGGTGTCCATTCCACTTGAGGCCGCAAAGTCAGGGTCCCTCTCCCATACCTAGAGCTTAGAGAAGCCTCCTCTTGAGGTGCTTGTGGTAAGGTGGTATCCCTCTGGAGTCGAAGCCAGGGACTAACCTCTCATCTCGAGTTGATTTTTGGTCCACGGAGCTCTTTCTTGTTGCTACAGTGACCGCAGGATCCTTCTAGCCTTGAAACAGTGTTCTTGGGGTTTCTCTGGAGTGCCATCAAGGAAATCAAGGCTCCTTTCATGTATGATGTGCAACACGGAATTGCTTTGAATACAGTGCAGGGGAATCGGGCCTCATCTTTCGGCGAGGGGGAAGTCTCATGGTTTTTCTCGAGTTGCGGCGGGAACCTGGGGTATATTCTCGAGTTACGACGGGGATGGCCCTTCCACCCACGTGTTTGTTCAACGACGTCAGGACTCCTGCCTAGTTGCGAGGGACAACTCGGGATTCTCCTAAAGGCTTGGCAGGGCAATTGGGACGCCTCTCCAGTTGAGGCGGGAGACCAAGGGTCCCTTTCCACGTGCCACAGGAATCCTGGGACTCCTATCAAGTTTCACGAGGAGTCAGGCATCGTCTCCTTTGGAGGCACTGATCTCAGTGTACCTCTGGAGTTTTCAAATTATGTGAGGCCTTCGGTCGCGATGAGTTGGGGAACTAGGTCTTTCTCTGTGGTCTCCACAGGCGATTCGGACATCCTTTCGTCTTGGGAGATGCAAGACGAGCCTGCATTCAAGTCACTGCAGGGACATCCGGCCTTATTTCGAGTCAGGGCATCGCGGTGTCCATTCCACTTGAGGCCGCAAACTCAGGGTCCCTCTCACATACCTAGAGCTGAGAGAAGCCTCCTCTTGAGGTGCTTGTGGTAAGGTGGTTTCCTCTGGAGTTGAAGCCAGGGACTAACCTCTCATCTCGAGTTGATTTTTGGTCCACGGAGCTCTTTTTTGTGGCTACAGTGACCTTAGGATCCCTCTACCTTGAAACAGTGTTCTTGGGGTTTCTCTGGAGTGCCATCAAGGAAATCAAGGCTCCTTTGATGTGTGATGTGCAAGACGGAATTGCTCTGCACGCAGTGCAGGCGAAACGGGCCTCATCTCGCGGCGAGTGGGAAGTCTCATGGTTTTTCTCGAGTTGCGGCGGGAACCTGGGGTATATTCTCGAGTTATGACGGGGATGGCCCTTCCACCCACGTGTTTGTTCAGCGACGTCAGGACTCCTGCCTAGTTGCGATGGACAACTCGGGATTCTCCTGGGGGCTTGGCAGGGCAATTGGGACGCATCTCCACCTGAGGCGGTAGGCCAAGGGTCCCTTTACACGTGCCACAGGAATCCTGGGACTCCTATTAAGTTTGACGAAGAGTCAGGCATCGTCTCCTTTGGAGGCACTGATCTCCACGTACCTCTGGAGTTTTCAAAGGATGTGAGGCCTCCGGTCGCGATGAGGTGGGGAACTAGGTCTTTCTCTGTGGTCTCCACAGCGGATTCAGTCATCCTTTCGTCTTGTGAGATGCAAGATGAGCCTGCATTCAAGTCACTGCAGGGATATCCGGCCTTATTTCGAGTCAGGGCATCGCGGTGTCCATTCCACTTGAGGCTGCAAACTCAGGGTCCCTCTCACATTGATAGAGCTGAGAGAAGCCTCCTCTTCAGGTGCTTGTGGTAAGGTGGTATTCCTCTGGAGTCGAAGCCAGGGACTAACCTCTCAACTCGAGTTGATTTTTGGTCCACGGAGCTCTTTCGTGTGGCTACAGTGACCTCAGGATCTCTCCAGCCTTGTTACAGTGTTCTTGGGGTTTCTCTGGAATGCCATCAAGGATATCAAGGCTCCTTTGATGTGTGATGTGCAACACGGAATTGCTCTGCACGCAGTGCAGGGGAATCGGGCCTCATCTCACGGCGAGGGGGAAGTCTCATGGTTTTTCTCGAGTTGCGGCGGGAACCTGGGGTATATTCTCGAGTTACGACCGGGATGGCCCTTCCACCCACGTGTTTGTTCAGTGACGACAGGACTCCTGCCTAGTTGCGAGGGACAACTCGGGATTCTCCTGGGGGCTTGGCAGGGCAATTGGGACGCCTCTCCAGCTGAGGCGGTAGACCAAGTGTCCCTTTCCACGTGCCACAGGAATCCTGGGTCTCCTATCAAGTTTCACGAGGAGTCAAGCATCGTCTCCTTTGGAGGCACTGATCTCCGCGTACCTCTGGAGTTTTCAAAGGATGTGAGGCCTCCGGTCGCGATGAGGTGGGGAAGTAGATTTTCTCTGTGGTCTCCACAGGGGATTCAGACATCCTTTCGTCTTGGGAGATACAAGACGAGCCTGCATTCAAGTCACTGCAGGGATATTCGGCCTTATTTCGAGTCAGGGCATCGCGGTCTCCATTCCACTTGAGGCCGCAAACTCAGTGTCCCTCTCACATACCTAGAGCTGAGATAAGCCTGCTCTTGAGGTGCTTGTGGTAAGGTGGTATTCCTCTGGACTCGAAGCCAGAGACTAACCTCTCATCACGAGTTGATTTTTGGTCCACAGAGCTCTTTCGAGTTGCTACAGTGACCTCAGGATCCCTCTAGCCTTGAAACAGTGTTCTTGGGGTTTCTCTGGAGTGCCATCAAGGAAATCAAGGCTCCTTTGATGTGTGATGTGCAAGACGGAATTGCTCTGCACGCAGTGCAGGGGAATCGGGCCTCATCTCGCGGCGAGAGGGAAGTCTCATGGTTTTTCTCGAGTTGCGGCGGGAACCTGGGGTATATTCTCGAGTTACGATGGGGATGGTCCTTCCACCCACGTGTTTGTTCAGCGACGTCAGGACTCCTGCCAAGTTGCGAGGGACAACTCGGGATTCTCCTGGGGGCTTGGCAGGGCAATTGGGACGCCTCTCCAGCTGAGGCGGGAGACCAAGGGTCCCTTTCCACGTGCCACAGGAATCCTGGGACTCCTATCAAGTTTCACGAGGAGTCAGGCATCGTCTCCTTTGGAGGCACTGATCTCCTTGTACCTCTGGAGTTTTCAAAGGATGTGAGGCCTCCGGTCGCCATGAGGTGGGGAACTAGGTCTTTCTCTGTGGTCTCCACAGGGGATTCAGACATCCTTTCGTCTTGGGAGATGCAAGACGAGCCTGCATTCAAGTCACTGCAGGGATATTCGGCCTTATTTCGAGTCAGGGCATCGCGGTGTCCATTCGAATTGAGGCCGCAAACTCAGGGTCCCTCTCACATACCTAGAGCTGAGAGAAGCCTCCTCTTGAGGTGCTTGTGGTAAGGTGGTATTCCGCTGGAGTCGAGCCAGGGACTAACCTCTCAACTCGAGTTGATTTTTGGTCCACGGAGATCATTCGTGTGGCTACAGTGATCTCAGGATCCCTCTAGCCTTGAAACAGAGTTCTTGCGGTTTCTCTGGAATGCCATCAAGGAAATCAAGGCTCCTTTGATGTGTGATGTGCAAGATGGAATTGCTCTGCACGCAGTGCAGGGGAATCGGGCCTCATCTCGCGGCGAGGGGGAAGTCTCATGGTTTTTCTCGAGTTGCGGCGGGAACCTGGGGTATATTCTCGAGTTACGACGGGGATGGTCCTTCACCCAAGTGTTTGTTCAGCGACGTCAGGACTCCTGCCAAGTTGCGAGGGACAACTCGGGATTCTTCTGGGGGCTTGGCAGGGCAATTGGGACGCCTCTCCAGCTGAGGCGGTAGACCAAGTGTCCCTTTCCACGTGCCACAGGAATCCTGGGTCTCCTATCAAGTTTCACGAGGAGTCAGGCATCGTCTCCTTTGGAGGCACTGATCTCCGTGTACCTCTGGAGTTTTCAAAGGATGTGAGGCCTCCTGTCGCGATGAGGTGGGGAAGTAGGTTTTCTCTGTGGTCTCCACAGGGGATTCAGACATCCTTTCGTATTGGGAGATGCAAGACAAGCCTGCATTCAAGTCACTGCTGCGATATCCGGCCTTATATCGAGTCAGGGCATCGCGGTCTCCATTCCACTTGAGGCCGCAAACTCAGGGTCCCTCTCACATCGATAGAGCTGAGAGAAGCCTCCTCTTGAGGTGCTTGTGGTAAGGTGGTATTCCTCTGGAGTCGAAGCCAGGGACTAACCTCTCATCTCGAGTTGATTTTTGGTCCACGGAGCTCTTTCCTGTTGCTCCAGTGACCTCAGGATCCCTCTAGCCTTGAAACAGTGTTCTTGGGGTTTCTCTGGAGTGCCATCAAGGAAATCAAGGCTCCTTTCATGTGTGATGTGCAACACGGAATTGCTCTGCACGCAGTGCAGGGGAATCGGGCTTCATCTCGCGGCGAGGGGGAAGTCTCATAGTTTTTCTCGAGTTGCGGCGGGAACCTGGGGTATATTCTCGAGTTACGACGGGGATGGCCCTTCCACCCACGTGTTTGTTCAGCGACGTCAGGACTCCTGCCTAGTTGCGAGGGCCAACTCGGGATTCTCCTCGAGGTTTGGCAGGGCAATTGGGACGCCCCTCCAGCTGAGGCGGGAGACCAAGGGTCCCTTTCCACGTGCCACAGGAATCCTCGGACTCCTATCAAGTTTCATGAGGAGTCAGACATCGTCTCCTTTGGAGGCACTGATCTCCGCGTACCTCTTTAGTTTTCAAAGGATGTGAGGCCTCTGGTCGCCATGAGGTGGGGAACTAGGTCTTTCTCTGTGGTCTCCACAGGGTATTCAGACATCCTTTCGTCTTGGGAGAGGCAAGACGAGCCTGCATTCAAGTCACTGCAGGGATATCCGGCCTTATTTCGAGTCAGGGCATCGCGGTGTCCATTCCACTTGAGGCCGCAAACTCAGGGTCCCTCTCACATACCTAGAGCTGAGAGAAGCCTCCTCTTGAGGTGCTTGTGGTAAGGTGGTATTCCTCTGGAGTCGAACCCAGGGACTAACCTCTCATCTCGAGTTGATTTTTGGTCCACGGAGCTCTTTCCTATTGCTACAGTGACCTCAGGATCCCTCTAGCCTTGAAACAGTGTTCTTGGGGTTTCTCTGGAGTGCCATCAAGGAAATCAAGCCTCCTTTCATGTGTGATGTGCAACACGGAATTGCTCTGCACGCAGTGCAGGGGAATCGTGCCTCATCTCGCGGCGAGGGGGAAGTCTCATGGTTTTTCTCGAGTTGCGGCGGGAACCTGGGGTATATTCCGGAGTTACGACGGGGATGGACCTTCCACCCACGTGTTTCTTCAGCGACGTCAGGACTCCTGCCTAGTTGCGAGGGACAACTCGGGATTCTCCTCGAGGCTTGGCAGGGCAATTGGGACGCTTCTCCAGCTGAGGCGGGAGACCAAGGGTCCCTTTCCACGTGCCACAGGGATCCTGGGACTCCTATCAAGTTCCACGAGGAGTCAGGCATCGTCTCCTTTGGAGGCACTGATCTCCGCGAACCTCTGGAGTTTTCAAAGGATGTGAGGCCTCCGGTCGCGATGAGGTGGGGAGCTAGGTCTTTCTCTTTGGTCTCCACAGGGGATTCAGACATCCTTTCATCTTGGGAGATGCAAGACGAGCCTGCATTCAAGACACTGCAGGAATATCCGGCCTTATTTCGAGTCAGGGCATCGCGGTGTCCATTCCACTTGAGGCCGCAAACTCAGGGTCCCTCTCACATACCTAGAGCTGAGAGAAGCCTCCTCTTGAGGTGTTTGTGGTAAGGTGGTATTCCTCTGGAGTCGAAGACAGGGACTAACCTCTCATCTCGAGTTGATTTTTGGGCCACGGAGCTCTTTCGTGATGCTACAGTGACCTCAGGATCCGTCTAGCCTTGAAACAGTGTTCTTGGGGTTTCTCTGGAGTGCCATCAAGGAAATCAAGGCTCCTTTCATGAATGATGTGCAACACGGAATTGCTCTGCACGCAATGCAGGGAAATCGCGCCTCATCTCGCGGCGAGGGGGAAGTCTCATGGTTTTTCTCGAGTTGCGGCGGGAACCTGGGGTATATTCTCGAGTTACGACGGGGATGGCCCTTCCACACACGTGTTTGTTCAGCGACAGTAGGACTCCTCCCTAGTTGCGAGGGACAACTCGGTATTCTCCTCGAGGGTTGGCAGGGCAAGTCGGACGCCTGTCCAGCTGAGGCGGGAGACCAAGGGTCCCTTTCCACGTGCCACAGGAATCCTGGAACTCCTATCAAGTTTCACGAGGAGTCAGGCATCGTCTCCTTTGGAGGCACTGATCTCCGCGTACCTCTGGAGTTTTCAAAGGATGTGAGGCCTCCGGTCGCGATGAGGTGGGGAACTAGGTCTTTCTCTGTGGTCTCCACAGGGGATTCAGACATCCTTTCGTCTTGGGAGATGCAAGACGAGCCTGCATTCAAGTCACTGCAGGGATAACCAGCCTTATTTCGAGTCAGGGCATCGCGGTGTCCATTCAACTTGAGGCCACAAACTCAGGCTCCCTCTCACATACCTAGAGCTGAGAGAAGCCTCCTCTTGAGGTGCTTGTGGTAAGGTGGTATTCCTCTGGAGTCGAAGCCAGGGACTAACCTCTCATCTCGAGTTGATTTTTGGTCCACGGAGCTCTTTCTTGTGGCTACAGTGACCTCAGGATCCCTCTAGCCTTGAAACAGTGTTCTTGGGGTTTCTCTGGAGTGCCATCAAGGAAATCAAGGCTCCTTTCATGTGTGATGCGCAGCACGGAATTGCTCTGCACGCAGTGCAATGGAATCGGGCCTCATCTCGCGGCGAGGGGGAAGTCTCATCGTTTTCCTCGAGTTGCGGCGGGAACCTGGGGTATATTCTCGAGTTACGACGGGGATGGACCTTCCACCCACGTGTTTCTTCAGCGACGTCAGGACTCCTGCCTAGTTGCGAGGGACAACTCGGGATTCTCCTCGAGGTTTGGCAGGGCAAGTGGGACGCCTCTCCAGCTGAGGCGGGAGACCAAGGTTCCCTTTCCACGTGCCACAGGAATCCTGGGACTCCTATCAAGTTTCACGAGGAGTCAGGCATCGTCTCCTTTGGAGGCACTGATCTCCGCGTACCTCTGGAGTTTTCAAAGGATGTGAGGCCTCCGGTCGCGATGAGGTGGAGAACTAGGTCTTTCTCTGTGGTCTCCACAGGGGATTCAGACATCCTTTCGTCTTGGGAGATGCAAGACGAGCCTGCATTCAAGTCACTGCAGGGATAACCGGCCTTATTTCGAGTCAGGGCATCGCGGTGTACATTCAACTTGTGGCCACAAACTCAGGGTACCTCTCACATACCTAGAGCTGAGAGAAGTCTCCTCTTGAGGTGCTTGTGGTAAGGTGGTATTCCTCTGGAGTCGAAGCCAGGGACTAACCTCTCATCTCGAGTTGATTTTTGGTCCACGGAGCTCTTTCGTGTTGCTACAGTGACCTCAGGATCCCTCTAGCCTTGAAAGAGTGTTCTTGGGGTTTCTCTGGAATGCCATCAAGGAAATCAAGGCTCCTTTCATGTTTGATGTGCAACACGGAATTGCTCTGCACGCAGTGCAGGGGAATCGGGCCTCATCTCGCGGCGAGGGGGAAGTCTCATGGTTTTTCTCGAGTTGCGGCGGGAACCTGGGGTATATTCTCGAGTTACGACGGGGATGGTCCTTCCACCCACGTGTTTGTTCAGCGACGTCAGGACTCCTGCCAAATTGCGAGGGACAACTCGGGATTCTCCTGGGGGCTTGGCAGGGCAATTGGGACGCCTCTCCAGCTGAGGCGGGAGACCAAGGGTCCCTTTCCACGTGCCACAGGAATCCTGGGACTCCTATCAAGTTTCACGAGGAGTCAGGCATCGTCTCCTTTGGAGACACTGATCTCCGTGTACCTCTGGAGTTTTCAAAGGATGTGAGGCCTCCGGTCGCCATGAGGTGGGGAACTAGGTCTTTCTCTGTGGTCTCCACAGGGGATTCAGACATCCTTTCGTCTTGGTAGATGCAAGACGAGCCTGCATTCAAGTCACTGCAGGGATATTCGGCCTTATTTCGAGTCAGGGCATCGCGGTGTCCATTCGAATTGAGGCCGCAAACTCAGGGTCCCTCTCACATACCTAGAGCTGAGAGAAGCCTCCTCTTGAGGTGCTTGTGGTAAGGTGGTATTCCGCTGGAGTCGAAACCAGGGACTAACCTCTCAACTCGAGTTGATTTTTGGTCCACGGAGCTCATTCGTGTGGCTACAGTGATCTCAGGATCCCTCTAGCCTTGAAACAGAGTTCTTGCGGTTTCTCTGGAATGCCATCAAGGAAATCAAGGCTCCTTTGATGTGTGATGTGCAAGATGGAATTGCTCTGCACGCAGTGCAGGGGAATCGGGCCTCATCTCGCGGCGAGGGGGAAGTCTCATGGTTTTTCTCGAGTTGCGGCGGGAACCTGGGGTATATTCTCGAGTTACGACAGGGATGGTCCTTCACCCAAGTGTTTGTTCAGCGACGTCAGGACTCCTGCCAAGTTGCGAGGGAAAACTCGGGATTCTCCTGGGGGCTTGGCAGGGCAATTGGGACGCCTCTCCAGCTGAGGCGGTAGACCAAGTGTCCCTTTCCACGTGCCACAGGAATCCTGGGTCTCCTATCAAGTTTCACGAGGAGTCAGGCATCGTCTCCTTTGGAGGCACTGATCTCCGTGTACCTCTGGAGTTTTCAAAGGATGTGAGGCCTCCTGTCGCGATGAGGTGGGGAAGTAGGTTTTCTCTGTGGTCTCCACAGGGGATTCAGACATCCTTTCGTATTGGGAGATGCAAGACAAGCCTGCATTCAAGTCACTGCTGCGATATCCGGCCTTATATCGAGTCAGGGCATCGCGGTCTCCATTCCACTTGAGGCCGCAAACTCAGGGTGCCTCTCACATCGATAGAGCTGAGAGAAGCCTCCTCTTGAGGTGCTTGTGGTAAGGTGGTATTCCTCTGGAGTCGAACCCAGGGAATAACCTCTCATCTCGAGTTGATTTTTGGTCCACGGAGCACTTTCCTGTTGCTACAGTGACCTCAGGATCCCTCTAGCCTTGAAACAGTGTTCTTGGGGTTTCTCTGGAGTGCCATCAAGGAAATCAAGGCTCCTTTCATGTGTGATGTGCAACACGGAATTGCTCTGCACGCAGTGCAGGGGAATCGGGCTTCATCTCGCGGCGAGGGGGAAGTCTCATAGTTTTTCTCGAGTTGCGGCGGGAACCTGGGGTATATTCTCGAGTTACGACGGGGATGGCCCTTCCACCCACGTGTTTGTTCAGCGACGTCAGGACTCCTGCCTAGTTGCGAGGGACAACTCGGGATTCTCCTCGAGGTTTGGCAGGGCAATTGGGACGCCCCTCCAGCTGAGGCGGGAGACCAAGGGTCCCTTTCCACGTGCCACAGGGATCCTGGGACTCCTATCAAGTTTCACGAGGAGTCAGGCATCGTCTCCTTTGGAGGCACTGATCTCCGCGTACCTCTTTAGTTTTCAAAGGATGTGAGGCCTCCGGTCGCGATGAGGTGGGGAACTAGGTCTTTCTCTGTAGTCTCCACAGGGGATTCAGACATCCTTTCGTCTTGGGAGAGGCAAGACGAGCCTGCATTCAACTCACTGCAGGGATATCCGGCCTTATTTCGAGTCAGGGCATCGCGGTGTCCATTCCACTTGAGGCCGCAAACTCAGGGTCCCTCTCACATACCTAGAGCTGAGAGAAGCCTCCTCTTGAGGTGCTTGTGGTAAGGTGGTATTCCTCTGGAGTCGAAGCCAGGGACTAACCTCTCATCTCGAGTTGATTTTTGGTCCACGGAGCTCTTTCCTGTTGCTACAGTGACCTCAGGATCCCTCTAGCCTTGAAACAGTGTTCTTGGGGTTTCTCTGGAGTGCCATCAAGGAAATCAAGCCTCCTTTCATGTGTGATGTGCAACACGGAATTGCTCTGCACGCAGTGCAGGGGAATCGTGCCTCATCTCGCGGCGAGGGGGAAGTCTCATGGTTTTTCTCGAGTTGCGGCGGGAACCTGGGGTATATTCCGGAGTTACGACGGGGATGGACCTTCCACCCACGTGTTTCTTCAGCGACGTCAGGACTCCTGCCTAGTTGCGAGGGACAACTCGGGATTCTCCTCGAGGCTTGGCAGGGCAATTGGGACGCTTCTCCAGCTGAGGCGGGAGACCAAGGGTCCCTTTCCACGTGCCACAGGGATCCTGGGACTCCTATCAAGTTTCACGAGGAGTCAGGCATCGTCTCCTTTGGAGGCACTGATCTCCGCGAACCTCTGGAGTTTTCAAAGGATGTGAGGCCTCCGGTCGCGATGAGGTGGGGAACTAGGTCTTTCTCTTTGGTCTCCACAGGGGATTCAGACATCCTTTCATCTTGGGAGATGCAAGACGAGCCTGCATTCAAGACACTGCAGGGATATCCGGCCTTATTTCGAGTCAGGGCATCGCGGTGTCCATTCCACTTGAGGCCGCAAACTCAGGGTCCCTCTCACATACCTAGAGCTGAGAGAAGCCTCCTCTTGAGGTGTTTGTGGTAAGGTGGTATTCCTCTGGAGTCGAAGCCAGGGACTAACCTCTCATCTCGAGTTGATTTTTGGGCCACGGAGCTCTTTCGTGATGCTACAGTGACCTCAGGATCCGTCTAGCCTTGAAACAGTGTTCTTGGGGTTTCTCTGGAGTGCCATCAAGGAAATCAAGGCTCCTTTCATGAATGATGTGCAACACGGAATTGCTCTGCACGCAGTGCAGGGAAATCGGGCCTCATCTCGCGGCGAGGGGGAAGTCTCATGGTTTTTCTCGAGTTGCGGCGGGAACCTGGGGTATATTCTCGAGTTACGACGGGGATGGCCCTTCCACACACGTGTTTGTTCAGCGACAGCAGGACTCCTCCCTAGTTGCGAGGGACAACTCGGTATTCTCCTCGAGGGTTGGCAGGGCAAGTGGGACGCCTGTCCAGCTGAGGCGGGAGACCAAGGGTCCCTTTCCACGTGCCACAGGAATCCTGGAACTCCTATCAAGATTCACGAGGAGTCAGGCATCGTCTCCTTTGGAGGCACTGATCTCCGCGTACCTCTGGAGTTTTCAAAGGATGTGAGGCCTCCGGTCGCGATGAGGTGGGGAACTAGGTGTTTCTCTGTGGTCTCCACAGGGGATTCAGACATCCTTTCGTCTTGGGAGATGCAAGACGAGCCTGCATTCAAGTCACTGCAGGGATAACCAGCCTTATTTCGAGTCAGGGCATCGCGGTGTCCATTCAACTTGAGGCCACAAACTCAGGCTCCCTCTCACATACCTAGAGCTGAGAGAAGCCTCCTCTTGAGGTGCTTGTGGTAAGGTGGTATTCCTCTGGAGTCGAAGCCAGGGACTAACCTCTCATCTCGAGTTGATTTTTCGTCCACGGAGCTCTTTCGTGTGGCTACAGTAACCTCAGGATCCCTCTAGCCTTGAAACAGTGTTCTTGGGGTTTCTCTGGAGTGCCATCAAGGAAATCAAGGCTCCTTTCATGTGTGATGCGCAGCACGGAATTGCTCTGCACGCACTGCAGGGGAATCTGGCCTCATCTCGCGGCGAAGGGGAATTCTCATGGTTTTTCTCGAGTTGCGGCGGGAACCTGGGGTATATTCTCGAGTTGCGACGGGGATGGCCCTTCCACCCACGTGTTTGTTCAGCGATGTCAGGACTCCTGACTAGTTGCGAGGTCCAACTCGGGATTCTCCTCGAGGCTTGGCAGGGCAATTGGGACGCCCCTCCAGCTGAGGCGGGAGACAAAGGGTCCCTTTCCACGTGCCACAGGAAACCTGGGACTCCTATCAATTTTCATGAGGAGTCAGGCATCATCTCCTTTGGAGGCACTGATCTCCGCGTACCTCTGGAATTTTCAAAGGATGTGAGGCCTCCGGTCGTGATGAGGTGGGGAACTAGGTCTTTCTCTGTGGTCTCCACAGGGGATTCAGACATCCTTTCGTCTTGGGAGATGCAAGACGAGCCTGCATTCAAGTCAATGCAGGGATATCCGGCCTTATTTCGCCTCAGGGCATCGCCGTATCCATTCCATTTTAAGGCCGCAAAATCAGGGTCCCTCTCACATACCTAGAGCTGAGAGAAGCCTCCTCTTGAGGTGCTTGTGGTAAGGTGGTATTCCTCTGGAGTCGAAGCCAGGGACTAACCTCTCATCTCGAGTTGATTTTTGGTCCACGGAGCTCTTTCGTGTTGCTACAGTGACCTCAGGATCCCTCTAGCCTTGAAACAGTTTTCTTGGGGTTTCTCTGGAATGTCATCAAGGAAATCAAGGCTCCTTTCATGTTTGATGTGCAACACGGAATTGCTCTGCACGCAGTGCAGGGGAATCGGGCCTCATCTCGCGGCGAGAGGGAAGTCTCATGGTTTTTCTCGAGTTGCGGCGGGAACCTGGGGTATATTCTCGAGTTACGACGGGGATGGTCCTTCCACCCACGTGTTTGTTCAGCGACGTCAGGACTCCTGCCAAATTGCGAGGGACAACTCGGGATTCTCCTGGGGGCTTGGCAGGGCAATTGGGACGCCTCTCCAGCTGAGGCGGGAGACCAAGGGTCCCTTTCCACGTGCCACAGGAATCCTGGGACTCCTATCAAGTTTCACGAGGAGTCAGGCATCGTCTCCTTTGGAGGCACTGATCTCCGCGTACCTCTGGAGTTTTCAAAGGATGTGAGGCCTCCGGTCGCCATGAGGTGGGGAACTAGGTCTTTCTCTGTGGTCTCCACAGGGGATTCAGACATCCTTTCGTCTTGGGAGATGCAAGACGAGCCTGCATTCAAGTCACTGCAGGGATATTCGGCCTTATTTCGAGTCAGGGCATCGCGGTGTCCATTCGAATTGAGGCCGCAAACTCAGGGTCCCTCTCACATACCTAGAGCTGAGAGAAGCCTCCTCTTGAGGTGCTTGTGGTAAGGTGGTATTCCGCTGGAGTCGAGCCAGGGACTAACCTCTCAACTCGAGTTGATTTTTGGTCCACGGAGCTCATTCGTGTGGCTGCAGTGATCTCAGGATCCCTCTAGCCTTGAAACAGAGTTCTTGCGGTTTCTCTGGAATGCCATCAAGGAAATCAAGGCTCCTTTGATGTGTGATGTGCAAGATGGAATTGCTCTGCACGCAGTGCAGGGGAATCGGGCCTCATCTCGCGGCGAGGGGGAAGTCTCATGGTTTTTCTCGAGTTGCGGCGGGAACCTGGGGTATATTCTCGAGTTACGACAGGGATGGTCCTTCACCCAAGTGTTTGTTCAGCGACGTCAGGACTCCTGCCAAGTTGCGAGGGAAAACTCGGGATTCTCCTGGGGGCTTGGCAGGGCAATTGGGACGCCTCTCCAGCTGAGGCGGTAGACCAAGTGTCCCTTTCCACGTGCCACAGGAATCCTGGGTCTCCTATCAAGTTTCACGAGGAGTCAGGCATCGTCTCCTTTGGAGGCACTGATCTCCGTGTACCTCTGGAGTTTTCAAAGGATGTGAGGCCTCCTGTCGCGATGAGGTGGGGAAGTAGGTTTTCTCTGTGGTCTCCACAGGGGATTCACACATCCTTTCGTATTGGGAGATGCAAGACAAGCCTGCATTCAAGTCACTGCTGCGATATCCGGCCTTATATCGAGTCAGGGCATCGCGGTCTCCATTCCACTTGAGGCCGCAAACTCAGGGTCCCTCTCACATCGATAGAGCTGAGAGAAGCCTCCTCTTGAGGTGCTTGTGGTAAGGTGGTATTCCTCTGGAGTCGAACCCAGGGAATAACCTCTCATCTCGAGTTGATTTTTGGTCCACGGAGCACTTTCCTGTTGCTACAGTGACCTCAGGATCCCTCTAGCCTTGAAACAGTGTTCTTGGGGTTTCTCTGGAGTGCCATCAAGGAAATCAAGGCTCCTTTCATGTGTGATGTGCAACACGGAATTGCTCTGCACGCAGTGCAGGGGAATCGGGCCTCATCTCGCGGCGAGGGGGAACTCTCATAGTTTTTCTCGAGTTGCGGCGGGAACCTGGGGTATATTCTCGAGTTACGACGGGGATGGCCCTTCCACCCACGTGTTTGTTCAGCGACGTCAGGACTCCTGCCTAGTTGCGAGGGCCAACTCGGGATTCTCCTCGAGGTTTGGCAGGGCAATTGGGACGCCCCTCCAGCTGAGGCGGGAGACCAAGGGTCCCTTTCCACGTGCCACAGGGATCCTGGGACTCCTATCAAGTTTCACGAGGAGTCAGGCATCGTCTCCTTTGGAGGCACTGATCTCCGCGTACCTCTTTAGTTTTCAAAGGATGTGAGGCCTCCGGTCGCGATGAGGTGGGGAACTAGGTCTTTCTCTGTAGTCTCCACAGGGGATTCAGACATCCTTTCGTCTTGGGAGAGGCAAGACGAGCCTGCATTCAAGTCACTGCAGGGATATCCGGCCTTATTTCGAGTCAGGGCATCGCGGTGTCCATTCCACTTGAGGCCGCAAACTCAGGGTCCCTCTCACATACCTAGAGCTGAGAGAAGCCTCCTCTTGAGGTGCTTGTGGTAAGGTGGTATTCCTCTGGAGTCGAAGCCAGGGACTAACCTCTCATCTCGAGTTGATTTTTGGTCCACGGAGCTCTTTCCTGTTGCTACAGTGACCTCAGGATCCCTCTAGCCTTGAAACAGTGTTCTTGGGGTTTCTCTGGAGTGCCATCAAGGAAATCAAGCCTCCTTTCATGTGTGATGTGCAACACGGAATTGCTCTGCACGCAGTGCAGGGGAATCGTGCCTCATCTCGCGGCGAGGGGGAAGTCTCATGGTTTTTCTCGAGTTGCGGCGGGAACCTGGGGTATATTCCGGAGTTACGACGGGGATGGACCTTCCACCCACGTGTTTCTTCAGCGACGTCAGGACTCCTGCCTAGTTGCGAGGGTCAACACGGGATTCTCCTCGAGGCTTGGCAGGGCAATTGGGACGCTTCTCCAGCTGAGGCGGGAGACCAAGGGTCCCTTTCCACGTGCCACAGGGATCCTGGGACTCCTATCAAGTTTCACGAGGAGTCAGGCATCGTCTCCTTTGGAGGCACTGATCTCCGCGAACCTCTGGAGTTTTCAAAGGATGTGAGGCCTCCGGTCGCGATGAGGTGGGGAACTAGGTCTTTCTCTTTGGTCTCCACAGGGGATTCAGACATCCTTTCATCTTGGGAGATGCAAGACGAGCCTGCATTCAAGACACTGCAGGGATATCCGGCCTTATTTCGAGTCAGGGCATCGCGGTGTCCATTCCACTTGAGGCCGCAAACTCAGGGTCCCTCTCACATACCTAGAGCTGAGAGAAGCCTCCTCTTGAGGTGTTTGTGGTAAGGTGGTATTCCTCTGGAGTCGAAGCCAGGGACTAACCTCTCATCTCGAGTTGATTTTTGGGCCACGGAGCTCTTTCGTGATGCTACAGTGACCTCAGGATCCGTCTAGCCTTGAAACAGTGTTCTTGGGGTTTCTCTGGAGTGCCATCAAGGAAATCAAGGCTCCTTTCATGAATGATGTGCAACACGGAATTGCTCTGCACGCAGTGCAGGGAAATCGGGCCTCATCTCGCGGCGAGGGGGAAGTCTCATGGTTTTTCTCGAGTTGCGGCGGGAACCTGGGGTATATTCTCGAGTTACGACGGGGATGGCCCTTCCACACACGTGTTTGTTCAGCGACAGCAGGACTCCTCCCTAGTTGCGAGGGACAACTCGGTATTCTCCTCGAGGGTTGGCAGGGCAAGTGGGACGCCTGTCCAGCTGAGGCGGGAGACCAAGGGTCCCTTTCCACGTGCCACAGGAATCCTGGAACTCCTATCAAGATTCACGAGGAGTCAGGCATCGTCTCCTTTGGAGGCACTGATCTCCGCGTACCTCTGGAGTTTTCAAAGGATGTGAGGCCTCCGGTCGCGATGAGGTGGGGAACTAGGTGTTTCTCTGTGGTCTCCACAGGGGATTCAGACATCCTTTCGTCTTGGGAGATGCAAGACGAGCCTGCATTCAAGTCACTGCAGGGATAACCAGCCTTATTTCGAGTCAGGGCATCGCGGTGTCCATTCAACTTGAGGCCACAAACTCAGGCTCCCTCTCACATAGCTAGAGCTGAGAGAAGCCTCCTCTTGAGGTGCTTGTGGTAAGGTGGTATTCCTCTGGAGTCGAAGCCAGGGACTAACCTCTCATCTCGAGTTGATTTTTGGGCCACGGAGCTCTTTCGTGTGGCTACAGTGACCTCAGGATCCCTCTAGCCTTGAAACAGTGTTCTTGGGGTTTCTCTGGAGTGCCATCAAGGAAATCAAGGCTCCTTTCATGTGTGATGCGCAGCACGGAATTGCTCTGCACGCACTGCAGGGGAATCTGACCTCATCTCGCGGCGAAGGGGAATTCTCATGGTTTTTCTCGAGTTGCGGCGGGAACCTGGGGTATATTCTCGAGTTGCGACGGGGATGGCCCTTCCACACACGTGTTTGTTCAGCGATGTCAGGACTCCTGCCTAGTTGCGAATGCCAACTCGGGATTCTCCTCGAGGCTTGGCAGGGCAATTGGGACGCCCCTCCAGCTGAGGCGGGAGACCAAGGGTCCCTTTCCACGTGCCACAGGAATCCTGGGACTCCTATCAAGTTTCATGAGGAGTCAGGCATCGTCTCCTTTCGAGGCACTGATCTCCGCGTACCTCTGGAGTTTTCAAAGGATGTGAGGCCTCCGATCGTGATGAGGTGGGAAACTAGGTCTTTCTCTGTGGTCTCCACAGGGGATTCAGACATTCTTTCGTCTTGGGAGATGCAAGACGAGCCTGCATTCAAGTCAATGCAGGGATATCCGGCCTTATTTCGCCTCAGGGCATCGCGGTGTCCATTCCATTTGAGGCCGCAAATTCAGGGTCCCTCTCACATACCTAGAGCTGAGAGAAGCCTCCTCTTGAGGTGCTTGTGGTATGGTGGTATTCCTCTGGAGTCGAAGACAGGGACTAAACTCTCATCTCGAGTTGATTTTTGGTACACGGAGCTCTTTCGTGTTGCTACAGTGACCTCAGGATCCCTCTAGCCTTGAAACAGTGTTCTTGGCGTTTCTCTGGAATGCCATCAAGGAAATCAAGGCTCCTTTCATGTTTGATGTGCAACGCGAAATTGCTCTGCACGCAGTGCAATGGAATCGGGCCTCATCTCGCGGCGAGGGGGAAGTCTCATCGTTTTCCTCGAGTTGCGGCGGGAACCTGGGGTATATTCTCGAGTTACGACGGGGATGGACCTTCCACACACGTGTTTGTTCAGCCACGTCAGGACTCCTGCCTAGTTGCGAGGGACAACTCGGGATTCTCCTCGAGGTTTGGCAGGGCAAGTGGGACGCCTCTCCAGCTGAGGCGGGAGACCAAGGTTCCCTTTCCACGTGCCACAGGAATCCTGGGACTCCTATCAAGTTTCACGAGGAGTCAGGCATCGTCTCCTTTGGAGGCACTGATCTCCGCGTACCTCTGGAGTTTTCAAAGGATGTGAGGCCTCCGGTCGCGATGAGGTGGAGAACTAGGTCTTTCTCTGTGGTCTCCACAGGGGATTCAGACATCCTTTCGTCTTGGGAGATGCAAGACGAGCCTGCATTCAAGTCACTGCAGGGATAACCGGCCTTATTTCGAGTCAGGGCATCGCGGTGTCCATTCAACTTGTGGCCACAAACTCAGGGTACCTCTCACATACCTAGAGCTGAGAGAAGTCTCCTCTTGAGGTGCTTGTGGTAAGGTGGTATTCCTCTGGAGTCGAAGCCAGTGACTAACCTCTCATCTCGAGTTGATTTTTGGTCCACGGAGCTCTTTCGTGTGGCTACAGTGACCTCAGGATCCCTCTAGCCTTGAAACAGTGTTCTTGGGGTTTCTCTGGAGTGCCATCAAGGAAATCAAGGCTCCTTTCATGAATGATGCGCAGCACGGAAGTGCTCTGCACGCACTGCAAGGGAATCTGGCCTCATCTCGCGGCGAGGGGGAAGTCTCATGGTTTTTCTCGAGTTGCGGCGGGAACCTGGGGTATATTCTCGAGTTACGACGGGGATGGCCCTTCCACCCACGTGTTTGTTCAGCGATGTCAGGACTCCTGCCTAGTTGCGAGGTCCAACTCGGGATTCTCCTCGAGGCTTGGCAGGGCAATTGGGACGCCCCTCCAGCTGAGGCGGGAGACAAAGGGTCCCTTTCCACGTGCCACAGGAAACCTGGGACTCCTATCAAGTTTCATGAGGAGTCAGGCATCATCTCCTTTGGAGGCACTGATCTCCGCGTACCTCTGGAATTTTCAAAGGATGTGAGGCCTCCGGTCGTGATGAGGTGGGGAACTAGGTCTTTCTCTGTGGTCTCCACAGGGGATTCAGACATCCTTTCGTCTTGGGAGATGCAAGACGAGCCTGCATTCAAGTCAATGCAGGGATATCCGGCCTTATTTCGCCTCAGGGCATCGCCGTATCCATTCCATTTTAAGGCCGCAAAATCAGGGTCCCTCTCACATACCTAGAGCTGAGAGAAGCCTCCTCTTGAGGTGCTTGTGGTAAGGTGGTATTCCTCTGGAGTCGAAGCCAGGGACTAACCTCTCATCTCGAGTTGATTTTTGGTCCACGGAGCTCTTTCGTGTTGCTACAGTGACCTCAGGATCCCTCTAGCCTTGAAACAGTGTTCTTGGGGTTTCTCTGGAATGCCATCAAGGAAATCAAGGCTCCTTTCATGTTTGATGTGCAACACGGAATTGCTCTGCACGCAGTGCAGGGGAATCGGGCCTCATCTCGCGGCGAGAGGGAAGTCTCATGGTTTTTCTCGAGTTGCGGCGGGAACCTGGGGTATATTCTCGAGTTACGACGGGGATGGTCCTTCCACCCACGTGTTTGTTCAGCGACGTCAGGACTCCTGCCAAGTTGCGAGGGACAACTCGGGATTCTCCTGGGGGCTTGGCAGGGCAATTGGGACGCCTCTCCAGCTGAGGCGGGAGACCAAGGGTCCCTTTCCACGTGCCACAGGAATCCTGGGACTCCTATCAAGTTTCACGAGGAGTCAGGCATCGTCTCCTTTGGAGGCACTGATCTCCGTGTACCTCTGGAGTTTTCAAAGGATGTGAGGCCTCCGGTCGCCATGAGGTGGGGAACTAGGTCTTTCTCTGTGGTCTCCACAGGGGATTCAGACATCCTTTCGTCTTGGGAGATGCAAGACGAGCCTGCATTCAAGTCACTGCAGGGATATTCGGCCTTATTTCGAGTCAGGGCATCGCGGTGTCCATTCGAATTGAGGCCGCAAACTCAGGGTCCCTCTCACATACCTAGAGCTGAGAGAAGCCTCCTCTTGAGGTGCTTGTGGTAAGGTGGTATTCCGCTGGAGTCGAGCCAGGGACTAACCTCTCAACTCGAGTTGATTTTTGGTCCACGGAGCTCATTCGTGTGGCTACAGTGATCTCAGGATCCCTCTAGCCTTGAAACAGAGTTCTTGCGGTTTCTCTGGAATGCCATCAAGGAAATCAAGGCTCCTTTGATGTGTGATGTGCAAGATGGAATTGCTCTGCACGCAGTGCAGGGGAATCGGGCCTCATCTCGCGGCGAGGGGGAAGTCTCATGGTTTTTCTCGAGTTGCGGCGGGAACCTGGGGTATATTCTCGAGTTACGACGGGGATGGTCCTTCACCCAAGTGTTTGTTCAGCGACGTCAGGACTCCTGCCAAGTTGCGAGGGACAACTCGGGATTCTCCTGGGGGCTTGGCAGGGCAATTGGGACGCCTCTCCAGCTGAGGCGGTAGACCAAGTGTCCCTTTCCACGTTCCACAGGAATCCTGGGTCTCCTATCAAGTTTCACGAGGAGTCAGGCATCGTCTCCTTTGGAGGCACTGATCTCCGCGTACCTCTGGAGTTTTCAAAGGATGTGAGGCCTCCTGTCGCGATGAGGTGGGGAAGTAGGTTTTCTCTGTGTTCTCCACAGGGGATTCAGACATCCTTTCGTATTGGGAGATGCAAGACAAGCCTGCATTCAAGTCACTGCTGCGATATCCGGCCTTATATCGAGTCAGGGCATCGCGGTCTCCATTCCACTTGAGGCCGCAAACTCAGGGTCCCTCTCACATCGATAGAGCTGAGAGAAGCCTCCTCTTGAGGTGCTTGTGGTAAGGTGGTATTCCTCTGGAGTCGAACCCAGGGACTAACCTCTCATCTCGAGTTGATTTTTGGTCCACGGAGCACTTTCCTGTTGCTACAGTGACCTCAGGATCCCTCTAGCCTTGAAACAGTGTTCTTGGGGTTTCTCTGGAGTGCCATCAAGGAAATCAAGGCTCCTTTCATGTGTGATGTGCAACACGGAATTGCTCTGCACGCAGTGCAGGGGAATCGGGCTTCATCTCGCGGCGAGGGGGAAGTCTCATAGTTTTTCTCGAGTTGCGGCGGGAACCTGGGGTATATTCTCGAGTTACGACGGGGATGGCCCTTCCACCCACGTGTTTGTTCAGCGACGTCAGGACTCCTGCCTAGTTGCGAGGGCCAACTCGGGATTCTCCTCGAGGTTTGGCAGGGCAATTGGGACGCCCCTCCAGCTGAGGCGGGAGACCAAGGGTCCCTTTCCACGTGCCACAGGGATCCTGGGACTCCTATCAAGTTTCACGAGGAGTCAGGCATCGTCTCCTTTGGAGGCACTGATCTCCGCGTACCTCTTTAGTTTTCAAAGGATGTGAGGCCTCCGGTCGCGATGAGGTGGGGAACTAGGTCTTTCTCTGTAGTCTCCACAGGGGATTCAGACATCCTTTCGTCTTGGGAGAGGCAAGACGAGCCTGCATTCAAGTCACTGCAGGGATATCCGGCCTTATTTCGAGTCAGGGCATCGCGGTGTCCATTCCACTTGAGGCCGCAAACTCAGGGTCCCTCTCACATACCTAGAGCTGAGAGAAGCCTCCTCTTGAGGTGCTTGTGGTAAGGTGGTATTCCTCTGGAGTCGAAGCCAGGGACTAACCTCTCATCTCGAGTTGATTTTTGGTCCACGGTGCTCTTTCCTGTTGCTACAGTGACCTCAGGATCCCTCTAGCCTTGAAACAGTGTTCTTGGGGTTTCTCTGGAGTGCCATCAAGGAAATCAAGCCTCCTTTCATGTGTGATGTGCAACACGGAATTGCTCTGCACGCAGTGCAGGGGAATCGTGCCTCATCTCGCGGCGAGGGGGAAGTCTCATGGTTTTTCTCGAGTTGCGGCGGGAACCTGGGGTATATTCCGGAGTTACGACGGGGATGGACCTTCCACCCACGTGTTTCTTCAGCGACGTCAGGACTCCTGCCTAGTTGCGAGGGACAACTCGGGATTCTCCTCGAGGCTTGGCAGGGCAATTGGGACGCTTCTCCAGCTGAGGCGGGAGACCAAGGGTCCCTTTCCACGTGCCACAGGGATCCTGGGACTCCTATCAAGTTTCACGAGGAGTCAGGCATCGTCTCCTTTGGAGGCACTGATCTCCGCGAACCTCTGGAGTTTTCAAAGGATGTGAGGCCTCCGGTCGCGATGAGGTGGGGAACTAGGTCTTTCTCTTTGGTCTCCACAGGGGATTCAGACATCCTTTCATCTTGGGAGATGCAAGACGAGCCTGCATTCAAGACACTGCAGGGATATCCGGCCTTATTTCGAGTCAGGGCATCGCGGTGTCCATTCCACTTGAGGCCGCAAACTCAGGGTCCCTCTCACATACCTAGAGCTGAGAGAAGCCTCCTCTTGAGGTGTTTGTGGTAAGGTGGTATTCCTCTGGAGTCGAAGCCAGGGACTAACCTCTCATCTCGAGTTGATTTTTGGGCCACGGAGCTCTTTCGTGATGCTACAGTGACCTCAGGATCCGTCTAGCCTTGAAACAGTGTTCTTGGGGTTTCTCTGGAGTGCCATCAAGGAAATCAAGGCTCCTTTCATGAATGATGTGCAACACGGAATTGCTCTGCACGCAGTGCAGGGAAATCGGGCCTCATCTCGCGGCGAGGGGGAAGTCTCATGGTTTTTCTCGAGTTGCGGCGGGAACCTGGGGTATATTCTCGAGTTACGACGGGAATGGCCCTTCCACACACGTGTTTCTTCAGCGACAGCAGGACTCCTCCCTAGTTGCGAGGGACAACTCGGTATTCTCCTCGAGGGTTGGCAGGGCAAGTGGGACGCCTGTCCAGCTGAGGCGGGAGACCAAGGGTCCCTTTCCACGTGCCACAGGAATCCTGGAACTCCTATCAAGATTCACGAGGAGTCAGGCATCGTCTCCTTTGGAGGCACTGATCTCCGCGTACCTCTGGAGTTTTCAAAGGATGTGAGGCCTCCGGTCGCGATGAGGTGGGGAACTAGGTGTTTCTCTGTGGTCTCCACAGGGGATTCAGACATCCTTTCGTCTTGGGAGATGCAAGACGAGCCTGCATTCAAGTCACTGCAGGGATAACCAGCCTTATTTCGAATCAGGGCATCGCGGTGTCCATTCAACTTGAGGCCACAAACTCAGGCTCCCTCTCACATACCTAGAGCTGAGAGAAGCCTCCTCTTGAGGTGCTTGTGGTAAGGTGGTATTCCTCTGGAGTCGAAGCCAGGGACTAACCTCTCATCTCGAGTTGATATTTCGTCCACGGAGCTCTTTCGTGTGGCTACAGTGACCTCAGGATCCCTCTAGCCTTGAAACAGTGTTCTTGGGGTTTCTCTGGAGTGCCATCAAGGAAATCAAGGCTCCTTTCATGTGTGATGCGCAGCACGGAATTGCTCTGCACGCACTGCAGGGGAATCTGGCCTCATCTCGCGGCGAAGGGGAATTCTCATGGTTTTTCTCGAGTTGCGGCGGGAACCTGGGGTATATTCTCGAGTTGCGACGGGGATGGCCCTTCCACACACGTGTTTGTTCAGCGATGTCAGGACTCCTGCCTAGTTGCGAATGCCAACTCGGGATTCTCCTCGAGGCTTGGCAGGGCAATTGGGACGCCCCTCCAGCTGAGGCGGGAGACCAAGGGTCCCTTTCCACGTGCCACAGGAATCCTGGGACTCCTATCAAGTTTCATGAGGAGTCAGGCATCGTCTCCTTTGGAGGCACTGATCTCCGCGTACCTCTGGAGTTTTCAAAGGATGTGAGGCCTCCGATCGTGATGAGGTGGGAAACTATGTCTTTCTCTGTGGTCTCCACAGGGGATTCAGACATTCTTTCGTCTTGGGAGATGCAAGACGAGCCTGCATTCAAGTCAATGCAGGGATATCCGGCCTTATTTCGCCTCAGGGCATCGCCCTATCCATTCCATTTGAGGCCGCAAATTCAGGGTCCCTCTCACATACCTAGAGCTGAGAGAAGCCTCCTCTTGAGGTGCTTGTGGTATGGTGGTATTCCTCTGGAGTCGAAGACAGGGACTAAACTCTCATCTCGAGTTGATTTTTTGTCCACGGAGCTCTTTCGTGTTGCTACAGTGACCTCAGGATCCCTCTAGCCTTGAAACAGTGTTCTTGGCGTTTCTCTGGAATGCCATCAAGGAAATCAAGGCTCCTTTCATGTTTGATGTGCAACGCGAAATTGCTCTGCACGCAGTGCAATGGAATCGGGCCTCATCTCGCGGCGAGGGGGAAGTCTCATCGTTTTCCTCGAGTTGCGGCGGGAACCTGGGGTATATTCTCGAGTTACGACGGGGATGGACCTTCCACACACGTGTTTGTTCAGCGACGTCAGGACTCCTGCCTAGTTGCGAGGGACAACTCGGGATTCTCCTCGAGGTTTGGCAGGGCAAGTGGGACGCCTCTCCAGCTGAGGCGGGAGACCAAGGTTCCCTTTCCACGTGCCACAGGAATCCTGGGACTCCTATCAAGTTTCACGAGGAGTCAGGCATCGTCTCCTTTGGAGGCACTGATCTCCGCGTACCTCTGGAGTTTTCAAAGGATGTGAGGCCTCCGGTCGCGATGAGGTGGAGAACTAGGTCTTTCTCTGTGGTCTCCACAGGGGATTCAGACATCCTTTCATCTTGGGAGATGCAAGACAAGCCTGCATTCAAGTCACTGCAGGGATAACCGGCCTTATTTCGAGTCAGGGCATCGCGGTGTCCATTCAACTTGTGGCCACAAACTCAGGGTACCTCTCACATACCTAGAGCTGAGAGAAGTCTCCTCTTGAGGTGCTTGTGGTAAGGTGGTATTCCTCTGGAGTCGAAGCCAGTGACTAACCTCTCATCTCGAGTTGATTTTTGGTCCACGGAGCTCTTTCGTGTGGCTACAGTGACCTCAGGATCCCTCTAGCCTTGAAACAGTGTTCTTGGGGTTTCTCTGGAGTGCCATCAAGGAAATCAAGGCTCCTTTCATGAATGATGCGCAGCACAGAATTGCTCTGCACGCACTGCAAGGGAATCTGGCCTCATCTCGCGGCGAGGGGGAAGTCTCATGGTTTTTCTCGAGTTGCGGCGGGAACCTGGGGTATATTCTCGAGTTACGACGGGGATGGCCCTTCCACCCACGTGTTTGTTCAGCGATGTCAGGACTCCTGCCTAGTTGCGAGGTCCAACTCGGGATTCTCCTCGAGGCTTGGCAGGGCAATTGGGACGCCCCTCCAGCTGAGGCGGGAGACAAAGGGTCCCTTTCCACGTGCCACAGGAAACCTGGGACTCCTATCAAGTTTCATGAGGAGTCAGGCATCATCTCCTTTGGAGGCACTGATCTCCGCGTACCTCTGGAATTTTCAAAGGATGTGAGGCCTCCGGTCGTGATGAGGTGGGGAACTAGGTCTTTCTCTGTGGTCTCCACAGGGGATTCAGACATCCTTTCGTCTTGGGAGATGCAAGACGAGCCTGCATTCAAGTCAATGCAGGGATATCCGGCCTTATTTCGCCTCAGAGCATCGCCGTATCCATTCCATTTTAAGGCCGCAAAATCAGGGTCCCTCTCACATACCTAGAGCTGAGAGAAGCCTCCTCTTGAGGTGCTTGTGGTAAGGTGGTATTCCTCTGGAGTCGAAGCCAGGGACTAACCTCTCATCTCGAGTTGATTTTTGGTCCACGGAGCTCTTTCGTGTTGCTACAGTGACCTCAGGATCCCTCTAGCCTTGAAACAGTGTTCTTGGGGTTTCTCTGGAATGCCATCAAGGAAATAAAGGCTCCTTTCATGTTTGATGTGCAACACGGAATTGCTCTGCACGCAGTGCAGGGGAATCGGGCCTCATCTCGCGGCGAGGGGAAATCTCATGGTTTTCCTCGAGTTGCGGCGGGAACCTGGGGTATATTCTCGAGTTACGACGGGGATGGACCTTCCACCCACGTGTTTGTTCAGCGGCGTCAGGACTCCTGCCTAGTTGCGAGGGACAACTCGGGATTCTCCTCGAGGCTTGGCAGGGCAAGTGGGACGCCCCTCCAGCTGAGGCGGGAGACCAAGTGTCCCTTTCCACGTGCCACAGGAATCCTGGGACTCCTATCAAGTTTCACGAGGAGTCAGGCATCGTCTCCTTTGGAGGCACTGATCTCCGCATACCTCTGGATTTTTCAAAGGATGTGAGGCCTCCGGTCGCGATGAGGTGGGGAACTAGGTCTTTCTCTGTGGTCTCCACAGGGGATTCAGACATCCTTTCGTCTTGGGAGATGTAAGACGAGCCTGCCTTCAAGTCACTGCAGGGATATCCGGCCTTATTTCGAGTCAGGGCATCGCGGTGTCCATTCCACTTAAGGCCACAAACTCAGGGTCAGTCTCACATACCTATAGCTGAGAGAAGCCTCCTCTTGAGGTGCTTGTGGTAAGGTGGTATTCCTCTGGAGTCGAAGCCAGGGACTAACCTCTCATCTCGAGTTGATTTTTGGTCCACGGATCTCTTTCGTGTTGCTTCAGTGACCTCAGGATCCCTCTAGCCTTGAAACAGTGTTCTTAGGGTTTCTCTGGAATGCCATCAAGTTAATCAAGGCTCCTTTCATGTTTGATGTGCAACACGGAATTGCTCTGCACGCAGTACAGGGGAATCGGGCCTCATCTCGCATCGAGGGGAAGTCTCATGGTTTTTCTCGAGTTGCGGCGGGAACCTGGGGTATATTCTCGAGTTACGACGGGGATGGCCCTTCCACACACGTGTTTGTTCAGCGACGTCAGGACTCCTGCCTAGTTGCGAGGGACAACTCGGGATTCTCCTCGAGGGTTGGCAGGGCAAGTGGGACGCCTCTCCAGCTGAGGCGGGAGACCAAGGGTCCCTTTCCACGTGCCACAGGAATCCTGGGACTCCTATCAAGTTTCACGAGGAGTCAGGCATCGTCTCCTTTGGAGGCACTGATCTCCCCGTACCTCTGGAGTTTTCAAAGGATGTGAGGCCTCCGGTCGCGATGAGGTGGGGAACTAGGTCTTTCTCTGTGGTCTCCACAGGGGATTCAGACATCCTTTCGTCTTGGGAGATGCAAGACGAGCCTGCATTCAAGTCACTGCAGGGATAAACGGCCTTATTTCCAGTCAGGGCATCACGGTGTCCATTCAACTTGAGGCCACAAACTCAGGCTCCCTCTCACATACCTAGAGCTGAGAGAAGCCTCCTCTTGAGGTGCTTGTGGTAAGGTGGTATTCCTCTGGAGTCGAAGCCAGGGACTAACCTCTCATCTCGAGTTGATTTTTGGTCCACAGAGCTCTTTCGTGTGGCTACAGTGACCTCGGGATCCCTCTAGCCTTGAAACAGTGTTCTTGGGGTTTCTCTGGAGTGCCATCAAGGAAATCAAGGCTCCTTTCATGTGTGATGCGCAGCACGGAATTGCTCTGCACGCACTGCAGGGGAATCTGGCCTCATCTCGCGGCGAGGGGGAAGTCTCATGGTTTTTCTCGAGTTGCGGCGGGAACCTGCGGTATATTCTCGAGTTACGACGGGGATGGCCCTTCCACCCAAGTGTTTGTTCAGCGACGTCAGGACTCCTGCCTAGTTGCGAGGGACAACTCGGGATTCTCCTCGAGGCTTGGCAGGGCAATTGGGACGCCTCTCCAGCTGAGGCGGGAGACCAAGGGTCCCTTTCCACGTGCCACAGGAATCCTGGGACTCCTATCAAGTTTCACGAGGAGTCAAGCATCGTCTCCTTTGGAGGCACTGATCTCCGCATACCTCTGGAGTTTTCAAAGGATGTGCGGCCTCCGGTCGCCATGAGTTGGGGAACTAGGTCTTTTTCTGTGGTCTCCACAGGGGATTCAGACATCCTTTCGTCTTGGGAGATGCAAGACGAGCCTGCATTCAAGTCACTGCAGGGATATCCGGCCTTATTTCGCGTCAGGTCATCGCAGTGTCCATTCCACTTGAGGCCGCAAAATCAAGGTCCCTCTCACATACCTAGAGCTGAGAGAAGCCTCCTCTTGAGGTGCTTGTGGTAAGGTGTTATTCCTCTGGAGTCGAAGCCAGGGACTAACCTCTCATCTCGCGTTGATTTTTGGTCCACGGAGCTCTTTCCTGTTGCTACACTGACC
This sequence comes from Cervus elaphus, assembly GCF_910594005.1. NCBI lineage: Eukaryota > Metazoa > Chordata > Mammalia > Artiodactyla > Cervidae > Cervus > Cervus elaphus. The sequence goes on from NC_057846.1 coordinate 2,241,440, forward strand.
TCAGGATCCCTCTAGCCTTGAAACAGTGTTCTTGGGGTTTCTCTGGAGTGCCATCAAGGAAATCAAGGCTCCTTTCATGTGTGATGAGCAACACGGAATTGCTCTGCATGCAGTGCAGGGTATCGGGCCTCATTTTGCGGCATGGGGAAAGTCTCTTGGTTTTTCTCGAGTTGCGGTGGGAACCTGGGGTATATTCTCGAGTTAAGACGGGGATGGCCCTTCCACCCACGTGTTTGTTCAGCCACGTCAGGACTCCTGCCTAGTTGCGAGGGACAACTCGGGATTCTCCTCGAGGCTTGGCAGGAAAATTGGGATTCCTCTCCAGCTGAGGCGGGAGACCAAGGGTCCCTTTCCACGTGCCACAGGAATCCTGGGACTCCTATTAAGTTTCACGAGGAGTCAGGCATCGTCCCTTTGGAGGCACTGATCACCGCGAACCTCTGGAGTTTTCAAAGGATATGAGGCCTCCGGTCACGATGGGGTGGGGAACTAGGTATTTCTCTGTGGTCTCCACAGGGGATTCAAACATCCTTTCATCTTGGGAGATGCAAGACGAGCCGGCATTCAAGTCACTTCAGACATATGTGGCCTTATTTCGAGTCAGGGCACGCGGTGTCCATTCCACTTGAGGCCGCAAACTCAGGGTCCCACTCACATACCTAGAGCTGAGAGAAGCCTCCTCTTGAGGTGCTTGTGGTAAGGTGGTATTCCTCTGGAGTCGAAGACAGGGACTAACCTCTCATCTCGAGTTGATTTTTGGTCCACGGAGCTCTTTCGTGTTGCTACAGTGACCTCAGGATCCCTCTAGCCTTGAAACAGTGATCTTGGGGTTTCTCTGGAGTGCCATCAAGGAAATGAAGGCTCCTTTCATGTGTGATGTGCAACACGGAATTGCTCTGCACGCAGTGCAGGGGAATCGGGGCTCATCTAGCGGCGAGGGGGAAGTCTCATGGTTTTTCTCGAGTTGCAGCGGGAACCTGGGGTATATTCTCGAGTTACGAAGGGGATGGCCCTTCCACACACGTGTTTGTTCAGCCACGTCAGGACTCCTGCCTAGCTGCGAGGGACAACTCGGGATTCTTCTCGAGGCTTGGCAGGGCAATAGGGACGCCTCTCTATCTGAGGCGGGAGACCAAGGGTCCCTTTCCATGTGCCACAGGAATCCTGGGACTCCTATAAAGTTTCACGAGGAGTCAGGCATCGTCTCCTTTGGAGGCACTGATCTCCGCGTACCTCTGGAGTTTTCAAAGGATGTGAGGCCTCCGGTCGTGATGAGGTGGGGAACTAGGTCTTTCTCTGTGGTCTCCACAGGGGATTCAGACATCCTTTCATCTTGGGAGATGCAAGACGAGGCTGCACTCAAGTCACTGCAGGGATATCCGGCCTTATTTCGAGTCAGGGCATCGCCTTGTCCATTCCACTTGAGGCCGCAAACTCAGGGTCCCTCTCACATACCTAGAGCTGAGAGAAGCCTCCTCTTGAGGTGCTTATGGTAAGGTAGTATTCCTCTGGAATCGAAGCCAGGGACTAACCTCTCATCTCGAGTTGATTTTTGGTCCACGGAGCTCTTTCGTGTTGCTACAGTGACCTCAGGATCCTTCTAGCCTTGAAACAGTGTTCTTGGGGTTTCTCTGGAGTGCCATCAAGAAAATCAAGGTTCCTTTCATGTGTGATGTGCAACACGGAATTGCTCTGCATGCAGAGCAGGAGAATCGAGCCTCATCTCGCGGCGAGGGGAAAGTCTCATGGTTTTTCTCGAGTTGCGGCGGGAACCTGGGGTATATTCTCGAGTTACGACGGGGATGTCCCTTGCACCCACGTGTTTGTACAGCGACGTCAGGACTCCTGCCTAGTTGCGAGGGACAACTCGGGATTCTCCTCGAGGCTTGGCAGGGCAATTGGGACGCCTCTCCAGCTGAGGCGGGAGACCAAGGGTCCCTTTCCACGTGCCACAGGAATCCTGGGACTCCTATCAAGTTTCACGAGGAGTCAGGCATCGTCTCCTTTCGAGGCACTGATCTCCGTGTACCTCTGGAGTTTTCAAAGGATGTGAGGCCTCTGGTCGCGATGAGTGGGGAACTCTGTGGTCTCCACAGGGGATTCAGACATCCTTTCGTCTTGGGAGATGCAAGACGAGCCTGCATTCAAGTAACTGCAGGGATATCCGGCCTTATTTCGAGTCAGGGCATCGCGGTGTCCATTCCACTTGAGGCCGCAAAGTCAGGGTCCCTCTCACATAGCTAGAGCTAAGAGAAGCCTCCTCTTGAGGTGCTTGTGGTAAGGTGGTATTCCTCTGGAGTCGAAGCCAGGGACTAACCTCTCATCTCGAGTTGATTTTTGGTCCACGGAGCTCTTTCGTGTTGCTACAGTGACCTCAGGATCCCTCTAGCCTTGAAACAGTGTTCTTGGGGTTTCTCTGGAGTGCCATCAAGGAAATCAAGGCTTCTTTCATGTGTGATGTGCAACACGGAATTGCTCTGCACACAGTGCAGGGGAATCGGGCCTCATCTCGCGCCGAGGGGGAAGTCTCATGGTTTTTCTTGAGTTGCAGTGGGAACCTGGGGTATATTCTCGAGTTACGACGGGGATGGCCCTTCCACCCACGTGTTTCTTCAGCGACGTCAGGACTCCTGCCTAGTTGCGAGGGACAACTCGGGATTCTCCTCGAGGCTTGGCAGGGCAATTGGGACGCCTCTCCAGCTGAGGCGGGAGACCAAGGGTCCCTTTCCACGTGCCACAGGAATCCTGTGACTCCTATCAAGTTTCACGAGGAGTCAGGCATCGTCTCCTTTGGAGGCAATGATCTCCGCGTACCTCTGGAGTTTTCAAAGGATGTGAGGCCTCCGGTCGCGATGAGGTGGGGAACTAGGTCATTCTCTGTGGTCTCCACAGGGGATTCAGACATCCTTTCATCTTGGGAGATGCAAGACGAGCCTGCATTCAAGTCACTGCAGGGATATCCGGCCTTATTTCGCATCAGGGAATCGCGGTGTCCATTCCACTTGAGGCCGCAAACTCAGGGTCCCTCTCACATACCTAGAGCTGAGGGAAGCCTCCTCTTGAGGTGCTTGTGGTAAGATGGTATGCCTCTGGAGTCGAAACCAGGGACTAACCTCTCATCTTGAGTTGATTTGTGGTCCACGGAGCTCTTTCGTGTTGCTAGAGTGACCTCAGGATACCTCTAGCCTTGAAACAGTGTTCTTGGGGTTTCTCTGGAGTGCCATCAAGGAAAGCAAGGCTCCTTTCATGTGTGATGTGCAACACGGAATTGCTCTGCACGCAGTGCAGGGGAATCGGGCCTCATCTCGCGGCGAGGGGGAATTCTCATGGTTTTTCTCGAGTTGCGGCGGGAACCTGGGGTATATTCTCGAGTTACGACGGGAATGGCCCTTCCACCCACGTGTTTGTTCAGCCACGTCAGGACTCCTGCCTAGTTGCGAGGGACAACTCGGGATTCTCCTCGAGGCTTGCCAAGGCAATTGGGACGCCTCTCCAGCTGAGGCGGGAGACCCAGGGTCCCTTTCCACGTGCCACAGGAATCCTGGGACTCCTATCAAGTTTCACGAGGAGTCAGGCATCGTCTCCTTTGGAGGCACTGATCTCCGCATACCTCTGGAGTTTTCAAAGGATGTGAGGCCTCCGGTCGCGATGAGTTGGGGAACTAGGTCGTTCTCTGTGGTCTCCACAGGGGATTCAGACATCCTTTCGTCTTGGGAGATGCAAGACGAGCCTGCATTCAAGTCACTGCAGGGATATCCGGCCTTATTTCGAGTCAGGGCATCGCGGTCTCCATTCCACTTGAGGCCGCAAACTCAGGGTCCCTCTCACATACCTAGAGCTGAGAGAAGCCTCCTCTTGAGGTGCTTGTGGTAAGGTGGTATTCCTCTGGAGTCGAAGCCAGGGACTAACCTCTCATCTCGAGTTGATTCATGGTCCACGGAGCTCTTTCGTGCTGCTACAGGGACCTCAGGATCCCTCCAGCCTCGAAACAGTGTTCTTGGGGTTTCTCTGGAGTGCCATCAAGGAAATCAAGGCTCCTTTCATGTGTGATGTGCAACACGGATTTGCTCTGCATGCAGTGCAGGGGAATCGGGCCTCATCTCGCGGCGAGGGGGAAGTCTCATGGTTTTTCTCGAGTTGCGGCGGGAACCTGGGGTATATTCTCGAGTTACGACGGGGATGGCCCTTCCACCCACGTGTTTGTTCAGCGACGCCAGGACTCCTGCCTAGTTGCGAGGGACAACTCGGTATTCTCCTCGAGGCTTGGCAGGGCAATTGGGACGCCTCTCCAGTTGAGGTGGGAGACCAAGTGTCCCTTTCCACGTGCCACAGGAATCCTGGGACTCCTATCAAGTTTCACGAGGAGTCAGGCGTCGTCTCCTTTGGAGGCACTGATCTCCGCGTACCTCTGGAGTTTTCAAAGGATGTGAGGCCTCCGGTCGCGATGAGGTGGGGAAATAGGTCGTTCTCTGTGGTCTCCACAGGGGATTCAGGCATCCTTTCGTCTTGGGAGATGCAAGACGAGCCTGCATTCAAGTCACTGCAGGGATATCCGGCCTTATTTCGCGTCAGGGAATCGCGGGGTCCATTCCACTTGAGGCCGCAAACTCAGGGTACCTCTCACATAGCTAGAGCTGAGAGAAGCCTCCTGTTGAGGTGCTTGTGGTAAGGTGGTATCCCTCTGGAGTCGAAGCCAGGGACTAACCTCTCATCTCGAGTTGATTGTTGGTCCACGGAGCTCTTTCGTTTTGCTACAGTGACCTCAGTTACCCTCTAGCCTTGAAACAGTGTTCTTGGGGTTTCTCTGGAGTGCCATCAAGGAAATCAAGGCTCCTTTCATGTGTGATGTGCAACACGGAATTGCTCTGCACGCAGTGCAGGGGAATCGTGCCTCATCTCGCGGCGAAGGGGAAGTCTCATGGTTTTTCTCGAGTTGCGGCGGGAACCTGGGGTATATTCTCGAGTTACGACGGGGATGGCCCCTCCACCCACGTGTTTGTTCAGCGACGTCAGGACTCCTGCCTAGTTCCGAGGGACAACTCGGGATTCTCCTCGAGGCTTGGCAGGGCAATTGGGACGCCTCTCCAGCTGAGGCGGGAGACCAAGGGTCCCTTTCCACGTGCCACAGGAATCCTGTGACTCCTATCAAGTTTCACGAGGAGTCAGGCATCGTCTCCTTTGGAGGCACTGATCTCCGCGTACCTCTGGAGTTTTCAAAGGATGTGAGGCCTCCGGTCGCGATGAGGTTGGGAACTAGGTCTTTCTCTGTGGTCTCCACAGGGGATTCAGACATCCTTTCGTCTTGGGAGATGCAAGACGAGCCTGCATTCAAGTCACTGCAGGGATATCCGGCCTTATTTCGCATCAGGGAATCGCGGTGTCCATTCCACTTGAGGCCGCAAACTCAGGGTCCCTCTCACATACCTAGAGCTGAGGGAAGCCTCCTCTTGAGGTGCTTGTGGTAAGATGGTATGCCTCTGGAGTCGAAACCAGGGACTAACCTCTCATCTTGAGTTGATTTGTGGTCCACGGAGCTCTTTCGTGTTGCTAGAGTGACCTCAGGATACCTCTAGCCTTGAAACAGTGTTCTTGGGGTTTCTCTGGAGTGCCATCAAGGAAATCAAGGCTCCTTTCATGTGTGATGTGCAACACGGAATTGCTCTGCACGCAGTGCAGGGGAATCGGGCCTCATCTCGCGGCGAGGGGGAATTCTCATGGTTTTTCTCGAGTTGCGGCGGGAACCTGGGGTATATTCTCGAGTTACGACGGGAATGGCCCTTCCACCCACGTGTTTGTTCAGCGACGTCAGGACTCCTGCCTAGTTGCGAGGGACAACTCGGGATTCTCCTCGAGGCTTGGCAAGGCAATTGGGACGCCTCTCCAGCTGAGGCGGGAGACCCAGGGTCCCTTTCCACGTCCCACAGGAATCCTGGGACTCCTATCAAGTTTCACGAGGAGTCAGGCATCGTCTCCTTTGGAGGCACTGATCTCCGCATACCTCTGGAGTTTTCAAAGGATGTGAGGCCTCCGGTCGCGATGAGGTGGGGAACTAGGTCGTTCTCTGTGGTCTCCACAGGGGATTCAGACATCCTTTCGTCTTGGGAGATGCAAGACGAGCCTGCATTCAAGTCACTGCAGGGATATCCGGCCTTATTTCGAGTCAGGGCATCGCGGTCTCCATTCCACTTGAGGCCACAAACTCAGGGTCCCTCTCACATACCTAGAGCTGAGAGAAGCCTCCTCTTGAGGTGCTTGTGGTAAGGTGGTATTCCTCTGGAGTCGAAGCCAGGGACTAACCTCTCATCTCGAGTTGATTCATGGTCCACGGAGCTCTTTCGTGCTGCTACAGGGACCTCAGGATCCCTCCAGCCTCGAAACAGTGTTCTTGGGGTTTCTCTGGAGTGCCATCAAGGAAATCAAGGCTCCTTTCATGTGTGATGTGCAACACGGAATTGCTCTGCATGCAGTGCAGGGGAATCGGGCCTCATCTCGCGGCGAGGGGGAAGTCTCATGGTTTTTCTCGAGTTGCGGCGGGAACCTGGGGTATATTCTCGAGTTACGATGGGGATGGCCCTTCCACCCACGTGTTTGTTCAGCGACGCCAGGACTCCTGCCTAGTTGCGAGGGACAACTCGGTATTCTCCTCGAGGCTTGGCAGGGCAATTGGGACGCCTCTCCAGTTGAGGTGGGAGACCAAGTGTCCCTTTCCACGTGCCACAGGAATCCTGGGACTCCTATCAAGTTTCACGAGGAGTCAGGCGTCGTCTCCTTTGGAGGCACTGATCTCCGCGTACCTCTGGAGTTTTCAAAGGATGTGAGGCCTCCGGTCCCGATGAGGTGGGGAACTAGGTCGTTCTCTGTGGTCTCCACAGGGGATTCAGGCATCCTTTCGTCTTGGGAGATGCAAGACGAGCCTGCATTCAAGTCACTGCAGGGATATCCGGCCTTATTTCGCGTCAGGGAATCGCGGGGTCCATTCCACTTGAGGCCGCAAACTCAGGGTACCTCTCACATACCTAGAGCTGAGAGAAGCCTCCTGTTGAGGTGCTTGTGGTAAGGTGGTATCCCTCTGGAGTCGAAGCCAGGGACTAACCTCTCATCTCGAGTTGATTGTTGGTCCACGGAGCTCTTTCGTGTTGCTACAGTGACCTCAGTTACCCTCTAGCCTTGAAACAGTGTTCTTGGGGTTTCTCTGGAGTGCCATCAAGGAAATCAAGGCTCCTTACATGTGTGATGTGCAACACGGAATTGCTCTGCACGCAGTGCAGGGGAATCGTGCCTCATCTCGCGGCGAAGGGGAAGTCTCATGGTTTTTCTCGAGTTGCGGCGGGAATCTGGGGTATATTCTCGAGTTACGACGGGGATGGCCCCTCCACCCACGTGTTTGTTCAGCGACGTCAGGACTCCTGCCTAGTTCCGAGGGACAACTCGGGATTCTCCTCGAGGCTTGGCAGGGCAATTGGGACGCCTCTCCAGCTGAGGCGGGAGACCAAGGGTCCCTTTCCACGTGCCACAGGAATCCTGTGACTCCTATCAAGTTTCACGAGGAGTCAGGCATCGTCTCCTTTGGAGGCACTGATCTCCGCGTACCTCTGGAGTTTTCAAAGGATGTGAGGCCTCCGGTCGCGATGAGGTGGGGAACTAGTTCTTTCTCTGTGGTCTCCACAGGGGATTCAGACATCCTTTCGTCTTGGGAGATGCAAGACGAGCCTGCATTCAAGTCACTGCAGGGATATCCGGCCTTATTTCGAGTCAGGGCATCGCGGTCTCCATTCCAATTGAGGCCGGAAACTCAGGGTCCCTCTCACATACCTAGAGCTGAGAGAAGCCTCCTCTTGAGGTGCATGTGGTAAGGTGGTATTCCTCTGGAGTCGAAGCCAGGGACTAACCTCTCATCTCGAGTTGATTTTTGGTCCACGGAGCTCTTTCGTGTTGCTACAGTGACCTCAGGAGCCCTCTAGCCTTGAAACAGTGTTCTTGGGGTTTCTCTGGAGTGCAATCAAGGCAATCAAGGCTCCTGTCATGTGTGATGTGCAACACGGAATTGCTCTGCACGCAGTGCAGGGGAATCGGGCCTCATCTCGCGGCGAGGGGGAAGTCTCATGGTTTTTCTCGAGTTGCGGCGGGAACCTGGGGTATATTCTCGAGTCACGACGGGGATGGCCCTTCCACCCACGTGTTTGTTCAGCGACGTCAGGACTCCTGCCTAGTTGCGAGGGAGAACTCGGGATTCTCCTCGAGGCTTGGCAGGGCAATTGGGACGCCTCTCCAGCTGAGGCGGGAGACCAAGGGTCCCTTTCCACGTGCCACAGGAATCCTGGGACTCCTATCAAGATTCACGAGGAGTCAGGCATCGTCTCCTTTGGAGGCACTGATCTCCGCGTACCTCTGGAGTTTTCAAAGGATGTGAGGCCTCCGGTCGCGATGAGGTGGGGAACTAGGTCTTTCTCTGTGGTCTCCACAGGGGATTCAGACATCCTTTCGTCTTGGGAGATGCAAGACGAGCCTGCATTCAAGTCACTGCAGGGATATCCGGCCTTATTTCGCGTCAGGGCATCGCAGTGTCCATTCCACTTGAGGCCGCTAACTCAGGGTACCTCTCACATACCAAGAGCTGAGAGAAGCCTCCTCTTGAGGTGCTTGTGGTAAGGTGGTATTCCTCTGGAGTCGAAGCCAGGGACTAACCTCTCATCTCGAGTTGATTCTTGGTCCACTGAGCTCTTTCGTGTTGCTACAGTGACCTCAGGATCCCTCTAGCCTTGAAACAGTGTTCTTGGGGTTTCTCTGGAGTGCCGTCAAGGAAATCAAGGCTCCTTTCATGTGTGATGTGCAACACGGAGTTGCTCTGCATGCAGTACAGGGGAATCGGGCCTCAACTCACAGCGAGGGGGAAGTCTCATGGTTTTTCTCGAGTTGCGGCGTTAACCTGGGGTATATTCCCGAGTTACAACGGGGATGGCCCTTCCACCAACGTGTTTGTTCAGCGACGTCAGGACTCCTGCCTAGTTGCGAGGGACAACTCGGGATTCTCCTCGAGGCTTGGCAGGGCAATTGGGACGCCTCTCCAGCTGAGGCGGGAGACCAAGTGTCCCTTTCCACGTGCCACAGGAATCCTGGGACTCCTATCAAGTTTCACGAGGAGTCAGGCATCGTCTCCTTTGGAGGCACTGATCTCCGCGTACCTCTGGAGTTTTCAAAGGATGTGAGGCCTCCGGTCGCGATGAGGTGGGGAACTAGGTCTTTCTCTGTGGTCTGCACAGGGGATTCAGACATCCTTTCGTCTTGGGAGATGCAAGACGAGCCTGCATTCAAGTCACTGCAGGGATATCCGGCCTTATTTCGCGTCAGGGCTTCGCAGTGTCCATTCCACTTGAGGCCGCTAACTCAGGGTACCTCTCACATACCAAGAGCTGAGAGAAGCCTCCTCTTGAGGTGCTTGTGGTAAGGTGGTATTCCTCTGGAGTCGAAGCCAGGGACTAACCTCTCATCTCGAGTTGATTCTTGGTCCACTGAGCTCTTTCGTGTTGCTACAGTGACCTCAGGATCCCTCTAGCCTTGAAACAGTGTTCTTGGGGTTTCTCTGGAGTGCCGTCAAGGAAATCAAGGCTCCTTTCATGTGTGATGTGCAACACGGAGTTGCTCTGCATGCAATACAGGGGAATCGGGCCTCAACTCACAGCGAGGGGGAAGTCTCATGGTTTTTCTCGAGTTGCGGCGTTAACCTGGGGTATATTCCCGAGTTACAACGGGGATGGCCCTTCCACCAACGTGTTTGTTCAGCGACGTCAGGACTCCTGCCTAGTTGCGAGGGACAACTCGGGATTCTCCTCGAGGCTTGGCAGGGCAATTGGGACGCCTCTCCAGCTGAGGCGGGAGACCAAGCGTCCCTTTCCACGTGCCACAGGAATCCTGGGTCTCCTATCAAGTTTCACGAGGAGTCAGGCATCGTCTCCTTTGGAGGCACTGATCTCCGCGTACCTCTGGAGTTTTCAAAGGATGTGAGGCCTCCGGTTGCGATGAGGTGGGGAACTAGGTCTTTCTCTGTGGTCTCCACAGGGGATTCAGACATCCTTTCGTCTTGGGAGATGCAAGACGAGCCTGCATTCAAGTCACTGCAGGGATATCCGGCCTTATTTCGAGTCAGGCCATCGCGGTGTCCATTCCACTTGAGGCCGGAAACTCAGGGTCCCTCTCACATACCTAGAGCTGAGAGAAGCCTTCTCTTGAGGTGCATGTGGTAAGGTGGTATTCCTCTGGAGTCGAAGCCAGGGACTAACCTCTCATCTCGAGTTGATTTTTGGTCCACAGAGCTCTTTCGTGTTGCTACAGTGACCTCAGGATCCTTCTAGCCTTGAAACAGTGTTCTTGGGGTTTCTCTGGAGTGCCGTCAAGGAAATCAAGGCTCCTTTCATGTGTGATGTGCAACACGGAGTTGCTCTGCATGCAGTACAGGGGAATCGGGCCTCAACTCACAGCGAGGGGGAAGTCTCATGGTTTTTCTCGAGTTGCGGCGTTAACCTGGGGTATATTCCCGAGTTACAACGGGGATGGCCCTTCCACCCACGTGTTTGTTCAGCGACGTCAGGACTCCTGCCTAGTTGCGAGGGACAACTCGGGATTCTCCTCGAGGCTTGGCAGGGCAATTGGGACGCCTCTCCAGCTGAGGCGGGAGACCAAGTGTCCCTTTCCACGTGCCACAGGAATCCTGGGACTCCTATCAAGTTTCACGAGGAGTCAGGCATCGTCTCCTTTGGAGGCACTGATCTCCGCGTACCTCTGGAGTTTTCAAAGGATGTGAGGCCTCCGGTCGCGATGAGGTGGGGAACTAGGTCTTTCTCTGTGGTCTCCACAGGGGATTCAGACATCCTTTCCTCTTGGGAGATGCAAGACGAGCCTGAATTCAAGTCACTGCAGGGATAACCGGCCTTATTTCGAGTCACGGCATCGCGGTGTCCATTCCACTTGAGGCCACAAACTCAGGGTACCTCTCACATACCTAGAGCTGAGAGAAGCCTCCTCTTGAGGTGCTTGTGGTAAGGTGGTATTCCTCTGGAGTCGAAGCCAGGGACTAACCTCTCATCTCGAGTTGATTTTTGGTCCACGGAGCTCTTTCGTGTTGCTACAGTGACCTCAGTTACCCTCTAGCCTTGAAACAGTGTTCTTGGGGTTTCTCTGGAGTGCCATCAAGGAAATCAAGCCTCCTTTCATGTGTGATGTGCAACACGGAATTGCTCTGCACGCAGTGCAGGGGAATCGGGCCTCATCTCGCGGCGAGGGGGAAGTCTCATGGTTTTTCTCGAGTTGCGGCGGGAATCTGGGGTATATTCTCGAGTTACGATGGGGATGGCCCTTCCACCCACGTGTTTGTTCAGCGACGTCAGGACTCCTGCCTAGTTGCGAGGGACAACTCGGGATTCTCCTCGAGGCTTGGCAGGGCAATTGGGACGCCTCTCCAGCTGAGGCGGGAGACCAAGGGTCCCTTTCCATGTGCCACAGGAATCCTGGGACTCCTATCAAGTTTCACGAGGAGTCAGGCATCGTCTCCTTTGGAGGCACAGATCTCCGCGTACCTCTGGAGTTTTCAAAGGATGTGAGGCCTCCGGTCGCGATGAGGTGGGGAACTAGGTCTTTCTCTGTGGTCTCCACAGGGGATTCAGACATCCTTTCCTCTTGGGAGATGCAAGACGAGCTTGCATTCAAGTCACTGCAGGGATATCCGGCCTTATTTCGCGTCAGGGCATCGCGGTGTCCATTCCACTTGAGGCCGCAAACTCAGGGTCCCTCTCACATACCTAGAGCTGAGAGAAGCCTCCTCTTGAGGTGCTTGTGGTAAGGTGGTATTCCTCTGGAGTCGAAGCCAGGGACTAACCTCTCATCTCGAGTTGATTCTTGGTCCACGAAGCTCTTTCGTGTTGCTACAGTGACCTCAGGATCCCTCTAGCCTTGAAACAGTGTTCTTGGGGTTTCTCTGGAGTGCCGTCAAGGAAATCAAGGCTCCTTTCATGTGTGATGTGCAACACGGAATTGCTCTGCACGCAGTGCAGGGGAATCGGGCCTCATCTCGCGGCGAGGGGGAAGTCTCATGGTTTTTCTCGAGTTGCGGCGGGAACCTGGGGTATATTCTCGAGTTACGACGGGGATGGCCCTTCCACCCACGTGTTTGTTCAGCCATGTCAGGACTCCTGCCTAGTTGCGAGGGACAACTCGGGATTCTCCTCGAGGCTTGGCAGGGCAATTGGGATGCCTCCCCAGCTGAGGCGGGAGACCAAGGGTCCCTTTCCAAGTGCCACAGCAATCCTGGGATTCCTATCAAGTTTCACGAGGTGTCAGGCATCGTCTCCTTTGGAGGCACTGATCTCCGCGTACCTCTGGAGTTTTCAAAGGATGTGAGGCCTCCGGTCGCGATGAGGTGGGGAACTAGGTCTTTCTCTGTGGTCTCCACAGGGGATTCAGACATCCTTTCGTCTTGGGAGATGCAAGACGAGCCTGAATTCAAGTCACTGCAGGGATATCCGGCCTTATTTCGAGTCAGGGCATCGCGGTGTCCATTCCACTTGAGGCCACAAACTCAGGGTACCTCTCACATACCTTGAGCTGAGAGAAGCCTCCTCTTGAGGTGCTTGTGGTAAGGTGGTATTCCTCTGGAGTCGAAGCCAGGGACTAACCTCTCATCTCGAGTTGATTTTTGGTCCACGGAACTCTTTCGTGTTGCTACAGTGACCTCAGTTACCCTCTAGCCTTGAAACAGTGTTCTTGGGGTTTCTCTGGAGTGCCATCAAGGAAATCAAGGCTCCTTTCATGTTTGATGTGCAACACGGAATTGCTCTGCACGCAGTGCAGGGGAATCGGGCCTCATCTCGCGGCGAGGGGGAAGTCTCATGGTTTTTCTCGAGTTGCGGCGGGAACCTGGGGTATATTCTCGAGTTACGACGGGGATGGCCCTTCCACCAACGTGTTTGTTCAGCGACGTCAGGACTCCTGCCTAGTTGCGAGGGACAACTCGGGATTCTCCTCGAGGCTTGGCAGGGCAATTGGGACGCCTCTCCAGCTGAGGCGGGAGACCAAGGGTCCCTTTCCACGTGCACAGGAATCCTGGGACTCCTATCAAGTTTCACGAGGAGTCAGGCATCGTCTCCTTTGGAGGCACTGATCTCCGCGTACCTCTGGAGTTTTCAAAGGATGTGAGGCCTCCGGTTGCGGTGAGGTGGGGAACAGGGGGTTTTTCTGTGGTCTCCACAGGGGATTCAGACATCCTTTCGTCTTGGGAGATGCAAGACGAGCCTGCATTCAAGTCACTGCAGGGATATCCGGCCTTATTTCGAGTCAGGGTATCGTGGTCTCCATTCCACTTGAGGCCGCAAACTCAGGGTCCCTGTCACATACCTAGAGGTGAGATAAGCCTGCTCTTGAGGTGCTTGTGGTAAGGTGGTATTCCTCTGGAGTCGAAGCCAGGGACTAACCTATCATCTCGAGTTGATTTTTGGTCCACGGAGGTCTTTCGTGTTGCTACAGTGACCTCAGGATCCCCCTAGCCTTGAAACAGTGTTCTTGGGGTTTCTCTGCAGTGCCATCAAGGAAATCAAGGCTCCTTTCATGTGTGATGTGCAACACGGAATTGCTCTGCACGCAGTGCAGGGGAATCGGGCCTCATCTCGCAGCGAGGGGGAAGTCTCATGGTTTTTCTCGAGTTTCGGCGGGAACCTGGGGTATATTCTCGAGTTACGACGGGGATGGCCCTTCCACACACGTGTTTGTTCAGCCATGTCAGGCCTCCTGCCTAGTTGCGAGAGACAACTCGGGATTCTCCTCGAGGCTTGGCAGGGCAATTGGGATGCCTCCCCAGCTGAGGCGGGAGACCAAGGGTCCCTTTCCAAGTGCCACAGCAATCCTGGGATTCCTATCAAGTTTCACGAGGTGTCAGGCATCGTCTCCTTTGGAGGCACTGATCTCCGCGTACCTCTGGAATTTTCAAAGGATGTGAGGCCTCCGGTCGCGATGAGGTGGGGAACTGGGTCTTTCTCTGTCGTCTTCACAGGGGATTCAGACATCCTTTCGTCTTGGGGGATACAAGACGAGCCTGCATTCAAGTCACTGCACGGATATCCGGCCTTCTTTCGAGTCAGGGCATCGCGGTGTCCATTCCACTTGAGGCCACAAACTCAGGGTCCCTCTCACATACTTAGAGCTGAGAGAAGCCTCCTCTTGAGGTGCTTGTGGTAAGGTGGTATTCCTCTGGAGTCGAAGCCAGGGACTAACCTCTCATCTCGAGTTGATTTTTGGTCCACGGAGCTCGTTAGTGTGGCTACAGTGACCTCAGGAGCCCTCTAGCCTTGGAACAGTGTTCTTGGGGATTCTCTGGAGTGCCATCAAGGAAATCAAATCTCCTTTCATGTGTGATGTGCAACACGGAATTACTCTGCATGCAGTGCAGAGGAATCGGGCCTCATTTTGCGGCGAGGGAGAAGTCTCATGGTTTTTCTCGAGTTGCGGCGGGAACCTGGGGTATAATCTCGAGTTACGATAGGGATGGCCCTTCCACACACGTGTTTCTTCAGCAACGTCAGGACTCCTGCCTAGTTGCGAGGGACAACTCGGGATTCTCCTCGAGGCTTGGCAGGGCAATTGGGACGCCTCTCCAGCTGAGGCCGGAGACCAAGGGTCCCTTTCCACGTGCCACAGGAATCCTGGGACTCCTATCAAGTTTCACGAAGAGTCAGGCATCGTCTCCTTTGGAGGCACTGATCTCCGTGTACCTCTGGAGTTTTCAAAGGATGAGAGGACTCCGGTCGCAATGAGGTGGGGAACTAGGTCTTTCTCTGTGGTCTCCACATGGGATTCAGAAATCCTTTCATCTTGGGAGATGCAAGACGAGCCTGCATTCAAGTCACTGCAGGGATATCCGGCCTTATTTCGCGTCAGGGCATCGCGGTGTCCATTCCACTTGAGGCCGCAAAATCAGGGTCCCTCTCACATAGCTAGAGCTGAGAGAAGCCTCCTCTTGAGGTGCTTGTGGTAAGGTGGTATTCCTCTGGAGTCGAAGCCAGGGACTAACCTCTCATCTCGAGTTGATTTTTGGTCCACAGAGCTCTTTCGTGTTGCTACAGTGACCTCAGGATCCCTCTAGCCTTGAAACAGTGTTCTTGGGGTTTCTCTGGAGTGCCATCAAGGAAATCAAGGCTCCTTTCTGTGTGATGTGCAGCACCGAGTTGCTCTCCATGCAGTGCAGGGGAATCGGGCCTCATCTCACGGTGAGGGGGAAGTCTCATGGATTTTCTCGAGTTGCGGCGGGAACCTGGGGTATATTCTCGAGTTACGACGCGGATGGTCCTTCCAACCACGTGTTTCTTCAGCGACGTCAGGACTCCTGCCTAGTTGCGAGGGACAACTCGGGATTCTCCTCGAGGCTTGGCAGGGCAATTGGGACGCCTCTCCAGCTGAGGCGGGAGACGAAGGTTCCCTTTCCACGTGCCGCAGGAATCCTGGGACTCCTATCAAGTTTGACGAGGAGTCAGGCATCGTCTCCTTTGGAGGCACTGATCTCCACGTACCTCTGGAGTTTTCAAAGGATGTGAGGCCTCCGGTCGCGATGAGGTGGGGAACTAGGTCTGTCTCTGTGGTCTCCACAGGGGATTCAGACATCCTTTCGTCTTGGGAGATGCAAGACGAGCCTGCATTCAAGTCACTGCAGGGATATCCGGCCTTATTTCGAGTCAGGGCATCGCGGTGTCCATTCCACTTGAGGCCGCAAACTCAGGGTCCCTCTCACATACCTAGAGCTGAGAGAAGCCTCCTCTTGAGGTGCTTGTGGTAAGGTGGTATTCCTCTGGAGTCGAAGCCAGGGACTAACCTCTCATCTCGAGTTGATTCATGGTCCACGGAGCTCTTTCGTGCTGCTACAGGGACCTCAGGATCCCTCTAGCCTTGAAACAGTGTTCTTGGGGTTTCTCTGCAGTGCCATCAAGGAAATCAAGGCTCCTTTCATGTGTGATGTGCAACACGGAATTGCTCTGCACGCAGTGCAGGGGAATCGGGCCTCATCTCGCGGCGAGGGGGAAGTCTCATGGTTTTTCTCGAGTTTCGGCGGGAACCTGGGGTATATTCGCGAGTTACGACGGGGATGGCCCTTCCACCCACGTGTTTGTTCAGCGACATCAGGATTCGTGCCTAGTTGGGAGGGACAACTCGGGATTCTCCTCGAGGCTTGGCAGGGCAATGGGACGCCTCTCCAGCTGAGGCGGGAGACCAAGTGTCCCTTTCCACGTGCCACAGGAATTCTGGGACTCCTATCAAGATTCACGAGGAGTCAGGCATCGTCTCCTTTGGAGGCACTGATCTCCGCGTACCTCTGGAGTTTTCAAAGGATGTGAGGCCTCCGGTCGCGATGAGGTGGGGAACTAGGTCTTTCTCTGTGGTCTCCACAGGGGATTCAGACATCCTTTCGTCTTGGGAGATGCAAGACTAGCCTGTATTCAAGTCACTGCAGGGATATCCGGCCTTATTTCGAGTCAGGGCATCGCGGTGTCCATTCCACTTGAGCCGCAAAATCAGGGTCCCTCTCACATACCTAGAGCTGAGAGAAGCCTCCTCTTGAGGTGCTTGTGGTAAGGTGGTATTCCTCTGGAGTCGAAGCCAGGGACTAAACTCTCATCTCGAGTTGATTTTTGGGCCACGGAGCTCTTTCCTGTTGCTTGAGTGACCTCAGGATCCCTCTAGCCTTGAAACAGTGTTCTTGGGGTTTCTCTGGAGTGCCATCAAGGAAATCAAGGCTCCTTTCATGTGTGATGTGCAGCACGGAATTGCTCTGCACGCAGTGCAGGGGAATCGGGCCTCATCTCGCGGCGAGGGGGAAGTCTCATGGTTTTTCTCGAGTTGCGGCGGAACCTGGGGTATATTCTCGAGTTACGACAGGGATGGCCCTTCCACACACGTGTTTGTTCAGCGACGTCAGGACTCCTGCCTAGTTACGAGGGACAACTCGGGATTCTCCTCGAGGCTTGGCAGGGCAATTGGGACGCCTCTCCAGCTGAGGCGGGAGACCAAGGGTCCCTTTCCACGTGCCACAGGAATCCTGGGACTCCTATCAAGTTTCACGAGGATTCAGGCATCGTCTCCTTTGGAGGCACTGATCTCCGCGTACCTCTGGAGTTTTCAAAGAATGTGAGGCCTCCGGTCGCGGTGAGGTGGGGAACTAGGTCTTTCTCTGTGGTCTCTACAGGGGATTCAGACATCCTTTTGTCTTGGGAGATGCAAGACGAGCCTGCATTCAAGTCACTGCAGGGATATCCGGCCTTATTTCGCGTCAGGTCATTGCAGTGTCTACTCCACTTGAGGCCGCAAAATCAGGGTCCCTCTCACATACCTAGAGCTGAGAGAAGCCTCCTCTTGAGGTGCTTGTGGTAAGGTGGTATTCCTCTGGAGTCGAAGCCAGGGACTAACCTCTCATCTCGAGTTGATTTTTGGTCCACGGAGCTCTTTCGTGTTGCTACAGTGACCTCAGGATCCCTCAACCTTGAAACAGTGTTCTTGGGGTTTCTCTGGAGTGCCATCAAGGAAATCAAGGCTCCTTTCATGTGTGATGTGCAACACAGAATTGCTCTGCATGCAGTGCAGCGGAATCGGGCCTCATCTCGCGGCGAGGGGGAAGTCTCATGGTTTTTCTCGAGTTGCGGCGGGAACCTGCGGTATATTCTCGAGTTACGACGGGGATGGCCCTTCCACACACGTGTTAGTTCAGCGACGGCAGGACCCCTGCCTAGTTGCGAGGGACAACTCGGGATTCTCCTCGAGGCTTGGCAGGGCAATTGGGACGCCTCTCCAGCTGAGGCCGGAGACCAAGTGTCCCTTTCCACGTGCCACAGGAATCCTGGGACTCCTCTCAAGTTTCACGAGGGGTCACGCATCGTCTCCTTTGAGGCACTAATCTCCGCATACCTCTGGAGTTTTCAAAGGATGTGAGGCCTCCGGTCGCGATGAGGTGGGGAACTAGGTCTTTCTCTGTGGTCTCCACAGGGGATTCAGACATCCTTTCGTCTTGGGAGATGCAAGACGAGCCTGCATTCAAGTCACTGCAGGGATATCCGGCCTTACTTCGCGTCAGGGCATCGCGGTGTCCATTCCACTTGAGGCCGCAAACTCAGGTTCCCTCTCACATACATAGAGCTGAGAGAAGCCTCCTCTTGAGGTGCTTGTGGTAAGGTGGTATTCCTCTGGAATCGAAGCCAGGGACTAACCTCTCATCTCGAGTTGATTTTTGGTCCACGGAGCTCTTTCGTGTTGCTAGAGTGACCTCAGGACCCCTCAACCTTGAAACAGTGTTCTTGGGGTTTCTCTGGAGTGCCATCAAGGAAATCAAGGCTCCTTTCATGTGTGATGTGCAACACGGAATTGCTCTGCACGCAGTGCAGGGGAATCGGGCCTCATCTCGCGGCGAGGGGGAAGTCTCATGGTTTTTCTCGAGTTGCGGCGGGAACCTGGGGTATATTCTCGAGTTACGACGGGGATGGCCCTTCCACCCACGTGTTTGTTCAGCGACGTCAGGACTTCTGCCTAGTTGCGAGGGACAACTCGTGATTCTCCTCGAGGCTTGGCAGGGCAATTGGGACGCCTCTCCAGCTGAGGCGGGAGACCAAGGGTCCCTTTCCACGTGCCACAGGAATCCTGGGACTCCTATCAAGTTTCACGAGGATTCAGGCATCGTCTCCTTTGGAGGCACTGATCTCCGCGTACCTCTGGAGTTTTCAAAGAATGTGAGGCCTCCGGTCGCGGTGAGGTGGGGAACTAGGTCTTTCTTTGTGGTCTCTACAGGGGATTCAGACATCCTTTCGTCTTGGGAGATGCAAGACGAGCCTGCATTCAAGTCACTGCAGGGATATCCGGCCTTATTTCGCGTCAGGTCATTGCAGTGTCTACTCCACTTGAGGCCGCAAAATCAGGGTCCCTCTCACATACCTAGAGCTGAGAGAAGCCTCCTCTTGAGGTGCTTGTGGTAACGTGGTATTCCTCTGGAGTCGAAGCCAGGGACTAACCTCTCATCTCGAGTTGATTTTTGGTCCACGGAGCTCTTTCGTGTTGCTACAGTGACCTCAGGATCCCTCAACCTTGAAACAGTGTTCTTGGGGTTTCTCTGGAGTGCCATCAAGGAAATCAAGGCTCCTTTCATGTGTGATGTGCAACACAGAATTGCTCTGCATGCAGTGCAGCGGAATCGGGCCTCATCTCGCGGCGAGGGGGAAGTCTCATGGTTTTTCTCGAGTTGCGGCGGGAACCTGCGGTATATTCTCGAGTTACGACGGGGATGGCCCTTCCACACACGTGTTAGTTCAGCGACGGCAGGACCCCTGCCTAGTTGCGAGGGACAACTCGGGATTCTCCTCGAGGCTTGGCAGGGCAATTGGGACGCCTCTCCAGCTGAGGCCGGAGACCAAGTGTCCCTTTCCACGTGCCACAGGAATCCTGGGACTCCTCTCAAGTTTCACGAGGGGTCACGCATCGTCTCCTTTGAGGCACTAATCTCCGCATACCTCTGGAGTTTTCAAAGGATGTGAGGCCTCCGGTCGCGATGAGGTGGGGAACTAGGTCTTTCTCTGTGGTCTCCACAGGGGATTCAGACATCCTTTCGTCTTGGGAGATGCAAGACGAGCCTGCATTCAAGTCACTGCAGGGATATCCGGCCTTACTTCGCGTCAGGGCATCGCGGTGTCCATTCCACTTGAGGCCGCAAACTCAGGGTCCCTCTCACATACCTAGAGCTGAGAGAAGCCTCCTCTTGAGGTGCTTGTGGTAAGGTGGTATTCCTCTGGAGTCGAAGCCAGGGACTAACCTCTCATCTCGTGTTGATTTTTGGTCCACGGAGCTCTTTCGTGTTGCTACAGTGACCTCAGGATCCCTCTAGCCTTGAAACAGTGTTCTTGGGGTTTCTCTGCAGTGCCATCAAGGAAATCAAGGCTCCTTTCATGTGTGATGTGCAACACGGAATTGCTCTGCACGCAGTGCAGGGGAATCGGGCCTCATCTCGCGGCGAGGGGGAAGTCTCATGGTTTTTCTCGAGTTGCGGCGGGAACCTGGGGTATATTTTCGAGTTACGACGGGGATGGCCCTTCCAACCACGTGTTTGTTCAGCGACGTCAGGACTCCTGCCTAGTTGCGAGGGACAACTCGGGATTCTCCTCGAGGCTTGGCAGGGCAATTGGGACGCCTCACCAGCTGAGGCGGGAGACCAAGTGTCCCTTTCCACGTGCCTCAGGAATCCTGTGACTCCTATGAAGTTTCACGAGGAGTCAGGCATCGTCTCCTTTGGAGGCACTTATCTCCGCGTACCTCTGGAGTTTTCAAAGGATGTGAGGCCTCCGGTCGCGATGAGGTGGGGAACTAGGTCATTCTCTGTGGTCTCCACAGGGGATTCAGACATCCTTTCATCTTGGGAGATGCAAGACGAGCCTGCATTCAAGTCACTGCAGGGATATCCGGCCTTATTTTGAGTCAGGGAATCGCGGTGTCCATTGCACTTGAGGCCGCAAACTCAGTGTCCCTCTCACATAGCTAGAGCTGAGAGAAGCCTCCTCTTGAGGTGCTTGTGGTAAGGTGGTATTCCTCTGGAGTCGAAGCCAGGGACTAACCTCTCATCTCGAGTTGATTTTTGGTCCACGGAGCTCTTTCGTTTTGCTACAGTGACCTCAGGATCCCTCTAGCCTTGAAACAGTGTTCTTGGGGTTTCTCTGGAGTGCCATCAAGGAAATCAAGGCTCCTTTCATGTGTGATGTGCAACACGGAATTGCTGTGCATGCAGTGCAGGGGAATCGGGCCTCATCTCGCGGCGAGGGGGAAGTCTCATGGTTTTTCTCGAGTTGCGGCGGGAACCTGGGGTATATTCTCGAGTTACGACGCGGATGGCCCTTCCACCCACGTGTTTCTTCAGCGACGTCAGGACTCCAGCCTAGTTGCGAGGGACAACTCGTGATTCTCCTCGAGGCTTGGCAGGGCAATTGGGACGCCTCTCCAGCTGAGGCGGGAGACCAAGGGTCCCTTTCCACGTGCCACAGGAATCCTGGGACTCCTATCAAGTTTCCCGAGGAGTCAGGCATCGTCTCCTTTGGAGGCACTGATCTCCGCGTACCTCTGGAGTTTTCAAAGGATGTGAGGCCTCCGGTCGTGATGAGGTGGGGAACTAGGTCTTTCTCTGTGGTCTCCACATGGGATTCAGACATCCTTTCGTCTTGAGAGATGCAAGACGAGCCTGCATTCAAGTCACTGCAGGGATATCCGGCCTTATTTCGCGTCAGGGCATCGCGGTGTCCATTCCACTTGAGGCCGCAAACTCAGCGACGCTCTCACATACATAGAGCTGAGAGAAGCCTCCTCTTGAGGTGCTTGTTGTAAGGTGGTATTCCTCTGGAGTCGAAGCCAGGGACTAACCTCTCATCTCGAGTTGATTTTTGGTCCACGGAGCTCTTTCGTGTTTCTACAGTGACCTCAGGATCCCTCTAGCCTTGAAACAGTGTTCTTGGGGTTTCTCTGGAGTGCCATCAAGGAAATCAAGGCTCCTTTCATGTGTGATGTGCAACACGGAATTGCTCTGCCCGCAGTGCAGGGGAATCGGGCCTCATCTCGCGGCGAGGGGGAAGTCTCATGGTTTTTCTCGAGTTGCGGCGGGAACCTGGGGTATATTCTCGATTTACGACGGGGATGGCCCTTCCACCCACGTGTTTGTTCAGCGACGTCAGGACTCCTGCCTAGTTGCGAGGGACAACTCGGGATTCTCCTCGAGGCTTGGCAGGGCAATTGGGACGCCTCTCCAGCTGAGGCGGGAGACCAAGGGTCCCTTTCCACGTGCCACAGGAATCCTGGGACTCCTATCAAGTTTCAGGAGGAGTCAGGCATCGTCTCCTTTGGAGGCACTGATCTCCGCGTACCTCTGGAGTTTTCAAAGGATGTGAGGCCTCCGGTCGCGATGAGGTGGGGAACTAGGTCTTTCTCTGTGGTCTCCACAGGGGATTCAGACATCCTTTCGTCTTGGGAGATGCAAGACGAGCCTGCATTCAAGTCACTGCAGGGATATCCGGCCTTATTTCGAGTCAGGGCATCGCGGTCTCCATTCTACTTGAGGCCGCAAACTCAGGGTGCCTCTCACATACATAGAGCTGAGAGAAGCCTCCTCTTGAGGTGCTTGTGGTAAGGTGGTATTCCTCTAGAGTCGAAGCCAGGGACTAACCTCTCATCTCGAGTTGATTTTTGGTCCACGGAGCTCTTTCGTGTTGCTACAGTGACCTCAGGATCCCTCTAGCCTTGAAACAGTGTTCTTGGGGTTTCTCTGCAGTGCCATCAAGGAAATCAAGGCTCCTTTCATGTGTGATGTGCAACACGGAATTGCTCTGCACGCAGTGCAGGGGAATCGGGCCTCATCTCGCGGCGAGGGGGAAGTCTCATGGTTTTTCTCGAGTTGCGGCGGGAACCTGGGGTATATTCTCGAGTTACGACGCGGATGGCCCTTACACACACGTGTTTCTTCAGCGACGTCAGGACTCCTGCCTAGTTGCGAGGGACAACTCGGGATTCTCCTCGAGGCTTGGCAGGGCAATTGGGACGCCTCTCCAGCTGAGGCGGGAGACCAAGGGTCCCTTTCCACGTGCCACAGGAATCCTGGGACTCCTATCAAGTTTCACGAGGAGTCAGGAATCGTCTACTTTGGAGGCACTGATCTCCGTGTACCTCTGGAGTTTTCAAAGGATGTGAGGCCTCCGGTCGCGATGAGGTGGGGAACTAGGTCTTTCTCTGTGGTCTCCACATGGGATTCAGACATCCTTTCGTCTTGGGAGATGCAAGACGAGCCTGCATTCAAGTCACTGCAGGGATATCCGGCCTTATTTCGAGCCAGGGCATCGCGGTGTCCATTCCACTTGAGGCCGCAAGCTCAGGGTCCCTCTCACATAGCTAGAGCTGAGAGTAGCCTCCTCTTGAGGTGCTTGTGGTAAGGTGGTATTCCTCTGGAGTCGAAGCCAGGGACTAACCTCTCATCTCGAGTTGATTTTTGGTCCACGGAGCTCTTTCGTGTTGCTACAGTGACCTCAGGATCCCTCAACCTTGAAACAGTGTTCTTGGGGTTTCTCTGGAGTGCCATCAAGGAAATCAAGGCTCCTTTCATGTGTGATGTGCAACACGGAATTGCTCTGCACGCAGTGCAGGGGAATCGGGCCTCATCTCGCGGCGAGGGGGAAGTCTCATGGTTTTTCCCGAGTTGCGGCGGGAACCTGGGGATTATTCTCGAGTTACGACGGGGATGGCCCTTCCACACACGTGTTTCTTCAGCGAAGTCAGGACTCCTGCCTAGTTGCGAGGGACAACTCGGGATTCTCCTCGAGGCTTGGCAGGGCAATTGGGACGCCTCTCCAGCTGAGCCGGGAGACCAAGAGTCCCTTTCCACGTGCCACAGGAATCCTGGGACTCCTATCAAGTTTCACGAGGAGTCAGGCATCGTCTACTTTGGAGGCACTGATCTCCGTGTACCTCTGAGGTTTTCAAAGGATGTGAGGCCTCCGGTCGCGATGAGGTGGGGAACTAGGTCATTCTCTGTGGTCTCCACAGGGGATTCAGACATCCTTTCGTCTTGGGAGATGCAAGACGAGCCTGCATTCAAGTCACTGCAGGGATATCCGGCCTTATTTTGAGTCAGGGAATCGCGTTGTCCATTCCACTTGAGGCCGCAAACTCAGGGTCCCTCTCACATACCTAGAGCTGAGAGAAGCCTCCTCTTGAGGTGCTTGTGGTAAGGTGGTATTCCTCTGGAGTCGAAGCCAGGGACTAACCTCTAATCTCGAGTTGATTTTTGGTCCACGGAGCTCTTTCGTGTTGCTACAGTGACCTCAGGATCCCTCAACCTTGAAACAGTGTTCTTGGGGTTTCAGTGGAGTGCCATCAAGGAAATCAAGGCTCCTTTCATGTGTGATGTGCAACACGGAATTGCTCTGCACGCAGTGCAGGGGAATCGGGCCTCATCTCGCGGCGAGGGGGAAGTCTCATGGTTTTTCCCGAGTTGCGGTGGGAACCTGGGGATTATTCTCGAGTTACGACGCGGATGGCCCTTCCACACACGTGTTTCTTCAGCGAAGTCAGGACTCCTGCCTAGTTGCGAGGGACAACTCGGGATTCTCCTCGAGGCTTGGCAGGGCAATTGGGACGCCTCTCCAGCTGAGCCGGGAGACCAAGAGTCCCTTTCCACGTGCCACAGGAATCCTGGGACTCCTATCAAGTTTCACGAGGAGTCAGGCATCGTCTACTTTGGAGGCACTGATCTCCGTGTACCTCTGGAGTTTTCAAAGGATGTGAGGCCTCCGGTCGCGATGAGGTGGGGAACTAGGTCATTGTCTGTGGTCTCCACAGGGGATTCAGACATCCTTTCGTCTTGGGAGATGCAAGACGAGCCTGCATTCAAGTCACTGCAGGGATATCCGGCCTTATTTCGAGTCAGGGCATCGCGGTCTCCATTCCACTTGAGGTCGCAAAATCAGGGTCCCTCTCACATACCTAGAGCTGAGAGAAGCCTCCTCTTGAGGTGCTTGTGGTAAGGTGGTATTCCTCTGGAGTCGAAGCCAGGGACTAACCTCTCATCTCGAGTTGATTTTTGGTCCACGGAGCTCTTTCATGTTGCTACAGTGACCTCAGGATCCCTCAACCTTGAAACAGTGTTCTTGGGGTTTCTCTGGAGTGCCATCAAGGAAATCAAGGCTCCTTTCATGTGTGATGTGCAACACGGAATTGCTCTGCACGCAGTGCAGGGGAATCGGGCCTCATCTCGCGGCGAGGGCGAAGTCTCATAGTTTTTCTCGAGTTGCGGCAGGAACCTGGGGTATATTCTCGAGTTACGACGGGGATGGCCCTTCCACCCACGTTTTTGTTCAGCGACGTCAGGACTCCTGCCTAGTTGCGAGGGACAACTCGGGATTCTCCTCGAGGCTTGGCAGGGCAATTGGGACGCATCTCCAGCTGAAGTGGGAGACCAAGGGTCCCTTTCCACGTGCCACAGGAATCCTGGGACTCCTATCATGTTTCAAGAGGAGTCAGGCATCGTCTCCTTTGGAGGCACTGATCTCCGCGTACCTCTGGAGTTTTCAAAGGATGTGAGGCCTCCGGTCGCGATGAGGTGGGGAACTAGGTCTTTCTCTGTGGTCTCCACAGGGGATTCAGACATCCTTTCGTCTTGGGAGATGCAAGACAAGCCTGCATTCAAGTCACTGCAGGGATATCCGGCCTTATTTCGAGTCAGGGCATCGCGGTCTCCATTCCACATGAGGCCGCAAACTCAGGGTGCCTCTTCCATACATAGAGCTGAGAGAAGCCTCCTCTTGAGCTGCTTGTGGTAAGGTGGTATTCCTCTGGAGTCGAAGCCAGGGACTAACCTCTCATCTCGAGTTGATTTTTGGTCCACGGAGCTCTTTCGTGTTGCTACAGTGACCTCAGGATCCCTCTAGCCTTGAAAAAGTGTTCTTGGGGTTTCTCTGGAGTGCCATCAAGGAAATCAAGGCTCCTTTCATGTGTGATGTACAACACGGAATTGCTCTGGACGCAGTGCAGGGGAATCGGGCCTCATCTCGCGGCGAGGGGGAAGTCTCATGGTTTTTCTCGAGTTGCGGCGGGAACCTGGGGTATATTCTCGAGTTACGACGGGGATGGCCCTTCCACCCACGTGTTTCTTCAGCGACGTCAGGACTCCTGCCTAGTTGCGAGGGACAACTCGGGATTCTCCTCGAGGCTTGGCAGGCCAATTGGGATGCCTCTCCAGCTGAGGCGGGAGACCAAGGGTCCCTTTCCACGTGCCACAGGAATCCTGGGACTCCTATCAAGTTTCACGAGGAGTCAGGCATCGTCTACTTTGGAGGCACTGATCTCCGCGTACCTCTGGAGTTTTCAAAGGATGTGAGGCCTCCGGTCGCGATGAGGTGGGGAACTAGGTCTTTCTCTGTGGTCTCCACAGGGGATTCAGACATCCTTTCGTCTTGGGAGATGCAAGACGAGCCTGCATTCAAGTCACTGCAGGGATATCCGGCCTGATTTCGAGTCAGGGCATCGCGGTGTCCATTCCACTTGAGGCCGCAAACTCAGGGTGCCTCTTCCATACATAGAGCTGAGAGAAGCCTCCTCTTGAGGTGCTTGTGGTAAGGTGGTATTCCTCTGGAGTCGAAGCCAGGGACTAACCTCTCATCTCGAGTTGATTTTTGGTCCACGGAGCTCTTTCATGTTGCTACAGTGACCTCAGGATCCCTCAACCTTGAAACAGTGTTCTTGGGGTTTCTCTGGAGTGCCATCAAGGAAATCAAGGCTCCTTTCATGTGTGATGTGCAACACGGAATTGCTCTGCACGCAGTGCAGGGGAATCGGGCCTCATCTCGCGGCGAGGGCGAAGTCTCATAGTTTTTCTCGAGTTGCGGCAGGAACCTGGGGTATATTCTCGAGTTACGACGGGGATGGCCCTTCCACCCACGTTTTTGTTCAGCGACGTCAGGACTCCTGCCTAGTTGCGAGGGACAACTCGGGATTCTCCTCGAGGCTTGGCAGGGCAATTGGGACGCATCTCCAGCTGAAGTGGGAGACCAAGGGTCCTTTCCACGTGCCACAGGAATCCTGGGACTCCTATCATGTTTCAAGAGGAGTCAGGCATCGTCTCCTTTGGAGGCACTGATCTCCGCGTACCTCTGGAGTTTTCAAAGGATGTGAGGCCTCCGGTCGCGATGAGGTGGGGAACTAGGTCTTTCTCTGTGGTCTCCACAGGGGATTCAGACATCCTTTCGTCTTGGGAGATGCAAGACGAGCCTGCATTCAAGTCACTGCAGGGATATCCGGCCTTATTTCGAGTCAGGGCATCGCGGTCTCCATTCCACATGAGGCCGCAAACTCAGGGTCCCTCTCACATACCTAGAGCTGAGAGAAGCCTCCTCTTGAGGTGCTTGTATTAAGGTGGTATTCCTCTGGAGTCGAAGCCAGGGACTAACCTCTCATCTCGAGTTGATTTTTGGTCCACGGACCTCTTTCGTGTTGCTACAGTGACCTCAGGATCCCTCAACCTTGAAAAAGTGTTCTTGGGGTTTCTCTGGAGTGCCATCAAGGAAATCAAGGCTCCTTTCATGTGTGATGTACAACACGGAATTGCTCTGGACGCAGTGCAGGGGAATCGGGCCTCATCTCGCGGCGAGGGGGAAGTCTCATGGTTTTTCTCGAGTTGCGGCGGGAACCTGGGGTATATTCTCGAGTTACGACGGGGATGGCCCTTCCACCCACGTGTTTCTTCAGCGACGTCAGGACTCCTGCCTAGTTGCGAGGGACAACTCGGGATTCTCCTCGAGGCTTGGCAGGCCAATTGGGATGCCTCTCCAGCTGAGGCGGGAGACCAAGGGTCCCTTTCCACGTGCCACAGGAATCCTGGGACTCCTATCAAGTTTCACGAGGAGTCAGGCATCGTCTACTTTGGAGGCACTGATCTCCGCGTACCTCTGGAGTTTTCAAAGGATGTGAGGCCTCCGGTCGCGATGAGGTGGGGAACTAGGTCTGTCTCTGTGGTCTCCACAGGGGATTCAGACATCCTTTCGTCTTGGGAGATGCAAGACGAGCCTGCATTCAAGTCACTGCAGGGATATCCGGCCTTATTTCGAGTCAGGGCATCGCGGTGTCCATTCCACTTGAGGCCGCAAACTCAGGGTCCCTCTCACATACCTAGAGCTGAAAGAAGCCTCTTCTTGAGGTACTTGTGGTAAGGTGGTATTCCTCTGGAGTCGAAGCCAGGGACTAACCTCTCATCTCGAGTTGATTTTTGGTCCACGGAGCTCTTTCGTGTTGCTACAGTGACCTCAGGATCCCTCTAGCCTTGAAACAGTGTTGTTGGGGTTTCTCTGGAGTGCCACCAAGGAAATCAAGGCTCCTTTCATGTGTGATGTGCAACACGGAATTGCTCTGCCCGCAGTGCAGGGGAATCGGGCCTCATCTCGCGGCGAGGGGGAAGTCTCATGGTTTTTCTCGAGTTGCGGAGGGAACCTGGAGTATATTCTCGAGTTACGACGGGGATGGCCCTTCCACCCACGTTTTTGTTCAGCGACGTCAGGACTCCTGCCTAGTTGCGAGGGACAACTCGGGATTCTCCTCGAGGCTTGGCAGGGCAATTGGGACGCATCTCCAGCTGAAGTGGGAGACCAAGGGTCCCTTTCCACGTGCCACAGGAATCCTGGGACTCCTATCATGTTTCAAGAGGAGTCAGGCATCGTCTCCTTTGGAGGCACTGATCTCCGCGTACCTCTGGAGTTTTCAAAGGATGTGAGGCCTCCGGTCGCGATGAGGTGGGGAACTAGGTCTTTCTCTGTGGTCTCCACAGGGGATTCAGACATCCTTTCGTCTTGGGAGATGCAAGACAAGCCTGCATTCAAGTCACTGCAGGGATATCCGGCCTTATTTCGAGTCAGGGCATCGCGGTCTCCATTCCACATGAGGCCGCAAACTCAGGGTGCCTCTTCCATACATAGAGCTGAGAGAAGCCTCCTCTTGAGGTGCTTGTATTAAGGTGGTATTCCTCTGGAGTCGAAGCCAGGGACTAACCTCTCATCTCGAGTTGATTTTTGGTCCACGGAGCTCTTTCGTGTTGCTACAGTGACCTCAGGATCCCTCTAGCCTTGAAAAAGTGTTCTTGGGGTTTCTCTGGAGTGCCATCAAGGAAATCAAGGCTCCTTTCATGTGTGATGTACAACACGGAATTGCTCTGGACGCAGTGCAGGGGAATCGGGCCTCATCTCGCGGCGAGGGGGAAGTCTCATGGTTTTTCTCGAGTTGCGGCGGGAACCTGGGGTATATTCTCGAGTTACGACGGGGATGGCCCTTCCACCCACGTGTTTCTTCAGCGACGTCAGGACTCCTGCCTAGTTGCGAGGGACAACTCGGGATTCTCCTCGAGGCTTGGCAGGCCAATTGGGATGCCTCTCCAGCTGAGGCGGGAGACCAAGGGTCCCTTTCCACGTGCCACAGGAATCCTGGGACTCCTATCAAGTTTCACGAGGAGTCAGGCATCGTCTACTTTGGAGGCACTGATCTCCGCGTACCTCTGGAGTTTTCAAAGGATGTGAGGCCTCCGGTCGCGATGAGGTGGGGAACTAGGTCTTTCTCTGTGGTCTCCACAGGGGATTCAGACATCCTTTCGTCTTGGGAGATGCAAGACGAGCCTGCATTCAAGTCACTGCAGGGATATCCGGCCTGATTTCGAGTCAGGGCATCGCGGTGTCCATTCCACTTGAGGCCGCAAACTCAGGGTGCCTCTTCCATACATAGAGCTGAGAGAAGCCTCCTCTTGAGGTGCTTGTGGTAAGGTGGTATTCCTCTGGAGTCGAAGCCAGGGACTAACCTCTCATCTCGAGTTGATTTTTGGTCCACGGAGCTCTTTCATGTTGCTACAGTGACCTCAGGATCCCTCAACCTTGAAACAGTGTTCTTGGGGTTTCTCTGGAGTGCCATCAAGGAAATCAAGGCTCCTTTCATGTGTGATGTGCAACACGGAATTGCTCTGCACGCAGTGCAGGGGAATCGGGCCTCATCTCGCGGCGAGGGCGAAGTCTCATAGTTTTTCTCGAGTTGCGGCAGGAACCTGGGGTATATTCTCGAGTTACGACGGGGATGGCCCTTCCACCCACGTTTTTGTTCAGCGACGTCAGGACTCCTGCCTAGTTGCGAGGGACAACTCGGGATTCTCCTCGAGGCTTGGCAGGGCAATTGGGACGCATCTCCAGCTGAAGTGGGAGACCAAGGGTCCTTTCCACGTGCCACAGGAATCCTGGGACTCCTATCATGTTTCAAGAGGAGTCAGGCATCGTCTCCTTTGGAGGCACTGATCTCCGCGTACCTCTGGAGTTTTCAAAGGATGTGAGGCCTCCGGTCGCGATGAGGTGGGGAACTAGGTCTTTCTCTGTGGTCTCCACAGGGGATTCAGACATCCTTTCGTCTTGGGAGATGCAAGACGAGCCTGCATTCAAGTCACTGCAGGGATATCCGGCCTTATTTCGAGTCAGGGCATCGCGGTCTCCATTCCACATGAGGCCGCAAACTCAGGGTCCCTCTCACATACCTAGAGCTGAGAGAAGCCTCCTCTTGAGGTGCTTGTATTAAGGTGGTATTCCTCTGGAGTCGAAGCCAGGGACTAACCTCTCATCTCGAGTTGATTTTTGGTCCACGGACCTCTTTCGTGTTGCTACAGTGACCTCAGGATCCCTCAACCTTGAAAAAGTGTTCTTGGGGTTTCTCTGGAGTGCCATCAAGGAAATCAAGGCTCCTTTCATGTGTGATGTACAACACGGAATTGCTCTGGACGCAGTGCAGGGGAATCGGGCCTCATCTCGCGGCGAGGGGGAAGTCTCATGGTTTTTCTCGAGTTGCGGCGGGAACCTGGGGTATATTCTCGAGTTACGACGGGGATGGCCCTTCCACCCACGTGTTTCTTCAGCGACGTCAGGACTCCTGCCTAGTTGCGAGGGACAACTCGGGATTCTCCTCGAGGCTTGGCAGGCCAATTGGGATGCCTCTCCAGCTGAGGCGGGAGACCAAGGGTCCCTTTCCACGTGCCACAGGAATCCTGGGACTCCTATCAAGTTTCACGAGGAGTCAGGCATCGTCTACTTTGGAGGCACTGATCTCCGCGTACCTCTGGAGTTTTCAAAGGATGTGAGGCCTCCGGTCGCGATGAGGTGGGGAACTAGGTCTGTCTCTGTGGTCTCCACAGGGGATTCAGACATCCTTTCGTCTTGGGAGATGCAAGACGAGCCTGCATTCAAGTCACTGCAGGGATATCCGGCCTTATTTCGAGTCAGGGCATCGCGGTGTCCATTCCACTTGAGGCCGCAAACTCAGGGTCCCTCTCACATACCTAGAGCTGAAAGAAGCCTCTTCTTGAGGTACTTGTGGTAAGGTGGTATTCCTCTGGAGTCGAAGCCAGGGACTAACCTCTCATCTCGAGTTGATTTTTGGTCCACGGAGCTCTTTCGTGTTGCTACAGTGACCTCAGGATCCCTCTAGCCTTGAAACAGTGTTGTTGGGGTTTCTCTGGAGTGCCAACAAGGAAATCAAGGCTCCTTTCATGTGTGATGTGCAACACGGAATTGCTCTGCACGCAGTGCAGGGGAATCGGGCCTCATCTCGCGGCGTGGGGGAAGTCTCATTGTTTTTCTCGAGTTGCGGCGGGAACCTGGGGTATATTCTCGAGTTACGACGGGGATGGCCCTTCCACCCACGTGTTTGTTCAGCGACGTCAGGACTCCTGCCTAGCTGCGAGGGACAACTCGGGATTCTCCTCGAGGCTTGGCAGGGCAATTGCGACGCCTCTCCAGCTGAGGCGGGAGACCAAGGTTCCCTTTCCACGTGCCACAGGAATCCTGGGACTCCTATCAAGTTTCACGAGGAGTCAGGCATCGTCTCCTTTGGAGGCACTGATCTCCGCGTACCTCTGGAGTTTTCAAAGGATGTGAGGCCTCCGGTCGCCATGAGATGGGGAACTAGGTCTTTCTCTGTGGTCTCCACAGGGGATTCAGACATCCTTTCGTCTTGGGAGATGCAAGACGAGCCTGCATTCAAGTCACTGCAGGGATATCCGGCCTTATTTCGCGTCAGGGCATCGCGGTCTCCATTCCACTTGAGGCCGCAAACTCAGGGTCCCTCTCACATACCAAGAGCTGAGAGAAGCCTCCTCTTGAGGTGCTTGTGGTAAGGTGGTATTCCTCTGGAGTCGAAGCCAGGGACTAACCTCTCATCTCGAGTTGATTCATGGTCCACAGAGCTCTTTCTTGCTGCTACAGCGACCTCAGGATCCCTCTAGCCTTGAAACAGTGTTCTTGTGGTATCTCTGGAGTGCCATCAAGGAAATCAAGGCTCCTTTCATGTGTGATGTGCAACACGGAATTGCTCTGCCCGCAGTGCAGGGGAATCGGGCCTCATCTCGCGGCGAGGGGGAAGTCTCATGGTTTTTCTCGAGTTGCGGCGGGAACCTGGGGTATATTCGCGAGTTACGACGGGGATGGTCCTTCCAACCACGTGTTTGTTCAGCGACGTCAGGACTCCTGCCTAGTTGCGAGGGACAACTCGGGATTCTCCTCGAGGCTTGGCAGGGCAATTGGGACGCATCTCCAGCTGAAGTGGGAGACCAAGGGTCCCTTTCCACGTGCCACAGGAATCCTGGGACTCCTATCAAGTTTCAAGAGGAGTCAGGCATCGTCTCCTTTGGAGGTACTGATCTCCGCGTACCTCTGGTGTTTTCAAAGGATGTGAGGCCTCCGATCGCGATGAGGTGGGGAACTAGTTCTTTCTCTGTGGTCTCCACAGGGGATTCAGACATCCTTTCGTCTTGGGAGATGCAAGACGAGCCTGCATTCAAGTCACTGCAGGGATATCCGGCCTTATTTCGAGTCAGGGCATCGCGGTCTCCATTCCACTTGAGGCCGCAAACTCAGGGTGCCTCTTCCATACATAGAGCTGAGAGAAGCCTCCTCTTGAGCTGCTTGTGGTAAGGTGGTATTCCTCTGGAGTCGAAGCCAGGGACTAACCTCTCATCTCGAGTTGATTTTTGGCCCACGGAGCTCTTTCGTGTTGCTACAGTGACCTCAGGATCCCTCAACCTTGAAACAGTGTTCTTGGGGTTTCTCTGGAGTGCCATCAAGGAAATCAAGGCTCCTTTCATGTGTGATGTGCAACACGGAATTGCTCTGGACGCAGTGCAGGGGAATCGGGCCTCATCTCGCGGCGAGGGGGAAGTCTCATGGTTTTTCTCGAGTTGCGGCGGGAACCTGGGGTATATTCTCGAGTTACGACGGGGATGGCCCTTCCACCCAAGTGTTTCTTCAGCGACGTCAGGACTCCTGCCTAGTTGCAAGGGACAACTCGGGATTCTGCTCGAGGCTTGGCAGGGCAATTGGGACGCCTCTCCAGCTGAGGCGGGAGACCAATGGTCCCTTTCCACGTGCCACAGGAATTCTGGGACTCCTATCACGTTTCACGAGGAGTCAGGCATCGTCTCCTTTGGAGGCACTGATCTCCGCGTACCTCTGGAGTTTTCAAAGGATGTGAGGCCTCCGGTCGCGATGAGGTGGGGAACTAGGTCTGTCTCTGTGGTCTCCACAGGGGATTCAGACATCCTTTCGTCTTGGGAGATGCAAGACGAGCCTGCATTCAAGTCACTGCAGGGATATCCGGCCTTATTTCGAGTCAGGTCATCGCGGTGTCCATTCCACTTGAGGCCGCAAACTCAGGGTCCCTCTCACATACCTAGAGCTGAGAATAGCCTCCTCTTGAGGTGCTTGTGGTAAGGTGGTATTCCTCTGGAGTCGAAGCCAGGGACTAACCTCTCATCTCGAGTTGATTTTTGGTCCACGGAGCTCTTTCGTGTTGCTACATTGACCTCAGGATCCCTCAACCTTGAAACAGTGTTCTTGGGGTTTCTCTGGAGTGCCATCAAGGAAATCAAGGCTCCTTTCATGTGTGATGTGCAACACAGAATTGCTCTGCACGCAGTGCAGGGGAATCGGGCCTCATCTCGCGGCGAGGGGGAAGTCTCATGGTTTTTCTCGAGTTGCGGCGGGAACCTGGGGTATATTCTCGACTTACGACGGGGATGGCCCTTCCACACACGTGTTAGTTCAGCGACGTCAGGACTCCTGCCTAGTTGCGAGGGACAACTCGGGATTCTCCACGAGGCTTGGCAGGGCAATTAGAACGCCTCTCCAGCTGAGGCGGGAGACCAAGGGTCCCTTTCCACGTGCCTCAGGAATCCTGGGACTCCTGTCAAGTTTCTCGAGGAGTCAGGCATCTTCTCCTTTGGAGGCACTTATCTCCGCGAACCTCTGGAGTTTTCAAAGGATGTGAGGCCTCCGGTCGCCATGAGGTGGGGAACTAGGTCATTGTCTGTGGTCTCCACAGGGGATTCAGACATCCTTTCGTCTTGGGAGATGCAAGACGAGCCTGCATTCAAGTCACTGCAGGGATATCCGGCCTTATTTTGAGTCAGGGAATCGCGGTGTCCATTCCACTTGAGGCCGCAAACTCAGGGTCCCTCTCACATAGCTAGAGCTGAGAGAAGCCTCCTCTTGAGGTGCTTGTGGTAAGGTGGTATTCCTCTGGAGTCGAAGCCAGGGACTAACCTCTCATCTCGAGTTGATTTTTGGTCCACGGAGCTCTTTCGTGTTGCTACAGTGACCTCAGGATCCCTCTAGCCTTGAAACAGTGTTCTTGGGGTTTCTCTGGAGTGCCATCAAGGAAATCAAGGCTCCTTTCATGTGTGATGTGCAACACGGAATTGCTCTGCACGCAGTGCAGGGTAATCGGGCCTCATCTCGCGGCGACGGGGAAGTCTCATGGTTTTTCTCGAGTTGCGGCGGGAACCTGGGGTATATTCTCGAGTTACGACGGGGATGGCCCTTCCACCCACGTGTTTGTTCAGCGACGTCAGGACTCCTGCCTAGTTGCGAGGGACAACTCGGGATTCTCCTCGAGGCTTGGCAGGGTAATTGGG
Organism: Cervus elaphus; assembly: GCF_910594005.1. Classification (NCBI taxonomy): domain Eukaryota; kingdom Metazoa; phylum Chordata; class Mammalia; order Artiodactyla; family Cervidae; genus Cervus; species Cervus elaphus. Next base: position 2,275,947 of record NC_057846.1, read on the forward strand.
ACGCCTCTCCAGCTGAGGCGGGAGACCAAGGTTCCCTTTCCACGTGCCACAGGAATCCTGGGACTCCTATCAAGTTTCAGGAGGAGTCAGGCATCGTCTCCTTTGGAGGCACTGATCTCCGCGTACCTCTGGAGTTTTCAAAGGATGTGAGGCCTCCGGTCGCGATGAGGTGGGGAACTAGGTCTTTCTCTGTGGTCTCCACAGGGGATTCAGACATACTTTCGTCTTGGGAAATGCAAGACGAGCCTGCATTCAAGTCACTGCAGGGATATCCGGCCTTATGTCGCGTCAGGGAATCGCGGTGTCCATTCCACTTGAGGCCGCAAACTCAGGGTCCCTCTCACATAGATAGAGCTGAGAGAAGCCTCCTCTTGAGGTGCTTGTGGTAAGGTGGTATTCCTCTGGAGTCGAAGCCAGGGACTAACCTCTCATCTCGAGTTGATTTTTGGTCCACGGAGCTCTTTCGTGATGTTACAGTGACCTCAGGATCCCTCTAGCCTTGAAACAGTGTTGTTGGGGTTTCTCTGGAGTGCCACCAAGGAAATCAAGGCTCCTTTCATGTGTGATGTGCAACACGGAATTGCTCTGCCCGCAGTGCAGGGGAATCGGGCCTCATCTCGCGGCGAGGGGGAAGTCTCATGGTTTTTCTCGAGTTGCGGCGGGAACCTGGAGTATATTCTCGAGTTACGACGGGGATGGCCCTTCCACCCACGTGTTTGTTCAGCGACGTCAGGACTCCTGCCTAGTTGCGAGGGACAACTCGGGATTCTCCTCGAGGCTTGGCAGGGCAATTGGGACACCTCTCCAGCTGAGGCTGGAGACCAAGGGTCCCTTTCCACGTGCCACAGGAATCCTGGGACTCCTATCAAGTTTCACGAGGAGTCAGGCATCGTCTCCTTTGGAGGCACTGATCTCCGCGTACCTCTGGAGTTTTCAAAGGATGTGAGGCATCCGGTCGCAATGAGGTGGGGAACTAGGTCTTTCTCTGTGGTCTCCATAGGGGATTCAGACATCCTTTCGTCTTGGGAGATGCAAGACGAGCCTGCATTCAAGTCATTGCAGGGATATCCGGCCTTATTTCGAGTCAGGGCATCGCGGTGTCCATTCCACTTGAGGCCACAAACTCAGGGTCCCTCTCACATACCTAGAGCTGAGAGAAGCCTCCTCTTGAGGTGCTTGTGGTAAGGTGGAATTCCTCTGGAGTCGAAGCCAGGGACTAACCTCTCATCTCGAGTTGATTCATGGTCCACGGAGCTCTTTCGTGCTGCTACAGAGACCTCAGGATCCCTCCAGCCTTGAAACAGTGATCTTGGGGTTTCTCTGGAGTGCCATCAAGGAAATCAAGGCTCCTTTCATGTGTGATGTGCAACACGGAATTGCTCTGCACGCAGTGCAGGGGAATCGGGCCTCATCTCGTGGCGAGGGGGAAGTCTCATGGTTTTTCTCGAGTTGCGGCGGGAACCTGGGGTATATTCTCGAGTTACGACGGGGATGGCCCTTCCACCCACGTGTTTGTTCAGCGACGTCAGGACTCCTGCCTAGTTGCGAGGGACAACTCGGGATTCTCCTCGAGGCTTGGCAGGGCAATTGGGACGCCTCTCCAGCTGAGGCGGGAGACCAAGGGTCCCTTTCCACGTGCCACAGGAATCCTGGGACTCCTATCAAGATTCACGAGGAGTCAGGCATCGTCTCCTTTGGAGGCACTGATCTCCGCGTACCTCTGGAGTTTTCAAAGGATGTGAGGCCTCCGCTCGCGATGAGGTGGGGAACTAGGTCTTTCTCTGTGGTCTCCACAGGGCATTCAGACATCCTTTCGTCTTGGGAGATGCAAGACGAGCCTGCATTCAAGTCACTGCAGGGATATCCGGCCTTATTTCGAGTCAGGGCATCGCGGTGTCCATTCCACTTGAGGCCGCAAACTCAGGGTCCCTCTCACATACCTAGAGCTGAGAGAAGCCTCCTCTTGAGGTACTTGTGGTAAGGTGGTATTCCTCTGGAGTCGAAGCCAGGGACTAACCTCTCATCTCGTGTTGATTTTTGGTCCACGGAGCTCTTTCGTGTTGTTACAGTGACCTCAGGATCCCTCTAGCCTTGAAACAGTGTTGTTGGGGTTTCTCTGGAGTGCCACCAAGGAAATCAAGGCTCCTTTCATGTGTGATGTGCAACACGGAATTGCTCTGCATGCAGTGCAGGGGAATCGGGCCTCATCTCGCGGCGAGGGGGAAGTCTCATGGTTTTTCTCGAGTTGCGGCGGGAACCTGGAGTATATTCTCGAGTTACGACGGGGATGGCCCTTCCACCCACGTGATTGTTCAGCGACGTCAGGACTCCTGCCTAGTTGCGAGGGACAACTCGGGATTTTCCTCGAGGCTTGGCAGGGCAATTGGGACGCCTCTCCAGCTGAGGCTGGAGACCAAGGGTCCCTTTCCACGTGCCACAGGAATCCTGAGACTCCTATCAAGTTTCACGAGGAGTCAGGCATCGTCTCCTTTGGAGGCACTGATCTCCGCGTACCTCTGGAGTTTTCAAAGGATGTGAGGCCTCTGGTCGCAATGAGGTGGGGAACTAGGTCTTTCTCTGTGGTCTCCACAGGGGATTCAGACATCCTTTCGTCTTGGGAGATGCAAGACGAGCCTGCATTCAAGTCACTGCAGGGATATCCGGCCTTATTTCGAGTCAGGGCATCGCGGTCTCCATTCCACTTGAGGCCGCACAATCAGGGTCCCTCTCACATACCTAGAGCTGAGAGAAGCCTCCTCTTGAGGTGCTTGTGGTAAGGTGGTATTCCTCTGGAGTCGAAGCCAGGGACTAACCTCTCATCTCGAGTTGATTTTTGGTCCACGGAGCTCTTTCGTGTTGCTACAGTGACCTCAGGATCCCTCTAGCCTTGAAACAGTGTTCTTGGGGTTTCTCTGGAGTGCCATCAAGGAAATCAAGGCTCCTTTCATGTGTGATGTGCAACACGGAATTGCTCTGCACGCAGTGCAGGGGAATCGGGCCTCATCTCGCGGCGAGGGCGAAGTCTCATAGTTTTTCTCGAGTTGCGGCAGGAACCTGGGGTATATTCTCGAGTTACGACGGGGATGGCCCTTCCACCCACGTTTTTGTTCAGCGACGTCAGGACTCCTGCCTAGTTGCGAGGGACAACTCGGGATTCTCCTCGAGGCTTGGCAGGGCAATTGGGACGCATCTCCAGCTGAAGTGGGAGACCAAGGGTCCCTTTCCACGTGCCACAGGAATCCTGGGACTCCTATCAAGTTTCACGAGGAGTCAGGCATCGTCTCCTTTGGAGGTACTGATCTCCGCGTACCTCTGGAGTTTTCAAAGGATGTGAGGCCTCCGATCGCGATGAGGTGGGGAACTAGTTCTTTCTCTGTGGTCTCCACAGGGGATTCAGACATCCTTTCGTCTTGGGAGATGCAAAACGAGCCTGCATTCAAGTCACTGCAGGGATATCCGGCCTTATTTCGAGTCAGGGCATCGCGGTCTCCATTCCACTTGAGGCCGCAAACTCAGGGTGCCTCTTCCATACATAGAGCTGAGAGAAGCCTCCTCTTGAGCTGCTTGTGGTAAGGTGGTATTCCTCTGGAGTCGAAGCCAGGGACTAACCTCTCATCTCGAGTTGATTTTTGGTCCACGGAGCTCTTTCGTGTTGCTACAGTGACCTCAGGATCCCTCAACCTTGAAACAGTGTTCTTGGGGTTTCTCTGGAGTGCCATCAAGGAAATCAAGGCTCCTTTCATGTGTGATGTGCAACACGGAATTGCTCTGCACGCAGTGCAGGGGAATCGGGCCTCATCTCGCGGCGAGGGGGAAGTCTCATGGTTTTTCTCGAGTTGCGGCGGGAACCTGGGGTATATTCTCGAGTTACGACGGGGATGGCCCTTCCACCCAAGTGTTTCTTCAGCGACGTCAGGACTCCTGCCTAGTTGCGAGGGACAACTCGGGATTCTGCTCGAGGCTTGGCAGGGCAATTGGGACGCCTCTCCAGCTGAGGCGGGAGACCAATGGTCCCTTTCCACGTGCCACAGGAATTCTGGGACTCCTATCACGTTTCACGAGGAGTCAGGCATCGTCTCCTTTGGAGGCACTGATCTCCGCGTACCTCTGGAGTTTTCAAAGGATGTGAGGCCTCCGGTCGCGATGAGGTGGGGAACTAGGTCTGTCTCTGTGGTCTCCACAGGGGATTCAGACATCCTTTCGTCTTGGGAGATGCAAGATGAGCCTGCATTCAAGTCACTGCAGGGATATCCGGCCTTATTTCGAGTCAGGTCATCGCGGTGTCCATTCCACTTGAGGCCGCAAACTCAGGGTCCCTCTCACATAGCTAGAGCTGAGAGTAGCCTCCTCTTGAGGTGCTTGTGGTAAGGTGGTATTCCTCTGGAGTCGAAGCCAGGGACTAACCTCTCATCTCGAGTTGATTTTTGGTCCACGGAGCTCTTTCGTGTTGCTACAGTGACCTCAGGATCCCTCAACCTTGAAAGAGTGTTCTTGGGGTTTCTCTGGAGTGCCATCAAGGAAATCAAGGCTCCTTTCATGTGTGATGTGCAACACAGAATTGCTCTGCACGCAGTGCAGGGGAATCGGGCCTCATCTCGCGGCGAGGGGGAAGTCTCATGGTTTTTCTCGAGTTGCGGCAAGAACCTGGGGTATATTCTCGACTTACGACGGGGATGGCCCTTCCACACACGTGTTAGTTCAGCGACGTCAGGACTCCTGCCTAGTTGCGAGGGACAACTCGGGATTCTCCACGAGGCTTGGCAGGGCAATTAGAACGCCTCTCCAGCTGAGGCGGGAGACCAAGGGTCCCTTTCCACGTGCCACAGGAATCCTGGGACTCCTATCAAGTTTCACGAGGAGTCAGGCATCTTCTCCTTTGGAGGCACTTATCTCCGCGAACCTCTGGAGTTTTCAAAGGATGTGAGGCCTCCGGTCGCCATGAGGTGGGGAACTAGGTCATTGTCTGTGGTCTCCACAGGGGATTCAGACATCCTTTCGTCTTGGGAGATGCAAGACGAGCCTGCATTCAAGTCACTGCAGGGATATCCGGCCTTATTTTGAGTCAGGGAATCGCGGTGTCCATTCCACTTGAGGCCGCAAACTCAGGGTCCCTCTCACATAGCTAGAGCTGAGAGAAGCCTCCTCTTGAGGTGCTTGTGGTAAGGTGGTATTCCTCTGGAGTCGAAGCCAGGGACTAACCTCTCATCTCGAGTTGATTTTTGGTCCACGGAGCTCTTTCGTGTTGCTACAGTGACCTCAGGATCCCTCTAGCCTTGAAACAGTGTTCTTGGGGTTTCTCTGGAGTGCCATCAAGGAAATCAAGGCTCCTTTCATGTGTGATGTGCAACACGGAATTGGTCTGCACGCAGTGCAGGGTATCGGGCCTCATCCCGCGGCGAGGGGGAAGTCTCATGGTTTTTCTCGAGTTGCGGCGGGAACCTGGGGTATATTCTCGAGTTACGACGGGGATGGCCCTTCCACCCACGTTTTTGTTCAGCGACGTCAGGACTCCTGCCTAGTTGCGAGGGACAACTCGAGATTCTCCTCGAGGCTTGGCAGGGAAATTGCGACCCCTCTCCAGCTGAGGCGGGAGACCAAGGGTCCCTTTCCACGTGCCACAGGAATCCTGGGACTCCTATCAAGTTTCACGAGGAGTCAGGCATCGTCTACTTTGGAGGCACTGATCTCCGTGTACCTCTGGAGTTTTCAAAGGATGTGAGGCCTCCGGTCGCGATGAGGTGGGGAACTAGGTCTTTCTCTGTGGTCTCCACAGGGGATTCAGACATCCTTTCGTCTTGGGAGATGCAAGACGAGCCTGCATTCAAGTCACTGCAGGGATATCCGGCCTTATTTCGCGTCAGGGCATCGCGGTGTCCATTCCACTTGAGGCCGCAAACTCAGGGTCCCTCTCACATAGCTAGAGCTGAGAGTAGCCTCCTCTTGAGGTGCTTGTGGTAAGGTGGTATTCCTCTGGAGTCGAAGCCAGGGACTAACCTCTCATCTCGAGTTGATTTTTGGTCCACGGAGCTCTTTCGTGTTGCTACAGTGACCTCAGGATCCCTCTAGCCTTGAAACAGTGTTCTTGGGGTTTCTCTGGAGTGCCATCAAGGAAATCAACGCTCCTTTCATGTGTGATGTGCAACACGGAATTGCTCTGCCCGCAGTGCAGGGGAATCGGGCCTCATCTCGCGGCGACGGGGAAGTCTCATGGTTTTTCTCGAGTTGCGGCGGGAACCTGGGGTATATTCTCGAGTTACGACGGGGATGGCCCTTCCACACACGTGTTTGTTCAGCGACGTCAGGACTCCTGTCTAGTTGCGAGGGACAACTCGGGATTCTCCTCGAGGCTTGGCAGGGCAATTGGGACGCCTCTCCAGCTGAGGCGGGAAACCAAGTGTCCCTTTCCACGTGCCACAGGAATCCTGGGACTCCTATCAAGTTTCACGAGGAGTCAGGCATCGTCTCCTTTGGAGGCACTGATCTCCGTGTACCTCTGGAGTTTTCAAAGGATGTGAGGCCTCCGGTCGCGATCAGGTGGGGAACTAGGTCTTTCTCTGTGGTCTCCACAGGGGATTCAGACATCCTTTCGTCTTGGGAGATGCAAGACGAGCCTGCATTCAAGTCACTGCAGGGATATCCGGCCTTATGTCGCGTCAGGGAATCGCGGTGTCCATTCCACTTGAGGCCGCAAACTCAGGGTCCCTCTCACATAGCTAGAGCTGAGAGAAGCCTCCTCTTGAGGTGCTTGTGGTAAGGTGGTATTCCTCTGGAGTCGAAGCCAGGGACTAACCTCTCATCTCGAGTTGATTTTTGGTCCACGGAGCTCTTTCGTGATGTTACAGTGACCTCAGGATCCCTCTAGCCTTGAAACAGTGTTGTTGGGGTTTCTCTGGAGTGCCACCAAGGAAATCAAGGCTCCTTTCATGTGTGATGTGCAACACGGAATTGCTCTGCCCGCAGTGCAGGGGAATCGGGCCTCATCTCGCGGCGAGGGGGAAGTCTCATGGTTTTTCTCGAGTTGCGGCGGGAACCTGGAGTATATTCTCGAGTTACGACGGGGATGGCCCTTCCACCTACGTGTTTGTTCAGCGACGTCAGGACTCCTGCCTAGTTGCGAGGGACAACTCGGGATTCTCCTCGAGGCTTGGCAGGGCAATTGGGACACCTCTCCAGCTGAGGCTGGAGACCAAGGGTCCCTTTCCACGTGCCACAGGAATCCTGGGACTCCTATCAAGTTTCACGAGGAGTCAGGCATCGTCTCCTTTGGAGGCACTGATCTCCGCGTATCTCTGGAGTTTTCAAAGGATGTGAGGCATCCGGTCGCAATGAGGTGGGGAACTAGGTCTTTCTCTGTGGTCTCCATAGGGGATTCAGACATCCATTCATCTTGGGAGATGCAAGACGAGCCTGCATTCAAGTCATTGCAGGGATATCCGGCCTTATTTCGAGTCACGGCATCGCGGTGTCCATTCCACTTGAGGCCACAAACTCAGGGTCCCTCTCGCATACCTAGAGCTGAGAGAAGCCTCCTCTTGAGGTGCTTGTGGTAAGGTGGAATTCCTCTGGAGTCGAAGCCAGGGACTAACCTCTCATCTCGAGTTGATTCATGGTCCACGGAGCTCTTTCGTGCTGCTACAGAGACCTCAGGATCCCTCCAGCCTTGAAACAGTGATCTTGGGGTTTCTCTGGAGTGCCATCAAGGAAATCAAGGCTCCTTTCATGTGTGATGTGCAACACGGAATTGCTCTGCACGCAGTGCAGGGGAATCGGGCCTCATCTCGTGGCGAGGGGGAAGTCTCATGGTTTTTCTCGAGTTGCGGCGGGAACCTGGGGTATATTCTCGAGTTACGACGGGGATGGCCCTTCCACCCACGTGTTTGTTCAGCGACGTCAGGACTCCTGCCTAGTTGCGACGGACAACTCGGGATTCTCCTCGAGGCTTGGCAGGGCAATTGGGACGCCTCTCCAGCTGAGGCGGGAGACCAAGTGTCCCTTTCCACGTGCCACAGGAATCCTGGGACTTCTATCAAGTTTCACGAGGAGTCAGGCATCGTCTCCTTTGGAGGCACTGATCTCCGCGTACCTCTGGAGTTTTCAAAGGATGTGAGGCCTCCGGTCGCGATGAGGTGGGGAACTAGGTCTTTCTCTGTGGTCTCCACAGGGGATTCAGACATCCTTTCGTCTTGGCAGATGCAAGACGAGCCTGCATTCAAGTCACTGCAGGGATATCCGGCCTTATTTCGAGTCAGGGCATCGCGGTCTCCATTCCACTTGAGGCCGCAAACTCAGAGTGCCTCTCACATAGCTAGAGCTGAGAGAAGCCTCCTCTTGAGGTGCTTGTGGTAAGGTGGTATTCCTCTGGAGTCGAAGCCAGGGACTAACCTCTCATCTCGAGTTGCTTTTTGGTCCACGGAGCTCTTTCGTGTTGCTACAGTGACCTCAGGATCCCTCAACCTTGAAACAGTGTTCTTGGGGTTTCTCTGGAGTGCCATCAAGGAAATCAAGGCTCCTTTCATGTGTGATGTGCAACACGGAATTGCTCTGAACGCAGTAAAGGGGAATCGGGCCTCATCTCGCGGCGAGGGGGAAGTCTCATTGTTATTCTCGAGTTGCGGCGGGAACCTGGGGTATATTCTCGAGTTACGACGGGGATGGCCCTTCCACCCACGTGTTTGTTCAGCGACGTCAGGACTCCTGCCTAGTTGCGAGGGACAACTCGGGATTCTCCTCGAGGCTTGGCAGGGCAATTGGGACGCCTCTCCACCTGAGGCGGGAGACCAAGTGTCCCTTTCCACGTGCCACAGGAATCCTGGGACTCCTATCAAGTTTCACGAGGAGTCAGGCATCGTCTCCTTTGGAGGCACTGATCTCCGCGTACCTCTGGAGTTTTCAAAGGATGTGAGGCCTCCTGTCGCGATCAGGTGGGGAACTAGTTCTTTCTCTGTGGTCTCCACAGGGGATTCAGACATCCTTTCGTCTTGGGAGATGCAAGACGAGCCTGCATTCAAGTCACTGCAGGGTTATCCGGCCTTATTTCGAGTCAGGGCATCGCGGTCTCCATTCCACTTGAGGCCGCAAACTCAGGGTCCCTCTCACATACCTAGAGCTGAGAGAAGCCTCCTCTTGAGGTGCTTGTGGTAAGGTGGTATTCCTCTGGAGTCGAAGCCAGGGACTAAACTCTCATCTCGAGTTGATTTTTGGTCCACGGAGCTCTTTCGTGTTGCTACAGTGACCTCAGGATCCCTCAACCTTGAAACAGTGTTCTTGGGGTTTCTCTGGAGTGCCATCAAGGAAATCAAGGCTCCTTTCATGTGTGATGTGCAACACGGAATTGCTCTGCATGCAGTGCAGGGGAATCGGGCCTCATCTCGCGGCGAGGGCGAAGTCTCATAGTTTTTCTCGAGTTGCGGCAGGAACCTGAGGTATACTCTCGAGTTACAACGGGGATGGCCCTTCCACCCACGTTTTTGTTCAGCGACGTCAGGACTCCTGCCTAGTTGCGAGGGACAACTCGGGATTCTCCTCGAGGCTTGGCAGGGCAATTGGGACGCATCTCCAGCTGAAGTGGGAGACCAAGGGTCCCTTTCCACGTGCCACAGGAATCCTGGGACTCCTATCAAGTTTCACGAGGAGTCAGGCATCGTCTCCTTTGGAGGCACTGATCTCCGCGTACCTCTGGAGTTTTCAAAGGATGAGAGGCCTCCGGTCGCGATGAGGTGGGGAACTAGGTCTTTCTCTGTGGTCTCCACAGGGGATTCAGACATCCTTTCGTCTTGGGAGATGCAAGACGAGCCTGCATTCAAGTCACTGCAGGGATATCCGGCCTTATTTCGAGTCAGGGCATCGCGGTCTCCATTCCACTTGAGGCCGCAAACTCAGGGTGCCTCTACCAGAGATAGAGCTGAGAGAAGCCTCCTCTTGAGGTGCTTGTGGTAAGGTGGTATTCCTCTGGAGTCGAAGCCAGGGACTACCTCTCATCTCGAGTTGATTTTTGGTCCACGGAGCTCTTTCATGTTGCTACAGTGACCTCAGGATCCCTCAACCTTGAAACAGTGTTCTTGGGGTTTCTCTGGAGTGCCATCAAGGAAATCAAGGCTCCTTTCATGTGTGATGTGCAACACGGAATTGCTCTGCACGCAGTGCAGGGGAATCGGGCCTCATCTCGCGGCGACGGCGAAGTCTCATGGTTTTTCACGAGTTGCGGCGGGAACCTGGGGTATATTCTCGAGTTACGACGGGGATGGCCCTTCCACCCACGTTTTTGTTCAGCGACGTCAGGACTCCTGCCTAGTTGCGAGGGACAACTCGGGATTCTCCTCGAGGCTTGGCAGGGCAATTGCGACCCCTCTCCAGCTGAGGCGGGAGACCAAGGGTCCCTTTCCACGTTCCACAGGAATCCTGGGACTCCTATCAAGTTTCATGAGGAGTCAGGCATCGTCTCCTTTGAAGGCACTGGTCTCCGAGTATCTCTGGAGTTTTCAAAGGATGTGAGGCCTCCGGTCGCGATGAGGTGGGAAACTAGGTCTTTCTCTGTGGTCTCCACAGGGGATTCAGACATCCTTTCGTCTTGGGAGATGCAAGACGAGCCTGCATTCAAGTCACTGCAGGGATATCCGGCCTTATTTCGAGTCAGGGCATCGCGGTCTCCATTCCACTTGAGGCCGCAAACTCAGGGTCCCTCTCACATAGCTAGAGCTGAGAGAAGCCTCCTCTTGAGGTGCTTGTGGTAAGGTGGTATTCCTCTGGAGTCGAAGCCAGGGACTAACCTCTCATCTCGAGTTGATTCATGGTCCACGGAGCTCTTTCGTGCTGCTACAGGGACCTCAGGATGCCTCCAGCCTTGAAACAGTGTTCTTGGGTTTTCTCTGGAGTGCCATCAAGGAAATCAAGGCTCCTTTCATGTGTGATGTGCAACACGGAATTGCTCTGCACGCAGTGCAGGGGAATCGGGCCTCATCTTGCGGCGAGGGGGAAGTCTCATGGTTTTTCTCGAGTTGCGGCGGGAACCTGGGGTAATTTCTCGAGTTACGACGGGCATGGCCCTTCCACCCACGTGTTTGTTCAGCGACGTCAGGACTCCTGCCTAGTTGCGAGGGACAACTCGGGATTCTCCTCGAGTCTTGGCAGGGCAATTGGGACGCCTCTCCAGCTGAGGCGGTAGACGAAGTGTCCCTTTCCACGTGCCACAGGAATCCTGGGACTTCTATCAAGTTTCACGAGGAGTCAGGCATCGTCTCCTTTGGAGGCACTGATCTCCGCGTACCTCTGGAGTTTTCAAAGGATGTGAGGCCTCCGGTCGCGATGAGGTGGGGAACTAGTTCATTCTCTGTGGTCCCCACAGGGGATTCAGACATCCTTTCGTCTTGGGAGATGCAAGACGAGCCTGCATTCAAGTCACTGCAGGGATATCCGGCTTTATTTCGAGTCAGGGCATCGCGGTCTCCATTCCACTTGAGGCCGCAAACTCAGGGTCCCTCTCACATAGCTAGAGCTGAGAGAAGCCTCCTCTTGAGGTGCTTGTGGTAAGGTGGTATTCCTCTGGAGTCGAAGCCAGGGACTAACCTCTCATCTCGAGTTGATTTTTGGTCCACGGAGCTCTTTCGTGTTGCTACAGTGACCTCAGGATCCCTCAACCTTGAAACAGTGTTCTTGGGGTTTCTCTGGAGTGCCATCAAGGAAATCAAGGCTCCTTTCATGTGTGATGTGCAACACGGAATTGCTCTGGACGCAGTGCAGGGGAATCGGGCCTCATCTCGCGGCGAGGGGGAAGTCTCATGGTTTTTCTCGAGTTGCGGCGGGAACCTGGGGTATATTCTCGAGTTACGACGGGGATGGCCCTTCCACCCACGTTTTTGTTCAGCGACGTCAGGACTCCTGCCTAGTTGCGAGGGACCACTCGGGATTCTCCTCGAGGCTTGGCAGGGCAATTGCGACCCCTCTCCAGCTGAGGCGGAGACCAAGGGTCCCTTTCCACGTGCCACAGGAATCCTGGGACTCCTATCAAGTTTCACGAGGAGTCAGGCATCGTCTCCTTTGGAGGCACTGATCTCCGAGTACCTCTGGAGTTTTCAAAGGATGTGAGGCCTCCGGTCGCGATGAGGTGGGGAACTAGGTCATTCTCTGTGGTCTCCACAGGGGATTCAGACATCCTTTCGTCTTGGGAGATGCAAGACGAGCCTGCATTCAAGTCACTGCAGGGATATCCGGCCTTATTTCGAGTCAGGGCATCGCGGTGTCCATTCCAGTTGAGGCCGCAAACTCAGGGTCCCTCTCACATGGCTAGAGCTGAGAGAAGCCTCCTCTTGAGGTGCTTGTGGTAAGGTGGTATTCCTCTGGAGTCGAAGCCAGGGACTAACCTCTCATCTCGAGTTGATTCATGGTCCACGGAGCTCTTTCGTGCTGCTACAGGGACCTCAGGATGCCTCCAGCCTTGAAACAGTGTTCTTGGGGTTTCTCTGGAGTGCCATCAAGGAAATCAAGGCTCCTTTCATGTGTGATGTGCAACACGGAATTGCTCTGCACGCAGTGCAGGGGAATCGGGCCTCATCTCGCGGCGAGGGGGAAGTCTCATGGTTTTTCTCGAGTTGCGGCGGGAACCTGGGATATATTCGCGAGTTACAACGGGGATGGCCCTTCCAACCACGTGTTTGTACTGCGACGTCAGGACTCCTGCCTAGTTGCGTGGGACAACTCGGGATTCTCCTCGAGGCTTGCCAGGGCAATTGGGACGCTTCTCCAGCTGAAGTGGGAGACCAAGGGTCCCTTTTCACGTGCCACAGGAATCCTGGGACTCCTATCAAGTTTCACGAGGAGTCAGGCATCGTCTCCTTTGGAGGCACTGATCTCGGTGTACCTCTGGAGTTTGCAAAGGATGTGAGGCCTCCGGTCGCGATGAGGTGGGGAATTGGTCTTTCTCTGTGGTCTCCACAGGGGATTCAGACATCCTTTCGTCTTGGGAGATGCAAGACGAGCCGGCATTCAAGTCACTGCAGGGATATCCGGCCTTATTTCGAGTCAGGGCATCGCGGTGTCCATTCCACTTGAGGCCGCAAACTCAGGGTCCCTCTCACATACCTAGAGCTGAGAGAAGCCTCCTCTTGAGGTGCTTGTGGTAAGGTGGTATTCCTCTGGAGTCGAAGCCAGGGACTAACCTCTCATCTCGAGTTGATTCATGGTCCACGGAGCTCTTTCGTGCTGCTACAGGGACCTCAGGATGCCTCCAGCCTTGAAACAGTGTTCTTGGGGTTTCTCTGGAGTGCCATCAAGGAAATCAAGGCTCCTTTCATGTGTGATGTGCAACACGGAATTGCTCTGCACGCAGTGCAGGGGAATCGGGCCTCATCTCGCGGCGAGGGCGAAGTCTCATGGTTTTTCTCGAGTTGCGGCGGGAACCTGGGGTATATTCTCGAGTTATGACGAGGATGGCCCTTCCACACACGTGTTTGTTCAGCGACGTCAGGACTCCTGCCTAGTTGCGAGGGACAACTCGGGATTCTCCTCGAGGCTTGGCAGGGCAATTGGGACGCCTCTCCAGCTGAGGCGGGAGACCAAGTGTCCCTTTCCACGTGCCACAGGAATCCTGGGACTCCTATCAAGTTTCACGAGGAGTCACGCATCGTCTCCTTTGGAGGCACTGATCTCCACGTACCTCTGGAGTTTTCAAAGGATGTGAGGCCTCCGGTCGCGATGAGGTGGGGAACTAGGTCATTCTCTGTGGTCTCCACAGGGTATTCAGACATCCTTTCCTCTTGGGAGATGCAAGACGAGCCGGCATTCAAGTCACTGCAGGGATATCCGGCCTTATTTCGAGTCAGGGCATTGCGGTGTCCATTCCACTTGAGGCCGCAAACTCAGGGTCCCTCTCACATACCTAGAGCTGAGAGAAGCCTCCTCTTGAGGTGCTTGTGGTAAGGTCGTATTCCTCTGGAGTCGAAGCCAGGGACTAACCTCTCATCTCGAGTTGATTTTTGGTCCACGGAGCTCTTTCGTGTTGCTACAGTGACCTCAGGATCCCTCTAGCCTTGAAACAGTGTTCTTGGGGTTTCTCTGGAGTGCCATCAAGGAAATCAAGGCTCCTTTCATGTGTGATGTGCAACACGGAATTGCTTTGCACGCAGTGCAGGGGAATCGGGCCTCACCTCGCGGCGAGGGGGAAGTCTCATGGTTTTTCTCGAGTTGCGGCGGGAACCTGGGGTATATTCGCGAGTTACGACGGGGATGGCCCTTCCACCCACGTGTTTGTTGAGCCACGTCAGGACTCCTGCCTAGTTGCGAGGGACAACTCGGGATTCTCCTCGAGGCTTGGCAGGGCAATTGGGACGCCTCTCCAGCTGAAGTGGGAGACCAAGGGTCCCTTTCCACGTGCCACAGGAATCCTGGGACTCCTATCAAGTTTCACGAGGAGTCAGGCATCGTCTCCTTTGGAGGCACTGATCTCCGCGTACCTCTGGAGTTTTCAAAGGATGTGAGGCCTCCGGTCGCGATGAGATGGGGAACTAGGTCTTTCTCTGTGGTCTCCACAGGGGATTCAGACATCCTTTCGTCTTGGGAGATGCAAGACGAGCCTGCATTCAAGTCACTGCAGGGATATCCGGCCTTATTTCGAGTCAGGGCATCGCGGTCTCCATTCCACTTGAGGCCGCAAACTCAGGGTGCCTCTTCCATACATAGAGCTGAGAGAAGCCTCCTCTTGAGGTGCTTGTGGTAAGGTGGTATTCCTCTGGAGTCGAAGCCAGGGACTAACCTCTCATCTCGAGTTGATTTTGGTCCACGGAGCTCTTTCGTGTTGCTACAGTGACCTCAGGATCCCTCAACCTTGAAACAGTGTTCTTGGGGTTTCTCTGGAGTGCCATCAAGGAAATCAAGGCTCCTTTCATGTGTGATGTGCAACACGGAATTGCTCTGCACGCAGTGCAGGGGAATCGGGCCTCATCTCGCGGCGAGGGGGAAGTCTCATGGTTTTTCTCGAGTTGCGGCGGGAACCTGGGGTATATTCGCGAGTTACGACGGGGATGGCCCTTCCAACCACGTGTTTGTTCAGCGACGTCAGGACTCCTACCTAGTTGCGAGGGACAACTCGGGATTCTCCTCGAGGCTTGCCAGGGCAATTGGGACGCCTCTCCAGCTGAAGTGGGAGACCAAGGGTCCCTTTCCACGTGCCACAGGAATCCTGGGACTCCTATCAAGTTTCACGAGGAGTCAGGCATCGTCTCCTTTGGAGGCACTGATCTCCGCGTACCTCTGGAGTTTTCAAAGGATGTGAGGCCTCCGGTCGCGATGAGGTGGGGAACTAGGTCTTTCTCTGTGGTCTCCACCGGGGATTCAGACATCCTTTCGTCTTGGGAGATGCAAGACGAGCCTGCATTCAAGTCACTGCAGGGATATCCGGCCTTATTTCGAGTCAGGGCATCGCGGTCTCCATTCCACTTCAGGCCGCAAACTCAGAGTGCCTCTTCCATACATAGAGCTGAGAGAAGCCTCCTCTTGAGGTGCTTGTGGTAAGGTGGTATTCCTCTGGAGTCGAAGCCAGGGACTAACCTCTCATCTCGAGTTGATTTTTGCTCCACGGAGCTCTTTCGTGTTGCTACAGTGACCTCAGGATCCCTCAACCTTGAAACAGTGTTCTTGGGGTTTCTCTGGAGTGCCATCAAGGAAATCAAGGCTCCTTTCATGTGTGATGTGCAACACGGAATTGCTCTGCACGCAGTGCAGGGGAATCGGGCCTCATCTCGCGGCGAGGGCGAAGTCTCATGGTTTTTCTCGAGTTGCGGCGGGAACCTGGGGTATATTCTCGAGTTACGACGGGGATGGCCCTTCCACCCACGTTTTTGTTCAGCGACGTCAGGACTCCTGCCTAGTTGCGAGGGACCACTCGGGATTCTCCTCGAGGCTTGGCAGGGCAATTGGGACGCCTCTCCA
This sequence comes from Cervus elaphus, assembly GCF_910594005.1. Classification (NCBI taxonomy): domain Eukaryota; kingdom Metazoa; phylum Chordata; class Mammalia; order Artiodactyla; family Cervidae; genus Cervus; species Cervus elaphus. The sequence goes on from NC_057846.1 coordinate 2,291,865, forward strand.
GCTGAGGCGGGAGACGAAGTGTCCCTTTCCACGTGCCACAGGAATCCGCGGACTCCTATCAAGTTTCACGAGGAGTCAGGCATCGTCTCCTTTGGAGGCACTGATCTCCGCGGACCTCTGGAGTTTTCAAAGGATGTGAGGCCTCCGGTCGCCATGAGGTGGGGAACTAGGTCTTTCTCTGCGGTATCCACAGGGGATTCAGACATCCTTTCATCTTGGCAGAAGCAAGACGAGCCTGCATTCAAGTCACTGCAGGGATATCCGGCCTTATTTTGCGTCAGGGAATCGGAGTGTCCATTCCACTTGAGGCCGCAAAATCAGGGTCCCTCTCACATACCTAGAGCTGAGAGAAGCCTCCTCTTGAAGTGCTTGTGGTAAGGTAGTATTCCCCTGGAGTCGAAACCAGGGACTAAACTCTCATCTCGAGTTGACTTTTGGTCCATGGAGCTCTTTTGTGTTGCTACAGTGACCTCAGGATCCCTCTAGCCTTGAAACAGTGTTCTTGGGGTTTCTCTGGAGTGCCATCAAGGAAATCAAGGCTCCTTTCATGTGTGATGTGCAACACGGAATTGCTCTGCACGCAGTGCAGGATATCGGTCCTTATTTTGCATCGAGGGGGAAGTCTCATGGTTTTTCTCGAGTTGCGATGGGAACCTGGGGTATATTCTCGAGTTACGACGGGGATGGCCCTTCCACCCACGAGTTTGTTCAACCATGTCCGGACTCCTGCCTAGTTGCGAGGGACAACTCGGGATTCTCCTCGAGGCTTGGCAGGGCAATTGGGACGCCTCTCCAGCTGAGGCGGGAGACCAAGGGTCCCTTTCCACGTGCCACAGGAATCCTGGGACTCCTATCAAGTTTCACGAGGAGTCAGGAATCGTCTCCTTTGGAGGCACTGATCTCCGCGTACCTCTGGAGTTTTCAAGGGATGTGAGGCCTCCGGTCGCGATGAGGTGGGGAACTAGGTCTTTCTCTGTGGTCTTCACAGGGGATTCAGACATCCTTTCGTCTTGGGAGATGCAAGAAGAGCCTGCATTCAAGTCACTGCAGGGATATCCGGCCAGATTTCGAGTCAGGGCATCGCGGTGTCCATTCCACTTGAGGCCGCAAACTCAGGGTCCCTCTCACATACATAGAGCTGAGAGAAGCCTCCTCTTGAGGTGCTTGTGGTAAGGTGGTATTCCTCTGGAGTCAAAGCCAGGGACTAACCTCTCAAATCGAGTTGATTTTTGGTCCACGGAGCTCTTTCGTGTTGCTACAGTAACTTCATGATCCCTCTAGCCTTGAAACAGTGTTCTTGGGGTTTCTCTCGAGTGCCATCAAGGAAATCAAGGCTCCTTTCATGTGTGATGTGCAACACGGAATTGCTCTGCACGCAGTGCAGGGGAATCGGGCCTCATCTCGCGGCGAGGGGGAATTCTCATGGTTTTTCTCGAGTTGCGGCGGGAACCTGGGGTATATTCTCGAGTTACGACGGGGATGGCCCTTCCACCCACGTGTTTCTTCAGCGACGTCAGGACTCCTGCCTAGTTGCGAGGGACAACTCGGGATTCTCCTCGAGGCTTGGCAGGGCAATTGGGACGCCTCTCCAGCTGATGCGGGAGACCAAGTGTCCCTTTCCACGTGCCACAGGAATCCTGGGACTCCTATCAAGTTTCACGAGGAGTCAGGCATCGTCTCCTTTGGAGGCACTGATCTCCGCGTACCTCTGGAGTTTTCAAAGGATGTGAGGCCTCCGGTCGCGATGAGGTGGGGAACTAGGTCTTTCTCTGTGGTCTCCACAGGGCATTCAGACATCCTTTCGTCTTGGGAGATGCAAGACGAGCCTGCATTCAAGTCACTGCAGGGATATCCGGCCTTATTTCGCGTCAGGGAATCGCGGTGTCCATTCCACTTGAGGCCACAAACTCAGGGTCCCTCTCACATAGCTAGAGCTGAGAGAAGCCTCCTCTTGAGGTGCTTGTGGTAAGGTGGTATTCCTCTGGAGTCGAAGCCAGGGACAAACCTCTCATCTCGAGTTGATTTTTGGTCCACAGAGCTCTTTCGTGTTGCTACAGTGACCTCAGGATCCCTATATCCTTGAAACAGTGTTCTTGGGGTTTCTCTGGAGTGCCATCAAGGAAATCAAGGCTCCTTTCATGTGTGATGTGCAAAACGGAATTGCTCTGCCCGCAGTGCAGGGGAATCGGGCCTCATTTTGCGGGGAGGGGGAAGTCTCATGGTTTTTCTCGAGTTGCGGCGGGAACCTGGGGTATATTCTCGAGTTACGACGGGGATGGCCCTTCCACCCACGTGTTTGTTCAGCGACGTCAGGACTCCTGCCTAGTTGCGAGGGACAACTCGGGATTCTCCTCGAGGCTTGGCAGGGCAATTGGGACGCCTCTCCAGCTGAGGCGGGAGACCAAGGTTCCCTTTCCAGGTGCCACAGGAATCCTGGGACTCCAATCAAGTTTCACGAGGAGTCAGGCATCGTCTCCTTTGGAGGCACTGATCTCCGCGTACCTCTGGAGTTTTCAAAGGATGTGAGGCCTCCGGTCGCGATGAGGTGGGGAACTAGGTCTTTCTCTGTGGTCTCCACAGGGGATTCAGACATCCTTTCGTCTTGGGAGATGCAAGACGAGCCTGCATTCAAGTCACTGCAGGGATATCCGGCCTTATTTCGAGTGAGGGCATCGCGGTCTCCATTCCACTTGAGGCCGCAAACTCAGGGTCCCTCTCACATACATAGAGCTGAGAGAAGCCTCCTCTTGAGGTTCTTGTGGTAAGGTGGTATTCCTCTGGAGTCGAAGCCAGGGACTAACCTCTCATCTCGAGTTGATTTTTGGTCCACAGAGCTCTTTCGTGTTGCTACAGTGACCTCAGGATCCCTCAACCTTGAAACAGTGTTCTTGGGGTTTCTCTGGAGTGCCATCAAGGAAATCAAGGCTCCTTTCATGTGTGATGTGCAACACAGAATTGCTCTGCACGCAGTGCAGGGGAATCGGGCCTCATCTCGCGGCGAGTGGGAAGTCTCATGGTTTTTCTCGAGTTGCGGCGGGAACCTGCGGTATATTCTCGAGTTACGACGGGGATGGCCCTTCCACACACGTGTTAGTTCAGCGACGTCAGGACTCCTGCCTAGTTGTGAGGAACAACTCGGGATTCTCCTCGAGGCTTGGCAGGGCAATTGGGACGCCTCTCCAGCTGAGGCGGGAGACCAAGGGTCCCTTTCCACGTGCCACAGGAATCCTGGGACTCCTATCAAGTTTCACGAGGAGTCAGGCATTGTCTCCTTTGGAGGCACTGATCTCCGCGTATCTCTGGAATTTTCAAAAGATGTGAGGCCTCCGGTCGCGATGAGGTGGGGAACTAGGTCATTCTATGTGGTCTCCACAGGGGATTCAGACATCCTTTCGTCTTGGGAGATGCAAGACGAGCCTGCATTCAAGTCACTGCAGGGATATCCGGCCTTATTTCGAGTCAGGGCATCGCGGTCTCCATTCCACTTGAGGCCGGAAACTCAGGGTCCCTCTCACCTAGCTAGAGCTGAGAGAAGCCTCCTCTTGAGGTTCTTGTGGTAAGGTGGTATTCCTCTGGAGTCGAAGCCAGGGACTAACCTCTCATATCGAGTTGATTTTTGGCCCACGGAGCTCTTTCGTGTTGCTAGAGTGACCTCAGGATCCCTCTAGCCTTGAAACAGTGTTCTTGGAGTTTCTCTGGAGTACCATCAAGGAAATCAAGGCTCCTTTCATGTGTGATGTGCAACACGGAATTGCTCTGCACGCAGTGCAGGGGAATCGGGCCTCATCTCGCGGCATGGGGGATGTCTCATGGTTTTTCTCGAGTTGCGGCGGGAACCTGGGGTATATTCTCGAGTTACGACTGGGATGGCCCTTCCACCCACGTGTTTGTTCAGCGAAGTCAGGACTCCTGCCTAGTTGCGAGGGACAACTCGGGATTCTCCTCGAGGCTTGTCAGGGCAATTGGGACGCCTCTCCAGCTGAGGTGGGAGACCAAGGGTCCCTTTCCACGTGCCACAGGAATCCTGGGACTCCTATCAAGTTTCACGAGGAGTTAGGCATCGTCTCCTTTGGAGGCACTGATCTCCGCGTACCTCTGGAGTTTTCAAAGGATGTGAGGCCTCCGGTCGCGATGAGGTGGGGAACTAGGTCTTTCTCTGTGGTCTCCACAGGGGATTCAGACATCCTTTCGTCTTGGGAGATGCAACACGAGCCTGCATTCAAGTGACTGCAGGGATATCCGGCCTTATTTCGAGTCAGGGCATCGCAGTCTCCATTCCTCTCGAGGCCACAAACTCAGGGTCCCTCTCACATACCTAGAGCTGAGAGAAGCCTCCTCTTGAGGTGCTTGTGGTAAGGTGGTATTCCTCTGGAGTCGAACCCAGGGACTAACCTCTCATCTCGAGTTGATTTTTGGTCCACGGAGCTCTTTCGTGATGCTACAGTGACCTCAGGATCCCTCTAGCCTTGAAACAGTGTTCTTGGAGTTTCTCTGGAGTGCCATCAAGGAAATCAAGGCTCCTTTCATGTGTGATGGGCAACACGGAATTGCTCTGTACGCAGTGCAGGGGAATCGGGCCTCATCTCGCGGCGAGGGGGAAGTCTCATGGTTTTTCTCGAGTTGCGGCGGGAACCTGGGGTATATTCTCGAGTTACGACGGGGATGGCCCTTCAACCCACGTGTTAGTTCAGCGATGTCAGGACTCCTGCCTAGTTGCGAGGGACAACTCGGGATTCTCCTCGAGGCTTGGCAGGGCAATTGCGACGCCTCTCCAGCTGAGGCGGGAGACCCAGGGACCCTTTCCACGTGCCACAGGAATCCTGGGACTCCTATCAAGTTTCACGAGGAGTCAGGCATCGTCTCCTTTGGAGGCACTGATCTCCGCGTACCTCTGGAGTTTTCAAAGGATGTGAGGCCTCCGCTCGCGATGAGGTGGGGAACTAGGTCTTTCTCTGTGGTCTCCACAGGGGATTCAGACATCCTTTCGTCTTGGGAGATGCAAGACGAGCCTGCATTCAAGTCACTGCAGGGATATCCGGCCTTATTTCGAGTCAGGGCATCGCGGTGTCCATTCCACTTGAGGCCGCAAACTCAGGGTCCCTCTCACATACCTAGAGCTGAGAGAAGCCTCCTCTTGAGGTGCTTGTGGTAAGGTGGTATTCCTCTGGAGTCGAAGCCAGGGACTAACCTCTCATCTCGAGTTGATTCATGGTCCACGGAGCTCTTTCGTGCTGCTACAGGGACCTCAGGATGCCTCCAGCCTTGAAACAGTGTTCTTGGGGTTTCTCTGGGGTGCCATCAAGGAAATCAAGGCTCCTTTCATGTGTGATGTGCAACACGGAATTGCTCTGCACGCAGTGCAGGGGAATCGGGCCTCATCTCGCGGCGAGGGGGAAGTCTCATGGTTTTTCTCGAGTTGCGGCGGGAACCTGGGGTATATTCTCGAGTTACGACGGGGATGGCCCTTCCACCCACGTGTTTGTTCAGCGACGTCAGGACTCCTGCCTAGTTGCGAGGGACAACTCGGGATTCTCCTCGAGGCTTGGCAGGGCAATTGGGACGCCTCTCCAGCTGAGGCGGGAGACCAAGGGTCCCTTTCCACGTGCCACAGGAATCCTGGGATTCCTATCATGTTTCACGAGGAGTCAGGCATCGTCTCCTTTGGAAGCATTGATCTCCGCGTACCTCTGGAGTTTTCAAAGGATGTGAGGCCTCCGGTCGCGATGAGGTGGGGAACTAGGTCTTTCTCTGTGGTCTCCACAGGGGATTCAGAAATCCTTTCGTCTTGGGAGATGCAAGACGAGCCTGCATTCAAGTCACTGCAGGGATATCCGGCCTTATTTCGAGTCAGGGCATCGTGGTCTCCATTCCACTTGAGGCCGCAAACTCAGGGTCCCTCTCACATACATAGAGCTGTGAGAAGCCTCCTCTTGAGGTTCTTGTGGTAAGGTGGTATTCCTCTGGAGTCGAAGCCAGGGACTAACCTCTCATCTCGAGTTGATTTTTGGTCCACGGAGCACTTTCGTGTTGCTACAGTGACCTCAGGATCCCTCAACCTTGAAACAGTGTTCTTGGGGTTTCTCTGGAGTGCCATCAAGGAAATCAAGGCTCCTTTCATGTGTGATGTGCAACACAGAATTGCTCTGCACGCAGTGCAGGGGAATCTGGCCTCATCTCGCGGCGAGGGGGAAGTCTCATGATTTTTCTCGAGTTGCGGCGGGAACCTGCGGTATATTCTCGAGTTACGACGGGGATGGCCCTTCCACACACGTGTTAGTTCAGCGACGTCAGGACTCCTGCCTAGTTGTGAACAACTCGGGATTCTCCTCGAGGCTTGGCAGGGCAATTGGGACGCCTCTCCAGCTGAGGTGGGAGACCAAGGGTCCCTTTCCACGTGCCACAGGAATCCTGGGACTCCTATCAAGTTTCACGAGGAGTCAGGCATCGTCTCCTTTGGAGGCACTGATCTCCGCGTACCTCTGGAGTTTTCAAAGGATGTGAGGCCTCCGGTCGCGATGCGGTGGGGAACTAGGTCTTTCTCTGTGGTCTCCACCGGGGATTCAGACATCCTTTCGTCTTGGGAGATGCAAGACGAGCCTGCATTCAAGTCACTGCAGGGATTTCCGGCCTTATTTCGAGTCAGGGCATCGCGGTCTCCATTCCACTTCAGGCCGCAAACTCAGAGTGCCTCTTCCATACATAGAGCTGAGAGAAGCCTCCTCTTGAGGTGCTTGTGGTAAGGTGGTATTCCTCTGGAGTCGAAGCCAGGGACTAACCTCTCATCTCGAGTTGATTTTTGGTCCACGGAGCTCTTTCGTGTTGCTACAGTGACCTCAGGATCCCTCAACCTTGAAACAGTGTTCTTGGGGTTTCTCTGGAGTGCCATCAAGGAAATCAAGGCTCCTTTCATGTGTGATGTGCAACACGGAATTGCTCTGTACGCAGTGCAGGGGAATCGGGCCTCATCTCGCGGCGAGGGCGAAGTCTCATGGTTTTTCTCGAGTTGCGGCGGGAACCTGGGGTATATTCTCGAGTTACGACGGGGATGGCCCTTCCACCCACGTTTTTGTTCAGCGACGTCAGGACTCCTGCCTAGTTGCGAGGGACCACTCGGGATTCTCCTCGAGGCTTGGCAGGGCAATTGGGACGCCTCTCCAGCTGAGGCGGGAGACGAAGTGTCCCTTTCCACGTGCCACAGGAATCCGCGGACTCCTATCAAGTTTCACGAGGAGTCAGGCATCGTCTCCTTTGGAGGCACTGATCTCCGCGGACCTCTGGAGTTTTCAAAGGATGTGAGGCCTCCGGTCGCCATGAGGTGGGGAACTAGGTCTTTCTCTGCGGTATCCACAGGGGATTCAGACATCCTTTCATCTTGGCAGAAGCAAGACGAGCCTGCATTCAAGTCACTGCAGGGATATCCGGCCTTATTTTGCGTCAGGGAATCGGAGTGTCCATTCCACTTGAGGCCGCAAAATCAGGGTCCCTCTCACATACCTAGAGCTGAGAGAAGCCTCCTCTTGAAGTGCTTGTGGTAAGGTAGTATTCCCCTGGAGTCGAAACCAGGGACTAAACTCTCATCTCGAGTTGACTTTTGGTCCATGGAGCTCTTTTGTGTTGCTACAGTGACCTCAGGATCCCTCTAGCCTTGAAACAGTGTTCTTGGGGTTTCTCTGGAGTGCCATCAAGGAAATCAAGGCTCCTTTCATGTGTGATGTGCAACACGGAATTGCTCTGCACGCAGTGCAGGATATCGGTCCTTATTTTGCATCGAGGGGGAAGTCTCATGGTTTTTCTCGAGTTGCGATGGGAACCTGGGGTATATTCTCGTGTTACGACGGGGATGGCCCTTCCACCCACGAGTTTGTTCAACCATGTCCGGACTCCTGCCTAGTTGCGAGGGACAACTCGGGATTCTCCTCGAGGCTTGGCAGGGCAATTGGGACGCCTCTCCAGCTGAGGCGGGAGACCAAGGGTCCCTTTCCACGTGCCACAGGAATCCTGGGACTCCTATCAAGTTTCACGAGGAGTCAGGAATCGTCTCCTTTGGAGGCACTGATCTCCGCGTACCTCTGGAGTTTTCAAGGGATGTGAGGCCTCCGGTCGCGATGAGGTGGGGAACTAGGTCTTTCTCTGTGGTCTTCACAGGGGATTCAGACATCCTTTCGTCTTGGGAGATGCAAGAAGAGCCTGCATTCAAGTCACTGCAGGGATATCCGGCCAGATTTCGAGTCAGGGCATCGCGGTGTCCATTCCACTTGAGGCCGCAAACTCAGGGTCCCTCTCACATACATAGAGCTGAGAGAAGCCTCCTCTTGAGGTGCTTGTGGTAAGGTGGTATTCCTCTGGAGTCAAAGCCAGGGACTAACCTCTCAAATCGAGTTGATTTTTGGTCCACGGAGCTCTTTCGTGTTGCTACAGTGACTTCATGATCCCTCTAGCCTTGAAACAGTGTTCTTGGGGTTTCTCTCGAGTGCCATCAAGGAAATCAAGGCTCCTTTCATGTGTGATGTGTAACACGGAATTGCTCTGCACGCAGTGCAGGGGAATCGGGCCTCATCTCGCGGCGAGGGGGAATTCTCATGGTTTTTCTCGAGTTGCGGCCGGAACCTGGGGTATATTCTCGAGTTACGACGGGGATGGCCCTTCCACCCACGTGTTTGTTCAGCGACGTCAGGACTCCTGCCTAGTTGCGAGGGACAACTCGGGATTCTCCTCGAGGCTTGGCAGGGCAATTGGGACACCTCTCCAGCTGATGCGGGAGACCAAGGGTCCCTTTCCATGTGCCACAGGAATCCTGGGACTCCAATCAAGTTTCACGAGGAGTCAGGCATCGTCTCCTTTGGAGGCACTGATCTCCGCGTACCTCTGGAGTTTTCAAAGGATGTGAGGCCTCCGGTCGCGATGAGGTGGGGAACTAGGTCTTTCTCTGTGGTCTCCACAGGGGATTCAGACATCCTTTCGTCTTGGGAGATGCAAGACGAGCCTGCATTCAAGTCACTGCAGGGATATCCGGCCTTATTTCGAGTGAGGGCATCGCGGTCTCCATTCCACTTGAGGCCGCAAACTCAGGGTCCCTCTCACATACATAGAGCTGAGAGAAGCCTCCTCTTGAGGTTCGTGTGGTAAGGTGGTATTCCTCTGGAGTCGAAGCCAGGGACTAACCTCTCATCTCGAGTTGATTTTTGGTCCACAGAGCTCTTTCGTGTTGCTACAGTGACCTCAGGATCCCTCAACCTTGAAACAGTGTTCTTGGGGTTTCTCTGGAGTGCCATCAAGGAAATCAAGGCTCCTTTCATGTGTGATGTGCAACACAGAATTGCTCTGCACGCAGTGCAGGGGAATCGGGCCTCATCTCGCGGCGAGTGGGAAGTCTCATGGTTTTTCTCGAGTTGCGGCGGGAACCTGCGGTATATTCTCGAGTTACGACGGGGATGGCCCTTCCACACACGTGTTAGTTCAGCGACGTCAGGACTCCTGCCTAGTTGTGAGGAACAACTCGGGATTCTCCTCGAGGCTTGGCAGGGCAATTGGGACGCCTCTCCAGCTGAGGCGGGAGACCAAGGGTCCCTTTCCACGTGCCACAGGAATCCTGGGACTCCTATCAAGTTTCACGAGGAGTCAGGCATTGTCTCCTTTGGAGGCACTGATCTCCGCGTATCTCTGGAATTTTCAAAAGATGTGAGGCCTCCGGTCGCGATGAGGTGGGGAACTAGGTCATTCTATGTGGTCTCCACAGGGGATTCAGACATCCTTTCGTCTTGGGAGATGCAAGACGAGCCTGCATTCAAGTCACTGCAGGGATATCCGGCATTATTTCGAGTCAGGGCATCGCGGTCTCCATTCCACTTGAGGCCGGAAACTCAGGGTCCCTCTCACCTAGCTAGAGCTGAGAGAAGCCTCCTCTTGAGGTGCTTGTGGTAAGGTGGTATTCCTCTGGAGTCGAAGCCAGGGACTAACCTCTCATCTCGAGTTGATTTTTGGCCCACGGAGCTCTTTCGTGTTGCTAGAGTGACCTCAGGATCCCTCTAGCCTTGAAACAGTGTTCTTGGAGTTTCTCTGGAGTACCATCAAGGAAATCAAGGCTCCTTTCATGTGTGATGTGCAACACGGAATTGCTCTGCACGCAGTGCAGGGGAATCGGGCCTCATCTCGCGGCATGGGGGATGTCTCATGGTTTTTCTCGAGTTGCGGCGGGAACCTGGGGTATATTCTCGAGTTACGACTGGGATGGCCCTTCCACCCACGTGTTTGTTCAGCGAAGTCAGGACTCCTGCCTAGTTGCGAGGGACAACTCGGGATTCTCCTCGAGGCTTGGCAGGGCAATTGGGACGCCTCTCCAGCTGAGGTGGGAGACCAAGGGTCCCTTTCCACGTGCCACAGGAATCCTGGGACTCCTATCAAGTTTCACGAGGAGTTAGGCATCGTCTCCTTTGGAGGCACTGATCTCCGCGTACCTCTGGAGTTTTCAAAGGATGTGAGGCCTCCGGTCGCGATGAGGTGGGGAACTAGGTCTTTCTCTGTGGTCTCCACAGGGGATTCAGACATCCTTTCGTCTTGGGAGATGCAACACGAGCCTGCATTCAAGTGACTGCAGGGATATCCGGCCTTATTTCGAGTCAGGGCATCGCAGTCTCCATTCCTCTCGAGGCCGCAAACTCAGGGTCCCTCTCACATACCTAGAGCTGAGAGAAGCCTCCTCTTGAGGTTCTTGTGGTAAGGTGGTATTCCTCTGGAGTCGAAGCCAGGGACTAACCTCTCATCTCGAGTTGATTTTTGGTCCACGGAGCACTTTCGTGTTGCTACAGTGACCTCAGGATCCCTCAACCTTGAAACAGTGTTCTTGGGGTTTCTCTGGAGTGCCATCAAGAAAATCAAGGCTCCTTTCATGTGTGATGTGCAACACAGAATTGCTCTGCACGCAGTGCAGGGGAATCTGGCCTCATCTCGCGGCGAGGGGGAAGTCTCATGGTTTTTCTCGAGTTGCGGCGGGAACCTGCGGTATATTCTCGAGTTACGACGGGGATGGCCCTTCCACACACGTGTTAGTTCAGCGACGTCAGGACTCCTGCCTAGTTGTGAACAACTCGGGATTCTCCTCGAGGCTTGGCAGGGCAATTGGGACGCCTCTCCAGCTGAGGTGGGAGACCAAGGGTCCCTTTCCACGTGCCACAGGAATCCTGGGACTCCTATCAAGTTTCACGAGGAGTCAGGCATCGTCTCCTTTGGAGGCACTGATCTCCGCGTACCTCTGGAGTTTTCAAAGGATGTGAGGCCTCCGGTCGCGATGAGGTGGGGAACTAGGTCTTTCTCTGTGGTCTCCACAGGGGATTCAGACATCCTTTCGTCTTGGGAGATGCAAGACGAGCCTGCATTCAAGTCACTGCAGGGATATCCGGCCTTATTTCGAGTCAGGGCATCGCGGTGTCCATTCCACTTGAGGCCGCAAACTCAGGGTCCCTCTCACATACCTAGAGCTGAGAGAAGCCTCCTCTTGAGGTGCTTGTGGTAAGGTGGTATTCCTCTGGAGTCGAAGCCAGGGACTAACCTCCCCTCTCGAGTTGATTCATGGTCCACGGAGCTCTTTCGTGCTGCTACAGGGACCTCAGGATGCCTCCAGCCTTGAAACAGTGTTCTTGGGGTTTCTCTGGAGTGCCATCAAGGAAATCAAGGCTCCTTTCATGTGTGATGTGCAACACGGAATTGCTCTGCACGCAGTGCAGGGGAATCGGGCCTCATCTCGCGGCGAGGGGGAAGTCTCATGGTTTTTCTCGAGTTGCGGCGGGAACCTGGGGTATATTCTCGAGTTACGACGGGGATGGCCCTTCCACCCACGTGTTTGTTCAGCGACGTCAGGACTCCTGCCTAGTTGCGAGGGACAACTCGGGATTCTCCTCGAGGCTTGGCAGGGCAATTGGGACACCTCTCCAGCTGATGCGGGAGACCAAGGTTCCCTTTCCAGGTGCCACAGGAATCCTGGGACTCCAATCAAGTTTCACGAGGAGTCAGGCATCGTCTCCTTTGGAGGCACTGATCTCCGCGTACCTCTGGAGTTTTCAAAGGATGTGAGGCCTCCGGTCGCGATGAGGTGGGGAACTAGGTCTTTCTCTGTGGTCTCCACAGGGGATTCAGACATCCTTTCGTCTTGGGAGATGCAAGACGAGCCTGCATTCAAGTCACTGCAGGGATATCCGGCCTTATTTCGAGTGAGGGCATCGCGGTCTCCATTCCACTTGAGGCCGCAAACTCAGGGTCCCTCTCACATACATAGAGCTGAGAGAAGCCTCCTCTTGAGGTTCTTGTGGTAAGGTGGTATTCCTCTGGAGTCGAAGCCAGGGACTAACCTCTCATCTCGAGTTGATTTTTGGTCCACAGAGCTCTTTCGTGTTGCTACAGTGACCTCAGGATCCCTCAACCTTGAAACAGTGTTCTTGGGGTTTCTCTGGAGTGCCATCAAGGAAATCAAGGCTCCTTTCATGTGTGATGTGCAACACAGAATTGCTCTGCACGCAGTGCAGGGGAATCGGGCCTCATCTCGCGGCGAGTGGGAAGTCTCATGGTTTTTCTCGAGTTGCGGCGGGAACCTGCGGTATATTCTCGAGTTACGACGGGGATGGCCCTTCCACACACGTGTTAGTTCAGCGACGTCAGGACTCCTGCCTAGTTGTGAGGAACAACTCGGGATTCTCCTCGAGGCTTGGCAGGGCAATTGGGACGCCTCTCCAGCTGAGGCGGGAGACCAAGGGTCCCTTTCCACGTGCCACAGGAATCCTGGGACTCCTATCAAGTTTCACGAGGAGTCAGGCATTGTCTCCTTTGGAGGCACTGATCTCCGCGTATCTCTGGAATTTTCAAAAGATGTGAGGCCTCCGGTCGCGATGAGGTGGGGAACTAGGTCATTCTATGTGGTCTCCACAGGGGATTCAGACATCCTTTCGTCTTGGGAGATGCAAGACGAGCCTGCATTCAAGTCACTGCAGGGATATCCGGCCTTATTTCGAGTCAGGGCATCGCGGTCTCCATTCCACTTGAGGCCGGAAACTCAGGGTCCCTCTCACCTAGCTAGAGCTGAGAGAAGCCTCCTCTTGAGGTGCTTGTGGTAAGGTGGTATTCCTCTGGAGTCGAAGCCAGGGACTAACCTCTCATCTCGAGTTGATTTTTGGCCCACGGAGCTCTTTCGTGTTGCTAGAGTGACCTCAGGATCCCTCTAGCCTTGAAACAGTGTTCTTGGAGTTTCTCTGGAGTGCCATCAAGGAAATCAAGGCTCCTTTCATGTGTGATGTGCAACACGGAATTGCTCTGCACGCAGTGCAGGGGAATCGGGCCTCATCTCGCGGCATGGGGGATGTCTCATGGTTTTTCTCGAGTTGCGGCGGGAACCTGGGGTATATTCTCGAGTTACGACTGGGATGGCCCTTCCACCCACGTGTTTGTTCAGCGAAGTCAGGACTCCTGCCTAGTTGCGAGGGACAACTCGGGATTCTCCTCGAGGCTTGGCAGGGCAATTGGGACGCCTCTCCAGCTGAGGCGGGAGACCAAGGGTCCCTTTCCACGTGCCACAGGAATCCTGGGACTCCTATCAAGTTTCACGAGGAGTTAGGCATCGTCTCCTTTGGAGGCACTGATCTCCGCGTACCTCTGGAGTTTTCAAAGGATGTGAGGCCTCCGGTCGCGATGAGGTGGGGAACTAGGTCTTTCTCTGTGGTCTCCACAGGGGATTCAGACATCCTTTCGTCTTGGGAGATGCAACACGAGCCTGCATTCAAGTGACTGCAGGGATATCCGGCCTTATTTCGAGTCAGGGCATCGCAGTCTCCATTCCTCTCGAGGCCGCAAACTCAGGGTCCCTCTCACATACCTAGAGCTGAGAGAAGCCTCCTCTTGAGGTGCTTGTGGTAAGGTGGTATTCCTCTGGAGTCGAAGCCAGGGACTAACCTCTCATCTCGAGTTGATTTTTGGTCCACGGAGCTCTTTCGTGATGCTACAGTGACCTCAGGATCCCTCTAGCCTTGAAACAGTGTTCTTGGAGTTTCTCTGGAGTGCCATCAAGGAAATCAAGGCTCCTTTCATGTGTGATGGGCAACACGGAATTGCTCTGTACGCAGTGCAGGGGAATCGGGCCTCATCTCGCGGCGAGGGGGAAGTCTCATGGTTTTTCTCGAGTTGCGGCGGGAACCTGGGGTATATTCTCGAGTTACGACGGGGATGGCCCTTCAACCCACGTGTTAGTTCAGCGATGTCAGGACTCCTGCCTAGTTGCGAGGGACAACTCGGGATTCTCCTCGAGGCTTGGCAGGGCAATTGCGACGCCTCTCCAGCTGAGGCGGGAGACCCAGGGACCCTTTCCACGTGCCACAGGAATCCTGGGACTCCTATCAAGTTTCACGAGGAGTCAGGCATCGTCTCCTTTGGAGGCACTGATCTCCGCGTACCTCTGGAGTTTTCAAAGGATGTGAGGCCTCCGGTCGCGATGAGGTGGGGAACTAGGTCTTTCTCTGTGGTCTCCACAGGGGATTCAGACATCCTTTCGTCTTGGGAGATGCAAGACGAGCCTGCATTCAAGTCACTGCAGGGATATCCGGCCTTATTTCGAGTCAGGGCATCGCGGTGTCCATTCCACTTGAGGCCGCAAACTCAGGGTCCCTCTCACATACCTAGAGCTGAGAGAAGCCTCCTCTTGAGGTGCTTGTGGTAAGGTGGTATTCCTCTGGAGTCGAAGCCAGGGACTAACCTCTCATCTCGAGTTGATTCATGGTCCACGGAGCTCTTTCGTGCTGCTACAGTGACCTCAGGATGCCTCCAGCCTTGAAACAGTGTTCTTGGGGTTTCTCTGGGGTGCCATCAAGGAAATCAAGGCTCCTTTCATGTGTGATGTGCAACACGGAATTGCTCTGCACGCAGTGCAGGGGAATCGGGCCTCATCTCGCGGCGAGGGGGAAGTCTCATGGTTTTTCTCGAGTTTCGGCGGGAACCTGGGGTATATTCTCGAGTTACGACGGGGATGGCCCTTCCACCCACGTGTTTGTTCAGCGACGTCAGGACTCCTGCCTAGTTGCGAGGGACAACTCGGGATTCTCCTCGAGGCTTGGCAGGGCAATAGGGACGCCTCTCCAGCTGAGGCGGGAGACCAAGGGTCCCTTTCCACGTGCCACAGGAATCCTGGGATTCCTATCATGTTTCACGAGGAGTCAGGCATCGTCTCCTTTGGAAGCATTGATCTCCGCGTACCTCTGGAGTTTTCAAAGGATGTGAGGCCTCCGGTCGCGATGAGGTGGGGAACTAGGTCTTTCTCTGTGGTCTCCACAGGGGATTCAGACATCCTTTCGTCTTGGGAGATGCAAGACGAGCCTGCATTCAAGTCACTGCAGGGATATCCGGCCTTATTTCGAGTCAGGGCATCGCGGTCTCCATTCCACTTGAGGCCGCAAACTCAGGGTCCCTCTCACATACATAGAGCTGTGAGAAGCCTCCTCTTGAGGTTCTTGTGGTAAGGTGGTATTCCTCTGGAGTCGAAGCCAGGGACTAACCTCTCATCTCGAGTTGATTTTTGGTCCACGGAGCACTTTCGTGTTGCTACAGTGACCTCAGGATCCCTCAACCTTGAAACAGTGTTCTTGGGGTTTCTCTCGAGTGCCATCAAGAAAATCAAGGCTCCTTTCATGTGTGATGTGCAACACAGAATTGCTCTGCACGCAGTGCAGGGGAATCTGGCCTCATCTCGCGGCGAGGGGGAAGTCTCATGGTTTTTCTCGAGTTGCGGCGGGAACCTGCGGTATATTCTCTAGTTACGACGGGGATGGCCCTTCCACACACGTGTTAGTTCAGCGACGTCAGGACTCCTGCCTAGTTGTGAACAACTCGGGATTCTCCTCGAGGCTTGGCAGGGCAATTGGGACGCCTCTCCAGCTGAGGTGGGAGACCAAGGGTCCCTTTCCACGTGCCACAGGAATCCTGGGACTCCTATCAAGTTTCACGAGGAGTCAGGCATCGTCTCCTTTGGAGGCACTGATCTCCGCGTACCTCTGGAGTTTTCAAAGGATGTGAGGCCTCCGGTCGCGATGAGGTGGGGAACTAGGTCTTTCTCTGTGGTCTCCACAGGGGATTCAGACATCCTTTCGTCTTGGGAGATGCAAGACGAGCCTGCATTCAAGTCACTGCAGGGATATCCGGCCTTATTTCGAGTCAGGGCATCGCGGTGTCCATTCCACTTGAGGCCGCAAACTCAGGGTCCCTCTCACATACCTAGAGCTGAGAGAAGCCTCCTCTTGAGGTGCTTGTGGTAAGGTGGTATTCCTCTGGAGTCGAAGCCAGGGACTAACCTCACCTCTCGAGTTGATTCATGGTCCACGGAGCTCTTTCGTGCTGCTACAGGGACCTCAGGATGCCTCCAGCCTTGAAACAGTGTTCTTGGGGTTTCTCTGGAGTGCCATCAAGGAAATCAAGGCTCCTTTCATGTGTGATGTGCAACACGGAATTGCTCTGCACGCAGTGCAGGGGAATCGGGCCTCATCTCGCGGCGAGGGGGAAGTCTCATGGTTTTTCTCGAGTTGCGGCGGGAACCTGGGGTATATTCTCGAGTTACGACGGGGATGGCCCTTCCACCCACGTGTTTGTTCAGCGACGTCAGGACTCCTGCCTAGTTGCGAGGGACAACTCGGGATTCTCCTCGAGGCTTGGCAGGGCAATTGGGACGCCTCTCCAGCTGAGGCGGGAGACCAAGGGTCCCTTTCCACGTGCCACAGGAATCCTGGGATTCCTATCAAGTTTCACGAGGAGTCAGGCATCGTCTCCTTTGGAGGCACTGATCTCCGCGTACCTCTGGAGTTTTCAAATGATGTGAGGCCTCCGGTCGCGATGAGGTGGGGAACTAGGTCTTTCTCTGTGGTCTCCACAGGGGATTCAGACATCCTTTCGTCTTGGGAGATGCAAGACGAGCCTGCATTCAAGTCACTGCAGGGATATCCGGCCTTATTTCGAGTCAGGGCATCGCGGTCTCCATTCCACTTGAGGCCGCAAACTCAGGGTCCCTCTCACATACATAGAGCTGAGAGAAGCCTCCTCTGGAGGTTCTTGTGGTAAGGTGGTATTCCTCTGGAGTCGAAGCCAGGGACTAACC
Source organism: Cervus elaphus (assembly GCF_910594005.1). Classification (NCBI taxonomy): domain Eukaryota; kingdom Metazoa; phylum Chordata; class Mammalia; order Artiodactyla; family Cervidae; genus Cervus; species Cervus elaphus. The sequence goes on from NC_057846.1 coordinate 2,308,978, forward strand.
TCTCATCTCGAGTTGATTTTTGGTCCACGGAGCTCTTTCGTGTTGCTACAGTGACCTCAGGATCCCTCAACCTTGAAACAGTGTTCTTGGGGTTTCTCTGGAGTGCCATCAAGGAAATCAAGGCTCCTTTCATGTGTGATGTGCAACACAGAATTGCTCTGCACGCAGTGCAGGGGAATCGGGCCTCATCTCGCGGCGAGGGGGAAGTCTCATGGTTTTTCTCGAGTTGCGGCGGGAGCCTGGGGTATATTCTCGAGTTACGACGGGGATGGCCCTTCCACACACGTGTTAGTTCAGCGACGTCAGGACTCCTGCCTAGTTGTGAGGAACAACTCGGGATTCTCCTCGAGACTTGGCAGGGCAATTGGGACGCCTCTCCAGCTGAGGCGGGAGACCAAGGGTCCCTTTCCACGTGCCAAAGGAATCCTGGGACTCCTATCATGTTTCACGAGGAGTCAGGCATTGTCTCCTTTGGAGGCACTGATCTCCGCGTACCTCGGGAATTTTCAAATGATGTGAGGCCTCCGGTCGCGATGAGGTGGGGAACTAGTTCATTCTATGTGGTCTCCACAGGGGATTCAGACATCCTTTCGTCTTGGGAGATGCAAGACGAGCCTGCATTCAAGTCACTGCAGGGATATCCGGCCTTATTTCGAGTCAGGGCATCGCGGTCTCCATTCCACTTGAGGCCGCAAACTCAGGGTCCCTCTCACCTAGCTAGAGCTGAGAGAAGCCTCCTCTTCAGGTGCTTGTGGTAAGGTGGTATTCCTCTGGAGTCGAAGCCAGGGACTAACCTCTCATCTCGAGTTGATTTTTGGTCCACGGAGCTCTTTCGTGTTGCTAGAGTGAACTCAGGATCCCTCTAGCCTTGAAACAGTGTTCTTGGGGTTTCTCTGGAGTACCATCAAGGAAATCAAGGCTCCTTTCATGTGTGATGTGCAACACGGAATTGCTCTGCACACAGTGCAGGGGAATCGGGCCTCATCTCCCGGCGTGGGGGATGTCTCATGGTTTTTCTCGAGTTGCGGCGGGAACCTGGGGTATATTCTCGAGTTATGACTGGGATGGCCCTTCCAACCACGTATTTGTTCAGCGACGTCAGGACTCCTGCCTAGTTGCGAGGGACAACTCGGAATTCTCCTCGAGGCTTGGCAGGGCAATTGGGACGCCTCTCCAGCTGAGGTGGGAGACCAAGGGTCCCTTTCCACGTGCCACAGGAATCCTGGGACTCCTATCAAGTTTCACGAGGAGTCAGGCATCGTCTCCTTTGGAGGCACTGATCTCTGCGTACCTCTGGAGTTTTCAAAGGATGTGAGGCCTCCGGTCCCGATGAGGTGGGGAACTAGGTCTTTCTCTGTGGCCTCCACAGGGGATTCAGACATCCTTTCGTCTTGGGAGATGCAAGACGAGCCTGCATTCAAGTCACTGCAGGGATATCCGGCCTTATTTCCAGTCAGGGCATCGCGGTCTCCATTCCACTTGAGGCCGCAAACTCAGGGTCCCTCTCACATACCTAGAGCTGAGAGAAGCCTCCTCTTGAGGTGCTTGTGGTAAGGTGGTATTCCTCTGGAGTCGAAGCCAGGGACTAACCTCTCATCTCGAGTTGATTTTTGGTCCACGGAGCTCTTTCGTGATGCTACAGTGACCTCAGGATCCCTGTAGCCTTGAAACAGTGTTCTTGGAGTTTCTCTGGAGTGCCATCAAGGAAATCAAGGCTCCTTTCATGTGTGATGTGCAACACGGAATTGCTCTGCACGCAGTGCAGGGGAATCGGGCCTCATCTCGCGGCGAGGGGGAAGTCTCATGGTTTTTCTCGAGTTGCGGCGGGAACCTGGGGTATATTATCGAGTTACGACGGGGATGGCCGTTCCATCCACGTGTTTGTTCAGCGACGTCAGGACTCCTGCCTAGTTGCGAGGGACAACTCGGGATTCTCCTCGAGGCTTGGCAGGGCAATTGCGACGCCTCTCTAGCTGAGGCGGGAGACCAAGGGTCCCTTTCCACGTGCCACAGGTATCCTGGGACTCCTATAAAATTTCACGAGGAGTCAGGCATCGTCTCCTTTGGAGGCACTGATCTCCGCGTACCTCTGGAGTTTTCAAAGGATGTGAGGCCTCCGGTCGCGATGATGTGGGGAACTAGGTCTTTCTCTGTGGTCTCCACAGGGGATTCAGACATCCTTTCGTCTTGGGAGATGCAAGACGAGCCTGCATTCAAGTCACTGCAGGGATATCCGGCCTTATTTCGAGTTAGGGCATCGCGGTGTCCATTCCACTTGAGGCCGCAAACTCAGGGTCCCTCTCACATACCTAGAGCTGAGAGAAGCCTCCTCTTGAGGTGCTTGTGGTAAGGTGGTATTCCTCTGGAGTCGAAGCCAGGGACTAACCTCTCCTCTCGAGTTGATTCATGGTCCACGGAGCTCTTTCGTGCTGCTACAGGGACCTCAGGATCCCTCCAGCCTTGAAACAGTGTTCTTGGGTTTTCTCTGGAGTGCCATCAAGGAAATCAAGGCTCCTTTCATGTGTGATGTGCAACACGGAATTGCTCTGCACGCAGTGCAGGGGAATCGCGCCTCATCTCGCGGCGAGGGGGAAGTCTCATGGTTTTTCTCGAGTTGCGGCGGGAACCTGGGGTATATTCTCGAGTTACGACGGGGATAGCCCTTCCACCCACGTGTTTGTTCAGCGACGTCAGGACTCCTGCCTAGTTGCGAGGGACAACTCGGGATTCTCCTCGAGGCTTGGCAGGGCAATTGGGACGCCTCTCCAGCTGAGGCGGGAGACCAAGATTCCCTTTCCACGTGCCACAGGAATCCTGGGACTCCTATCAAGTTTCACGAGGAGTCAGGCATCGTCTCCTTTGGAGGCACTGATCTCTGCATTCCTCTGGAGTTTTCCAAGGATGTTAGGCCTCCGGTCGCGATGAGGTGGGGAACTAGGTCATTCTCTGTGGTCTCCACAGGGCATTCAGACATCCTTTCGTCTTGGGAGATGCAAGACGAGCCTGCATTCAAGTCACTGCAGGGATATCCGGCCTTATTTCGAGTCAGGGCATCGCGGTCTCCGTTCCACTTGAGGCCGCAAACTCAGGGTCCCTCTCACATACTTAGAGCTGAGAGAAGCCTCCTCTTGAGGTTCTTGTGGTAAGGTGGTATTCCTCTGGAGTCGAAGCCAGGGACTAACCTCTCATCTCGAGTTGATTTTTGGTCCACGGAGCTCTTTCGTGTTGCTACAGTGACCTCAGGATCCCTCTAGCCTTGAAACAGTGTTCTTGGGGTTTCTCTGGAGTGCCATCAAGGAAATCAAGGCTCCTTTCATGTGTGATGTGCAACACGGAATTGCTCTGCACGCAGTGCAGGGGAATCGGGCCTCATCTCGCGGCGAGGGGGAAGTCTCATGGTTTTTCTCGAGTTGCGGCGGGAACCTGGGGTATATTCTCGAGTTAAGACGGGGATGGCCCTTCCACCCACGTGTTTGTTCAGCGACGTCAGGACTCCTGCCTAGTTGGGAGGGACAACTCGGGATTCTCCTCGAGGCTTGGCAGGGCAATTTGGACGCCTCTCCAGCTGAGGCGGGAGACCAAGGGTCCCTTTCCACGTGCCACAGGAATCCTGGGACTCCTATCAAGTTTCACGAGGAGTCAGGCATCGTCTCCTTTGGAGGCACTGATCTCCGCGTACCTCTGGAGTTTTCAAAGGATGTGAGGCCTCCGGTCGCGATGAGGTGGGGAACTAGGTCTTTCTCTGTGGTCTCCACAGGGGATTCAGACATCCTTTCGTCTTGGGAGATGCAACACGAGCCTGCATTCAAGTCACTGCAGGGATATCCGGCCTTATTTCGAGTCAAGGGCATCGCGGTCTCCATTCCACTTGAGGCCGCAAACTCAGGGTCCCTCTCACATACATACAGCTGAGAGAAGCCTCCTCTTGAGGTGCTTGTGGTAAGGTGGTATTCCTCTGGAGTCGAAGCCAGGGACTAACCTCTCATCTCGAGTTGATTTTTGGTCCACGGAGCTCTTTCGTGTTGCTACAGTGACCTCAGGATCCCTCTAGCCTTGAAACAGTGTTCTTGGGGTTTCTCTGGAGTGCCATCAAGGAAATCAAGGCTCCTTTCATGTGTGATGTGCAACACGGAATTGCTCTGCACGCAGTGCAGGGGAATCGGGCCTCATCTCGCGGCGAGGGGGAAGTCTCATGGTTTTTCTCGAGTTGCGGCGGGAACCTGGGGTATATTATCGAGTTACGACGGGGATGGCCGTTCCATCCACGTGTTTGTTCAGCGACGTCAGGACTCCTGCCTAGTTGCGAGGGACAACTCGGGATTCTCCTCGAGGCTTGGCAGGGCAATTGCGACGCCTCTCCATCTGAGGCGGGAGACCAAGGGTCCCTTTCCACGTGCCACAGGTATCCTGGGACTCCTATAAAATTTCACGAGGAGTCAGGCATCGTCTCCTTTGGAGGCACTGATCTCCGCGTACCTCTGGAGTTTTCAAAGGATGTGAGGCCTCCGGTCGCGATGATGTGGGGAACTAGGTCTTTCTCTGTGGTCTCCACAGGGGATTCAGACATCCTTTCGTCTTGGGAGATGCAAGACGAGCCTGCATTCAAGTCACTGCAGGGATATCCGGCCTTATTTCGAGTTAGGGCATCGCGGTGTCCATTCCACTTGAGGCCGCAAACTCAGGGTCCCTCTCACATACCTAGAGCTGAGAGAAGCCTCCTCTTGAGGTGCTTGTGGTAAGGTGGTATTCCTCTGGAGTCGAAGCCAGGGACTAACCTCTCCTCTCGAGTTGATTCATGGTCCACGGAGCTCTTTCGTGCTGCTACAGGGACCTCAGGATCCCTCCAGCCTTGAAACAGTGTTCTTGGGGTTTCTCTGGAGTGCCATCAAGGAAATCAAGGCTCCTTTCATGTGTGATGTGCAACACGGAATTGCTCTGCACGCAGTGCAGGGGAATCGCGCCTCATCTCGCGGCGAGGGGGAAGTCTCATGGTTTTTCTCGAGTTGCGGCGGGAACCTGGGGTATATTCTCGAGTTACGACGGGGATAGCCCTTCCAGCCACGTGTTTGTTCAGCGACGTCAGGACTCCTGCCTAGTTGCGAGGGACAACTCGGGATTCCCCTCGAGGCTTGGCAGGGCAATTGGGACGCCTCTCCAGCTGAGGCGGGAGACCAAGGTTCCCTTTCCACGTGCCACAGGAATCCTGGGACTCCTATCAAGTTTCACGAGGAGTCAGGCATCGTCTCCTTTGGAGGCACTGATCTCTGCATTCCTCTGGAGTTTTCCAAGGATGTTAGGCCTCCGGTCGCGATGAGGTGGGGAACTAGGTCATTCTCTGTGGTCTCCACAGGGCATTCAGACATCCTTTCGTCTTGGGAGATGCAAGACGAGCCTGCATTCAAGTCACTGCAGGGATATCCGGCCTTATTTCGAGTCAGGGCATCGCGGTCTCCATTCCACTTGAGGCCGCAAACTCAGGGTCCCTCTCACATACTTAGAGCTGAGAGAAGCCTCCTCTTGAGGTGCTTGTGGTAAGGTGGTATTCCTCTGGAGTCGAAGCCAGGGACTAACCTCTCCTCTCGAGTTGATTCATGGTCCACGGAGCTCTTTCGTGCTGCTACAGGGACCTCAGGATCCCTCCAGCCTTGAAACAGTGTTCTTGGGGTTTCTCTGGAGTGCCATCAAGGAAATCAAGGCTCCTTTCATGTGTGATGTGCAACACGGAATTGCTCTGCACGCAGTGCAGGGGAATCGGGGCTCATCTCGCGGCGAGGGGGAAGTCTCATGGTTTTTCTCGAGTTGCGGCGGGAACCTGGGGTATATTATCGATTTATGACTGGGATGGCCCTTCCACCCACGTGTTTGTTCAGCCACGTCAGGACTCCTGCCTAGTTGCGAGGGACAACTCGGGATTCTCCTCGAGGCTTGGCAGGGCAATTTGGACGCCTCTCCAGCTGAGGCGGGAGACCAAGGGTCCCTTTCCACGTGCCACAGGAATCCTGGGACTCCTATCAAGTTTCACGAGGAGTCAGGCATCGTCTCCTTTGGAGGCACTGATCTCCGCGTACCTCTGGAGTTTTCAAAGGATGTGAGGCCTCCGGTCGCGATGAGGTGGGGAACTAGGTCTTTCTCTGTGGTCTCCACAGGGGATTCAGACATCCTTTCGTCTTGGGAGATGCAAGACGAGCCTGCATTCAAGTCACTGCAGGGATATCCGGCCTTATTTCGAGTCAAGGGCATCGCTGTCTCCATTCCACTTGAGGCCGCAAACTCAGGGTCCCTCTCACATACATACAGCTGAGAGAAGCCTCCTCTTGAGGTGCTTGTGGTAAGGTGGTATTCCTCTGGAGTCGAAGCCAGGGACTAACCTTTCATCTCGAGTTGATTTTTGGTCCACGGAGCTCTTTCGTGTTGCTAGAGTGACCTCAGGATCCCTCTAGCCTTGAAACAGTGTTCTTGGGGTTTCTCTGGAGTGCCATCAAGGAAATCAAGGCTCCTTTCATGTGTGATGTGCAACACGGAATTGCTCTGCACGCAGTGCAGGGGAATCGGGCCTCATCTCGCGGCGAGGGGGAAGTCTCATGGTTTTTCTCGAGTTGCGGCGGGAACCTGGGGTATATTCTCGAGTTACGACTGGGATGGCCCTTCCACCCACGTGTTTGTTCAGCGACGTCAGGACTCCTGCCTAGTTGCGAGTGACAACTCGGGATTCTCCTCGAGGCTTGGCAGGGCAATTGGGACGCCTCTCCAGCTGAGGTGGGAGACCAAGGGTCCCTTTCCACGTGCCACAGGAATCCTGGGACTCCTATCAAGTTTCACGAGGAGTCAGGCATCGTCTCCTTTGGAGGCACTGATCTCCACGTACCTCTGGAGTTTTCAAAGGATGTGAGGCCTCCGGTCGCGATGAGGTGGGGAACTAGGTCTTTCTCTGTGGTCTCCACAGGGGATTCAGACATCCTTTCGTCTTGGGAGATGCAAGACGAGCCTGCATTGAAGTCACTGCAGGGATATCCGGCCTTATTTCGCGTCAGGGAATCGCGGTGTCCATTCCACTTGAGGCCGCAAACTCAGGGTCCCTCTCACATAGCTAGAGCTGAGAGAAGCCTCCTCTTGAGGTGCTTGTGGTAAGGTGGTATTCCTCTGGAGTCGAAGCCAGGGACTAACCTCTCATCTCGAGTTGATTTTTGGTCCACGGAGCTCTTTCGTGTTGCTACAGTGACCTCAGGATCCCTCTAGCCTTGAAACAGTGTTCTTGGGGTTTCTCTGGAGTACCATCCAGGAAATCAAGGCTCCTTTCATGTGTGATGTGCAACACGGAATTGCTCTGCACGCAGTGCAGGGGAATCGGGCCTCATCTCGCGGCGAGGGGAAAGTCTCATGGTTTTTCTCGAGTTGCGGCGGGAACCTGGCGTATATTCTCGAGTTACGATGGGGATGGCCCTTCCACCCACGTGTTTGTTCAGCGACGTCAGGACTCCTGCCTAGTTGCTAGGGACAACTCAGGATTCTCCTCGAGGCTTGGCAGGGCAATTGGGACGCCTCTCCAACTGAGGCGGGAGACCCAGGGTGCCTTTCCACGTGCCACAGGAATCCTGGGACTCCTATCAAGTTTCACGAGGAGTCAGGCATCGTCTCCTTTGGAGGCACTGATCTCCGCGTAATTCTGGAGTTTTCAAAGGATGTGAGGCCTCCGGTCGCGATGAGGTGGGGAACTAGGTCTTTCTCTGTGGTCTCCACAGGGGATTCAGACATCCTTTCGTCTTGGGAGATGCAAGACGAGCCTGCATTCAAGTCACTGCAGGGATATCCGGCCTTAATTCGCGTCAGGGCATCGCGGTGTCCATTCCACTTGAGGCCGCAAACTCAGGGTCCCTCTCACATACCTAGAGCTGAGAGAAGCCTCCTCTTGAGGTGCTTGTAGTAAGGTGGTATTCCTCTGGAGTCGAAGCCAGGGACTAAACTCTCATCTCGAATTGATTTTTGGTCCACGGAGCTCTTTCGTGTTGCTACAGTGACCTCAGGATCCCTCAACCTTGAAACAGTGTTCTTGGTGTTTCTCTGGAGTGCCATCAAGAAAATCAAGGCTCCTTTCATGTGTGATGTGCAACACGGAATTGCTCTGCACGCAGTGCAGGGGAATCGGGCTTCATCTCGCGGCGAGGGGGAAGTCTCATGGTTTTTCTCGAGTTGCAACGGGAACCTGCGGTATATTCTCGAGTTACGACGGGGATGGCCCTTCCACACACGTGTTTGTTCAGCGACGTCAGGACTCCTGCCTAGTTGCGAGGGACAACTCGGGAATCTCCTCGAGGCTTTGCAGTGCAATTGGGACGCCTCTCCAGCTGAGGCGGGAGACCAAGTGTCCCTTTCCACGTGCCACAGGAATCCTGTGACTCCTATCAAGTTTCACGAGGAGTCAGGCATCGTCTCCTTTGGAGGCACTGATCTCCGTGTATCTCTGGAGTTTTCAAAGGATGTGAGGCCGCCGGTCGCGGTGAGGTGGGGAACTAGGTCCTTCTCTGTGGTCTCCACAGGGGATTCAGACATCCTTTCATCTTGGGAGATGCAAGACGAGCCTGCATTCAAGTCACTGCAGGGATATCCGGCCTTATTTCGAGTCAGGGCATCGCGGTCTCCATTCCACTTGAGGCCGCAAACTCAGGGTCCCTCTCACATACTTAGAGCTGAGAGAAGCCTCCTCTTGAGGTGCTTGTGGTAAGGTGGTATTCCTCTGGAGTCGAAGCCAGGGACTAACCTCTCATCTCGAGTTGATTTTTGGTCCACGGAGCTCTTTCGTGTTGCTACAGTGACCTCAGGATTCCTCTAGCCTTGAAACAGTGTTCTTGGGGTTTCTCTGGAGTGCCATCAAGGAAATCAAGGCTCCTTTCATGTGTGATGTGCAACACGCAATTGCTCTGCACACAGTGCAGGGGAATCTGGCCTCATCTCGCGGCGAGGGGGAAGTCTCATGGTTTTTCTCGAGTTGCGGCGGGAACCTGGGGTATATTCTCGAGTTATGACTGGGATGGCCCTTCCACCCACGTGTTTGTTCAGCGACGTCAGGACTCCTGCCTAGTTGCGAGGGACAACTCGGGATTCTCCTCGAGGCTTGGCAGGGCAATTTGGACGCCTCTCCAGCTGAGGCGGGAGACCAAGGGTCCCTTTCCACGTGCCACAGGAATCCTGGGACTCCTATCAAGTTTCACGAGGAGTCAGGCATCGTCTCCTTTGGAGGCACTGATCTCCGCGTACCTCTGGAGTTTTCAAAGGATGTGAGGCATCCGGTCACGATGAGGTGGGGAACTAGGTCTTTCTCTGTGGTCTCCACAGGGAATTCAGACATCCTTTCGTCTTGGGAGATGCAAGACGAGCCTGCATTCAAGTCACTGCAGGGATATCCGGCCTTAATTCGCGTCAGGGCATCGCGGTGTCCATTCCACTTGAGGCCGCAAACTCAGGGTCCCTCTCACATACCTAGAGCTGAGAGAAGCCTCCTCTTGAGGTGCTTGTGGTAAGGTGGTATTCCTCTGGAGTCGAAGCCAGGGACTAACCTCTCATCTCGAGTTGATTCATGGTCCACGGAGCTCTTTCGTGCTGCTACAGGGACTCAGGATCCCTCCAGCCTTGAAACAGTGTTCTTGGGGTTTCTCTGGAGTGCCATCAAGGAAATCAAGGCTCCTTTCATGTGTAATGTGCAACACGGAATTGCTCTGCACGCAGTGCAGGGGAATCGGTCCTCATTTCGCGGCGAGGGGGAAGTCTCATGGTTTTTCTCGAGTTGCGGCGGGAACCTGGGGTATATTCTCGAGTTACGACGGGGATGGCCCTTCCACCCACGTGTTTGTTCAGCGACGTCAGGACTCCTGCCTAGTTGTGAGGGACAACTCGGGATTCTCCTCGAGGCTTGGCAGGGCAATTGGGACGCCTCTCCAGCTGAGGCGGGAGACCAAGTGTCCCTTTCCACGTGCCACAGGAATCCTGGGACTCCTATCAAGTTTCACGAGGAGTCAGGCATCGTCTCCTTTGGAGGCACTGATCTCCGCGTACCTCTGGAGTTTTCAAAGGATGTGAGGCCTCTGTTCGCGGTGAGGTGGGGAACTAGGTCCTTCTCTGTGGTCTCCACAGGGGATTCAGACATCCTTTCATCTTTGGAGATGCAAGACGAGCCTGCATTCAAGTCACTGCAGGGATATCCGGCCTTATTTCGAGTCAGGGCATCGCGGTGTCCATTCCACTTGAGGCCGCAAACTCAGGGTCCCTCTCACATACATAGAGCTGAGAGAAGCCTCCTCTTGAGGTGCTTGTGGTAAGGTGGTATTCCTCTGGAGTCGAAGCCAGGGACTAACCTCTCATCTCGAGTTGATTTGTGGTCCACGGAGCTCTTTCGTGTTGCTACAGTGACCTCAGGATCCCTCTAGCCTTGAAACAGTGTTCTTGGGGTTTCTCTGGAGTGCCACCAAGGAAATCAAGGCTCCTTTCATGTGTGATGTGCAACACGGAATTGCTCTGCACGCAGTGCAGGGGAATCGGGCCTCATCTCGCGGCGAGGGGGAAGTCTCATGGTTTTTCTCGAGTTGCGGCGGGAACCTGGGGTATATTCTTGAGTAACGACGGGGATGGCCCTTCCAACCACGTGTTTGTTCAGCGACGTCAGGACTCCTTCCTAGCTTCGAGGGACAGCTCGGGATTCTCCTCGAGGCTTGGGAGGGCAATTGGGACGCCTCTCCAGCAGAGGCGGGAGACCAAGGGTCCCTTTCCACGTGCACAGGAATCCTGGGACTCCTATCAAGTTTCACGAGGAGTCAGGCATCGTCTCCTTTGGAGGCACTGATCTCTGCATACCTCTGAAGTTTTCAAAGAATTTGAGGCCTCCGGTCGCGATGAAGTGGGGAAATTGGTCTTTCTCTGTGGTCTCCACAGGGGACTCAGACATCCTTTCGTCTTGGGAGATGCAAGACGAGCCTGCATTCAAGTCACTGCAGGGATATCCGGCCTTATTTCGAGTCAGGGCATCGCGGTGTCCATTCCACTTGAGACCGCAAACTCAGCACATAGGTAGAGCTGAGAGAAGCCTCCTCTTGAGGTGCTTGTGTTAAGGTGGTATTCCTCTGGAGTCGAAGCCAGGGACTAACCTCTCATCTCGAGTTGATTGTTGGTCCACGGAGCTCTTTCGTGTTGCTACAGTGACCTCAGGATCCCTCTAGCCTTGAAACAGTGTTCTTGGGTTTTCTCTGGAGTGCCATCAAGGAAATCATGGCTCCTTTCATGTGTGATGTGCAACACGGAATTGCTCTGCACACAGTGCAGGGGAATCGGGCCTCATATCGCGGCGAGGGGGAAGTCTCATGGTTTTTCTCGAGTTGCGGCGGGAAATGGGGTATATTCTCGAGTTATGACAGGGATGACGCTTCCAACCACGTGTTTGTTCAGCGACGTCAGGACTCCTGCCTAGTTGCGAGGGACAGCTCGGGATTCTCCTCGAGGCTTCGCAGGGCAATTGGGACGCCTCTGCAGCTGAGGCGGGAGACCAAGGGTCCCTTTCCACGTGCACAGGAATCCTGGGACTCCTATCAAGTTTCACGAGGAGTCAGGCATCGTCTCCTTTGGAGGCACTGATCTCCGCGTAGCTCTGGAGTTTTCAAAGGATGTGAGGCCTCCGGTCGCGATGAGGTGGGGAACTAGGTCTTTTTCTGTGGTCTCCACAGGGGATTCAGACATCCTTTCATCCTGAGAGATGCAAGACGAGCCTGCATTCAAGTCACTGCAGGGATATCCGGCCTTATTTCGAGTCAGGGCATCGCGGTGTCCATTCCACTTGAGACCGCAAACTCAGCACATAGGTAGAGCTGAGAGAATCCTCCTCTTGAGGTGCTTGTGGTAAGGTGGTATTCCTCTGGAGTCGAAGCCAGGGACTAACCTCTCATCTCGAGTTGATTTTTGGTCCACGGAGCTCTTTCGTGTTGCTACAGTGACCTCAGGATCCCTCAACCTTGAAACAGTGTTCTTGGGGTTTCTCTGGAGTGCCATCAAGGAAATCAAGGCTCCTTTCATGTGTGATGTGCAACACGGAATTGCTCTGCACACAGTGCAGGGGAATCGGGCCTCATCTCGCGGCGAGGGGGAAGTCTCATGGTTTTTCTCGAGTTGCGACGGGAACCTGGGGTATATTCTCGAGTTATGACTGGGATGGCCCTTCCACACACGTGTTAGTTCAGCGACGGCAGGACTCCTGCCTAGTTGCGAGGGACAACTCGGGATTCTCCTCGAGGCTTGGCAGGGCAATTGGGACGCCTCTCCAGCTGAGGCGGGAGACCAAGGGTCCCTTTCCACGTGCCACAGGAATCCTGGGACTCCTATCAAGTTTCACGAGGAGTCAGGCATCGTCTCCTTTGGAGGCACTGTTCTCCGCGTACCTCTGGAGTTTTCAAAGGATGTGAGGCCTCCGGTCGCGATCAGGTGGGGAACTAGGTCTTTCTCTGTGGTCTCCACAGGGGATTCAGACATCCTTTCATCTTGGGAGATGCAAGACGAGCCTGCATTCAAGTCACTGCAGGGATATCCGGCCTTATTTCGAGTCAGGGCATCGCGGTGTCCATTCCACTTGAGACCGCAAACTCAGCACATAGGTAGAGCTGAGAGAAGCCTCCTCTTGAGGTGCTTGTGGTAAGGTGGTATTCCTCTGGAGTCGAAGCCAGGGACTAACCTCTCATCTCGAGTTGATTTTTGGTCCACGGAGCTCTTTCGTGTTGCTACAGTGACCTCAGGATCCCTCTAGCCTTGAAACAGTGTTCTTGGGGTTTCTCTGGAGTGCCATCAAGGAAATCAAGGCTCCTTTCATGTGTGATGTCAACACGGAATTGCTCTGCACGCAGTGCAGGGGAATCGGGGCTCATCTCGCGGCGAGGGGGAAGTCTCATGGTTTTTCTCGAGTTGCGGCGGGAACCTGGGGTATATTCTCGAGTTACGACTGGGATGGCCCTTCCACCCACGTGTTTGTTCAGCGACGTCAGGACTCCTGCCTAGTTTCGAGGGACAACTCGGGATTCTCCTCGAGGCTTGGCAGGGCAATTGGGACGCCTCTCCAGCAGAGGCGGGAGACCAAGGTTCCCTTTCCACGTGCACAGGAATCCTGGGACTCCTATCAAGTTTCACGAGGAGTCAGGCATCGTCTCCTTTGGAGGCACTGATCTCCACGTACCTCTGGAGTTTTCAAAGGATGTGAGGCCTCCTGTCGCGATCAGGTGGGGAACTAGTTCTTTCTCTGTGGTCTCCACAGGGGATTCAGACATCCTTTCGTCTTGGGAGATGCAAGACGAGCCTGCATTCAAGTCACTGCAGGGATATCCGGCCTTATTTCGAGTCAGGGCATCGCGGTGTCCATTCCACTTGAGGCCGCAAACTCAGGGTCCCTCTCACATACCTAGAGCTGAGAGAAGCCTCCTCTTGAGGTGCTTGTGTTAAGGTGGTATTCCTCTGGAGTCGAAGCCAGGGACTAACCTCTCATCTCGAGTTGATTGTTGGTCCACGGAGCTCTTTCGTGTTGCTACAGTGACCTCAGGATCCCGCTAGCCTTGAAACAGTGTTGTTGGGTTTTCTCTGGAGTGCCATCAAGAAAATCATGGCTCCTTTCATGTGTGATGTGCAACACGGAATTGCTCTGCACACAGTGCAGGGGAATCTGGCCTCATATCGCGGCGAGGGGGAAGTCTCATGGTTTTTCTCGAGTTGCGGCGGGAAATGGGGTATATTCTCGAGTTACGACGGGGATGACGCTTCCAACCACTTGTTTGTTCAGCGACGGCAGGACTCCTGCCTAGTTGCGAGGGACAGCTCGGAATTCTCCTCGAGGCTTCGCAGGGCAATTGGGACGCCTCTGCAGCTGAGGCGGGAGAACAACGGTCCCTTTCCACGTGCACAGGAATCCTGGGACTCCTATCAAGTTTCACGAGGAGTCAGGCATCGTCTCCTTTGGAGGCACTGATCTCCGCGTAGCTCTGGAGTTTTCAAAGGATGTGAGGCCTCCGGTCGCGATCAGGTGGGGAACTAGGTGTTTCTCTGTGGTCTCCACAGGGGATTCAGACATCCTTTCGTCTTGGGAGATGCAAGACGAGCCTGCATTCAAGTCACTGCAGGGATATCCGGCCTTATTTCGAGTCAGGGCATCGCGGTGTCCATTCCACTTGAGGCCGCAAACTCAGGGTCCCTCGCACATACCTAGAGCTGAGAGAAGCCTCCTCTTGAGTTGCTTGTGTTAAGGTGGTATTCCTCTGGAGTCGAAGCCAGGGACTAACCTCTCATCTCGAGTTGATTTTTGGTCCACGGAGCTCTTTCGTGTTGCTACAGTGACCTCGGGATCCCTCTAGCCTTGAAACAGTGTTCTTGGGGTTTCTCTGGAGTGCCATCAAGGAAATCAAGGCTCCTTTCATGTGTGATGTGCAACACGGAATTGCTCTGCACGCAGTGCAGGGGAATCGGGCCTCATCTCGCGGCGAGGGGGAAGTCTCATGGTTTTTCTCGAGTTGCGGCGGGAACCTGGGGTATATTCGCGAGTTACGATGAGGATGGCCCTTCCACACACGTGTTTCTTCAGCGACGTCAGGACTCCTGCCTAGTTGCGAGGGACTACTCGGGATTCTCCTCGAGGCTTGGCAGCGCAATTGGGACCCCTCTCCAGCTGAGGCGGGAGACCAAGTGTCCCTTTCCACGTCCCACAGGAATCCTGGGACTCCTATCAAGTTTCACGAGGAGTCAGGGATCCTCTCCTTTGGAGGCACTGATCTTCGCGTATCTCTGGAGTTTCCAAAGGATGTGAGGCCTCCGGTCGCGATGAGGTTGGGAACTAGGTCTTTCTCTGTGGTCTCCACAGGGGATTCAGACATCCTTTCGTCTTGGGAGATGCAAGACGAGCCTGCATTCAAGTCACTGCAGGGATATCCGGCCTTATTTCGAGTCAGGGCATCGCGGTCTCCATTCCACTTGAGGCCGCAAACTCAGGGTCCCTCTCACATACATAGAGCTGAGAGAAGCCTCCTCTTGAGGTGCTTGTGGTAAGGTGGTATTCCTCTGGAGTCGAAGCCAGGGACTAACCTCTCATCTCGAGTTGATTTTTGGTCCACGGAGCTCTTTCGTGTTGCTACAGTGACCTCAGGATCCCTCAACCTTGAAACAGTGTTCTTGGGGTTTCTCTGGAGTGCCATCAAGGAAATCAAGGCTCCTTTCATGTGTGATGTGCAACACGGAATTGCTCTGCACGCAGTGCAGGGGAATCGGGCGTCATCTCGCGGCGAGGGGGAAGTCTCATGGTTTTTCTCGAGTTGCGGCGGGAACCTTGGGTATATTCGCGAGTTACGACGGGGATGGCCCTTCCACCCACGTGTTTGTTCAGCGACGTCAGGACTCCTGCCTAGTTGCGAGGGACAACTCGGGATTCTCCTCGAGGCTTGGCAGGGCAATTGGGACGCCTGTACAGCTGAGGCGAGAGACCAAGTGTCCCTTTCCACGTGTCACAGGAATCCTGGGACTCCTATCAAGTTTCACGAGGAGTGAGGCATCGTCTCCTTTGGAGGCACTGATCTCTGCATACCTCTAAAGTTTTCAAAGAATTTGCGGCCTCCGGTCGCGATGAAGTGGGGAAATTGGTCTTTCTCTGTGGTCTCCACAGGGGATTCAGACATCCTTTCGTCTTGGGAGATGCAAGACGAGCCTGCATTCAAGTCACTGCAGGGATATCCGGCCTTATTTCGAGTCAGGGCATCGCAGTGTCCATTCCACTTGAGACCGCAAACTCAGCACATAGGTAGAGCTGAGAGAAGCCTCCTCTTGAGGTGCTTGTGTAAGGTGGTATTCCTCTGGAGTCGAAGCCAGGGACTAACCTCTCATCTCGAGTTGATTTTTGGTCCACGGAGCTCTTTCGTGTTGCTACAGTGACCTCAGGATCCCTCTAGCCTTGAAACAGTGTTCTTGGGGTTTCTCTGGAGTGCCATCAAGGAAATCAAGGCTCCTTTCATGTGTGATGTCAACACGGAATTGCTCTGCATGCAGTGCAGGGAAATCGGGGCTCATCTCGCGCCGAGGGGGAAGACTCATGGTTTTTCTCGAGTTGCGGCGGGAACCTGGGGTATATTCTCGAGTTACGACTGGGATGGCCCTTCCACCCACGTGTTTGTTCAGCGACGTCAGGACTCCTGCCTAGTTTCGAGGGACAACTCGGGATTCTCCTCGAGGCTTGGCAGGGCAATTGGGACGCCTCTCCAGCAGAGGCGGGAGACCAAGGGTCCCTTTCCACGTGCACAGGAATCCTGGGACTCCTATCAAGTTTCACGAGGAGTCAGGCATCGTCTCCTTTGGAGGCACTGATCTCCACGTACCTCTGGAGTTTTCAAAGGATGTGAGGCCTCCTGTCGCGATCAGGTGGGGAACTAGTTCTTTCTCTGTGGTCTCCACAGGGGATTCAGACATCCTTTCGTCTTGGGAGATGCAAGACGAGCCTGCATTCAAGTCACTGCAGGGATATCCGGCCTTATTTCGAGTCAGGGCATCGCGGTGTCCATTCCACTTGAGGCCGCAAACTCAGGGTCCCTCTCACATACCTAGAGCTGAGAGAAGCCTCCTCTTGAGGTGCTTGTGTTAAGGTGGTATTCCTCTGGAGTCGAAGCCAGGGACTAACCTCTCATCTCGAGTTGATTGTTGGTCCACGGAGCTCTTTCGTGTTGCTACAGTGACCTCAGGATCCCGCTAGCCTTGAAACAGTGTTCTTGGGTTTTCTCTGGAGTGCCATCAAGAAAATCAAGGCTCCTTTCATGTGTGATGTGCAACACGGAATTGCTCTGCACACAGTGCAGGGGAATCTGGCCTCATATCGCGGCGAGGGGGAAGTCTCATGGTTTTTCTCGAGTTGCGGCGGGAAATGGGGTATATTCTCGAGTTACGACGGGGATGACGCTTCCAACCACTTGTTTGTTCAGCGACGGCAGGACTCCTGCCTAGTTGCGAGGGACAGCTCGGGATTCTCCTCGAGGCTTCGCAGGGCAATTGGGACGCCTCTGCAGCTGAGGCGGGAGAACAACGGTCCCTTTCCACGTGCACAGGAATCCTGGGACTCCTATCAAGTTTCACGAGGAGTCAGGCATCGTCTCCTTTGGAAGCACTGATCTCCGCGTAGCTCTGGAGTTTTCAAAGGATGTGAGGCCTCCGGTCGCGATCAGGTGGGGAACTAGGTCTTTCTCTGTGGTCTCCACAGGGGATTCAGACATCCTTTCGTCTTGGGAGATGCAAGACGAGCCTGCATTCAAGTCACTGCAGGGATATCCGGCCTTATTTCGAGTCAGGGCATCGCGGTGTCCATTCCACTTGAGGCCGAAAACTCAGGGTCCCTCGCACATACCTAGAGCTGAGAGAAGCCTCCTCTTGAGTTGCTTGTGTTAAGGTGGTATTCCTCTGGAGTCGAAGCCAGGGACTAACCTCTCATCTCGAGTTGATTTTTGGTCCACGGAGCTCTTTCGTGTTGCTACAGTGACCTCGGGATCCCTCTAGCCTTGAAACAGTGTTCTTGGGGTTTCTCTGGAGTGCCATCAAGGAAATCAAGGCTCCTTTCATGTGTGATGTGCAACACGGAATTGCTCTGCACGCAGTGCAGGGGAATCGGGCCTCATCTCGCGGCGAGGGGGAAGTCTCATGGTTTTTCTCGAGTTGCGGCGGGAACCTGGGGTATATTCGCGAGTTACGATGAGGATGGCCCTTCCACACACGTGTTTCTTCAGCGACGTCAGGACTCCTGCCTAGTTGCGAGGGACTACTCGGGATTCACCTCGAGGCTTGGCAGCGCAATTGGGACCCCTCTCCAGCTGAGGCGGGAGACCAAGGGTCCCTTTCCACGTCCCACAGGAATCCTGGGACTCCTATCAAGTTTCACGAGGAGTCAGGCATCCTCTCCTTTGGAGGCACTGATCTTCGCGTACCTCTGGAGTTTCCAAAGGATGTGAGGCCTCCGGTCGCGATGAGGTTGGGAACTAGGTCTTTCTCTGTGGTCTCCACAGGGGATTCAGACATCCTTTCGTCTTGGGAGATGCAAGACGAGCCTGCATTCAAGTCACTGCAGGGATATCCGGCCTTATTTCGAGTCAGGGCATCGCGGTGTCCATTCCACTTGAGGCCGCAAACTCAGGGTCCCTCTCACATACATAGAGCTGAGAGAAGCCTCCTCTTGAGTTGCTTGTGGTAAGGTGGTATTCCTCTGGAGTCGAAGCCAGGGACTAACCTCTCATCTCGAGTTGATTTTTGGTCCACGGAGCTCTTTCGTGTTGCTACAGTGACCTCAGGATCCCTCTAGCCTTGAAACAGTGTTCTTGGGGTTTCTCTGGAGTGCCATCAAGGAAATCAAGGCTCCTTTCATGTGTGATGTGCAACACGGAATTGCTCTGCACGCAGTGCAGGGGAATCGGGCCTCATCTCGCGGCGAGGGGGAAGTCTCATGGTTTTTCTCGAGTTGCGGCGGGAACCTGGGGTGTATTGTCGAGTTACGACGGGGATGGCCCTTCCACCCACGTGTTTGTTCAGCGACGTCAGGACTCCTGCCTAGTTGCGAGGGAGAACTCGGGATTCTCCTCAAGGCTTGGCAGGGAAATTGGGACGCCTCTGCAGCTGAGGCGGGAGACCAAGGGTCCCTTTCCACGTGCCACAGGAATCCGGGGACTCCTATCAAGTTTCACGAGGAGTCAGGCATCTTCTCCTTTGGAGGCACTGATCTCCGCGTACCTCTGGAGTTTTCAAAGGATGTGAGGCCTCCGGTCGCGATGAGGTGGGGAACTAGGTCTTTCTCTGTGGTCTCCACAGGGGATTCAGACATCCTTTCGTCTTGGGAGATGCAAGACGAGCCTGCATTCAAGTCACTGCAGGGATATCCGACCTTATTTCGAGTCAGGGCATCGCGGTCTCCATTCCACTTGAGGCCGCAAACTCAGGGTGCCTCTTCCATACATAGAGCTGAGAGAAGCCTCCTCTTGAGGTGCTTGTGGTAAGGTGGTATTCCTCTGGAGTCGAAGCCAGGGACTAACCTCTCATCTCGAGTTGATTTTTGGTCCACGGAGCTCTTTTGTGTTGTTACAGTGACCTCAGGATCCCTCAACCTTGAAACAGTGTTCTTGGGGTTTCTCTGGAGTGCCATCAAGGAAATCAAGGCTCCTTTCATGTGTGATGTGCAACACGGAATTGCTCTGCACGCAGTGCAGAGGAATCGGGCCTCATCTCGCGGCGAGGGGGAAGTCTCATGGTTTTTCTCGAGTTGCGGCGGGAACCTGGGGTATATTCGCGAGTTACGATGAGGATGGCCCTTCCACACACGTGTTTCTTCAGCGACGTCAGGACTCCTGCGTAGTTGCGAGGGACTACTCGGGATTCTCCTCGAGGCTTGGCAGCGCAATTGGGACCCCTCTCCAGCTGAGGCGGGAGACCAAGGGTCCCTTTCCACGTGCCACAGGAATCCTGGGACTCCTATCAAGTTTCACGAGGAGTCAGGCATCGTCTCCTTTGGAGGCACTGATCTCCGCGTACCTCTGGTGTTTTCAAAGGATGTGAGGCCTCCGGTCGCGATGAGGTGGGGAACTAGGTCTTTCTCTGTGGTCTCCACAGGGGATTCAGACATCCTTTCGTCTTGGGAGATGCAAGACGAGCCTGCATTCAAGTCACTGCAGGGATATCCGGCCTTATTTCGAGTCAGGGAATCGCGGTCTCCATTCCACTTGAGGCCGCAAACTCAGGGTCCTCTCACATACATAGAGCTGAGAGAAGCCTCCTCTTGAGGTGCTTGTGGTAAGGTGGTATTCCTCTGGAGTCGAAGCCAGGGACTAACCTCTCATATCGAGTTGATTTTTGGTCCACGGAGCTCTTTCGTGTTGCTACAGTGACCTCAGGATCCCTCAACCTTTAAACAGTGTTCTTGGGGTTTCTCTGGAGTGCCATCAAGAAAATCAAGGCTCCTTTCATGTGTGATGTGCAACACGGAATTGCTCTGCACGCAGTGCAGGGGAATCGGGCCTCATCTCGCATCGAGGGGGAAGTCTCATGGTTTTTCTCGAGTTGCGGCGGGAACCTGGGGTATATTGTCGAGTTACGACGGGGATGGCCCTTCCACCCACGTGTTTGTTCAGCGACGGCAGGACTCCTGCCTAGTTGCGAGGGACAACTCGGGATTCTCCTCGAGGCTTGGCAGGGCAATTGGGACGCCTCTCCAGCTGAGGCGGGAGACCAAGGGTCCCTTTCCACGTGCCACAGGAATCCTGGGACTCCTATCATGTTTCACGAGGAGTCAGGCATCGTCTCCTTTGGAGGCACTGATCTCCGCGTACCTCTGGAGTTTTCAAAGGATGTGAGGCCTCCGGTCGCCGTGAGGTGGGAAACTAGGTCTTTCTCTGTTGTCTCCACAGGGGATACAGACATTCGTTCATTTTGGGAGATGCAAGATAAGCCTGCATTCAAGTCACTGCAGGGATATCCGGCCTTATTTCGAGTCAGGGCATCGCAGTGTCCATTCCACTTTAGGCCGCAAAATTAGGGTCCCTCTCACATACCTAGAGCTGAGAGAAGCCTCCTCTTGAGGTGCTTGTGGTAAGGTGGTATACCTCTGGAGTTGAATCCAGGGACTAACCTCTCATCTCGAGTTGATTCTTGGTCCACGGAGCTCTTTCGTGTTGCTACAGTGACCTCAGGATCCCTCTAGCCTTGAAACAGTGTTCTTGGGGTTTCTCTGGAGTGCCATCAAGGAAATCAAGGCTCCTTTCATGTGTGATGTGCAACACGGAATTGCTCTGCACGCAGTGCAGGGGAATCGGGCCTCATCTCGCGGCGAGGGGGAAGTCTCATGGTTTTTCTCGAGTTGCGGCGGGAACCTGGGGTATATTCGCGAGTTACGATGAGGATGGCCCTTCCACACACGTGTTTCTTCAGCGACGTCAGGACTCCTGCCTAGTTGCGAGGGACTACTCGGGATTCACCTCGAGGCTTGGCAGCGCAATTGGGACCCCTCTCCAGCTGAGGCGGGAGACCAAGGGTCCCTTTCCACGTCCCACAGGAATCCTGGGACTCCTATCAAGTTTCACGAGGAGTCAGGCATCCTCTCCTTTGGAGGCACTGATCTTCGCGTACCTCTGGAGTTTCCAAAGGATGTGAGGCCTCCGGTCGCGATGAGGTTGGGAACTAGGTCTTTCTCTGTGGTCTCCACAGGGGATTCAGACATCCTTTCGTCTTGGGAGATGCAAGACGAGCCTGCATTCAAGTCACTGCAGGGATATCCGGCCTTATTTCGAGTCAGGGCATCGCGGTCTCCATTCCACTTGAGGCCGCAAACTCAGGGTCCCTCTCACATACATAGAGCTGAGAGAAGCCTCCTCTTGAGTTGCTTGTGGTAAGGTGGTATTCCTCTGGAGTCGAAGCCAGGGACTAACCTCTCATCTCGAGTTGATTTTTGGTCCACGGAGCTCTTTCGTGTTGCTACAGTGACCTCAGGATCCCTCAACCTTGAAACAGTGTTCTTGGGGTTTCTCTGGAGTGCCATCAAGGAAATCAAGGCTCCTTTCATGTGTGATGTGCAACACGGAATTGCTCTGCACGCAGTGCAGGGGAATCGGGCCTCATCTCGCGGCGAGGGGGAAGTCTCATGGTTTTTCTCGAGTTGCGGCGGGAACCTGGGGTGTATTGTCGAGTTACGACGGGGATGGCCCTTCCACCCACGTGTTTGTTCAGCGACGTCAGGACTCCTGCCTAGTTGCGAGGGAGAACTCGGGATTCTCCTCAAGGCTTGGCAGGGAAATTGGGACGCCTCTGCAGCTGAGGCGGGAGACCAAGGGTCCCTTTCCACGTGCCACAGGAATCCGGGGACTCCTATCAAGTTTCACGAGGAGTCAGGCATCTTCTCCTTTGGAGGCACTGATCTCCGCGTACCTCTGGAGTTTTCAAAGGATGTGAGGCCTCCGGTCGCGATGAGGTGGGGAACTAGGTCTTTCTCTGTGGTCTCCACAGGGGATTCAGACATCCTTTCGTCTTGGGAGATGCAAGACGAGCCTGCATTCAAGTCACTGCAGGGATATCCGACCTTATTTCGAGTCAGGGCATCGCGGTCTCCATTCCACTTGAGGCCGCAAACTCAGGGTGCCTCTTCCATACATAGAGCTGAGAGAAGCCTCCTCTTGAGGTGCTTGTGGTAAGGTGGTATTCCTCTGGAGTCGAAGCCAGGGACTAACCTCTCATCTCGAGTTGATTTTTGGTCCACGGAGCTCTTTTGTGTTGCTACAGTGACCTCAGGATCCCTCAACCTTGAAACAGTGTTCTTGGGGTTTCTCTGGAGTGCCATCAAGGAAATCAAGGCTCCTTTCATGTGTGATGTGCAACACGGAATTGCTCTGCACGCAGTGCAGAGGAATCGGGCCTCATCTCGCGGCGAGGGGGAAGTCTCATGGTTTTTCTCGAGTTGCGGCGGGAACCTGGGGTATATTCGCGAGTTACGATGAGGATGGCCCTTCCACACACGTGTTTCTTCAGCGACGTCAGGACTCCTGCGTAGTTGCGAGGGACTACTCGGGATTCTCCTCGAGGCTTGGCAGCGCAATTGGGACCCCTCTCCAGCTGAGGCGGGAGACCAAGGGTCCCTTTCCACGTGCCACAGGAATCCTGGGACTCCTATCAAGTTTCACGAGGAGTCAGGCATCGTCTCCTTTGGAGGCACTGATCTCCGCGTACCTCTGGTGTTTTCAAAGGATGTGAGGCCTCCGGTCGCGATGAGGTGGGGAACTAGGTCTTTCTCTGTGGTCTCCACAGGGGATTCAGACATCCTTTCGTCTTGGGAGATGCAAGACGAGCCTGCATTCAAGTCACTGCAGGGATATCCGGCCTTATTTCGAGTCAGGGAATCGCGGTCTCCATTCCACTTGAGGCCGCAAACTCAGGGTCCTCTCACATACATAGAGCTGAGAGAAGCCTCCTCTTGAGGTGCTTGTGGTAAGGTGGTATTCCTCTGGAGTCGAAGCCAGGGACTAACCTCTCATATCGAGTTGATTTTTGGTCCACGGAGCTCTTTCGTGTTGCTACAGTGACCTCAGGATCCCTCAACCTTTAAACAGTGTTCTTGGGGTTTCTCTGGAGTGCCATCAAGAAAATCAAGGCTCCTTTCATGTGTGATGTGCAACACGGAATTGCTCTGCACGCAGTGCAGGGGAATCGGGCCTCATCTCGCATCGAGGGGGAAGTCTCATGGTTTTTCTCGAGTTGCGGCGGGAACCTGGGGTATATTGTCGAGTTACGACGGGGATGGCCCTTCCACCCACGTGTTTGTTCAGCGACGGCAGGACTCCTGCCTAGTTGCGAGGGACAACTCGGGATTCTCCTCGAGGCTTGGCAGGGCAATTGGGACGCCTCTCCAGCTGAGGCGGGAGACCAAGTGTCCCTTTCCACGTGCCACAGGAATCCTGGGACTCCTATCATGTTTCACGAGGAGTCAGGCATCGTCTCCTTTGGAGGCACTGATCTCCGCGTACCTCTGGAGTTTTCAAAGGATGTGAGGCCTCCGGTCGCCGTGAGGTGGGAAACTAGGTCTTTCTCTGTTGTCTCCACAGGGGATACAGACATTCGTTCATTTTGGGAGATGCAAGATAAGCCTGCATTCAAGTCACTGCAGGGATATCCGGCCTTATTTCGAGTCAGGGCATCGCAGTGTCCATTCCACTTTAGGCCGCAAAATTAGGGTCCCTCTCACATACCTAGAGCTGAGAGAAGCCTCCTCTTGAGGTGCTTGTGGTAAGGTGGTATACCTCTGGAGTTGAATCCAGGGACTAACCTCTCATCTCGAGTTGATTCTTGGTCCACGGAGCTCTTTCGTGTTGCTACAGTGACCTCAGGATCCCTCTAGCCTTGAAACAGTGTTCTTGGGGTTTCTCTGGAGTGCCATCAAGGAAATCAAGGCTCCTTTCATGTGTAATGTTCAACACCGAATTGCTCTGCACGCAGTGCAGGGGAATCGGGCCTCATCTCGCGGCGAGGGGGAAGTCTCATGGTTTTTCTCGAGTTGCGGCGGGAACCTGGGGTATATTCTCGAGTTACGACGGGGATGGCCCTTCCACCCACGTGTTTGTTCAGCGACGTCAGGACTCCTGCCTAGTTGCGAGGGACAACTCGGGATTCTCCTCGAGGCTTGGCAGGGCAATTGGGACGCCTCTCCAGCTGAGGCGGGAGACCAAGGGTCCCTTTCCACGTGACACAGGAATCCTGGGACTCCTATCAAGTTTCACGAGGAGTCAGGCATCGTCTCCTTTGGAGGCACTGATCTCCGCGTACCTCTGGAGTTTTCAAAGGATGTGAGGCCTCCGGTCGCGATGAGGTGGGGAACTAGGTCTTTTTCTGTGGTCTCCACAGGGGATTCGGACACCCTTTCGTCTTGGGAGATGCAAGACGAGCCTGCATTCAAGTCACTGCAGGGATATCCGGCCTGATTTCGAGTCAGGGCATCGCGGTCTCCATTCCACTTGAGGCGGCAAACTCAGGGTCCCTCTCACATACCTAGAGCTGAGAGAAGCCTCCTCTTGAGGTGCTTGTGGTAAGGTGGTATTCCTTTGGAGTCGAAGCCAGGGACTAACCACTCATCTCGAGTTGATTTTTGGTCCACGGAGCTCTTTCGTGTTGCTACAGTGACCTCAGGATCCCACAACCTTGAAACAGTGTTCTTGGGGTTTCTCTGGAGTGCCATCAAGGAAATCAAGGCTCCTTTCATGTGTGATGTGCAACACGGAATTGCTCTGCACGCAGTGCAGGGGAATCGGGCCTCATCTCGCGGCGAGGGGGAAGTCTCATGATTTTTCTCGAGTTGCGGCGGGAACCTGGGGTATATTCTCGAGTTACGACGGGGATGGCCCTTCCACCCACGTGTTTGTTCAGCGACGTCAGGACTCCTGCCTAGTTGCGAGGGATAACTCTGGATTCTCCTCGAGGCTTTGCAGGGCAATTGGGACGCCTCTCCAGCTGAGGCGGGAGACCAAGGGTCCCTTTCCACGTGCCACAGGAATCCTGGGACTCCTACCAAGTTTCACGAGGAGTCAGGCATCGTCTCCTTTGGAGGCACTGATCTCCGCGTACCTCTGGAATTTTCAAAGGATGTGAGGCCTCCGGTCGCGATGAGGTGGGGAACTAGGTCTTTCTCTGTGGTCTCCACAGGGGATTCAGACATCCTTTCATCTTGGGAGATGCAAGACGAGCCTGCATTCAAGTCACTGCAGGGATATCTGGCCTTATTTCGCGTCAGGGTATCGCGGTGTCCATTCCACTTGAGGCCGCAAACTCAGGGTCCCTCTCACATACCTAGAGCTGAGAGAATCCTCCTCTTGAGGTGCTTGTGGTAAGGTGGTTTTCCTCTGGAGTCGAAGCCAGGGACTAACCTCTCATCTCGAGTTGATTTTTGGTCCACGGAGCTCTTTCGTGTTGCTACAGTGACCTCAGGATCCCTCTAGCCTTGAAACAGTGTTCTTGGGGTTTCTCTGGAGTGCCATCAAGGAAATCAAGGCTCCTTTCATGTGTGATGTGCAACACGGAATTGCTCTTCACGCAGTGCAGGAGAATCAGGCCTCATCTCGCGGCGAGGGGGAAGTCTCATGGTTTTTCTCGAGTTGCGGCGGGAACCTGGGGTATATTCTCGAGTTACGACGGGGATGGCCCTTCCACACACGTGTTTGTTCAGCGACGTCAGGACTCCTGCCTAGTTGCGAGGGACAACTCGGGATTCTCCTCGAGGCTCGGCAGGGCAATTGGGACGCCTCTCCAGCTGAGGCGGGAGACCAAGGGTCCCTTTCCACGTGCCACAGGAATCCTGGGACTCCTATCATGTTTCACGAGGAGTCAGGCATCGTCTCCTTTGGAGGCACTGATCTCCGCGTACCTCTGGAGTTTTCAAAGGATGTGAGGCCTCCGGTCGCCATGAGGTGGGAAACTAGGTCTTTCTCTGTTGTCTCCACAGGGGATTCAGACATTCGTTCATTTTGGGAGATGCAAGATGAGCCTGCATTCAAGTCACTGCAGGGATATCCGGCCTTATTTCGCGTCAGGGCATCGCAGTGTCCATTCCACTTTAGGCCGCAAAATTAGGGTCCCTCTCACATACCTAGAGCTGAGATAAGCCTCCTTTTGAGGTGCTTGTGGTAAGGTGGTATACCTCTGGAGTTGAATCCAGGGACTAACCTCTCATCTCGAGTTGATTCTTGGTCCACGGAGCTCTTTCGTGTTGCTACAGTGACCTCAGGATCCCTCTAGCCTTGAAACAGTGTTCTTGGGGTTTCTCTGGAGTGCCATCAAGGAAATCAAGGCTCCTTTCATGTGTAATGTTCAACACCGAATTACTCTGCACGCAGTGCAGGGGAATCGGGCCTCATCTCGCGGCGAGGGGGAAGCCTCATGGTTTTTCTCGAGTTGCGGCGGGAACCTGGGGTATATTCTCGAGTTACGACGGGGATGGCCCTTCCACACACGTGTTTGTTCAGCGACGTCAGCACTCCTGCCTAGTTGCGAGGGACAACTCGGGATTCTCCTCGAGGCTTGGCAGGGCAATTGGGACGCCTCTCCAGCTGAGGCGGGAGACCAAGGGTCCCTTTCCACGTGCCACAGGAATCCTGGGACTCCTATCATGTTTCACGAGGACTCAGGCATCGTCTCCTTTGGAGACACTGATCTCCACGTACCTCTGGAGTTTTCAAAGGATGTGAGGCCTCCGGTCGCCGTGAGGTGGGAAACTAGGTCTTTCTCTGTGGTCTCCACAGGGGATTGAGACATTCGTTCATTTTGGGAGATGCAAGATGAGCCTGCATTCAAGTCACTGCAGGGATATCCGGCCTGATTTCGAGTCAGGGCATCGCGGTCTCCATTCCACTTGAGGCGGCAAACTCAGGGTCCCTCTCACATACCTAGAGCTGAGAGAAGCCTCCTCTTGAGGTGCTTGTGGTAAGGTGGTAATCCTTTGGAGTCGAAGCCAGGGACTAACCACTCATCTCGAGTTGATTTTTGGTCCACGGAGCTCTTTCCTGTTGCTACAGTGACCTCAGGATCCCACAACCTTGAAACAGTGTTCTTGGGGTTTCTCTGGAGTGCCATCAAGGAAATCAAGGCTCCTTTCATGTGTGATGTGCAACACGGAATTGCTCTGCACGCAGTGCAGGGGAATCGGGCCTCATCTCGCGGCGAGGGGGAAGTCTCATGATTTTTCTCGAGTTGCGGCGGGAAACAGGGGTATATTCTCGAGTTACGACGGGGATGGCCCTTCCACCCACGTGTTTGTTCAGCGACGTCAGGACTCCTGCCTAGTTGCGAGGGACAACTCTGGATTCTCCTCGAGGCTTTGCAGGGCAATTGGGACGCCTCTCCAGCTGAGGCGGGAGACCAAGGGTCCCTTTCCACGTGCCACAGGAATCCTGGGACTCCTACCAAGTTTCACGAGGAGTCAGGCATCGTCTCCTTTGGAGGCACTGATCTCCGCGTACCTCTGGAATTTTCAAAGGATGTGAGGCCTCCGGTCGCGATGAGGTGGGGAACTAGGTCTTTCTCTGTGGTCTCCACAGGGGATTCAGACATCCTTTCATCTTGGGAGATGCAAGACGAGCCTGCATTCAAGTCACTGCAGGGATATCCGGCCTTATTTCGCGTCAGGGCATCGCGGTGTCCATTCCACTTGAGGCCGCAAACTCAGGGTCCCTCTCACATACCTAGAGCTGAGAGAATCCTCCTCTTGAGGTGCTTGTGGTAAGGTGGTTTTCCTCTGGAGTCGAAGCCAGGGACTAACCTCTCATCTCGAGTTGATTTTTGGTCCACGGAGCTCTTTCGTGTTGCTACAGTGACCTCAGGATCCCTCTAGCCTTGAAACAGTGTTCTTGGGGTTTCTCTGGAGTGCCATCAAGGAAATCAAGGCTCCTTTCATGTGTGATGTGCAACACGGAATTGCTCTTCACGCAGTGCAGGAGAATCAGGCCTCATCTCGCGGCGAGGGGGAAGTCTCATGGTTTTTCTCGAGTTGCGGCGGGAACCTGGGGTATATTCTCGAGTTACGACGGGGATGGCCCTTCCCCACACGTGTTTGTTCAGCGACGTCAGGACTCCTGCCTAGTTGCGAGGGACAACTCGGGATTCTCCTCGAGGCTCGGCAGGGCAATTGGGACGCCTCTCCAGCTGAGGCGGGAGACCAAGGGTCCCTTTCCACGTGCCACAGGAATCCTGGGACTCCTATCATGTTTCACGAGGAGTCAGGCATCGTCTCCTTTGGAGGCACTGATCTCCGCGTACCTCTGGAGTTTTCAAAGGATGTGAGGCCTCCGCTCGCCATGAGGTGGGAAACTAGGTCTTTCTCTGTTGTCTCCACAGGGGATTCAGACATTCGTTCATTTTGGGAGATGCAAGATGAGCCTGCATTCAAGTCACTGCAGGGATATCCGGCCTTATTTCGCGTCAGGGCATCGCAGTGTCCATTCCACTTTAGGCCGCAAAATTAGGGTCCCTCTCACATACCTAGAGCTGAGATAAGCCTCCTTTTGAGGTGCTTGTGGTAAGGTGGTATACCTCTGGAGTTGAATCCAGGGACTAACCTCTCATCTCGAGTTGATTCTTGGTCCACGGAGCTCTTTCGTGTTGCTACAGTGACCTCAGGATCCCTCTAGCCTTGAAACAGTGTTCTTGGGGTTTCTCTGGAGTGCCATCAAGGAAATCAAGGCTCCTTTCATGTGTGATGTGCAACACCGAATTGCTCTGCACGCAGTGCAGGGGAATCGGGCCTCATCTCGCGGCGAGGGGGAAGTCTCATGGTTTTTCTCGAGTTGCGGCGGGAACCTGGGGTATATTCTCGAGTTACGATGGGGATGGCCCTTCCACACACGTGTTTGTTCAGCGACGTCAGCACTCCTGCCTAGTTGCGAGGGACAACTCGGGATTCTCCTCGAGGCTTGGCAGGGCAATTGGGACGCCTCTCCAGCTGAGGCGGGAGACCAAGGGTCCCTTTCCACGTGCCACAGGAATCCTGGGACTCCTATCATGTTTCACGAGGACTCAGGCATCGTCTCCTTTGGAGGCACTGATCTCCACGTACCTCTGGAGTTTTCAAAGGATGTGAGGCCTCCGGTCGCCGTGAGGTGGGAAACTAGGTCTTTCTCTGTGGTCTCCACAGGGGATTGAGACATTCGTTCATTTTGGGAGATGCAAGATGAGCCTGCATTCAAGTCACTGCAGGGATATCCGGCCTGATTTCGAGTCAGGGCATCGCGGTCTCCATTCCACTTGAGGCGGCAAACTCAGGGTCCCTCTCACATACCTAGAGCTGAGAGAAGCCTCCTCTTGAGGTGCTTGTGGTAAGGTGGTAATCCTTTGGAGTCGAAGCCAGGGACTAACCACTCATCTCGAGTTGATTTTTGGTCCACGGAGCTCTTTCCTGTTGCTACAGTGACCTCAGGATCCCACAACCTTGAAACAGTGTTCTTGGGGTTTCTCTGGAGTGCCATCAAGGAAATCAAGGCTCCTTTCATGTGTGATGTGCAACACGGAATTGCTCTGCACGCAGTGCAGGGGAATCGGGCCTCATCTCGCGGCGAGGGGGAAGTCTCATGATTTTTCTCGAGTTGCGGCGGGAACCTGGGGTATATTCTCGAGTTACGACGGGGATGGCCCTTCCACCCACGTGTTTGTTCAGCGACGTCAGGACTCCTGCCTAGTTGCGAGGGACAACTCGGGAATCTCCTCGAGGCTTGGCAGGGCAAATGGGACGCCTCTCCAGCTGAGGCGGGAGACAAAGGGTCCCTTTCCACGTGCCACAGGAATCCTGGGACTCCTATCAAGTTTCACGAGGAGTCAGGCATCGTCTCCTTTGGAGGCACTGATCTCCGCATACCTCTGGAATTTTCAAAGGATGTGAGGCCTCCGGTCGCCATGAGGTGGGGAACTAGGTCTTTCTCTGTGGTCTCCACAGGGGATTCAGACATCCTTTCGTCTTGGGAGATGCAAGACGAGCCTGCATTCAAGTCACTGCAGGGATATCCGGCCTTATTTCGAGTCAGGGCATCGCGGTGTCCATTCCACTTGAGGCCGCAAACTCAGGGTCCCTCTCACAAACCTAGAGCTGAGAGAAGCCTCCTCTTGAGGTGCTTGTGGTAAGATGGTATTCCTCTGGAGTCGAAGCCAGGGACTAACCTCTCATCTCGAGTTGATTTTTGGTCCTCGGAGCTCTTTCGTGTTGCTACAGTGACCTCAGGATCCCTCAGCCTTGAAACAGTGTTCTTGGGGTTTCTCTGGAGTGCCATCAAGGAAATCAAGGCTCCTTTCATGTGTGATGTGAAACACGGAATTGCTCTGCACGCAGTTCAGGGTATCGGGCCTCATTTTGCGGCGAGGGGGAAGTCTAATGGTTTTTCTCGAGTTGCGATTGGAAGCTGGGGTATATTCTCGAGTTACGACGGGGATGGCCCTTCCACCCACGTGTTTGTTCAGCGACGTCAGACTCCTGCCTAGTTGCGAGGGACAACTCGGGATTCTCCTCGAGGCTTGGCAGGGCAATTAGTACGCCTCTCCAGCTGAGGCGGGAGACCAAGTGTCCCTTTCCACGTGCCACAGGAATCCTGGGACTCCTATCAAGTTTCGCAAGGAGTCAGGCATCGTCTCCTTTGGAGGCACTGATCTCCGCGTACCTCTGGAATTTTCAGAGGATGTGAGGCCTCCGGTCGCGATGAGGTGGGGAACTAGGTCTTTCTCTGTGGTCTCCACAGGGGATTCAGACACCCTTTCGTCTTGGGAGATGCAAGACGAGCCTGCATTCAATTCACTGCAGGGATATCCGGCCTTATTTCGAGTCAGGGCATCGCGGTGTCCATTCCACTTGAGGCCGCAAACTCAGCACATAGCTAGAGCTGAGAGAAGCCTCCTCTTGAGGTGCTTGTGATAAGGTGGTATTCCTCTGGAGTCGAAGCCAGGGACTAACCTCTCATCTCGAGTTGATTTTTGGTCCACGGAGCTCTTTCCTGTTGCTACAGTGACCTCAGGATCCCGCTAGCCTTGAAACAGTGTTCTTGGGGTTTCTCTGGAGTGCCATCAAGGAAATCAAGGCTCCTTTCATGTGTGATGTGCAACACGGAATTGCTCTGCACGCAGTGCTGTGTATCGGACCTCATTTTGCGGCGAGGGGGAAATCTAATGGTTTTTCTCGAGTTGTGATGGTAACCTGGGGTATATTCTCGAGTTACGACGGGGATGGCCCTTCCACCCACGTGTTTGTTCAGCGACGTCAGACTCCTGCCTAGTTGCGAGGGACAACTCGGGATTCTCCTCGAGGCTTGGCAGGGCAATTGGGACGCCTCTCCAGCTGAGGCGGGAGACCAAGTGTCCCTTTCCACGTGCCACAGGAATCCGGGGACTCCTATCAAGTTTCATGAGGAGTCAGGCATCGTCTCCTTTGGAGGCACTGATCTCCGCGGACCTCTGGAGTTTTCAAAGGATGTGAGGCCTCCGGTCGCCATGACGTGGGGAACTAGGTCTTTCTCTGTGGTCTCCACAGGGGATTCAGACATCCTTTCATCTTGGGAGATGCAAGACGAGCCTGCATTCAAGTCACTGCAGGGATATCCGGCCTTATTTCGCGTCAGGGCATCGCGGTCTCCATTCCACTTGAGGCGGCAAACTCAGGGTCCCTCTCACATACATAGAGCTGAGAGAAGACTCCTCTTGAGGTGCTTGTGGTAAGGTGGTATTCCTTTGGAGTCGAAGCCAGGGACTAACCACTCATCTCGAGTTGATTTTTGGTCCACGGAGCTCTTTCGTGTTGCTACAGTGACCTCAGGATCCCTCAACCTTGAAACAGTGTTCTTGGGGTTTCTCTGGAGTGCCATCAAGGAAATCAAGGCTCCTTTCATGTGTGATGTGCAACACGGAATTGCTCTGCACGCAGTGCAGGGGAATTGGGCCTCATCTCGCGGCGAGGGGGAAGTCTCATGTTTTTCTCGAGTTGCGGCGGGAACCTGGGGTATATTCTCGAGTTACGACGGGGATGGCCCTTCCACCCACGTGTTTGTTCAGCGACGTCAGGACTCCTGCCTAGTTGCGAGGGACAACTCGGGAATCTCCTCGAGGCTTGGCAGGGCAATTGGGACGCCTCTCCAGCTGAGGCGGGAGACAAAGGGTCCCTTTCCACGTGCCACAGGAATCCTGGGACTCCTATCAAGTTTCACGAGGAGTCAGGCATCGTCTCCTTTGGAGGCACTGATCTCCGCATACCTCTGGAATTTTCAAAGGATGTGAGGCCTCCGGTCGCCATGAGGTGGGGAACTAGGTCTTTCTCTGTGGTCTCCACAGGGGATTCAGACATCCTTTCGTCTTGGGAGATGCAAGACGAGCCTGCATTCAAGTCACTGCAGGGATATCCGGCCTTATTTCGAGTCAGGGCATCGCGGTGTCCATTCCACTTGAGGCCGCAAACTCAGGGTCCCTCTCACAAACCTAGAGCTGAGAGAAGCCTCCTCTTGAGGTGCTTGTGGTAAGGTGGTATTCCTCTGGAGTCGAAGCCAGGGACTAACCTCTCATCTCGAGTTGATTTTTGGTCCTCGGAGCTCTTTCGTGTTGCTACAGTGACCTCAGGATCCCTCAGCCTTGAAACAGTGTTCTTGGGGTTTCTCTGGAGTGCCATCAAGGAAATCAAGGCTCCTTTCATGTGTGATGTGCAACACGGAATTGCTCTTCACGCAGTTCAGGGTATCGGGCCTCATTTTGCGGCGAGGGGGAAGTCTAATGGTTTTTCTCGAGTTGCGATTGGAAGCTGGGGTATATTCTCGAGTTACGACGGGGATGGCCCTTCCACCCACGTGTTTGTTCAGCGACGTCAGACTCCTGCCTAGTTGCGAGGGACAACTCGGGATTCTCCTCGAGGCTTGGCAGGGCAATTAGTACGCCTCTCCAGCTGAGGCGGGAGACCAAGTGTCCCTTTCCACGTGCCACAGGAATCCTGGGACTCCTATCAAGTTTCGCAAGGAGTCAGGCATCGTCTCCTTTGGAGGCACTGATCTCCGCGTACCTCTGGAATTTTCAGAGGATGTGAGGCCTCCGGTCGCGATGAGGTGGGGAACTAGGTCTTTCTCTGTGGTCTCCACAGGGGATTCAGACATCCTTTCGTCTTGGGAGATGCAAGACGAGCCTGCATTCAAGTCACTGCAGGGATATCCGGCCTTATTTCGAGTCAGGGCATCGCGGTGTCCATTCCACTTGAGGCCGCAAACTCAGCACATAGCTAGAGCTGAGAGAAGCCTCCTCTTGAGGTGCTTGTGATAAGGTGGTATTCCTCTGGAGTCGAAGCCAGGGACTAACCTCTCATCTCGAGTTGATTTTTGGTCCACGGAGCTCTTTCCTGTTGCTACAGTGACCTCAGGATCCCGCTAGCCTTGAAACAGTGTTCTTGGGGTTTCTCTGGAGTGCCATCAAGGAAATCAAGGCTCCTTTCATGTGTGATGTGCAACACGGAATTGCTCTGCACGAAGTTCAGGGTACCGGGCCTCATTTTGCGGCGAGGGGGAAGTCTAATGGTTTTTCTCGAGTTGCGATTGGAAGCTGGGGTATATTCTCGAGTTACGACGGGGATGGCCCTTCCACCCACGTGTCTGTTCAGCGACGTCAGACTCCTGCCTAGTTGCGAGGGACAACTCGGGATTCTCCTCGAGGCTTGGCAGGGCAATTAGGACGCCTCTCCAGCTGAGGCGGGAGACCAAGTGTCCCTTTCCACGTGCCACAGGAATCCTGGGACCCCTATCAAGTTTCATGAGGAGTCAGGCATCGTCTCCTTTGGAGGCACTGATCTCTGCGTACCTCTGGAGTTTTCAAAGGATGTGAGGCCTCCGGTCGCGATGAGGTGGGGAACTAGGTCTTTCTCTGTGGTCTCCACAGGGGATTCAGACATCCTTTCGTCTTGGGAGATGCAAGACGAGCCTGCATTCAAGTCACTGCAGGGATATCCGGCCTTATTTCGCGTCAGGGCATCGCGGTGTCCATTCCACTTGAGGCCGCAAACTCAGGGTCCCTCTCACATACCTAGAGCTGAGAGAAGCCTCCTCTTGAGGTGCTTGTGGTAAGGTGGTATTCCTCTGAAGTCGAAGCCAGGGACTAACCTCTCATCTCGAGTTGAATTTTGGTCCACGGAGCTCTTTCGTGTGGCTACAGTGACCTCAGGATCCCTCTAGCCTTGAAACAGTGTTCTTGGGTTTTCTCTGGAGTGCCATCAAGAAAATCAAGGCTCCTTTCATGTGTGATGTGCAACACGGAATTTCTCTGCACGCAGTGCAGGGGAATCGGGCCTCATCTCGCGGCGAAGGGGAAGTCTCATGGTTTTTCTCGAGTTGCGGCGGGAACCTGGGGTATATTCTCGAGTTACGACGGGGATGGCCCTTCCACCCACGTGTTTGTTCAGCGATGTCAGGACTCCTGCCTAGTTACGAGGGACAACTTGGGATTCTCCTCGAGGCTTGGCAGGGCAATTGGGACGCCTGTCAAGCTGAGCCGGGAGACCAAGGGTCCCTTTCCACGTGCCACAGGAATCCTGAGACTCCTATCAAGTTTCACGAGGAGTCAGGCATCGTCTCCTGTGGAGGCACTGATCTCCGCGTACCTCTGGAGTTTTCAGAGGATGTGAGGCCTCCGGTCGCGATGAGGTGTGGAACTAGGTCTTTCTCTGTGGTCTCCACAGGGGATTCAGACATCCTTTCGTCTTGGGAGATGCAAGACGAGCCTGCATTCAAGTCACTGCAGGGATATCCGGCCTTATTTCGAGTCAGGGCATCGCAGTCTCCATTCCACTTGAGGCCGCAAACTCAGGGTCCCTCTCACATACCTAGAGCTGAGAGAAGCCTCCTCTTGAGGTGCTTGTGGTAAGGTGGTATTCCTCTGGAGTCGAAGCCAGGGACTAACCTCTCATCTCGAGTTGATTTTTGGTCCACGGAGCTCTTTCGTGTTGCTACAGTGACCTCAGGATTCCTCAAACTTGAAACAATGTTCTTGGGGATTCTCTGGAGTGCCATCAAGGAAATCAAGGCTCCTTTCATGTGTGATGTGCAACACGGAATTGCTCTGCACGCAGTGCAGGGGAATCGGGCCTCATCTCGCGGCGAGGGGGAAGTCTCATGGTTTTTCTCGAGTTGCGGCGGGAACCTGGGGTATATTCTCGAGTTACGACGGGGATGGCCCTTCCACCCACGTGTTTGTTCAGCCACGTCAGGACTCCTGCCTAGTTGATAGGGACAACTCGGGATTCTCCTCGAGGCTTGGCAGGGCAATTGGGACGCCTCTCCAGCTGAGACGGGAGACCAAGGGTCCCTTTCCACGTGCCACAGGAATCCTGGGTCTCCTATCAAGTTTCACGAGGAGTCAGGCATCGTCTCCTATGGAGGCACTGATCTCCGCGTACCTCTGGAGTTTTCAAAGGATGTGAGGCCTCCGGTCGCGATGAGGTGGGAAACTAGGTCTTTCTCTGTGGTCTCCACAGGGGATTCAGACATCCTTTCGTCTTGGGAGATGCAAGACGAGCCTGCATTCAAGTCACTGCAGGGATATCCGGCCTGATTTCGAGCCAGGGCATCGCGGTTTCCATTCCACTTGAGACCGCAAACTCAGGGTCCCTCTCACATACCTAAAGCTGAAAGAAGCCTCCTCTTGAGGTGCTTGTGGTAAGGTGGTATTCCTCTGGAGTTGAAGCCAGGGACTAACCTCTCATCTCGAGTTGATTTTTGGTCCACGGAGCTCTTTCGTGTTGCTACAGTGACCTCAGGGTCCCTCTAGCCTTGAAACAGTGTTCTTGGGGTTTCTCTGGAGTGCCATCAAGAAAATCAAGGCTCGTTTCATGTGTGATGTGCAACACGGAATTGCTCTGCACGCAGTGCAGGGGAATCGGGCCTCATCTCGCGGCGAGGGGGAAGTCTCATGGTTTTTCTCGAGTTGCGGTGGGAACCTGGGGTATATTCTCGAGTTACGACGGGGATGGCCCTTAAACCCAAGTGTTTGTTCAGCGACGTCAGGACTCCTGCCTAGTTGCGAGTGACAACTCGGGAATCTCCTCGAGGCTTGGCAGGGCAATTGGGACGACTCTCCAGCTGAGGCGGGAGACAAAGGGTCCCTTTCCACGTGCCACAGGAATCCTGGGACTCCTATCAAGTTTCACGAGGAGTCAGGCATCGTCTCCTTTGGAGGCACTGATCTCTGCATACCTCTGGAATTTTCAAAGGATGTGAGGCCTCCGGTCGCCATGAGGTGGGGAACTAGGTCTTTCTCTGTGGTCTCCACAGGGGATTCAGACATCCTTTCGTCTTGGGAGATGCAAGACGAGCCTGCATTCAAGTCACTGCAGGGATATCCGGCCTTATTTCGAGTCAGGGCATCGTGGTGTCCATTCCACTTGAGGACGCAAACTCAGGGTCCCTCTCACATACCTAGAGCTGAGAGAAGCCTCCTCTTGAGGTGCTTGTGGTAAGGTGGTATTCCTCTGGAGTCGAAGCCAGGGACTAACCTCTCATCTCGAGTTGATTTTTGGTCCACGGAGCTCTTTCGTGTTGCTACAGTGACCTCAGGATCCTTCAGCCTTGAAACAGTGTTCTTGGGGTTTCTCTGGAGTGCCATCAAGGAAATCAAGGCTCCTTTCATGTGTGATGTGCAACACGGAATTGCTCTGCACGCAGTGCAGGGTATCGGACCTCATTTTGCGGCGAGGGGAAAGTCTAATGGTTTTTCTCGAGTTGCGATGGTAACCTGCGGTATATTCTCGAGTTACGACGGGGATGGCCCTTCCACCCACGTGTTTGTTCAGCGACGTCAGGACTCCTGCCTAGTTGCGAGGGACAACTCGGGATTCTCCTCGAGGCTTGGCAGGGCAATTGGGACGCCTCTCCAGCTGAGGCGGGAGACCAAGTGTCGCTTTCCACGTGCCACAGGAATCCTGGGACTCCTATCAAGTTTCACAAGGAGTCAGGCATCGTCTCCTTTGGAGGCACTGATCTCCACGTACCTCTGGAGTTTTCAAAGGATGTGAGGCCTCCGGTCGCGATGAGGTGTGGAACTAGGTCTTTCTCTGTGGTCTCCACAGGGAATTCAGACATCCTTTCGTCTTGGGAGATGCAAGACGAGCCTGCATTCAAGTCACTGCAGGGATATCCGGCCTGATTTCGAGTCAGGGCATCGCGGTCTCCATTCCACTTGAGGCGGCAAACTCAGGGTCCCTCTCACATACATAGAGCTGAGAGAAGACTCCTCTTGAGGTGCTTGTGGTAAGGTGGTATTCCTTTGGAGTCGAAGCCAGGGACTAACCACTCATCTCGAGTTGATTTTTGGTCCACGGAGCTCTTTCGTGTTGCTACAGTGACCTCAGGATCCCTCAACCTTGAAACAGTGTTCTTGGGGTTTCTCTGGAGTGCCATCAAGGAAATCAAGGCTCCTTTCATGTGTGATGTGCAACACGGAATTGCTCTGCACGCAGTGCAGGGGAATTGGGCCTCATCTCGCGGCGAGGGGGAAGTCTCATGTTTTTCTCGAGTTGCGGCGGGAACCTGGGGTATATTCTCGAGTTACGACGGGGATGGCCCTTCCACCCACGTGTTTGTTCAGCGACGTCAGGACTCCTGCCTAGTTGCGAGGGACAACTCGGGAATCTCCTCGAGGCTTGGCAGGGCAATTGGGACGCCTCTCCAGCTGAGGCGGGAGACAAAGGGTCCCTTTCCACGTGCCACAGGAATCCTGGGACTCCTATCAAGTTTCACGAGGAGTCAGGCATCGTCTCCT
The DNA here is from genome assembly GCF_910594005.1 of Cervus elaphus. Lineage (NCBI taxonomy): Eukaryota > Metazoa > Chordata > Mammalia > Artiodactyla > Cervidae > Cervus > Cervus elaphus. The sequence continues at coordinate 2,346,766 of NC_057846.1, forward strand.
TTGGAGGCACTGATCTCCGCATACCTCTGGAATTTTCAAAGGATGTGAGGCCTCCGGTCGCCATGAGGTGGGGAACTAGGTCTTTCTCTGTGGTCTCCACAGGGGATTCAGACATCCTTTCGTCTTGGGAGATGCAAGACGAGCCTGCATTCAAGTCACTGCAGGGATATCCGGCCTTATTTCGAGTCAGGGCATCGCGGTGTCCATTCCACTTGAGGCCGCAAACTCAGGGTCCCTCTCACAAACCTAGAGCTGAGAGAAGCCTCCTCTTGAGGTGCTTGTGGTAAGGTGGTATTCCTCTGGAGTCGAAGCCAGGGACTAACCTCTCATCTCGAGTTGATTTTTGGTCCTCGGAGCTCTTTCGTGTTGCTACAGTGACCTCAGGATCCCTCAGCCTTGAAACAGTGTTCTTGGGGTTTCTCTGGAGTGCCATCAAGGAAATCAAGGCTCCTTTCATGTGTGATGTGCAACACGGAATTGCTCTTCACGCAGTTCAGGGTATCGGGCCTCATTTTGCGGCGAGGGGGAAGTCTAATGGTTTTTCTCGAGTTGCGATTGGAAGCTGGGGTATATTCTCGAGTTACGACGGGGATGGCCCTTCCACCCACGTGTTTGTTCAGCGACGTCAGACTCCTGCCTAGTTGCGAGGGACAACTCGGGATTCTCCTCGAGGCTTGGCAGGGCAATTAGTACGCCTCTCCAGCTGAGGCGGGAGACCAAGTGTCCCTTTCCACGTGCCACAGGAATCCTGGGACTCCTATCAAGTTTCGCAAGGAGTCAGGCATCGTCTCCTTTGGAGGCACTGATCTCCGCGTACCTCTGGAATTTTCAGAGGATGTGAGGCCTCCGGTCGCGATGAGGTGGGGAACTAGGTCTTTCTCTGTGGTCTCCACAGGGGATTCAGACATCCTTTCGTCTTGGGAGATGCAAGACGAGCCTGCATTCAAGTCACTGCAGGGATATCCGGCCTTATTTCGAGTCAGGGCATCGCGGTGTCCATTCCACTTGAGGCCGCAAACTCAGCACATAGCTAGAGCTGAGAGAAGCCTCCTCTTGAGGTGCTTGTGATAAGGTGGTATTCCTCTGGAGTCGAAGCCAGGGACTAACCTCTCATCTCGAGTTGATTTTTGGTCCACGGAGCTCTTTCCTGTTGCTACAGTGACCTCAGGATCCCGCTAGCCTTGAAACAGTGTTCTTGGGGTTTCTCTGGAGTGCCATCAAGGAAATCAAGGCTCCTTTCATGTGTGATGTGCAACACGGAATTGCTCTGCACGAAGTTCAGGGTACCGGGCCTCATTTTGCGGCGAGGGGGAAGTCTAATGGTTTTTCTCGAGTTGCGATTGGAAGCTGGGGTATATTCTCGAGTTACGACGGGGATGGCCCTTCCACCCACGTGTCTGTTCAGCGACGTCAGACTCCTGCCTAGTTGCGAGGGACAACTCGGGATTCTCCTCGAGGCTTGGCAGGGCAATTAGGACGCCTCTCCAGCTGAGGCGGGAGACCAAGTGTCCCTTTCCACGTGCCACAGGAATCCTGGGACCCCTATCAAGTTTCATGAGGAGTCAGGCATCGTCTCCTTTGGAGGCACTGATCTCCGCGTACCTCTGGAGTTTTCAAAGGATGTGAGGCCTCCGGTCGCGATGAGGTGGGGAACTAGGTCTTTCTCTGTGGTCTCCACAGGGGATTCAGACATCCTTTCGTCTTGGGAGATGCAAGACGAGCCTGCATTCAAGTCACTGCAGGGATATCCGGCCTTATTTCGCGTCAGGGCATCGCGGTGTCCATTCCACTTGAGGCCGCAAACTCAGGGTCCCTCTCACATACCTAGAGCTGAGAGAAGCCTCCTCTTGAGGTGCTTGTGGTAAGGTGGTATTCCTCTGAAGTCGAAGCCAGGGACTAACCTCTCATCTCGAGTTGAATTTTGGTCCACGGAGCTCTTTCGTGTGGCTACAGTGACCTCAGGATCCCTCTAGCCTTGAAACAGTGTTCTTGGGTTTTCTCTGGAGTGCCATCAAGAAAATCAAGGCTCCTTTCATGTGTGATGTGCAACACGGAATTTCTCTGCACGCAGTGCAGGGGAATCGGGCCTCATCTCGCGGCGAAGGGGAAGTCTCATGGTTTTTCTCGAGTTGCGGCGGGAACCTGGGGTATATTCTCGAGTTACGACGGGGATGGCCCTTCCACCCACGTGTTTGTTCAGCGATGTCAGGACTCCTGCCTAGTTACGAGGGACAACTTGGGATTCTCCTCGAGGCTTGGCAGGGCAATTGGGACGCCTGTCAAGCTGAGCCGGGAGACCAAGGGTCCCTTTCCACGTGCCACAGGAATCCTGAGACTCCTATCAAGTTTCACGAGGAGTCAGGCATCGTCTCCTGTGGAGGCACTGATCTCCGCGTACCTCTGGAGTTTTCAGAGGATGTGAGGCCTCCGGTCGCGATGAGGTGTGGAACTAGGTCTTTCTCTGTGGTCTCCACAGGGGATTCAGACATCCTTTCGTCTTGGGAGATGCAAGACGAGCCTGCATTCAAGTCACTGCAGGGATATCCGGCCTTATTTCGAGTCAGGGCATCGCAGTCTCCATTCCACTTGAGGCCGCAAACTCAGGGTCCCTCTCACATACCTAGAGCTGAGAGAAGCCTCCTCTTGAGGTGCTTGTGGTAAGGTGGTATTCCTCTGGAGTCGAAGCCAGGGACTAACCTCTCATCTCGAGTTGATTTTTGGTCCACGGAGCTCTTTCGTGTTGCTACAGTGACCTCAGGATTCCTCAAACTTGAAACAATGTTCTTGGGGATTCTCTGGAGTGCCATCAAGGAAATCAAGGCTCCTTTCATGTGTGATGTGCAACACGGAATTGCTCTGCACGCAGTGCAGGGGAATCGGGCCTCATCTCGCGGCGAGGGGGAAGTCTCATGGTTTTTCTCGAGTTGCGGCGGGAACCTGGGGTATATTCTCGAGTTACGACGGGGATGGCCCTTCCACCCACGTGTTTGTTCAGCCACGTCAGGACTCCTGCCTAGTTGATAGGGACAACTCGGGATTCTCCTCGAGGCTTGGCAGGGCAATTGGGACGCCTCTCCAGCTGAGGCGGGAGACCAAGGGTCCCTTTCCACGTGCCACAGGAATCCTGGGTCTCCTATCAAGTTTCACGAGGAGTCAGGCATCGTCTCCTATGGAGGCACTGATCTCCGCGTACCTCTGGAGTTTTCAAAGGATGTGAGGCCTCCGGTCGCGATGAGGTGGGAAACTAGGTCTTTCTCTGTGGTCTCCACAGGGGATTCAGACATCCTTTCGTCTTGGGAGATGCAAGACGAGCCTGCATTCAAGTCACTGCAGGGATATCCGGCCTGATTTCGAGCCAGGGCATCGCGGTTTCCATTCCACTTGAGACCGCAAACTCAGGGTCCCTCTCACATACCTAAAGCTGAAAGAAGCCTCCTCTTGAGGTGCTTGTGGTAAGGTGGTATTCCTCTGGAGTTGAAGCCAGGGACTAACCTCTCATCTCGAGTTGATTTTTGGTCCACGGAGCTCTTTCGTGTTGCTACAGTGACCTCAGGGTCCCTCTAGCCTTGAAACAGTGTTCTTGGGGTTTCTCTGGAGTGCCATCAAGAAAATCAAGGCTCGTTTCATGTGTGATGTGCAACACGGAATTGCTCTGCACGCAGTGCAGGGGAATCGGGCCTCATCTCGCGGCGAGGGGGAAGTCTCATGGTTTTTCTCGAGTTGCGGTGGGAACCTGGGGTATATTCTCGAGTTACGACGGGGATGGCCCTTAAACCCAAGTGTTTGTTCAGCGACGTCAGGACTCCTGCCTAGTTGCGAGTGACAACTCGGGAATCTCCTCGAGGCTTGGCAGGGCAATTGGGACGCCTCTCCAGCTGAGGCGGGAGACAAAGGGTCCCTTTCCACGTGCCACAGGAATCCTGGGACTCCTATCAAGTTTCACGAGGAGTCAGGCATCGTCTCCTTTGGAGGCACTGATCTCTGCATACCTCTGGAATTTTCAAAGGATGTGAGGCCTCCGGTCGCCATGAGGTGGGGAACTAGGTCTTTCTCTGTGGTCTCCACAGGGGATTCAGACATCCTTTCGTCTTGGGAGATGCAAGACGAGCCTGCATTCAAGTCACTGCAGGGATATCCGGCCTTATTTCGAGTCAGGGCATCGTGGTGTCCATTCCACTTGAGGACGCAAACTCAGGGTCCCTCTCACATACCTAGAGCTGAGAGAAGCCTCCTCTTGAGGTGCTTGTGGTAAGGTGGTATTCCTCTGGAGTCGAAGCCAGGGACTAACCTCTCATCTCGAGTTGATTTTTGGTCCACGGAGCTCTTTCGTGTTGCTACAGTGACCTCAGGATCCTTCAGCCTTGAAACAGTGTTCTTGGGGTTTCTCTGGAGTGCCATCAAGGAAATCAAGGCTCCTTTCATGTGTGATGTGCAACACGGAATTGCTCTGCACGCAGTGCAGGGTATCGGACCTCATTTTGCGGCGAGGGGAAAGTCTAATGGTTTTTCTCGAGTTGCGATGGTAACCTGCGGTATATTCTCGAGTTACGACGGGGATGGCCCTTCCACCCACGTGTTTGTTCAGCGACGTCAGGACTCCTGCCTAGTTGCGAGGGACAACTCGGGATTCTCCTCGAGGCTTGGCAGGGCAATTGGGACGCCTCTCCAGCTGAGGCGGGAGACCAAGTGTCGCTTTCCACGTGCCACAGGAATCCTGGGACTCCTATCAAGTTTCACAAGGAGTCAGGCATCGTCTCCTTTGGAGGCACTGATCTCCACGTACCTCTGGAGTTTTCAAAGGATGTGAGGCCTCCGGTCGCGATGAGGTGTGGAACTAGGTCTTTCTCTGTGGTCTCCACAGGGAATTCAGACATCCTTTCGTCTTGGGAGATGCAAGACGAGCCTGCATTCAAGTCACTGCAGGGATATCCGGCCTGATTTCGAGTCAGGGCATCGCGGTCTCCATTACACTTGAGGCTGCAAACTCAGGGTCCCTCTAACATACCTAGAGCTGAGAGAAGCCTCCTCTTGAGATGCTTGTGGTAAGGTGGTATTCCTCTGGAGTCGAAGCCAGGGACTAACCTCTCATCTCGAGTTGATTTTTGGTCCACAGAGCTCTTTCGTGTTGCTACAGTGACCTCAGGATCCCTCAGCCTTGAAACAGTGTTCTTGGGGTTTCTCTGGAGTGCCATCAAGGAAATCAAGGCTCCTTTCATGTGTGATGTGCAACACGGAATTGCTCTGCACGCAGTGCAGGGGAATCGGGCCTCATCTCGCGGCGAGGGGGAAGTCTCATGATTTTTCTCGAGTTGCGGCGGGAACCTGGGGTATATTCTCGAGTTACGATGGGGATGGCCCTTCCACCCACGTGTTTCTTCAGCGACGTCAGGACTCCTGCCTAGTTGCGAGGGACAACTCGCGATTCTCCTCGAGGCATGGCAGGGCAATTTGGACGCCTCTCCAGCTGAGGCGGGAGACCAAGGGTCCCTTTCCACGTGCCACAGGAATCCTGGGACTCCTATCAAGTTTCACGAGAAGTCAGGCATCGTCTCCTTTGGAGGCACTGATCTCCGAGTACCTCTGGAATTTTCAAAGGATGTGAGGCCTCCGGTCGCGATGAGGTGGGAAACTAGGTCTTTCTCTGTTGTCTCCACCGGGGATTCAGACATTCGTACATTTTGGGAGATGCAAGATGAGCCTGCATTCAAGTCACTGCAGGGATATCTGGCCTTATTTCGCGTCAGGGCATCGCAGTGTCCATTCCACTTTAGGCCGCAAAATTAGGGTCCCTCTCACATACCTAGAGCTGAGAGAAGCCTCCTCTTGAGGTGCTTGTGGTAAGGTGGTATACCTCTGGAGTTGAATCCAGGGACTAACCTCTCATCTCGAGTTGATTCTTGGTCCACGGAGCTCTTTCGTGTTGCTACAGTGACCTCAGGATCCCTCTAGCCTTGAAACAGTGTTCTTGGGGTTTCTCTGGAGTGCCATCAAGGAAATCAAGGCTCCTTTCATGTGTAATGTTGAACACCGAATTGCTCTGCACGCAGTGCAGGGGAATCGGGCCTCATCTCGCGGCGAGGGGGAAGTCTCATGGTTTTTCTCGAGTTGCGGCGGGAACCTGGGGTATATTCTCGAGTTACGACGGGGATGGCCCTTCCACCCACGTGTTTGTTCAGCGACGTCAGGACTCCTGCCTAGTTGCGAGGGACAACTCGGGATTCTCCTCGAGGCTTGGCAGGGCAATTGCGACGCCTCTCCAGTTGAGGCGGGAGACCAAGGGTCCCTTTCCACGTGACACAGGAATCCTGGGACTCCTACCAAGTTTCACGAGGAGTCAGGCATCGTCTCCTTTGGAGGCACTGATCTCCGCGTACCTCTGGAGTTTTCAAAGGATGTGAGGCCTCCGGTCGCCATGAGGTGGGGAACTAGGTCTTTTTCTGTGGTCTCCACAGGGGATTCGGACACCCTTTCGTCTTGGGAGATGCAAGACGAGCCTGCATTCAAGTCATTGCAGGGATATCCGGCCTTATTTCGAGTCAGGGCATCGCGGTGTCCATTCCACTTGAGGCCGCAAACTCAGCACATAGCTACAGCTGAGAGAAGCCTCCTCTTGAGGTGCTTGTGGTAAGGTGGTATACCTCTGGAGTTGAATCCAGGGACTAACCTCTCATCTCGAGTTGATTCTTGGTCCACGGAGCTCTTTCGTGTTGCTACAGTGACCTCAGGATCCCTCTAGCCTTGAAACAGTGTTCTTGGGGTTTCTCTGGAGTGCCATCAAGGAAATCAAGGCTCCTTTCATGTGTAATGTTGAACACCGAATTGCTCTGCACGCAGTGCAGGGAAATCGGGCCTCATCTCGCGGCGAGGGGGAAGTCTCATGGTTTTTCTCGAGTTGCGGCGGGAACCTGGGGTATATTCTCGAGTTACGACGGGGATGGCCCTTCCACCCACGTGTTTGTTCAGCAACGTCAGGACTCCTGCCTAGTTGCGAGGGACAACTCGGGATTCTCCTCGAGGCTTGGCAGGGCAATTGGGACGCCTCTCCAGCTGAGGCGGGAGACCAAGGGTCCCTTTCCACGTGCCACAGGAATCCTGGGACTCCTATCAAGTTTCACGAGGAGTCAGGCATCGTCTCCTTTGGAGGCACTGATCTCCGCGTACCTCTGGAGTTTTCAAAGGATGTGAGGCCTCCGGTCGCGATGAGGTGGGGAACTAGGTCATTCTCTGTGGTCTCCACAGGGAATTCAGACATCCTTTCGTCTTGGGAGATGCAAGACGAGCCTGCATTCAAGTCACTGCAGGGATATCCGGCCTTATTTCGCGTCAGGGCATCGCGGTGTCCATTCCACTTGAGGCCGCAAACTCAGGGTCCCTCTCACATACCTAGAGCTGAGAGAAGCCTCCTCTTGAGGTGCTTGTCGTAAGGTGGTATTCCTCTGGAGTCGAAGCCAGGGACTAACCTCTCATCTCGAGTTGATTCATGGTCCACGGAGCTCTTTCGTGCTGCTACAGGGACCTCAGGATCCCTGCAGCCTTGAAACAGTGTTCTTGGGTTTTCTCTGGAGAGCCATCAAGGAAATCAAGGCTCCTTTCATGTGTGATGTGCAACACGGAATTGCTCTGCACGCAGTGCAGGTGAATCGGGCCTCATCTCGTGGCGAGGGGGAAGTCTCATGGTTTTTCTCGAGTTGCGGCGGGAACCTGGGGTATATTCTCGAGTTACGACGGGGATGGCCCTCCACACACGTGTTTGTTCAGCGACGTCAGGACTCCTGCCTAGTTGCGAGGGACAACTCGGGATTCTCCTCGAGGCTTGGCAGGGCAATTGGGACGCCTCTCCAGCTGAGGCGGGAGACCAAGGGTCCCTTTCCACGTGCCACAGGAATCCTGGGACTCCTACCAACTTTCACGAGGAGTCAGGCATCGTCTCCTTTGGAGGAACTGATCTCCGCGTACCTCTGGAATTTTCAAAGGATGTGAGGCCTCCGGTCGCGATGAGGTGGGGAACTAGGTCTTTCTCTGTGGTCTCCACAGGGGATTCAGACATCCTTTCATCTTGGGAGATGCAAGACGAGCCTGCATTCAAGTCACTGCAGGGATATCCGGCCTTATTTCGCGTCAGGGCATCGCGGTGTCCATTCCACTTGAGGCCGCAAACTCAGGGTCCCTCTCACATACCTAGAGCTGAGAGAATCCTCCTCTTGAGGTGCTTGTGGTAAGGTGGTTTTCCTCTGGATTCGAAGCCAGGGACTATCCTCTCATCTCGAGTTGATTTTTGGTCCACGGAGCTCTTTCGTGTTGCTACGGTGACCTCAGGATCCCTCTAGCCTTGAAACAGTGTTCTTGGGGTTTCTCTGGAGTGCCATCAAGGAAATCAAGGCTCCTTTCATGTGTGATGTGCAACACGGAATTGCTCTTCACGCAGTGCAGGAGAATCAGGCCTCATCTCGCGGCGAGGGGGAAGTCTCATGGTTTTTCTCGAGTTGCGGCAGGAACCTGGGGTATATTCTCAAGTTACGACGGGGATGGCCCTTCCACACACGTGTTTGTTCAGTGACGTCAGGACTCCTGCCTAGTTGCGAGGGACAACTCGGGATTCTCCTCGAGGCTCGGCAGGGCAATTGGGACGCCTCTCCAGCTGAGGCGGGAGACCAAGGGTCCCTTTCCACGTGCCACAGGAATCCTGGGACTCCTATCATGTTTCACGAGGAGTCAGGCATCGTCTCCTTTGGAGGCACTGATCTCCGCATACCTCTGGAATTTTCAAAGGATGTGAGGCCTCCGGTCGCCATGAGGTGGGGAACTAGGTCTTTCTCTGTGGTCACCACAGGGGATTGAGACATTCGTTCATTTTGGGAGATGCAAGATGAGCCTGCATTCAAGTCACTGCAGGGATATCCGGCCTTATTTCGAGTCAGGGCATCGCGGTGTCCATTCCACTTGAGGCCGCAAACTCAGCACATAGCTAGAGCTGAGAGAAGCCTCCTCTTGAGGTGCTTGTGATAAGGTGGTATTCCTCTGGAGTCGAAGCCAGGGACTAACCTCTCATCTCGAGTTGATTTTTGGTCCACGGAGCTCTTTCCTGTTGCTACAGTGACCTCAGGATCCCGCTAGCCTTGAAACAGTGTTCTTGGGGTTTCTCTGGAGTGCCATCAAGGAAATCAAGGCTCCTTTCATGTGTGATGTGCAACACGGAATTGCTCTGCACGCAGTGCTGTGTATCGGACCTCATTTTGCGGCGAGGGGGAAATCTAATGGTTTTTCTCGAGTTGTGATGGTAACCTGGGGTATATTCTCGAGTTACGACGGGGATGGCCCTTCCACCCACGTGTTTGTTCAGCGACGTCAGACTCCTGCCTAGTTGCGAGGGACAACTCGGGATTCTCCTCGAGGCTTGGCAGGGCAATTGGGACGCCTCTCCAGCTGAGGCGGGAGACCAAGTGTCCCTTTCCACGTGCCACAGGAATCCGGGGACTCCTATCAAGTTTCACGAGGAGTCAGGCATCGTCTCCTTTGGAGGCACTGATCTCCGCGGACCTCTGGAGTTTTCAAAGGATGTGAGGCCTCCGGTCGCCATGAGGTGGGGAACTAGGTCTTTCTCTGTGGTCTCCACAGGGGATTCAGACATCCTTTCATCTTGGGAGATGCAAGACGAGCCTGCATTCAAGTCACTGCAGGGATATCCGGCCTTATTTCGCGTCAGGGCATCGCGGTCTCCATTCCACTTGAGGCGGCAAACTCAGGGTCCCTCTCACATACATAGAGCTGAGAGAAGACTCCTCTTGAGGTGCTTGTGGTAAGGTGGTATTCCTTTGGAGTCGAAGCCAGGGACTAACCACTCATCTCGAGTTGACTTTTGGTCCACGGAGCTCTTTCGTGTTGCTACAGTGACCTCAGGATCCCTCAACCTTGAAACAGTGTTCTTGGGGTTTCTCTGGAGTGCCATCAAGGAAATCAAGGCTCCTTTCATGTGTGATGTGCAACACGGAATTGCTCTGCACGCAGTGCAGGGGAATTGGGCCTCATCTCGCGGCGAGGGGGAAGTCTCATGGTTTTTCTCGAGTTGCGGCGGGAACCTGGGGTATATTCTCGAGTTACGACGGGGATGGCCCTTCCACCCACGTGTTTGTTCAGCGACGTCAGGACTCCTGCCTAGTTGCGAGGGACAACTCGGGAATCTCCTCGAGGCTTGGCAGGGCAATTGGGACGCCTCTCCAGCTGAGGCGGGAGACAAAGGGTCCCTTTCCACGTGCCACAGGAATCCTGGGACTCCTATCAAGTTTCACGAGGAGTCAGGCATCGTCTCCTTTGGAGGCACTGATCTCCGCATACCTCTGGAATTTTCAAAGGATGTGAGGCCTCCGGTCGCCATGAGGTGGGGAACTAGGTCTTTCTCTGTGGTCTCCACAGGGGATTCAGACATCCTTTCGTCTTGGGAGATGCAAGACGAGCCTGCATTCAAGTCACTGCAGGGATATCCGGCCTTATTTCGAGTCAGGGCATCGCGGTGTCCATTCCACTTGAGGCCGCAAACTCAGGGTCCCTCTCACATATCTAGAGCTGAGAGAAGCCTCCTCTTGAGGTGCTTGTGGTAAGATGGTATTCCTCTGGAGTCGAAGCCAGGGACTAACCTCTCATCTCGAGTTGATTTTTGGTCCTCGGAGCTCTTTCGTGTTGCTACAGTGACCTCAGGATCCCTCAGCCTTGAAACAGTGTTCTTGGGGTTTCTCTGGAGTGCCATCAAGGAAATCAAGGCTCCTTTCATGTGTGATGTGAAACACGGAATTGCTCTGCACGCAGTTCAGGGTATCGGGGCTCATTTTGCGGCGAGGGGGAAGTCTAATGGTTTTTCTCGAGTTGCGATTGGAAGCTGGGGTATATTCTCGAGTTACGACGGGGATGGCCCTTCCACCCACGTGTTTGTTCAGCGACGTCAGACTCCTGCCTAGTTGCGAGGGACAACTCGGGATTCTCCTCGAGGCTTGGCAGGGCAATTAGTACGCCTCTCCAGCTGAGGCGGGAGACCAAGTGTCCCTTTCCACGTGCCACAGGAATCCTGGGACTCCTATCAAGTTTCGCAAGGAGTCAGGCATCGTCTCCTTTGGAGGCACTGATCTCCGCGTACCTCTGGAATTTTCAGAGGATGTGAGGCCTCCGGTCGCGATGAGGTGGGGAACTAGGTCTTTCTCTGTGGTCTCCACAGGGGATTCAGACACCCTTTCGTCTTGGGAGATGCAAGACGAGCCTGCATTCAATTCACTGCAGGGATATCCGGCCTTATTTCGAGTCAGGGCATCGCGGTGTCCATTCCACTTGAGGCCGCAAACTCAGCACATAGCTAGAGCTGAGAGAAGCCTCCTCTTGAGGTGCTTGTGATAAGGTGGTATTCCTCTGGAGTCGAAGCCAGGGACTAACCTCTCATCTCGAGTTGATTTTTGGTCCACGGAGCTCTTTCCTGTTGCTACAGTGACCTCAGGATCCCGCTAGCCTTGAAACAGTGTTCTTGGGGTTTCTCTGGAGTGCCATCAAGGAAATCAAGGCTCCTTTCATGTGTGATGTGCAACACGGAATTGCTCTGCACGCAGTGCTGTGTATCGGACCTCATTTTGCGGCGAGGGGGAAATCTAATGGTTTTTCTCGAGTTGTGATGGTAACCTGGGGTATATTCTCGAGTTACGACGGGGATGGCCCTTCCACCCACGTGTTTGTTCAGCGACGTCAGACTCCTGCCTAGTTGCGAGGGACAACTCGGGATTCTCCTCGAGGCTTGGCAGGGCAATTGGGACGCCTCTCCAGCTGAGGCGGGAGACCAAGTGTCCCTTTCCACGTGCCACAGGAATCCGGGGACTCCTATCAAGTTTCACGAGGAGTCAGGCATCGTCTCCTTTGGAGGCACTGATCTCCGCGGACCTCTGGAGTTTTCAAAGGATGTGAGGCCTCCGGTCGCCATGACGTGGGGAACTAGGTCTTTCTCTGTGGTCTCCACAGGGGATTCAGACATCCTTTCATCTTGGGAGAAGCAAGACGAGCCTGCATTCAAGTCACTGCAGGGATATCCGGCCTTATTTCGCGTCAGGGCATCGCGGTCTCCATTCCACTTGAGGCGGCAAACTCAGGGTCCCTCTCACATACATAGAGCTGAGAGAAGACTCCTCTTGAGGTGCTTGTGGTAAGGTGGTATTCCTTTGGAGTCGAAGCCAGGGACTAACCACTCATCTCGAGTTGATTTTTGGTCCACGGAGCTCTTTCGTGTTGCTACAGTGACCTCAGGATCCCTCAACCTTGAAACAGTGTTCTTGGGGTTTCTCTGGAGTGCCATCAAGGAAATCAAGGCTCCTTTCATGTGTGATGTGCAACACGGAATTGCTCTGCACGCAGTGCAGGGGAATTGGGCCTCATCTCGCGGCGAGGGGGAAGTCTCATGTTTTTCTCGAGTTGCGGCGGGAACCTGGGGTATATTCTCGAGTTACGACGGGGATGGCCCTTCCACCCACGTGTTTGTTCAGCGACGTCAGGACTCCTGCCTAGTTGCGAGGGACAACTCGGGAATCTCCTCGAGGCTTGGCAGGGCAATTGGGACGCCTCTCCAGCTGAGGCGGGAGACAAAGGGTCCCTTTCCACGTGCCACAGGAATCCTGGGACTCCTACCAAGTTTCACGAGGAGTCAGGCATCGTCTCCTTTGGAGGCACTGATCTCCGCATACCTCTGGAATTTTCAAAGGATGTGAGGCCTCCGGTCGCCATGAGGTGGGGAACTAGGTCTTTCTCTGTGGTCTCCACAGGGGATTCAGACATCCTTTCGTCTTGGGAGATGCAAGACGAGCCTGCATTCAAGTCACTGCAGGGATATCCGGCCTTATTTCGAGTCAGGGCATCGCGGTGTCCATTCCACTTGAGGCCGCAAACTCAGGGTCCCTCTCACAAACCTAGAGCTGAGAGAAGCCTCCTCTTGAGGTGCTTGTGGTAAGGTGGTATTCCTCTGGAGTCGAAGCCAGGGACTAACCTCTCATCTCGAGTTGATTTTTGGTCCTCGGAGCTCTTTCGTGTTGCTACAGTGACCTCAGGATCCCTCAGCCTTGAAACAGTGTTCTTGGGGTTTCTCTGGAGTGCCATCAAGGAAATCAAGGCTCCTTTCATGTGTGATGTGCAACACGGAATTGCTCTGCACGCAGTTCAGGGTATCGGGCCTCATTTTGCGGCGAGGGGGAAGTCTAATGGTTTTTCTCGAGTTGCGATTGGAAGCTGGGGTATATTCTCGAGTTACGACGGGGATGGCCCTTCCACCCACGTGTTTGTTCAGCGACGTCAGACTCCTGCCTAGTTGCGAGGGACAACTCGGGATTCTCCTCGAGGCTTGGCAGGGCAATTAGTACGCCTCTCCAGCTGAGGCGGGAGACCAAGTGTCCCTTTCCACGTGCCACAGGAATCCTGGGACTCCTATCAAGTTTCGCAAGGAGTCAGGCATCGTCTCCTTTGGAGGCACTGATCTCCGCGTACCTCTGGAATTTTCAGAGGATGTGAGGCCTCCGGTCGCGATGAGGTGGGGAACTAGGTCTTTCTCTGTGGTCTCCACAGGGGATTCAGACATCCTTTCGTCTTGGGAGATGCAAGACGAGCCTGCATTCAAGTCACTGCAGGGATATCCGGCCTTATTTCGAGTCAGGGCATCGCGGTGTCCATTCCACTTGAGGCCGCAAACTCAGCACATAGCTAGAGCTGAGAGAAGCCTCCTCTTGAGGTGCTTGTGATAAGGTGGTATTCCTCTGGAGTCGAAGCCAGGGACTAACCTCTCATCTCGAGTTGATTTTTGGTCCACGGAGCTCTTTCCTGTTGCTACAGTGACCTCAGGATCCCTCTAGCCTTGAAACAGTGTTCTTGGGGTTTCTCTGGAGTGCCATCAAGGAAATCAAGGCTCCTTTCATGTGTGATGTGCAACACGGAATTGCTCTGCACGAAGTTCAGGGTACCGGGCCTCATTTTGCGGCGAGGGGGAAGTCTAATGGTTTTTCTCGAGTTGCGATTGGAAGCTGGGGTATATTCTCGAGTTACGACGGGGATGGCCCTTCCACCCACGTGTTTGTTCAGCGACGTCAGACTCCTGCCTAGTTGCGAGGGACAACTCGGGATTCTCCTCGAGGCTTGGCAGGGCAATTAGGACGCCTCTCCAGCTGAGGCGGGAGACCAAGTGTCCCTTTCCACGTGCCACAGGAATCCTGGGACCCCTATCAAGTTTCATGAGGAGTCAGGCATCGTCTCCTTTGGAGGCACTGATCTCCGCGTACCTCTGGAGTTTTCAAAGGATGTGAGGCCTCCGGTCGCGATGAGGTGGGGAACTAGGTCTTTCTCTGTGGTCTCCACAGGGGATTCAGACATCCTTTCGTCTTGGGAGATGCAAGACGAGCCTGCATTCAAGTCACTGCAGGGATATCCGGCCTTATTTCGCGTCAGGGCATCGCGGTGTCCATTCCACTTGAGGCCGCAAACTCAGGGTCCCTCTCACATACCTAGAGCTGAGAGAAGCCTCCTCTTGAGGTGCTTGTGGTAAGGTGGTATTCCTCTGAAGTCGAAGCCAGGGACTAACCTCTCATCTCGAGTTGAATTTTGGTCCACGGAGCTCTTTCGTGTGGCTACAGTGACCTCAGGATCCCTCTAGCCTTGAAACAGTGTTCTTGGGTTTTCTCTGGAGTGCCATCAAGAAAATCAAGGCTCCTTTCATGTGTGATGTGCAACACGGAATTTCTCTGCACGCAGTGCAGGGGAATCGGGCCTCATCTCGCGGCGAAGGGGAAGTCTCATGGTTTTTCTCGAGTTGCGGCGGGAACCTGGGGTATATTCTCGAGTTACGACGGGGATGGCCCTTCCACCCACGTGTTTGTTCAGCGATGTCAGGACTCCTGCCTAGTTACGAGGGACAACTTGGGATTCTCCTCGAGGCTTGGCAGGGCAATTGGGACGCCTGTCAAGCTGAGCCGGGAAACCAAGGGTCCCTTTCCACGTGCCACAGGAATCCTGAGACTCCTATCAAGTTTCACGAGGAGTCAGGCATCGTCTCCTGTGGAGGCACTGATCTCCGCGTACCTCTGGAGTTTTCAGAGGATGTGAGGCCTCCGGTCGCGATGAGGTGTGGAACTAGGTCTTTCTCTGTGGTCTCCACAGGGGATTCAGACATCCTTTCGTCTTGGGAGATGCAAGACGAGCCTGCATTCAAGTCACTGCAGGGATATCCGGCCTTATTTCGAGTCAGGGCATCGCAGTCTCCATTCCACTTGAGGCCGCAAACTCAGGGTCCCTCTCACATACCTAGAGCTGAGAGAAGCCTCCTCTTGAGGTGCTTGTGGTAAGGTGGTATTCCTCTGGAGTCGAAGCCAGGGACTAACCTCTCATCTCGAGTTGATTTTTGGTCCACGGAGCTCTTTCGTGTTGCTACAGTGACCTCAGGATTCCTCAAACTTGAAACAATGTTCTTGGGGATTCTCTGGAGTGCCATCAAGGAAATCAAGGCTCCTTTCATGTGTGATGTGCAACACGGAATTGCTCTGCACGCAGTGCAGGGGAATCGGGCCTCATCTCGCGGCGAGGGGGAAGTCTCATGGTTTTTCTCGAGTTGCGGCGGGAACCTGGGGTATATTCTCGAGTTACGACGGGGATGGCCCTTCCACCCACGTGTTTGTTCAGCCACGTCAGGACTCCTGCCTAGTTGATAGGGACAACTCGGGATTCTCCTCGAGGCTTGGCAGGGCAATTGGGACGCCTCTCCAGCTGAGGCGGGAGACCAAGGGTCCCTTTCCACGTGCCACAGGAATCCTGGGTCTCCTATCAAGTTTCACGAGGAGTCAGGCATCGTCTCCTATGGAGGCACTGATCTCCGCGTACCTCTGGAGTTTTCAAAGGATGTGAGGCCTCCGGTCGCGATGAGGTGGGAAACTAGGTCTTTCTCTGTGGTCTCCACAGGGGATTCAGACATCCTTTCGTCTTGGGAGATGCAAGACGAGCCTGCATTCAAGTCACTGCAGGGATATCCGGCCTGATTTCGAGCCAGGGCATCGCGGTTTCCATTCCACTTGAGACCGCAAACTCAGGGTCCCTCTCACATACCTAAAGCTGAAAGAAGCCTCCTCTTGAGGTGCTTGTGGTAAGGTGGTATTCCTCTGGAGTTGAAGCCAGGGACTAACCTCTCATCTCGAGTTGATTTTTGGTCCACGGAGCTCTTTCGTGTTGCTACAGTGACCTCAGGGTCCCTCTAGCCTTGAAACAGTGTTCTTGGGGTTTCTCTGGAGTGCCATCAAGAAAATCAAGGCTCGTTTCATGTGTGATGTGCAACACGGAATTGCTCTGCACGCAGTGCAGGGGAATCGGGCCTCATCTCGCGGCGAGGGGGAAGTCTCATGGTTTTTCTCGAGTTGCGGTGGGAACCTGGGGTATATTCTCGAGTTACGACGGGGATGGCCCTTAAACCGAAGTGTTTGTTCAGCGACGTCAGGACTCCTGCCTAGTTGCGAGTGACAACTCGGGAATCTCCTCGAGGCTTGGCAGGGCAATTGGGACGCCTCTCCAGCTGAGGCGGGAGACAAAGGGTCCCTTTCCACGTGCCACAGGAATCCTGGGACTCCTATCAAGTTTCACGAGGAGTCAGGCATCGTCTCCTTTGGAGGCACTGATCTCTGCATACCTCTGGAATTTTCAAAGGATGTGAGGCCTCCGGTCGCCATGAGGTGGGGAACTAGGTCTTTCTCTGTGGTCTCCACAGGGGATTCAGACATCCTTTCGTCTTGGGAGATGCAAGACGAGCCTGCATTCAAGTCACTGCAGGGATATCCGGCCTTATTTCGAGTCAGGGCATCGTGGTGTCCATTCCACTTGAGGACGCAAACTCAGGGTCCCTCTCACATACCTAGAGCTGAGAGAAGCCTCCTCTTGAGGTGCTTGTGATAAGGTGGTATTCCTCTGGAGTCGAAACCAGGGACTAACCTCTCATCTCGAGTTGATTTTTGGTCCACGGAGCTCTTTCGTGTTGCTACAGTGACCTCAGGATCCTGCTAGCCTTGAAACAGTGTTCTTGGGTTTTCTCTGGAGTGCCATTAAGGAAATCAAGGCTCCTTTCATGTGTGATGTGCAACACGGAATTGCTCTGCACGCAGTGCAGGGGAATCGGGCCTCATCTCGCGGCGAGGGGGAAGTCTCATGGTTTTTCTCGAGTTGCGGCTGGAACCTGGGGTACATTCTCGAGTTACGACTGGGATGGCCCTTCCACCCACGTGTTTGTTCAGCGACGTCAGACTCCTGCCTAGTTGCGAGGGACAACTCGGGATTCTCCTCGAGGCTTGGCAGGGCAATTGGGACGCCTCTCCAGCTGAGGCGGGAGACCAAGGGTCCCTTTCCACGTGCCACAGGAATCCGGGGACTCCTATCAAGTTTCACGAGGAGTCAGGCATCGTCTCCTTTGGAGGCACTGATCTCCGCGGACCTCTGGAGTTTTCAAAGGATGTGAGGCCTCCGGTCGCCATGAGGTGGGGAACTAGGTCTTTCTCTGCGGTCTCCACAGGGAATTCAGACATCCTTTCATCTTGGGAGATGCAAGACGAGCCTGCATTCAAGTCACTGCAGGGATATCCGGCCTTATTTTGCGTCAGGGCATCGCAGTGTCCATTCCACTTGAGGCCGCAAAATCAGCGTCCCTCTCACATACCTAGAGCTGAGAGAAGCCTCCTCTTGAAGTGCTTGTGGTAAGGTGGTATTCCCCTGGAGTCGAAGCCAGGGACTAACCTCTCATCTCGAGTTGACTTTTGGTCCACGGAGCTCTTTCGTGTTGCTACAGTGACCTCAGGATCCCTCTAGCCTTGAAACAGTGTTCTTGGGGTTTCTCTGGTGTGCCATCAAGGAAATCAAGGCTCCTTTCATGTGTGATGTGCAACACGGAATTGCTCTGCACGCAGTGCAGGGTATCGGGCCTTATTTTGCGTCGAGGGGGAAGTCTCATGGTTTTTCTCGAGTTGCGATGGGAACCTGGGGTATATTCTCGAGTTACGACGGGGATGGCCCTTCCACCCACGTGTTTGTTCAGCGACGTCAGGACTCCTGCCTAGTTGCGAGGGACAACTCGCGATTCTCCTCGAGGCTTGGCAGGGCAATTGGGACGCCTCTCCAGCTGAGGCGGGAGACCAAGGGTCCCTTTCCACGTGCCACAGGAATCCTGGGACTCCTATCAAGTTTCACGAGGAGTCAGGCATCGTCTCCTTTGGAGGCACTGATCTCCGCGTACCTCTGGAATTTTCAAAGGATGTGAGGCCTCCGGTCGCGATGAGGTGGGGAACTAGGTCTTTCTCTGTGGTCTCCACAGGGGATTCAGACATCCTTTCATCTTGGGAGATGCAAGACGAGCCTGCATTCAAGTCATTGCAGGGATATCCGGCCTTATTTCGAGTCAGGGCATCGCGGTGTCCATTCCACTTGAGGCCGCAAACTCAGGGTCCCTCTCACATACCTAGAGCTGAGAGAAGCCTCCTCTTGAGGTGCTTGTGGTAAGGTGGTTTTCCTCTGGAGTCAAAGCCAGGGACTAACCTCTCATCTCGAGTTGATTTTTGGTCCACAGAGCTCTTTCGTGTTGCTACAGTGACCTCAGGATCCCTCTAGCCTTGAAACAGTGTTCTTGGGGTTTCTCTGGAGTGCCATCAAGGAAATCAAGGCTCCTTTCATGTGTGATGTGCAACACGGAATTGCTCTTCACGCAGTGCAGGAGAATCAGGCCTCATCTCGCGGCGAGGGGGAAGTCTCATGGTTTTTCTCGAGTTGCGGCGGGAACCTGGGGTATATTCTCGAGTTACGACGGGGATGGCCCTTCCACACACGTGTTTGTTCAGCGACGTCAGGACTCCTGCCTAGTTGTGAGGGAGAACTCGGGATTCTCCTCGAGGCTTGGCAGGGCAATTGGGACGCCTCTCCAGCTGAGGCGGGAGACCAAGGGTCCCTTTCCACGTGCCACAGGAATCTTGGGACTCCTATCATGTTTCACGAGGAGTCAGGCATCGTCTCCTTTGGAGGCACTGATCTCCGCGGACCTCTGGAGTTTTCAAAGGATGTGAGGCCTCCTGTCGCCGTGAGGTGGGAAACTACGTCTTTCTCTGTTGTCTCCACAGGGGATTCAGACATTCGTTCAATTTGGGAGATGCAAGATGAGCCTGCATTCAAGTCACTGATGGGATATCCGGCCTTATTTCGCGTCAGGGCATCGCAGTGTCCATTCCACTTTAGGCCGCAAAATTAGGGTCCCTCTCACATACCTAGAGCTGAGAGAAGCCTCCTCTTGAGGTGCTTGTGGTAAGGTGGTATACCTCTGGAGTTGAATCCAGGGACTAACCTCTCATCTCGAGTTGATTCTTGGTCCACGGAGCTCTTTCGTGTTGCTACAGTGACCTCAGGATCCCTCTAGCCTTGAAACAGTGTTCTTGGGGTTTCTCTGGAGTGCCATCAAGGAAATCAAGGCTCCTTTCATGTGTAATGTTGAACACCGAATTGCTCTGCACGCAGTGCAGGGGAATCGGGCCTCATCTCGCGGCGAGGGGGAAGTCTCATGGTTTTTCTCGAGTTGCGGAGGGAACCTGGGGTATATTCTCGAGTTACGACGGGGATGGCCCTTCCACCCACGTGTTTGTTCAGCAACGTCAGGACTCCTGCCTAGTTGCGAGGGACAACTCGGGATTCTCCTCGAGGCTTGGCAGGGCAATTGGGACGCCTCTCCAGCTGAGGCGGGAGACCAAGGGTCCCTTTCCACGTGACACAGGAATGCTGGGACTCCTATCAAGTTTCACGAGGAGTCAGGCATCGTCTCCTTTAGAGGCACTGAACTCCGCGTACCTCTGGAGTTTTCAAAGGATGTGAGGCCTCCGGTCACGATGAGGTGGGGAACTAGGTCTTTCTCTGTGGTCTCCACAGGGGATTCAGACATCCTTTCGTCTTGGGAGATGCAAGACGAGCCTGCATTCAAGTCACTGAAGGGATATCCGGCCTTATTTCGAGTCAGGGCACCGCGGTCTCCATTCCACTTGAGGCCGCATACTCAGGGTCCGTCTCACATACCTAGAGCTGAGAGAAGCCTCCTCTTGAGGTGCTTGTGGTAAGGTGGTATTCCTCTGGATTCGAAGCCAGGGACTAACCTCTCATCTCGAGTTGATTTTTGGTCCACGGAGCTCTTTCGTGTTGCTACAGTGACCTCAGGATACCTCAACCTTGAAACAGTGTTCTTGGGGTTTCTCTGGAGTGCCATCAAGGAAATCAAGGCTCCTTTCATGTGTGATGTGCAACACGGAATTGCTCTGCACGCAGTGCAGGGTATCGGACCTCATTTTGCGGCGAGGGAGAAGTCTAATGATTTTTCTCGAGTTGCGATGGTAACCTGGGGTATATTCTCGAGTTACGATGGGGATGGCCCTTCCACCCACGTGTTTGTTCATCGACGTCAGACTCCTGCCTAGTTGCGAGGGACAACTCGGGATTCTCCTCGAGGCTTGGCAGGGCAATTGGGACGCCTCTCCAGCTGAGGCGGGAGACCAAGGGTCCCTTTCCACGTGCCACAGGAATGCTGGGACTCCTATCAAGTTTCACGAGGAGTCAGGCATCGTCACCTTTGGAGGCACTGATCTCCGCGGACCTCTGGAGTTTTCAAAGGATGTGAGGCCTCCGGTCGCCATGAGGTGGGGAACTAGGTCTTTCTCTGCGGTCTCCACAGGGGATTCAGACATCCTTTCATCTTGGGAGATGCAAGACGAGCCTGCATTCAAGTCACTGCAGGGATATCCCGCCTTATTTCGAGTCAGGGCATCGCGGTCTCCATTCCACGTGAGGCCGCAAACTCAGGGTCCCTCTCACATATATAGAGCTGAGAGAAGCCTCCTCTTGAGGTGCTTGTGGTAAGGTGGTATTCCTCTGGAGTCGAAGCAAGGGACTATCCTCTGATCTCGAGTTGATTTTTGGTCCACGGAGCTCTTTCCTGTTGCTACAGTGACCTGTGGATCCCTCTATCCTTGAAACAGTGTTCTTGGGGTTTCTCTGGAGTGCCATCAAGGAAATCAAGGCTCCTTTCATGTGTGATGTGCAACACGGAATTGCTCTGCACGCAGTGCAGGGGAATCGGGCCTCATCTCGCGGCGAGGGGGAAGTCTCATGGTTTTTCTCTAGTTGCGGCGGGAACCTGGGGTATATTCGCCAGTTACGACGGGGATGGCCCTTCCACACACGTGTTTCTTCAGCGACGTCAGGACTCCTGCCTAGTTGCAAGGGACAACTAGGGATTATCCTCGAGGCTTGGCAGGGCAATTGGGACGCCTCTCCAGCTGAGGCGGGAGACCAAGGGTCCCTTTCCACGTGCCACAGGAATCCTGGGACTCCTATCAAGTTTCACGAGGAGTCAGGCATCGTCTCCTTTGGAGGCACTGATCTCCGCGTACCTCTGGTGTTTTCAAAGGATGTGAGGCCTCCGGTCGCGATGAGATGGGGAACTAGGTCTTTCTCTGTGGTCTCCACAGGGGATTCAGACATCCTTTCGTCTTGGGAGATGCAAGACGAGCCTGCATTCAAGTCACTGCAGGGATATCCGGCCTTATTTCGAGTCAGGGCATCGCGGTCTCCATTCCACTTGAGGCCGCAAACTCAGGGTCCCTCTCACATACATAGAGCTGAGAGAAGCCTCCTCTTGAGGTGCTTGTGGTAAGGTGGTATTCCTCTGGAGTCGAAGCCAGGGACTAACCTCTCATCTCGAGTTGATTTTTGGTCCACGGAGCTCTTTCGTGTTGCTACAGTGACCTCAGGATCCCTCAACCTTGAAACAGTGTTCTTGGGGTTTCTCTGGAGTGCCATCAAGGAAATCAAGGCTCCTTTCATGTGTGATGTGCAACACGGAATTGCTCTGCACGCAGTGCAGGGGAATCGGGCCTCATCTCTCGGCGAGGGGGAAGTCTCATGGTTTTTCTCGAGTTGCGGCGGGAACCTGCGGTATATTCTCGAGTTACGACGGGGATGGCCCTTCCACACACGTGTTTCTTCAGCGACGTCAGGACTCCTGCCTAGTTGCGAGGGACAACTCGGGATTCTCCTCGAGGCTTGGCAGGGCAATTGGGACGCCTCTCCAGCTGAGGCGGGAGACCAAGGGTCCCTTTCCACGTGCCACAGGAATCCTGGGACTCCTATCAAGTTTCACGAGGAGTCAGGCATCGTCTCCTTTGGAGGCACTGATCTCCGCGTACCTCTGGAGTTTTCAAAGGATGTGAGGCCTCCGGTCGCGATGAGGTGGGGAACTAGGTCATTCTCTGTGGTCTCCACAGGGAATTCAGACATCCTTTCGTCTTGGGAGATGCAAGACGAGCCTGCATTCAAGTCACTGCAGGGATATCCGGCCTTATTTCGCGTCAGGGCATCGCGGTGTCCATTCCACTTGAGGCCGCAAACTCAGGGTCCCTCTCACATATATAGAGCTGAGAGAAGCCTCCTCTTGAGGTGCTTGTGGTAAGGTGGTATTCCTCTGGAGTCGAAGCCAGGGACTAACCTCTCATCTCGAGTTGATTCATGGTCCACGGAGCTCTTTCGTGCTGCTACAGGGACCTCAGGATCCCTGCAGCCTTGAAACAGTGTTCTTGGGTTTTCTCTGGAGAGCCATCAAGGAAATCAAGGCTCCTTTCATGTGTGATGTGCAACACGGAATTGCTCTGCACGCAGTGCAGGGGAATCGGGCCTCATCTCGTGGCGAAGGGGAAGTCTCATGGTTTTTCTCGAGTTGCGGCGGGAACCTGGGGTATATTCTCGAGTTACGACGGGGATGGCCCTCCACACACGTGTTTCTTCAGTGATGTCAGGACTCCTGCCAAGTTGCGAGGGACAACTCGGGATTCTCCTCGAGGCTTGGCAGGGCAATTGGGACGCCTCTCCAGCTGAGGCGGGAGACCAAGGGTCCCTTTCCACGTGCCACAGGAATCCTGGGACTCCTATCAAGTTTCACGAGGAGTCAGGCATCGTCTCCTTTGGAGGCACTGATCTCCGCGTACCTCTGGAGTTTTCAAAGGATGTGAGGCCTCCGGTCGCGATGAGGTGGGGAACTAGGTCTATCTCTGTGGTCTCCACAGGGGATTCAGACATCCTTTCTTCTTGGGAGATGCAAGACGAGCCTGCATTCCAGTCACTGCAGGGATATCCAGCCTTATTTCGAGTCAGGGCATCGCGGTGTCCATTCCACTTGAGGCCGCAAACTCAGGGTCCCTCTCACATACCTAGAGCTGAGAGAAGCCTCCTCTTGAGGTGCTTGTGGTAAGGTGGTATACCTCTGGAGTCGAAGCCAGGGACTAACCTCTCATCTCAAGTTGATTTTTGGTCCACGGAGCTCTTTCGTGTTGCTACAGTGACCTCAGGGTCCCTCTAGCCTTGAAACAGTGTTCTTGTGGTTTCTCTGGAGCGCCATCAAGAAAATCAAGGCTCCTTTCATGTGTGATGTGCAACACGGAATTGCTCTGCACGCAGTGCAGGGTATCGGACCTCATTTTGCGGCGAGGGAGAAGTCTAATGGTTTTTCTCGAGTTGCGATGGTAACCTGGGGTATATTCTCGAGTTACGACGGGGATGGCCCTTCCACCCACGTGTGTGTTCAGCCATGTCAGGACTCCTGCCTAGTTGCGAGGGACAACTCGGGATTCTCCTCGAGGCTTGGCAGGGCAATTGGGACGCCTCTCCAGCTGAGGCGGGAGACCAAGGGTCCCTTTCCACGTGCCACAGGAATCCGGGACTCCTATCATGTTTCACGAGGAGTCAGGCATCGTCTCCTTTGGAGGCACTGATCTCCGCGGACCTCTGGAGTTTTCAAAGGATGTGAGGCCTCCGGTCGCCATGAGGTGGGGAACTAGGTCTTTCTCTGCGGTCTCCACAGGGGATTCAGACATCCTTTCATCTTGGGAGATGCAAGACGAGCCTGCATTCAAGTCACTGCAGGGATATCCGGCCTTATTTCGAGTCAGGGCATCGCGGTCTCCATTCCACTTGAGGCCGCAAACTCAGGGTCCCTCTCACATATATAGAGCTGAGAGAAGCCTCCTCTTGAGGTGCTTGTGGTAAGGTGGTATTCCTCTGGAGTCGAAGCCAGGGACTAACCTGTCATCTCGAGTTGATTTTTGGTCCACGGTGCTCTTTCATGTTGCTACAGTGACCTGAGGATCCCTCTAGCCTTGAAACAGTGTTCTTGGGGTTTCTCTGGAGTGCCATCAAGGAAATCAAGGCTCCTTTCATGTGTGATGTGCAACACGGAATTGCTCTGCACGTAGGGCAGGGGAATCGGGCCTCATCTCGCGGCGAGGGGGAAGTCTCATGGTTTTTCTCTAGTTGCGGCGGGAACCTGGGGTATATTCGCGAGTTACGACGGGGATGGCCCTTCCACCCACGTGTTTCTTCAGCGACGTAAGGACTCCTGCCTAGTTGCGAGGGACAACTCGGGATTCTCCTCGAGGCTTGGCAGGGAAATTGGAACGCCTCTCCAGCTGAGGTGGGAGACCAAGGGTCCCTTTCCACGTGCCACAGGAATCCTGGGACTCCTATCAAGTTTCACGAGGAGTCAGGCATCGTCTCCTTTGGAGGCACTGATCTCCGCGGACCTCTGGAGTTTTCAAAGGATGTGAGGCCTCCGATCGCGATGAGGTGGGGAACTAGGTCTTTCTCTGTTGTCTCCACAGGGCATTCAGACATCCTTTCATCTTGGGAGATGCAAGACGAGCCTGCATTCAAGTCACTGCAGGGATATCCAGCCTTATTTCGCGTCAGGGCATCGCGATGTCAATTCCACTTGAGGACGCAAACTCAGGGTCCCTCTCACATAGCTAGAGCTGAGAGAAGCCTCCTCTTGAGGTGCTTGTGGTAAGGTGGTATTCCTCTGGAGTCGAAGCCAGGGACTAACCTCTCATCTCGAGTTGATTCATGGTCCACGGAGCTCTTTCGTGCTGCTACAGGGACCTCAGGGTCCCTCCAGCCTTGAAACAGTGTTCTTGGGGTTTCTCTGAAGTGCCATCAAGGAAATCAAGGCTCCTTTCATGTGTGATGTGCAACACAGAATTGCTCTGCACGCAGTGCAGGGGAATCGGGCCTCATCTCGCGGCGAGGGGGAAGTCTCATGGTTTTTCTCGAGTTGTGGCGGGAACCTGGGGTATATTCTCGAGTTACGACGGGGATGGCCCTTCCACCCACGTGTTTGTTCAGCGACGTCAGGACTCCTGCCTAGTTGCGAGGGACAACTCGGGATTCTCCTCGAGGCTTGGCAGGGCAATTGGGACGCCTCTCCAGCTGAGGCGGGAGACCAAGGGTCCCTTTCCACGTGCCACAGGAATCCTGGGACTCCTATCAAGTTTCACGAGGAGTCTGGCATCGTCTCCTTTGGAGGCACTGATCTCTGCGTACCTCTGGAGTTTTCAAAGGATGTGAGGCCTCCGGTCGCGATGAGGTGGGGAACTAGGTCTTTCTCTGTGGTCTCCACAGGGGATTCAGACATCCTTTCGTCTTGGGAGATGCAAGACGAGCCTGCATTCAAGTCACTGTAGGGATACCCGGCCTTATTTCGCGTCAGGGCATCGCGGTGTCCATTCCACTTGAGGCCGCAAACTCAGGGTCCCTCTCACATACCTAGAGCTGAGAGAAGCCTCCTCTTGAGGTGCTTGTGGTAAGGTGGTATTCCTCGGGAGTCGAAGCCAGGGACTAACCTCTCATCTCGAGTTGATTTTTCGTCCACGGAGCTCTTTCGTGTTGCTAGGGTGACCTCAGGATCCCTCTAGCCTTGAAACAGTGTTCTTGGGGTTTCTCTGGAGTGCCACCAAGGAAATCAAGGCTCCTTTCATGTGTGATGTGCAACACTGAATTGCTCTGCACGCAGTGCAGGGGAATCGGGCCTCATCTCGCGGCGAGGGGGAAGTCTCATGGTTTTTCTCGAGTTGCGGCGGTAACCTGGGGTATATTCTCGAGTTACGACGGGGATGGCCCTTCCACCCACATGTTTGTTCAGCGACGTCAGGACTCCTGCCTAGTTGCGAGGGACAACTCGGGATTCTCCTCGAGGCTTGGCAGGGCAATTGGGACGCCTCTCCAGCTGAGGCCGGAGACCAAGGGTCCCTTTCCATGTGCCACAGGAATCCTGGGACTCCTATCAAGTTTCACGAGGAGTCAGGCATCGTCTCCTTTGGAGGCAGTGATCTCCGCGTACCTCTGGAGTTTTCAAAGGATGTGAGGCCTCCGGTCGCGATGAGGTGGGGAACTAGATCTTTCTCTGAGGTCTCCACAGGGGATTCAGACATCCTTTCTTCTTGGGAGATGCAAGACGCGCCTGCATTCAAGTCACTGCAGGGATATCCGGCCTTATTTCAAGTCAGGGCATCACGGTGTCCATTCCACTTGAGGCCGCAAACTCAGCACATAGCTAGAGCTGAGAGAAGCCTCCTCTTGAGGTGCTTGTGGTAAGGTGGTACTCCTCTGGAGTCGAAGCCAGGGACTAACCTCTCATCTCGAGTTGAATTTTGGTGCACAGAGCTCTTTCGTGTTGCTACAGTGACCTCAGGATCCCTGAACCTTGAAACAGTGTTCTTGGGGTTTGTCTGGAGTGCCATCAAGGAAATCAAGGCTCCTTTCATGTGTGATGTGCAACACGGAATTGCTCTGCACGCAGTTCAGGGTATCGTGCCTCATTTTGCGGCGAGGGGGAAGTCTAATGGTTTTTCTAGAGTTGCGATTGGAAGCTGGGATATATTCTCGAGTTACGACGGGGATGGCCCTTCCACCCACGTGTTTGTTCAGCGACGTCAGACTCCTGCCTAGTTGCGAGGGACAACTCGGGATTCTCCTCGAGGCTTGGCAGGGCAATTGGGACGCCTCTCCAGCTGAGGCGGGAGACCAAGGGTCCCTTTCCACGTGCCACAGGAATCCTGGGACTCCTATCAAGTTTCACGAGGAGTCAGGCATCGTCTCCTTTGGAGGCACTGATCTCCGCGTACCTCTGGAGTTTTCAAAGGATGTGAGGCCTCCGGTCGCGATGAGGTGGGGAACTAGGTCATTCTCTGTGGTCTCCACAGGGGATTCAGACATCCTTTCGTCTTGGGAGATGCAAGACGAGCCTGCATTCAAGTCACTGCAGGGATATCCGGCCTTATTTCGAGTCAGGGCATCGCGGTCTCCATTCCACTTGAGGCCGCAAATTCAGGGTCCCTCTCACATACCTAGAGCTGAGAGAAGCCTCCTCTTGAGGTGCTTGTGGTAAGGTGGTATTCCTCTGGAGTCGAAGCCAGGGACTAAACTCTCATCTCGTGTTGATTCTTGGTCCACCGAGCTCTTTCGTGTTGCTACAGTGACCTCGGGAACCCTCTAGCCTTGAAACAGTGTTCTTGGGGTTTCTCTGGAGTGCCATCAAGGAAATCAAGGCGCCTTTCATGTGTGATGTGCAACACGGAATTGCTCTGCACGCAATTCAGGGTATCGGGCCTCATTTTGCGGCGAGGGTGAAGTCTAATGGTTTTTCTCGAGTTGCGATTGGAAGCTGGGTTATATTCTCGAGTTACGACGGGGATGGCCCTTCCACCCACGTGTTTGTTCAGCGACGTCAGACTCCTGCCTAGTTGCGAGGGACAACTCGGGATTCTCCTCGAGGCTTGGCAGTGCAATTGGGACGCCTCTCCAGCTGAGGCGGGAGACCAAGTGTCCCTTTCCACGTGCCACAGGAATCCTGGGACTCCTATCAAGTTTCACGAGGAGTCAGGTATCGTCTCTTTGGAGGCACTGATCTCCGCGTACCTCTGGAGTTTTCAAAGGGTGTGAGACCTCCGGTCGCGATGAGGTGGGGAACTAGGTCTTTCTCTGTGGTCTCCACAGGGGATTCAGACATCCTTTCGTCTTGGGAGATGCAAGACGAGCCTGCATTCAAGTCACTGCAGGGATATCCGGCCTTATTTTGCGTCAGGGCATCGCGGTGTCCATTCCACTTGAGGCCGCAAACTCAGGGTCCCTCTCACATACCTAGAGCTGAGAGAAGCCTCCTCTTGAGGTGCTTGTGATAAGGTGGTATTCCTCTAGAGCCGAAGCCAGGGACTAACCTCTCATCTCGAGTTGATTCATGGTCCACGGAGCTCTTTCGTGCTGCTACAGTGACCTCAGGATCCCTCTAGCCTTGAAACAGTGTTCTTGGGGTTTCTCTGGAGTGCCATCAAGGAAATTAAGGCTCCTTTCATGTGTGATGTGCAACACGAAATTGCTCTGCACGCAGTGCAGGGGAATCGGGCCTCATCTCGCGGCGAGGGGGAAGTCTCATGGTTTTTCTCGAGTTGCGGCGGGAACCTTGGGTATATTCTCGAGTTACGACGGGGATGGCCCTTCCACCCACTTGTTTTTTCAGCGGCGTCAGGACTCCTGCCTAGTTGCGAGGGACAACTCGGGATTCTCCTCGAGGCTTGGCAGGGCAATTGGGACACCTCTCCAGCTGAGGCAGGAGACCAAGGGTTCCTTTCCACGTGCCACAGGAATCCTGTGACTCCTATCAAGTTTCACGAGGAGTCAGGCATCGTCTCCTTTGGAGGCACTGATCTCCGCGTACCTCTGGAGTTTTCAAATGATGTGAGGCCTCCGGTCGCGATGAGGTGGGGAACTAGGTCATTCTCTGTGGTCACCACAGGGGATTCAGACATCCTTTCGTCTTGGGAGATCCAAGACGAGCCTGCATTCAAGTCACTGCAGGGATATCTGGCCTTATTTCGCGTCAGGGAATCGCGGTGTACATTCCACTTGAGGCCGCAAACTCAGGGTCCCTCTCACATACCTAGAGCTGAGAGAAGCCTCCTCTTGAGGTGCTTGTGGTAAGGTGGTATTCCTCTGGAGTCGAAGCCAGGGACTAACCTCTCATTTCGAGTTGATTTTTGGTCCACGGAGCTCTTTCGTGTTGCTACAATGACCTCAGGATCCCTCTAGCCTTGAAACAGTGTTCTTGGGGTTTCTCTGGAGTGCCATCAAGGAAATCAAGGCTCCTTTCATGTGTGATGTGCAACACGGAATTGCTCTGCACGCAGTGCAGGGGAATCGGGCCTCATCTCGCGGCGAGGGGGAAGTCTCATGGTTTTTCTCGAGTTGCGGCGGGAACCTGGGGTATATTCTCGAGTTACGACGGGGATGGCCCTTCCAACCACGTGTTTGTTCAGCGACGTCAGGACTCCTGCCTAGTTGCGAGGGACAACTCGGGATTCTCCTCGAAGCTTGGCAGGGCAATTGGGATGCCTCTCCAGCTGAGGCGGGAGACCAAGGGTCCCTTTCCACGTGCCACAGGAATCCTGGGACTCCTATCAAGTTTCACGAGGAGTCAGGCATCGTCTCCTTTGGAGGCACTGATCTCCGCGTACCTCTGGAGTTTTCAAAGGATGTGAGGCCTCCGGTCGCGATGAGGTGGGGAACTAGGTCTTTCTCTGTGGTCTCCACAGGGGATTCAGACATCCTTTCGTCTTGGGAGATGCAAGACGAGCCTGCATTCAAGTCACTGCAGGGATATCCGGCCTTATTTCGCATCAGGGCATCGCCGTGTCCATTCCACTTAAGGCCGCAAACTCAGGGTCCCTCTCACATACCTAGAGCTGAGAGAAGCCTCCTCTTGAGGTGCTTGTGATAAGGTGGTATTCCTCTAGAGTCGAAACCAGGGACTAACCTCTCATCTCGAGTTGATTCATGGTCCAAGGAGGTCTTTCGTGCTGCTACAGGGACCTCAGGATCCCTCCAGCCTTGAAACAGTGTTCTTGGGGTTTCTCTGGAGTGCCATCAAGGAAATCAAGGCTCCTTTCATGTGTGATGTGCAACACGGAATTGCTCTGCACGCAGTGCAGGGGAATCGGGCCTCATCTCGCGGCGAGGGGGAAGTCTCATGGTTTTTCTCGAGTTGCGGCGGGAACCTGGGGTATATTCTCGAGTTAAGACGGGGATGGCCCTTCCACCCACGTGTTTGTTCAGCGACGTCAGGACTCCTGCCTAGTTGCGAGGGACCACTCGGGATTCTCCTCGAGGCTTGGCAGGGCAATTGGGACACCTCTCCAGCTGAGGCGGGAGACCAAGTGTCCCTTTCCACGTGCCACAGGAATCCTGGGACTCCTATCAAGTTTCACGAGGAGTCAGGCATCGTCTCCTTTGGAGGCACTGATCTCCGCGTACCTCTGGAGTTTTCAAAGGATATGAGGCCTCCGGTCGCGATGAGGTGGGGAACTAGGTCATTCTCTGTGGTCTCCACAGGGGATTCAGACATCCTTTCGTCTTGGGAGATGCAAGACGAGCCTGCATTCAAGTCACTGCAGGGATATCCGGCCTTATTTCGAGTCAGGGCATCGCGGTGTCCATTCCACTTGAGGCCGCAAACTCAGGGTCCCTCTCACATACCTAGAGCTGAGAGAAGCCTCCTCTTGAGATGCTTGTGGTAAGGTGGTATTCCTCTGGAGTCGAAGCCAGGGACTAACCTCTCATCTCGAGTTGATTTTTGGGCCACGGAGCTCTTTCGTGTTGCTACAGTGATCTCAGGATCCCTCTAGCCTTGAAACAGTGTTCTTGGGGTTTCTCTGGAGTGCCATCAAGGAAATCAAGGCTCCTTTCATGTGTGATGTGCAACACGGAATTGCTCTGCACGCAGTGCAGGGGAATCGGGCCTCATCTCGCGGCGAGGGGGAAGTCTCATGGTTTTTCTCGAGTTGCGGCGGGAACCTGGGGTATATTCTCGAGTTACGACGGGGATGGCCCTTCCACCCACGTGTTTGTTCAGCGACGTCAGGACTCCTGCCTAGTTGCGAGGGACAACTCGGGATTCTCCTCGAGGCTTGGTAGGGCAATTGGGACGCCTCTCCAGCTGAGGCCGGAGACCAAGCGTCCCTTTCCACGTGCCACAGGAATCCTGGGACTCCTATCAAGTTTCACGAGGAGTCAGGCATCGTCTCCTTTGGAGGCACTGATCTCCGCGTACCTCTGGAGTTTTCAAAGGATGTGAGGCCTCCGGTTGCCATGAGGTGGGGAACTAGGTCTTTCTCTGTGGTCTCCACAGGGGATTCAGACATCCTTTCGTCTTGGGAGATGCAAGACGAGCCTGCATTCAAGTCACTGAAGGGATATCCGGCCTTATTTCGAGTCAGTGCATCGCGGTGTCCATTCCACTTGAGGCCGCAAACTCAGGGTCCCTCTCACATACCTAGAGCTGAGAGAAGCCTCCTCTTGAGGTGCTTGTGGTAAGGTGGTATTCCTCTGGAGTCGAAGCCAGGGACTAAACTCTCATCTCGAGTTGATTTTTGGTCCACGGAGCTCTTTCGTGTTGCTACAGTGACCTCAGGAACCCTCTAGCCTTGAAACAGTGTTCTTGGGGTTTCTCTGGAGTGCCATCAAGGAAATCAAGGCTCCTTTCATGTGTGATGTGCAACACGGAATTGCTCTGCACGCAGTGCAGGGGAATCTGGCCTCATCTCGTGGCGAGGGGGAAGTCTCATGGTTTTTCTCGAGTTGCGGCGGGAACCTGGGGTATATTTTCGAGTTACGACGGGGATGGCCCTTCCACCCACGTGTTTGTTCAGCGACGTCAGGACTCCTGCCTAGTTGCGAGGGACAACTCGGGATTCTCCTCGAGGCTTGGCAGGGCAATTGGGACGCCTCTCCAGCTGAGGCGGGAGACCAAGGGTCCCTTTCCACGTGCCACAGGAATCCTGGGACTCCTATCAAGTTTCACGAGGAGTCAGGCATCGTCTCCTTTGGAGGCACTGATCTCCGCGTACCTCTGGAGTTTTCAAAGGATGTGAGGCCTCCGGTCGCGATGAGGTGGGGAACTAGGTCTTTCTCTGTGGTCTCCACAGGGGATTCAGACATCCTTTCGTCTTGGGAGATGCAAGACGAGCCTGCATTCAAGTCACTGCAGGGATATCCGGCCTTATTTCGAGTCAGGGCATCGTGGTGTCCATTCCACTTGAGGCCGCAAACTCAGGGTCCCTCTCACATACCTAGAGCTGAGAGAAGCCTCCTCTTGAGGTGCTTGTGGTAAGGTGGTATTCCTCTGGAGTCGAAGCCAGGGACTAACCTCTCATCTCGAGTTGATTTTTGGTCCACGGAGCTCTTTCTTGTTGCTACAGTGACCTCAGGATCCCTCTAGCCTTGAAACAGTGTTCTTGGGGTTTCTCTGGAGTGCCATCAAGGAAATCAAGGCTCCTTTCATGTGTGATGTGTAACACGGAATTGCTCTGCACGCAGTTCAGGGTATCGGGCCTCATTTTGCGGCGAGGGGGAAGTCTAATGGTTTTTCTCGAGTTGCGATTGGAAGCTGGGGTATATTCTCGAGTTACGACGGGGATGGCCCTTCCATCCACGTGTTTGTTCAGCGACGTAAGACTCCTGCCTAGTTGCGAGGGACAACTCGGGATTCTCATCGAGGCTTGGCAGGGCAATTAGGACGCCTCTCCAGCTGAGGCGGGAAACCAAGGGTCCCTTTCCACGTGCCACATGAATCCTGGGACTCCTATTAAGTTTCACGAGGAGTCAGGTATCGTCTCCTTTGGAGGCACTGATCTCTGCGTACCTCTGGAGTTTTCAAAGGATGTAAGACCTCCGGTCGCCATGAGGTGGGGAACTAGGTCTTTCTCTGCGGTCTCCACAGGGGATTCAGACATCCGTTCATCTTGGGAGATGCAAGACGAGCCTGCATTCAAGTCACTGCAGGGATATCCGGCCTTATTTTGCGTCAGGGCATTGCAGTGTCCATTCCACTAGAGGTCGCAAAATCAGGGTCCCTCTCAAATACCTAGAGCTGAGAGAAGCCTCCTCTTGAGGTGCTTGTGGTAAGGTGGTATTCCTCTGGAGTCGAAGCCAGGGACTAACCTCTCATCTCGAGTTGATTGTTGGTCCACGGAGCTCTTTCCTGTTGCTACAGTGACCTCAGGATCCCTCTAGCCTTGAAACAGTGTTCTTGGGGTTTCTCTGGAGTGCCATCAAGGAAATCAAGGCTCCTTTCATGTGTGATGTGCAACACGGAATTGCTCTGCACGCAGTGCAGGGGAATCAGGCCTCATCTCGCGGCGAGGGGAAAGTCTCATGGTTTTTCTTGAGTTGCGGCGGGAACCTGGGGTATATTCTCGAGTTACGACGGGGATGGCCCTTCCACACACGTGTTTGTTCAGCGACGTCAGGACTCCTGCCTAGTTGCGAGGGACAACTCGGGATTCTCCTCGAGGCTTGGCAGGGCAATTGGGACGCCTCTCCAGCTGAGGCGGGAGACCAAGGGTCCCTTTCCACGTGCCACAGGAATCCTGGGACTCCTATCAAGTTTCACCAGGAGTCAGGCATCGTCTCCTTTGGAGGCACTGATCTCCGCGTACCTCTGGAGTTTTCAAAGGATGTGAGGCCTCCGGTCGCGATGAGGTGGGGAACTAGGTCTTTCTCTGTGGTCTCCACAGGGGATTCAGACATCCTTTCGTCTTGGGAGATGCAAGACGAGCCTGCATTCAAGTCACTGCAGGGATATCCGGCCTTATTTCGCGTCAGGGCATCGCGGTGTCCATTCCACTTGAGGCCGCAAACTCAGGGTCCCTCTCACATACATAGAGCTGAGAGAAGCCTCCTCTTGAGTTGCTTGTGATAAGGTGTTATTTCTCTAGAGTCGAATCCAGGGACTAACCTCTCATCTCGAGTTGATTCATGGTCCACGGAGCTCTTTCGTGCTGCTACAGGGACCTCAGGATCCCTCAACCTTGAAACAGTGTTCTTGGGTTTCTCTGGAGTGCCATCAAGGAAATCAAGGCTCCTTTCATGTGTGATGTGCAACACGGAATTCCTCTGCACGCAGTGCAGGGGAATCGGGCCTCATCTCGCGGCGAGGGGGAAGTCTCATGGTTTTTCTCGAGTTGCGGCGGGAACCTGGGGTATATTCTCGAGTTACGACGGGGATGGCCCTTCCACCCACGTGTTTGTTCAGCGTCGTCAGACTCCTGCCTAGTTGCGAGGGACCACTCGGGATTCTCCTCGAGGCTTGGCAGGGCAATTGGGACGCCTCTCCAGCTGAGGCGGGAGACCAAGGGTCCCTTTCCACGTGCCACAGTAATCCTGGGACTCCTATCAAGTTTCACGAGGAGTCAGGCATCGTCTTCTTTGGAGGCACTGATCTCCGCGTACCTCTGGAGTTTTCAAAGGATGTGAGGCCTCCGGTCGCGATGAGGTGGGGAACTAGGTCTTTCTCTGTGGTCTCCATAGGGGATTCAGACATCCTTTCGTCTTGGGAGATGCAAGACGAGCCTGCATTCAAGTCACTGCAGGGATATCTGGCCTTATTTCGCGTCAGGGCATCGCGGTGTCCATTCCACTTGAGGCCGCAAACTCAGGGTCCCTCTCACATACCTAGAGCTGAGAGAAGCCTCCTCTTGAGGTGCTTGTGATAAGGTGGTATTCCTCTAGAGTCGAAGCCAGGGACTAACCTCTCATCTCGAGTTGATTCATGGTCCACGGAGGTCTTTCGTGCTGCTACAGGGACCTCAGGATCCCTCCAGCCTTGAAACAGTGTTCTTGGGGTTTCTCTGGAGTGCCATCAAGGAAATCAAGGCTCCTTTCATGTGTGATGTGCAACACGGAATTGCTCTGCACGCAGTGCAGGGGAATCTGGCCTCATCTCGTGGCGAGGGGGAAGTCTCATGGTTTTTCTCGAGTTGCGGCGGGAACCTGGGGTATATTCTCGAGTTACGACGGGGATGGGCCTTCCACCCACGTGTTTGTTCAGCGACGTCAGGACTCCTGCCTAGTTGCGAGGGACAACTCGGGATTCTCCTCGAGGCTTGGCAGGGCAATTGGGACGCCTCTCCAGCTGAGGCGGGAGACCAAGGGTCCCTTTCCACGTGCCACAGGAATCCTGGGACTCCTATCAAGTTTCACGAGGAGTCAGGCATCGTCTCCTTTGGAGGCACTGATCTCCGCGTACCTCTGGAGTTTTCAAAGGATGTGAGGCCTCCGGTCGCGATGAGGTGGGAAACTAGGTCTTTCTCTGTGGTCTCCACAGGGGATTCAGACATCCTTTCGTCTTGGGAGATGCAAGACGAGCCTGCATTCAAGTCACTGCAGGGATATCCGGCCTTATTTCGAGTCAGGGCATCGTGGTGTCCATTCCACTTGAGGCCGCAAACTCAGGGTCCCTCTCACATACCTAGAGCTGAGAGAAGCCTCCTCTTGAGGTGCTTGTGGTAAGGTGGTATTCCTCTGGAGACGAAGCCAGGGACTAACCTCTCATCTCGAGTTGATTTTTGGTCCACGGAGCTCTTTCCTGTTGCTACAGTGACCTCAGGATCCCTCTAGCCTTGAAACAGTGTTCTTGGGGTTTCTCTGGAGTGCCATCAAGGAAATCAAGGCTCCTTTCATGTGTGATGTGTAACACGGAATTGCTCTGCACGCAGTTCAGGGTATCGGGCCTCATTTTGCGGCGAGGTGGAAATCTAATGGTTTTTCTCGAGTTGCGATTGGAAGCTGGGGTATATTCTCGAGTTACGACGGGGATGGCCCTTCCACCCACGTGTTTGTTCAGCGACGTCAGACTCCTGCCTAGTTGCGAGGGACAACTCGGGATTCTCCTCGAGGCTTGGCAGGGAAATTAGGACGCCTCTCCAGCTGAGGCGGGAGACCAAGGGTCCCTTTCCACGTGCCACATGAATCCTGGGACTCCTATCAAGTTTCACGAGGAGTCAGGTATCGTCTCCTTTGGAGGCACTGATCTCCGCGTACCTCTGGAGTTTTCAAAGGATGTGAGACCTCCGGTCGCCATGAGGTGGGGAACTAGGTCTTTCTCTACGGTCTCCACAGGGGATTCAGACATCCGTTCATCTTGGGAGATTCAAGACGAGCCTGCATTCAAGTCACTGCAGGGATATCCGGCCTTATTTTGCGTCAGGGCATTGCAGTGTCCATTCCACTAGAGGCCGCAAAATCAGGGTCCCTCTCACATACCTAGAGCTGAGAGAAGCATCCTCTTGAGGTGCTTGTGGTAAGGTGGTATTCCTCTGGAGTAGAAGCCAGGGACTAACCTCTCATCTCGAGTTGATTTTTGGTCCACGGAGCTCTTTCCTGTTGCTACAGTGACCTCAGGATCCCTCTAGACTTGAAACAGTGTTCTTGGGGTTTCTCTGGAGTGCCATCAAGGAAATCAAGGCTCCTTTCATGTGTGATGTGCAACACGGAATTGCTCTGCACGCAGTGCAGGGGAATCAGGCCTCATCTCGCGGCGAGGGGAAAGTCTCATCGTTTTTCTTGAGTTGCGGCGGGAACCTGGGGTATATTCTCGAGTTACGACGGGGATGGGCCTTCCACCCACGTGTTTGTTCAGCGACGTCAGGACTCCTGCCTAGTTGCGAGGGACAACTCGGGATTCTCCTCGAGGCTTGGCAGGGCAATTGGGACGCCTCTCCAGCTGAGGCGGGAGACCAAGGGTCCCTTTCCACGTGCCACAGGAATCCTGGGACTCCTATCAAGTTTCACGAGGTGTCAGGCATCGTCTCCTTTGGAGGCACTGATCTCCGCGTACCTCTGGAGTTTTCAAAGGATGTGAGGCCTCCGGTCGCCGTGAGGTGGGGAACTAGGTCTTTCTCTGTGGTCTCCACAGGGGATTCAGACATCCTTTCGTCTTGGGAGATGCAAGACGAGCCTGCATTGAAGTCACTGCAGGGATATCCGGCCTTATTTCGAGTCAGGGAATCGTGGTGTCCATTCCACTTGAGGCCGCAAACTCAGGGTCCCTCTCACATACCTAGAGCTGAGAGAAGCCTCCTCTTGAGGTGCTTGTGGTAAGGTGGTATTCCTCTGGAGTCGAAGCCAGGGACTAACCTCTCATCTCGAGTTGATTTTTGGTCGACGGAGCTCATTCGTGTTGCTACAGTGACCTCAGGATCCCTCTAGCCTTGAAACAGTGTTCTTGGGGTTTCTCTGGAGTGCCATCAAGGAAATCAAGGCTCCTTTCATGTGTGATGTGCAACACGGAATTGCTCTGCACGCATTTCAGGGTATCGGGCCTCATTTTGCGGCGAGGGGGAAGTCTAATGGTTTTTCTCGAGTTGCGATTGGAAGCTGGGGTATATTCTCGAGTTACGACGGGGATGGCCCTTCCACCCACGTGTTTTTTCAGCGACGTCAGACTCCTGCCTAGTTGCGAGGGACAACTCGGGATTCTCCTCGAGGCTTGGCAGGGCAATTAGGACGCCTCTCCAGCTGAGACGGGAGACCAAGGGTCCCTTTCCACGTGCCACAGGAATCCTGGGACTCCTATCAAGTTTCACGAGGAGTCAGGCATCGTCTCCTTTGGAGGCACTGATCTCCGCGTACCTCTGGAGTTTTCAAAGGATGTGAGGCCTCCGGTCGCGATGAGGTGGGAAACTAGGTCTTTCTCTGTGGTCTCCACAGGGGATTCAGACATCCTTTCGTCTTGGGAGATGCAAGACGAGCCTGCATTCAAGTCACTGCAGGGATATCCGGCCTTATTTCGCGTCAGGGCATCGCGGTGTCCATTCCACTTGAGGCCGCAAACTCAGGGTCCCTCTCACATACATAGAGCTTAGAGAAGCCTCCTCTTGAGGTGCTTGTGATAAGGTGGTATTCCTCTAGAGTCGAAGCCAGGGACTAACCTCTCATCTCGAGTTGATTCATGGTCCACGGAGCTCTTTCGTGCTGCTACAGGGACCTCAGGATCCCTCAACCTTGAAACAGTGTTCTTGGGGTTTCTCTGGAGTGCCATCAAGGAAATCAAGGCTCCTTTCATGTGTGATGTGCAACACGGAATTGCTCTGCACGCAGTGCAGGGGAATCGGGCCTCATCTCGCGGCGAGGGGGAAGTCTCATGGTTTTTCTCGAGTTGCGGCGGGAACCTGGGGTATATTCTCGAGTTACGACGGGGAAGGCCCTTCCACCCACGTGTTTGTTCAGCGACGTCAGGACTCCTGCCTAGTTGCGAGGGACAACTCGGGATTCTCCTCGAGGCTTGGCAGGGCAATTGGGACGTCTCTCCAGCTGAGGCAGGAGACCAAGTGTCCCTTTCCACGTGCCACAGGAATCCTGGGACTCCTATCAAGTTTCACGAGGAGTCAGGCATCGTCTCCTTTGGAGGCACTGATCTCCACGTACCTCTGGAGTTTTCAAAGGATGTGAGGCCTCCGGTCGCGATGAGGTGGGGAACTAGGTCATTCTCTGTGGTCACCACAGGGGATTCAGACATCCTTTCGTCTTGGGAGATGCAAGACGAGCCTGCATTCAAGTCACTGCAGGGATATCTGGCCTTATTTCGCGTCAGGGAATCGCGGTGTCCATTCCACTTGAGGCCGCAAACTCAGGGTCCCTCTCACATACCTAGAGCTGAGAGAAGCCTCCTCTTGAGGTGCTTGTATTAAGGTGGTATTCCTCTGGAGTCGAAGTCAGGGACTAACCTCTCATCTCGAGTTGATTTTTGGTCCACGGACCTCTTTCGTGTTGCTACAGTAACCTCAGGATCCCTCTAGCCTTGAATCAGTGTTCTTGGGGTTTCTCTGGAGTGCCATCAAGGAAATCAAGGCTCCGTTCATGTTTGATGTGCAATACGGAATTGCTCTGCATGCAGTGCAGGAGAATCGGGCCTCATCTCGCGGCGAGGGGTAAGTCTCATGGTTTTTCTCGAGTTGCGGTAGGACCCTGGGGTATATTCTCGAGTTATGACGGGGATGGCCCTTCCACCCACGTGTTTGTTCAGCGACGTCAGGACTCCTGCCTATTTGCGAGGGACAACTCGGGATTCTCCTCGAGGCTTGGCAGGGCAATTGGGACGCCTCTCCAGCTGAGGGCGGAGACCAAGGGTCCCTTTCCATGTGCCACAGGAATCCTGGGACTCCTATCAAGTTTCTCGAGGAGTCAGGCATCGTCTCCTTTGGAGGCACTGATCTCCGCGTACCTCTGGACTTTTCAAAGGATGTGCGGCCTCCGGTCGAGATGAGGTGGGGAACTAGATCTTTCTCTGAGGTCTCCACAGGGGATTCAGACATCCTTTCGTCTTGGGAGATGCAAGACGCGCCTGCATTCAAGTCACTGCAGGGATATCCGGCCTTATTTCGAGTCAGGGCATCGCGGTGTCCATTCCACTTGAGGCCGCAAACTCAGCACATAGCTAGAGCTGAGAGAAGCCTCCTCTTGAGGTGCTTGTGGTAAGGTGGTTTTCCTCTGGAGTCGAAGCCAGGGACTAACCTCTCATCTCGAGTTGATTCTTGGTCCACGGAGCTCTTTCCTCTTGCTACATTGACCTCAGGATCCCGCTAGCCTTGAAACAGTGTTCTTGGGGTTTCTCTGGAGTGCCATCAAGGAAATCAAGGCTCCTTTCATGTGTGATGCGCAACATGGAATTGCTGTGCACGCAGTGCAGGGGAATCGGGCCTCATATCGCGGCGAGGGGGAAGTCTCATGGTTTTTCTCGAGTTGCTGCGGGAACCTGGGGTATATTCTCGAGTTACGACGGGGATGGCCCTTCCAACCAGGTGTTTGTTCAGCGACGGCAGGACTCCTGCCTAGTTGCGACGGACAACTCGGGATTCTCCTCGAGGTTTGGCGGGGCAATTGGGACGCCTCTCCAGCTGAGGCGGGAGACCAAGAGTCCCTTTCCATGTGCCACAGGAATCCTGGGACTTCTATCAAGTTTCACGAGGAGTCAGGCATCGTCTTCTTTGGAGGCACTGATCTCCGCGTACCTCTGAAGTTTTCAAAGGATGTGAGGCCTCCGGTCACGATGGGGTGGGGAACTAGGTCTTTCTCTGTGGTCTCCACAGGGGATTCAGACATCCTTTCGTCTTGGCAGATTCAAGACGAGCCTGCATTCAAGTCACTGCAGGGATATCCGGCCTTATTTCGAGTCAGGGCATCGCGGTGTCCATTCCACTTGAGGCCGCAAACTCAGGGTCCCTCTCACATACCTAGAGCTGAGAGAAGCCTCCTCTTGAGGTGCTTTTGGTAAGGTGGTATTCCTCTGGAGTCGAAGCCAGGGACTAACCTCTCATCTCGAGTTGTTTTTTGGTCCACGGAGCTCTTTCGTGTTGCTACAGTGACCTCAGGATCCCTCTAGCCTTGAAACAGTGTTCTTGGGGTTTCTCTGGAGTGCCATCAAGGAAATCAAGGCTCCTTTCATGTGTGATGTGCAACACGGAATTGCTCTGCATGCAGTGCAGGGGAATCGGGCCTCATCTCGCGGCGAGGGGGAAGTCTCATGGTTTTTCTCGAGTTGCGGCGGGAACCTGGGGTAAATTCTCGAGTTATCACGGGGATGGCCCTTCCACCCACGTGTTTGTTCAGCGACGACAGGACTCCTGCCTAGTTGCGAGGGACAACTCGGGATTCTCCTCGAGGCTTGGCAGGGCAATTGGGACGCCTCTCCAGCTGAGGCGGGAGACCAGGGGTCCCTTTCCACGTGCCACAGGAATCCTGGGACTCCTATCAAGTTTCACGAGGAGTCAGGCATCGTCTCCTTTGGAGGCACTGATCTCTGCGTACCTGTGGAGTTTTCAAAGGATGTGAGGCCTCCGGTCGCGATGAGGTGGGGAACTAGGTCTTTCTCTGTGGTCTCCACAGGGGATTCAGACATCCTTTCGTCTTGGGAGATGCAAGACGAGCCTGCATTCAAGTCACTGCAGGGATGTCCGGCCTTATATCGAGCCAGGGCATCGCGGTGTCCATTCCACATGAGGCCGCAAACTCAGGGTCCCTCTCACATACCTAGAGCTGAGAGAAGCCTCCTCTTGAGGTGCTTGTGGTAAGGTGGTATTCCTCTGGAGTCGAAGCCAGGGACTAACCTCTCATCTCGAGTTGCTTTTTGGTCCACGGAGCTCTTTCGTGTTGCTACAGTGACCTCAGGATCCCTCTAGCCGTGAAACAGTGTTCTTGGGGTTTCTCTGGAGTGCCATCAAGGAAATCAAGGCTCCTTTCATGTGTGATGTGCAACACCGAATTGCTCTGCACGCAGTGCAGGGGAATCGGGCCCCATATCGCAGTGAGGGGGAAGTCTCATGGTTTTTCTCGAGTTGCGGCGGGAACCTGGGGTATATTCTCGAGTTACGACGGGGATGGCCCTTCCACCCACGTGTTTGTTCAGCGACGGCAGGACACCTGCCTAGTTGCGACGGACAACTCGGGATTCTCCTCGAGGCTTGGCAGGGAAATTGGGACGCCTCTCCAACTGAGGCGGGAGACCAAGTGTCCCTTTCCACGTGCACAGGAATCCTAGGACTCCTATCAAGTTTCACGAGGAGTCAGGCATCGTCTCCTTTGGAGGCACTGATCTCCGCGTACCTCTGAAGTTTTCAAAGGATGTGAGGCCTCCCGTCGCGATGAGGTGGGGAACTAGGTCTCTCTCTGTGGTCTCCACAGGGGATTCAGACATCCTTTCGTCTTGGGAGATGCAAGACGAGCCTGCATTCAAGTCACTACAGGGATATCCGGCCTTATTTCGAGTCAGGGCATCGCGGTCTCCATTCCACTTGAGGCCGCAAACTCAGGGTACCTCTCACATACCTAGAGTTGAGAGAAGCCTCCACTTGAGGTGCTTGTGTTAAGGTGGTATTCGTCTGGAGTCGACGCCAGGGACTATCCTCTCATCTCGAGTTGATTTTTGGGCCACGGTGCTCCTTCGTGTGGCTACAGTGACCTCAGGATCCCGCTAGCCTTGAAACAGTGTTCTTGGGGTTTGTCTGGACTGCCATCAAGGAAATCAAGGCTCCTTTCATGTGTGATGTGCAACACTGAATTGCTCTGCACGCAGTGCAGGGGAATCGGGCCTCATCTCGCGGCGAGGGGGAAGTCTCATGGT
The DNA here is from genome assembly GCF_910594005.1 of Cervus elaphus. NCBI lineage: Eukaryota > Metazoa > Chordata > Mammalia > Artiodactyla > Cervidae > Cervus > Cervus elaphus. The sequence continues at coordinate 2,388,584 of NC_057846.1, forward strand.
TTTTCTCGAGTTGCGGCGGGAACCTGGGGTATATTCTCGAGTTACAACGGGGATGGCCCTTCCACCCACGTGTTTGTTCAGCGACGTCAGGACTCCTGCCTAGTTGCGAGGGACAACTCGGGATTCTCCTCGAGGCTTGGCAGGGCAATTGGGACGCCTCTCCAGCTGAGGCGGGAGACCAAGGGTCCCTTTCCACGTGCCACAGGAATCCTGGGACTCCTATCAAGTTTCACGAGGAGTCAGGCATCGTCTCCTTTGGAGGCACTGATCTCCGCGTACCTCTGGACTTTTCAAAGGATGTGAGGCCTCCGGTCGCGATGAGGTGGGGAACTAGTTCTTTTTCTGTGGTCTCCTCAGGGGATTCGGACATCCTTTCGTCTTGGGAGATGCAAGACGAGCCTGCATTCAAGTCACTGCAGGGATATCCGGCCTTATTTCGAGTCAGGGCATCGCGGTGTCCATTCCACTTGAGGCGGCAAACTCAGCACATAGCTAGAGCTGAGAGAAGCCTCCTCTTGAGGTGCTTGTGGTTAGGTGGTATTCCTCTGGAGTCGAAGCCAGGGACTAACCTCTCATCTCGAGTTGATTGTTGGTCCACGGAGCTCTTTCGTGTTGCTACAGTGACCTCAGGATCCCTCTAGCCTTGAAACAGTGTTCTGGGGATTTCTCTGGAGTGCCATCAAGGAAATCAAGGCTCATTTCATGTGTGATGTGCAACACGGAATTGCTCTGCACGCAGTGCAGGGGAATCGGGCCTCATCTCGCATCGAGGGGGAAGTCTCATGGTTTTTCTCGAGTTGCGGCGGGAACCTGGGGTATATTCTCGAGTTACGACGGGGATGGCCCTTCCACCCACGTGTTTGTTCAGCGACGGCAGGACTCCTGCCTAGTTGCGAGGGACAACTCGGGATTCTCCTCGATGCTTGAAAGGGCAATTGGGACGCCTCTCCAGCTGAGGCGGGAGACCAAGGGTCCCTTTCCACGTGCCACAGGAATCCTGGGACTCCTATCAAGTTTCACGAGGAGTCAGGCATCGTCTCCTTTGGAGGCACTGATCTCCGCGTACCTCTGGAGTTTTCAAAGGATGTGAGGCCTCCGGTCGCGATGAGGTGGGGAACTAGGTCTTTCTCTGTGGTCTCCACAGGGGATTCAGACATCCTTTCGTCTTGGGAGATGCAAGACGAGCCTGCATTCAAGTCATTGCAGGGATATCCGGCCTTATTTTGCGTCAGGGCATCGCGGTGTCCTTTCCACTTGAGGCCGCAAACTCAGGGTCCATCTCACATACCTAGAGCTGAGAGAAGCCTCTTCTTGAGGTGCTTGTGGTAAGGTGGTATTCCTCTGGAGTCGAAGCCAGGGACTAACCTCTCATCTCGAGTTGATTTTTGGTCCACGGAGCTCTTTCGTGCTGCTACAGTGACCTCAGGATCCCTCAACCTTGAAACAGTGTTCTTGGGGTTTCTCTGGAGTGCCATCTAGGAAATCAAGGCTCCTTTCATGTGTGATGTGCAACACGGAATTGCTCTGCACGCAGTGCAGGGGAATCGGGCCTCATCTCGCGGCGAGGGGGAAGTCTCATGGTTTTTCTCGAGTTGCGGCGGGAACCTGGGGTATATTCTCGAGTTACGACGGGGATGGACCTTCCACCCTCGTGTTTGTTCAGCGACGTAAGTACTCCTGCCTAGTTGCGAGGGACAACTCGGGATTCTTCTCGAGGCTTGGCAGGGCAATTGGGACGCCTCTCCAGCTGAGGCGGGAGACCAAGGGTCCCTTTCCACGTGCCACAGGAATCCTGGGACTCCTATCAAGTTTCACGAGGAGTCAGGCATCGTCTCCTTTGGAGGCACTGATCTCCGCGTACCTCTGGAGTTTTCAAAGGATGTGAGGCCTCCGGTCACCATGAGGTGGGGAACTACGTCTTTTTCTGTGGTCTCCACAGGGGATTCGGACATCCTTTCATCTTGGGAGATGCAAGACGAGCCTGCATTCAAGTCACTGCAGGGATATCCGGCCTTTTTTCGAGTCAGGGCATCGTGGTGTCCATTCCACTTGAGGCCGCAAACTCAGGGTCCCTCTCACATACCTAGAGCTGAGAGAAGCCTCCTCTTGAGGTGCTTGTGGTAAGGTGGTATTCCTCTGGAGTCGAAGCCAGGGACTAACCTCTCATCTCGAGTTGATTTGTGGTCCATGGAGCTCTTTCGTGTTGCTAGAGTGACCTCAGGATCCCTCTAGCCTTGAAACAGTGTTCTTGGGGTTTCTCTGGAGTGCCAGCAAGGAAATCAAGGCTCCTTTCATGTGTGATGTGCATCACGGAATTGCTCTGCACGCAGTGCAGGGGAATCGCGCCTCATCTCGCGGTGAGGGGGAAGTCTCATGGTTTTTCTCGAGTTGTGGCTGGAACTTGCGGTATATTCTCGAGTTACGACGGGGATGGCCCTTCCACCCAAGTGTTTGTTCAGCGAGGTCAGGACTCCTGCCTAGTTGCGAGGGACAACTCGGGATTCTCTTCGAGGCTTGGCAGGGCAATTGGGACGCCTCTCCAGCTGAGGCCGGAGACCAAGGGTCACTTTCCACGTGCCACGGCAATCCTGGGACTCCTATCAAGTTTCACGAGGAGTCAGGCATCGTCTCCTTTGGAGGCACTGATCTCCGCGTACCTCTGGAGTTTCCAAAGGAGGTGAGGCCTCCGGTCGCCATGAGGTGGGGAACTAGGTCTTTTTCTGTGGTCTCCACAGGGGACTCGGACATCCTTTCGTCTTGGGAGATGCAAGACGAGCCTGCATTCAAGTCACTGTAGGGATATCCGGCCTTATTTCGAGTCAGGGCATCGCGGTGTCCATTCCACTTGAGGCCGCAAACTCAGCACATAGCTAGAGCTGAGAGAAGCCTCCTCTTGAGGTGCTTGTGTTAAGGTGGTATTCCTCTGGAGTCGAAGCCAGGGACTAACCTCTCATCTCGTGTTGATTGTTGGTCCACGGAGCTCTTTCGTGTTGATTCAGTGACCTCAGGATCCCTCTAGCCTTGAAACAGTGTTCTTGGGGTTTCTCTGGAGTGCCATCAAGGAAATCAAGGCTCCTTTCATGTGTGATGAGCAACACGGAATTGCTCTGCACGCAGTGCAGGGGAATCCGGCCTCATCTCGCGGCGAGGGGGAAGTCTCATGGTTTTTCTCGAGTTGCGGCGGGAACCTGGGGTATATTCTCGAGTTATGACGGGGATGGCACTTCCACACACGTGTTTGTTCAGCGACGTCAGGACTCCTGCCTAGTTGCGAGGGACAACTCGAGATTCTCCTCGAGGCTTGGCAGGGCAATTGGGACGCCTCTCCAGCTGAGGCGGAAGACCAAGAGTCCCTTTCCACGTGCCACAGGAATCCTGGGACTCCTATCAAGTTTCACGAGGAGTCAGGCATCGTCTCCTTTGGAGGCACTGATCTCCGCGTACCTCTGGAGTTTTCAAAGGATGTGAGGCCTCCGGTCGCGATGAGGTGGGGAACTAGGTCTTTTTCTGTGGTCTCCACAGGGAATTCGGACATTCTTTCGTCTTGGGAGATGCAAGAAGAGCCTGCATTCAAGTCACTGCAGGGATATCCGGCCTTATTTTGAGTCAGGGCATCGCGGTGTCCATTCCACTTGAGGCCGCAAACTCAGCACATAGCTAGAGCTGAGAGAAGCCTCCTCTTGAGGTGCTTGTGGTAAGGTGGTATTCCTCTGGAGTCGAAGCCAGGGACTAACCTCTCATCTAGAGTGGATTTTTGGTCCACGGAGCTCTTTCGTGTTGCTACAGTGACCTCAGGATCCCTCTAGCCTTGAAACAGTGTTCTTGGGGTTTCTCTGGAGTGCCATCAAGGAAATCAAGGCTCCTTTCATGTGTGATGTGCTACACGGAATTGCTCTGCACGCAGTGCAGGGGAATCGGGCCTCATCTCGCGGCGAGGGGGAAGTGTCATGGTTTTTCTCGAGTTGCGGCGGCAACCTGAGGTATATTCTCGAGTTAAGACGGGGATGGCCCTTCTACACACGTGTTTGTTCAGCGATGGCAGGACTCCTGCCTAGTTGCGAGGGACAACTCGGGATTCTCATCGAGGCTTGGCAGGGCAATTGGGACGCCTCTCCAGCTGAGGCCGGAGACCAAGGGTCCCTTTCCACGTGCCACAGGAATCCTGGGACTCCTATCAAGTTTCACGAGGAGTCAGGCATCGTCTCCTTTGGAGGCACTGATCTCCGCGTACTTGTGGAGTTTTCAAAGGATGTGAGGCCTCCGGTCGCGATGAGGTGGGGAACTATGTCTTTCTCTGTGGTCTCCACAGGGGATTCAGACATCCTTTCGTCTTGGGAGATGAAAGACGCGCCTGCATTCAAGTCACTGCAGGGATGTCCGGCCTTATATAGAGCCAGGGCATCGGGGTGTCCATTCCACTTGAGGCCGCAAACTCAGGGTCCCTCTCACATACCTAGAGCTGAGAGAAGCCTCCTCTTGAGGTGCTTGTGGTAAGGTGGTATTCCTCTGGAGTCGAAGCCAGGGACTAACCTCTCATCTCGAGTTGATTTTTGGTCCACGGAGCTCTTTCGTGTTGCTACAGTGACCTCAGGATCCCTCTAGCCTTGAAACAGTGTTCTTGGGGTTTCTCTGGAGTGCCATCAAGGAAATCAAGGCTCATTTCATGTGTGATGTGCAACACTGAATTGCTCTGCACGCAGTGCAGGGGAATCGGGCCTCATCTCGCGGCGAAGGGGAAGTCTCATGGTTTTTCTCGAGTTGCGGCGGGAACCTGGGGTATATTCTCGAGTTACGACGGGGATGGACCTTCGACCCACGTGTTTGTTCAGCGAAGTCAGGACTCCTGCCTAGTTGCGAGGGACAACTCGGGATTCTCCTCGAGGCTTGGCAGGGCTATTGGGATGCCTCTCCAGCTGAGGCGGGAGACCAAGGGTCCCTTTCCACGTGCCACAGGAATCCTGGGACTCCTATCAAGTTTCACGAGGAGTCAGGCATCGTCTCCTTTGGAGGCACTGATCTCCGCGTACCTCTGGAGTTTTCAAAGGATGTGAGGCCTCCAGTCGCCATGAGGTGGGGAACTAGGTCTTTCTCTGTGGTCTCCACAGGGGATTCAGACATCCTTTCATCTTGGGAGATGGAAGACGAGCCTGCATTCAAGTCACTGCAGGGATATCCGGCCTTATTTCGCGTCAGGGCATCGCAGTGTCCATTCCACTTGAGGCCGCAAACTCAGGGTCCCTCTCACATACCTAGAGCTGAGAGAAGCCTCCTCTTGAGGTGCTTGTGGTAAGGTGGTATTCCTCTGGAGTCGAAGCCAGGGACTAACCTCTCATCTCGAGTTGATTTTTGGTCCACGGAGCTCTTTCGTGTGGGTACAGTGACCTCAGGATCCCTCTAGCCTTGAAACAGTGTTCTTGGGGTTTCTCTGGAGTGCCATTAAGGAAATCAAGGGTCTTTTCATGTGTGATGTGCAACACGGAATTGCTCTGCACGCAGTGCAGGGGAATCGGGCCTCATCTCGCGGCGATGGAGAAGTCTCATGGTTTTTCTCGATTTGCGGCGGGACCCTGGGTTATATTCTCGAGTTACGACGGGGATGGCCCTTCCACCAACGTGTTTGTTCAGCGACGTCAGGACTCCTGTCTAGTTGCGAGGGACAACTCGGGATTCTCCTCGAGGCTTGGCAGGGCAATTGGGACGCCTCTCCAACTGAGGCGGGAGACCAAGGGTCCCTTTCCACGTGCCACAGGAATCCTGGGACTCTTATCAAGTTTCACGAGGAGTCAGGCATCGTCTCCTTTGGAGGCACTGATCTCCGCGTACCTCTGGAGTTTTCAAAGGATGTGAGGCCTCCGGTCGCGATGAGGTGGGGAACTACGTCTTTTTCTGTGGTCTCCACAGGGGATTCGGACATCCTTTCGTCTTGGGAGATGCAAGACGAGCCTGCATTCAAGTCACTGCAGGGATATCCGGCCTTATTTCGAGTCAGGGCATCGCGGTGTCTATTCCACTTGAGGCCGCAAACTCAGGGTCCCTCTCACATACCTAGAGCTGAGAGAAGCCTCCTCTTGAGGTGCTTGTGGTAAGGTGGTATTCCTCTGGAGTCGAAGCCAGGGACTAACCTCTCATCTCGAGTTGATTTTTGGTCCACGGAGCTCTTTCGTGTGGGTACAGTGACCTCAGGATCCCTCTAGCCTTGAAACAGTGTTCTTGGGGTTTCTCTGGAGTGCCATCAAGGAAATCAAGGCTCCTTTCATGTGTGATGAGCAACACGGAATTGCTCTGCACGCAGTGCAGGTGAATCCGGCCTCATCTCGCGGCGAGGGGGAAGTCTCATGGTTTTTCTCGAGTTGCGGCGGGAACCTGGGGTATATTCTCGAGTTGTGACGGGGATGGCACTTCCACACACGTGTTTGTTCAGCGACGTCAGGACTCCTGCCTAGTTGCGAGGGACAACTCGAGATTCTCCTCGAGGCTTGGCAGGGCAATTGGGACGCCTCTCCAGCTGAGGGGGAAGACCAAGGATCCCTTTCCACGTGCCACAGGAATCCTGGGACTCCTATCAAGTTTCACGAGGAGTCAGGCATCATCTCCTTTGGAGGCACTGATCTCCGCGAACCTCTGGAGTTTTCAAAGGATGTGAGGCCTCCGGTCGCGATGAGGTGGGGAACTAGGTCTTTTTCTGTGGTCTCCACAGGGAATTCGGACATTCTTTCGTCTTGGGAGATGCAAGACGAGCCTGCATTCAAGTCACTGCAGGGATATCCGGCCTTATTTCGAGTCAGGGCATCGCGGTGTCCATTCCACTTGAGGCCGCAAACTCAGCACATAGCTAGAGCTGAGAGAAGCCTCCTCTTGAGGTGCTTGTGGTAAGGTGGTATTCCTCTGGAGTCGAAGCCAGGGACTATCCTCTCATCTCGAGTTGATTCTTGGTCCACGGAGCTCTTTCGTGTTGCTACAGTGACCTCAGGATCCCTCTAGCCTTGAAACAGTGTTCTTGGGGTTTCTCTGGAGTGCCATCAAGGAAATCAAGGCTCCTTTCATGTGTGATGTGCAACACGGAATTGCTCTGCACGCAGTGCAGGGGAATCGGGCCTCATCTCGCGGCGAGGGGGAAGTCTCATGGTTTTTCTCGAGTTGCGGCGGGAACCTGGGGTATATTCTCGAGTTACGACGGGGATGGCCCTTCCACCCACGTGTTTGTTCAGCGACGTCAGGACTCCTGCCTATTTGCGAGGGACAACTCTGGATTCTCCTCGAGGCTTGGCAGGGCAATTGGGACGCCTCTCCAGCTGAGGCGGGGGACCAAGGGTCCCTTTCCATGTGCCACAGGAATCCTGGGACTCCTATCAAGTTTCACGAGGAGTCAGGCATCGTCTCCTTTGGAGGCACTGATCTCCGCGTACCTCTGGAGTTTTCAAAGGATGTGAGGCCTCCGGTCGCGATGAGGTGGGGAACTAGATCTTTCTCTGAGGTCTCCACAGGGGATTCAGACATCCTTTCATCTTGGGAGATGCAAGACGCGCCTGCATTCAAGTGACTGCAGGGATATCCGGCCTTATTTCGAGTCAGGGCATCGCGGTGTCCATTCCACTTGAGGCCGCAAACTCAGGGTCCCTCTCACATACCTAAAGCTGAGAGAAGCCTCCTCTTGAGGTGCTTTTGGTAAGGTGGTATTCCTCTGGAGGCGAAGCCAGGGACTAACCTCTCATCTCGAGTTGATTGTTGGTCCACGGAGCTCTTTCGTGTTGCTACAGTGACCTCAGGATCCCTCTAGCCTTGAAACAGTGTTCTTGGGGTTTCTCTGGAGTGCCATCAAGGAAACCAAGGCTCCTTTCATGTGTGATGTGCAACACGGAATTGATCTGCACACAGTGCAGGGGAATCGGGCCTCATCTCGCGGCGAGGGGGAAGTCTCATGGTTTTTCTCGAGTTGTGGCGGGAACCTGGGGTATATTCTCGAGTTACGACGGGGATGGTCCTTCCACCCACTTGTTTGTTCAGCGACGTCAGGACTCCTGCCTAGTTGCCAGGGACAACTCGGGATTCTCCTCGAGGCTTGGCAGGGCAATTGGGACGCCTCTCCAGCTGAGGCGGGAGACCAAGGGTCCCTTTCCACGTGCCACAGGAATCCTGGGACTCCTATCAAGTTTCACGAGGAGTCAGGCATCGTCTCCTTAGGAGGCACTGATCTCCGCGTACCTCTGGAGTTTTCAAAGTATGTTAGGCCTCCGGTCGCGATGAGGTGGGGAACTAGGTCTTTCTCTGTGGTCTCCACAGGGGATTCAGACATCCTTTCGTCTTGGGAGATGCAAGACGAGCCTGCATTCAAGTCACTGCAGGGATATCCGTCTTTATTTCGAGTCAGGATATCGCAGTGTCCATTCCACTTGAGGCCGCACACTCAGGGTCCCTCTCACATACCTAGAGCTGAGAGAAGCCTCCTCTTGAGGTGCTTGTGGTCAGGTGGTATTCCTCTGGAGTCGAAGCCAGGGACTAACCTCTCATCTCGAGTTGATTTTTGGTCCACGGAGCTCTTTCGTGTTGCTACAGAGACCTCAGGATCCCTCTAGCCTTGAAACAGTGTTGTTGGGGTTTCTCTGGAGTGCCACCAAGGAAATCAAGGGTCCTTTCATGTGTGATGTGCAACACGGAATTGCTCTGCACGCAGTGCAGGGGAATCGGGCCTCATATCGCAGGGAGGGGGAAGTCTCATGGTTTTTCTCGAGTTGCGGCGGGAACCTGGGGTATATTCTCGAGTTACGACGGGGATGGCCCTTCCACCCACGTGTTTGTTCAGCAACGTCAGGACTCCTGCCTAGTTGCGAGGGACAACTCGGGATTCTCCTCGAGGCTTGGCAGGGCAATTGGGACGCCTCTCCAGCTGAGGCGGGAGACCAAGGGTCCCTTTCCACGTGCACAGGAATCCTGGGACTCCTATCAAGATTCACGAGGAGTCAGGCATCGTCTCCTTTGGAGGCACTGATCTCTGCGTACCTCTGGAATTTTCAAAGGATGTGAGGCCTCCGGTCGCGATGAGGTGGGGAAGTAGGTCATTCTCTGTGGTCTCCACAGGTGATTCAGACATCCTTTCGTCTTGCGAGATGCAAGACGAGCCTGCATTCAAGTCACTGCAGGGATATCCGGCCTTATTTCGAGTCAGGGCATCGCGGTGTACATTCCACTTGAGACCACAAACTCAGGGTCCCTCTCACATACCTGGAGCTGAGAGAAGCCTCCTCTTGAGGTGCTTGTGGTAAGGCGGTATTCCTCTGGAGTCGAAGCCAGGGACTAACCTCTCATCTCGAGTTGATTTCTGGTCCACGGAGCTCTTTCGTGTTGCTACAGTGACCTCAGGATCCCTCTAGCCTTGAAACAGTGTTCTGGGGGTTTCTCTGGAGTGCCATCAAGGAAATCAAGGCTCATTTCATGTGTGATGTGCAACACGGAATTGCTCTGCACGCAGTGCAGGGGAATCGGGCCTCATCTCGCGGCGAGGGGGAAGTCTCATTGTTTTTCTCGAGTTGCGGCGGGAACCTGGGGTATATTCTCGAGTTACGACGGGGATGGACCTTCCACCCACGTGTTTGTTCAGCGACGTCAGGACTCCTGCCTAGTTGCGAGGGACAACTCGGGATTCTCCTCGAGGCTTGGCAGGGCAATTGGGATGCCTCTCCAGCTGAGGCGGGAGACCAAGGATCCCTTTCCACGTGCCACAGGAATCCTGGGACTCCAATCAAGTTTCACGAGGAGTCAGGCATCGTCTCCTTTGGAGGCACTGATCTCCGCGTACCTCTGGAGTTTTCAAAGGATGTGAGGCATCCAGTCGCCATGAGGTGGGGAACTAGGTCTTTCTCTGTGGTCTCCACAGGGGATTCAGACATCCTTTCATCTTGGGAGATGCAAGACGAGCCTGCATTCAAGTCACTGCAGGGATATCCGGCCTTATTTCGCGTCAGGGCATCGCAGTGTCCATTCCACTTAAGGCCGCAAACTCAGGGTTCCTCTCACATACCTAGAGCTGAGAGAAGCCTCCTCTTGAGGTGCTTGTGGTAAGGTGGTATTCCTCTGGAGTCGAAGCCAGGGACTAACCTCTCATCTCGAGTTGATTTTTGGTCCACGGAGCTCTTTCGTGTGGGTACAGTGACCTCAGGATCCCTCTAGCCTTGAAACAGTGTTCTTGGGGTTTCTCTGGAGTGCCATCAAGGAAATCAAGGGTCCTTTCATGTGTGATGTGCAACACGGAATTGCTCTGCACGCAGTGCAGGGGAATCGGGCCTCATATCGCGGTGATGGAGAAGTCTCATGGTTTTACGCGATTTGCGGCGGGACCCTTGGTTATATTCTCGAGTTAAGACGGGGATGGCCCTTCCACCCACGTGTTTATTCAGCGACGTCAGGACTCCTGCCTAGTTGCGAGGGACAACTCGGGATTCTCCTCGAGGCTTGGCAGGGCAATTGGGACGCCTCTCCAGCTGAGGCGGGAGACCAAGGGTCCCTTTCCACGTGCCACAGGAATCCTGGGACTCTTATCAAGTTTCACGAGGAGTCAGGCATCGTCTCCTTTGGAGGCACTGATCTCCGCGTACCTCTGGAGTTTTCAAAGGATGTGAGGCCTCCGGTCGCGATGAGGTGGGGAACTACGTCTTTTTCTGTGGTCTCCACAGGGGATTCGGACATCCTTTCGTCTTGGGAGATGCAAGACGAGCCTGCATTCAAGTCACTGCAGGGATATCCGGCCTTATTTCGAGTCAGGGAATCGCGGTGTCCATTCCACTTGAGGCCGCAAACTCAGGGTCCCTCTCACATACCTAGAGCTGAGAGAAGCCTCCTCTTGAGGTGCTTGTGGTAAGGTGGTATTCCTCTGGAGTCGAAGCCAGGGACTAACCTCTCATCTCGAGTTGATTGTTGGTCCACGGAGCTCTTTCGTGTTGCTACAGTGACCTCAGGATCCCTCTAGCCTTGAAACAGTGTTCTTGGGGTTTCTCTGGAGTGCCATCAAGGAAATCAAGGCTCCTTTCATGTGTGATGAGCAACACGGAATTGCTCTGCACGCAGTGCAGGTGAATCCGGCCTCATCTCGCGGCGAGGGGGAAGTCTCATGGTTTTTCTCGAGTTGCGGCGGGAACCTGGGGTATATTCTCGAGTTATGACGGGGATGGCACTTCCACACACGTGTTTGTTCAGCGACGTCAGGACTCCTGCCTAGTTGCGAGGGACAACTCGAGATTCTCCTCGAGGCTTGGCAGGGCAATTGGGACGCCTCTCCAGCTGAGGGGGAAGACCAAGGGTCCCTTTCCACGTGCCACAGGAATCCTGGGACTCCTATCAAGTTTCACGAGGAGTCAGGCATCGTCTCCTTTGGAGGCACTGATCTCTGCGTACCTCTGGAGTTTTCAAAGGATGTGAGGCCTCCGGTCGCGATGAGGTGGGGAACTAGGTCTTTTTCTGTGGTCTCCACAGGGAATTCGGACATTCTTTCGTCTTGGGAGATGCAAGACAAGCCTGCATTCAAGTCACTGCAGGGATATCCGGCCTTATTTCGAGTCAGGGCATCGCGGTGTCCATTCCACTTGAGGCCACAAACTCAGCACATAGCTAGAGCTGAGAGAAGCCTCCTCTTGAGGTGCTTGTGGTAAGGTGGTATTCCTCTGGAGTCGAAGCCAGGGACTATCCTCTCATCTCGAGTTGATTCTTGGTCCACGGAGCTCTTTCGTGTTGCTACAGTGACCTCAGGATCCCTCTAGCCTTGAAACAGTGTTCTTGGGGTTTCTCTGGAGTGCCATCAAGGAAATCAAGGCTCCTTTCATGTGTGATGTGCAACACGGAATTGCTCTGCACGCAGTGCAGGGGAATCGGGCCTCATCTCGCGGCGAGGGGGAAGTCTCATGGTTTTTCTCGAGTTGCGGCGGGAACCTGGGGTATATTCTCGAGTTACGACGGGGATGGCCCTTCCACCCACGTGTTTGTTCAGCGACGTCAGGACTCCTGCCTATTTGCGAGGGACAACTCTGGATTCTCCTCGAGGCTTGGCAGGGCAATTGGGACGCCTCTCCAGCTGAGGCGGGAGACCAAGGGTCCCTTTCCATGTGCCACAGGAATCCTGGGACTCCTATCAAGTTTCACGAGGAGTCAGGCATCGTCTCCTTTGGAGGCACTGATCTCCGCGTACCTCTGGAGTTTTCAGAGGATGTGAGGCCTCTGGTCGCGATGAGGTGGGGAACTAGATCTTTCTCTGAGGTCTCCACAGGGGATTCAGACATCCTTTCATCTTGGGAGATGCAAGACGCGCCTGCATTCAAGTGACTGCAGGGATATCCGGACTTATTTCGAGTCAGGGCATCGCGGTGTCCATTCCACTTGAGGCCGCAAACTCAGGGTCCCTCTCACATACCTAAAGCTGAGAGAAGCCTCCTCTTGAGGTGCTTGTGGTAAGGTGGTATTCCTCTGGAGGCGAAGCCAGGGACTAACCTCTCATCTCGAGTTGATTGTTGGTCCACGGAGCTCTTTCGTGTTGCTACAGTGACCTCAGGATCCCTCTAGCCTTGAAACAGTGTTCTTGGGGTTTCTCTGGAGTGCCATCAAGGAAATCAAGGCTCCTTTCATGTGTGATGTGCAACACGGAATTGATCTGCACACAGTGCAGGGGAATCGGGCCTCATCTCGCGGCGAGGGGGAAGTCTCATGGTTTTTCTCGAGTTGCGGCGGGAACCTGGGGTATATTCTCGAGTTACGACGGGGATGGTCGTTCCACCCACTTGTTTGTTCAGCGACGTCAGGACTCCTGCCTAGTTGCCAGGGACAACTCGGGATTCTCCTCGAGGCTTGGCAGGGCAATTGGGACGCCTCTCCAGCTGAGGCGGGAGACCAAGGGTCCCTTTCCACGTGCCACAGGAATCCTGGGACTCCTATCAAGTTTCACGAGGAGTCAGGCATCGTCTCCTTAGGAGGCACTGATCTCCGCGTACCTCTGGAGTTTTCAAAGGATGTGAGGCCTCCGGTCGCGATGAGGTGGGGAACTAGGTCTTTCTCTGTGGTCTCCACAGGGGATTCAGACATCCTTTCGTCTTGGGAGATGCAAGACGAGCCTGCATTCAAGTCACTGCAGGGATATCCGGCTTTATTTCGAGTCAGGATATCGCAGTGTCCATTCCACTTGAGGCCGCACACTCAGGGTCCCTCTCACATACCTAGAGCTGAGAGAAGCCTCCTCTTGAGGTGCTTGTGGTCAGGTGGTATTCCTCTGGAGTCGAAGCCAGGGACTAACCTCTCATCTCGAGTTGATTTTTGGTCCACGGAGCTCTTTCGTGTTGCTACAGTGACCTCAGGATCCCTCTAGCCTTGAAACAGTGTTGTTGGGGTTTCTCTGGAGTGCCACCAAGGAAATCAAGGGTCCTTTCATGTGTGATGTGCAACACGGAATTGCTCTGCACGCAGTGCAGGGGAATCGGGCCTCATATCGCAGGGAGGGGGAAGTCTCATGGTTTTTCTCGAGTTGCGGCAGGAACCTGGGGTATATTCTCGAGTTACGACGGGGATGGCCCTTCCACCCACGTGTTTGTTCAGCAACGTCAGGACTCCTGCCTAGTTGCGAGGGACAACTCGGGATTCTCCTCGAGGCTTGGCAGGGCAATTGGGACGCCTCTCCAGCTGAGGCGGGAGACCAAGGGTCCCTTTCCACGTGCACAGGAATCCTGGGACTCCTATCAAGATTCACGAGGAGTCAGGCATCGTCTCCTTTGGAGGCACTGATCTCTGCGTACCTCTGGAGTTTTCAAAGGATGTGAGGCCTCCGGTCGCGATGAGGTGGGGAAGTAGGTCATTCTCTGTGGTCTCCACAGGTGATTCAGACATCCTTTCGTCTTGCGAGATGCAAGACGAGCCTGCATTCAAGTCACTGCAGGGATATCCGGCCTTATTTCGAGTCAGGGCATCGCGGTGTCCATTCCACTTGAGACCGCAAATTCAGGGTCCCTCTCACATACCTGGAGCTGAGAGAAGCCTCCTCTTGAGGTGCTTGTGGTAAGGCGGTATTCCTCTGGAGTCGAAGCCAGGGACTAACCTCTCATCTCGAGTTGATTTCTGGTCCACGGAGCTCTTTCGTGTTGCTACAGTGACCTCAGGATCCCTCTAGCCTTGAAACAGTGTTCTTGGGGTTTCTCTGGAGTGCCATCAAGGAAATCAAGGGTCCTTTCATGTGTGATGTGCAACACGGAATTGCTCTGCACGCAGTGCAGGGGAATCGGGCCTCATCTCGCGGCGAGGGGGAAGTCTCATGCTTTTTCTCGAGTTGCGGTGGGAACCTGGGGTATATTCTCGAGTTACGACGGGGATGGCCCTTACACCCACGTGTTTGTTCAGCGACTGCAGGACTCCTGCCTAGTTGATAGGGACAACTCGGGATTCTCCTCGAGGCTTGGCAGGGCAATTGGGACGCCTCTCCAGCTGAGGCGGGAGACCAAGGGTCCCTTTCCACGTGCCACAGGAATCCTGGGACTCCTATCAAGTTTCACGAGGAGTCAGGCATCGTCTCCTTTGGAGGCACTGATCTCCGCGTACCTCTGGAGTTTTCAAAGGATGTGAGGCCTCCTGTCGCGATGAGGTGGGGAACTAGGTCTTTCTCTGTGGTCTCCACCGGGGATTCAGACATCCTTTCGTCTTGGGAGATGCAAGACAAGCCTGCATTCAAGTCACTGCAGGGATATCCGGCTTTATTTCCAGTCAGGGAATCGCAGTGTCCATTCCACTTGAGGCCGCAAACTCAGGGTCCCTCTCACATACCTAGAGCTGAGATAAGCCTCCTCTTGAAGTGCTTGTGGTCAGGTGGTATTCCACAGGAGTCGAAGACAGGGACTAACCTCTCATCTAGAGTGGATTTTTGGTCCACGGAGCTCTTTCGTGTTGCTACAGTGACCTCAGGATCCCTCTAGCCTTGAAACAGTGTTGTTGGGGTTTCTCTGGAGTGCCATCAAGGAAATCAAGGCTCCTTTCATGTGTGATGTGCAACACGGAATTGCTCTGCACGCAGTGCAGGGGAATCGGGCCTCATCTCGCGGCGAGGGGGAAGTCTCATGGTTTTTCTCGAGTTGCGGTGGGAACCTGGGGTATATTCGCGAGTTACCACGGGGATGGCCCTTCCAACCACGTGTTTGTTCAGCGACGTCAGGACTCCTGCCTAGTTGCGAGGGACAACTCGGGATTCTCCTCGAGGCTTGGCAGGGCAATTGGGACGCCTCTCCAGCTGAGGCGGGAGACCAAGGGTCCCTTTCCACGTGCCACAGGAATCCTGGGACTCCTATCAAGTTTCACGAGGAGTCAGGCATCGTCTCCTTTGGAGGCACTGATCTCCGCGTACCTCTGGAGTTTTCAAAGGATGTAAGGCTTCCGGTCGCGATGAGGTGGGGAACTAGGTCTTTCTCTGTGGTCTCCACAGGGGATTCAGACATCCTTTCGTCTTGGGAGATGCAAGACGAGCCTGCATTCAAGTCACTGCAGGGATATCCGGCTTTATTTCGAGTCAGGATATCGCAGTGTCCATTCCACTTGAGGCCGCACACTCAGGGTCCCTCTCACATACCTAGAGCTGAGAGAAGCCTCCTCTTGAGGTGCTTGTGGTAAGGTGGTATTCCTCTGGAGTCGAAGCCAGGGACTAACCTCTCATCTCGAGTTGATTTTTGGTCCACGGAGCTCTTTCGTGTTGCTACAGTGACCTCAGGATCCCTCTAGCCTTGAAACAGTGTTCTTGGGGTTTCTCTGGAGTGCCATCAAGGAAATCAAGGCTCCTTTCATGTGTGATGTGCAACACGGAATTGCTCTGCACGCAGTGCAGGGGAATCGGGCCTCATCTCGCGGCGAGGGGGAATTCTCATGCTTTTTCTCGAGTTGCGGCGGGAACCTGGGGTATAATCTTGAGTTACGACTGGGATGGCCCTTACACCCACGTGTTTGTTCAGCGACTGCAGGACTCCTGCCTAGTTGATAGGGACAACTCGGGATTCTCCTCGAGGCTTGGCAGGGCAATTGGGACGCCTCTCCAGCTGAGGCGGGAGACCAAGGGTCCCTTTCCACGTGCCACAGGAATCCTGTGACTTCTATCAAGTTTCACGAGGAGTCAGGCATCGTCTCCTTTGGAGGCACTGATCTCCGCATACCTCTGGAGTTTTCAAAGGATTTGAGGCCTCCTGTCGCGATGAGGTGGGGAACTAGGTCTTTCTCTGTGGTCTCCACAGGGGATTCAGACATCCTTTCGTCTTGGGAGATGCAAGACGAGCCTGCATTCAAGTCACTGCAGGGATATCCGGCTTTATTTCGAGTCAGGATATCGCAGTGTCCATTCCACTTGAGGCCGCACACTCAGGGTCCCTCTCACATACCTAGAGCTGAGAGAAGCCTCCTCTTGAGGTGCTTGTGGTCAGGTGGTATTCCTCTGGAGTCGAAGCCAGGGACTAACCTCTCATCTCCAGTTGATTTTTGGTCCACGGAGCTCTTTCGTGTTGCTACAGTGACCTCAGGATCCCTCTAGCCTTGAAACAGTGTTGTTGGGGTTTCTCTGGAGTGCCACCAAGGAAATCAAGGGTCCTTTCATGTGTGATGTGCAACACGGAATTGCTCTGTACGCAGTGCAGGGGAATCGGGCCTCATATCGCAGGGAGGGGGAAGTCTCATGGTTTTTCTCGAGTTGCGGCGGGAACCTGGGGTATATTCTCGAGTTACGACGGGGATGGCCCTTCCAACCACGTGTTTGTTCAGCAACGTCAGGACTCCTGCCTAGTTGCGAGGAACAACTCGGGATTCTCCTCGAGGCTTGGCAGGCCAATTGGGACGCCTCTCCAGCTGAGGCGGGAGACCAAGGGTCCCTTTCCACGTGCACAGGAATCCTGGGACTCCTATCAAGATTCACGAGGAGTCAGGCATCGTCTCCTTTGGAGGCACTGATCTCCGCGTACCTCTGGAATTTTCAAAGGATGTGAGGCCTCCGGTCGCTATGAGGTGGGGAAGTAGGTCATTCTCTGTGGTCTCCACTGGTGATTCAGACATCCTTTCGTCTTGCGAGATGCAAGACGAGCCTGCATTCAAGTCACTGCAGGGATATCGGGCCTTATTTCGAGTCAGGGCATCGCGGTGTCCATTCCACTTGAGACCGCAAACTCAGGGTCCCTCTCACATACCTGGAGCTGAGAGAAGCCTCCTCTTGAGGTGCTTGTGGTAAGGCGGTATTCCTCTGGAGTCGAAGCCAGGGACTAACCTCTCATTTCGAGTTGATTTCTGGTCCACGGAGCTCTTTCGTGTTGCTACAGTGACCTCAGGATCCCTCTAGCCTTGAAACAGTGTTCTTGGGGTTTCTCTGGAGTGCCATCAAGGAAATCAAGGCTCCTTTCATGTGTGATGAGCAACACGGAATTGCTCTGCACGCAGTGCAGGTGAATCCGGCCTCATCTCGCGGCGAGGGGGAAGTCTCATGGTTTTTCTCGAGTTGCGGTGGGAACCTGGGGTATATTCTCGAGTTACGACGGGGATGGCCCTTCCACCCACGTGTTTGTTCAGCGACTGCAGGACTCCTGCCTAGTTGATAGGGACAACTCGGGATTCTCCTCGAGGCTTGGCAGGGCAATTGGGACGCCTCTCCAGCTGAGGCGGGAGACCAAGGGTCCCTTTCCACGTGCCACAGTAATCCTGGGACTCCTATCAAGTTTCACGAGGAGTCAGGCATCGTCTCCTTTGGAGGCACTGATCTCCGCGTACCTCTGGAGTTTTCAAAGGATGTGAGGCCTCCGGTCGCGATGAGGTGGGGAACTAGGTCTTTCTCTGTGGTCTCCACAGGGGATTCAGACATCCTTTCGTCTTGGGAGATGCAAGACGAGCCTGCATTCAAGTCACTGCAGGGATATCCGGCTTTATTTCCAGTCAGGGAATCGCAGTGTCCATTCCACTTGAGGCCGCAAACTCAGGGTCCCTCTCACATACCTAGAGCTGAGAGAAGCCTCCTCTTGAAGTGCTTGTGGTCAGGTGGTATTCCTCTGGAGTCGAAGACAGGGACTAACCTCTCATCTAGAGTGGATTTTTGGTCCACGGAGCTCTTTCGTGTTGCTACAGTGACCTCAGGATCCCTCTAGCCTTGAAACAGTGTTGTTGGGGTTTCTCTGGAGGGCCACCAAGGAAATCAAGGCTCCTTTCATGTGTGATGTGCAACACGGAATTGCTCTGCACGCAGTGCAGGGGAATCGGGCCTCATCTCGCGGCGAGGGGGAAGTCTCATGGTTTTTCTCGAGTTGCGGTGGGAACCTGGGGTATATTCTCGAGTTACGACGGGGATGGCCCTTCCAACCACGTGTTTGTTCAGCGACGTCAGGACTCCTGCCTAGTTGCGAGGGACAACTCGGGATTCTCCTCGAGGCTTGGCAGGGCAATTGGGACGCCTCTCCAGCTGAGGCGGGAGACCAAGGGTCCCTTTCCACGTGCCACAGGAATCCTGGGACTCCTATCACGTTTCACAAGGAGTCAGGCATCGTCTCCTTTGGAGGCACTGATCTCCGCGTACCTCTGGAGTTTTCAAAGGATGTAAGGCTTCCGGTCGCGATGAGGTGGGGAACTAGGTCTTTCTCTGTGGTCTCCACAGGGGATTCAGACATCCTTTCGTCTTGGGAGATGCAAGACGAGCCTGCATTCAAGTCACTGCAGGGATATCCGGCTTTATTTCGAGTCAGGATATCGCAGTGTCCATTCCACTTGAGGCCGCACACTCAGGGTCCCTCTCACATACCTAGAGCTGAGAGAAGCCTCCTCTTGAGGTGCTTGTGGTAAGGTGGTATTCCTCTGGAGTCGAAGCCAGGGACTAACCTCTCATCTCGAGTTGATTTTTGGTTCACGGAGCTCTTTCGTGTTGCTACAGTGACCTCAGGATCCCTCTAGCCTTGAAACAGTGTTCTTTGGGTTTCTCTGGAGTGCCATCAAGGAAATCAAGGGTCCTTCCATGTGTGATGTGCAACACGGAATTGCTCTGCACGCAGTGCAGGGGAATCGGGCCTCATCTCGCGGCGAGGGGGAATTCTCATGGTTTTTCTCGAGTTGCGGCGGGAACCTGGGGTATATTCTCGAGTTACGACTGGGATGGCCCTTACACCCACGTGTTTGTTCAGCGACTGCAGGACTCCTGCCTAGTTGATAGGGACAACTCGGGATTCTCCTCGAGGCTTGGCAGGGCAATTGGGACGCCTCTCCAGCTGAGGCGGGAGACCAAGGGTCCCTTTCCACGTGCCACAGGAATCCTGGGACTCCTATCAAGTTTCACGAGGAGTCAGGCATCGTCTCCTTTGGAGGCACTGATCTCCGCGTACCTCTGGAGTTTTCAAAGGATGTAAGGCTTCCGGTCGCGATGAGGTGGGGAACTAGGTCTTTCTCTGTGGTCTCCACAGGGGATTCAGACATCCTTTCGTCTTGGGAGATGCAAGACGAGCCTGCATTCAAGTCACTGCAGGGATATCCGGCTTTATTTCGAGTCAGGATATCGCAGTGTCCATTCCACTTGAGGCCGCACACTCAGGGTCCCTCTCACATACCTAGAGCTGAGAGAAGCCTCCTCTTGAGGTGCTTGTGGTCAGGTGGTATTCCTCTGGAGTCGAAGCCAGGGACTAACCTCTCATCTCGAGTTGATTTTTGGTCCACGGAGCTCTTTCGTGTTGCTACAGTGACCTCAGGATCCCTCTAGCCTTGAAACAGTGTTGTTGGGGTTTCTCTGGAGTGCCACCAAGTAAATCAAGGCTCCTTTCATGTGTGATGTGCAACACGGAATTGCTCTGCACGCAGTGCAGGGGAATCGGGCCTCATATCGCAGGGAGGGGGAAGTCTCATGGTTTTTCTCGAGTTGCGGCGGGAACCTGGTGTATATTCTCGAGTTACGACGGGGATGGCCCTTCCACCCACGTGTTTGTTCAGCGAGGTCAGGACTCCTGCCTAGTTGCGAGGGACAACTCGGGATTCTCCTCGAGGCTTGATAGGGCAGTTGGGACGCCTCTCCAGCTGAGGCGGGAGACCAAGGGTCCCTTTCCACGTGCACAGGAATCCTGGGACTCCTATCAAGATTCACGAGGAGTCAGGCATCGTCTCCTTTGGAGGCACTGATCTCTGCGTACCTCTGAAGTTTTCAAAGGATGTGAGGCCTCCGTTCGCGATGATGTGGGTAAGTAGGTCATTCTCTGTGGTCTCCACAGGGGATTCAGACATCCTTTCCTCTTGCGAGATGCAAGACGAGCCTGCATTCAAGTCACTGCAGGGATATCCGGCCTTATTTCGAGTCAGGGCATCGCGGTGTCCATTCCACTTGAGACCGCAAACTCAGGGTCCCTCTCACATACCTGGAGCTGAGAGAAGCCTCCTCTTGAGGTGCTTGTGGTACGGTGGTATTCCTCTGGAGTCGAAGCCAGGGACTAACCTCTCATCTCGAGTTGATTTTTGGTCCACGGAGCTCTTTCGTGTTGCTACAGTGACCTCAGGATCCCTCTAGCCTTGAAACAGTGTTCTTGGGGTTTCTCTGGAGTGCCATCAAGGAAATCAAGGCTCCTTTCATGTGTGATGTGCAACACGGAATTGCTCTGCACGCAGTGCAGGGGAATCGGGCCTCATCTCGCGGCGAGGGGGAAGTCTCATGGTTTTCCTCGAGTTGCGGCGGGAACCTGGGGTATATTCTCGAGTTACGACGGGGATGGCCCTTACACCCACGTGTTTGTTCAGCGACTGCAGGACTCCTGCCTAGTTGATAGGGACAACTCGGGATTCTCCTCGAGGCTTGGCAGGGCAATTGGGACGCCTCTCCAGCTGAGGCGGGAGACCAAGGGTCCCTTTCCACGTGCCACAGGAATCCTGGGACTCCTATCAAGTTTCACGAGGAGTCAGGCATTGTCTCCTTTGGAGGCACTGATCTCCGCGTACCTCTGGAGTTTTCAAAGGATGTGAGGCCTCCGGTCGCGATGAGGTGGGGAACTAGGTCTTTCTCTGTGGTCTCCACAGGGGATTCAGACATCCTTTCATCTTGGGAGATGCAAGACGAGCCTGCATTCAAGTCACTGCAGGGATATCCGGCTTTATTTCCAGTCAGGGAATCGCAGTGTCCATTCCACTTGAGGCCGCAAACTCAGGGTCCCTCTCACATACCTAGAGCTGAGAGAAGCCTCCTCTTGAAGTGCTTGTGGTCAGGTGGTATTCCTCTGGAGTCGAAGACAGGGACTAACCTCTCATCTAGAGTGGATTTTTGGTCCACGGAGCTCTTTCGTGTTGCTACAGTGACCTCAGGATCCCTCTAGCCTTGAAACAGTGTTGTTGGGGTTTCTCTGGAGGGCCACCAAGGAAATCAAGGCTCCTTTCATGTGTGATGTGCAACACGGAATTGCTCTGCACGCAGTGCAGGGGAATCGGGCCTCATCTCGCGGCGAGGGGGAAGTCTCATGGTTTTCCTCGAGTTGCGGCGGGAACCTGGGGTATATTCTCGAGTTACGACGGGGATGGCCCTTACACCCACGTGTTTGTTCAGCGACTGCAGGACTCCTGCCTAGTTGATAGGGACAACTCGGGATTCTCCTCGAGGCTTGGCAGGGCAATTGGGACGCCTCTCCAGCTGAGGCGGGAGACCAAGGGTCCCTTTCCACGTGCCACAGGATACCTGGGACTCCTATCAAGTTTCACGAGGAGTCAGGCATCGTCTCCTTTGGAGGCACTGATCTCCGCGTACCTCTGGAGTTTTCAAAGGATGTAAGGCTTCCGGTCGCGATGAGGTGGGGAACTAGGTCTTTCTCTGTGGTCTCCACAGGGGATTCAGACATCCTTTCGTCTTGGGAGATGCAAGACGAGCCTGCATTCAAGTCACTGCAGGGATATCCGGCTTTATTTCGAGTCAGGATATCGCAGTGTCCATTCCACTTGAGGCCGCACACTCAGGGTCCCTCTCACATACCTAGAGCTGAGAGAAGCCTCCTCTTGAGGTGCTTGTGGTCAGGTGGTATTCCTCTGGAGTCGAAGCCAGGGACTAACCTCTCATCTCGAGTTGATTTTTGGTCCACGGAGTTCTTTCGTGTTGCTACAGTGACCTCAGGATCCCTCTAGCCTTGAAACAGTGTTGTTGGGGATTCTCTGGAGTGCCACCAAGGAAATCAAGGCTCCTTTCATGTGTGATGTGCAAGACGGAATTGCTCTGCACGCAGTGCAGGGGAATCGGGCCTCATATCGCAGGGAGGGGGAAGTCTCATGGTTTTTCTCGAGTTGCGGCGGGAACCTGGGGTATATTCTCGAGTGACGACGGGGATGGCCCTTCCACCCACGTGTTTGTTCAGCTAGGTCAGGACTCGTGCCTAGTTGCGAGGGACAACTCGGGATTCTCCTCGAGGCTTGGCAGGGCAGTTGGGACGCCTCTCCAGCTGAGGCGGGAGACCAAGGGTCCCTTTCCACGTGCACAGGAATCCTGGGACTCCTATCAAGATTCACGAGGAGTCTGGCATCGTCTCCTTTGGAGGCACTGATCTCTGCGTACCTCTGAAGTTTTCAAAGGATGTGAGGCCTCCGTTCGCGATGATGTGGGGAAGTAGGTCATTCTCTGTGGTCTCCACAGGGGATTCAGACATCCTTTCGTCTTGCGAGATGCAAGACGAGCCTGCATTCAAGTCACTGCAGGGATATCCGGCCTTATATCGAGTCAGGGCATCGCGGTGTCCATTCCACTTGAGACCGCAAACTCAGGGTCCCTCTCACATACCTGGAGCTGAGAGAAGCCTCCTCTTGAGGTGCTTGTGGTACGGTGGTATTCCTCTGGAGTCGAAGCCAGGGACTAACCTCTCATCTCGAGTTGATTTTTGGTCCATGGAGCTCTTTCCTGTTGCTACAGTGACCTCAGGATCCCTCTAGCCTTGAAACAGTGTTCTTGGGGTTTCTCTGGAGTGCCATCAAGGAAATCAAGGCTCCTTTCATGTGTGATGTGCAACACGGAATTGCTCTGCACGCAGTGCAGGGGAATCGGGCCTCATCTCGCGGCGAGGGGGAAGTCTCATGGTTTTTCTCGAGTTGCGGCGGGAACCTGGGGTATATTCTCGAGTTACGACGGGGATGGCCCTTCCACCCACGTGTTTGTTCAGCGACTGCAGACTCCTGCCTAGTTGATAGGGACAACTCGGGATTCTCCTCGAGGCTTGGCAGGGCAATTGGGACGCCTCTCCAGCTGAGGCGGGAGACCAAGGGTCCCTTTCCACGTGCCACAGGAATCCTGGGACTCCTATCAAGTTTCACGAGGAGTCAGGCATCGTCTCCTTTGGAGGCACTGATCTCCGCGTACCTCTGGAGTTTTCAAAGGATGTGAGGCCTCCGGTCGCGATGAGGTGGGGAACTAGGTCTTTCTCTGTGGTCTCCACAGGGGATTCAGACATCCTTTCGTCTTGGAAGATGCAAGACAAGCCTGCATTCAAGTCACTGCAGGGATATCCGGCTTTATTTCCAGTCAGGGAATCGCAGTGTCCATTCCACTTGAGGCCGCAAACTCAGGGTCCCTCTCACATACCTAGAGCTGACAGAAGCCTCCTCTTGAAGTGCTTGTGGTCAGGTGGTATTCCTCTGGAGTCGAAGACAGGGACTAACCTCTCATCTAGAGTGGATTTTTGGTCCACGGAGCTCTTTCGTGTTGCTACAGTGACCTCAGGATCCCTCTAGCCTTGAAACAGTGTTGTTGGGGTTTCTCTGGAGGGCCACCAAGGAAATCAAGGCTCCTTTCATGTGTGATGTGCAACACGGAATTGCTCTGCACGCAGTGCAGGGGAATCGGGCCTCATCTCGCGGCGAGGGGGAAGTCTCATGGTTTTTCTCGAGTTGCGGTGGGAATCTGGGGTATATTCTCGAGTTACGACGGAGATGGCCCTTCCAACCACGTGTTTGTTCAGCGACGTCAGGACTCCTGCCTAGTTGCGAGGGACAACTCGGGATTCTCCTCGAGGCTTGGCAGGGCAATTGGGACGCCTCTCCAGCTGAGGCGGGAGACCAAGGGTCCCTTTCCAAGTGCCACAGGAATCCTGGGACTCCTATCAAGTTTCACGAGGAGTCAGGCATCGTCTCCTTTGGAGGCACTGATCTCCGCGTACCTCTGGAGTTTTCAAAGGATGTAAGGATTCCGGTCGCGATGAGGTGGGGAACTAGGTCTTTCTCTGTGGTCTCCACAGGGGATTCAGACATCCTTTCGTCTTGGGAGATGCAAGACGAGCCTGCATTCAAGTCACTGCAGGGATATCCGGCTTTATTTCGAGTCAGGATATCGCAGTGTCCATTCCACTTGAGGCCCCACACTCAGGGTCCCTCTCACATAGCTAGAGCTGAGAGAAGCCTCCTCTTGAGGTTCTTGTGGTAAGGTGGTATTCCTCTGGAGTCGAAGCCAGGGACTAACCTCTCATCTCGAGTTGATTTTTGGTTCACGGAGCTTTTTCATGTTGCTACAGTGACCTCAGGATCCCTCTAGCCTTGAAACAGTGTTCTTGGGGTTTCTCTGGAGTGCCATCAAGGAAATCAAGGCTCCTTTCATGTGTGATGTGCAACACGGAATTGCTCTGCACGCAGTGCAGGGGAATCGGGCCTCATCTCGTGGCGAAGGGGAAGTCTCATGGTTTTTCTCGAGTTGCGGCGAGAACCTGGGGTATATTCTCGAGTTACGACGGGGATGGCCCTTACACCCACGTGTTTGTTCAGCGATTGCAGGACTCCTGCCTAGTTGATAGGGACAACTCGGGATTCTCCCCGAGGCTTGGCAGGGCAATTGGGACGCCTCTCCAGCTGAGGCGGGAGACCAAGGGTCCCTTTCCACGTGCCACAGGAATCCTGGGACTCCTATCAAGTTTCACGAGGAGTCAGGCATCGTCTCCTTTGGAGGCACTGATCTCCGCGTACCTCTGGAGTTTTCAAAGGATGTGAGGCCTCCGGTCGCAATGAGGTGGGGAACTAGGTCTTTCTCTGTGGTCTCCACAGGGGATTCAGACATCCTTTCATCTTGGGAGATGCAAGACGAGCCTGCATTCCAGTCACTGCAGGGATATCCGGCCTTATTTCGAGCCAGGGCCTCGCGGTGTCCATTGCACTTGAGGCCGCAAACTCAGGGTCCCTCTGACATACCTAGAGCTGAGAGAAGATTCCTCTTGAGGTGCCTGTGGTAAGGTGGTATACCTCTGGAGTCGAAGCCAGGGAATAACCTCTCATCTCGAGTTGATTTTTGGTCCACGGAGCTCTTTCGTGTTGCTACAGTGAGCTCAGGATCCCTCTAGCTTTGAAACAGTGTTCTTGGGGTTTCTCTGGAGTGCCATCAAGGAAATCAAGGCTCCTTTCATGTGTGATGTGCAACACGGAATTGCTCTGCATGCAGTGCAGGGGAATCGGGCCTCATCTCACGGCGAGTGGGAAGTCTCATGGTTTTTCTCGAGTTGCGGAGGGAACATGGGGTATATTCTCGAGTTTCGACGGGGATGGCCCTTCCACACACGTGTTTGTTCAGCGACGTCAGGACTCCTGCCTAGTTGCGAGGGACAACTCGCGATTCTCCTCGAGGCTTGGCAGGGCAATTGGGACGCCTCTCCAGCTGAGGCGGGAGACCAAGTGTCCCTTTCCACGTGCCATAGGGATCCTGGGACTCCTATCAAGTTTCACGAGGAGTCAGGCATCGTCTCCTTTGGAGGCACTGATCTCCGCGTACCTCTGTAGTTTTCAAAGAATGTGAGGCCTCCGGTCGCGATGAGGTGGGGAACTAGGTCTTTCTCTGTGGTCTCCACAGGGGATTCAGACATCCTTTCGTCTTGGGAGATGCAAGACGAGCCTGCATTCAAGTCACTGCAGGGATATCCGGCCTTATTTCGAGTCAGGGCATCGCGGT
Source organism: Cervus elaphus (assembly GCF_910594005.1). Taxonomy (NCBI): domain Eukaryota; kingdom Metazoa; phylum Chordata; class Mammalia; order Artiodactyla; family Cervidae; genus Cervus; species Cervus elaphus. The sequence continues at coordinate 2,414,460 of NC_057846.1, forward strand.
GTCCATTCCACTTGAGGCCGCAAACTCAGGGTCCCTCTCACATACCTAGAGCTGGGAGAAGCCTCCTCTTGAGGTGCTTGTGGTAAGGTGGTATTCCTCTGGAGTCGAAGCCAGGGACTAACCTCTCATCTCGAGTTGATTTTTGGTCCACGGAGCTCTTTCGTGTTGCTACAGTGACCTCAGGATCCCTCTAGCCTTGAAACAGTGTTCTTGGGGTTTCTCTGGAGTGCCATCAAGGAAATCAAGGCTCCTTTCATGTGTGATGTGCAACACGGAATTGCTCTGCACGCAGTGCAGGGGAATCGGGCCTCATCTCTCGGCGAGGGGGAAGTCTCATGGTTTTTCTCGAGTTGCGGCGGGAACCTCGGGTATATTCTCGAGTTATGTCGGGGATGGCCCTTCCACCCACGTGTTTGTTCAGCGACGTCAGGATTCCTGCCTAGTTGCGAGGGACAACTCGGGATTCTCCTCGAGGCTTGGCAGGGCAATTGGGACGCCTCTCCAGCTGAGGCGGGAGACCAAGGTTCCCTTTCCACGTGCCACAGGAATCCTGGGACTCCTATCAAGTTTCACGAGGAGTCAGGCATCGTCTCCTTTGGAGGCACTGATCTCCGCGTACCTCTGGACTTTTCAAAGGATGTGAGGCCTCCGGTCGCGATGAGGTGGGGAACTAGGTCTTTCTCTGTGGTCTCCACAGGGGATTCAGACATCCTTTCATCATGGGAGATGCAAGACGAGCCTGCATTCAAGTCACTGCAGGGATACCGGGCCTTATTTCGAGTCATGGCATCGCGGTGTCCATTCCACTTGAGGCCGCAAACTCAGGGTCCCTCTCACATACCTAGAGCTGAGAGAAGCCTCCTCTTGAGGTGCTTGTGGTAAGGTGGTATTCCTCTGGAGTCGAAGCCAGGGAGTAACCTCTCATCTCGAGTTGATTTTTGGTCCACGGAGCTATTTCGTGTTGCTACAGTGACCTCAGGATCCCTGTAGCCTTGAAACAGTGTTCTTGGGGTTTCTCTGGAGTACAATCAAGGAAATCAAGTCTACTTTCTTGTGTGATGTGCAACAAGGAATTGCTCTGCACTGAATGCAGGGGAATCAGGCCTCATCTCGTGGCGAGGGGGAAGTCTCATGATTTTTCTCGAGTTCCGGCCGGAATCTGGGGTATGTTCTCAAGTTACGACTGGGATGGCCCTTCCACACACGTGTTTCTTCAGCAACGTCAGGACTCCTGCCTAGTTGCGAGGGAAAACTCGGGATTCTCCTCGAGGCTTGGCAGAGCAATTGGGACGCCTCTCTAGCTGAGGCGGGAGACCAAAGGTCCCTTTCCACGTGCCACAGGAATCCTGGGACTCCTATCAAGTTTCACGAGGAGTCAGGCATCGTCTCCTTTGGAGGCACTGATCTCCGCGTACCTCTGGAGTTTTCAAAGGATGTGAGGCCTCCGGTCGCGATGAGGTCGGGAACTAAGTCTTTCTCTGTGGTCTCCACAGGGGATTCAGACATCCTTTCGTCTTGGGAGATGCAAGACGAGCCTGCATTCAAGTCACTGCAGGGATATCCGGCCTTATTTCGCGTCAGGGCATCGCAGTGTCCATTCCATTGAGGCCGCAAACTCGGGGTCCCTCTCACATACCTAGAGCTGAGAGAAGCCTCCTCTTGAGGTGCTCGTGGTAAGGTGGTATTCCTCTGGAGTCGAAGCCAGGGACTAACCTCTCATCTCGAGTTGATTCTTGTTCCACGGAGCTCTTTCGTGTTTCTATAGTGACCTCAGGATCCCTCTAGCCTTGAAACAGTGTTCTTGGGGTTTCTCTGGAGTGCCATCAAGGAAATCAAGGCTCGTTTCATGTGTGATGTGCAACACGGAATTGCTCTGCACGCAGTGCAGGGGAATCGGGCCTCATCTCGCTGCGAGGGGGAAGTCTCATGGTTTTTCTCGAGTTGCGGCGGGAACCTGGGGTATATTCTCGAGTTACGACGGGGATGGCCTTTCCACTCACGTGTTAGTTCAGCGACGTCAGGACTCCTGCCTAGTTGCGAGGGACAACTCGGGAATCTCCTCGAGGCTTGGCAGGGCAATTGGGATGCCTCTCAAGCTGAGGCGGGAGACCAAGTTTCCCTTTCCACGTGCCACAGGAATCCTGGGACTCCTATCAAGTTTCACGAGGAGTCAGGCATCCTCTCCTTTGGAGGCACTTATCTCCGCGTACCTCTGAAGTTTTCAAAGGATGTGAGGCCTCCGGTCGCGATGATGTGGGGAACTAGGTCTTTCTCTGTGGTCTCCACAAGGGATTCAGACATTCTTTCGTCTTGGGAGATGCAAGACGAGCCTGCATTCAAGTAACTGCAGGGATATCCGGCCTTATTTCGAGTCACGGCATCGCGGTCTCCATTTCACTTGAGACCGCAAACTCAGGGTCCCTCTCACATACCTAGAGCTGAGAGAAGCCTCCTCTTGAGGTGCTTGTGGTAAGGTGGTATTCCTCTGGAGTCGAAGCCAGGGACTAACCTCTCATCTCGAGTTGATTTTTGGTCCGCGGAGCTCTTTCTTGTTGCTACAGTGACCTCAGGTGCCCTCTAGCCTTGAAACAGTGTTCTAGGTGTTTCTCTGGAGGGCCATCAAGGAAATCAAGGCTCCTTTCATGTGTGATGTGCAACACGGAATTGCTCTGCACGCAGTTCAGGATATCGGGCCTCATTTTGCGGCGAGGGGTAAGTCTCATGGTTTTTCTCGAGTTGCGGTGGAAACCTGGGGTATATTCTCGAGTTACGACGGGGATGGCCCTTCCAAGCACGTGTTTGTTCACCGATGTCAGGACGCCTGCCTAGTTGCGAGGGACAACTCGGGATTCTCCTGGAGGCTTGGCAGGGCAATTGGGACGCCTCTCCAGCTGAGGCTGGAGACCAAGGGTCCCTTTCCACGTGCCACAGGAATCCTTGGAATCCTATCAAGTTTCACGAGGAGTCAGGCATCGTCCCTGTTGGAGGCACTGATCTCCGCGTACCTCTGGAGTTTTCAAAGGATGTGAGGCCTCCTGTCGCGATGAGGTGGGAGACTAGGTCTTTCTCTGTGGTCTCCACAGGGGATTCAGACATTCTTTCGTCTTGGGAGATGAAAGACGAGCCCGCATTCAAGTCACTGCAGGGATATCCGGCCTTATTTCGCGTCAGGGCATCGCAGTGTCCATTCCACTTGAGGCCGCAAACTCAGGGTCCCTCTCACATATCTAGAGCTGAGAGAAGACTCTTCTTGAGGTGCTTGTAGTAAGGTGGTATTCCTCTGGAGTCGAAGCCAGGGACTAACCTCTCATCTCGAGTTGATTCTTGGTCCACGGAGCTCTTTCGTGTTGCTACAGTGACCTCAGGATCCCTCTAGCCTTGAAACAGTGTTCTTGCGGTTTCTCCAGAGTGCCATCAAGGTAATCAAGGCTCCTTTCATGTGTGATGTGCAACACGGAATTGCTCTGCACGCAGTGCAGGGGAATCGGGCCTCATCTCACGGCTAGGGGGAAGTCTCATGTTTTTTCTCGAGTTGCGGCGGGAACCTGGGGTATATTCTCGAGTTACGACGGGGATGGCCCTTCCACCCACGTGTTTGATCAACGACGTCAGGACTCCTGCCTAGTTGCGAGGGACAACTCGGGATTCTCCTCGAGGCTGGGCAGGGCAATTGGGATGCCTCTCCAGCTGAGGCGGGAGACCAAGGGTCCCTTTCCACGTGCCACAGGAATCCTGGGACTCCTCTCAAGTTTCACTTGGTGTCAGGCATCGTCTCCTTTGGAGGCACTGATCACCGCGTACCTCTGGAGTTTTCAAAGGATGTGAGGCCTCCGGTCGCGATGAGGTGGGGAACTAGATCTTTCTCTGTGGTCTCCACAGGGGATTCAAACATCCTTTCATCTTCGGAGATGCAAGACGAGCCTGCATTCAAGTCACTGCAGGGATATCCGGCCTTATTTCGAGTCAGGGCATCGCGGTGTCCATTCCACTTGAGGCCGCAAACTCAGGGTCCCTCTCACATACCTAGAGCTGAGAGAAGCCTCCTTTTGTGGTGCTTGGGGTAAGGTGGTATTCCTCTGGAGTCGAAGCCAGTTACTAACCTCTCATCTCGAGTTGATTTTTGGTCCACGGAGCTCTTTCGTGTTGCTACAGTGACCTCAGGAACCCTCGAGCCTTGAAACAGTGTTCTTGGGGTTTCTCTGGAGTGCCATCAAGGAAATCAAGGCTCCTTTCATGTGTGATGTGCAACACGGAATTGCTCTGCACGCAGTGCAGGGGAATCGGGCCTCATCTCACGGCGAGGGGGAAGTCTCATGTTTTTCTCGAGTTGCGGCGGGAACCTGGGGTATATTCTCGAGTTACGACGGGGATGGCCCTTCCACACACGTGTTTGTTCAGCCACGTCATGACTCCTGCCTACTTGCGAGGGACAACTCGGGATTCTCTTCGAGGCTTGGCAGGGCAATTGGGACGCCTCTCCAGCTGAGGCGGGAGACCAAGGGTCCCTTTCCACGTGCCACAGGAATCCTGGGACTCCTATCAAGTTTCACGAGGTGTCAGGCATCGTCTCCTTTGGAGGCACTGATCTCCGCGTACCTCTGGAGTTTTCAAAGGATGTGAGGCCTCCAGTCGCGATGAGGTGGGGAACTAGGTCTTTCTCTGTGGTCTCCACAGGGGATTCAGACATACTTTCTTCATGGGAGATGCAAGACGAGCCTGCATTCAAGTCACTGCAGGGATATCCGGCCTTATTTCGAGTCAGGGCATCGCGGTGTCCATTCCACTTGAGGCCGCAATCTAGGGTCCCTCTCACTTACCTGGAGCTGAGAGAAGCCTCCTCTTGAGGTGCTTGTGGTAAGGTGGTATTCCTCTGGAGTCGAAGCCAGGGACTAACCTCTCATCTCGAGTTGATTTTTGGTCCACGGGGCTCTTTCGTGTTGCTACAGAGACCTCAAGATCCCTCTAGCCTTGAAACAGTGTTCTTGGGGTTTCTCTGGAGTGCCATCAAGGAAATCAAGGCTCCTTTCATGTGTGATGTGCAACACGGAATTGCTCTGCACGCAGTGCAGGGGAATCGGGCCTCATCTCGCGGCGAGGGGGAAGTCTCATGCTTTTTCTCGAGTTGCGGCGGGAACCTGGGGTATATTCTCAAGTTACGACGGGGATGGCCCGACCACACACGTGTCTGTTCAGCGACGTCAGGACTCCTGCCTAGTTGCGAGGGACAACTCGGGATTCTCCTCGAGGCTTGGCAGTGTAATTGGGACGCCTCTCCAGCTGAGGCGGGAGACCAAGGGTTCCTTACCACGTGCCACAGGAATCCTGGGACTCCTATCAAGTTTCACGAGGAGTCAGGCATCGTCTCCATTGGAGGCACTGATCTCCGCGTACCTCTGGAGTTTTCAAAGGACGTGAGGCCTCCGGTCGCGATGAGGTTGGGAACTAGGTCTTTCTCTGTGGTCTCCACAGGGGATTCAGACATCCTTTCGTCCTGGGAGAGGCAAAACGAGCCTGCATTCAATTCACTGGAGGGTTATCCGGCCTTATTTCGAGTCAGGGCATCGCGGTGTCCATTCCACTTGAGGCCGCAAACTCAGGGTCCCTCTCACATACCTAGAGCTGAGAGAAGCCTCCTCTTGAGGTGCTTGTGGTAAGGTGGTATTCCTCTGGAGTCGAAGCCAGGGACTAACCGCTCATCTTGAGTTGATTTTTGGTTCCCGGAGCTCTTCGTGTTGCTACAGTAACCTCAGGATCCCTCTAGCCTTGAAACAGTGTTCTTGGGGTTTCTCTGGAGTGCCATCAAGGAAATCGAGGCTCCTTTCATGTGTGATGTGCAAGACGGAATTGCTCTGAACGCAGTGCAGGGGAATCGGGCCTCATCTCGCGGCGAGGGGGAAGTCTTATGGTTCTTCTCGAGTTGCGGCGGGAACCTGGGGTATATTCTCGAGTTACGACGGGGATGGCCCTTCCACACACGTGTTTGTTCAGCACGTCAGCACTCCTGCCTAGTTGCGAGGGACAACTCGGGATTCTCCTCGAGGCTTGGCAGGGCATTTGGGACTCCTCTCCAGCTGAGGCGGGGGACCAAGTGTCCCTTTACACGTGCCACAAGAATCCTGGGACTCCTATCAAATTTCACGAGGAGTCAGGCATCGTCTCCTTTGGAGGCACTGATCTCCGCGTACCTCTGGAGTATTCAAAGGATTTGAGGCCTCCGGTCACGATGAAGTGGGGAATTAGGTCTTTCTCTGTGGTCTCCAAAGGGGATTCAAACATCCTTTCATCTTGGGAGATGCAAGACGAGCCTGCATTCAAGTCACTGCAGGGATATCCGGCCTTATTTCGCGTCAGGGCATCGCAGTGTACACTCCACTTGAGGCCGCAAAATTACGGTCCCTCTCACATACCTAGAGCTGAGAGAAGCCTCCTCTTGAGGTGCTTGTGGTAAGGTGGTATTCCTCTGGAGTCGAAGCCAGGGACTAACCTCTCATCTCGAGTTGATTTTTGGTCCACGGAGCTCTTTCGTGTTGCTACAGGGACCTTAGGATCCCTCTAGCCTTGAAACAGTGTTCTTGGGGTTTCTCTGGAGTGCCATCAAGGAAATCAAGGTTCCTTTCATGTGTGATGTGCAACACGGAATTGCTCTGCACGCAGTGCAGGGGAATCGGGCCTCATCTCGCGGCGAGGGGGAAGTCTCATGGTTTTTCTCGAGTTGCGTCGGGAACCTGGGGTATATTCTCGAGTTACGACGGGGATGGCTCTTCCACACACGTGTTTGTTCAGCCAAGTGAGTACTCCTGCCTAGTTGCGAGGGACAACTCGGGATTCTCCTCGAGGCTTGGCAGACAATTGAGACGCCTTTCCAGCTGAGGCGGGAGACCAAGGGTCCTTTTCCACGTGCCACAGGAATCCTGGGACTCCTATCAAGTTTCACGAGGAGTCAGGCATCGTCTCCTTTGGAGGCACTGATCTCCGCATACCTCTGGAGTTTTCAAAGGATTTGAGGCCTCCGGTTGTGATGAGGTGGGGAACTAGGTCTTTCTCTGTGGTCTCCACAGGGGATTCAAACATCCTTTCGTCTTGGGAGATGCAAGACGAGCCTGCATTCAATTCACTGCAGGGATGTCCCGGCTTATTTCGAGTCAGGGCATCGCGGTGTCCATTCCACTTGAGGCCGCAAACTCAGGGTCCGTCTCACATACCTAGCGCTGAGAGAAGCCTCCTCTTGAGGTGCTTGTGGTAAGGTGGTATTCCTCTGGACTCGAAGCCAGGGACTAACCTCTCATCTCGAGTTGATTTGTGGTCTACGGAGCTCTTTCGTGTTGCTACAGTGACCTCAGGATCCGTCGAGCCTTGAAACAGTGTTCTTGGGGTTTCTCTGGAGTGCCATCAAGGAAATCAAGGCTCCTTTCATGTGTGATGTGCAGCACGGAATTGCTCTGCACGCAGTGCAGGGGAATCGGGCCTCATCTCACGGCGAGGGGGAAGTCTCATGGTTTTTCTCGAGTTGCGGCGGGAACCTGGGGTATATTCTCGAGTTACGACGGGGATGGCCCTTCCACACACGTGTGTGTTTAGAGATGTCAGGACTTCTGCCTAGTTGCGAGGGACAATTCGGTATTCTCCTCGAGGCTTGGCAGGGCAATTGGGACGCCTGTACAGCTGAGGCGGGAGACGAAGGGTCCCTTTCCACGTGCCACAGGAATCCTGGGACTCCTATCAAGTTTCACGAGGAGTCAGGCATCGTCTCCTTTTGAGGCACTGATTTCCGCGTACCTCTGGAGTTTTCAAAGGATGTGAGGCCTCCGGTCGGGATGACGTGGGGAACTAGGTCTTTCTTTGTGGTCTCCACAGGGGATTCAGACATCCTTTCGTCTTGGGAGATGCAAGACGAGCCTGCATTCAATTCACTGCAGGGATATCCGGCCTGATTTCGAGTCAGGGCATCGTGGTGTCCATTCCACTTGTGGCCGCAAACTCAGGGTCCCTCTCACATACCTAGAGCTGAGAGAAGCCACCTCTTGAGGTGCTTGTGGTAAGGTGGTATTCCTCTGGAGTAGAAGCCAGGGACTAACCTCTCATCTCGTGTTGATTCTTGGTCCACGGAGCTCTTTTGTGTTGCTACAGTGACCTCAGGTTCCCTCTAGCCTTGAAACAGTGTTCTTGGGTTTTCTCTGGAGTGCCATCAAGGAAATCAAGGCTCCTTTCATGTGTGATGTTCAAGACGGAATTGCTCTGCACGCAGTGCAGGGGAATCGGGCCTCATCTCGCCGCGAGGAGGAAGTCTCATGGTTTTTCTCAAGTTGCAGTGGGAACCTGGGGTATATTCTCGAGTAACGACGGGGAGGGCCCTTCCACACATGTGTTTGTTCAGCGACGTCAGGACTCCTGCCTAGTTGCAAGGGACAACTCGGGATTCTCCTCGAGGCTTGGCAGGGCAATTGGGACGCCTCTCCAGATGAGGCGGGAGACCAAGGGTCCCTTTCCACGTGTCACAGGAATCCTGGGACTCCTAAGAAGTTTCACGAGGAGGCAGGCATCGTCTCCTTTGGAGGCACTGATCTCCGTGTACCTTTGGAGTTTTCAAAGGATATGAGGCCTCCGGTCGCGATGAGGTGGGGAACTAGGTCTTTCTCTGTGGTCTCCACAGGGGATTCAGACATCCTTTCGTCTTGGGAGATGCAAGAAGAGCCTGCATCAAGTCACTGCAGGGATATCCGGACTTATTTCGAGTCAGGGCATCTCGGTGTTCATTCCACATGAGGCCACAAAATCAGGGTCCCTCTCACATACACAGAGCTGAGAGAAGCCTCCTCTTGAGGTGCTTGTGGTAAGGTGGTATTCCTCTGGACTCGAAGCCAGGGACTAACCTCTCATCTCGAGTTGATTCTTGGCCCACGGAGCTCTTTCGTGTTGCTACAGTGACCTCAGGATCCCTCTAGCCTTGAAACAGTGTTCTTGGGGTTTCTCTGGAGTGCCATCAAGGAAATCAAGGCTCCTTTCATGTGTGATGTGCAACACGGAATTGCTCTGCACGCAGAGCAGGGGAATCGGGCCTCATCTCGCAGCGAGGCGGAAGTCTCATGGTTTTTCTCGAGTTGCGGCGGGAACCTGGGGTATATTCTCGAGTTACGACGGGGATGGCCCTTCCACACACGTGTTTGTTCAGCGACGTCAGGACTCCTGCCTAGTTTCGTGGGAAAATTCGGGATTCTCCTCGAGGCTTGGCAGGGCAATTGGGACGCCTCTCCAGCTGAGGCGGGAGACCAAGGGTCCCTTTCCACCTGCCACAGGAATGCTGGGACTCCTATCAAGTTTCACGAGGAGTCAGGCATCGTCTCCTTTGGCGGCACTGATCTCCGCGTACCTCTGGAGTTTTCAAAGGATGTGAGGCTACCTTTCGGGATGAGGTGGGGAACTAGGTCTTTCTCTGTGGTTTCCACAGGTGATTCAGACATCCTTTCGTCTTGGAAGATGCAAGACGAGCCTGCATTCAAGTCACTGCAGGGATTTCCGGCCTTATTTTGAGTCAGGGCATCGCGGTGTCCATTCCACTTGAGTCCGCAATTTCAGGATCCCTCTCACATACCTAGAGCTGAGAGAAGCCTCCTCTTGAGGTGCTTGTGGTAAGGTGCTATTCCTCTGGAGTCGAAGCCAGGGACTAACCTCTCATCTCCAGTTGATTTTTGATCCACAGAGTTCTTTCATGTTGCTACAGTGACCTCAGGATCCCTCTAGCCTTGAAACAGTGTTCTTGTTGTATATCTGGAGTGCCATCAAGGAAATCAAGGCTCCTTTCATGTGTGACGTGCAACACGGAATTGCTCTGTACGCAATGCAGGGGATTCGGGCCTCATCTCACAGTGAGGGGGAAGTCTCATTGTTTTTCTCGAGTTGCGGCTGGAACCTGGGGTATTTTCTCGAGTTACGACGGGGTTGGCCCTTCCACACACGTGTTTGTTCAGCAACGTCAGGATTCCGGCCTAGTTGCGAGGGACAACTCGGGATTCTCCTCGAGGCCTGGCAGGGGAACTGGGACCCCTCTCCAGCTGAGGCGCGAGACCAAGGGTCCCTTTCCACGTGCCACAGGAATCCTGGGACTCCTATCAAGTTTCACGAGGAGTCAGGCATCGTCTCCTTTGGAGGCACTGATCTCCGCGTACCTCTGGAGTTTTCAAAGGATGTGAGGCATTCGGTCGCGATGAGGTGGGGAACTAGGTCTTTCTCTGTGGTCTCTACAGGGGATTCAGACATCCTTTCGTCTTGGGAGATGCAAGACCAGCCTGCATTCAAGTCACTGCAGGAATATCCGGCCTGATTTCGAGTCAGGGCATTGTGGTGTCCATTCCACTTTAGGCCGTAAACTCAGGGTCCCTCTCACATACCTAGAGCTGAGAGAAGCCTCCTTTTGTGGTGCTTGGGGTAAGGTGGTATTCCTCTGTAGTCGAAGCCAGGGACTAACCTCTCATCTCGAGTTGATTTTTGGTCCACGGAGCTCTTTCGTGTTGCTACAGTGACCTCAGGATCCCTCGAGCCTTGAAACAGTGTTCTTGGGGTTTCTCTGGAGTGTCATCAAGGAAATCAAGGCTCCTTTCATGTGTGATGTGCAACACGGAATTGCTCTGCACGCAGTGCAGGGGAATCGGGCCTCATCTCGCGGCGAGGGGGAAGTCTCATGTTTCTCTCGAGTTCCGGCGGGAACCTGGGGTATATTCTCGAGTTACGACGGGGATGGCCCTTCCACACACGTGTTTGTTCAGCCACGTCATGACTCCTGCCTACTTGTGAGGGACAACTCTTGATTCTCCTCGAGGCTTGGCAGGGCAATTGGGACGCCTCTCCAGCTGAGGCGGGAGACCAAGGGTCCCTTTCCACGTGCCACAGGAATCCTGGGACTCCTATCAAGTTTCACGAGGTGTCAGGCATCGTCTCCTTTGGAGGCACTGATCTCCGCGTACCTCTGGAGTTTTCAAAGGATGTGAGGCCTCTGGTCGCGATGAGGTGGGGAACTAGGTGTTTCTCTGTGGTCTCCACAGGGGATTCAGACATCCTTTCGTCTTGGGAGATGCAGGACGAGCCTGCATTCAAGTCACTGCAGGGATATCCGGCCTTATTTCGAGACAGGGCATCGCGGTGTCCATTCCACTTGAGGCCGCAAACTCAGGGTCCCTCTCACATACCTAGAGCTGAGAGAAGCCTCCTCTTGAGGTGCTTGTGGTAAGGTGGTATTCCTCTGGAGTCAAAGCCAGGGACTAACCTCTCTTCTCGAGTTGATTCTTGGTCCACGGAGCTCTTTTTTGTTGCTACAGTGACCTCAGGATCCCTCTAGCCTTGAAACAGTGTTCTTGGGTTTTCTCTGGAGTGCCATCAAGGAAATCAAGGCTCCTTTCATGTGTGATGTGCAACACGGAATTGCTCTGCACGCAGGGCAGGGGAATCGGGCCTCATCTCGCGGCAAGGGGGAAGTCTCATGGTTTTTCTCGAGTTGCGGCGGGAACCTGGGGTATATTCTCGAGTTACGACGGGGATGATCCTTCCACACACGTGTTTTTTCAGTGACATCAGGACTCCTGCCTAGTTGCGAGGGACAACTCGGGATTCTCCTCGAGGCTTGCCGGGCATCGGGATGCCTCTCCAGCTGAGGCGGGAGACCAAGTGTCCCTTTCCACGTGCCACAGGAATCCTGGGTCTCCTATCAAGTTTCACGAGGAGTCAGGCATCGTCTCCATTGGAGGCACTGATCTCCGCGTACCTCTGGAGTTTTCAAAGGACGTGAGGCCTCATGTCGCGATGAGGTGGGGAACCAGGTCTTTCTCTGTGGTCTTCACAGGGGATTCAGACATCCTTTCGTCGTGGGAGACGCAAGACGAGCCTGCTTTCAAGTCACTGCAGGGATATCCGGCCGTATTTCGAGTCAGGGCATCGCGGTGTCCATTCCACTTGAGGCCACAAACTCAGGGTCCCTCTCACATACCTAGAGCTGAGAGAAGCCTCCTCTTGAGGTGCTTGTGGTAAGGTGGTATTCCTCTGGAGTCGAAGCCAGGGACTAACCTCTCATCTCGAGTTAATTCTTGGTACACGGAGCTCTTTCGTGTTGCTACAGTGACCTCAGGATCCCTCTAGCCTTGAAACAGGGTTCTTAGGATTTTTTTGGAGTGCCATCAAGGAAATCAGGCTCCTTTCATGTGTGATGTGCAACATGGAATTGGTCTGCACGCAGTGCAGAGGAATCGCGCCTCATTTTGCAGCGCGGGGCAAGTCTCAAGGTTTTTCTCGAGTTGCGGCAGGAACCTGGGGTATATTCTCGAGTTACGACGGGGATGGCCCTTCCACACACGTGCTTGTTCAGCGACGTCATGACTCCTGCCTATTTGCGAGGGACAACTCGAGATTCTCCTCGAGGCTGGGCAGGGCAATTGGGACGCCTCTCCAGCTGAGGCGGGAGACCAAGGGTCCCTTTCCACGTGCCACAGCAATCCTGGGACTCCTATCAAGTTTCACGAGGAGTCAGGCATCGTCTCCTTTGGAGGCACTGATCTCCGCGTACCTTTGGAGTTTTCAAAGGATGTGAGGCCTCCGGTCGCGATGAGGTGGGGAAGTAGGTCTTTCTCTGTGGTCTCCACAGGGGATTCAGACATCGTTTCATCTTGGGAGATGCAAGACGAGCCTGCATTCAAGTCACTGCAGGGATTTCCGGCCTTATTTCGCGTCAGGGCATCGCGGTGTCCATTCCACTTGAGGCCGCAAACTCAGGGTCCCTCTCACACACCTAGAGCTGAGAGAAGCCTCCTCTTGAGGTGCTTGTGGTAAGGTGGTATTCCTCTGGAGTCGAAGCCAGGGACTAAGCTCTCATCTCGAGTTGATTTTTGGTCCACGGAGCTCTTTCGTGTGGCTACAGAGACCTCAGGATCCCTCTAGCATTGAAACAGTGTTCTTGGGATTTCTCTGGAGTGCCATCAAGGAAATCAAGGCTCCTTTCATGTGTGATGTGCAACACGGAATTGCTCTGCACGCAGTGCAGGGGAATCGGGCCTCATCTCGCGGCGAGGGGGAAGTCTCATGGTTTTTCTCGAGTTGCGGCGGGAACCTGGGGTATATTCTCGAGTTACGACGGGGATGGCCCTTCCACACACGTGTTTGTTCAGCGACGTCAGGACTCCTGCCTAGTTGTGAGGGACAAATCGGGATTCTCCTCGAGGCTTGGCAGGGCAATTGGGACGCCTCTCCAGCTGAGGCGGGAGACCAAGAGTCCCTTTCCACGTGCCACAGGAATCCTGGGACTTCTATCAAGTTTCACGAGGAGTCAGGCATCGTCTCCTTTGGAGGCACTGATCTCCGCGTACCTCTGGAGTTTTCAAAGGATGTGAGGCCTCCGGTCGCGATGAGGTGGGGAACTACGTCTTTCTCTGTGGTCTCCACAGGGGATTCAGACATCCTTTCGTCTTGGGAGATGCAAGACGAGCCTGCATTCAAGTCACTGCAGGGATATCCGGCCTTATTTCGAGTCAGGGCATCGCGGTCTCCATTCCACTTGAGGCCGCAAACTCAGGGTCCCTCTCACATATCTAGAGCTGAGAAAAGCCTCCTCTTGAGGTTCTTGTGGTAAGGTGGTATTCCTCTGGAGTCGAAGCCAGGGACTAACCTCTCATCTCGAGTTGATTTTTGGTCCACGGAGCTCTTTCTTGTGGCTACAGTGACCTCAGGATCCCTCTAGCCTTGAAACAGTGTTCTTGGGGTTTCTCTGGAGTGCCATCAAGGAAATCAAGGCTCCTTTCATGTGTGATGTGCAACACGGAATTGGTCTGCACGCAGTGCAGGGTATCGGGCCTCATATTGCGGTGAGGGGGAAGTCTCATGGTTTTTCTCGAGTTGCTGTGGATCCTGGCGTATATTCTCGAGTTACGACTGGGATGGCCCTTCCACACACGTGTTTCTTCAGCGACGTCAAGACTCCTGCCTAGTTGTGAGGGACAACTCGGGATTCTCCTCGAGGCTTGGCAGGGCAATTGGAACGCCTCTCCAGCTGAGACGGGAGACCAAGGGTCCCTTTCCACGTGCCACAGGAATCCTGGGACTCCTATCAAGTTTCACGAGGAGTCAGGCATCGTCTCCTTTGGAGGCACTGATCTTCGCGTACCTCTGGAGTTTTCAATGGATGTGAGGCCTCCGGTCGCCATGAGGTGGGGAAGTAGGTTTTATCTGTGGTCTCCACAGGGGTTTCAGATATCCTTTCGTCTTGGGAGATGCAAGACGAGCCTGCATTCAAGTCACTGCAGGGATATTCGGCCTTATTTCGACTCAGGGCATCACGGTCTCCATTCCACTTGAGGCCACAAACTCAGGGTCCCTCTCACATACCTAGAGCTGAGAGAAGCCTCCTCTTGAGGTGTTTGTGGTAAGATGGTATTCCTCTGGAGTCGAAGCCAGGGACTACCCTCTCATCTCGAGTTGATTTCTGGTGCACGGAGCTGTTTCGTGTTGCTACAGTGACCTCAGGATCCCTCTAGCCTTGAAACAGTGTTCTTGGTGTTTCTCTGGAGTGCCATCAAGGAAATCAAGGCTCCTTTCATGTGTGATGTGCAACACGGAATTGCTCTGCACGCAGTGCAGGGGAATCGGGCCTCATCTTGCGGCGAGGGGGAAGTCTCATGGTTTTTCTCGAGTTGCGGCGGGAACCTGGGGTATATTCTCGAGTTACGACGGGGATGGCCCTTCCACCCACGTGTTTGTTCAGCGACGTCAGGACTCCTGCCTAGTTGCGAGGGACTACTCGGGATTCTCCGCGAGGCTTGGCAGGGCAATTGGGACGCCTCTCCAGCTGAGGCGGGAGACCAAGGGTCCCTTTCCACGTGCCACAGGAATCCTGGGACTCCTATCAAGTTTCACGAGGAGTCAGGCATCGTCTCCTTTGGAGGCACTGATCTCTGCGTACCTCTGGAATATTCAAAGGATGTGAGGCTTCCGGTCGCGATGAGGTGGGGAACTCAGTCTTTCTCTGTGGTCTCCACAGGGGATTCAGACATCCTTTCATCTTGGGAGATGCAAGACGAGCCTGCATTCAAGTCACTGCAGGGATATCCGGCCTTATTATGAGTCAGGGCATTGCGGTGTCCATTCCACTTGAGGCCGCAAACTCAGGGTCCCTCTCACATAGCTAGAGCTGAGAGAAGCCTCCTCTTCAGGTGCTTGTGGTAAGGTGGTATTCCTCTGGAGTCGAAGCCAGGGACTAACCTCTCATCTCGAGTTGATTTTTGGTCCACGGAGCTCTTTCTTGTTGCTACAGTGACCTCAGGATCCCTCTAGCCTTGAAACAGTGTTCTTGGGGTTTCTCTGGAGTGCCATCAAGGAAATCAAGTCTCCTTTCATGTGTGATGTGCAACACGGAATTGCTCTGCACGCAGTGCAGGGGAATCGGGCCTAATCTCGCGGCGAGGGGGAAGTCTCATGGTATTTCTCGAGTTGCGGCGGGAACCTGGGGTATATTCTCGAGTTATGACGGGGAAGGCTCTTCCACCCACGTGTTTCTTCAGCGATGGCAGGACTCCTGCCTAGTTGCGAGGGACAGCTCGGGATTCTCCTCGAGGCTTGGCAGGGCAATTGGGACGCCTCTCCAGCTGAGGCGGGAGACCAAGGGTCCCTTTCCACGTGCCACAGGAATCCTGGGACTCCTATCAAGATTCACGAGGAGTCACGCATCCTCTCCTTTGGAGGCACTGATCTCCGCGTACCTCTGGAGTTTTCAAAGGATGTGAGGCCTCCGGTCGCGATGAGGTGGGGAACTAGGTCTTTCTCTGTGGTCTCCACAGGGGATTCAGACATCCTTTCGTCTTGGGAGATGCAACACGAGCCCGCATTCAAGTCACTGCAGGGATATCCGGCCTTATTTCGAGTCAGGGCATCGCGGTCTCCATTCCACTTGAGGCCGCAAACTCAGGGTCCCTCTCACATACATAGAGCTGAGAGAAGCCTCCTCTTGAGGTGCTTGTGGTAAGGTGGTATTCCTCTGGAGTCGAAGCCAGGGACTAACCTCTCATCTCGAGTTGATTTTTGGTCCACGGAGCTCTTTAGTGTTGCTACAGTGACCTCAGGATCCCTCAACCTTGAAACAGTGTTCTTGGGATTTCTCTGGAGTGCCATCAAAGACATCAAGGCTCCTTTCATGTGTGATGTGCAACACGGAATTGCTCTGCACGCAGTGCAGGGAATCGGGCGTCAATTCGCGGCAAGGGGGAACTCTCATGTTTTTTCTCGAGTTGCGGTGGGAACCTGGGGTAAATTCTCGAGTTACGACGGGGATGGCCCTTCCACCCACGTGTTTGTTCAGCGACGTCAGGACTCCTGCCTAGTTGCGAGGGACAACTCGGGATTCTCCTCGAGGCTTGGCAGGGCAATTGGGACGCCTCTCCAGCTGAGGCGGGAGACCAAGGGTCCTTTTCCACGTGCCACAGGAATCCTGAGACTCCTATCAAGTACAGGAGGAGTCAGGCATCGTCTCCTTTTGAGGCACTGATCTCCGCGTACCTCTGGAGTTTTCAAAGGATGTGAGGCCTCCGGTCGCGATGAGGTGGGGAACTAGGTCTTTCTCTGTGGTCTCCACAGGGGATTCAGACATCCTTTCATCTTGGGAGATGCAAGACGAGCCTGCATTCAAGTCACTGCAGGGATATCCGGCCTTATTTCGAGGCAGGGCATCGCGGTCTCCATTCCACTTGAGGCCGCAAACTCAGGGTCCCTCTCACATAGCTAGAGCTGAGAGAAGCCTCCTCTTGAGGTGCTTGTGGTAAGGTGGTAGTCCTCTGGAGTCGAAGCCAGGAACTAACCTCTCATCTCGAGTTGATTTTTGGTCCACGGAGCTCTTTCGTGTTGCTACAGTGACCTCAGGATCCCTCAACCTTGAAACAGTGTTCTTGGGGTTTCTTTGGAGTGCCATCAAGGAAATCAAGGCTCCTTTCAAGTGTGATGTGCAACACAGAATTGCTCTGCACGCAGTGCAGGGGAATCGGGCCTCATCTCGGGGCGAGGGGGAAGTCTCATGGTTTTTCTCGAGTTGCGGCGGGAACCTGGGGTATATTCTCGAGTTACGACGGGGATGGCCCTTCCACCCACGTGTTTGTTCAGCGACGTCTGGACTCCTGCCTTGTTGCGAGGGACAACTCGGGATTCTCCACGAGGCTTGGCAGGGCAATTAGAACGCCTCTCCAGCTGAGGCGGGAGACCAAGGGTCCCTTTCCACGTGCCACAGGAATCCTGGGACTCCTGTCAAGTTTCACGAGGAGTCAGGCATCGTCTCCTTTGGAGGCACTGATCTCCGCGTACCTCTGGAGTTTTCAAAGGATGAGAGAACTCCGGTCGCAATGAGGTGGGGAACTAGGTCTTTCTCTGTGGTCTCCACAGGGGATTCAGACATCCTTTCATCTTGGGAGATGCAAGACGAGCCTGCATTCAAGTCACTGCAGGGATATCCGGCCTTATTTCGCGTCAGGGCATCGCGGTGTCCATTCCACTTGAGGCCGCAAACTCAGGGTCCCTCTCACATACATAGAGCTGAGAGAAGCCTCCTCTTGAGGTGCTTGTGGTAAGGTGGTATTCCTCTGGAGTCGAAGCCAGGGACTAACCTCTCATCTCGAGTTGATTTTTGGCCCACGGAGCTCTTTAGTGTGGCTACAGTGACCTCAGGAGCCCTCTAGCCTTGGAACAGTGTTCTTGGGGATTCTCTGGAGTGCCATCAAGGAAATCAAATCTCCGATCATGTGTGATGTGCAACACGGAATTACTCTGCATGCAGTGCAGAGGAATCGGGCCTCATTTTGCGGCGAGGGAGAAGTCTCATGGTTTTTCTCGAGTTGCGGCGGGAACCTGGGGTATATTCTCGAGTTACGATAGGGATGGCCCTTCCACACACGTGTTTCTTCAGCAACGTCAGGACTCCTGCCTAGTTGCGAGGGACAACTCGGGATTCTCCTCGAGGCTTGGCAGGGCAATTGGGACGCCTCTCCAGCTGAGGCCGGAGACCAAGGGTCCCTTTCCACGTGCCACAGGAATCCTGGGACTCCTATCAAGATTCACGAGGAGTCAGGCATCGTCTTCTTTGGAGGCACTGATCTCCGCGTACCTCTGGAGTTTTCAAAGGATGTGAGGCCTCCGGTCGCCATGAGGTGGGGAACTAGGTCTTTCTCTGTGGTCTCCAGAGGGGATTCAGACATCCTTTCATCTTGGGAGATGCAAGACGAGCCTGCATTCAAGTCACTGCAGGGATATCCGGCCTTCTTTCGCGTCAGGGCATCGCGGTGTCCATTCCACTTGAGGCCGCAAACTCAGGGTCCCTCTCACAGAGCTAGAGCTGAGAGAAGCCTTCTCTTGAGGTGCTTGTGGTAAGGTGGTATTCCTCTGGAGTCGAAGCCAGGGACTAACCTCTCATCTCGAGTTGATTTTTGGTCCACGGAGCTCTTTCGTGTTGCTACAGTGACCTCAGGATCCCTCTAGCCTTGAAACAGTGTTCTTGGGGTTTCTCTGGAGTGCCATCAAGGAAATCAAGCCTCCTTTCATGTGTGATGTGCAGCACCGAATTGCTCTGCATGCAGTGCAGGGGAATCGGGCCTCATCTCACGGCGAGGGGGAAGTCTCATGGATTTTCTCGAGTTGCGGCGGGAACCTGGGGTATATTCTCGCGTTACGACGCGGATGGTCCTTCCAACCACGTGTTTCTTCAGCGACGTCAGGACTCCTGCCTAGTTGCGAGGGACAACTCGGGATTCTCCTCGAGGCTTGGCAGGGCAATTGGGACGCCTCTCCAGCTGAGGCGGGAGACGAAGGGTCCCTTTCCACGTCCCGCAGGAATCCTGGGACTCCTATCAAGTTTGACGAGGAGTCAGGCATCGTCTCCTTTGGAGGCACTGATCTCCACCTACCTCTGGAGTTTTCAAAGGATGTGAGGCTTCCGGTCGCGATGAGGTGGGGAACTAGGTCTTTCTCTGTGGTCTCCACAGGGAATTCAGACATCCTTTCGTCTTGGGAGATGCAAGACGAGCCTGCATTCAAGTCACTGCAGGGATATCCGGCCTTATTTCGAGTCAGGGCATCGCGGTGTCCATTCCACTTGAGGCTGCAAACTCAGGGTTCCTCTCACATACCTAAAGCTGCGAGAAGCTTCCTCTTGAGGTGCTTGTGGTAAGCTGGTATTCCTCTTGAGTCGAAGTTAGGGACTAACCTCTCATCTCGAGTTGATTTTTGGTCCACGGAGCTCTTTCGTGTTGCTGCAGTGACCTCAGGATCCCTCTAGCCTTGAAACAGTGTTTTTGGGGTTTCTCTGGAGTGCCATCAAGGAAATCAAGGCTCCTTTCATGTGTGATGTGCAACACGGAATTGCTCTGCACGCAGCTTAGGGGAATCGGGCCTCATATCGTGGCGAGGGGAAAGTCTCATGGTTTTTCTCGAGTTGCGGCGGGAACCTGGGGTATATTCTCGAGTTACGACGGGGATGGCCCTTCCACCCACGTGTTTGTTCAGCCATGTCAGGACTCCTGCCTAGTTGCGAGGGACAACTCGGGATTCACCTCGAGGCTTGGCAGGGCAATTGGGACGCCTCTCCAGCTGAGGCAGGAGACCAAGTGTCCCTTTCCACGTGCCACAGGAATCCTGGGACTCCTATCAAGTTTCACGGGGAGTTAGGCATTGTCTCCTTTGGAGGCACTGATCTCCGCATACCTCTGGAGTTTTCAAAGGATGTGAGGCCTCCAGTCGCCATGAGGTTGGGAACTAGGTCTTTCTCTGTGGTCTTCACAGGGGATTCAGACATCCTTTCGTCTTGGGAGATGCAAGACAAGCCTGCATTCAAGTCACTGCAGGGATATCCGGCCTTATTTCGAGTCAGGGCATTGCGGTGTCCATTCCAGTTGAGGCCGCAAACTCAGGGTCCCTCTAACATACCTAGAGCTGAGAGAAGCCTCCTCTTGAGGTGCTTGTGGTAAGGTGGTATTCCTCTGGAGTCGAAGCCAGGGACTAACCTCTCATCTCGAGTTGATTTTTGGTCCACGGAGCTCTTTCGTGTTGCTACAGTGACCTCAGAATCCCTCTAGCCTTGAAACAGTGTTCTTGGAGTTTCTCTGGAGTGCCATCAAGGAAATCAAGGCTCCTTTCATGTGTGATGTGCAACAAGGAATTGCTCTGCACGCAGTGCAGGGGAATCGGGCCTCATCTCGCAGCGAGGGGGAAGTCTCATGGTTTTTCTCGAGTTGCGGCGGGAACCTGGGGTATATTCTCGAGTTACGACGGGGATGGCCCTTCCACCCACGTGTTTGTTCAGCGACGTCAGGACTCCTGCCTAGTTGCGAGGGACAACTCGGGATTCTCCTCGAGGCTTGGCAGGGCATTTGGGATGCCTCCCCAGCTGAGGCGGGAGACCAAGGGTCCCTTTCCACGTGCCACAGCAATCCTGGGATTCCTATCAAGTTTCACGAGGAGTCAGGCATCGTTTCCTTTGGAGGCACTGATCTCCACGTACCTCTGGAATTTTCAAAGGATGTGAGGCCTCCGGTCGCGATGAGCTGGGGAACTAGGTCTTTCTCTGTGGTCTCCACAGGGGATTCAGACATCCTTTCGTCTTGGGAGATGCAAGACGAGCCTGCATTCAGGTCACTGCACGGATATCCGGCCTTTTTTCGAGTCAGGGCATCGCGGTGTCTATTCCACTTGAGGCCACAAACTCAGGATCCATCTCACATACCTAGAGCTGAGAGAAGCCTCCTCTTGAGGTGCTTGTGGTAAGGTGGTATTCCTCTGGAGTCGAAGCCAGGGACTAACCTCTCATCTCGAGTTGATTTTTGGTCCCCGGAGCTCTTTAGTGTGGCTACAATGACTTCAGGAGCCCGCTAGCCTTGGAACAGTGTTCTTGGGGTTTCTCTGGAGTGCCACTACGGAAATCAAGGCTCCTTTCATGTGTGATGTGCAACACGGAATTACTCTGCATGCAGTGCAGAGGAATCGGGCCTCATTTTGCGGTGAGGGGGAAGTCTCATGGTTTTTCTCGAGTTGCGGCCGGAACCTGGTGTATATTTTCGAGTTACGACGGGGAGGGCCCTTCCACCCACGTGTTTGTTCAGCCATGTCAGGATTCCTGCCTAGTTGCGAGGGACAACTCGGGATTCTCCTCGAGGCTTGGCAGGGCATTTGGGACGCCTCTCCAGCTGAGGGCGGAGACCAAGTGTCCCTTTCCACGTGCCACAGGAATCCTGGGACTCCTCTCAAGTTTCACGAGTGGTCAGGCATCGTCTCCTTTGAGGCACTAATCTCCGCATACCTCTGGAGTTTTCAAAGGATGTGAGGCCTCCGGTCGCGATGAGGTGGGAAACTAGGTCTTTCTCTGTGGTCTCCACAGGGGATTCAGACATCCATTCGTCTTGGGAGATGCAAGACGAGCCTGCATTCACGTCACTGCAGGGATATCCGGCCTTACTTCGCGTCAGGGCATCGCGGTGTCCATTCCACTTGAGGCCGCAAACTCAGGGTCCCTCTCACATACATAGAGCTGAGAGAAGCCTCCTCTTGAGGTGCTTGTGGTAAGGTGGTATTCCTCTGGAGTCGAAGCCAGGGACCAACCTCTCATCTCGAGTTGATTTATGGTCGACAGAGCTCTTTCGTGTTGCTACAGTGACCTCAGGACCCCTCAACCTTGAAACAGTGTTCTTGGGGTTTCTCTGGAGTGCCATCAAGGAAATCAAGGCTCCTTTCATGTGTGATGTGCAACACGGAATTGCTCTGCACGCAGTGCAGGGGAATCGGGCCTCATCTCGCGGCGAGGTGGAAGTCTCATGGTTTTTCTCGAGTTGCGGCGGGAACCTGGGGTATATTCTCGAGTTACGACGGGGATGGCCCTTCCACCCACGTGTTCGTTCAGCGACGTCAGGATTCGTGCCTAGTTGCGAGGGACAACTCGGGATTCTCCTCGAGGCTTTGCAGGGCAATGGGGCGCCTCTCCAGCTGAGGCGGGAGACCAAGTGTCCCTTTCCACGTGCCACAGGAATCCTGGGACTCCTATCAAGTTTCACGAGGAGTCAGGCATCGTCTCCTTAGGAGGCACTGATCTCCGCGTACCTCTGGAGTTTTCAAAGGATGTGAGGCCTCCGGTCGCGATGAGGTGGGGAACTAGGTCATTCTCTGTGGTTTCCACAGGGGATTCAGACATCCTTTCGTCTTGGGAGATGCAAGACGAGCCTGCATTCAAGTCACTGCAGGGATATCCGGCCTTATTTCGAGTCAGGGCATCGCGGTGTCCATTCCACTTGAGCCGCAAAATCAGGGTCCCTTTCACATACCTAGAGCTGAGAGAAGCCTCCTCTTGAGGTGCTTGTGGTAAGGTGGTATTCCTCTGGAGTCGAAGCCAGAGACTAAACTCTCATCTCGAGTTGATTTTTGGGCCACGGAGCTCTTTACTGTTGCTACAGTGACCTCAGGATCCCTCTAGCCTTGAAACAGTGTTCTTGGGGTTTCTCTGAAGTGCCATCAAGGAAATCAAGGCTCCTTTCATGTGTGATGTGCAGCACGGAATTGCTCTGCACGCAGTGCAGGGGAATCGGGCCTCATCTCGCGGCGAGGGGGAAGTCTCATGGTTTTTCTCGAGTTGCGGCGGGAACCTGGGGTATATTCTCGAGTTACGACAGGGATGGCCCTTCCACACACGTGTTTGTTCAGCGACGTCAGGACTCCTGCCTAGTTGCGAGGGACAACTCGGGATTCTCCTTGAGGCTTGGCAGGGCAATTGGGACGCCTCTCCAGCTGAGGCGGGAGACCAAGGGTCCCTTTCCACGTGCCACAGGAATCCTGGGACTCCTATCAAGTTTCACGAGGATTCAGGCATCGTCTCCTTTGGAGGCACTGATCTCCGCGTACCTCTGGAGTTTTCAAAGAATGTGAGGCCTCCGGTCGCGGTGAGGTGGGGAACTAGGTCTTTCTCTGTGGTCTCTACAGGGGATTCAGACATCCTTTCGTCTTGGGAGATGCAAGACGAGCCTGCATTCAAGTCACTGCAGGGATATCCAGCCTTATTTCGCGTCAGGTCATTGCAGTGTCTACTCCACTTGAGGCCGCAAAATCAGGGTCCCTCTCACATACCTAGAGCTGAGAGAAGCATCCTCTTGAGGTGCTTGTGGTAAGGTGGTATTCCTCTGGATTCGAAGCCAGGGACTAACCTCTCATCTCGAGTTGAATTTTGGTCCACGGAGCTCTTTCGTGTTGGTACAGTGACCTCAGGATCCCTCTAGCCTTGAAACAGTGTTGTTGGGGTTTCTCTGGAGTGCCATCAAGGAAATCAAGGCTCCTTTCATGTGTGATGTGCAACACGGAATTGCTCTGCACGCAGTGTAGGGGAATCGGGTCTCATCTCGCGGCGAGTGGGAAGTCTCATGGTTTTTCTCGAGTTGCGGCGGGAACCTGGGGTATATTCTCGAGTTACGATGGGGATGGCCCTTTCACCCTCGAGTTTCTTCAGCGACGTCAGGACTCCTGCCTAGTTGCGAGGGACAACTCGGGATTCTCCTCGAGGCTTGGCAGGGCAATTGGGACGCCTCTCCAGCTGAGGCGGGAGACCAAGGGTCCCTTTCCACGTGCCACAGGAATCCTGGGACTCCTGTCAAGTTTCAGGAGGAGTCAGGCATCGTCTCCTTTGGAGGCACTGATCTCCGCGTACCTCTGGAGTTTTCAAAGGATGTGAGGCCTCCGGTCGCGATGAGGTGGGGAACTAGGTCTTTCTCTGTGGTCTCCACAGGGGATTCAGACATCCTTTCGTCTTGGGAGATGCAAGACGAGCCTGCATTCAAGTCACTGCAGGGATATCCGGCCTTATTTCGAGGCAGGGCATCGCGGTCTCCATTCCACTTGAGGCCGCAAACTCAGGGTCCCTCTCACATACATAGAGCTGAGAGAAGCCTCCTCTTGAGGTGCTTGTGGTAAGGTGGTAGTCCTCTGGAGTCGTCGCCAGGGACTAACCTCTCATCTCGAGTTGATTTTTGGGCCACGGAGCTCTTTCGTGTTGCTACAGTGACCTCAGGATCCCTCTAGCCTTGAAACAGTGTTCTTGGGGTTTCTCTTGAGTGCCATCAAGGAAATCAAGGCTCCTTTCATGTGTGATGTGCAACACGGAATTGCTCTGCACGCAGTGCAGGGGAATCGGGCCTCATCTCGCGGCGAGGAGGAAGTCTAATGGTTTTTCTCGAGTTGCGGCGGGAACCTGGGGTATATTCTCGAGTTACGACGGGGATGGCCCTTCCACACACGTGTGTGTTCAGCCATGTCAGGACTCCTGCCTAGTTGCGAGGGACAACTCGGGATTCTCCTCGAGGCTTGGCAGGGCAATTGGGACGCCTCTTCAGCTGAAACGGGAGACCAAGGGTCCCTTTCCACGTGCCACAGGCATCCTGGGTCTCCTATCAAGTTTCACGAGGAGTCAGGCATCGTCTCCTTTGGAGGCACTGATCTCCGCATACCTCTGGAGTTTTCAAAGGATGTGAGGCTATCGGTCGCGATGAGGTGGGGAACTAAGCCTTTCTCTGTGCTTTCCACAGGGGATTCAGACATCCTTTCGTCCTGGGAGATGCAAGACGAGCCTGCATTGAAGTCACTGCAGGGATATCCGGCCTTATTTCGAGTCAGGGCATTGCGGTGTCCATTCCACTTGAGGCCGCAAACTCAGGGTCCCTCTCACATACCTAGAACTGAGAGAAGCCTCCTCTTGAGGTGCTTGTGGTAAGGTGGTGTTCCTCTGGAGATGAATCCAGGGACTAACCTCTCTTTTCGAGTTGATTTGTGGTCCACAGAGTTCTTTCGTGTTGCTACAGTGACCTCAGGATCCCTCTATCCTTGAAACAGTGTTCTTGGGGTTTCTCTGGAGTGCCATCAAGGAAATCAAGGCTCCTTTCATGTGTGATGTGCAAGACGGAATTGCTCTGCACGCAGTACAGGGGAATCGGGCCTCATCTCGCGTCGAGGGGGAAGTCTCATGGTTTTTCTCGAGTTGCGGTGGGAACCTGGGGTATATTCTTGAGTTACGACAGGGATGGCCCTTCCACCCACGTGTTTCTTCAGCCACGTCAGGACTCCTGCCTAGTTGCGAGGGACAACTCGGGATTCTCCTCGAGGCTTGGCAGGGCAATTGGAACGCCTCTCCAGCTGAGGCGGGAGACCAAGGGTCCCTTTGCACGTGCCACAGGAATCCTGGGTCTCCTATCAAGTTTCACGAGGAGTCAGGCATCGTCTGCTTTGGAGGCACTGATCTCCGCATACCTCTGGAGTTTTCAAAGGATTTGAGGCCTCCTGTCGCGATGAGGTGGGGAACTAGGTCTTTCTCTGTGGTCTCCACAGGGGATTCAGACACCCTTTCGTCTTGGGAGATGCAAGACGAGCCTGCATTCCAGTCACTGCAGGGATATCCGGCCTTATTTCGAGTCAGGGCATCGCGGTGTCCATTCCACTTGAGGCCGCAAACTCAGGGTCCCTCTCACATACCTAGAGCTGAGAGAAGCCTCCTCTTGAGGTGCTTGTGGTAAGGTGGTATTCCTCTGGAGTCGAAGCCAGGGACTAACCTCTCATCTCGAGTTCATTTTTGGCCCACGGAGCTCTTTCGTGTTGCTACAGTGACCTCAGGATCCCTCTAGCCTTGAAACCGTGTTCTTGGGGTTTCTCTGGAGTGCCATGAAGGAAATCAAGGCTCCTTTCATGTGTGATGTGCAACACAGAATTGCTCTGCACGCAGTGCAGGGGAATCGGGCCTCATCTCGCGGCGAGGGGGAAGTCTCATGGTTTTTCTCGAGTTGCGGCGGGAACCTGGGGTATATTCTCGAGTTACGACGGGGATGGCCCTTCCACCCACGTGTTTCTTCAGCGACGTCAGGACTCCTGCCTAGTTGCGAGGGACAACTCTGGATTCTCCTCGAGGCTTGGCAGGGCACTTGGGACGCCTCTCCAGCTGAGGCGGGAGACCAAGTGTCCCTTTCCAAGTGACACAGGAATCCTGGGACTCCTATCAAGTTTCACGAGGAGTCAGGCATCGTCTCCTTTGGAGGCACTGATCTCCGCGTACCTCTGGAGTTTTCAAAGGATGTGAGGCTATCGGTCGCGATGAGGTGGGGAACTAGGTCTTTCTTTGTGCTTTCCACAGGGGATTCAGACATCCTTTCGTCCTGGGAGATGCAAGACGAGCCTGCATTGAAGTCACTGCAGGGATATCCGGCCTTATTTCGAGTCAGGGCATCGCGGTGTCCATTCTACTTGAGGCCGCAAACTCAGGGTCCCTCTCACATAACTAGAGCTGAGAGAAGCCTCCTCTTGAGGTGCTTGTGGTAAGGTGGTATTCCTCTGGAGACGAAGCCAGGGACTAACTTCTCTTTTCGAGTTGATTCTGGTCCACAGAGTTCTTTCGTGTTGCTACAGTGACCTCAGGATCCCTCTAGCCTTGAAACAGTGTTCTTGGGGTTTCTCTGGAGTGCCATCAAGGAAATCAAGGCTCCTTTCATGTGTGATGTGCAAGACAGAATTGCTCTGCATGCAGTACAGGGGAATCGGGCCTCATCTCGCATCGAGGGGGAAGTCTCATGGTTTTTCTCGAGTTGCGGCGGGAACCTGAGGTATATTCTCGAGTTACGACGGGGATGGCCCTTCCACCCACGTGTTTGTTCAGCCACGTCAGGACTCCTGCCTAGTTGCGAGGGACAACTCGGGATTCTCCTCGAGGCTTGGCAGGGCAATTGGAACGCCTCTCCAGCTGAGGCGGGAGACCAAGTGTCCCTTTCCACGTGCCACAGGAATCCTGGGTCTCCTATCAAGTTTCACGAGGAGTCAGGCATCGTCTCCATTGGAGGCACTGATCTCCGCGTACCTCTGGAGTTTTCAAAGGACGTGAGGCCTCATGTCGCGATGAGGTGGGGAACCAGGTCTTTCTCTGTGGTCTTCACAGGGGATTCAGACATCCTTTTGTCGTGGGAGACGCAAGACGAGCCTGCTTTCAAGTCACTGCAGGGATATCCGGCCGTATTTCGAGTCAGGGCATCGCGGTGTCCATTCCACTTGAGGCCACAAACTCAGGGTCCCTCTCACATACCTAGAGCTGAGAGAAGCCTCCTCTTGAGGTGCTTGTGGTAAGGTGGTATTCCTCTGGAGTCGAAGCCAGGGACTAACCTCTCATCTCCAGTTGATTCTTGGTACACGGAGCTCTTTCGTGTTGCTACAGTGACCTCAGGATCCCTCTAGCCTTGAAACAGGGTTCTTAGGATTTTTTTGGAGTGCCATCAAGGAAATCAGGCTCCTTTCATGTGTGATGTGCAACATGGAATTGGTCTGCACGCAGTGCAGAGGAATCGCGCCTCATTTTGCAGCGCGGGGCAAGTCTCAAGGTTTTTCTCGAGTTGCGGCGGGAACCTGGGGTATATTCTCGAGTTACGACGGGGATGGCCCTTCCACACACGTGCTTGTTCAGCGACGTCATGACTCCTGCCTATTTGCGAGGGACAACTCGAGATTCTCCTCGAGGCTGGGCAGGGCAATTGGGACGCCTCTCCAGCTGAGGCGGGAGACCAAGGGTCCCTTTCCACGTGCCACAGCAATCCTGGGACTCCTATCAAGTTTCACGAGGAGTCAGGCATCGTCTCCTTTGGAGGCACTGATCTCCGCGTACCTCTGGAGTTTTCAAAGGATGTGAGGCCTCCGGTCGCGATGAGGTGGGGAAGTAGGTCTTTCTCTGTGGTCTCCACAGGGGATTCAGACATCGTTTCATCTTGGGAGATGCAAGACGAGCCTGCATTCAAGTCACTGCAGGGATTTCCGGCCTTATTTCGCGTCAGGGCATCGCGGTGTCCATTCCACTTGAGGCCGCAAAATCAGGGTCCCTCTCACACACCTAGAGCTGAGAGAAGCCTCCTCTTGAGGTGCTTGTGGTAAGGTGGTATTCCTCTGGAGTCGAAGCCAGGGACTAAGCTCTCATCTCGAGTTGATTTTTGGTCCACGGAGCTCTTTCGTGTGGCTACAGAGACCTCAGGATCCCTCTAGCATTGAAACAGTGTTCTTGGGATTTCTCTGGAGTGCCATCAAGGAAATCAAGGCTCCTTTCATGTGTGATGTGCAACACGGAATTGCTCTGCACGCAGTGCAGGGGAATCTGGCCTCATCTCGCGGCGAGGGGGAAGTCTCATGGTTTTTCTCGAGTTGCGGCGGGAACCTGGGGTATATTCTCGAGTTACGACGGGGATGGCCCTTCCACACACGTGTTTGTTCAGCGACGTCAGGACTCCTGCCTAGTTGCGAGGGACAAATCGGGATTCTCCTCGAGGCTTGGCAGGGCAATTGGGACGCCTCTCCAGCTGAGGCGGGAGACCAAGGGTCCCTTTCCACGTGCCAAAGGAATCCTGGGACTCCTATCAAGTTTCACGAGGAGTCAGGCATCGTCTCCTTTGGAGGCACTGATCTCCGCATACCTCTGGAGTTTTCAAAGGATGTGAGGCCTCCGGTCGCGATGAGGTGGGGAACTTGGTCTTTCTGTGTGGTCTCCACAGGGGATTCAGACATCCTTTCGTCTTGGGAGATGCAACACGAGCCTGCATTCAAGTCACTGCAGGGATATCCGGCCTTATTTCCCGTCAGGGCATCGCAGTGTCCATTCCAGTTGAGGCCGCAAACTCAGGGTCCCTCTCACATACCTAGAGCTGAGAGAAGCCTCCTCTTGAGGTGCTTGTGGTAAGGTGGTATTCCTCTGGAGTCGAAGCCAGGGACTAACCCCTCATCTCGAGTTGATTTTTGGTCCACGGAGCTCTTTCGTGTTGCTACAGTGACCTCAGGATCCCTCTAGCCTTGAAACAGTGTTCTTGGGGATTCTCTGGAGTGCCATCAAGGAAATCAAGGCTACTTTCATGTTTGATGTGAAACACGGAATTGCTCTGCATGCAGTGCAGGGGAATCGTGCCTCATCTCACGGCGAGGGGGATGTCTCATGGTTTTTCTCGAGTTGCGGCGGGAACCTGGGGTATATTCTCGAGTTACGACGGGGATGGCCCTTCCACCCACATGTTTGTTCAGCGACGTCAGGACTCCTGCCTAGTTGCAAGGGACAACTCAGGATTCTCCTCAAGGCTTGGCAGGGCAATTGGGACGCCTCTCCAGCTGAGGCGGGAGACCAAGTGTCCCTTTCCACGTGCCACAGGAATCCTGGGACTCCTATCAAGTTTCACGAGGAGTCACGCATCCTCTCCTTTGGAGGCACTGATCTCCGCGCACCTCTGGAGTTTTCAAAGGATGTGAGGCCTCCAGTCGCGATGAGGTGGGGAACTAGGTCTTTCTCTGTGGTCTCCACAGGGGATTCAGACATCCTTTCGTCTTGGGAGATGCAACACGAGCCTGCATTCAAGTCACTGCAGGGATATCCGGCCTTATTTCGCGTCAGGGCATCGCGGTCTCCATTCAACTTGAGGCCGCAAACTCAGGGTCCCTCTCACATACATAGAGCTGAGAGAAGCCTCCTCTTGAGGTGCTTGTGGTAAGGTGGTATTCCTCTGGAGTCGAAGCCAGGGACTAACCTCTCATCTCGAGTTGATTTTTGGTCCACGGAGCTCTTTAGTGTTGCTACAGTGACCTCAGGATCCCTCAACCTTGAAACAGTGTTCTTGGGATTTCTCTGGAGTGCCATCAAAGACATCAAGGCTCCTTTCATGTGTGATGTGCAACACGGAATTGCTCTGCACGCAGTGCAGGGGAATCGGGCGTCAATTCGCGGCAAGGGGGAACTCTCATGGTTTTTCTCGAGTTGCGGCGGGAACCTGGGGTAAATTCTCGAGTTACGACGGGGATGGCCCTTCCACCCACGTGTTTGTTCAGCGACGTCAGGACTCCTGCCTAGTTGCGAGGGACAACTCGGGATTCTCCTCGAGGCTTGGCAGGGCAATTGGGACGCCTCTCCAGCTGAGGCGGGAGACCAAGTGTCCTTTTCCACGTGCCACAGGAATCCTGAGACTCCTATCAAGTTTCAGGAGGAGTCAGGCATCGTCTCCTTTGGAGGCACTGATATCCGCGTACCTCTGGAGTTTTCAAAGGATGTGAGGCCTCCGGTCGCGATGAGGTGGGGAACTAGGTCTTTCTCTGTGGTCTCCACAGGGGATTCAGACATCCTTTCATCTTGGGAGATGCAAGACGAGCCTGCATTCAAGTCACTGCAGGGATATCCGGCCTTATTTCGAGGCAGGGCATCGCGGTCTCCATTCCACTTGAGGCCGCAAACTCAGGGTCCCTCTCACATACCTAGAGCTGAGAGAAGCCTCCTCTTGAGGTGCTTCTGGTAAGGTGGTAGTCCTCTGGAGTCGAAGCCAGAAACTAACCTCTCATCTCGAGTTGATTTTTGGTCCACGGAGCTCTTTCGTGTTGCTACAGTGACCTCAGGATCCCTCAACCTTGAAACAGTGTTCTTGGGGTTTCTCTGGAGTGCCATCAAGGAAATCAAGGCTCCTTTCAAGTGTGATGTGCAACACAGAATTGCTCTGCACGCAGTGCAGGGGAATCGGGCCTCATCTCGGGGCGAGGGGGAAGTCTCATGGTTTTTCTCGAGTTGCGGCGGGAACCTGGGGTATATTCTCGAGTTACGACGGGGATGGCCCTTCCACCCACGTGTTTGTTCAGCGACGTCTGGACTCCTGCCTTGTTGCGAGGGACAACTCGGGATTCTCCACGAGGCTTGGCAGGGCAATTGGGACGCCTCTCCAGCTGAGGCGGGAGACCAAGGGTCCCTTTCCACGTGCCACAGGAATCCTGGGACTCCTGTCAAGTTTCACGAGGAGTCAGGCATCGTCTCCTTTGGAGGCACTGATCTCCGCGTACCTCTGGAGTTTTCAAAGGATGAGAGGACTCCGGTCGCAATGAGGTGGGGAACTAGGTCTTTCTCTGTGGTCTCCACAGGGGATTCAGACATCCTTTCATCTTGGGAGATGCAAGACGAGCCTGCATTCAAGTCACTGCAGGGATATCCGGCCTTATTTCGCGTCAGGGCATCGCGGTGTCCATTCCACTTGAGGCCGCAAACTCAGGGTCCCTCTCACATACATAGAGCTGAGAGAAGCCTCCTCTTGAGGTGCTTGTGGTAAGGTGGTATTCCTCTGGAGTCGAAGCCAGGGACTAACCTCTCATCTCGAGTTGATTTTTGGCCCACGGAGCTCTTTAGTTTGGCTACAGTGACCTCAGGAGCCCTCTAGCCTTGGAACAGTGTTCTTGGGGTTTCTCTGGAGTGCCATCAAGGAAATCAAATCTCCTTTCATGTGTGATGTGCAACACGGAATTACTCTGCATGCAGTGCAGAGGAATCGGGCCTCATTTTGCGGCGAGGGAGAAGTCTCATGGTTTTTCTCGAGTTGCGGCGGGAACCTGGGGTATATTCTCGAGTTACGATAGGGATGGCCCTTCCACACACGTGTTTCTTCAGCAACGTCAGGACTCCTGCCTAGTTGCGAGGGACAACTCGGGATTCTCCTCGAGGCTTGGCAGGGCAATTGGGACGCCTCTCCAGCTGAGGCCGGAGACCAAGGGTCCCTTTCCACGTGCCACAGGAATCCTGGGACTCCTATCAAGATTCACGAGGAGTCAGGCATCGTCTTCTTTGGAGGCACTGATCTCCGCGTACCTCTGGAGTTTTCAAAGGATGTGAGGCCTCCGGTCGCCATGAGGTGGGGAACTAGGTCTTTCTCTGTGGTCTCCACAGGGGATTCAGACATCCTTTCATCTTGGGAGATGCAAGACGAGCCTGCATTCAAGTCACTGCAGGGATATCCGGCCTTATTTCGCGTCAGGGCATCGCGGTGTCCATTCCACTTGAGGCCGCAAACTCAGGGTCCCTCTCACATAGCTAGAGCTGAGAGAAGCCTTCTCTTGAGGTGCTTGTGGTAAGGTGGTATTCCTCTGGAGTGGAAGCCAGGGACTAACCTCTCATCTCGAGTTGATTTTTGGTCCACGGAGCTCTTTCGTGTTGCTACAGTGACCTCAGGATCCCTCTAGCCTTGAAACAGTGTTCTTGGGGTTTCTCTGGAGTGCCATCAAGGAAATCAAGGCTCCTTTCATGTGTGATGTGCAGCACCGAATTGCTCTCCATGCAGTGCAGGGGAATCGGGCCTCATCTCACGGCGAGGGGGAAGTCTCATGGATTTTCTCGAGTTGCGGCGGGAACCTGGGGTATATTCTCGAGTTACGACGGGGATGGCCCTTCCACCCACGTGTTTGTTCAGCCATGTCAGGACTCCTGCCTAGTTGTGAGGGACAACTCGGGATTCACCTCGAGGCTTGGCAGGGCAATTGGGACGCCTCTCCAGCTGAGGCAGGAGACCAAGTGTGCCTTTCCACGTGCCACAGGAATCCTGGGACTCCTATCAAGTTTCACAAGGAGTTAGGCATTGTCTCCTTTGGAGGCACTGATCTCCGCATACATCTGGAGTTTTCAAAGGATGTGAGGCCTCCAGTCGCCATGAGGTTGGGAACTAGGTCTTTCTCTGTGGTCTTCACAGGGGATTCAGACATCCTTTCGTCTTGGGAGATGCAAGACAAGCCTGCATTCAAGTCACTGCAGGGATATCCGGCCTTATTTCGAGTAAGGGCATCGCGGTGTCCATTCCAGTTGAGGCTGCAAACTCAGGGTCCCTCTCAAATACCTAGAGCTGAGAGAAGCCTCCTCTTGAGGTGCTTGTGGTAAGGTGGTATTCCTCTGGAGTCGAAGCCAGGGACTAACCTCTCATCTCGAGTTGATTTTTGGTCCACGGAGCTCTTTCGTGTTGCTACAGTGACCTCAGAATCCCTCTAGCCTTGAAACAGTGTTCTTGGAGTTTCTCTGGAGTGCCATCAAGGAAATCAAGGCTCCTTTCATGTGTGATGTGCAACAAGGAATTGCTCTGCACGCAGTGCAGGGGAATCGGGCCTCATCTCGCAGCGAGGGGGAAGTCTCATGGTTTTTCTCGAGTTGCGGCGGGAACCTGGGGTATATTCTCGAGTTACGACGGGGATGGCCCTTCCACCCACGTGTTTGTTCAGCGACGTCAGGACTCCTGCCTAGTTGCGAGGGACAACTCGGGATTCTCCTCGAGGCTTGGCAGGGCATTTGGGATGCCTCCCCAGCTGAGGCGGGAGACCAAGGGTCCCTTTCCACGTGCCACAGCAATCCTGGGATTCCTATCAAGTTTCACGAGGAGTCAGGCATCGTTTCCTTTGGAGGCACTGATCTCCACGTACCTCTGGAATTTTCAAAGGATGTGAGGCCTCCGGTCGCGATGAGCTGGGGAACTAGGTCTTTCTCTGTGGTCTCCACAGGGGATTCAGACATCCTTTCGTCTTGGGAGATGCAAGACGAGCCTGCATTCAGGTCACTGCACGGATATCCGGCCTTTTTTCGAGTCAGGGCATCGCGGTGTCCATTCCACTTGAGGCCACAAACTCAGGATCCATCTCACATACCTAGAGCTGAG
Organism: Cervus elaphus; assembly: GCF_910594005.1. NCBI lineage: Eukaryota > Metazoa > Chordata > Mammalia > Artiodactyla > Cervidae > Cervus > Cervus elaphus. The sequence continues at coordinate 2,447,921 of NC_057846.1, forward strand.
AGAAGCCTCCTCTTGAGGTGCTTGTGGTAAGGTGGTATTCCTCTGGAGTCGAAGCCAGGGACTAACCTCTCATCTCGAGTTGATTTTTGGTCCCCGGAGCTCTTTAGTGTGGCTACAATGACTTCAGGAGTCCGCTAGCCTTGGAACAGTGTTCTTGGGGTTTCTCTGGAGTGCCACTAAGGAAATCAAGGCTCCTTTCATGTGTGATGTGCAACACGGAATTACTCTGCATGCAGTGCAGAGGAATCGGGCCTCATTTTGCGGTGAGGGGGAAGTCTCATGGTTTTTCTCGAGTTGCGGCCGGAACCTGGTGTATATTCTCGAGTTACGACGGGGAGGGCCCTTCCACCCACGTGTTTGTTCAGCCATGTCAGGACTCCTGCCTAGTTGCGAGGGACAACTCGGAATTCTCCTCGAGGCTTTGCAGGGCAATGGGGCGCCTCTCCAGCTGAGGCGGGAGACCAAGTGTCCTTTTCCACGTGCCACAAGAATTCTGGGACTCCTATCAAGTTTCACGAGGAGTCAGGCATCGTCTCCTTTGGAGGCACTGATCTCCGCGTACCTCTGGAGTTTTCAAAGGATGTGAGGCCTCCGGTCGCGATGAGGTGGGGAACTAGGTCATTCTCTGTGGTTTCCACAGGGGATTCAGACATCCTTTCGTCTTGGGAGATGCAAGACGAGCCTGCATTCCAGTCACTGCAGGGATATCCGGCCTTATTTCGAGTCAGGGCATCGCGGTGGCCATTCCACTTGAGCCGCAAAATCAGGGTCCCTTTCACATACCTAGAGCTGAGAGAAGCCTCCTCTTGAGGTGCTTGTGGTAAGGTGGTATTCCTCTGGAGTCGAAGCCAGAGACTAAACTCTCATCTCGAGTTGATTTTTGGGCCACGGAGCTCTTTACTGTTGCTACAGTGACCTCAGGATCCCTCTAGCCTTGAAACAGTGTTCTTGGGGTTTCTCTGAAGTGCCATCAAGGAAATCAAGGCTCCTTTCATGTGTGATGTGCAGCTCGGAATTGCTCTGCACGCAGTGCAGGGGAATCGGGCCTCATCTCGCGGCGAGGGGGAAGTCTCATGGTTTTTCTCGAGTTGCGGCGGGAACCTGGGGTATATTCTCGAGTTACGACAGGGATGGCCCTTCCACACACGTGTTTGTTCAGCGACGTCAGGACTCCTGCCTAGTTGCGAGGGACAACTCGGGATTCTCCTTGAGGCTTGGCAGGGCAATTGCGACGCCTCTCCAGCTGAGGCGGGAGACCAAGGGTCCCTTTCCACGTGCCACAGGAATCCTGGGACTCCTATCAAGTTTCACGAGGATTCAGGCATCGTCTCCTTTGGAGGCCCTGATCTCCGCGTACCTCTGGAGTTTTCAAAGAATGTGAGGCCTCCGGTCGCGGTGAGGTGGGGAACTAGGTCTTTCTCTGTGGTCTTTACAGGGGATTCAGACATCCTTTCGTCTTGGGAGATGCAAGACGAGCCTGCATTCAAGTCACTGCAGGGATATCCAGCCTTATTTCGCGTCAGGTCATTGCAGTGTCTACTCCACTTGAGGCCGCAAAATCAGGGTCCCTCTCACATACCTAGAGCTGAGAGAAGCATCCTCTTGAGGTGCTTGTGGTAAGGTGGTATTCCTCTGGAGTCGAAGCCAGGGACTAACCTCTCATCTCGAGTTGAATTTTGGTCCACGGAGCTCTTTCGTGTTGGTACAGTGACCTCAGGATCCCTCTAGCCTTGAAACAGTGTTGTTGGGGTTTCTCTGGAGTGCCATCAAGGAAATCAAGACTCCTTTCATGTGTGATGTGCAACACGGAATTGCTCTGCACGCAGTGCAGGGGAATCGGGTCTCATCTCGCGGCGAGTGGGAAGTCTCATGGTTTTTCTCGAGTTGCGGTGGGAACCTGGGGTATATTCTCGAGTTACGATGGGGATGGCCCTTTCACCCTCGTGTTTCTTCAGCGACGTCAGGACTCCTGCCTAGTTGCGAGGGACAACTCGGGATTCTCCTCGAGGCTTGGCAGGTCAATTGGGACGCCTCTCCAGCTGAGGCGGGAGACCAAGGGTCCCTTTCCACGTGCCACAGGAATCCTGGGACTCCTGTCAAGTTTCAGGAGGAGTCAGGCATCGTCTCCTTTGGAGGCACTGATCTCCGCGTACCTCTGGAGTTTTCAAAGGATGTGAGGCCTCCGGTCGCGATGAGGTGGGGAACTAGGTCTTTCTCTGTGGTCTCCACAGGGGATTCAGACATCCTTTCGTCTTGGGAGATGCAAGACGAGCCTGCATTCAAGTCACTGCAGGGATATCCGGCCTTATTTCGAGGCAGGGCATCGCGGTCTCCATTCCACTTGAGGCCGCAAACTCAGGGTCCCTCTCACATACCTAGAGCTGAGAGAAGCCTCCTCTTGAGGTGCTTGTGGTAAGGTGGTAGTCCTCTGGAGTCGTCGCCAGGGACTAACCTCTCATCTCGAGTTGATTTTTGGCCCACGGAGCTCTTTCGTGTTGCTACAGTGACCTCAGGATCCCTCTAGCCTTGAAACAGTGTTCTTGGGGTTTCTCTTGAGTGCCATCAAGGAAATCAAGGCTCCTTTCATGTGTGATGTGCAACACGGAATTGCTCTGCACGCAGTGCAGGGGAATCGGGCCTCATCTCGCGGCGAGGAGGAAGTCTAATGGTTTTTCTCGAGTTGCGGCGGGAACCTGGGGTATATTCTCGAGTTACGACGGGGAGGGCCCTTCCACACACGTGTGTGTTCAGCCATGTCAGGACTCCTGCCTAGTTGCGAGGGACAACTCGGGATTCTCCTCGAGGCTTGGCAGGGCAATTGGGACGCCTCTTCAGCTGAAACGTGAGACCAAGGGTCCCTTTCCACGTGCCACAGGCATCCTGGGTCTCCTATCAAGTTTCACGAGGAGTCAGGCATCGTCTCCTTTGGAGGCACTGATCTCCCCGTACCTCTGGAGTTTTCAAAGGATGTGAGGCTATCGGTGGCGATGAGGTGGGGAACTAAGCCTTTCTCTGTGCTTTCCACAGGGGATTCAGACATCCTTTCGTCCTGGGAGATGCAAGACGAGCCTGCATTGAAGTCACTGCAGGGATATCCGGCCTTATTTCGAGTCAGGGCATTGCGGTGTCCATTCCACTTGAGGCCGCAAACTCAGGGTCCCTCTCACATACCTAGAACTGAGAGAAGCCTCCTCTTGAGGTGCTTGTGGTAAGGTGGTGTTCCTCTGGAGACGAATCCAGGGACTAACCTCTCTTTTCGAGTTGATTTGTGGTCCACAGAGTTCTTTCGTGTTGCTACAGTGACCTCAGGATCCCTCTATCCTTGAAACAGTGTTCTTGGGGTTTCTCTGGAGTGCCATCAAGGAAATCAAGGCTCCTTTCATGTGTGATGTGCAAGACGGAATTGCTCTGCACGCAGTACAGGGGAATCGGGCCTCATCTCGCATCGAGGGGGAAGTCTCATGGTTTTTCTCGAGTTGCGGTGGGAACCTGGGGTATATTCTTGAGTTACGACGGGGATGGCCCTTCCACCCACGTGTTTATTCAGCCACGTCAGGACTCCTGCCTAGTTGCGAGGGACAACTCGGGATTCTCCTCGAGGCTTGGCAGGGCAATTGGAACGCCTCTCCAGCTGAGGCGGGAGACCAAGGGTCCCTTTCCACGTGCCACAGGAATCCTGGGTCTCCTATCAAGTTTCACGAGGAGTCAGGCATCGTCTGCTTTGGAGGCACTGATCTCCGCATACCTCTGGAGTTTTCAAAGGATTTGAGGCCTCCTGTCGCGATGAGGTGGGGAACTAGGTTTTTCTCTGTGGTCTCCACAGGGGATTCAGACACCCTTTCGTCTTGGGAGATGCAAGACGAGCCTGCATTCCAGTCACTGCAGGGATATCCGGCCTTATTTCGAGTCAGGGCATCGCGGTGTCCATTCCACTTGAGGCCGCAAACTCAGGGTCCCTCTCACATACCTAGAGCTGAGAGAAGCCTCCTCTTGAGGTGCTTGTGGTAAGGTGGTATTCCTCTGGAGTCGAAGCCAGGGACTAACCTCTCATCTCGAGTTCATTTTTGGCCCACGGAGCTCTTTCGTGTTGCTACAGTGACCTCAGGATCCCTCTAGCCTTGAAACAGTGTTCTTGGGGTTTCTCTGGAGTGCCATGAAGGAAATCAAGGCTCCTTTCATGTGTGATGTGCAACACAGAATTGCTCTGCACGCAGTGCAGGGGAATCGGGCTTCATCTCGCATCGAGGGGGAAGTCTCATGGTTTTTCTCGAGTTGCGGCGGGAACCTGGGGTATATTCTCGAGTTACGACGGGGATGGCCCTTCCACCCACGTGTTTCTTCAGCGACGTCAGGACTCCTGCCTAGTTGCGAGGGACAACTCTGGATTCTCCTCGAGGCTTTGCAGGGCACTTGGGACGCCTCTCCAGCTGAGGCGGGAGACCAAGTGTCCCTTTCCAAGTGACACAGGAATCCTGGGACTCCTATCAAGTTTCACGAGGAGTCAGGCATCGTCTCCTTTGGAGGCACTGATCTCCGCGTACCTCTGGAGTTTTCAAAGGATGTGAGGCTATCGGTCGCGATGAGGTGGGGAACTAGGTCTTTCTTTGTGCTTTCCACAGGGGATTCAGACATCCTTTCGTCCTGGGAGATGCAAGACGAGCCTGCATTGAAGTCACTGCAGGGATATCCGGCCTTATTTCGAGTCAGGGCATCGCGGTGTCCATTCTACTTGAGGCCGCAAACTCAGGGTCCCTCTCACATAACTAGAGCTGAGAGAAGCCTCCTCTTGAGGTGCTTGTGGTAAGGTGGTATTCCTCTGGAGACGAAGCCAGACACTAACCTCTCTTTTTGAGTTGATTTTGGTCCACAGAGTTCTTTCGTGTTGCTACAGTGACCTCAGGATCCCTCTATCCTTGAAACAGTGTTCTTGGGGTTTCTCTGGAGTGCCATCAAGGAAATCAAGGCTCCTTTCATGTGTGATGTGCAAGACAGAATTGCTCTGCATGCAGTACAGGGGAATCGGGCCTCATCTCGCATCGAGGGGGAAGTCTCATGGTTTTTCTCGAGTTGCGGCGGGAACCTGAGGTATATTCTCGAGTTACGACGGGGATGGCCCTTCCACACACGTGTTTGTTCAGCCACGTCAGGACTCCTGCCTAGTTGCGAGGGACAACTCGGGATTCTCCTCGAGGCTTGGCAGGGCAATTGGAACGCCTCTCCAGCTGAGGCGGGAGAGCAAGGGTCCCTTTCCACGTGCCACAAGAATCCTGGGACTCCTATCAAGTTTCACGAGGAGTCAGGCATCGTCTCCTTTGGAGGTACTGATCTCCGCATACCTCTGGAGTTTTCAAAGGATGTGAGGCCTCCGGTCGCGATGAGGTGGGGAACTAGGTCTTTCTCTGTGGTCTCCACAGGGGATTCAGACATCCTTTCTTCTTGGGAGATGCAAGACGAGCCTGCATTAAAGTCACTGCAGGGATATCCGGCCTTATTTCGAGTCAGGGCATCGCGGTGTCCATTCCACTTGAGGCCGCAAACTCAGGGTCCCTCTCACATACCTAGAGCTGAGAGAAGCCTCCTCTTGAGGTGCTTGTGGTAAGGTGGTATTCCTCAGGAGTCGAAGCCAGGGACTAACCTCTCATCTCGTGTTGATTCTTGGTCCACGGAGCTCTTTCGTGTTGCTACAGTGACCCCAGGATTTCTCTAGCCTTGAAACAGTGTTCTTGGGGTTTCTCTGGAGTGCCATCAAGGAAATCAAGGCTCCTTTCATGTGTGATGTGCAACACGGAATTGCTCTGCACGCAGTGCAGGGGAATCGGGCCTCATCTCGCGGCGAGGGGGAAGTCTCATGGTTTTTCTCGAGTTGCGGCGGGAACCTGGGGTATATTCTCGAGTTATGACGGGGATGGCCTTTCCACACACGTGTGTGTTCAGCCATGTCAGGACTCCTGCCTAGTTGCGAGGGACAACTCGGGATTCTCCTCGAGGCTTGGCAGGGCAATTGGGACGCCTCTCCAGCTGAGACGGGAGACCAAGGGTCCCTTTCCACGTGCCACAGGAATCCTGGGTCTCCTATCAAGTTTCACGAGGAGTCAAGCATCGTCTCCTTTGGAGGCACTGATCTCCGCATACCTCTGGAGTTTTCAAAGGATGTGAGGCCTCCTGTCGCGATGAGGTGGGGAACTAGGTCTTTCTCTGTGGTCTCCACAGGGGATTCAGACATCCTTTCATCTTGGGAGATGCAAGACGAGCCTGCATTCCAGTCACTGTAGGGATATCCGGCCTTATTTCGAGTCAGAGCATCGCGGTGTCCATTCCACTTGAGGCCGCAAACTCAGGGTCCCTCTCACATACCTAGAGCTGAGAGAAGCCTCCTCTTGAGGTGCTTGTGGTAAGGGGGCATTCCTCTGGAGTCGAAGCCAGGGACTAACCTCTCATCTCGAGTTGATTTTTGGTCCACGGAGCTCTTTCGTGTTGCTACAGTGACCTCAGGATCCCTCTAGCCTTGAAACAGTGTTTTTGGGGTTTCTCTGTAGTGCCATCAAAGACATCAAGGCTCCTTTCATGTGTGATGTGCAAGACGGAATTGCTCTGCACGCAGTACAGGGGAATCGGGCCTCATCTCGCATCGAGGGGGAAGTCTCATGGTTTTTCTCGAGTTGCGGCGGGAACCTGGGGTATATTCTCGAGTTACGACGGGGATGGCCCTTCCACACATGTGTTTGTTCAGCCACGTCAGGACTCTTGCCTAGTTGCGAGACACAACTCGGGATTCTACTCGAGGCTTGGCAAGGCAATTGGGACGCCTCTCCAGCTGAGGCGGGAGACCAAGGGTCCCTTTCCACGTGCCACAGGAATCCTGGGACTCCTATCAAGTTTCACGAGGAGTCAGGCATCATCTCCTTTGGAGGCACTGATCTCTGCGTACCTCTGGAGTTTTCAAAGGATGTGATGCCTCCGGTCGCGATGAGGTGGGGAACTAGGTCTTTCTCTGTGGTCTCCACAGGGGATTCAGACATCCTTTCATCTTGGGAGATGCAAGACGAGCCTGCATTCAAGTCACTGCAGGGATATCCGGCCTTATTTCGCGTCAGGGCATCGCGGTGTCAATTCCACTTGAGGCCGCAAACTCAGGGTCCCTCTCACATACCTAGAGCTGAGAGAAGCCTCCTCTTGAGGTGCTTGTGGTAAGGTGGTATTCCTCTCGAGTCGAAGCCAGGGACTAACCTCTCATCTCGAGTTGATTTTTGGCCCACGGAGCTCTTTCGTGTTGCTACAGTGACCTCAGAATCCCTCTAGCCTTGAAACAGTGTTCTTGGGGTTTCTCTGGAGTGCCATCAAGGAAATCAAGGCTCCTTTCATGTGTGATGTGCAACACGGAATTGCTCTGCATGCAGTGCAGGGGAATCGGGCCTCATCTCGCGGCGAGGGGGAAGTCTCATGGTTTTTCTCGAGTTGCGGCGGGAACCTGGGGTATATTCTCGAGTTACGACGGGAATGGCCCTTCCACACACGTGTGTGTTCAGCCATGTCAGGACTCCTGTCTAGTTGCGAGGGACAACTCGGGATTCTCCTCGAGGCTTTGCAGGGCAATTGGGACACCTCTCCAGCTGAGACGGGAGACCAAGGGTCCCTTTCCAAGTGCCACAGGAATCCTGGGTCTCCTATCAAGTTTCACGAGGAGTCAGGCATCGTCTCCTTTGGAGGCACTGATCTCCGCATACCTCTGGAGTTTTCAAAGGATTTGAGGCCGCCTGTCGCGATGAGGTGGGGAACTAGGTCTTTCTCTGTGGTCTCCACAGGGGATTCAGACACCCTTTCTTCCTGGGAGATGCAAGACGAGCCTGCATTGAAGTCACTGCAGGGATATCCGGCCTTATTTCGAGTCAGGGCATCGCGGTGTCCATTCCACTTGAGGCCGCAAACTCAGGGTCCCTCTCACATACCTAGAGCTGAGAGAAGCCTCCTCTTGAGGTGCTTGTGGTAAGGTGGTATTCCTCTGGAGTCGAAGCCAGGGACTAACCTCTCATCTCGAGTTGATTTTTGGTCCACGGAGCTCTTTCGTGTTGCTATAGTAACCTCAGGGTCCCTCTAGCCTTGAAACAGTGTTCTTGGGGTTTCTCTGGAGTGCCATGAAGGAAATCAAGGCTCCTTTCATGTGTGATGTGCAACACAGAATTGCTCTGCACGCAGTGCAGGGGAATCGGGCCTCATCTCGCTGCGAGGGGGAAGTCTCATGGTTTTTCTCGAGTTGCGGCGGGAACCTAGGGTATATTCTCGAGTTACGCCGGGGATGGCCCTTCCACACACGTGTTTGTTCAGCCACGTCAGGACTCTTGCCTAGTTGCGAGACACAACTCGGGATTCTCCTCAAGGCTTGGCAAGGCAATTCGGACGCCTCTCCAGCTGAGGCGGGAGACCAAGGGTCCCTTTCCACGTGCCACAGGAATCCTGGGACTCCTATCAAGTTTCACGAGGAGGCAGGCATCGTCTCCTTTGGAGGCACTGATCTCCGCGTACCTCTGGAGTTTTCAAAGGATGTGAGGCCTCCGTTCGCGATGAGGTGGGGAACTAGGTCTTTCTCTGTGGTCTCCACAGGGGATTCAGACATCCTTTCATCTTGGGAGATGCAAGACAAGCCTGCATTCAAGTCACTGCAGGGATATCCAGCCTTATTTCGAGTCAGGGCATCGCGGTGTCCATTCCACTTGAGGCCGCAAACTCAGGGTCCCTCTCACATACCTAGAGCTGAGAGAAGCCTCCTCTTGAGGTGCTTGTGGTAAGGTGGTATTCCTCTGGAGTCGAAGCCAGGGACTAACCTCTCATCTCGAGTTGATTTTTGGCCCACGGAGCTCTTTCGTGTTGCTACAGTGACCTCAGGATCCCTCTAGCCTTGAAACAGTGTTCTTGGGGTTTCTCTGGAGTGCCATCAAGGAAATCAAGGCTCCTTTCATGTGTGATGTGCAACACGGAATTGCTCTGCACGCAGTGCAGGGGAATCGGGCCTCATCTCGCGGCGAGGGGGAAGTCTCATGGTTTTTCTCGAGTTGCGGCGGGAACCTGGGGTATATTCTCGAGTTACGACGGGGATGGCCCTTCCACCCACGTGTTTCTTCAGCGACGTCAGGACTCCTGCCTAGTTGCGAGGGACAACTCTGGATTCTCCTCGAGGCTTGGCAGGGCAATTGGAACGCCTCTCCAGCTGAGGCGGGAGACCAAGTGTCCCTTTCCAAGTGCCACAGGAATCCTGGGACTCCTATCAATTTTCACGAGGAGTCAGGCATCGTCTCCTTTGGAGGCACTGATCTCCGCGTACCTCTGGAGTTTTCAAAGGATGTGAGGCTATCGGTCGCGATGAGGTGGGGAACTAAGACTTTCTCTGTGCTTTCCACAGGGGATTCAGACATCCTTTCGTCCTGGGAGATGCAAGACGAGCCTGCATTGAAGTCACTGCAGGGATATCCGGCCTTATTTCGAGTCAGGGCATCGCGGTGTCCATTCCACTTGAGGCCGCAAACTCAGGGTCCCTCTCACATACCTAGAGCTGAGAGAAGCCTCCTCTTGAGGTGCTTGTGGTAAGGTGGTATTCCTCTGGAGACGAATCCAGGGACTAACCTCTCTTTTCGAGTTGATTTTTGGTCCACAGAGTTCTTTCGTGTTGCTACAGTGACCTCAGGATCCCTCTATCCTTGAAACAGTGTTCTTGGGGTTTCTCTGGAGTGCCATCAAGGAAATCAAGGCTCCTTTCATGTGTGATGTGCAAGACGGAATTGCTCTGCACGCAGTACAGGGGAATCGGGCCTCATCTCGCATCGAGGGGGAAGTCTCATGGTTTTTCTCGAGTTGCGGCGGGAACCTGGGGTATATTCTCGAGTTATGACGGGGATGGCCCTTCCACCCACGTGTTTGTTCAGCCACGTCAGGACTCCTGCCTAGTTGCGAGGGACAACTCGGGATTCTCCTCGAGGCTTGGCAGGGCAATTGGAACGCCTCTCCAGCTGAGGCGGGAGACCAAGGGTCCCTTTCCACGTGCCACAAGAATCCTGGTACTCCTATCAAGTTTCACGAGGAGTTAGGCATCGTCTCCTTTGGAGGCACTGATCTCCGCGTACCTCTGGAGTTTTCAAAGGATTTGAGGCCTCCTGTCGCGATGAGGTGGGGAACTAGGTCTTTCTCTGTGGTCTCCACAGGGGATTCAGACACCCTTTCGTCTTGGGAGATGCAAAACGAGCCTGCATTCCAGTCACTGCAGGGATATCCGGCCTTATTTCGAGGCAGGGCATCGCGGTGTCCATTCCACTTGAGGCCGCAAACTCAGGGTCCCTCTCACATTCCTAGAGCTGAGAGAAGCCTTCTCTTGAGGTGCTTGTGGTAAGGTGGTATTCCTCTGGAGTCGAAGCCAGAGACTAACCTCTCATCTCGAGTTGATTTTTGGTCCACGGAGCTCTTTCGTGTTGCTACAGTGACCTCAGGATCCCTCTAGCCTTGAAACAGTGTTCTTGGGGTTTCTCTGGAGTGCCATCAAGGAAATCAAGGCTCCTTTCATGTGTGATGTGCAACACGGAATTGCTCTGCAAGCAGTTCAGGGGAATCGGGCCTCATCTCGCGGCGAGGGGGAAGTCTCATGGTTTTTCTCGAGTTGCGGCGGGAACCTGGGGTATATTCTCGAGTTACCACGGGGATGGCCCTTCCACCCACGTGTTTGTTCAGCCACGTCAGGACTCTTGCCTACTTGCGAGACACAACTCTGGATTCTCCTCGAGGCTTGGCAAGGCAATTGGGACGCCTCTCCAGCTGAGGCGGGAGACCAAGGGTCCCTTTCCAAGTGCCACAGGAATCCTGGGACTCCTATCAAGTTTCACGAGGAGTCAGGCATCGTCTCCTTTGGAGGCACTGATCTCCGCGTACCTCTGGAGTTTTCAAAGGATGTGAGGCTATCGGTAGCCATGAGGTGGGGAACTAAGTCTTTCTCTGTGCTTTCCACAGGGGATTCAGACATCCTTTCGTCATGGAGGACGCAAGACGAGCCTGCATTGAAGTCACTGCAGGGATATCCGGCCTTATTTCGAGTCAGGGCATCGCGGTGTCCATTCCACTTGAGGCCGCAAACTCAGGGTCCCTCTCACATACCTAGAGCTGAGAGAAGCCTCCTCTTGAGGTGCTTGTGGTAAGGTGGTATTCCTCTGGAGAAGAATCCAGGGACTAACCTCTCTTTTTGAGTTGATTTTTGGTCCACAGAGTTCTTTCGTGTTGCTACAGTGACCTCAGGATCCCTCTATCCTTGAAACAGTGTTCTTGGGGTTTCTCTGGAGTGCCATCAAGGAAATCAAGGCTCCTTTCATGTGTGATGTGCAACACGGAATTGCTCTGCACGCAGTGCAGGGGAATCGGGCCTCATCTCGCGGCGAGGGGGAAGTCTCATGGTTTTTCTCGAGTTGCGGCGGGAACCTGGGGTATATTCTCGAGTTACGACGGGAATGGCCCTTCCACACACGTGTGTGTTCAGCCATGTCAGGACTCCTGTCTAGTTGCGAGGGACAACTCGGGATTCTCCTCGAGGCTTTGCAGGGCAATTGGGACGCCTCTCCAGCTGAGACGGGAGACCAAGGGTCCCTTTCCAAGTGCCACAGGAATCCTGGGTCTCCTATCAAGTTTCACGAGGAGTCAGGCATCGTCTCCTTTGGAGGCACTGATCTCCGCATACCTCTGGAGTTTTCAAAGGATTTGAGGCCGCCTGTCGCGATGAGGTGGGGAACTAGGTCTTTCTCTGTGGTCTCCACAGGGGGTTCAGACACCCTTTCGTCCTGGGAGATGCAAGACGAGCCTGCATTGAAGTCACTGCAGGGATATCCGGCCTTATTTCGAGTCAGGGCATCGCGGTGTCCATTCCACTTGAGGCCGCAAACTCAGGGTCCCTCTCACATACCTAGAGCTGAGAGAAGCCTCCTCTTGAGGTGCTTGTGGTAAGGTGGTATTCCTCTGGAGTCGAAGCCAGGGACTAACCTCTCATCTCGAGTTGATTTTTGGTCCACGGAGCTCTTTCGTGTTGCTATAGTAACCTCAGGGTCCCTCTAGCCTTGAAACAGTGTTCTTGGGGTTTCTCTGGAGTGCCATGAAGGAAATCAAGGCTCCTTTCATGTGTGATGTGCAAGACGGAATTGCTCTGCACGCAGTGCAGGGGAATCGGGCCTCATCTCGCTGCGAGGGGGAAGTCTCATGGTTTTTCTCGAGTTGCGGCGGGAACCTAGGGTATATTCTCGAGTTACGCCGGGGATGGCCCTTCCACACACGTGTTTGTTCAGCCACGTCAGGACTCTTGCCTAGTTGCGAGACACAACTCGGGATTCTCCTCAAGGCTTGGCAAGGCAATTCGGACGCCTCTCCAGCTGAGGCGGGAGACCAAGGGTCCCTTTCCACGTGCCACAGGAATCCTGGGACTCCTATCAAGTTTCACGAGGAGTCAGGCATCGTCTCCTTTGGAGGCACTGATCTCCGCGTACCTCTGGAGTTTTCAAAGGATGTGAGGCCTCCGTTCGCGATGAGGTGGGGAACTAGGTCTTTCTCTGTGGTCTCCACAGGGGATTCAGACATCCTTTCATCTTGGGAGATGCAAGACAAGCCTGCATTCAAGTCACTGCAGGGATATCCAGCCTTATTTCGAGTCAGGGCATCGCGGTGTCCATTCCACTTGAGGCCGCAAACTCAGGGTCCCTCTCACATACCTAGAGCTGAGAGAAGCCTCCTCTTGAGGTGCTTGTGGTAAGGTGGTATTCCTCTGGAGTCGAAGCCAGGGACTAACCTCTCATCTCGAGTTGATTTTTGGCCCACGGAGCTCTTTCGTGTTGCTACAGTGACCTCAGGATCCCTCTAGCCTTGAAACAGTGTTCTTGGGGTTTCTCTGGAGTGCCATCAAGGAAATCAAGGCTCCTTTCATGTGTGATGTGCAACACGGAATTGCTCTGCACGCAGTGCAGGGGAATCGGGCCTCATCTCGCGGCGAGGGGGAAGTCTCATGGTTTTTCTCGAGTTGCGGCGGGAACCTGGGGTATATTCTCGAGTTACGACGGGGATGGCCCTTCCACCCACGTGTTTCTTCAGCGACGTCAGGACTCCTGCCTAGTTGCGAGGGACAACTCTGGATTCTCCTCGAGGCTTGGCAGGGCAATTGGAACGCCTCTCCAGCTGAGGCGGGAGACCAAGTGTCCCTTTGCAAGTGCCACAGGAATCCTGGGACTCCTATCAATTTTCATGAGGAGTCAGGCATCGTCTCCTTTGGAGGCACTGATCTCCGCGTACCTCTGGAGTTTTCAAAGGATGTGAGGCTATCGGTCGCGATGAGGTGGGGAACTAAGTCTTTCTCTGTGCTTTCCACAGGGGATTCAGACATCCTTTCGTCCTGGGAGATGCAAGACGAGCCTGCATTGAAGTCACTGCAGGGATATCCGGCCTTATTTCGAGTCAGGGCATCGCGGTGTCCATTCCACTTGAGGCCGCAAACTCAGGGTCCCTCTCACATACCTAGAGCTGAGAGAAGCCTCCTCTTGAGGTGCTTGTGGTAAGGTGGTATTCCTCTGGAGACGAATCCAGGGACTAACCTCTCTTTTCGAGTTGATTTTTGGTCCACAGAGTTCTTTCGTGTTGCTACAGTGACCTCAGGATCCCTCTAGCCTTGAAACAGTGTTCTTGGGGTTTCTCTGGAGTGCCATCAAGGAAATCAAGGCTCCTTTCATGTGTGATGTGCAAGACGGAATTGCTCTGCACGCAGTACAGGGGAATCGGGCCTCATCTCGCATCGAGGGGGAAGTCTCATGGTTTTTCTCGAGTTGCGGCGGGAACCTGGGGTATATTCTCGAGTTATGACGGGGATGGCCCTTCCACCCACGTGTTTGTTCAGCCACGTCAGGACTCCTGCCTAGTTGCGAGGGACAACTCGGGATTCTCCTCGAGGCTTGGCAGGGCAATTGGAACGCCTCTCCAGCTGAGGCGGGAGACCAAGGGTCCCTTTCCACGTGCCACAAGAATCCTGGTACTCCTATCAAGTTTCACGAGGAGTTAGGCATCGTCTCCTTTGGAGGCACTGATCTCCGCGTACCTCTGGAGTTTTCAAAGGATTTGAGGCCTCCTGTCGCGATGAGGTGGGGAACTAGGTCTTTCTCTGTGGTCTCCACAGGGGATTCAGACACCCTTTCGTCTTGGGAGATGCAAAACGAGCCTGCATTCCAGTCACTGCAGGGATATCCGGCCTTATTTCGAGGCAGGGCATCGCGGTGTCCATTCCACTTGAGGCCGCAAACTCAGGGTCCCTCTCACATTCCTAGAGCTGAGAGAAGCCTTCTCTTGAGGTGCTTGTGGTAAGGTGGTATTCCTCTGGAGTCTAAGCCAGGGACTAACCTCTCATCTCGAGTTGATTTTTGGTCCACGGAGCTCTTTCGTGTTGCTACAGTGACCTCAGGATCCCTCTAGCCTTGAAACAGTGTTCTTGGGGTTTCTCTGGAGTGCCATCAAGGAAATCAAGGCTCCTTTCATGTGTGATGTGCAACACGGAATTGCTCTGCACGCAGTTCAGGGGAATCGGGCCTCATCTCGCGGCGAGGGGGAAGTCTCATGGTTTTTCTCGAGTTGCGGCGGGAACCTGGGGTATATTCTCGAGTTACCACGGGGATGGCCCTTCCACCCACGTGTTTGTTCAGCCACGTCAGGACTCTTGCCTACTTGCGAGACACAACTCTGGATTCTCCTCGAGGCTTGGCAAGGCAATTGGGACGCCTCTCCAGCTGAGGCGGGAGACCAAGGGTCCCTTTCCAAGTGCCACAGGAATCCTGGGACTCCTATCAAGTTTCACGAGGAGTCAGGCATCGTCTCCTTTGGAGGCACTGATCTCCGCGTACCTCTGGAGTTTTCAAAGGATGTGAGGCTATCGGTAGCCATGAGGTGGGGAACTAAGTCTTTCTCTGTGCTTTCCACAGGGGATTCAGACATCCTTTCGTCATGGAGGACGCAAGACGAGCCTGCATTGAAGTCACTGCAGGGATATCTGGCCTTATTTCGAGTCAGGGCATCGCGGTGTCCATTCCACTTGAGGCCGCAAACTCAGGGTCCCTCTCACATACCTAGAGCTGAGAGAAGCCTCCTCTTGAGGTGCTTGTGGTAAGGTGGTATTCCTCTGGAGAAGAATCCAGGGACTAACCTCTCTTTTTGAGTTGATTTTTGGTCCACAGAGTTCTTTCGTGTTGCTACAGTGACCTCAGGATCCCTCTATCCTTGAAACAGTGTTCTTGGGGTTTCTCTGGAGTGCCATCAAGGAAATCAAGGCTCCTTTCATGTGTGATGTGCAACACGGAATTGCTCTGCACGCAGTGCAGGGGAATCGGGCCTCATCTCGCGGCGAGGGGGAAGTCTCATGGTTTTTCTCGAGTTGCGGCGGGAACCTGGGGTATATTCTCGAGTTACGACGGGGATGGCCCTTCCACCACGTGTTTCTTCAGCGACGTCAGGACTCCTGCCTAGTTGCGAGGGACAACTCGGGATTCTCCTCGAGGCTTGGCAGGGCAATTGGAACGCCTCTCCAGCTGAGGCGGGAGACCAGCGTCCCTTTCTACGTGCCACAAGAATCCTGGGACTCCTATTAAGTTTCACGAGGAGTCAGGCATCGTCTCCTTTGGAGGCACTGATCTCCGCGTACCTCTGGAGTTTTCAAAGGATGTGAGGCCTCCGGTCGCGATGAGGTGGGGAACTAGGTATTTCTCTGTGGTCTCCACAGGGGATTCAGACATCCTTTCGTCTTGGGAGATGCAAGACGAGCCTGCATTCAAGTCACTGCAGGGATATCCGGCCTTATTTCGAGTCAGGGCATCGCGGTGTCCATTCCACTTGAGGCCGCAAACTCAGGATCCCTCTCACATACCTAGAGCTGAGAGAAGCCTCCTCTTGAGGTGCTTGTGGTAAGGTGGTATTCCTCAGGAGTCGAAGCCAGGAACTAACCTCTCATCTCGTCTTGATTCTTGTTCCACGGAGCTCTTTCGTGTTGCTACAGTGACCTCAGGATCCCTCTAGCCTTGAAACAGTGTTCTTGGGGTTTCTCTGGAGTGCCATCAAGGAAATCAAGGCTCCTTTCATGTGTGATGTGCAACACGGAATTGCTCTGCACGCAGTGCAGGGGAATCGGGCCTCATCTCGCGGCGAGGGGGAAGTCTCATGGTTTTTCTCGAGTTGCGGCGGGAACCTGGGGTATATTCTCGAGTTACGACGGGGATGGCCCTTCCACCCACGTGTTTCTTCAGCGACGCCAGGACTCCTGCCTAGCTGCGAGGGACAACTCGGGATTCTCCTCGAGGCTTTGCAGGGCAATTGTGACGCCTCTCCAGCTGAGACGGGAGACCAAGCGTCCCTTTCCACGTGCCACAGGAATCCTGGGACTCCTATCAAGTTTCACGAGGAGTCAGGCATCGTCTCCTTTGGAGGCACTGATCTCCGCATACCTCTGGAGTTTTCAAAGGATTTGAGGCCTCCTGTCGCGATGAGGTGGGGAACTAGGTCTTTCTCTGTGGTCTCCACAGGGGATTCAGACACCCTTTCGTCTTGGGAGATGCAAGACGAGCCTGCATTCCAGTCACTGCAGGGATATCCGGCCTTTTTTCGAGTCAGGGCATCACGGTGTCCATTCCACTTGAGGCCACAAACTCAGGGTCCCTCTCACATACCTAAAGCTGAGAGAAGCCTCCTCTTGAGTTGCTTGTGGTAAGGTGGTATTCCTCTGGAGTCGAAGCCAGGGACTAACCTCTCATCTCGAGTTGATATTTGGTCCACGGAGCTCTTTTGTGTTGCTACAGTGACCTCAGGATCCCTCTAGCCTTGAAACAGTGTTCTTGGGGTTTCTCTGGAGTGCCATCAAGGAAATCAAGGCTCCTTTCATGTGTGATGTGCAACACGGAATTGCTCTGCATGCAGTGCAGGGGAATCGGGCCTCATCTCGCGGCGAGGGGGAAGTCTCATGGTTTTTCTCGAGTTGCGGCGGGAACCTGGGGTATATTCTCGAGTTACGACGGGGATGGCCCTTCCACCCACGTGTTTCTTCAGCGACGTCAGGACTCCTGCCTAGTTGCGAGGGACAACTCGGGATTCTCCTCGAGGCTTGGCAGGGCAATTGGGACGCCTCTCCAGCTGGGACGGGAGACCAAGGGTCCCTTTCCACGTGCCACAGGAATCCTGGGTCTCCTATCAAGTTTCACGAGGAGTCAGGCATCGTCTCCTTTGGAGGCACTGATCTCCCCATACCTCTGTAGTTTTCAAAGGATTTGAGGCCTCCTGTCGCGATGAGGTGGGGAATTAGGTCTTTCTTTGTGGTCTCCACAGGGGATTCAGACACCCTTTCGTCTTGGGAGATGCAAGACGAGCCTGCATTCAAGTCACTGCAGGGATATCCAGCCTTATTTCGCGTCAGGGCATCGCGGTGTCTATTCCACTTGAGGCCGCAAACTCAGGGTCCCTCTCACATACCTAGAGCTGAGAGAAGCCTCCTCTTGAGGTGCTTGTGGTAAGGTGGTATTCCTCTGGAGTCGAAGCCAGGGACTAACCTCTCATCTCGAGTTGATTTTTGGCCCACGGAGCTCTTTCGTGTTGCTACAGTGACCTCAGGATCCCTCTAGCCTTGAAACAGTGTTCTTGGGGTTTCTCTGGAGTGTCATCAAGGAAATCAAGGCTCCTTTCATGTGTGATGTGCAACACGGAATTGCTCTGCACGCAGTGCAGGGGAATCGGGCCTCATCTCGCGGCGAGGGGGAAGTCTCATGGTTTTTCTCGAGTTGCGGTGGGAACCTGGGGTATATTCTCGAGTTACGACGGGGATGGCCCTTCCACCCACGTGTTTGTTCAGCCACGTCAGGACTCCTGCCTAGTTGCGAGGGACGACTCGGGATTCTCCTCGAGGCTTGGCAGGGCAATTGGAACGCCTCTCCAGCTGAGGCGGGAGACCAAGGGTCCCTTTCCACGTGCCACAAGAATCCTGGGACTCCTATCAAGTTTCACGAGGAGTCAGGCATCGTCTCCTTTGGAGGCACTGATCTCCGCGTACCTCTGGAATTTTCAAAGGATGTGAGGCCTCCGGTCGCGATGAGGTGGGGAACTAGGTGTTTCTCTGTGGTCTCCACAGGGGATTCAGACATCCTTTCTTCTTGGGAGATGCAAGACGAGCCTGCATTCAAGTCACTGCAGGGATATCCGGCCTTATTTCGAGTCAGGGCATCGCGGTGTCCATTCCTCTTGAGGCCGCATACTCACGGTCCCTCTCACATACCTAGAGCTGAGAGAAGCCTCCTCTTGAGGTGCTTGTGGTAAGGTGGTATTCCTCTGGAGACGAATCCAGGGACTAACCTCTCTTTTCGAGTTGATTTTTGGTCCACAGAGTTCTTTTGTGTTGCTACAGTGACCTCAGGATCCCTCTATCCTTGAAACAGTGTTCTTGGGGGTTCTCTGGAGTGCCATCAAGGAAATCAAGGCTCCTTTCATGTGTGATGTGCAAGACGGAATTGCTCTGCACGCAGTACAGGGGAATCGGGCCTCATCTCGCATCGAGGGGGAAGTCTCATAGTTTTTCTCGAGTTGCGGCGGGAACCTGGGGTATATTCTCGAGTTACGACGGGGATGGCCCTTCCACCCACGTGTTTGTTCAGCCACGTCAGGACTCCTGCCTAGTTGCGAGGGACAACTCGGGATTCTTCTCGAGGCTTGGCAGGGCAATTGGAACGCCTCTCCAGCTGAGGCGGGAGACCAAGGGTCCCTTTCCACGTGCCACAAGAATCCTGGGACTCCTATCAAGTTTCATGAGGAGTCAGGCATTGTCTCCTTTGGAGGCACTGATCTCCGCGTACCTCTGGAGTTTTCAAAGGATGTAAGGCCTGCGGTCGCGATGAGGTGGGGAACTAGGTGTTTCTCTGTGGTCTCCACAGGGAATTCAGACATCCTTTCTTCTTGGGAGATGCAAGACGAGCCTGCATTCAGGTCACTGCAGGGATATCCGGGCTTATTTCGAGTCAGGGCATCGCGGTGTCCATTCCACTTCAGGCGGCAAACTCAGGGTCCCTCTCACATACCTAGAGCTGAGAGAAGCCTCCTCTTGAGGTGCTTGTGGTAAGGTGGTATTCCTCTGGAGTCGAAGCCAGGGACTAACCTCTCATCTCGTGTTGATTCTTGGTCCATGGAGCTCTTTCGTGTTGCTACAGTGACCTCAGGATCCCTCTAGCCTTGAAACAGTGTTCTTGGGGTTTCTCTGGAGTGCCATCAAGGAAATCAAGGCTCCTTTCATGTGTGATGTGCAACACGGAATTGCTCTGCACGCAGTGCAGGGGAATCGGGCCTCATCTCGCGGCGAGGGGGAAGTCTCATGGTTTTTCTCGAGTTGCGGCGGGAACCTGGGGTATATTCTCGAGTTACGACGGGGATGGCCCTTCCACCCACGTGTGTGTTCAGCCATGTCAGGACTCCTGCCTAGTTGCGAGGGACAACTCGGGATTCTCCTCGAGGCTTGGCAGGGCAATTGGGACGCCTCTCCAGCTGAGACGGGAGACCAAGGGTCCCTTTCCACGTGCCACAGGAATCCTGGGTCTCCTATCAAGTTTCACGAGGAGTCAGGCATCGTCTCCTTTGGAGGCACTGATCTCCGCATATCTCTGGAGTTTTCAAAGGATTTGAGGCCTCCTGTCGCGATGAGGTGGGGAACTTTGTCTTTCTCTGTGGTCTCCACAGGGCATTCAGACACCCTTTCGTCCTGGGAGATGCAAGACGAGCCTGCATTCCAGTACCTGCAGGGATATCCGGCCTTATTTCGAATCAGGGCATCGCGGTGTCCATTCCACTTGAGGCCGCAAACTCAGGGTCCCTCTCACATACCTAGAGCTGAGAGAAGCCTCCTCTTGAGGTGCTTGTGGTAAGGTGGTATTCCTCTGGAGTCGAAGCCAGGGACTAACCTCTCATCTCCAGTTGATTTTTGGTCCACGGAGCTCTTTCGTGTTGCTACAGTGACTTCAGGATCCCTCTAGCCTTGAAACAGTGTTCTTGGGGTTTCTCTGGAGTGCCATGAAGGAAATCAAGGCTCCTTTCATGTGTGATGTGCAACACAGAATTGCTCTGCACGCTGTGAATGGGAATCGGGCCTCATCTCGCGGCGAGGGGGAAGTCTCATGTTTTTTCTCGAGTTGCGGCGGGAACCTGGGGTATATTCTCGAGTTACGACGGGGATGGCCCTTCCACACACGTGTTTGTTCAGCCACGTCAGGACTCTTGCCTAGTTGCGAGACACAACTCGGGATTCTCCTCGAGGCTTGGCAAGGCAATTGGGACGCCTCTCCAGCTGAGGCGGGAGACCAAGGGTCCCTTTCCACGTGCCACAGGAATCCTGGGACTCCTATCAAGTTTCACGAGGAGTCAGGCATCGTCTCCTTTGGAGGCACTGATCTCCGCGTACCTCTGGAGTTTTCAAAGGATGTGAGGCTATCGGTCGCGATGAGGTGGGGAACTAAGTCTTTCTCTGTGCTTTCCACAGGGGATTCAGACATCCTTTCGTCCTGGGAGATGCAAGACGAGCCTGCATAGAAGTCACTGCAGGGATATCCGGCCTTATTTCGAGTCAGGGCATCGCGGTGTCCATTCCACTTGAGGCCGCAAACTCAGGGTCCCTCTCACATACCTAGAGCTGAGAGAAGCCTCCTCTTGAGGTGCTTGTGGTAAGGTGGTATTCCTCTGGAGACGAATCCAGGGACTAACCTCTCTTTTCGAGTTGATTTTTGGTCCACAGAGTTCTTTCGTGTTGCTACAGTGACCTCAGGATCCCTCTAGCCTTGAAACAGTGTTCTTGGGGTTTCTCTGGAGTGCCATCAAGGAAATCAAGGCTCCTTTCATGTGTGATGTGCAAGACGGAATTGCTCTGCACGCAGTACAGGGGAATCGGGCCTCATCTCGCATCGAGGGGGAAGTCTCATGGTTTTTCTCGAGTTGCGGCGGGAACCTGGGGTATATTCTCGAGTTACGACGGGGATGGCCCTTCCACCCACGTGTTTGTTCAGCCACGTCAGGACTCCTGCCTAGTTGCGAGGGACAACTCGGGATTCTCCTCGAGGCTTGGCACCGCAATTGGAACGCCTCTCCAGCTGAGGCAGGAGACCAAGGGTCCCTTTCCACGTGCCACAAGAATCCTGGGACTCCTATCAAGTTTCACGAGGAGTCAGGCATCGTCTCCTTTGGAGGCACTGATCTCCGCGTACCTCTGGAGTTTTCAAAGGATGTGAGGCCTCCGGTCGCGATGAGGTGGGGAACTAGGTGTTTCTCTGTGGTCTCCACAGGGGATTCAGGCATCCTTTCTTCTTGGGAGATGCAAGACGAGCCTGCATTCAAGTCACTGCAGGGATATCCGGCCTTATTTCGAGTCAGGGCATCGCGGTGTCCATTCCACTTGAGGCCGCAAACTCAGGGTCCCTCTCACATACCTAGAGCTGAGAGAAGCCTCCTCTTGAGGTCCTTGTGGTAAGGTGGTATTCCTCTGGAGTCGAAGCCAGGGACTAACCTCTCATCTCGAGTTGATTTTTGGCCCACGGAGTTCTTTCGTGTTGCTACAGTGACCTCAGGATCCCTCTAGCCTTGAAACAGTGTTCTTGGGGATTCTCTGGAGTGCCATCAAGGAAATCAAGGCTCCTTTCATGTGTGATGTGCAAGACGGAATTGCTCTGCACGCAGTACAGGGGAATCGGGCCTCATCTCGCATCGAGGGGGAAGTCTCATAGTTTTTCTCGAGTTGCGGCGGGAACCTGGGGTATATTCTCGAGTTACGACGGGGATGGCCCTTCCACCCACGTGTTTGTTCAGCCACGTCAGGACTCCTGCCTAGTTGCGAGGGACAACTCGGGATTCTTCTCGAGGCTTGGCAGGGCAATTGGAACGCCTCTCCAGCTGAGGCGGGAGACCAAGGGTCCCTTTCCACGTGCCACAAGAATCCTGGGACTCCTATCAAGTTTCATGAGGAGTCAGGCATTGTCTCCTTTGGAGGCACTGATCTCCGCGTACCTCTGGAGTTTTCAAAGGATGTGAGGCTATCGGTCGCGATGAGGTGGGGAACTAGGTGTTTCTCTGTGGTCTCCACAGGGAATTCAGACATCCTTTCTTCTTGGGAGATGCAAGACGAGCCTGCATTCAGGTCACTGCAGGGATATCCGGGCTTATTTCGAGTCAGGGCATCGCGGTGTCCATTCCACTTCAGGCGGCAAACTCAGGGTCCCTCTCACATACCTAGAGCTGAGAGAAGCCTCCTCTTGAGGTGCTTGTGGTAAGGTGGTATTCCTCTGGAGTCGAAGCCAGGGACTAACCTCTCATCTCGTGTTGATTCTTGGTCCATGGAGCTCTTTCGTGTTGCTACAGTGACCTCAGGATCCCTCTAGCCTTGAAACAGTGTTCTTGGGGTTTCTCTGGAGTGCCATCAAGGAAATCAAGGCTCCTTTCATGTGTGATGTGCAACACGGAATTGCTCTGCACGCAGTGCAGGGGAATCGGGCCTCATCTCGCGGCGAGGGGGAAGTCTCATGGTTTTTCTCGAGTTGCGGCGGGAACCTGGGGTATATTCTCGAGTTACGACGGGGATGGCCCTTCCACCCACGTGTGTGTTCAGCCATGTCAGGACTCCTGCCTAGTTGCGAGGGACAACTCGGGATTCTCCTCGAGGCTTGGCAGGGCAATTGGGACGCCTCTCCAGCTGAGACGGGAGACCAAGGGTCCCTTTCCACGTGCCACAGGAATCCTGGGTCTCCTATCAAGTTTCACGAGGAGTCAGGCATCGTCTCCTTTGGAGGCACTGATCTCCGCATATCTCTGGAGTTTTCAAAGGATTTGAGGCCTCCTGTCGCGATGAGGTGGGGAACTTTGTCTTTCTCTGTGGTCTCCACAGGGCATTCAGACACCCTTTCGTCCTGGGAGATGCAAGACGAGCCTGCATTCCAGTACCTGCAGGGATATCCGGCCTTATTTCGAATCAGGGCATCGCGGTGTCCATTCCACTTGAGGCCGCAAACTCAGGGTCCCTCTCACATACCTAGAGCTGAGAGAAGCCTCCTCTTGAGGTGCTTGTGGTAAGGTGGTATTCCTCTGGAGTCGAAGCCAGGGACTAACCTCTCATCTCCAGTTGATTTTTGGTCCACGGAGCTCTTTCGTGTTGCTACAGTGACTTCAGGATCCCTCTAGCCTTGAAACAGTGTTCTTGGGGTTTCTCTGGAGTGCCATGAAGGAAATCAAGGCTCCTATCATGTGTGATGTGCAACACAGAATTGCTCTGCACGCTGTGAATGGGAATCGGGCCTCATCTCGCGGCGAGGGGGAAGTCTCATGTTTTTTCTCGAGTTGCGGCGGGAACCTGGGGTATATTCTCGAGTTACGACGGGGATGGCCCTTCCACACACGTGTTTGTTCAGCCACGTCAGGACTCTTGCCTAGTTGCGAGACACAACTCGGGATTCTCCTCGAGGCTTGGCAAGGCAATTGGGACGCCTCTCCAGCTGAGGCGGGAGACCAAGGGTCCCTTTCCACGTGCCACAGGAATCCTGGGACTCCTATCAAGTTTCACGAGGAGTCAGGCATCGTCTCCTTTGGAGGCACTGATCTCCGCGTACCTCTGGAGTTTTCAAAGGATGTGAGGCTATCGGTCGCGATGAGGTGGGGAACTAAGTCTTTCTCTGTGCTTTCCACAGGGGATTCAGACATCCTTTCGTCCTGGGAGATGCAAGACGAGCCTGCATTGAAGTCACTGCAGGGATATCCGGCCTTATTTCGAGTCAGGGCATCGCGGTGTCCATTCCACTTGAGGCCGCAAACTCAGGGTCCCTCTCACATACCTAGAGCTGAGAGAAGCCTCCTCTTGAGGTGCTTGTGGTAAGGTGGTATTCCTCTGGAGACGAATCCAGGGACTAACCTCTCTTTTCGAGTTGATTTTTGGTCCACAGAGTTCTTTCGTGTTGCTACAGTGACCTCAGGATCCCTCTAGCCTTGAAACAGTGTTCTTGGGGTTTCTCTGGAGTGCCATCAAGGAAATCAAGGCTCCTTTCATGTGTGATGTGCAAGACGGAATTGCTCTGCACGCAGTACAGGGGAATCGGGCCTCATCTCGCATCGAGGGGGAAGTCTCATGGTTTTTCTCGAGTTGCGGCGGGAACCTGGGGTATATTCTCGAGTTACGACGGGGATGGCCCTTCCACCCACGTGTTTGTTCAGCCACGTCAGGACTCCTGCCTAGTTGCGAGGGACAACTCGGGATTCTCCTCGAGGCTTGGCACCGCAATTGGAACGCCTCTCCAGCTGAGGCAGGAGACCAAGGGTCCCTTTCCACGTGCCACAAGAATCCTGGGACTCCTATCAAGTTTCACGAGGAGTCAGGCATCGTCTCCTTTGGAGGCACTGATCTCCGCGTACCTCTGGAGTTTTCAAAGGATGTGAGGCCTCCGGTCGCGATGAGGTGGGGAACTAGGTGTTTCTCTGTGGTCTCCACAGGGGATTCAGGCATCCTTTCTTCTTGGGAGATGCAAGACGAGCCTGCATTCAAGTCACTGCAGGGATATCCGGCCTTATTTCGAGTCAGGGCATCGCGGTGTCCATTCCACTTGAGGCCGCAAACTCAGGGTCCCTCTCACATACCTAGAGCTGAGAGAAGCCTCCTCTTGAGGTCCTTGTGGTAAGGTGGTATTCCTCTGGAGTCGAAGCCAGGGACTAACCTCTCATCTCGAGTTGATTTTTGGCCCACGGAGTTCTTTCGTGTTGCTACAGTGACCTCAGGATCCCTCTAGCCTTGAAACAGTGTTCTTGGGGATTCTCTGGAGTGCCATCAAGGAAATCAAGGCTCCTTTCATGTGTGATGTGCAACACGGAATTGCTCTGCACGCAGTGCAGGGGAATCGGGCCTCATCTCGCGGCGAGGGGGAAGTCTCATGGTTTTTCTCGAGTTGCGGCGGGAACCTGGGGTATATTCTCGAGTTACGACGGGGATGGCCCTTCCACCCACGTGTTTCTTCAGCGACGTCAGGACTCCTGCCTAGTTGCGAGGGACACCTCGGGATTCTCCTCGAGGCTTTGCAGGGCAATTGGGACGCCTCTCCAGCTGAGACGGGAGACCAAGGGTCCCTTTCCACGTGCCACAGGAATCCTGGGTCTCCTATCAAGTTTCACGAGGAGTCAGGCATCGTGTCCTTTGGAGGCACTGATCTCCGCGTACCTCTGGAGTTTTCAAAGGATGTAAGGCCTCCGGTCGCGATGAGGTGGGGAACTAGGTGTTTCTCTGTGGTCTCCACAGGGGATTCAGACATCCTTTCTTCTTGGGAGATGCAAGACGAGCCTGCATTCAGGTCACTGCAGGGATATCCGGCCTTATTTCGAGTCAGGGCATCGCGGTGTCCATTCCATTTCAGGCCGCAAACTCAGGATCCCTCTCACATACCTAGAGCTGAGAGAAGGCTCCTCTTGAGGTGCTTGTGGTAAGGTGGTATTCCTCAGGAGTCGAAGCCAAGGACTAACCTCTCATCTCGTGTTGATTCTTGGTCCACGGAGCTCTTTCGTGTTGCTACAGTGACCTCAGGATCCCTCTAGCCTTGAAACAGTGTTCTTGGGGTTTCTCTGGAGTGCCATGAAGGAAATCAAGGCTCCTTTCATGTGTGATGTGCAACACGGAATTGCTCTGCACGCAGTGCAGGGGAATCGGGCCTCATCTCGCGGCGAGGGGGAAGTCTCATGGTTTTTCTCGAGTTGCGGCGGGAACCTGGGGTATATTCTCGAGTTACGACGGGGATGGCCCTTCCACCAACGTGTGTGTTCAGCCATGTCAGGACTCCTGCCTAGTTGCGAGGGACAACTCGGGATTCGCCTCGAGGCTTGGCAGGGCAATTGGGACGCCTCTCCAGCTGAGACGGGAGACCAAGGGTCCCTTTCCACGTGCCACAGGAATCCTCGGTCTCCTATCAAGTTTCACGAGGAGTCAGGCATCGTCTCCTTTGGAGGCACTGATCTCCGCATACCTCTGGAGTTTTCAAAGGATTTGAGGCCTCCTGTCGCGATGAGGTGGGGAACTAGGTCTTTCTCTGTGGTCTCCATAGGGGATTCAGACACCCTTTCGTCCTGGGAGATGCAAGACGAGCCTGCATTTCAGTCACTGCAGGGATATCCGGCCTTATTTCGAGTCAGGGCATCGCGGTGTCCATTCCACTTGAGGCCGCAAACTCAGGGTCCCTCTCACATACCTAGAGCTGAGAGAAGCCTCCTCTTGAGGTGCTTGTGGTAAGGTGGTATTCCTCTGGAGTCGAAGCCAGGGACTAACCTCTCATCTCGAGTTGATTTTTGGTCCACGGAGCTCTTTCGTGTTGCTACAGTGACCTCAGGATCCCTCTAGCCTTGAAACAGTGTTCTTGGGGTTTCTCTGGAGTGCCATGAAGGAAATCAAGGCTCCTTTCATGTGTGATGTGCAACACAGAATTGCTCTGCACGCAGTGCAGGGGAATCGGGCCTCGTCTCACGGCGAGGGGGAAGTCTCATGGCTTTTCTCGAGTTGCGGCGGGAACCTGGGGTATATTCTCCAGTTACGACGGGGATGGCCCTTCCACCCACGTGTTTGTTCAGCCACGTCAGGACTCTTGCCAAGTTGCGAGACACAACTCGGGATTCTCCTCGAGGCTTGGCAAGGCAATTGTGACGCCTCTCCAGCTGAGGCGGGAGACCAAGGGTCCCTTTCCACGTGCCACAGGAATCCTGGGACTCCTATCAAGTTTCACGAGGAGTCAGGCATCGTGTCCTTTGGAGGCACTGATCTCCGCGTACCTCTGGAGTTTTCAAAGGATGTGAGGCCTCCGGTCGCGATGAGGGGGGAACTAGGTGTTTCTCTGTGGTCTCCACAGGGGATTCAGGCATCCTTTCTTCTTGGGAGATGCAAGACGAGCCTGCATTCAAGTCACTGCAGGGATATCCGGCCTTATTTCGAGTCAGGGCATCGCGGTGTCCATTCCACTTGAGGCCGCAAACTCAGGGTCCCTCTCACATACGTAGAGCTGAGAGAAGCCTCCTCTTGAGGTGCTTGTGGTAAGGTGGTATTCCTCTGGAGTCGAAGCCAGGGACTAACCTCTCATCTCGAGTTGATTTTTGGCCCACGGAGTTCTTTCGTGTTGCTACAGTGACCTCAGGATCCCTCTAGCCTTGAAACAGTGTTCTTGGGGATTCTCTGGAGTGCCATCAAGGAAATCAAGGCTCCTTTCATGTGTGATGTGCAACACGGAATTGCTCTGCACGCAGTGCAGGGGAATCGGGCCTCATCTGGCGGCGAGGGGGAAGTCTCATGGTTTTTCTCGAGTTGCGGCGGGAACCTGGGGTATATTCTCGAGTTACGACGGGGATGGCCCTTCCACCCATGAGTGTGTTCAGCCACGTCAGGACTCTTGCCTAGTTGCGAGACACAACTCGGGATGCTCCTCGAGGCTTGGCAAGGCAATTGGGACGCCTCTCCAGCTGTGGCGGGAGACCAAGGGTCCCTTTCCACGTGCCACAGGAATCCTGGGACTCCTATCAAGTTTCACCAGGAGTCGGGCATCGTCTCCTTTGGAGGCACTGATCTCCGCGTACCTCTGGAGTTTTCAAAGGATGTGAGGCCTCCGGTCGCGATGAGGTGGGGAACTAGGTCTTTCTCTGTGGTCTCCACAGGGGATTCAGACATCCTTTCATCTTGGGAGATACAAGACGAGCCTGCATTCAAGTCACTGCAGGGATATCCAGCCTTATTTCGCGTCAGGGCATCGCGGTGTCCATTCCACTTGAGGCCGCAAACTCAGGGTCCCTCTCACTTACCTAGAGCTGAGAGAAGCCTCCTCTTGAGGTGCTTGTGGTAAGGTGGTATTCCTCTGGAGTCGAAGCCAGGGACTAACCTCTCATCTCGAGTTGATTTTTGGCCCACGGAGCTCTTTCGTGTTGCTACAGTGACCTCAGGATCCCTCTAGCCTTGAAACAGTGTTCTTGGGGTTTCTCTGGAGTGCCATCAAGGAAATCAAGGCTCCTTTCATGTGTGATGTGCAACACGGAATTGCTCTGCACGCAGTGCAGGGGAATCGGACCTCATCTGGCGGCGAGGGGGAAGTCTCATGGTTTTTCTCGAGTTGCGGCGGGAACCTGGGGTATATTCTCGAGTTACGACGGGGATGGCCCTTCCACCCACGTGTTTCTTCAGCGACGTCAGGACTCCTGCCTAGTTGCGAGGGACAACTCTGGATTCTCCTCGAGGCTTGGCAGGGCAATTGGGACGCCTCTCCAGCTGAGGCGGGAGACCAAGTGTCCCTTTCCAAGTGCCACAGGAATCCTGGGACTCCTATCAAGTTTCATGAGGAGTCAGGCAACGTCTCCTTTGGAGGCACTGATCTCCGCGTACCTCTGGAGTTTTCAAAGGATGTGAGGCTATCGGTCGCGATGAGGTGGGGAACTAAGTCTTTCTCTGTGCTTTCCACAGGGGATTCAGACATCCTTTCGTCCTGGGAGATGCAAGACGAGCCTGCATTGAAGTCACTGCAGGGATATCCGGCCTTATTTCGAGTCAGGGCATCGCGGTGTCCATTCCTCTTGAGGCCGCATACTCACGGTCCCTCTCACATACCTAGAGCTGAGAGAAGCCTCCTCTTGAGGTGCTTGTGGTAATGTGGTATTCCTCAGGAGTCGAAGCCAGGGACTAACCTCTCATCTCGTGTTGATTCTTGGTCCACGGAGCTCTTTCGTGTTGCTACAGTGACCTCAGGATCCCTCTAGCCTTGAAACAGTGTTCTTGGGGTTTCTCTGGAGTGCCATCAAGGAAATCAAGGCTCCTTTCATGTGTGATGTGCAACACGGAATTGCTCTGCACGCAGTGCAGGGGAATCGGGCCTCATCTCGCGGCGAGGGGGAAGTCTCATGGTTTTTCTCGAGTTGCGGCGGGAACCTGGGGTATATTCTCGAGTTACGACGGGGATGGCCCTTCCACACACGTGTGTGTTCAGCCATGTCAGGACTCCTGCCTAGTTGCGAGGGACAACTCGGGATTCTCCTCGAGGCATTGCAGGGCAATTGGGACGCCTCTCCAGCTGAGACGGGAGACCAAGGGTCCCTTTCCACGTGCCACAGGAATCCTGGGTCTCCTATCAAGTTTCACGAGGAGTCAGGCATCGTCTCCTTTGGAGGCACTGATCTCCGCATACCTCTGGAGTTTTCAAAGGATTTGAGGCCTCCTGTCGCGATGAGGTGGGGAACTAGGTCTTTCTCTGTGGTCTCCACAGGGCATTCAGACACCCTTTCGTCTTGGGAGATGCAAGACGAGCCTGCATTCCAGTCACTGCAGGGATATCCGGCCTTATTTCGAGTCAGGGCATCGCGGTGTCCATTCCTCTTGAGGCCGCATACTCACGGTCCCTCTCACATACCTAGAGCTGAGAGAAGCCTCCTCTTGAGGTGCTTGTGGTAAGGTGGTATTCCTCTGGAGACGAATCCAGGGACTAACCTCTCTTTTCGAGTTGATTTTTGGTCCACAGAGTTCTTTTGTGTTGCTACAGTGACCTCAGGATCCCTCTATCCTTGAAACAGTGTTCTTGGGGGTTCTCTGGAGTGCCATCAAGGAAATCAAGGCTCCTTTCATGTGTGATGTGCAAGACGGAATTGCTCTGCACGCAGTACAGGGGAATCGGGCCTCATCTCGCATCGAGGGGGAAGTCTCATAGTTTTTCTCGAGTTGCGGCGGGAACCTGGGGTATATTCTCGAGTTACGACGGGGATGGCCCTTCCACCCACGTGTTTGTTCAGCCACGTCAGGACTCCTGCCTAGTTGCGAGGGACAACTCGGGATTCTTCTCGAGGCTTGGCAGGGCAATTGGAACGCCTCTCCAGCTGAGGCGGGAGACCAAGGGTCCCTTTCCACGTGCCACAAGAATCCTGGGACTCCTATCAAGTTTCATGAGGAGTCAGGCATTGTCTCCTTTGGAGGCACTGATCTCCGCGTACCTCTGGAGTTTTCAAAGGATGTAAGGCCTGCGGTCGCGATGAGGTGGGGAACTAGGTGTTTCTCTGTGGTCTCCACAGGGAATTCAGACATCCTTTCTTCTTGGGAGATGCAAGACGAGCCTGCATTCAGGTCACTGCAGGGATATCCGGGCTTATTTCGAGTCAGGGCATCGCGGTGTCCATTCCACTTCAGGCGGCAAACTCAGGGTCCCTCTCACATACCTAGAGCTGAGAGAAGCCTCCTCTTGAGGTGCTTGTGGTAAGGTGGTATTCCTCTGGAGTCGAAGCCAGGGACTAACCTCTCATCTCGTGTTGATTCTTGGTCCATGGAGCTCTTTCGTGTTGCTACAGTGACCTCAGGATCCCTCTAGCCTTGAAACAGTGTTCTTGGGGTTTCTCTGGAGTGCCATCAAGGAAATCAAGGCTCCTTTCATGTGTGATGTGCAACACGGAATTGCTCTGCACGCAGTGCAGGGGAATCGGGCCTCATCTCGCGGCGAGGGGGAAGTCTCATGGTTTTTCTCGAGTTGCGGCGGGAACCTGGGGTATATTCTCGAGTTACGACGGGGATGGCCCTTCCACCCACGTGTGTGTTCAGCCATGTCAGGACTCCTGCCTAGTTGCGAGGGACAACTCGGGATTCTCCTCGAGGCTTGGCAGGGCAATTGGGACGCCTCTCCAGCTGAGACGGGAGACCAAGGGTCCCTTTCCACGTGCCACAGGAATCCTGGGTCTCCTATCAAGTTTCACGAGGAGTCAGGCATCGTCTCCTTTGGAGGCACTGATCTCCGCATATCTCTGGAGTTTTCAAAGGATTTGAGGCCTCCTGTCGCGATGAGGTGGGGAACTTTGTCTTTCTCTGTGGTCTCCACAGGGCATTCAGACACCCTTTCGTCCTGGGAGATGCAAGACGAGCCTGCATTCCAGTACCTGCAGGGATATCCGGCCTTATTTCGAATCAGGGCATCGCGGTGTCCATTCCACTTGAGGCCGCAAACTCAGGGTCCCTCTCACATACCTAGAGCTGAGAGAAGCCTCCTCTTGAGGTGCTTGTGGTAAGGTGGTATTCCTCTGGAGTCGAAGCCAGGGACTAACCTCTCATCTCGAGTTGATTTTTGGTCCACGGAGCTCTTTCGTGTTGCTACAGTGACTTCAGGATCCCTCTAGCCTTGAAACAGTGTTCTTGGGGTTTCTCTGGAGTGCCATGAAGGAAATCAAGGCTCCTTTCATGTGTGATGTGCAACACAGAATTGCTCTGCACGCTGTGAATGGGAATCGGGCCTCATCTCGCGGCGAGGGGGAAGTCTCATGTTTTTTCTCGAGTTGCGGCGGGAACCTGGGGTATATTCTCGAGTTACGACGGGGATGGCCCTTCCACACACGTGTTTGTTCAGCCACGTCAGGACTCTTGCCTAGTTGCGAGACACAACTCGGGATTCTCCTCGAGGCTTGGCAAGGCAATTGGGACGCCTCTCCAGCTGAGGCGGGAGACCAAGGGTCCCTTTCCACGTGCCACAGGAATCCTGGGACTCCTATCAAGTTTCACGAGGAGTCAGGCATCGTCTCCTTTGGAGGCACTGATCTCCGCGTACCTCTGGAGTTTTCAAAGGATGTGAGGCTATCGGTCGCGATGAGGTGGGGAACTAAGTCTTTCTCTGTGCTTTCCACAGGGGATTCAGACATCCTTTCGTCCTGGGAGATGCAAGACGAGCCTGCATTGAAGTCACTGCAGGGATATCCGGCCTTATTTCGAGTCAGGGCATCGCGGTGTCCATTCCACTTGAGGCCGCAAACTCAGGGTCCCTCTCACATACCTAGAGCTGAGAGAAGCCTCCTCTTGAGGTGCTTGTGGTAAGGTGGTATTCCTCTGGAGACGAATCCAGGGACTAACCTCTCTTTTCGAGTTGATTTTTGGTCCACAGAGTTCTTTCGTGTTGCTACAGTGACCTCAGGATCCCTCTAGCCTTGAAACAGTGTTCTTGGGGTTTCTCTGGAGTGCCATCAAGGAAATCAAGGCTCCTTTCATGTGTGATGTGCAAGACGGAATTGCTCTGCACGCAGTACAGGGGAATCGGGCCTCATCTCGCATCGAGGGGGAAGTCTCATGGTTTTTCTCGAGTTGCGGCGGGAACCTGGGGTATATTCTCGAGTTACGACGGGGATGGCCCTTCCACCCACGTGTTTGTTCAGCCACGTCAGGACTCCTGCCTAGTTGCGAGGGACAACTCGGGATTCTCCTCGAGGCTTGGCACCGCAATTGGAACGCCTCTCCAGCTGAGGCAGGAGACCAAGGGTCCCTTTCCACGTGCCACAAGAATCCTGGGACTCCTATCAAGTTTCACGAGGAGTCAGGCATCGTCTCCTTTGGAGGCACTGATCTCCGCGTACCTCTGGAGTTTTCAAAGGATGTGAGGCCTCCGGTCGCGATGAGGTGGGGAACTAGGTGTTTCTCTGTGGTCTCCACAGGGGATTCAGGCATCCTTTCTTCTTGGGAGATGCAAGACGAGCCTGCATTCAAGTCACTGCAGGGATATCCGGCCTTATTTCGAGTCAGGGCATCGCGGTGTCCATTCCACTTGAGGCCGCAAACTCAGGGTCCCTCTCACATACCTAGAGCTGAGAGAAGCCTCCTCTTGAGGTCCTTGTGGTAAGGTGGTATTCCTCTGGAGTCGAAGCCAGGGACTAACCTCTCATCTCGAGTTGATTTTTGGCCCACGGAGTTCTTTCGTGTTGCTACAGTGACCTCAGGATCCCTCTAGCCTTGAAACAGTGTTCTTGGGGATTCTCTGGAGTGCCATCAAGGAAATCAAGGCTCCTTTCATGTGTGATGTGCAAGACGGAATTGCTCTGCACGCAGTACAGGGGAATCGGGCCTCATCTCGCATCGAGGGGGAAGTCTCATAGTTTTTCTCGAGTTGCGGCGGGAACCTGGGGTATATTCTCGAGTTACGACGGGGATGGCCCTTCCACCCACGTGTTTGTTCAGCCACGTCAGGACTCCTGCCTAGTTGCGAGGGACAACTCGGGATTCTTCTCGAGGCTTGGCAGGGCAATTGGAACGCCTCTCCAGCTGAGGCGGGAGACCAAGGGTCCCTTTCCACGTGCCACAAGAATCCTGGGACTCCTATCAACTTTCATGAGGAGTCAGGCATTGTCTCCTTTGGAGGCACTGATCTCCGCGTACCTCTGGAGTTTTCAAAGGATGTAAGGCCTGCGGTCGCGATGAGGTGGGGAACTAGGTGTTTCTCTGTGGTCTCCACAGGGAATTCAGACATCCTTTCTTCTTGGGAGATGCAAGACGAGCCTGCATTCAGGTCACTGCAGGGATATCCGGGCTTATTTCGAGTCAGGGCATCGCGGTGTCCATTCCACTTCAGGCGGCAAACTCAGGGTCCCTCTCACATACCTAGAGCTGAGAGAAGCCTCCTCTTGAGGTGCTTGTGGTAAGGTGGTATTCCTCTGGAGTCGAAGCCAGGGACTAACCTCTCATCTCGTGTTGATTCTTGGTCCATGGAGCTCTTTCGTGTTGCTACAGTGACCTCAGGATCCCTCTAGCCTTGAAACAGTGTTCTTGGGGTTTCTCTGGAGTGCCATCAAGGAAATCAAGGCTCCTTTCATGTGTGATGTGCAACACGGAATTGCTCTGCACGCAGTGCAGGGGAATCGGGCCTCATCTCGCGGCGAGGGGGAAGTCTCATGGTTTTTCTCGAGTTGCGGCGGGAACCTGGGGTATATTCTCGAGTTACGACGGGGATGGCCCTTCCACCCACGTGTGTGTTCAGCCATGTCAGGACTCCTGCCTAGTTGCGAGGGACAACTCGGGATTCTCCTCGAGGCTTGGCAGGGCAATTGGGACGCGTCTCCAGCTGAGACGGGAGACCAAGGGTCCCTTTCCACGTGCCACAGGAATCCTGGGTCTCCTATCAAGTTTCACGAGGAGTCAGGCATCGTCTCCTTTGGAGGCACTGATCTCCGCATATCTCTGGAGTTTTCAAAGGATTTGAGGCCTCCTGTCGCGATGAGGTGGGGAACTTTGTCTTTCTCTGTGGTCTCCACAGGGCATTCAGACACCCTTTCGTCCTGGGAGATGCAAGACGAGCCTGCATTCCAGTACCTGCAGGGATATCCGGCCTTATTTCGAATCAGGGCATCGCGGTGTCCATTCCACTTGAGGCCGCAAACTCAGGGTCCCTCTCACATACCTAGAGCTGAGAGAAGCCTCCTCTTGAGGTGCTTGTGGTAAGGTGGTATTCCTCTGGAGTCGAAGCCAGGGACTAACCTCTCATCTCCAGTTGATTTTTGGTCCACGGAGCTCTTTCGTGTTGCTACAGTGACTTCAGGATCCCTCTAGCCTTGAAACAGTGTTCTTGGGGTTTCTCTGGAGTGCCATGAAGGAAATCAAGGCTCCTTTCATGTGTGATGTGCAACACAGAATTGCTCTGCACGCTGTGAATGGGAATCGGGCCTCATCTCGCGGCGAGGGGGAAGTCTCATGGTTTTTCTCGAGTTGCGGCGGGAACCTGGGGTATATTCTCGAGTTACGACGGGGATGGCCCTTCCACACACGTGTTTGTTCAGCCACGTCAGGACTCTTGCCTAGTTGCGAGACACAACTCGGGATTCTCCTCGAGGCTTGGCAAGGCAATTGGGACGCCTCTCCAGCTGAGGCGGGAGACCAAGGGTCCCTTTCCACGTGCCACAGGAATCCTGGGACTCCTATCAAGTTTCACGAGGAGTCAGGCATCGTCTCCTTTGGAGGCACTGATCTCCGCGTACCTCTGGAGTTTTCAAAGGATGTGAGGCTATCGGTCGCGATGAGGTGGGGAACTAAGTCTTTCTCTGTGCTTTCCACAGGGGATTCAGACATCCTTTCGTCCTGGGAGATGCAAGACGAGCCTGCATTGAAGTCACTGCAGGGATATCCGGCCTTATTTCGAGTCAGGGCATCGCGGTGTCCATTCCACTTGAGGCCGCAAACTCAGGGTCCCTCTCACATACCTAGAGCTGAGAGAAGCCTCCTCTTGAGGTGCTTGTGGTAAGGTGGTATTCCTCTGGAGACGAATCCAGGGACTAACCTCTCTTTTCGAGTTGATTTTTGGTCCACAGAGTTCTTTCGTGTTGCTACAGTGACCTCAGGATCCCTCTAGCCTTGAAACAGTGTTCTTGGGGTTTCTCTGGAGTGCCATCAAGGAAATCAAGGCTCCTTTCATGTGTGATGTGCAAGACGGAATTGCTCTGCACGCAGTAAAGGGGAATCGGGCCTCATCTCGCATCGAGGGGGAAGTCTCATGGTTTTTCTCGAGTTGCGGCGGGAACCTGGGGTATATTCTCGAGTTACGACGGGGATGGCCCTTCCACCCACGTGTTTGTTCAGCCACGTCAGGACTCCTGCCTAGTTGCGAGGGACAACTCGGGATTCTCCTCGAGGCTTGGCACCGCAATTGGAACGCCTCTCCAGCTGAGGCAGGAGACCAAGGGTCCCTTTCCACGTGCCACAAGAATCCTGGGACTCCTATCAAGTTTCACGAGGAGTCAGGCATCGTCTCCTTTGGAGGCACTGATCTCCGCGTACCTCTGGAGTTTTCAAAGGATGTGAGGCCTCCGGTCGCGATGAGGTGGGGAACTAGGTGTTTCTCTGTGGTCTCCACAGGGGATTCAGGCATCCTTTCTTCTTGGGAGATGCAAGACGAGCCTGCATTCAAGTCACTGCAGGGATATCCGGCCTTATTTCGAGTCAGGGCATCGCGGTGTCCATTCCACTTGAGGCCGCAAACTCAGGGTCCCTCTCACATACCTAGAGCTGAGAGAAGCCTCCTCTTGAGGTCCTTGTGGTAAGGTGGTATTCCTCTGGAGTCGAAGCCAGGGACTAACCTCTCATCTCGAGTTGATTTTTGGCCCACGGAGTTCTTTCGTGTTGCTACAGTGACCTCAGGATCCCTCTAGCCTTGAAACAGTGTTCTTGGGGATTCTCTGGAGTGCCATCAAGGAAATCAAGGCTCCTTTCATGTGTGATGTGCAACACGGAATTGCTCTGCACGCAGTGCAGGGGAATCGGGCCTCATCTCGCGGCGAGGGGGAAGTCTCATGGTTTTTCTCGAGTTGCGGCGGGAACCTGGGGTATATTCTCGAGTTACGACGGGGATGGCCCTTCCACCCACGTGTTTCTTCAGCGACGTCAGGACTCCTGCCTAGTTGCGAGGGACACCTCGGGATTCTCCTCGAGGCTTTGCAGGGCAATTGGGACGCCTCTCCAGCTGAGACGGGAGACCAAGGGTCCCTTTCCACGTGCCACAGGAATCCTGGGTCTCCTATCAAGTTTCACGAGGAGTCAGGCATCGTGTCCTTTGGAGGCACTGATCTCCGCGTACCTCTGGAGTTTTCAAAGGATGTAAGGCCTCCGGTCGCGATGAGGTGGGGAACTAGGTGTTTCTCTGTGGTCTCCACAGGGGATTCAGACATCCTTTCTTCTTGGGAGATGCAAGACGAGCCTGCATTCAGGTCACTGCAGGGATATCCGGCCTTATTTCGAGTCAGGGCATCGCGGTGTCCATTCCATTTCAGGCCGCAAACTCAGGATCCCTCTCACATACCTAGAGCTGAGAGAAGGCTCCTCTTGAGGTGCTTGTGGTAAGGTGGTATTCCTCAGGAGTCGAAGCCAAGGACTAACCTCTCATCTCGTGTTGATTCTTGGTCCACGGAGCTCTTTCGTGTTGCTACAGTGACCTCAGGATCCCTCTAGCCTTGAAACAGTGTTCTTGGGGTTTCTCTGGAGTGCCATGAAGGAAATCAAGGCTCCTTTCATGTGTGATGTGCAACACGGAATTGCTCTGCACGCAGTGCAGGGGAATCGGGCCTCATCTCGCGGCGAGGGGGAAGTCTCATGGTTTTTCTCGAGTTGCGGCGGGAACCTGGGGTATATTCTCGAGTTACGACGGGGATGGCCCTTCCACCAACGTGTGTGTTCAGCCATGTCAGGACTCCTGCCTAGTTGCGAGGGACAACTCGGGATTCGCCTCGAGGCTTGGCAGGGCAATTGGGACGCCTCTCCAGCTGAGACGGGAGACCAAGGGTCCCTTTCCACGTGCCACAGGAATCCTCGGTCTCCTATCAAGTTTCACGAGGAGTCAGGCATCGTCTCCTTTGGAGGCACTGATCTCCGCATACCTCTGGAGTTTTCAAAGGATTTGAGGCCTCCTGTCGCGATGAGGTGGGGAACTAGGTCTTTCTCTGTGGTCTCCATAGGGGATTCAGACACCCTTTCGTCCTGGGAGATGCAAGACGAGCCTGCATTTCAGTCACTGCAGGGATATCCGGCCTTATTTCGAGTCAGGGCATCGCGGTGTCCATTCCACTTGAGGCCGCAAACTCAGGGTCCCTCTCACATACCTAGAGCTGAGAGAAGCCTCCTCTTGAGGTGCTTGTGGTAAGGTGGTATTCCTCTGGAGTCGAAGCCAGGGACTAACCTCTCATCTCGAGTTGATTTTTGGTCCACGGAGCTCTTTCGTGTTGCTACAGTGACCTCAGGATCCCTCTAGCCTTGAAACAGTGTTCTTGGGGTTTCTCTGGAGTGCCATGAAGGAAATCAAGGCTCCTTTCATGTGTGATGTGCAACACAGAATTGCTCTGCACGCAGTGCAGGGGAATCGGGCCTCGTCTCACGGCGAGGGGGAAGTCTCATGGCTTTTCTCGAGTTGCGGCGGGAACCTGGGGTATATTCTCGAGTTACGACGGGGATGGCCCTTCCACCCACGTGTTTGTTCAGCCACGTCAGGACTCTTGCCAAGTTGCGAGACACAACTCGGGATTCGCCTCGAGGCTTGGCAAGGCAATTGTGACGCCTCTCCAGCTGAGGCGGGAGACCAAGGGTCCCTTTCCACGTGCCACAGGAATCCTGGGACTCCTATCAAGTTTCACGAGGAGTCAGGCATCGTCTCCTTTGGAGGCACTGATCTCCGCGTACCTCTGGAGTTTTCAAAGGATGTGAGGCCTCCGGTCGC
This sequence comes from Cervus elaphus, assembly GCF_910594005.1. NCBI lineage: Eukaryota > Metazoa > Chordata > Mammalia > Artiodactyla > Cervidae > Cervus > Cervus elaphus. The sequence continues at coordinate 2,485,927 of NC_057846.1, forward strand.
GATGAGGGGGGAACTAGGTGTTTCTCTGTGGTCTCCACAGGGGATTCAGGCATCCTTTCTTCTTGGGAGATGCAAGACGAGCCTGCATTCAAGTCACTGCAGGGATATCCGGCCTTATTTCGAGTCAGGGCATCGCGGTGTCCATTCCACTTGAGGCCGCAAACTCAGGGTCCCTCTCACATACGTAGAGCTGAGAGAAGCCTCCTCTTGAGGTGCTTGTGGTAAGGTGGTATTCCTCTGGAGTCGAAGCCAGGGACTAACCTCTCATCTCGAGTTGATTTTTGGCCCACGGAGTTCTTTCGTGTTGCTACAGTGACCTCAGGATCCCTCTAGCCTTGAAACAGTGTTCTTGGGGATTCTCTGGAGTGCCATCAAGGAAATCAAGGCTCCTTTCATGTGTGATGTGCAACACGGAATTGCTCTGCACGCAGTGCAGGGGAATCGGGCCTCATCTGGCGGCGAGGGGGAAGTCTCATGGTTTTTCTCGAGTTGCGGCGGGAACCTGGGGTATATTCTCGAGTTACGACGGGGATGGCCCTTCCACCCATGAGTGTGTTCAGCCACGTCAGGACTCTTGCCTAGTTGCGAGACACAACTCGGGATGCTCCTCGAGGCTTGGCAAGGCAATTGGGACGCCTCTCCAGCTGTGGCGGGAGACCAAGGGTCCCTTTCCACGTGCCACAGGAATCCTGGGACTCCTATCAAGTTTCACCAGGAGTCGGGCATCGTCTCCTTTGGAGGCACTGATCTCCGCGTACCTCTGGAGTTTTCAAAGGATGTGAGGCCTCCGGTCGCGATGAGGTGGGGAACTAGGTCTTTCTCTGTGGTCTCCACAGGGGATTCAGACATCCTTTCATCTTGGGAGATACAAGACGAGCCTGCATTCAAGTCACTGCAGGGATATCCAGCCTTATTTCGCGTCAGGGCATCGCGGTGTCCATTCCACTTGAGGCCGCAAACTCAGGGTCCCTCTCACTTACCTAGAGCTGAGAGAAGCCTCCTCTTGAGGTGCTTGTGGTAAGGTGGTATTCCTCTGGAGTCGAAGCCAGGGACTAACCTCTCATCTCGAGTTGATTTTTGGCCCACGGAGCTCTTTCGTGTTGCTACAGTGACCTCAGGATCCCTCTAGCCTTGAAACAGTGTTCTTGGGGTTTCTCTGGAGTGCCATCAAGGAAATCAAGGCTCCTTTCATGTGTGATGTGCAACACGGAATTGCTCTGCACGCAGTGCAGGGGAATCGGACCTCATCTGGCGGCGAGGGGGAAGTCTCATGGTTTTTCTCGAGTTGCGGCGGGAACCTGGGGTATATTCTCGAGTTACGACGGGGATGGCCCTTCCACCCACGTGTTTCTTCAGCGACGTCAGGACTCCTGCCTAGTTGCGAGGGACAACTCTGGATTCTCCTCGAGGCTTGGCAGGGCAATTGGGACGCCTCTCCAGCTGAGGCGGGAGACCAAGTGTCCCTTTCCAAGTGCCACAGGAATCCTGGGACTCCTATCAAGTTTCATGAGGAGTCAGGCAACGTCTCCTTTGGAGGCACTGATCTCCGCGTACCTCTGGAGTTTTCAAAGGATGTGAGGCTATCGGTCGCGATGAGGTGGGGAACTAAGTCTTTCTCTGTGCTTTCCACAGGGGATTCAGACATCCTTTCGTCCTGGGAGATGCAAGACGAGCCTGCATTGAAGTCACTGCAGGGATATCCGGCCTTATTTCGAGTCAGGGCATCGCGGTGTCCATTCCACTTGAGGCTGCAAACTCAGGGTCCCTCTCACATACCTAGAGCTGAGAGAAGCCTCCTCTTGAGGTGCTTGTGGTAAGGTGGTATTCCTCTGGAGACGAATCCAGGGACTAACCTCTCTTTTCGAGTTGATTTTTGGCCCACGGAGCTCTTTCGTGTTGCTACAGTGACCTCAGGATCCCTCTATCCTTGAAACAGTGTTCTTGGGGTTTCTCTGGAGTGCCATCAAGGAAATCAAGGCTCCTTTCATGTGTGATGTGCAAGACGGAATTGCTCTGCACGCAGTGCAGGGGAATCGGGCCTCATCTCGCGGCGAGGGGGAAGTCTCATGGTTTTTCTCGAGTTGCGGCGGGAACCTGGGGTATATTCTCGAGTTACCACGGGGATGGCCCTTCCACCCACGTGTTTGTTCAGCCACGTCATGACTCTTGCCTAGTTGCGAGGGACAACTCGGGATTCTCCTCGAGGCTTGGCACGGCAATTGGGACGCCTCTCCAGCTGAGGCGGGAGACCAAGGGTCCCTTTCCACGTGCCACAAGAATCCTGGGACTCCTATCAAGTTTCACGAGGAGTCAGGCATCGTCTCCTTTGGAGGCACTGATCTCCGCGTACCTCTGGAGTTTTCAAAGGATGTGAGGCCTCCGGTCGCGATGAGGTGGGGAACTAGGTCTTTCTCTGTGGTCTCCACAGGGGATTCAGACATCCTTTCTTCTTGGGAGATGCAAGACGAGCCTGCATTCAAGTCACTGCAGGGATATCCGGCCTTATTTCGAGTCAGGGCATTGCGGTGTCCATTCCACTTGAGGCGGCAAACTCAGGATCCCTCTCACATACCTAGAGCTGAGAGAAGCCTCCTCTTGAGGTGCTTGTGGTATGGTGGTATTCCTCAGGAGTCGAAGCCAGGGACTAACCTCTCATCTCGTGTTGATTCTTGGTCCACGGAGCTCTTTCGTGTTGCTACAGTGACCTCAGGATCCCTCTAGCCTTGAAACAGTGTTCTTGGGGTTTCTCTGGAGTGCCATTAAGGAAATCAAGGCTCCTTTCATGTGTGATGTGCAACACGGAATTGCTCTGCACGCAGTGCAGGGGAATCGGGCCTCATCTCGCGGCGAGGGGGAAGTCTCATGGTTTTTCTCGAGTTGCGGCGGGAACCTGGGGTATATTCTCGAGTTACGACGGGGATGGCCCTTCCACACACGTGTGTGTTCAGCCATGTCAGGACTCCTGCCTAGTTGCGAGGGACAACTCGGGATTCTCCTCGAGGCATTGCAGGGCAATTGGGACGCCTCTCCAGCTGAGACGGGAGACCAAGGGTCCCTTTCCACGTGCCACAGGAATCCTGGGTCTCCTATCAAGTTTCACGAGGAGTCAGGCATCGTCTCCTTTGGAGGCACTGATCTCCGCATACCTCTGGAGTTTTCAAAGGATTTGAGGCCTCCTGTCGCGATGAGGTGGGGAACTAGGTCTTTCTCTGTGGTCTCCACAGGGCATTCAGACACCCTTTCGTCTTGGGAGATGCAAGACGAGCCTGCATTCCAGTCACTGCAGGGATATCCGGCCTTATTTCGAGTCAGGGCATCGCGGTGTCCATTCCACTTGAGGCCGCAAACTCAGGGTCCCTCTCACATACCTAGCGCTGAGAGAAGCCTCCTCTTGAGGTGCTTGTGGTAAGGTGGTATTCCTCTGGAGACGAATCCAGGGACTAACCTCTCTTTTCGAGTTGATTTTTGGTCCACAGAGTTCTTTCGTGTTGCTACAGTGACCTCAGGATCCCTCTATCCTTGAAACAGTGTTCTTGGGGTTTCTCTGGAGTGCCATCAAGGAAATCAAGGCTCCTTTCATGTGTGATGTGCAACACGGAATTGCTCTGCACGCAGTACAGGGGAATCGGGCCTCATCTCCCATCGAGGGGGAAGTCTCATGGTTTTTCTCGTGTTGCGGGGGGAAACTGGGGTATATTCTCGAGTTACGACGGGGATGGCCCTTCCACCCACGTGCTTGTTCAGCCACGTCAGGACTCCTGCCTAGTTGCGAGGGACAACTCGGGATTCTCCTCGAGGCTTGGCAGGGCAATTGGAACGCCTCTCCAGCTGAGGCGGGAGACCAAGTGTCCCTTTCCACGTGCCACAAGAATCCTGGGACTCCTATCAAGTTTCACGAGGAGTCAGGCATCGTCTCCTTTGGAGGCACTGATCTCCGCGTACCTCTGAAGTTTTCAAAGGATGTGAGGCCTCCGGTCGCGATGAGGTGGGGAACTAGGTCTTTCTCTGTGGTCTCCACAGGGGATTCAGACATCCTTTCTTCTTGGGAGATGCAAGACGAGCCTGCATTCAAGTCACTGCAGGGATATCCGGCCTTATTTCGAGTCAGGGCATCGCGGTGTCCATTCCACTTGAGGCCGCAAACTCAGGGTCCCTCTCACATACCTAGAGCTGAGAGAAGCCTCCTCTTGAGGTGCTTGTGGTAATGTGGTATTCCTCAGGAGTCGAAGCCAGGGACTAACCTCTCATCTCGTGTTGATTCTTGGTCCACAGAGCTCTTTCGTGTTGCTACAGTGACCTCAGGATCCCTCTAGCCTTGAAACAGTGTTCTTGGGGTTTCTCTGGAGTGCCATCAAGGAAATCAAGGCTCCTTTCATGTGTGATGTGCAACACGGAATTGCTCTGCACGCAGTGCAGGGGAATCGGGCCTCATCTGGCGGCGAGGGGGAAGTCTCATGGTTTTTCTCGAGTTGCGGCGGGAACCTGGGGTATATTCTCGAGTTACGACGGGGATGGCCCTTCCACACACGTGTGTGTTCAGCCATGTCAGGACTCCTGCCTAGTTGCGAGGGACAACTCGGGATTCTCCTCGAGGCTTTGCAGGGCAATTGGGACGCCTCTCCAGCTGAGGCGGGAGACCAAGGGTCCCTTTCCACGTGCCACAGGAATCCTGGGTCTCCTATCAAGTTTCACGAGGAGTCAGGCATCGTCTCCTTTGGAGGCACTGATCTCCGCATACCTCTGGAGTTTTCAAAGGATTTGAGGCCTCCTGTCGCGATGAGGTGGGGAACTAGGTCTTTCTCTGTGGTCTCCACAGGGGATTCAGACACCCTTTCGTCTTGGGAGATGCAAGACGAGCCTGCATTCAAGTCACTGCAGGGATATCCGGCCTTATTTCGCGTCAGGGCATCGCGGTGTCCATTCCACTTGAGGCCGCAAACTCAGGGTCCCTCTCACATACCTAGAGCTGAGAGAAGCCTCCTCTTGAGGTGCTTGTGTTAAGGTGGTATTCCTCAGGAGTCGAAGCCAGGGACTAACCTCTCATCTCGTGTTGATTCTTGGTCCACGGAGCTCTTTCTTGTTGCTACAGTGACCTCAGGATCCCTCTAGCCTTGAAACAGTGTTCTTGGGGTTTCTCTGGAGTGCCATCAAGGAAATCAAGGCTCCTTTCATGTGTGATGTGCAAGACGGAATTGCTCTGCACGCAGTGCAGGGGAATCGGGCCTCATCTCGCGGCGAGGGGGAAGTCTCATGGTTTTTCTCGAGTTGCGGCGGGAACCTGGGGTATATTCTCGAGTTACGACGGGGATGGCCCTTCCACCCACGTGTTTGTTCAGCCACGTCAGGACTCCTGCCTAGTTGCGAGGGACCACTCGGGATTCTCCTCGAGGCTTGGCAGGGCAATTGGAACGCCTCTCCAGCTGAGGCCGGAGACCAAGGGTCCCTTTCCACGTGCCACAGGAATCCTGGGACTCCTATCAAGTTTCACGAGGAGTCAGGCATCGTCTCCTTTGAAGGCACTGATCTCCGCGTACCTCTGGAGTTTTCAAAGGATGTGAGGCCTCCGGTCGCGATGAGGTGGGGAACTAGGTCTTTCTCTGTGGTCTCCACAGGGGATTCAGACATCCTTTCATCTTGGGAGATGCAAGACTAGCCTGCATTGAAGTCACTGCAGGGATATCAGGCCTTATTTCGAGTCAGGGCATTGCGGTGTCCATTCCACTTGAGGCCGCAAACTCAGGATCCCTCTCACATACCTAGAGCTGAAAGAAGCCTCCTCTTGAGGTGCTTGTGGTAAGGTGGTATTCCTCAGGAGTCGAAGCCAGGGACTAACCTCTCATCTCGTGTTGATTCTTGGTCCACGGAGCTCTTTCGTGTTGCTACAGTGACCTCAGGATCCCTCTAGCCTTGAAACAGTGTTCTTGGGGTTTCTCTGGAGTGCCATCAAGGAAATCAAGGCTCCTTTCATGTGTGATGTGCAACACGGAATTGCTCTGCACGCAATGCAGGGGAATCGGGCCTCATCTGGCGGCGACGGGGAAGTCTCATGGTTTTTCTCGAGTTGCGGCGGGAACCTGGGGTATATTCTCGAGTTACGACGGGGATGGCCCTTCCACACACGTGTTTCTTCAGCGACGTCAGGACTCCTGGCTAGTTCCGAGGGACAACTCTGGATTCTCCTCGAGGCTTGGCAGGGCAATTGGGACGCCTCTCCAGCTGAGGCGGGAGACCAAGTGTCCCTTTCCACGTGTCACAGGAATCCTGGGACTCCTATCAAGTTTCACGAGGAGTCAGGCATCGTCTCCTTTGGAGGCACTGATCTCCGCGTACCTCTGGAGTTTTCAAAGAATGTGAGGCCTCCGGTCGCGATGAGGTGGGGAACTAGGTCTTTCTCTGTGGTCTCCACAGGGGATTCAGACATCCTTTCTTCTTGGGAGATGCAAGACGAGCCTGCATTCAAGTCACTGCAGGGATATCCGGCCTTATTTCGAGTCAGGGCATCGCGCTGTCCATTCCACTTGAGGCCGCAAACTCAGGATCCCTCTCACATACCTAGAGCTGAGAGAAGCCTCCTCTTGAGGTGCTTGTGGTAAGGTGGTATTCCTCAGGAGTCGAAGCCAGGGACTAACCTCTCACCTCGTGTTGATTCTTGGTCCACGGACCTCTTTCGTGTTGCTACAGTGACCTCAGGATCCCTCTAGCCTTGAAACAGTGTTCTTGGGGTTTCTCTGGAGTGCCATCAAGGAAATCAAGGCTCCTTTCATGTGTGATGTGCAACACGGAATTGCTCTGCACGCAGTGCAGGGGAATCGGGCCTCATCTCGCGGCGGGGGGGAAGTCTCATGGTTTTTCTCGAGTTGCGGCGGGAACCTGGGGTATATTCTCGAGTTACGACGGGGATGGCCCTTCCACACACGTGTGTGTTCAGCCATGTCAGGACTCCTGCCTAGTTGCGAGGGACAACTCGGGATTCTCCTCGAGGCTTTGCAGGGCAATTGGGACGCCTCTCCAGCTGAGGCGGGAGACCAAGGGTCCCTTTCCACGTGCCACAGGAATCCTGGGTCTCAGATCAAGTTTCACGAGGAGTCAGGCATCGTCTCCTTTGGAGGCACTGATCTCCGCAAACCTCTGGAGTTTTCAAAGATTTTGAGGCCTCCTGTCGCGATGAGGTGGGGAACTAGGTCTTTCTCTGTGGTCTCCACAGGGGATTCAGACACCCTTTCGTCTTGGGAGATGCAAGACGAGCCTGCATTCAAGTCACTGCAGGGATATCCGGCCTTATTTCGAGTCAGGGCATCGCGGTGTCCATTCCACTTGAGGCCGCAAACTCAGGATCCCTCTCACATACCTAGAGCTGAGAGAAGCCTCCTCTTGAGGTGCTTCTGGTAAGGTGGTATTCCTCTGGAGTCGAAGCCAGGGACTAACCTCTCATCTCGAGTTGATTTTTGGTCCACAGAGTTCTTTCATGTTGCTACAGTGACCTCAGGATCCCTCTAGCCTTGAAACAGTGATCTTGGGGTTTCTCTGGAGTGCCATCAAGGAAATCAAGGCTCCTTTCATGTGTGATGTGCAACACAGAATTGCTCTGCACGCAGTGCAGGGAAATCGGGCCTCATCTCGCGGCGAGGGGGAAGTCTCATGGTTTTTCTCGAGTTCCGGCGGGAACCTGGGGTATATTCTCCAGTTACGACGGGGATGGCCCTTCCACACACGTGTTTGTTCAGCCACGTCAGGACTCTTGCCTAGTTGCGAGACACAACTCGGGATTCTCCTCGAGGCTTGGCAAGGCAATTGGGACGCCTCTCCAGCTGAGGCGGGAGACCAAGGGTCCCTTTCCACGTGCCACAGGAATCCTGGGACTCCTATCAAGTTTCACGAGGAGTCAGGCATCGGCTCCTTTGGAGGCACTGATCTCCGCGTACCTCTGGAGTTTTCAAAGGATTTGAGGCCTCCGGTCGCGATGAGGTGGGGAACTAGGTCTTTCTCTGTGGTCTCCACAGGGGATTCAGACATCCTTTCATCTTGGGAGATGCAAGACGAGCCTGCATTCAAGTCACTGCAGGGATATCCAGCCTTATTTCGAGTCAGGGCATCGCGGTGTCCATTCCACTTGAGGCCGCAAACTCAGGGTCCCTCTCACATACCTAGAGCTGAGAGAAGCCTCCTCTTGAGGTGCTTGTGGTAAGGTGGTATTCCTCTGGAGTCGAAGCCAGGGACTAACCTCTCATCTCGAGTTGATTTTTGGCCCACGGAGCTCTTTCGTGTTGCTACAGTGACCTCAGGATCCCTCTAGCCTTGAAACAGTGTTCTTGGGGTTTCTCTGGAGTGCCATGAAGGAAATCAAGGCTCCTTTCATGTGTGATGTGCAACACGGAATTGCTCTGCACGCAGTGCAGGGGAATCGGGCCTCATCTCGCGGCGAGGGGGAAGTCTCATGGTTTTTCTCGAGTTGCGGCGGGAACCTGGGGTATATTCTCGAGTTACGACGGGGATGGCCCTTCCACACACGTGTTTCTTCAGCGACGTCAGGACTCCTGCCTAGTTGCGAGGGACAACTCTGGATTCTCCTCGAGGCTTGGCAGGGCAATTGGGACGCCTCTCCAGCTGAGGCGGGAGACCAAGTGTCCCTTTCCAAGTGCCAAAGGAATCCTGGGACTCCTATCAAGTTTCACGAGGAGTCAGGCATCGTCTCCTTTGGAGGCACTGATCTCCGCGTACCTCTGGAGTTTTCAAAGGATGTGAGGCCTCCGGTCGCGATGAGGTGGGGAACTAAGTCTTTCTCTGTGCTTTCCACAGGGGATTCAGACATCCTTTCGTCCTGGGAGATGCAAGACGAGCCTGCATTGAAGTCACTGCAGGGATATCCGGCCCTATTTCAAGTCAGGGCATCGCGGTGTCCATTCCACTTGAGGCCGCAAACTCAGGGTCCCTCTCACATACCTAGAGCTGAGAGAAGCCTCCTCTTGAGGTGCTTGTGGTAAGGTGGTATTCCTCAGGAGTCGAAGCCAGGGACTAACCTCTCATCTCGTGTTGATTCTTAGTCCACGGAGCTCTTTCGTGTTGCTACAGTGACCTCAGGATCCCTCTAGCCTTGAAACAGTGTTCTTGGGGTTTCTCTGGAGTGCCATCAAGGAAATCAAGGCTCCTTTCATGTGTGATGTGCAACACGGAATTGCTCTGCACGCAGTGCAGGGGAATCGGGCCTCATCTCCCATCGAGGGGGAAGTCTCATGGTTTTTCTCGAGTTGCGGCGGGAACCTGGGGTATATTCTCGAGTTACGACGGGGATGGCCCTTCCACACACGTGTTTCTTCAGCGACGTCAGGACTCCTGCCTAGTTGCGAGGGACAACTCTGGATTCTCCTCGAGGCTTGGCAGGGCAATTGGGACGCCTCTCCAGCTGAGGCGGGAGACCAAGTGTCCCTTTCCAAGTGCCACAGGAATCCTGGGACTCCTATCAAGTTTCACGAGGAGTCAGGCATCGTCTCCTTTGGAGTCACTGATCTCCGCGTACCTCTGGAGTTTTCAAAGGATGTGAGGCTATCGGTCGCGGTGAGGTGGGGAACTAAGTCTTTCTCTGTGCTTTCCACAGGGGATTCAGACATCCTTTCGTTCTGGGATTGCAAGACGAGCCTGCATTGAAGTCACTGCAGGGATATCCGGCCTTATTTCGAGTCAGGGCATCGCGGTGTCCATTCCACTTGAGGCCGCAAACTCAGGGTCCCTCTCACATACCTAGAGCTGAGAGAAGCCTCCTCTTGAGGTGCTTGTGGTAAGGTGGTATTCCTCTGGAGACGAATCCAGGGACTAACCTCTCTTTTCGAGTTGATTTTTGGTCCACAGAGTTCTTTCGTCTTGCTACAGTGACCTCAGGATCCCTCTATCCTTGAAACAGTGTTCTTGGGGTTTCTCTGGAGTGCCATCAAGGAAATCAAGGCTCCTTTCATGTGTGATGTGCAAGACGGAATTGCTCTGCACGCAGTAAAGGGGAATCGGGCCTCATCTCCCATCGAGGGGGAAGTCTCATGGTTTTTCTCGAGTTGCGGCGGGAACCTGGGGTATATTCTCGAGTTACGACGGGGATGGCCCTTCCACCCACGTGTTTGTTCAGCCACGTCAGGACTCCTGCCTAGTTGCGAGGGACAACTCGGGATTCTCCTCGAGGCTTGGCAGGGCAATTGGAACGCCTCTCCAGCTGAGGCGGGAGACCAAGTGTCCCTTTCCACGTGCCACAAGAATCCTGGGACTCCTATCAAGTTTCACGAGGAGTCAGGCATCGTCTCCTTTGGAGGCACTGATCTCCGCGTACCTCTGGAGTTTTCAAAGGATGTGAGGCCTCCGGTCGCGATGAGGTGGGGAACTAGGTCTTTCTCTGTGGTCTCCACAGGGGATTCAGACATCCTTTCTTCTTGGGAGATGCAAGACGAGCCTGCATTCAAGTCACTGCAGGGATATCCGGCCTTATTTCGAGTCAGGGCATCGCGGTGTCCATTCCACTTGAGGCCGCAAACTCAGGATCCCTCTCACATACCTAGAGCTGAGAGAAGTCTCCTCTTGAGGTGCTTGTGGTAAGGTGGTATTCCTCAGGAGTCGAAGCCAGGGACTAACCTCTCATCTCATGTTGATTCTTGGTCCACGGAGCTCTTTCGTGTTGCTACAGTGACCTCAGGATCCCTCTAGCCTTGAAACAGTGTTCTTGGGGTTTCTCTGGAGTGCCATCAAGGAAATCAAGGCTCCTTTCATGTGTGATGTGCAACACGGAATTGCTCTGCACGCAGTGCAGGGGAATCGGGCCTCATCTCGCGGCGAGGGGGAAGTCTCATGGTTTTTCTCGAGTTGCGGCGGGAACCTGGGGTATATTCTCGAGTTACGACGGGGATGGCCCTTCCACACACGTGTGTGTTCAGCCATGTCAGGACTCCTGCCTAGTTGCGAGGGACAACTCGGGATTCTCCTCGAGGCTTTGCAGGGCAATTGGGACGCCTCTCCAGCTGAGACGGGAGATCAAGGGTCCCTTTCCACGTGCCACAGGAATCCTGGGTCTCCTATCAAGTTTCACGAAGAGTCAGGCATCGTTTCCTTTGGAGGCACTGATCTCCGCAAACCTCTGGAGTTTTCAAAGGATTTGAGGCCTCCTGTCGCGATAAGGTGGGGAACTAGGTCTTTCTCTGTGGTCTCCACAGAGGATTCAGACACCCTTTCGTCTTGGGAGATGCAAGACGAGCCTGCATTCCAGTCACTGCAGGGATATACGGCCTTATTTCGAGTCAGGGCATCGCGGTGTCCATTCCACTTGAGGCCGCAAACTCAGGGTCCCTCTCACATACCTAGAGCTGAGAGAAGCCTCCTCTTGAGGTGCTTGTGGTAAGGTGGTATTCCTCTGGAGTCGAAGCCAGGGACTAACCTCTCATCTCGAGTTGATTTTTGGTCCACGGAGCTCTTTCGTGTTGCTACAGTGACCTCAGGATCCCTCTAGCCTTGAAACAGTGATCTTGGGGTTTCTCTGGAGTGCCATCAAGGAAATCAAGGCTCCTTTCATGTGTGATGTGCAACACAGAATTGCTCTGCACGCAGTGCAGGGAAATCGGGCCTCATCTCGCGGCGAGGGGGAAGTCTCATGGTTTTTCTCGAGTTGCGGCGGGAACCTGGGCTATATTCTCCAGTTACGACGGGGATGGCCCTTCCACACACGTGTTTGTTCAGCCACGTCAGGACTCTTGCCTAGTTGCGAGACACAACTCGGGATTCTCCTCGAGGATTGGCAAGGCAATTGGGACGCCTCTCCAGCTGAGGCGGGAGACCAAGGGTCCCTTTCCACGTGCCACAGGAATCCTGGGACTCCTATCAAGTTTCACGAGGAGTCAGGCATCGGCTCCTTTGGAGGCACTGATCTCCGCGTACCTCTGGAGTTTTCAAAGGATGTGAGGCCTCCGGTCGCGATGAGGTGGGGAACTAAGTCTTTCTCTGTGCTTTCCACAGGGGATTCAGACATCCTTTCGTCCTGGGAGATGCAAGACGAGCCTGCATTCAAGTCACTGCAGGGATATCCGGCCCTATTTCGAGTCAGGGCATCGCGGTGTCCATTCCACTTGAGGCCGCAAACTCAGGGTCCCTCTCACATACCTAGAGCTGAGAGAAGCCTCCTCTTGAGGTGCTTGTGGTAAGGTGGTATTCCTCAGGAGTCGAAGCCAGGGACTAACCTCTCATCTCGTGTTGATTCTTAGTCCACGGAGCTCTTTCGTGTTGCTACAGTGACCTCAGGATCCCTCTAGCCTTGAAACAGTGTTCTTGGGGTTTCTCTGTAGTGCCATCAAGGAAATCAAGGCTCCTTTCATGTGTGATGTGCAACACGGAATTGCTCTGCACGCAGTGCAGGGGAATCGGGCCTCATCTGGCGGCGAGGGGGAAGTCTCATGGTTTTTCTCGAGTTGCGGCGGGAACCTGGGGTATATTCTCGAGTTACGACGGGGATGGCCCTTCCACACACGTGTTTCTTCAGCGACGTCAGGACTCCTGCCTAGTTGCGAGGGACAACTCTGGATTCTCCTCGAGGCTTGGCAGGGCAATTGGGACGCCTCTCCAGCTGAGGCGGGAGACCAAGTGTCCCTTCCAAGTGCCACAGGAATCCTGGGACTCCTATCAAGTTTCACGAGGAGTCAGGCATCGTCTCCTTTGGAGTCACTGATCTCCGCGTACCTCTGGAGTTTTCAAAGGATGTGAGGCTATCGGTCGCGATGAGGTGGGGAACTAAGTCTTTCTCTGTGCTTTCCACAGGGGACTCAGACATCCTTTCGTTCTGGGATTGCAAGACGAGCCTGCATTGAAGTCACTGCAGGGATATCCGGCCTTATTTCGAGTCAGGGCATCGCGGTGTCCATTCCACTTGAGGCCGCAAACTCAGGGTCCCTCTCACATACCTAGAGCTGAGAGAAGCCTCCTCTTGAGGTGCTTGTGGTAAGGTGGTATTCCTCTGGAGACGAATCCAGGGACTAACCTCTCTTTTCGAGTTGATTTTTGGTCCACAGAGTTCTTTCGTCTTGCTACAGTGACCTCAGGATCCCTCTATCCTTGAAACAGTGTTCTTGGGGTTTCTCTGGAGTGCCATCAAGGAAATCAAGGCTCCTTTCATGTGTGATGTGCAAGACGGAATTGCTCTGCACGCAGTAAAGGGGAATCGGGCCTCATCTCCCATCGAGGGGGAAGTCTCATGGTTTTTCTCGAGTTGCGGCGGGAACCTGGGGTATATTCTCGAGTTACGACGGGGATGGCCCTTCCACCCACGTGTTTGTTCAGCCACGTCAGGACTCCTGCCTAGTTGCGAGGGACAACTCGGGATTCTCCTCGAGGCTTGGCAGGGCAATTGGAACGCCTCTCCAGCTGAGGCGGGAGACCAAGTGTCCCTTTCCACGTGCCACAAGAATCCTGGTACTCCTATCAAGTTTCACGAGGAGTCAGGCATCGTCTCCTTTGGAGGCACTGATCTCCGCGTACCTCTGGAGTTTTCAAAGGATGTGAGGCCTCCGGTCGCGATGAGGTGGGGAACTAGGTCTTTCTCTGTGGTCTCCACAGGGGATTCAGACATCCTTTCTTCATGGGAGATGCAAGACGAGCCTGCATTCAAGTCACTGCAGGGATATCCGGCCTTATTTCGAGTCAGGGCATCGCGGTGTCCATTCCACTTGAGGCCGCAAACTCAGGATCCCTCTCACATACCTAGAGCAGAGAGAAGTCTCCTCTTGAGGTGCTTGTGGTAAGGTGGTATTCCTCAGGAGTCGAAGCCAGGGACTAACCTCTCATCTCATGTTGATTCTTGGTCCACGGAGCTCTTTCGTGTTGCTACAGTGACCTCAGGATCCCTCTAGCCTTGAAACAGTGTTCTTGGGGTTTCTCTGGAGTGCCATCAAGGAAATCAAGGCTCCTTTCATGTGTGATGTGCAACACGGAATTGCTCTGCACGCAGTGCAGGGGAATCGGGCCTCATCTCGCGGCGAGGGGGAAGTCTCATGGTTTTTCTCGAGTTGCGGCGGGAACCTGGGGTATATTCTCGAGTTACGACGGGGATGGCCCTTCCACA